>NC_133930.1:65779017-67241517 GCF_964199755.1 Larus michahellis
CCAGTCACTTCATATGAAGAGGCTGACTACATATGAAAGTGAGCATCGTTTTTCTTCATGAAAAAATTAAAACTCAAAAAAACCCATCCCAGACAGAAAAGTTCATCAAATAGTAATAAAGGTTAAATTCAGAATCCTTAGCCTTGATGAACAAAACCAATTTGAGATCATTACATGCAATAATTACCCTTGAAGCGTCCGATGTATTAGTATTCCTGGTTGTAAGTCTCAGCTCAAGGCAAAACATTGACACATACCAATGCTTGTAGTTGGGATAATTTATAGTCAGAGTCCTTTGTCTAGGAAAACATGCCAGCTTCTGGTATCAAATCTAGGGGTAACTTATCATTTTTCAAAATAACAGACTATAGAAATTCAGCAAGAACCTGATTAGTGTATCAGCATTTGCTTTACATCATAGGAAGTTACCTTTTCCAGTTTTATAAGATTAGCAGTTAACTCATCACAAAGGGCATCAGCATTAATTTGCAGATGAGATCCCAAACCTTGGCGCACCGGATGTCTGTCAAACAAAATGAAGAAGTAACTGTGACAGACGTGAAAAAAATGAAAACAGAACTGAGAGACACATGTAGATGGGAATACAGTAGTGACATTGTGAACTGTACTCATTTCCAGAAACAAAGGCCTAAGTCAATTCTGCACTCTTGACTACATTCTTTATGAGGTCTCATTCTCCAGAAGTTTGTATGGAAAACTTTACAGCTATTTACACTGCAAATAAGTTGAAAAGTTGCGTAAGTTCCATGTCCTGTGACTCGGAGGAAATCAAGAAGCCCAACCCCTTGACACCACAGAAGCGCACATTAGATCATCCTGTAACTTGTACTGTTTGTGAACAGAGCAACAGAAAACAGGACTTTCTCTTGTAAGAGTGCTTTAGAAGAGGGACACAGTGTCCTACTAATAAATACATGCCAAACTTTTGGCTTTTGACATTGCTTACTACTAGAGGCAGATTTACCCCCCTCCTTGCATTACTGGCAAAATATAAATGCAAGCTTGTTTAAGATAAAGAACCGCTTTCTTCCTACTCCTTTTTTACCAATAACCTAGCTCTGTCTTCTGACAGACGCATACAAGTACTACTGCTTTCCACAGAAGACAGCTGAGAGCAGTTGGATGCTACGCAGCACAGTCATTGTTCAACACAACCACAAGTGCACTGTCAGAGCGACCTGTTTGTCAGGGACGGGTCATCAAAGAAAGCTGAATTAACAAGCAGACTTATTCAAGAGCTTGCTACAGGTTTGCAACACTTTGGAGACAGTTCCACCCAGCCTCGGTACGGCTCTGTCTTGAATTTTATTTCCCCCCTCTGTTTTTTGGGTGGTGCCTCTCCATCTCTCAGCATGCCCAATCATGCTACATGTGTCTGCAGGTTTTGCACTGAGATTTACAAATTACTTTCGAATCCATGTTTTTCAGAGCTGCTCAGGAAAAAATCAGTTATAATAAGGGGAGAAGAGTTAATGTAAAATTTAATGCTGAATAAACTGATTGGTATTCTCAGCAGTATCCAGCTAATTGCCTTCTGTCCGAAAAGAGGAACAGGAAGCTGATACAACTTACAGTGGCTTACTGCTGTGGTGTGTGCCCCTGCACTGCCTCTCCATTTGATGTTTGTGTATTTCCTATCCATGCAACATGGAGAATTAAAAAAAAAAAAAAAAAAAAAAAAAAGATATGCAGGGGCAGATGACATCCATGACTTTAGCTACAGAATGGCACTATCTATGGAACTATGGCCCCTTTCCCTATTTCCTCTTCAAATACGCAAAAAACTTTCCCTTAGTGTGTCTGGATTTTTTTTTATGTGTTTTGTTTTGGTTTTGTGGTGCAGTTTGTTTATTTATTGATTTTATTTTATTTTAGCAAGACAGGATATCAGTTTCTAAAGAGAATATAGGAAGCCCAAAGCAAGTCAGATGTATCAGCCCAAAGACTACGAAGTACCTTCTGTCATCTTAGGCTAATCAAATGGCATTAAGACTGAAGATGGAAGTTATACCTTTTCCACAGCATCATTGCTTTTGATAGGAACTTCTCACTTCAGCAGTTTACACTGAAGTTACAGCTATCCGAAATATTCTCGAGGCAGTAATACACCATGATATATCACATTTGTACTAAAAGTCTTAAACAGAAAGCTGTGAGATGAGGCTGGCACTGACACAAGAACTACAGGACACTAAAGTCCCACAAGGGCATCACAGTGGTTTCTGAAGAAAACAGATAAGCGTGACAGATACTGGAAAAAATTACAGAGTTTGTCTTACTCCTTAATGTGTGACTCAAAGGATGTGATGGAAATAAGGCGTTCCTCCAGGACATTGATTTTATATCTCATGTAGAAGGTAGAAAATATTAATACACAAACACTGTAAGAGAGCAAATAAAGCACATCAGTTAATGGAAACTTTAGAGGTGCTTGACAAATTTAATGTTAAAAGCCATTTAAATTATTACTTGTAGATGTTGAATAATAAAAGTATCATTCTTAGAAACACCTCAGGAATACCCATCAGTGGCATTCAGACAGTTGCAGTTATCTCAGCCTTGAGTATGGCTTTGCTAAGTGGCATGTAAAATGAACTTGCAAGTAGTTAAACTCTTAATATTTCCTAAACCAAGACACCCCTTGCTTTTAAAAGTAAAAGGCCTATTAAGTAAGCTTGACTCGGCATTTCTTCTTCTGAAAAGTCTAAAGGCCACAATTCCCAATAATTTCTGTTTTTCCAAGTGAAGCTTAGATTATATTAATTTATGTAAATGTAAGAAAATCCTAGTATTTTGACAATCTTGGTATTAACTGCTAACTTACAGAAATGCATAAAACACAAGTACATGGTTCAGAGATAAAAGCTTCTGGGACTTCACTTTGTGGAAGAACCTGAAGGCTTCAGAATGGCCTGCGAAAAAAAGAACAAATGTAACTTTGATCAAAGCAGACCACAGGACACAAACGGTTTTTTGAAGCATGCAACAGATAATATAAATAGAGGGATAAACAAGAAAGAGATCTTCCAAATTATGTGAACTGACAACTCTGCAAACTTAACTTACTCCAGCTGAAGATCTGCCCTTGATTACTTACCATTTCGAGGGTTGTTTCGTGCTTTTCCATCAGGTCCACGTTTAATGTGTGCATCTGAACGGACAGACTTCACCTCAGCCTTGGAAACTTTCAAGTGAGTCTGTGTCTCAACAACATGATAATCTGTTAAAAGCAAGATTTGTAATTTAAACTGATATATGAAGTCAAAGGAAGCTGTTGGTAGCTTAAGTCAGTCAAGGAGCAGGGGAAGAGGAGGATTTTAAAAGGTGCATTTCTGGACCAGTTGGTTTAGTAGCCTTAAAACAGTTTGCATAGTAACTCCATATCATCACAAAACATAAAGAAGCACCTGGACTGAAAGAGGATGATGTATGCTGCACTTACACTTCCAGATCCTTTGAAAGATGGCAACCTACGCAAACTTCGAAGGTTATCACTCAATTTCCAGTCAGAATAATATACAGACACAAAAGTCATCTCTCAAAAGGACTGAATATGCTAGCGTAATGATTCCAAATAACTTTGGTAGCAACATCAAGTGGAGATATTGCATTGTTACTTTGAAAATGAGATTATAGCTCCCTTTCATGACTTTTTTAAATGCAGATGATGTCTTGAAAGAAATGGGACAGAAAAACTCAGTCACACTCAGTTTTGTTCATGCCTTACTTGCACACCCTTGACTACTCTAATGATGCAAAAGAAACAGAATCACAGGTGACAGACGTGTTCCCCTCCACCCCTCAATTCCCTTTCCTAGGGTGATTCTTTGACTGGATATTGGTTTTTCACTTGGACTGGATATTGGTTTTTCACTTGTGAAAAAGGAAAATGGAAATGTTTGAAGTAGCTATTACCTATAAGGAAGTAAGGCAGGCAGTAAAATCATTATTCAGAAGTATTCACGTGGGAAGTGATGACACCACAATTTAGTTATTGCTTCACAGACACCACCAAACAATTAAAAATACACACACAATAAATACCAAAGACCAATGAAAGCAAATAGCCCCAAATCGTACAACTGAACAAAAGACATAGGAAAAAAGAAGAGTTAATTAAAACTAATACGATAGAAAACTGCCATGAAAAAAATGACACTATTTCATTTAAAAGTAATGATAAAAGTTTCTTATTATATAAATTCTTTTATAGTCAAGACAGAACCTGGAGTAATAACAGCATAACAACGCATTTTTCTAAGAACATTCAGCATGTGCTATATAAAACAAGTTCTATTGTACTTATGAACTTATATGCAGTGAGTTTCTACACAGCATTCCTGCTAATAAGGTGAAGAACTTGAGGCATATAAAAACACAAACAGTAGTGATAAGAAAGAACAACTTTGGACAGTATCGTCAAGTGTCTTAATAACTGCCAAGAATAAAATAAGATTTAAAAAACCACAAAAACGTATGTCAAAAATAACTTTTTTGATGACCAAAAGCCACCATGGTAAAGTACACTATTTGTATAGATTAGAAGAACTTACACTGTGACTTGAACAACTTTAAAATAGGGTGTGTGTGTGTGTTTGTTTTTCTTTTTTTAAAGGAGGAACATGTCCTACATTGTATCTCTGCAGCATAACTGATGGGGGATGTGGGGAGCAATACATGGATAAGCAATTAGAGGCAGTAGTGACAAATCAGATCCACTGCTGACCAAGTCGTTGTCTGAGTCTGGATTGCAAAGGGATATAATAACGGAAATGCAGCTATTTTGGCTTTGAGGAAGACCTTAAAGAACATGTAATTCTCCAGGATTGTGGAGAACATAGATTCCACATCAGAACGGGATTACAGAAGCAAAACTGACAGCCGAAACCATTCTCATTTTCTTGGGGCCCCACAATCCTACTCACCTTGGAAGCATTCCAGCTCTGGGGTCTGTGAGCCTGTGCTGCTGGACTCTTCCATCTCTTGTCTCCGCTGCTGCACTATTCCATCCAGATCAGAATAGTCTTCATTGAAATCCTGCTGGGGAGATAGGTCACAAGAAAACTCAGCCCTGTTCTAAATCTAAACAACCTTATTTCCTCTGATCTCCCTCTAGAAACTGAACCAACAATTAAAGATTTAAAATTGTTTAACCAGGAACAATCTCTGATATCAAGATGTTGAGATCAAGTTAAAAAAAATAAGCCCTGTATGATCACCAGAATTCAAACCTCATCCCCCGCCTTCCTTCACGCGAAGTGATTAAGTCTGTGTGCAAAAGAAAAGACTGTTAGTAGACTACACAGCTCTTTCAAATGTCTGAACAGAAGAAGGATTGTAACTAGAAACACTTCAAGAACCGCTCATGGCAGAGGATGAAGCAATTTTAAGTCAGTACAGAGAGCTGTGAAACCTGACTGCACATACAGCATACAGACTTTGGAATACATCCAAAACACATCCAAAACACACACGTGTTTATATACTGCATGTGATCAGTTCAAGTTACACTCATGCTGATCATTCCAGCTGCCTTGAATTGTTAAAAAACTCATGGAAGTTTTAGAAACAGACGTCATGATTTCCTTCAGTTTCTTTTCTTCAGACACTTTAAGTAGTACTTGCAATGAAAGGTGCCATGCAACAAAAGAATGGAATATCTAAGCCATTTACCAAAGGCAGAGCTGTAGGACGATCAGCCCTGAAGCTGTTTTCTGCAGAGGAGGGATTTGGACTGTTGCCCATGCTTGTATCCTGAAAAAAGTGGAAGTGTTAACAAGGAACACTCTCAGAAACCACCTAGCATTTAAAAGCAGAAAAAACAGTAATAATGAACACAAAACTACACACCATCTTCACTCCCATTAGTACTTACCTCAAGATGTCTACAGATAGATTTTAATAGCTTGTAAGTGGTATCTCTGGAGAGTAAGGAGACAAACATGTACTGAAAAACAGAAGTGCCAAAACTGTTTGAGAAAAGGCATACAGTACAACCCTCCTTTTACCAAAATAGAACGGATAGGTGGTTTTGCTGATTAAGTAACTATTTTCAAGAACTTTTGTATAGGAGGAAAAACCTTCACTCCATCTAAGACTATGATCTGAGGTTAATCACAAAGAACACAGAACAGGCACACAAAAGTTACCACGTTCCGCTGCAAAATCAGAGCATAGTCCAGATCTGCTCTTTTTTTTCTTTCAAAAGACTTTGTATACTACATTTTAGCTGCCCCTTAGGAAAAAAAAAAAAAAAGAACAACAACAGAAAACCAACCCAAACAAAACCCAAACAAGGACTCATTTTTTGTACACTCTCCTGCATCCACAAAGTATTTGTGCAATGAAAACAGGCTGTTTCTAAAGCTGCTTTTAGGACAATCTCATTTTCTACTGATTCATACAATTACTATTCCTGAGTATGCTAAGTATACAGTATGCAACTACATTTTGTGCATCTAAGGTATTGCTGGTCAGGTAAGAGACCCGTGTAAATGAAAGAATAATATCAGAGCTGCCAATAAGGCAGGTAACCCTCAGAGCATGCACTTCCTGACCCAGCTGTTTCAGTTCCCCCAGTGCTACGACACAGAAGTCTTGGAGAATTGGGAATGATAGATTACAGAGAGCAGGTGGCAACCAGAGATACCGTTTCTTATTTTCTCACCAAGTTCTACATAGCTTTGATTACTGTAGATCCAAACTAAAAAGACAGGGAGTTAGTAAGAGGAAAAAAATGGTCATTGCCTATTACAAGAGAGAAGGTAGAAGAAGCTAGGATTGTCCTCAAACCAGATCCTCCAGGGCCTTAAGTCTAAATGCCCACATGCGACCAATTTCTATAGCTGTTTAAGTGTCTACTTGGCACCTTCAAGAATGCCTCATATTACTGCCAATAAGGAGGGAGGAAAAAAAGAAAAGTAGAAAAAAATGGAAAAAGAAAAAAGGAGGCAGAGTGCATTAGCTTTGCCTTTTACTAGTACTTACCCTCTCTGTGACTGTTGCTATGATCAGAGCATTTGGCACAAGAAGGGCAGTTTTGGTTTTCTTCAAAAGTGTCACTGAGAGCACAGGTATACTAATCTGAAACAAGATCAATGTAGTGTTAGAGACCCAATACACACATACAAATCTGTGCATTCTTTCACAAAAAGCCAGCCTACCAACTGTGATAAGGCAGACTTTCAACACCCTTAATTCAAAGATTTCTCTTCTATGTCCATGATTACTAATAGTTCATATGAAACAGGTATGGTTTCAGATTATTACTATTTCTTAACTATTTTTACATCTTATTTTATCAGATGCCAATCCAGGCTTTTGTCTTCCTCTCCTGAACCCTTCTGTCTCTTAAAAGACTACAGGTTTAGTTCACTGTAGATCTGCAGAACAAACCAGTCTTAAAGCTGGGCTTCTTTGTTTAGAAACAAAACTTTTCAGAACGCATGAGACTAGAGAGGCTTGTTGAAGAATGAACATAAAAGTCTTCTCACCACTTACAAATCCTTTAGTCTGCAACAGTTCCTTCCTGCTTCGGGGTTTATATTCAACCCCATTAGCTTAATATCTGCTAAATTTCAGAGTATTTAACTTCAGATATTCTGTATGAGCTCTTCGTATAAATCCAATAGCACAAAGGACCAAATACCTGGTTTGACTTTCAGTTGAAAAGCCTAGGGCTTAGCGAGTCAGGCAAAGATAATAATCCTGCATACACATGATCAAGATACAGCTCCTGTTAAAAATTCCTCTGGCACACACTGTCATAACTACCTGAGAAATTTGGAAGCAAGATTAAAAGCGTCCAAAGACGGTTCAACAAGCAATCACAGACCTGAATTAAAAACACGTGGCAGTACAGAAAGAGAATGAATTTACTTTCTGCACGCTTTCATAAAACCTTGTTAACTTTTGTTCCGAACAGCAACACGAAGTCATGAAATGAAAGATTGTTTCAGGTAACAAAAAACACATTTGTGTACATTGGTCTGGATACAAGATTGCAACCACTGTTGAAGCATGGCTAATCAAGTATCTGCTTGTCATCTATGAGCTAGAACCTCGCTCTTTACTAGGTACTTAGTTTTGTTGAAAAAGTGCACTATCAGAAACACACCAAACCAACCCAAAGCATATAATTTTAATTATTCTTAGTCCCAGGCCTGGGTATAAGAATCTGTAAATCTGGTCATAATTTGTTCTATTGATTTTTTAACATGTCAACTCCATTTGTCCTGCTTCAGAAGCCATGTCTTTTGACAACGGGTAATTAAACACTACACCTTTTCTTCTTAAACTGCACCTTGTATCACAAAGTCTTTGCAACACTTTTCGAAACAGCTTTTTCTGGGAGCGGGGAGAAGGGAGCAGTTATGATGTGTGTTTATAGGAAAAACACATAATCCTCAGGTAGCCAGAAGAGAATAAAAAAAAAACCAGAACAAAACAACAAACCAAACCAAAACCAAACTGGAAGATTTTTTTCAGCAGAAATTCTGCTAATACTAATGATTAAAAAAGCAGCTTAGAAATTTTCTAATTGGTTCAGTTCACCTCAAAGAACTTTAAATCAGAGATGTTAATGGCATTCTACTGCATGCTATTTTGATGGATAACATTACTGTAATCAAGACTGAAGCGTACTTAAATGGGATTAAGTACTTGCTTACTGCACTGTTACCCCAGCATTAGACTAAAATGGTAAAATCACTGCAAAGTACTTTACGTCCACCTGGAGTAATAATTATTTCAGGAAACAAGGTTCACTGGCATGCAAGTTGGAAAGTAACCAAAATGTGTAAGACAATGCTTAGCTCCAGGAGAGACTCAAGGCCAATATTTATAGCCAAAACAGAACTACCTGGAAAGATAAGGCTGTCTTTCAAAGCCTATTCAATCCTGCAGAAGCAATTTCTTATTTCTGATCATGCACAGTGTTTATACGGCAGACTCAGATCTCCTAACTTGCATGCCTATCCCCTCCACCAAAGCTTTCTTTCTGCAGGTAGAAAAATTCATGTTGAAAAATTTGTTAGACTGTGTAGACCTGCTATTTCTCAAAATAAAACACTTTATCACTGAGCTTAAACTATTTAATAAGTCCCATGCAATAGAGATTTTGTGTCCTGGAAACTTTGTCTGTGTATCTGACTGCTAAGAATGTTCCTCTTAATCTCATTCTTGATTCTCTCCTCCCCCTCTCATTACATTATTTTTCATTATATCCCTGATTTTCCTGCTTTTTTGTTGATGGTATTCCTAAAAACTTGTGCCTGCTGTATGTGACTGAAGAAATATTTAAATACGGGTTGCAGGGGTAGGGGAAGACAGCTGGAAGTAAATGATCAGGCCTATCCCCTTCACTCTTCATTTTCCCCACAATGTTTTCTGAAAACAATGATCCAGAACTGAATAATCTGGAATATCACTATAGCTACATTTACAAATATTGTCTACGCTACCCTGTCTTGTAATAGGTTTTCCTTTTTCATTTTATACATAAATATGTATATATTCCTGCATTTAAAACCCTGTTGAAAAAGATAATTTCCTAGGACTATATCATTATCATTCTGCATCTTTTTTCCCAGGTTTTTCTAGTAGAACTCTACCAAGTAGACTACATTTTTGCATACATTTAGCATAGTGTGAATCTAGAAAGCTGTCCCACAGTTTGAAGTGGCCACACTTGTTTGTGGTGAACAGAAGATTGCTCGTACAGCCACTTCAATTTTAATGAAACTAATTGCCAAGATAACCAATTATGAAGGACAGTACCCAATCATTTGTTAATTTTGATTTCCTTTCCATCTGCATTAATGACTAATAGAATCCATTAACTACGAATCAACAATAACTCAGTTTATTGGGCCAAGCAGTAAAACATAATAACCTGTAAGGTCACTATGAACAATGTGTCGTTAATGATTTTAAGCGTTCTTTAAACCTATTCCACCATCTTAAAATCCCTTTCAAAGATAGATGGTGTTCTGTCAAAATGGTTGACAGTAGAGAAATGAGATACTGCCAACTCCTAAACTGGTTTCAGCCCCGAATTAACTTACAAAGAGTCTGGATCTAACCAGGAACTTCATTCAAGGAAGTACCCAAGAAAGAAGACAAAGAAAGTCTTGCAGGAAATTGAGCTGTTTCCCAATAAAAGCCCAAAACCAAGCAGAGTTCATGTAAACAAAGAAAACCACTCCAAAAGCTCCAGATCAACAGAACTAAAACACAAATTATTTTTTTTTCTATATGTATTTTTGTGTGTATTTCTATGTGTAGAAATTTTATGTCTATGTGTATGCCTACCATTCACCACAGGGGCCCACGCCTTAGGTGAATTGTATCTGTACCAAGAAAGAGTAAATGTTGTAAATTAGGATCTTCCTGACTGTTCATGTCCCATTTCTGCTCTTCATACTAGGCCAACAAGCAAAAATCTACCAAACTGTTTTTTCTTTCCCCATCCTCTGTTTACGCAGAACAGAGGGGAGTGCTAGAAGAATCCCTCAAAGACCTTTGCCACGCAGCTCAGAAAGCAGTTTTAGTTCTTCCTCTTTAATTGTCTTAATACACTTGATCCTCCCCTCCAGTTCCCCAACTACATTCCTGTAGTGCTTACACTTTTCAGCCTTCCTTCCTCCTCCTCCTCTCTGAAGAGAGACATTTTTGTACAGTTTGTGGTACGTGGGCTTGGCAATGCCCTCACCACTGCATGTCAGATCCTTTCCTTTCATCTATTTTTTTCAGACAGGAAGTCCCTAAGAGAAAAACTCGATCTTTAATAATAATGCTGCAGTTCTAGTGTGACTTTCAGGCATCACTTCTGAACAGTGACTGCACTCATTAATACTTAGAAGTATAGTAGTATTCTAGCTTTGCATAATAATGTGAACTTCTGATGATGAACAAATTGTTAAGGAATAGCGTTACTGTTCTGTACATAAAGATTTTACTAACCTTAGTGTCTTTACCAAAAACCTTGGAATGGAAGCAAATCCAGTTTTCAGAAAGGAATAACTTTCCTTGGTAGAGAATTTCCTTCTGCAGAGCACAGGTAAAGCCTGAAACAAATAGATACTCTATAATCTTCAAGGTAACCACAACTCAAGCCAACTGTTATCAATTTGGCTTTTGTTTTGCTCTATTTAAAAAGCTATAATATGTTTAGGTTTATACCTTTTGACAAACATCGTCAAACCTTGAAATACTTAGTAAGGTTAACTAATACTGACAAGCTCAGTAGATTTCACAGGCCTAAATTTAAACTCAAAATAGCTGAAGAACAAAGACTGAAATGCATAGTAACATGCAACTGGCTCCCCGGAACCAAGAATCCTTTCTGAAAGAGTACCACCTAGCTTCCTATAAACTTTTTGACTAGCTTTCAGGTAACCATATTACGTCAATGTAAAGAGCTTAATTAAAGGTTTTTGCTTTAAACTTTTAGATCGATAGCCGTTGTCTGGACTAGATGATCAACAGAGGTACAACCCGTGTAAGGTAATACAGCTTTTACTTCACAGCCACTGAGCAAAACCATTTCTCACTCATGAACTGCTTCCCTTCTATTCCTTTAAAGAAACGTTTGTTATACATATCTATGTACAATACACTTGTTATAACTACCACAGAGAACAGTAGAATCTTTAAGTCCTTCTGCTATGTTGAGAGATATCAGTTGTTTAGATTAAATAAGTAAGTTTTAATTAGAATAAATTACTTAGGGTTATAATACGGTGTGATTTATGCTGTTTGCCTAGCTTTACTTAGCGTGAATAGCCAGATTTGCTGAAGCCTTTGCGCCACAATAGTTAATTTTCTTAGTAATTTTCCTCACAGATGGTACAGGGCTGCGCTTAGTCTTTTAGTGTAAGAAAAATGTCGATAACACACTGATGTTTTGGTAGTGCTTTCTCTAAGTCTGGGGCTTTTCCATTCCCCACGTTCTGCCAGGGAGCTCAGGTGTACAAGAAGCATAAACCAGGAGATATAAGGACGTGACAACCCTGAGCAGAGACTGCACATCAACAGGGTAAGAGCAGTCAGTGACCTGCCTGGACACAGAAAAAGAATCCCAGGCAGTGTTAGAAGATTCCAACCCAAAAATCACTACTGGACTAAAAGACACATGAAAAACGCACGAGGGGCAGCTGTAGAGATCACAAGGGTGTCATTGCCCAGGGATTTCTTTGTTCAAGGTCCCTCTCTGGAGGCACCCAGCCCAGGCTGACCCTGCTGCTGGACCTCCCATTTAAATTACTTATTTTATAAAATCTGATGACTGAGGCTCTGCTGTGGGAAACCTAGAGTGGAGCCCTGAAGAAGGAGGGATCTTGCCCGAGAGTGAGCATATGTGTGTGTGAGGAGTGGGAAGGGGCACCTGTCGGCTCCTGGGGGTTGCCAGCTGCAAAGGGACCCTGGTCCGAGCAGAGAAAGACTAAGGTGGTGTGTGTGCCCTTCCTCGAGTGGGGTGGGAGTGCTCGGGCAGCAGCTTCTCCTTTAAAATCCTACCAGTGTTTTTAAATATTAAAGTATCGTCAGCAAAAATTCAAGCTAGTCACTTGACCAGTGCTGTCTCAATTAATGAGTGACTTTAGTAAGAAAGCTTCAATACCAAAACAATGTTGCACCAGGTTACTCTGCTAGGAAGCACAAAGCAGGCTACAATTCCCAAGGATGACCTGCCCCAACATATGACGATTTACGTTTTGCAACATTACAACAAAAACACCCACTGCATGCAGATGAGGGCCTTGTAGCTCCAGGAAGCTGGAGTTTAAGGTTCTTAAAGTTTAGGTAGTCCCTCTTGTACATCACCACAGTTGGCAGGTAACAACATTATCTTAGATCCACAGCCAGCAATGACAAGGGGGTTAATACTTACTTTGTTTCAGTGGCTCATCAATGGGAACATCTAGAAACAGCTTATGAAAGTGTGCATTTGCCTTCAGCTAAAAAACAGAAAGCCCCACACCCAGAGACACATGCCTTATTAGATATTCTTACAATCAAGTGACCCATTCCACTTCCTGTCCTCCCAATACCTTCTCATTTTGCCCACTTGTTTTATAACAAATTCTCATTTTTGCTATGTGGCTATTAAGTATGTATCCTGCTTTGCCCAGACCCTAACACAATGATGAAAAAGGAACCTATGTCCTTATACAACCACAAACTATAATATTGCTAAGCAAGGGGGCTCTCCTGAGAGTTATGTATTTACTCTTACTATATAAACAAACAAGTCCATCCTCTGCCCTACCTGATTTGAGGCACGTTTTTTCCTTTCAATCTTGGAGTCACTCTTGATATCCATTGTCAGGAGTGGACTATCTGTGCTGCTCTTTGTCCTGCAGATTAAAAAAGTCATCTCATATACGCTTGGACTCGGTTCATTAGTCTTGTAAGTTATAAACAGGATGTTCTTTTCCATGAAACATATTAATCCTTTAATAACTATTACCCGATTCATCAAGGATTATGCAACAATAAAGAGGAGTATATCTTATTCTCAAACCATGCCAGCCCTCACTGAAAGTCTTCTTTTAATTTAGAAGAAATATTCTAAATTACTAGTTGTAAGAAAGTAAAAAAAAAAGTTTAAGACATTTTTACAACTTAATGAATTATCACAATGCTTAGCTTCATGTTCGTTTGTTTCTGGGCAGCATGTGAAATACTAACAGTAAGCACGTTACTTATTAATGCAAGACAAAAGCTAGTAGCTGAGAGGGCAACTTGTACTATAAAGCGTGAGATCACTTGGCAAGTGCAACAGAGAAGAAACAACAGGTGCACAAGTCAAGAGGATGGCTGCAAACGGCTTAATGTAGTATAATGAAATCATTAGGATAGTCAGCAATCCTAGAGGAGAAGAGAGGGAATTGTGTCAGCTGCATAGGAAGTTGTACCTGTACAGCTCTAGCCATTCATACTGGAAAATGTAAACAAACTGAAAACCCAACAAATCTAGAGTAGAACAAGCACAGAGGAAAGTCTCTGTCGGTGGCTGAGAAAACAACTTTTGTTTGTTTATACAACAGGAGAAATTAATGGCATGGACTGTTCAGAAAAACAAAAACAGAGGTGGGACAACAGTGTTTCATGAACTAGGAAGAGAAGAACATTATCCCCAAGAGCTATTTAGCACAGAACAAAGCATATCAACAGGCTATAAAAATAAGGTAGTTCTTTTTTAGAAGCCTTCAGATACAGACTGAAGAACAGAAGGAAAAACGCAACACGGGACTCCTATACTGAATGACCTGTAGAACACGTTGTGCTGAAGATTCAACGGGGAAAGAAAGGTGTTACAGAAGTTTCCATTATGGCACCTTATCCTGCACAATAAGTCTTCTTTACTTTCCTAAACTTGAGAGGTTCAGGATTTCCAGTAAAAACTGTAAGGATGAGAGGAAGAGAATCCCCAAGTGTAGCGGGGATAAAGCCGGATTTAGGAAAGAGGTTGTACAGCAGGACTGATTTAGATAGCAGGGGGATTTGCTGCATATCTCAGGTGGTCCCTCACAGAAGAAAACTATAAAAAACATCTGTACGTGTATTTGTGTGCCTGTGTCAAGTACAGGTCAAACTGAAAGGAACAGTGAGCCTTACAAAAACCTATGCCAACCCCTCACCTGCACACAGTCAATTACATTGTACGTGAGAGGTAAAACCGGGAAGAGTTTGCAAAAAAACCCAAACTAATCACATATTTCTTCAAATAGCTTCTCCTCAAAGATGCTTCAGGAAATTAAATGATGTTTTTTCAGTATCTGCCTTGTGATTGAAACCACAGTGTCAGGTAGACTGATGACTTCTGCATTGGCTGTTCAGTTGACAAAGTGAGAAGGATGCAAAATTTGTATTCAACCCCTCCAAGCAGGATTTTAGTATGATTTAATTTTCTTTTTAAATGCATTCCATTTCTCCAACAAAGGAAGAACAGCTGTTTTTACACAGACATTACAATAATCTGATGCAATATACAGCACAGAGTCCAAAATTAAAACTTTTGTCATTGCTTTACCATGGACAATCAATATTCCAGCATGAAAGTGTTCTGGGAACAGCCCAGGACCTGAACTGCAGCTCAGTTTGACTGCCTGTCAAATTAACTGTGAAAGGGATGTAACTAGCAGTGGCACCAAACAGTGCAATGTATTTTTCTCCTAGAACCGGGAAGCTAAGCCAGTCCAAAGTGTGAATTCCCACTATTCTCACTGACAGAGCAGACCCTGGAAGGTGGCTCACATTCCTATTTACTTGCATAGTGTGCAAGCTAACTCAAAACTGGGGTATCTGATAAAACTTGCCACTCAGTGTAGCTTCTTGAATGGGTTGTAACCATTCTAATTATCTGACTAGAAGAAAAATTACAGGATTTCCGACATTACCTAGCAACATCAACTTTTTTCCGGTCATCGAAATACTCCATTTCACTGCTAGCAGTGTGCAGCAACACAGTAGGCGACTTTCCTGCCTTTCTTTTTTCGTCTGTTCCATTTTCTCCGTCTGAACTGCAGAGGAAAAAAAAAAAAAAGAGAGAGATAGAAATGTGTATGGCAGGATTCATACCGATGTCAAGTGCCACTGCAACACGTTGACAATACAGCACATATTGAAGAACAAAATTATGACACATCTTTAATATTAAGGTCCTGAAAAGTCTTCATCTAGTGACTTGACAGCATTATACACTGAACAGTATTCTGAGCTCCAGTACTGGAATTTCAGCAATGAAGAGAGGAAAATTGAAATAGTGCCATGGATATCTCAACGTTCATAAAATTTGTAGCTGTAGCTTCCGTTCCAAAGGGAATGCCTTGTTTAGGAAAAATGCATTCCGTGTTCAGTACTCAGATCCAATGACTAATGGAAATTAATTTGATTGGCAAGTAGGGAGAAAAACATCCTGCATGACAGTACCTAGTGCTTAGCAGATTATTTGCGGCTCAAGGTTGCAAGAAGAAGCTGGGTCTTCTTTTGCCTCTCACTTCTTCTGTGAGAGTCCATCTGCAGGTTTTTCGCAATAAAAGGTCGTCTCAAAGTATCAAAAGTGCTGGTTTTATTTTTCAAAAGCAGCACTGCCACCACAGCGCACTGCCCTTTCACAGCACATGCCACTGCCTCAGAAATAGATGTTAAGGAACTAGAGTCTGAAGGCTAAGAGATTAAGAAAGACAAAATATCTTACCTGTTAATTTAATGTCTGGACTGAATGACCCCATTTACAGAAGCTTTCTATTATGATGTTTAATTTCTGCAACTTTACAGCAACAACACAGCCACCGCCATCATGCATCGGTGTCTTTACAGTTTCTTTTCCTACTAAGACAAAAGCTTTGCTGATAGAGATTCCCAGACTAACAATCTATTTTCTTTTAGGAAGGGCAAAAAAAAGCTCCATTGCTTTTTTTACACTATGGTGAATAAGATCAGAAGATACACCTCACAACATCTTAACTGAGATCTAATGAGAAGGTATCCTACCTCGCAGCTAAAGTAGAGCTTATGTCACAGGACAGAAGCCATGGAGTTTTGCCTTACTGGTGCTGGTACTTTTTCTCAAGGGGTCTTACGTTTACAAACAGCAACTATTCCGCTATCTAATCTTTCCTCAACCTTAGCACTCCCCACCACAGGTGCACTGAATCGACACTTTCTAATTCGCACTTTGTGTATACTTGAAAGGGTTACAGCATTAATAAAGTCAATGAGGAAAAATAACAATTGTTTCCCCATTGCTTCACTTTTAGATTGGCCCTGCCTGACCAGAAGGCATCAGCTTTTATTTTCAGCCAACATAAACTAGAATTAAATGGTCAATTCGACAAATTAAAGTGGAATGCAATCTTTTGCCTGAAAAATCCAAATAAGCAGTTTTATGCTGCTTGAGATTTTAAGCAGAGAGAACAGCCAACCCAGGATGCACCCCACAAGCATAGAGAAGCTTGTATTCCAAAAGTTTGCAAATCCTGCAAATGTCTTAGTCACAGTCTTGCAGTTTTTTTTTGTTCCCCAAATTCTTGGGCCTCAAGGGAGGCCAGAGAATACCAGACACGAGTGGAGTGAGGAACAGCGTGAGGCAAAATTGTCAGGTTCAGTCACACCTGCATTTCAAAAGAGCAGCGCAACACGGAAACTCTCAAGTGAATAAGGCTACATGACACAGCAGTATTTTTAAGATGTAGTTTGAGCCTGGAGCCTGACCGGTTGTCCATCAGTGCCTTGGGCAGCCTGCTATTCTTACACAGCAATGCTATCGACTGATCAAAGCAGCCTGTGTCACACCACACCTCTGTACTACCTAGAACACAAGTTTTAGTGTTCACTTACACCAGCATGGTTAGGTGTTTTGTTGCTCTTAAATACTTTCTTTACTTGCCACTCATATTCCTTTTTCCCTCACCCGTAAATTAATCCCTAATTCAACAGTTAAACCTATGAGCCTGTTCTATCCTGTCTGTCTTCCCTGTTAACCACTACTATTCTGGAACTTCTATTGTCTGAACTCCTTCCCTCTAGCTGCATTCAGATGGTGGAGAGCTAGGGTATCTCAACACACTAATCTTGCTGAGTTCTTTGTGCGGAAATGCTGCGCTACCTCATGCCAGCCTGGTCACCTCTCCAGGATCATCTTCTGCAGCTAAGAATAGGAAGAATGTACCCATACATAGGAAGAGTTTCCTCAAAACATCTCAGGCGTGAGGAGACTCACCTGTGTAAAACATGCCATTGACAGTAGCAACTGGGTGTATTCCTACTAGATAATACGGTTTTGCTATGTCTGTCTTTCACCCTACCTCCTGTATGCCCCCTTAACATAATGAAAAACTATACAAGAATCTTTCCTTATACTTCTGATAACTATAGCTCCACACAGCTTCTGAGTTCCTAGTAGGTGTCTTTATAGTATCAGAAGAATCTTAGATGACCTTCCGGAGAAGAAAAGATCACATGTATGACCTAAAAACAGTACAATATTGTTCATCAAATTACAAGCAAATTAAAGCACTCCTTACATTTTCATATGTGAGTGAGGATTCATAAATGCTTTTCAAAAGCGCAGAAAAGTCAGCAATCCATGAAAAGAATTAGATCAAGTGCATTTAAGAAACAAAGTGATGCTTAATACAACCGTTAGCGATAGTTGCACATAAGTGAACTGTACTTGCAAATATCAGGGCAAAGCAAGTAAACTTTGTGACATCAGGATTTCGTTGATGTGAAAAAACCACTTTTTTCAAATTGAACATATATTGTGTATTTTGTACTACTACCAAGGCTATTTTAAAAAAAAAACAAACCAGCTAAAAGAAAAAAAAAGCAAAAAGTTGTCTCTAGTTTCCAAATAAAGAATGGTTGTCATAGGGAGTATTTTCAAAGCCAAGGTTTGCACTTACTGTAGGATCATATCTTGTATCTAAGCAAGTTAAAATAAACATGAGTTGCAAGCACTCTAACTTTTTGCAAGAAATGTTTCTTTTCCTTTTTTAAATACACATCAATAACTGAATTAAGTAATTTAAAATTAAATTACAGAAAAGGGAAAGTGCTACGAAATACATTCATCAAGGCAGTAGAGTAAGCTTCAGTCTAATGAAGTGTTCCGAAGTACATTATTTGTCAATGTATTTTAAAAGTCAGAGGAACTTCATCACTTATGATTTGAATGGTTTCTGTGAAACAAAAACTTTCTGACAGACAGGTTTGTCAAGTTCCTTGTACCGAAGAAAGTTTTCAGAACTTCAAAAGGTTTTCTTGTTTGGCGCTAATCTGCTTTAGGACCTGAAAAATTCACACTTCCTAAGAAGATTATGCTGTGTCAGATTAATGGGGATTTTTCAAGGGGAAAAAAAATTAAAGACAATAATGTAAATATAAACTTTTTCCCTATTCCCTTCAAAATTAGTTTGAATAAGAAGCACTGAACAGAAATAATGTGAGAGATGTGCCAAAAGGCCACAGTTTAAAAGAGAGCCTTAACAACAACAGTTGTCTGACAACCCCAATATAGTCTTACCAGACATCACTTTTCAGGCACGTGTAAAAGATATCAAAAACTCCAGAACTGTACAGTTTAATTTCCCACAACCACACAGACCTTTCTACAAAGCTTCCTCAGATCTGCCCCAAAGGACATCTACGTTACTTGGTCTGTATGATAACAGGTCTGAAAAGTTCAAAAGCCACAATAAGTTGTGACAAACCAGTCCACCGGTGCACAAACTGCAGATCAGTTATGTAGGAGGAAAAAGGCATCTTGAATAACCAGAGATGTTAGCTACAACTTCAATTGTTTGCAAAACTGCAGCCAAATCAGTATTTCCCGAGGGTTTAATGTGAGTCAGCTGCAATAGTCTCTCTGCGGAAGGAGCTTACATATTGGGTCATCATGTTACCTTAGAAGCCCTGTTATCCTGCTTTGTCTCTTTTATACAAAAAAGATTAATTTTGCAACATCAGTTAAGACTGCTGCATTATTGCAAATGATCAACCAAAAGAGTGTGGAGTAATTTCTCCCCTGCTGTCCACAACCATGCTTGGTACACTGTATGTAGAATTACCCGTCACAAATACAATGACATTCTGTATCATTTGGTTCTGTTGGGTAGCTATTAGCAGACCAAAAGGATTTGGCAAAGGAACCAATGCAGTGTGAAAGGCCCAAATACTAAGACATAGTGTTATTTAAGCTATTCTTACTCTCAGACTTGAGTCTATTCAGATAACGGAATTGGTTATTCTTTCAGAAACTAAAAGTCAAAGGGAGAGGCTCAAAACATTTCAGGATCCCAAATTAAGACTTTGGCAGGCTTAAAAGCAGAGGAGAGGGCGCAGGATGAAGAGATTTATCTAGGCAGCATCCAGGAGACATACTGGCAACATACTTCAAGCACAAATGACTGCAAGGTGGTAAGATAAAGTGTGCTAATGCTTGAAAGGACACCCTGCTAAGCAAGCTGCAGGCCAGAGGCCTCCTTCTCAGCACAGACCTTCCTTGACCTATCAAGCCCTGAAGGAGCAATCATCTCAACTTTCCTTTTGCTAGGCCTAAAGTCTTAAATCTTCTTCCAGAAGGCACGTCCCATCATTCCACGAAACATCTTTTCTATGCTACAGCAGTCTGAACAAACCTTTTTTGGATGTGTAATCAGAATCCAGAGTGCTTTATCTGATCAGATTGCTTTCATACCTTACACAGTTGAATTACTTCACCCCTGGACTGATGAAAAGACTTTTTCCACTGTAAACTCTCCCGCTGTCCTCTTCATAGCAGATTCAAGTGTTCTCTGTACTGGATAAACTAACAACAGTGCTCAAGTTGAGGATTTAGATGTTGTCTGTTTCTACAAAGCCTGGTCACTCAGAGGCAAAATGCCTCCAGTAGCTCCATGGCTATGTTCCAGTGTTACATGGCACAAGGCACTGTTTATGGGAGAAAATCTCCTGAAAAAACATGCCTCAGAATAATGCTATGATTTAAGCTACTTCTAAGACAAAGTATCAATTGACTATCAAGACTCCAAAAGTATCAAAACAGGGAGAAAATAAGCTACAGCTACGCTAACCACGCTGAAGAAGCAGAGAGCTGCTTAACAGACACTATAATAGATGGTAAGGATAGCCATAATGTACTCATTTGGCATTTGTGTAATTCCATATACTTAGTCCAACACCTGTACTTAAGGATAAAAAGTGAAGGAAGTAAAGCAGTTGATTCTGAAATATGGCGTTTGTTACATATTTTGTAGGACAGATATAAAGCCAGCAGATGTATTTATACTGAATACGGAGAGCAGCAAAGCATTAATGAAGGAGCAGCGATGTGAAACCCTGCATAAGGCAAAGGGTCAGTTTGTGAATATGAATAGGTATGAACCAGACTGAGATTTAACTACCTCAGGTTGTTCAAGGGGCAGGCTCATTCTCTTCTCATGAGATCACAGTTAAAGATGGCATAATGGAGACAAAGTTATGCAGCTGCACATTAATTGAATATCATATGCATAAGGATAGGCACACATGCATATACACCATGTGTTTCTCTATGCATTTCTAGGATGAAACAGGTTGGCAGCCACAGGTGGAATCTCAATGTCAGCTAGCACCGAAAGAGGAACTAACTCAACTGTTAAAGATGGTTTTTAATTGTGAATATTATTTAATTATTAAGGTAATTAATTTCAGAAATATTCACTGTGTTGTATTTCACAGCTATCTCTTGGAACACAATTAGTCACCTGTGAGTAGTTTTGTATGTCTGTGTTGCTACATCCTTTATTCTGCTATATCCTACTACATCCTTGTTCATCCTTTATTAAAAGGATGAATGAAATTCTTGAGTTAATACTGACCAGAAACCCCTCCAATACTGTTAGAGAAAGTGAATTTTTTTCTTCAACTGAATAGACGTTTCACATAATAACCAGATCAAGTTTCACATTACCTTACCACTTGGACATCAGCAAGATCACTGTGACACTGCAGACATCATTAGCAAGTATGTAAATTCTCTGCTCTAAATACCATCTATTATTAACTGGCTGTATTCCCTGTCTAATCAAAACCAGACTGCTATCAAGTTCCATAGAAAAAAAAAACCACAGAAGAATTCCCTGTGCTCTGAAACATGAGACACTATAACAAGATATTTTATTAAGTTAACAGTAGAACAGGAACATAAGCCATTTAGTTCTCTTGTCTTTTCAAGAGTTTCCATTTCAGATATCTACTTCAAAAAGCAAAAGCCCTCTCATATGTATCTTCACTCCACTCCACAAAAGTCCCATGACACAGTTTTCATGGGAGACTCAGCAGGATGACCAACAACTATTTATCTGAACATAGACATGGCCAAAACCAGCAAACAGCACAAACCTTCTCGACAGATGCATTTCTGGGGAAAAAAAAAAAATTGAAGGAAAAGATCTGAGGGAAGACCCTCATTCACATCTACTTTGGATTGGAGCATGTATTTTTTTCATTCTCCAGTTCACTGGCAGCCTTTAGGTGGAAAAGTTTTCCTGTCTCCTAGTTCTAGCCTACATTATCTTCTAATCCAGAACAAGGCAAAAACCATGATCGCAATTCCTGCTGAAGAGGAAGCATGCAGCCTTAGATCACATTTTCATCTCTAGTTTCCAGAGGCATCAGGAACAAGGGAAAAGAATGAAGGATTCCCTAGCTACGACTTATTCAGGTGCAGCAAAGAGGGCAAAGGCACTTAAGTGTCAGATGTACCAATTGTTCTACACCGAACGCAATAAAAAAGATAGATACTGCATCTATACACAATCCCTGCGTTCAGTATGACCTCACCGGCATCTATCAATTAAATCTGCTCCATAATTCAGGTAGAAACACCACAAATCTCCCTCTGGAACACCACAAGCATCTTCACAAATGAGACCTGATCACCACAGCATAAGCATAAAGCTTTGGCCTCGATACCTGAAGCTACATCTCTGTTTTTCGGAGGAACAACTCCAGAGCAACATGCCTCCACAGGATACAAGACTTGGTTGGCAGTTTTCCAGCATTAATTGTGCTTTTGAAAAAAAATGAGGAGTTGTATGAGACTGAATTAGAATTAAAAAAAAAAAAAAGCAGACACCAGCAATTATATTAACAACTACTGTTAAGAATGCAGAACAGTTAGAGATGATAGCAGAGGTTTGGGAGCAATCCTACCAACACCTTTATTCCTTTCTCTGCTGCTTAGGATAACAAAGTTAAAAAATAAAGCTGCCATGAATCACTTGATCAGAAGCTTCTATTTTATGGCATAAAGACTCAATATGCTGCATAGAAATAATGGCTCAACACACTGCACACGAAGTGCTTTAATCAATGTACGGGGGAAAAATAATGTTGGTTCTTCACACAGGATATACACAAAGAGAAGGATGGTTGGGGTTTGATCATCCAGCAGTTTCTTTGAGAACTGGCACTGACAAAGATAATCCACATTCATCCATGAGATTTCTCTGTTTCAAAGCAACACTAATTGAACAGAGAAAATTTAAATTAGATATTCAAAAGATGCCCGAGTACAATGTTTCTTTTGTAGGTTTCCCAGCAAGAATAGTGTACAACAAGGTCTAATGCAAAACACTAACTTAGACGAAAATGAGCATCTAACTGTGTCCATCTACCCTGTTTCATCACACCTTCCATCAAGGATGGAAGCAGATCAAAGCAAAATCACTGATGGAGGCTTACTGTTCACCAAGGGTCTGGCAATGCTGAATTTCCCACAATTATCTTTACAACCTTGTAAGATTTTTCTTTCAGACCTACCTATGTGTTCACAGAAAAGCCCAATGTAGATAGTCTAATGCAAAAGCTATTATTTCACAGTAGGAAATACTAGCTTCCAACAAAGGGTCTAAACAACAGTAATCACAACAGCGCCTTTGACTGTGACACTGCATATAAGGAACGATTTTCCTTCCAAAGTCCTAAAAAAAGATATTCTTATTAGAATCAGATGTGACATGCAGTGGCCAGATCCCTGCTAGGGTCAGCTTGACTTTCTATTTTCTGTGTCACCAGGACACAGATGAGTCCAAATGCTGTCTAAGCCTCCTTCTTCAGTATGAGCCTTTCTACTGGCCACATGCTGTACGCCACAGCAACACCCAGTCTCTCCTATGCTGGCCATAGCATATTTACATGTATTGTAAAACTTCACAAAACCAAATGGGCATATATATAATTTTGTTATTTACTGGACTTTTGTACTATAACATTCCATCTTGTCCAGAAAAAGGCTGAACAAACCTAAATGGCTCTTCTTGAGCTAACGTAGCATAAATGGTAGCTACAAAATTGCCATTGAGTCTTTTGCCTACATGGTCTACCTTTCACAAACAACATAAACTAAGATTCCTTGAGGGCTAAATGACTGAAGAGCCTAAAGGAATGGATCTTTGTAAAGGACATGCCTAGGTATGGTTGGTTTTTTGGCGTATGTCAGGAACTGTTGTTTCATAGTAAGGTAACTACAAGGCTCCCCACATCCATCCACAGAGGAGGAAGGCTTCAGTCTGCCTCTACATCCTCTACCCTGCTGAGTTTCTCTGCGGCCTATCTGCAACCTGCACATTATTTCCTGCCACTCTTTCTGGAAGCTTATTAACCTCCCTCACCTTAGTGTGCTATTTATTTTTCAAGGACGGAGGCACAAGCCAGACAGTGCCAGCTAGAAGTTTAGTTAAAGGAAGCGAATACTTCGGTACAGCACTTAAGCTCAGTTACCAGGGAATGAAGAAGAGGTAACTGCATTCTCCTTGTACATACCCCTACAGTCCCTGGTTCTCCCTTTTATTCAGGTGTTCCACCTCCCAGTACTTAATTCCATTACTCTAACAACCACCCCAGCATGAGACAGCACACTATGCCATTTTACAAAGAAGAGACAAGGGCCCTACACAGTGGACTGGCAAGGAGCAGTTGCTCACAACCTCCCAGAATCTCCCACTGACCCTTGCATTATCCAGAAGAAAAAATGGATGTTTTAAATATCCATTTACCACTTTCTGGCAAGAAAGCATAATCTTGCTGTAATTTTGCTCAGAGATCTTCCAGATAAAGCAGGATGTTTCTTTTCAAGGAAAAGTGGAGAAACAAGGAAAGACAACTTGTCCTGATGTATCCCTATTATCTGCAGGGAAATTATTTGCTCCATGATGACAATATTTGAAGAGACTTTCGCTGATCCGCCCAGCTGGATCCAGACAGCTACCCATGAATTTTGCTTAAAGTAAGTACTACAAAAGAGGTCTGTAAGTATTGCTAGACCAAACACAAGATTTCTCTGGCATAACAGTAACACAACTATAAAAAGGTAATCTGGAAAGGATATACATGGAGTTGGCAACAGCTATGTACAGAGCATGAAGATCATTAGTCCCAGCAGTGGTATCATTAGATAAGCACATAATTTCTAACCATGTGACTGCAACACTTGTGTAGACGGTGGTAAGAAGACAATACTCTGATACTATGTTTATGCATCACCTGTCAAACACCAGCACTAAATCCCGCTGCCCAAAGCTTATCTGCAGTATTATGTTGCCTAACAAGCATTTCTCACAGACTGCATGGAACCAGTAAAGGCAGCACAGTTGGGAGTGTTTCGGATTAGCCAATGAGGCACTTTGGTGCAAAGAAAAGGCTTGTTCAGATTCATAGTGTGCATTTACGTATGGCACAATCATTTTTTAATAGCTGCTTTTATAACTTAAGCATGTATATACAGTGAACAAAGTAAGAATGACAGGAAAAAAGGAAAAATAAGAGCAACTAAAAAACACCACCATGAAAAAATGGAGGTCATCCAGATTGGAAACCTCTTCCCTGCCACAAAGCTGATTTAAATGTTTCACTTTGCAAGCCTATCCTCCTTTTGAGATCACCTATTACAACTTTTGCTATAAAACAGGGAAGAATTAAAAAACATGATACTTAAATATGTGTTAATATCTTCATCCACTGAAAGTACAGAACATGAGTAACATAGGCACACATATACACCTTTTTTCCCCCTCACAAATAAACAGTAGAAGTTTGGCTGTTGGAAAGGAGTTAACCTGGATCAAAGCTGAAATAAAACTTTGAATCAGTAATAAAAAACCACGCCTTTCTTCTCTGCATTTTGTATTTCTGCTAAGTAAGAGATTTTATGAAAAAAAGTTAGCGAGCTATGATTATGCACAGGTCAGTCAATTAATTTTCTTTTAACTTACCAACTGATAAATAGTTATTAGGAAACATCTGCTATGGTAGCATAACATGTCAGACAAACAAACCGTAAAAATCACATTCTCCCTTTTCCCAGAAGTACATAATTTGCCTGTAAGCATTTTCCACTGCTTTCAGTGGCATATTTTCCCCAGTAACTGGAGTGTGTCTTTGCTCAAAAAAAAAAATAATAATCTAAAACTTTCCATACCTTAGTCTTAAGTCCCAGCCTCCTCATTTCTTTAAGTTACACTCCGTAACTGGACATTACCTTGTGCTGTAACTTAAGGGAGCAGAATGTGCCACTTAATGTTAGCAGCATCTCACCATACAGTAATTCAGCACAGATTTAATGGTACTAGGCCAAATACTATCTGTGGAAACCAGAAAATGCTATATTCACTTCCACAGAAGCAAGTGTGTGTGAAAGCAGAAGGATGCTGACACGGAATATGAACTGCTCGTTATTACACCTCTGCCGTTTCTCCTTAACACACCACACTGTTTTCAATGATACAGCATCTGTTCCACCAACTGTCCCTGCACTGGGTCTGACAGCTGCTGAGGCAGGTCCAGCGCCACAACAAACGTAACACATGCCACTTCCAAGTCAGAAAAATAAATACCCACTAAACGCAATGCAAGGGTTAATTCCTTTCTGGTCTGAGGCCACATCAGGACGTGAGGGTGACGGAACATCACTTGGAAGGTGTTTTCTGTGCAGGAACTTTTGATTTACTTGGGAGGTAATCCACATAATGACATCACTATTTTGGGTCTGCATAATAACAGTGCCCATCTTCCACACAGTGTTTTCTCTGCAGTTCTACAATGCACAGAGATGTAGTACAAACTTTGCAAAGATTTAACTATTGCTAAACATGTCAGAGAAGCCCATTTTCTAAATCAGTATGAACGTGCTTACTCTTTCTGCACGAAGTTTCCTGAATCACTGGCAGATAATATTCTCAGATCTAATCTTGAAATAATTAAAAAAAAAAACAATCCAACACCCCCCCCAAAAAAAAAACAAACAAACCCAAAACTTCTACAGCTTCAATCCTTCAGAAGCACCTATTCACCAGAGACACCTTTATGGTAGCAGCAGAAACATATTGAACTATAAAGTCCATCTCTAAACCAAGCAACATTTTAAGCATACCTCCAGGAAGTACAGATTACAGTACACACATAAATCTTTCCCCTGAGCTTTGGAAAACACAAAACGATCCCCTTAGCCTCTATAACTCTGATAGGCTTTTTTTTTTAAAGAGAGGTCAGTGTGAGCTCTGTTGGTTGCATGTTGTTCTCTCGAAGTACATGAAGGGAATAAAATTCCACGGCAATCACACACACTATTTTACAAAATTTTCTAAAAACAAATCTTCAGTGATACAACTTTTGCAAGTTCACTTCTAACTGAATCAAAACCAAGATTCTGTTATAGTTCTTCAGCTGAACAACACCCCTTGACATCAAGCTTTCTATACGCTGTCTTAGACTCCTTAGAGAAAAATCAGATACAGATCTTGCATACCTGAAGAACTTCACTAAGTTCAGTGGCATAATTCTGCGTGGAGGATCAGGAACCAAGGCTTGAAGTCAGAAGGCTCTACAGAAGGTCAGGGAATTATGTCTCACTTGTAATGTGAAGTCAGTGA
The DNA here is from genome assembly GCF_964199755.1 of Larus michahellis. Taxonomy (NCBI): domain Eukaryota; kingdom Metazoa; phylum Chordata; class Aves; order Charadriiformes; family Laridae; genus Larus; species Larus michahellis. Next base: position 65,806,455 of record NC_133930.1, read on the forward strand.
TGTGACTACACTATACAGGATAAAGGACACTTAGAAGACACTTTGATTCCCAGTGCTCTCTAACAAACAAGTTATTTGTGGCAACAGATTGCACTGCGATACATACTTTGAGAATACACCTGCCTAGACACCAGGGATACAACAGTTTGGAAAAAAAAAAAACACCTCACAGCCCTTCTCAGAGTTTTTTTCTAGAGAAAGAGCTAGTTGCTGGTAACTTGTTCTTCTCTCTCCTGAAGGCTGGTTAAGATTAAATCTTTGTGAAGAAAAATTCTTTGGGAGGCAAATCATCCCAGATTAGAAGAAAGTAACTTTTTTTTTTTTCTTCAGAGGAGAAAGACACAGTTTTTTACTTTCTTCGTTTGCAGCTGCTTCACTTCTCAAACAGCATCCTTGGGACTGTCAAGTCCCACATTAATGAGGAGCCTGGTATGGAATCAGACAGCTGCTTGATTCCGGCAAGGTTTTCACGTGATGGCCATTACCATGGCATACAGGCACCTGAACAACTTGAGACCTCCACAGGAAGCCAAAGACCAATGCAGAAGATGCTGCCTTTAACCCCTGATGTCCCCAGCCCATCAGGGGCTGTGAAGGTTCTTGGGGGAATGCAGAGACTCCTGCCACCCATAGAAGGGGAAGACTTCCCTACCTTCCATCAGTTAGCCTGAGCAGCTTTTACCAGCCAGCAAGGCCTCCTCTTCCTCCCAAAGAAAACATAGTAAGTATTTTTGATCTCTTTATCTGCTCAATTTCTACAGTACTGCTCAGATTTAAAGCAGAAGGGGGCCAGGTATGTGTATGGCTGTGGTGGGAAACTGGGCCAAGGCAGGCGGATGCCCACTGCCCCGCCAGAGCAGTCCAGCCGGTCTCAGCCTGTGACAGAAGTCAGGCTGAACTCCCATTTTAATGCATCTTGCCTGTATCAAAGTTTGTGAACTTTTGATGGTTATGGGTTTTCTTGGTATGCCGAGGAGAGGACCACGGCGTCCCACCGCAGCCTGTGCACATTCCTGTAAGTGATAAAGCACAGCTGCTGGATTTCCGTGCCACGGCAGAGAAAGATTTCTATGCCGCTGCATGAAATTACTTGAAGTGACATTTACACGCTTTCCTCCCAAAAGTACGACTCCGGAGTTTGCCGCCGTGCTCGGGGCCACCTCCTGAAGGGGGCAGAGCTCGGCTGAGAGGAAATGTTGGCACTTCACGGAAGCCGTGACGCGGAGCGTCCTCGGCCACTCTCCCCCGGCAACTTCAAGGGGGCACTCCAAAGCCAACGCCCAGAAGAACGAAGCCCCCGCCGAGCCCAACGCCCGCCACCCCCGCCCGCCTCACAGGGCCTGGCCGCTGGTCCCCGCCGCCGCCTCTCCACCGCAGGGCGGCCCGGGCCGCGTCCCCCGCAGGGCAGCGGGGTCCCCGAAGCAGGCGGGCGGCCGCCCCTCCCGGGCCCGGGCAGTACTCACACCCGCAGGGCGCCCCTGTTTTCTCTCCTGCCGGCGGCCCTCGCAGCCTTCGGCTCCTCCGCATCGCACCGCTGCTCGGTCATGAGCACCATGGGCACAGCACAACTCCTCACAGCCCCCCACCGCCGCCGCCGCACGAAGCACAACCGGCGGGCCGGGCCGCGCCGCACCGCCCCCGCCGCTCCGCCCCGGGGCGGGCCCCACCGCCGCCGCTGCCGTTCTGGGCCGGCTGGAGCCGGAGCGGGAGCCCGCGGCGGGAAGCCGCTAAAAACCGGTTCCGCCCGTCCGGAGGAAGACTGATTACCGCCCCGGGGGGAGGTCGGCACCCCCTGCGGCCGCGAAATGACGGGATGGCGGCGGGAGCCCGCGCTGCCGATCCGTTACGCTCCTTAAATTATTCAGTCGGGGCGCTGTGGCGTGAGGAGCTGCCTCACGCTGGCTCGAACAAAAGGTGTCCTAAATGTTTTATAGGGGGGACAGGAGATGCGGTTTCACACACGCACACAGACGCGCACGGGGCCTGAGGAGGGAAGGGGCCGGCGGCCGCGACCCTGAGGTGAGGGCAGCCGGGCCGGGGAGCGTGCGGCCCACAGGGCGGCCCGGCCCGGCCCGGGAGGGAGTTTTGCAAGGCCGGCGGTAACTCGCAGAAAACGGCTTTCCACAGGTTTCCGTCAGCGCGTTTGCACCGTGTCTGTGTGAAGCAGGCAGTAGCCCACATACCGGCGCTGGCCTCCAAAGGGCTGCATTAGAGCAGACTTCTGTGGTTATTAGCTGTTACTTCCATCTCTGGCTGCCTCAGGAGTTGGTTTTTTTTTTTTTGTTTCTTTTCCCTTCAGCAGCCCCCCAGGCTGGTTTGCCTGCCCAGGAAATGACCTGATGTTGCACAAAAAGCAAAGCGAGTGTAGCCTTCCCCCAGCTTGCGCTGGTGGGGCTGTTGGGGAAGTTGCCTGCACTCAGGAAGGTTAAATGTCAGCATATCATAGAATCCTCTGGGTTGGAAGGGACCTTAAAAGAGCATCAAGTCCAGCAATCAACCTAATGCTGCGAAAGCCACCACTAAACCATGTACCTAAGCACCATGTCTACCTGTCTTTTAGATACCTTCAGGGATGGTGATTCCGCCACTTTCCTGGGCAGCCAGGTCGTCTCTCATGGCAGGCACACATGGTCAATGCGCGTATGAAAAATGTTTCGTGGAGTCTGTGGCTGTAATGATACAGCCTAAGGAAGGTCAGCTTTGGGATGAGAGTTCACAGTAACATCTCTAGAAAAAGGTCTGTTTTCATGGCTTAATGTGTTAGAATATACAAATAGAATTAAAAATAGAATATATTAAATTTTCTTCCTAACTGCCGTACTGTTCACAGGCGATAAGGGGAGAATATGTAGAGGAGGGTGGTCTCTGTTAGTGGACATCGGGGTAGAAGATAGATTCCAATGTACATTTCAGATTAAAAGATGTATAAAGCAGATCACCCAGCCTTCCAGTGGCACTGTGAGGATTGCTTCATACTCACACAGTATTTTGAAGGTGCAAGAACTAAGTATTAGGTATTGTTGCAATATATTCAGGAAATCAGTAAAAGGAAAGAGATGTTGATGGTGAAAAGGCTCAGGACTGGCGTAACTGCTTGGGCACACGCATCCTGCAAAAGATGTGAGATTAGTGCATGCTTTTAGCTAGACCAGGTGGGTTTAATTAGCTCTAGTCCAAGAAAATTTAAAAACTGTGTGCTAAGGAAGACATTTAAAATCGTTGTATATAAAGGAAGACATTTAAAATTGTTGTATTTCTGGGAGACACCATTAACTAATGTTTATGTATTATTTAACATGAAAAACAAGGCATATGTGGAAAATAAATTAAATGTAATTTACAAGAAAGATTATTCAGACCTGTTAGGTCCTGCACCTGTGAAACTTTGATTGCTGCCTTATGATCCCCTGTGGAGCACCTGAGCAGGTTTGGCACTGCATTGAAGAGCCTCTCCCACCCGCTAATTCCAGATGCAACTTGTGGCTATGTAGTGGCATCCCATTTATCCAAGGGATAACAGAATACACTCCATTTCAGCTGTCTGGGCTACAAGCAGAGCTGGAACTGAAAGAGCTGGGAAGGCAGGGTTGGCATCCTGTGTGTGTTTCGATCCAGGACCCTTTGCTGGGGTATAGCAACCGGTGTGGTGTTTTGGGTTCCCTGGGAGTTGCTCTCCTATCAGTGTGCACTACTGAGGCATGCACAGTATGTCTGGAATCAGCAGGAAAAGTTACTGCATACCCTTCATTTCATTTTGGCCTTTTATTGTACTAGGAAGTTATCACTTGCTATTTTAGTCCTAATTTTGAGGCTGAAGGCAGACTTCTGGTTCAATAACTCTTGTGTAGCTCTACCCACTCCAACAGAACAATGCTGGTTTACAGTATGTGAGAGTCTGACTTTTAAATATTTGAACAAATAAAATCAGATGCCTTCTGAGTGCTTACAGTTTCAGTCTCTGGCAGATTTAGCTACAGGAGATAAATGTTACTGCTGACTGTTTTGCTTACTCATCTCTAGAGGTTCCTGCCTCTACCACACTGGTGCAAGAGCTGAAAAGGAGCTGCTTGTTCCCTGGAGCTCAGTCTGTTTGGTTTTGTCTGGCTCCATTCTCAAGGTATTCAAAACTCTCGGTTTTAATTAGTCCAGGTATTTACTGTAGAAGAAACTTACATTCAAATAAATTGATGCCTGCAGCCTAGACACTAAAAATGAATCCTTACTGAACACTTTGTTCCATATCATGATATTGTAACTCTTGTCAGAGACTTGGTTCTATCAAATTTTCAATACATGCCTCCTTAAGGCATTTTGTTATTACCTGTCAATGACAGTGGAAGTAATAAGCAATTACTATAGCCTGTGTTTTTTGGAGGCTTTGAAAAAGAAACTCTGTGGCCAAGCTTTGTCAAACTGTGCATGGTGCAGCAACCCCAGAGCAAGAAGATACGCTCTTGAGTGATAGAAGTCCTGAATGCCAGGATTCTCAGTAATATGTAGTGAGGAGTGCCTTATATTAAACAATCAAATGTGCAGCTGCTCATGTAGGTGGAATATGCTTGAAAACCTTATACTTTTATTTTGATATGCTGTGGCAAGTCTTATGCAAAAAAAGCACAAAGGACCTTTTTACAGTACAGTTATAATTGCTCATGTATACAGATACAGTAAAGCAAGTATGTGAAGACCAAGCTGTTACCAACAGAGACCCATTGTTTTGTGAAAATCTGGACTGTGTGTTTCTCTAATTGCTGAAGTACAGATTGGGGAGGCAAAGAGAAATTAGTGTGCTATAAAATTACTTACTACTGTTTAATGCCTGCAGTACTGGTGATGCCATGTAGGCAAAAGTTGATGCATTCTTGCTATGAGAGGTAGTCTCGGGGCCTCAGAGAGTTTGAGGGTTTTCTATGATCAGGACCTTCAACATTATGTATAGCACAGCAAAGGATTTAAAACTAGAAATGAAATAATAGGAAAAGCTTTCATTGTAAGATATATATGAAATCACAGCAAAGCAGAATGGTGAGAGACTCACTGAGTCATGAAATTCATTCCCTATCCCAAGGCAAGGCCTGCTATTCCTCTGTCATTCCTGGCAAGACACTTGTCTAAGTTGTTCTTAAATCAGCAATGTATTCAGGCAATCAATTCCAGTGTTTGGTAACATCCGGGGGAAGTCCTCTTTAATCTCTAAAATGATCCTGAATCCTTCTTGCTGAAATTTAAAGCCATTCCTTCTTAATTTATTCAATATGAAGAACGTTTAAAAAATGTCTCACGTTTTCCCCCCATTTTCTTCATCTCTTTAGCCTCAAATAAAAGGTATAAACTGTGATTTCTGGACTGCTTTTTTTCCTATTAACTGTCTCTAATAGGTTCAGATTTTTTTCTGAAGTACAGTGCTGCAAGCTGGACACCAGAAGCCTTACAAAGGCTGAATAGAGACAACGTTACAAGATGACATTTTCTGTCCTATACACACTGCCATTGTTTATATTTCGTAGTAAAGTGTTTACGTGTTTCACAGCAATGTGAGGCTGGCTTAGGTTTAATTGTTGAACCACTGCCACTTGGCAAAGCTTTTATAAAGGACAACTGAGATGTTGTTCTCTTCTAGTATATTAGCAGCTGATTGTTAGGTTGGATTAAGTAGGACCTTCTACATATCCTTTTTGTATTTCACTCTAGTTTTTTTCAGACTGTTTCTTCAATTTATCAGAATAATTCTGAATCCTGTCTTGAATGACATGAGGAAAGGAAGAGTAAAGGAATCCATTGAGACACATTGGAAAGGTCACTATAAAAAGCAATAGGACTACTACCCATGCCTAGAGGTTCTTGGATAGGATATTGCTGATGAATGATAAAAAAGACAATCTAGCTGGAAATAAACAGAGTTAGAGACTGTCTTAATCAACAGTATTTATTTATCTTGGGGTTTTATTTCAGTACAGTCATCAAAGCTGTTCATAAAGTATTTCTCAGCTTATATGGTGAGTATCAGCATGCCTAAATGTGAGGAAAGTTCTTGGGAAGGAACAAAGCAGAAAATGAGTACAGTGATTTCTGTCATTCTGTGTACTCTGAGCGTGTTTCTTCTCAGTAGAGAATTATTCTGTACTTCTTTGCAGATGTGAGATGGTACAAAGAGATACAGCCTTAACAGTACCTGAATACAGGTACTTTTGGATTATAGGTCATTAATGTCTTGTCTTCAGTTTTCTTTATGATATTGTGCATTGGTAGGATTCTGTGAAAGCTACTCAAATGCCTCGGAAGCCATTAATGGGTCAAAGACCTGCTAAATAAGTCCTTATATTACTCTGTTGAAATGCAATAGGAAAGCAGACTTGTGTTGATAATAACGATAAAAATAGGAGCTGTGATAGTATAAGACAGAAACTAATAGACATTTGGAAAGATGTTGAAACAGTGAAAAACTTAGATTTCTAGAATTTATGTAAGCCACCCACAAGCCAGAGTGACAAATGGTGAGGCATGCAGAGGCTGTTCATTGTGGCTGAATACTGAAGCAATTGGAAGAAGTACACTACACTACAATTGTGTATTGTAGCGCCCAGCAGGAAAAAGGACAGAAATTCTCACACAAAACTACTGGGCTATTAGTAATGTGGTGTCAGCTTCCCTCATAGTGAATGTGTTACACATTGTGTGTGTGCTCTATCAGCACATTTACTGCTGTTTCGATACCAGTGACCTTCACACAACTTACTGTGTAGAGCCACAGAAGACACACTGCATACTGTGCATTTTACCAATGTGTTTTACTCTGTGTCATACTGATCAAAAGAACAGTATGGGAAGGAGGGTTAATGGCAAAACACAGAGGAACTGGTGAAATAAAGGAACATTCATGTCTCCAAATTATTCATGGCAACTTTCTTCTATTCTGAAAAAAGCAGCCTTGTGACATGTAGTAGTTCAGTTCTGCCACCTGTGAGACGGCACTCAGCCAGTTGGCACTTTGGTGAAAAACACAGGTCAGTGTCTCCTTTTAGTTCATGAGGTGAAAAAAAGCAGTCATGGTGTATTTCCTAAGGAATATATTGCCCTGGATGCCTCATGGATGGCATTGTTAGAATGCTGTGATGCTTAGATCTTGTCATTTGTAATGAAAGTACCAAATCCCATGGCAGTGAAGTCCATTTTTTTCTGCATTTATAGCCGTCATTTAATATATTGCTCAGCTAGGCAGGAAAAGATAAATACAAATATTGCTTGTTCTGCCCTGGTGGATCAGTTTAGCTTGATTTGTCATCCTCTGCTTATGAATGTTCAAAGGAGATCCTGGGTGACATCCAAGTGTGACATCTCTGTGTACAGATTACATGGGCAAAAATTTCATATGTTTAAGATATCAAACAGATTGCATGTGTCTAATGAATAATGTGCATACATATATGTAGCTATTGAATCTGTGTCTCATAAAGGAATACACACAGATGCCTCTTTGAACCAGGTGTGCATGCGTGCGTCTAAACACGGTACGTCTAAATACGGTGATAATTTTGTTGAGAGAATCCTTTAGTCATCTGGCAGTCTCTGAAGGGCAGCAGTACAGTATGTTAAATATGTAAGAAAGTGAAAGTTAGCACAGCTTATCTGAGGATAAATGGAATCTTCCACAAGAAAAAATAGTGCCCAGACTTTCCAGGAGCTTAGGAAAGGATTGTTCCTACTCTGAGGCCAGGAAGGTTAAAATGAAGGACACAAGATACTGTGAAAGAATGAATCATGCTATCAGTTCTTTCACAGTCTTTACATCAGATGAGGTTGTGAATAATCTGTTCTACTGAGCTGGATAGACTTACTGGTTTGTCTCATTTAGAACTATGAGCTATATTACTCTGTGGGAAAAAAAATAGATATGTCTTGCACAGGAAGGCCACATAGGGTGAATACCAAATCCCAGGTGTAAGCCATTGAGCAGTAGAGTGGTTGCCAGTGTTTCAGGTGCTCATAACTGAGCTATAAAGACAACACACCTTTTAGAAGATGGCAGGTATCTCTTTAACATGACTGCTTGGATTAGTCTGAACTAAGCCTCAGCCTTGCAGTGCACTGGATGTTTCTGAGGGGTATAATTTCAATGCAAAAGGAAATTTCCTTAAAAAAAGTTCACATTCCCATCCGAAAATGTTCATAGAGAAAACCTGAATGTATAGATGCTTTCTTGTGTCCAAACAAAAACCCAACTGCAACAAAAGTCTTGACAGTTTATTGCAAGTTGTGACACAGTTTTTCTGTTATTCTGCTGTATGCAAAAGATAGGTAAGTATTAATGCCAGATCACAGATGGGAAGCACAAGTATTATATTTAGTTGATTTATGCCTTGCAGTGCACCAAATGAGCTGCCAAGCCAGGACTGGAGTCAAGGACCCTTTTGACTCCCATTTCCATGACTTTGCATGTAGAAAATATACCTCTCCATACTGTATTTTTTCCTGGTTGGGTTTTTTTTTTTTTAATTTGTAATTTTTACCTAGTATTAATGTTTCTGGCAAAAGCTGACTCTTCTGTTTTTGTTTTTTTAACAAGCATTTGATATACAAACTGCATTTGATTATTGCTAGGGTTTATGTTAACATATGTAGCAGTATGACATTCACAGAGCTGGTGGTCAGTAGTCCTCATCTAAATTGCTTAAAAATCTCATTTTCTTGTATTCAATATATTTTTTTCAGGGTCATTCTGAAGATTGGTCAAACCCACAAGGCTTGAGATTTTTCTAAAGTTTAGGAGATCTGGATGCAGGCTATTGACTAACATTATAGGGATGGGCTCCACAGGGGACACTGTGATCCCTATTGGTTTTGCCAGTATTTTGATCTGGACTACTGGAAAATGTTTTGTTCTAATGTCAGAACAACTCTATACATTCATGCTGATAAAATTCTGCATACACACGTGGCCAATACGTTTATCAATACAAATCTCTGATCTGTTACGCATGGCTGACAGCTTGGGTATAGCTCCAGAGTTTTAATTTGCTTCTGAAATCAGTTCCGCTCTGTGTCAGGAATAACATGCTGCCACGGCGATAAACTGTGAGCTCCCCTGTCTGAAATGTTAATAAGCCCCTGGATTCTGGCAAATTTGTGCTCATCCACAGGGTGCCAATTACAGTGACGTGAAAGCAGAGGTATATAAAAACTTAGGCAGTTTTTGTCCTCAGGCATGAATAATTAGGATGAGCAAGAGCAGTCATTAATATAGTAAATTTTCTCTCTGGATGCATCTTCATAAATAATGGGAAATGTGCTCTAAGTAAATAGGACTGTATTGAAAATAGTACCTAAAAATGCAGAGCCTGCATTTCTTTTCCCCCGCAGCATTTTCCGTGATTTTTCATGTGGCTCAATTTGTGTTAAGTGCATCAAGACTCTGACAAACACATGAAAAGCAAGTTCAGTGAGAGCTCAGCCCAGCTACTAGCTCATTGTGTGCAGTCATGCATTCTTCTTATTAGATTGTCTGGTATTTGCAGCCTGCTATTCCATCTTTGCTATTGATAAAGGTATAGATTCACAGCAGGGCTTTACGATCTTATTATCCTTCTTACTGAAACAGCAATTGAGTAAACTGGATTTCTAGAAGGTCTGCCCCTGCCGGTCACTGCTTGGCAGGCAGGTTGATTATTGCAAAATTGGAGGCAAAGGACTCTGTTCTTTGTAAGGGCTGATCACATTGCTCTCAGAGCATATATGGTAGCTTTTTGTGTACTGGTTATCTTGTGGTAAATAAAAAAGTAGTTAAATCTGTCTGCCCAGTGTTCCGAGCTGGTCAGACAGATTGCCCAAATTAGAAGTGGTTAAACATCACTTACTTGTGTTGAACCCTCCAGACGCCACTGGATGTACTCATGTCCCTTGCCTAATTGGAAAATGAGACCAAGAGAGGCACAGAAAAATGCATGTGGATGTTGTTTTAAAAAACAGGCTTTAAGTGATTAGTTAAGGTAAGGATTAGATTAGGTAAGACTTTGGGAGCTCTAATTAAAACTTAAAATTTCTGATTCCTTATTCCCTATTCAAACTGTTGGACATCATTATCTCTGTGACATTTGAGTTGGAAGAAAGGACATTATATAGATATAATATTAAAAAGCCCTAATAACATTTCAAAAGAGGAAAAAGGAGGCCAGCAAACTTATTTATACTTGTGACCCAGTTAGTGATATGAGCTGTCACCCCATATAAAGAATTTGTGTGCATCTCCTGCAGTAGATAGGGAAGGATAAGTGGTAAGTGCCAGTAAGCCTCTCACACTGCCTTCCCTCATTTAACTATACTGTCTAAAATGTGCATGATTTATCCAGAAGTCTTCATTGCAATGAATTCCACCACAATGTGAATCTGCAATCCACATATCTGCTCTTCCAAAGTAAGAAAACAGATTTCCTCTAAAATTGTTTCAGTTGTTCTACTAGCAAACCCTTTAGCAGGATTCATTCATGTAAGCATTCAACTTCCATGAACCCTCCTTATGATTCTGGTAGCATTTCTCTTGAAACATAATTTAATAAGCATTATAAATTTTCATATAGGCCAAAATGCACATGAAAATATTTTGTTAAATTCCCTGTTCTAACAAAGCTCACATTTGTTTTGTACAGAAATTCACTCAGATATCATAGATAGTATTGGATGACCTCGCAGAGGTCGTTTTAAGACGAGTTTATTAGTGTACAGTGCTGTACACATTCAAAGCTCTACTTCAGCATAATAGGTACGGAGAGAGAGACCAACACCCTCCTGTCCTCCCTTACGAATTTGTTCTTTATGGTAGTGCTCCCCTTCCCAGTGCAATCAGTAACATGAGTGAAATTACCATCTCTACATGCATTGCCTTCTCATATTAAGCTTCCTCATCAGGGTATTTTCACTGGTGCATTTGTTCCAGTGCCCTCCCGTGTTGCTGCCCTGTGTCCCCCCTGGCACCAAGTACATACAGAACACTCAAATACATCAGGATTTACCTTATAAATACTGATCCAGAACTCTCTGTGGGGCTGACTGGGGTGTCGTTACTTGACTTTCGGAAGCTGTTCTGCCTTTCAGAATGAAAAACGGAGTCCTCCAAGGAATTCCCTTTTCTCATCATATTACTGGAGTTAACTGCAGAGTTAGGTAAGTTCAGTTCTAGAGCGATCCTTCAAACACACAGCCTTTTACTGCTATAGGAAGTGCAGTCTTGGTGTGACTCCAGCTCAGGCTAGTTTTTAAAATCAGTTAATGAGTAACATATTGATGTGACATCATAAGGTGGTTTTCCTTTTTATGTGCAGCACTTCACGGATTTACTTGGAAACAAAACTCATCAAATCTAGGTGCACCGTTCTTGGGAATGTCATTATTAGTAGCAATAACTTGGTTTTGATGAATTAAGAAAAAGACGGAATGCAAACCAACAACTGTAATTCAAATGTTTCAATGACAGGTTTGTACCAAAAGCTGTAACATGGTCTGTCAGAAATTCTACTTTGAATTATCTACCTGTCTCTAATTACCTAAGTTTGAGTAACATAATTGTATATCTTTCAGAAGTAACTATATCCACCCATTCTGACATGTCAAAATTATTATATTGCACTTCACCAGTGACAAATTGGTGCACATTGCATATAGCTGCTATAAAGTCAAGTCACTGCAGTTCAGTTTAAATACAGATAATCTTTTAATTCTCGATGCACCAAACCCCAACTGAAAAAAACCAGTTTCCCTAACCATTTTTTCCATAGGAATTGGCAAACATTAACTACAAATTTAGAGTTTTCTGTTTGTTGAAGATGTCTATAACGATTAGGTTAGTCAAGGAAATGATAAATGCTGTTTCTTCAGATTGCAAGTCCTTTTATAATACCAGATTAGCACCCGAAGGCCTCCAGAAATTCTGTTAAACTTCATTTAGGACCTGCATGGTAATAAGGGCTTTTTTATGAGACTGAACAAACGTGGAGTGTAGCACTCTATTTTCAGCATCTATAAAGAGATTGTGAGACAATACAAATGCATTTGGACAATTCCTAGGTTTTAGTTGTAAGATGAAAGACATCTAGTCAAACTATGATGTCTTTTTCCATATTTTGGCATTGTTTTTTTTTTTTTCCCCTCTGGTTTCTTTGCATGACTAAATACTTGGTCTTTGCTTTTTAAAATACAAAATTTATTTTGTGATCAGTATTAAGCAAACTATCATTAAACCTATAAATGTCAGAAACAACAGGAGAAACTGTAACTATTAAAATACAGGATTAGCATAATAGCTAAGAAGCAACGGTAGAGATGAACCAGCAATTTTCTTCAAAGTGAAAATTCCAAATAAATGTGAAAAATCTTGAAAGGAAAAAGGCAGAAAAGTAATGAAATACACACTTTTCATCATCTTAGGTATTCCCTGTGAAACAGAACAAATCAAACACTTTTATTTAGGAGCAGTATTTAAGCTGCTTAGAAGTTCAGTTGGACTTCTTGTTTTTCCCCGAGTTAAATGTTCTGAATGAATGCCTCCTTTAACGTATAGCTATGCTGTACATTTTTGGTTTCTGAGGCTTTTTTGTCACTCTGATTCTGCTTGAGCTTGCACGATCACAGACTACAAACACAGGGCTGGCTAGCTATGCAAAGTCTCTGTACTTTATTCCTCCTCCATAAAACAAGCGATATAACCTTCAACAAATACAGTAAAAAAACCTATTTTCCTCCTCTAGTCACAAGGAGAATTGTCCTTGGCTCTGTTCTGTTGTTCACGTCTATCTATTTATGATAGGAAGTCTTTAAAGAAACAAACATCCTTAAAACTGATTAGAAAACTTAAGTGGCATAGCGAGCTTGTAAATCATTAATAAGAAATATTTATCTTTGAAAACAATCTATTTTTATAGTAAAATGTAACGAAACCCCTTCATTAAAAGTTAGAGTGGCAACCGTGTTCCTTCTGTATGTTAGAGAGAGGGCAATTGAATTTTTCCCTCAGTGAGTAACTGGAGGAACGTTTTTAGCAAGAAGCAATCATGATGCAATTTTCTTCCCTCAAGTTTACGCATCTTTGCTCTTGTCACGTTCTCTTACAGAGGCCTGTGGCCCCCTCTAAACTACTGTATTCTGGTTTATGCTACCACAGGGTAAATCTATGCTTTCCAGCCTGCAATTATATGACTACGTCACGTATGCCTGTTCTGAAGGGCTTCTAGGTTCGTCCATGCTACTGCTGTACTAACCAGGTCAGGTACTTGGCTGGTGAGTTAAATGCTGAGGTGGCTATACAGCTGGTATTACTGAGCTAGTTTAGGACTAGCTCAGGCCTGACTACATAGAATCATAGAATCATTTTGGTTGGAATAAAGACCGTTAAGATCATTTGGTCCAACCATAAATCTCATGCTGTTAAGTTCACCGTGTGAACTTTGTTGCAGTGACAGTGGTGTTATGTATGGCCACGCAAAGAAAAACAGGCTGTGATAGTGTCCTCAGACTTACAGCTGCTGCTTATTAAGAGGGCTCACTTTTCTTGAGCGTTTCAGCAGTAACTACCTGGATTGATGGCAAGAAGGGGAGCAGGCCTACAAGATGCATTTCTGGTGGGAGCAGAAGAGGTACAGAGGGAGCAGAGGAGGTAGTGATGTCATTTTAGGCCCAAGGGATGGAGCTTTCCTCTCCTTATTGCCAGGCTCAGATAAACCGAGTTTACTATTGATTTCTAGGGCTCTGTGCAACTGTGATCTTGAAATGTTTTGGAGATTGTTTCAGGGCTAGAAAAGAAGGAGATGGTAGTTTGTGGTTAGGAGCTTAAAGGGGCTGCCCTGACAGTGCCTGTATAAAAGGTAAGACTTGAAATCATGCCATTTTTATTGGAAGGGCATCTACACTGTATGATTAACCTTGGGATTGCCCTATTTTGCTGCAAGTGTATGCAAACCTTGTAGCTTACAAGCGCTATACAGATTTTCAAGCAGTCAGTCACTCGCTGTCTTCCTGATTCCTGGTATCCATAAAATTTTCTAGGGGAGGTTTAGATACCTAAAGAAATTTCACCTGTAGAGGTGTGTGGCAGATACAGTATTTACTTTTCTTAGTGGCTTGCTTCAGATCTCTTAGCAGTAGTTAACAGACACCAATATCTTTTCTCTTTCTGATGCAGTGGATCAGGTGTGGGGAGAAGCTGATACTCCTGATGGTGTGGCTATCTGCTGTACATGGACTTCTCCCCAGAGAATTGTTCTTCATGTTCTGAAGAAATTGGTAGCTCAGTGCCTTGTAAGCTTGAATATATTTTTTTGACTCTGTCTCTTGCCGTCCCATATAACGAAAACAGTTTTTCCCCTTTATTTCTTGTTTATCTTCCTGTAATCTACTTTTCTTCAACTCTATATGCATATTTGTCCAAGTGTATCCTTATTTTTCTCAATTATCAAACCATGCCCTTTAATTCTGACCTTTGTCACTGACACTCTGTTATCGCTTACCTGCTAGACTCTGTCTGGTGGAGTCTAGCACTGTTGCAATTGTTTCTGATAGACAGAGGGGAAAAAAAGTGGTTGGTGTCCTTGAACCTCATGCAATTTTATTCTTAGTCTGCAGCGGCCATCACTGAAAGGTTAGAATTTGTCCTGAAAAATTTACAGCTCTCTTCTGTTCTTTTATCCCATGGCTGTGAACTTTTTTTTCAAAGTGGCTTACTTCAGCAAAAGAAATGGTAGTTTTTTTTTGCTTTCTCAGTTCTTGAAGTATTTCTTTTGAGGAAAGAGATACCAGTAAATATATCAGCAATACCAATTGGGTTGCACCTATTTTAAGTCCCTATGTCTTTACTAAAATGATCTCATGTTATTGGATAGGAAGAAAAAAAGTAATGAATTCTGAGTATTCAGAGTGAGAGCTTTCATTTATGGCAGGAAAGCCTTTGTGCTTTGTGATAGGGAACTGGTAAGAAACGGCATAAAGATTGCAAGTTGAAGTGATGATAAAGGGAGACATTATTAAACAAAAAAGGTAAAGAGATGTCTGGAAATACATTCTCAACAAAACATTCAATTTTATTTCCATCCAAGGATGAATCAAATCAACAATAAACCAGCCATTGTACTTGGGGCAGAATGTCATTAATGATTTAAGATGGTAGTGAATGTTTTTATGTACAATCGTAAGAGTTTACATCTTGGCTGGAGTGCAGCTACAAAACCTTATGGGTTTTATAATAAAGAGCAGAGGAATGGATGAGTGGGTGTTTCATCAGTTTGTTTTGAGCCTTAGAAATTACAGGCCTGTAAGATTAAGGAACAAGACTGTGCATAATTAGTCTGTTATGATCCCTAGAGTAATTGGGGGCGGGGGGAGGGCGACATTTCACCAGTGGCCTAAAGCACTGAATTCTTGCTTTATGGGTTTGGCTTGCATAGTTTTTGTTTTCTGTGGTATATAAAGAAGCAGCTGCTCTGATTCAGAGCTGACATTGTCTTTCATGGTTAGGATTGCCTCCAGTTTCTGTTTTCTGTTTTGCTGCCTGGACCAAGCCTGTGCAAAAACTAGTAATTTTTTTTTTTTTTCTGAATTGTACATTTGAAAAATGCACCCTTCAACAGACAATTCCAGAATGAAATATGGGTCAGAACTAGTTCAATATAAAATCGGTTTGGACATTTTTAGATAATTTTTACCTCTTGGTTCCTATATTCTGTTCCTCTTTCTAATCTTAGATTTCTTGGTTTTCCTCTTGAACTAGTGTTTCATCTGTTCCACCCTATGCTTAGCCTGCAACAGTGAGATACACTCAGTTTGTATGCCTGTTTCTCCTTAAACTTAGACCAGTGCATTGCTGAGTGTGTGGGATGCTACAGGCAGATACATAGGATTGCTGTGGCTCGTTCTGTGCTGCTCTGAAATGCTGGATGAGAGCAGAACTAGTAGAATCACAAACATGTAGATGGAGTAAGGAGACAGAAAACTTCTTCAACTGCTCAGGTGCAGTGAGAGAGGTAGATGAAAATGTAGCACAGAAGAATGACACCTAGAGGTATATAGGAATGAACTCAATGGCGTGGTGTCCGTGTTTGTGGAAGCCAGTGGCTGTTTTTCTCTTCAGTAACCTTGTTGTAGGAACATGCACTTAAAGCTACGTCTTTTTGCTTTCTGGCACGGTGGTCACCTCAGTAGATGCTGTTGTGCTTACTCCAGTGTATGAGTGATCACCTTCTTCCTGCTGGAGCTCCCTTATGCTCAACTTCTGGAGCCCTTAGGTGATACTTACTCACTTGGAGCATTCAGGCTTATCTGTGTTTTGGAGCTTCTACTTCCAGACAGGAAAGAGTTTTTTAAAAAACAAACCCCCACCCAATGAACTTGGAAGAAAGCCATTGGAGTGGAGAAGAGAGTCTGATGTGGTGGGGTTACAAAAGGTGACTCTGACTTGAAATGATGGGGTTTTGTAAAATTTTCTTGTAGCAGTAGGAAACGCTGTAGTCTAAAAAATTAGTGTACGTACAGCTTTAGTACTTGAGCAGCAGAAGCTGCTGACAGGAAAGGAAGAAATAAATTCAGTAAGCAGCATTGTGAAATGTTGAAAATTTCTGCTTACCCGTAGTACTGTCATCTCTGAGGTGAGCTTATGCTACCAGTATTCTATCTAGACCTCTGCTTTGTCAAACACTTCACTTCGTAAATGAGCTACTGGTTTCAAAATGTAAAATAAGATTGCTGTCTGTGCAGTGACACCCCCTCTTGAGGGCTGCATGGCCATTAGTGAATAAAGTAGGAAATTCCAGCAATGTTTAGCTAGTGTAGCAGCACCAGGAAGACACATGAGACAGTAATAACGTTGGTGAGACAGAAGCAGCTATCAGTAAAACAACAACAAGGTGCTAATAGGAATAAAACTCCCAACAAGGCCAGCTGTAATATGTCAGCGTAGCAAATCGTTAAAACTGGAAGGGCATTTGAGACATAGAAAACTCCATCGAGGTGAGCAGAAGCTTTGTCAGACTTCTAATCAGATCACTGTCAGACAAACCTGCGTGGCAACAGTGAACTTAATTTGTAGGTAGGAAGCATGGAAAAAACCTCATTTGATAGAAACTTGCCTACACTAATCAATAAAGACAGTCAGAACAAATCATGGATTTGGTTGCTTTGATTTTCTTACGAAGTGATGAGTCTAGCTCATGAGGAAAGTAAAAGAGATCTAGGAAATTTAAGCACTTCCAACCTGTTTTTCTTTCTTTATGAGGAAAGTGGCAACTTACTGCTTTGATGTAGACCTGATAAGAATACTGGCCCAGCTGTTACATTCCTTTCCTACCTCTTACCATGTACTTTTGTTGTATATAACAAACAATAGGAGGAAGAGTTGGAGACACAAGTTTAATCTTTCATGATTGCATAGTAGAGTGCTTCCTGAAAGTGAAATAAAAATAAGTATTTTTTAAAAAAAAAACTTTTTCCTTTTGAATGTCTTTTCAGAGATAAATTTCTGTCCCTGCCCATGCAAACATCTGTTTTAATCTGCTGTCTTTCTCTGTGCAACTGTGTTAAAAGCAGAACTTTTTTTGCCTGGGTATGACAATTAGAAGAAGCCTTGTCAGGGGCTAAGGTTTAGGTATGGCTCTTTTCTCTTGAAGATTATGTTATATTTAGCTATGTACATTATTTAAATATAATAAGCCTTGTGTCTTTACTTGAAGGTAAAATAGAACTTAGAAATGACGTGGTTCAGAAACTGCTTCAGAAGCAAACTGTTTGCAACGTGGATATTTTTTGTTTGGTTTTGCTTTTGTTTTTCCGTTGATTTGTGTAAGTTCTTTCATTCCAAAACACCTTTAGGTGTCGTGCATGAGTTGCTGTTTGTACTTGTCCTGTCTAGAGCATTAGCTGCTGCATTTGCTGGGCTGAGCTGACTGATTGAGTATCTGTCCCCTCCTGCCACTGTGAGCACAGCTGCAATAACACGCAAAGTTGTGACTGTGTACTTATGAGAGAGGAAACTGTCTATCCAGACCTCTGGGGGTTGCTTGTCTTCCAGCGTGAGGGGAGACAGTGTAATACCTGAACTGGGGGTGTCAGTGAAGGCTGCTGATGAAAAACACAGGTGGGGTGAGCAGGACTCTGTCATGCGGGCGGTAGGTGTGGAACCTGCCGCTGCTGTGTGTCCGGTCAGCGGATCGGGCTACGTAGAGGGGCCACGGAGAAGGGATGGAGGTTGCAGCAGATGGGCGAGGTGTTGTCATGCGTGTGTAGTTCTCTTTTTATAATTTTTTGTCTGAAGCTAATAGGCGTAGGGTCTGCAGCCTAATGGGGAGATTTATTTTAAAGTACACATCAGTGAAAACTGATTGTTGTTGCCAGTATTTACCGTTTAAGAGAGTTTGCACCATATCAGATGCTTATAAAGGAATGGAAATTACGCAGTGATAGACTATAAGAATAGAGCCTCATTAGTCTAAAATACCACTGTGCATGTTCTAATGAGGAGCTTAAAACATTGTACGAAGAGCACCTGAAGAAGTTAATGCCACCTCTGAGAGTTGAATAACAGTAGACATGTTTTTACAATTACATTAAGTGAAACTTGAACATGTAAGCGTATTTGGGGAAGGTTAAAGGAACTCGGGCTGATTTTGATCTAGTCTGTGCTACCAATTAATACTGAGTGAAAAGCTGCTTCAAGCTGCCCATGTCACTCAGCAAAGTGAGGTAGGGAGAGCCTTCAAAACTTCAGCTCTTTAGTTTGACCAGCAATACCGGACTGTGTCCTTGCGGTCCCTAATACTTCAAGTGAATTACATAAAGCCATTGTTTGACTCAATTTGCAGTAGGTAGCGTTGCTTAAAGGAGCCGAACGACGGTAATTTACGTCAGTTCATCTCTGCATGCATTCCTCAGATGGTAACTGGGGTTAGGTTTTTAGCAGCTTCCTTTATATATCTGTTTTAATATTCTTATGGCAATTTTCCTATCCTTTCAATGAAAGTGAAAAAAATATAAAGCAGATTAATGCAACAAAGTTGGCAACTACCAAGAAAAACATTTGTATTAATCATTAGTATATGTAGAAACATGTTTGAGAATATAAGGAAGTACTTTCAAAATCTGTACTAGAACTGGCATTATGCAACAAGTGTTTTGTACTTTCCAATGGTTACAGAGGTTATAATTTAAAATTAGAGGAATTTGGATTTCTATCCAGACTATTAGTCTGTATTATTCTGTATTGAAAAATAGCTTCTATAGTGAGCAAAACATCCAACAAGCTACCGAGTAAGCTAATAGTAAGAAGCCCAAATAAGCTGTTGATGTGTCCAGAACAATCTTTTATGTTTAAGCCTAAGTATAGACTGGTAGGTCACTTCACTATGCCAAGCTATCACTTTGTTATTGATAATATAATAGTACCGTAAGTGAACAAAGTCTGCTTATACTTAAACAGGAGACATAGTCCAGTGTTCCAGTAAAACTGAAAACAATACTAATTGGTTTTTTAACATCTAGCTTTAAATTCCTAACATTATTTTTAAAATTACTAAATTTTAAAAATTTTAATAAATGTTACCTATTAATTTACTTTCTGAGGGATCTCATCTGGCAGTAAATTATTTGTATTAAGGAAAGACAGAAAATATTGCAAATACTTTTTTTTTTTTTGCTCACTTGCTAGTTTATTTGATAACCTTTAACATTTTTGTGTCTGAAATATTAAATGAAACCTGTGCAGTCATACTTAAAATCACCTTTTGGTTTATAATCAGAATCATTGCTTAGTTTAAGAACTAATGGTTTTACATGAATCATTCTAATGTAATGTTGATCCTATGTCCTTAAAAATGCTGTTAAAAATCACTATTTTATACTAGGTTCTTGAGGTGTGGCGGTAACTTTGCATGTATAATAACACTTTTCATCAGCAGGTTGCTTTCTGTGCATTGTTACTCAGGCAAGCACTGGATTTGTTCTTTGCCTAACATATGTTGAACATAACTTTTGGGTTCAGCCTTGTTTCTGAGGTTTCCATTAGAAGCTAAAAAAGGTAGATTCTAACGTGATTCTTCATTGACCATCTGCAATTGCTGCTGTGAATTCTTCTCTAACTTTATTTAGGCCTTCAGCAATAACACACCTATTTTCTAAATTCTGTTGAGACTGCTAAAGATTAAATCTTCACTGTGTAAATCTTCACTGTGTTTTATTATGACACTTTATCTTTTCTGATGCAGTCTACTGTACTTTATTGGCTTAGTACTTTCCACATTATTCTCCCTTCCCTCTTCAGTAAAGTTTCCCTATGACTCAAACCATTATTCCTTTCCTTGAGGAGTGTGTATAACTTTTTTTTTTTGGTGTAACTTTCTTTTTCCAGGGGAAAACTACCACCTTTTTTGGTTCAACTACCATTTTTACACCAAAATCTTCCGAAAATACTCTTTCTCACCCCCCCCATGGTGTGCCCTCAAGGGGTATGGAAGAGCATAAACTATTACTTTGAAATGAAGACAAAATGGAGTAAGCCATCTGGAAAAAATAGTCTTTGTGTGCAATGAACTTGTGACATTTGTCAGTGTATAAACTGGAAAAAGTTCAGAAAACAAAAGGTCAGGTTCTGTTCCTCACAATCTAAATATATATATATATATATATATATATATATAAAAATATATATATTAGCCTACAAGGTAAATTATATTTTCTATATAAATTATTTTCAAACGTGTTGACTATTTCTTTGAATTAATAAAGTAAGAAGACTCTCCCATGGTATAATTTAGTATTTGTTTAGATAATATACATTAACACTAGAGTAGTCTAAGCCTTGAATTATTTTAGAAAACAACAATTTAAAAAAGAAAACACCCCTCCAAGTTTGTAACGCTAGGACAAAGTTTAGTTTTCTGATCTAACGTTGCCTCAAGAAAAAGATGTGATGCAGCCTGTACCACTCATGCAGGAAAAAGCAGATAAAATATTCTTCTGAAGCTTTATCCTATTTTCTTCTCAAAAAAAAAAAAATAAAAAATTCAGCAAACCAAACCAACCAAACAAAAAACCAAAAAAACCCCGCTCCCCCAGTGAGTATTTTCCCATCCTTATTTTTTCCGTTCAAAGCCAAAGGTCCGAAATATACGGGAGAACAGCGCCATCTAGTGGGCGCTGGCAGCCTGGTGGCCAGTGCTGGGGGGCGTTCGCTCGCCGCTTCCTGCTGAGCACCTGCAGCTCTCCTGCTGGCGATGCAGCTACTGCTTCCCACTTGCTTGGGGTGGCGGCCAATACAAATGATAAACAGCGGGTCCTGCAGTCAATTTTGAAAACTACCGCAAAAAGTTAGTGGATGAATTTTCTACAGCTTGGGGTGAGTTCAGGATATTCAATGATCCATTTATTTATTTGTTCTAAAAACCATTCTGATAACACTTTAGTTAAAGAGCATCCTTTACAAATATTCCCTATTTGAGAATGCTCTTGATTATCTCTGCAGTCACTTATTAATAATTAACACAGCTTTTCAGCAATAGTCTTTCTTCCAAAAAAAACCTTTTCCACTGTGATCCATTAGCCCTTCTGACTCTCATAGAATGGTGCCTAAATGTAGTTTAGTTTTGCAAGAATAGAATTTAAAGCTACTTTAAGGGGTTGAGCCAAGCATGATGGAACAAATGAGAAAGTTGAGATTTGAAAGCAGCCAGATGTCCAAACAGGTGCTTGCTAGTCTTCTTGTTGTGAGTTTTTTTCTAGTTTTAATGTAAAATGGCAGAAAGTAAGAAATTTAGAAATCGGAAGAAGCCTCATATGTTTTCTCTGTAGAAAAAGTATGTTTATTATGCTGCTTTTAAGTCAATATTGTCTGCATTCTGTGACAATATTGCATTTTCTACATCTGAGATTACTGGATAATGGAAAAGAACACGTATCCACCAGGTATGAGTGAGTACTCATGAGATCCTCCTACATAAGCTGTAGCTCATTTGTGATGTGGATGTTTGTGGTTTGTTAATTATAAGGGATGCTATAAAAGTTATAGTGAATAATTCATACATTGCGTAGTGGCTGTGGTGAATAATAACTTCTGTGAATTAATAGCCTGAGCCTTCAAAAAAAGGGAAAAAGGGGGGAAGGAAACACTTGGGCAAGTCTATAGTTCTGCGAGGGCTAGTTAGCTGCAGAACTGCTGAGTCTGTGCTCTGCTTTAGCTTCATCAGGGTTTAGTTGTCTTGTGCTATTTTTTTTGCTCCCCAGTCCTCTGGGAATGGTATTTCTCATCATCCAATTCATATGCAAGAACTTTAAAGTATTAGGTGTTTGGTATATTAAATCACACATCTGAAATGAATTATGGAGAGTGACACAGATCCTAATCTGATCTGATTGCAAAACAAGAGAGTTGAATATGTCCTGGATATGATGAGGGAAAAAGTATAATCAAAGGAGGTTTAGCTCTGGAATCTGCATTTAGAAAGAATTGTTTCTGTGTATCCCAGGGAATTAATGCTCAGTCACAAACTCTGTGTGATAACTGTGTAATCCATAGCTTGTCTGCTTTCTGGAATACACTTGTTAAAATGATGAATGCTAATCCGGACTGCCTATTGTATCATACAAACTTGCAGATGCAGATAATGTGGTAATCTGACAGTGGATCAAAGCTGGTGTGGAGGCAGTCGCCAAGCTTGCGCTTGGAGAGGGCCCATTGATAACAGTGCTTCATTTGCTAGGACGGTGCACAGAAATGTCAATGGAACTTAGCGACTACTGTACATAGCTGAGAGATCTCTGGGAGTAAATCAGTGATCTGACTTCTGTTGCTTTTCCCCCCTGTAGCGATAAACCTAACAGAGTGAAGCTCTTCACCTGTTTCACGTGCAATGCTCATCTTAGATTACTCTACATGCACAGATGCACTTATCCTGGTTATTACTTATTTCCTTCCTAGTTCCCCTTAGTGCTAAAAGGTTGAGTGTGGTAGTGGTAGAATGTGTTGACAGACTGAATCTCTGGCTGTAAACCTGCATAACAGTATTCTGCTGAATGTAGCCCCACCAGAAGCTGGAGAAACAGGAGATGTGACACAGTCCTAAAACTGTAAAGAAGTATGTACCATGCTGCCTGGTATTAACAAGGAGTGCCACTCATTGAGTACTTGAAATTACATGTGGAACTGAGTATGCATCTTGAAATCTGAAAATTCGCTGGAAACTTTGCAGTAGAATTATTTATGGGGGGAAAAAAAAAGGTTTGTGTGATTTGCTTGTTGGGCTTTTGTGTGTTTAAAAGAGCCCCTCACTTTCTGTCAAAAAAAGACACCAAACTTGTTTTTAGCATTTTTGGAACCAAAAGTCTCTGAACTACATCTTATAAGTTACCCTTTTTCAAAAGGGATGGATGGAAGAGGGTTCAAAAATATGAACTTCACCATAAAATATGCTGAAGGGCTCTGGTTTACCTTTACTTCATCTACATCTATCTGTTTATGAATCCACGGCTTTTGAAGACTTCTGCAGTGTCTAATTTCATTTCCTGATATGGAAACTGAATTTTTCTGCACCACTTCTCCCCTAAGTAAGGAGTAGCTCTGCCTCTTGCATACAGATAGACACATAGTCCATAGTCAGGGTTCTGGATTGCTAGAACTGCTGTCTGCCTGTATTTGCAGTTATTTACCTTTAAACATTTTTTTACTTTTGCTTGTAAGATCAAGCTTTGTGGGCTTGAGAAACAGTACCGCACAAACTGAAATAAAGATTGAATGTGCTTGAGCTCTGTTTCATCATAAGCACTAAATTTCATGGTTTAGTTACACAGATATGGAACCATGTGGACGTTTTAGTGGACATTAAGTGTGTCTTGGCATGGTTCCTTTGACCTCAACCACAGCAAGAGTGGTGAGACTGCAAGAAACTTTGCACACTTTCCAGATCTGGCTATTAGTGTACTTTTTCCCCTCTGTTAAATTGTATCCTTATTTTTGTAGGTTTCCTTCTCTGAGTTTTTCACAGGTTTTCTTGAAAATAATAATGTGCTGGGAGTATTTATAGATGTATTTAAAAAATTGAAACAAGCAAGTGCTGTATTGATCAGGAGAAATGTACATGCTTGTCAGTGAATTATAACACCATTTTAAAACAGAGCATTTTTCAAACTAACCTGTCTGTATATAACATCTATGGAGGGAGAAGAAGCTCTCTATTTTTTTTTTTTTTTTTTAACTATCTAACTGATGAAACAGATTATGCATGACACTCATCCTGGTTTGCTTTGTGATTTAACTTCATCTTAAGTGTTATGTTAGGGATATGAAGAATATATTCAGTTTGTCATGCACTTAAAGGCCTATCTGGAATTCTTGGCTTGCACACTGGCTAAACTCTAATAGCAAATTAATTTTTTGGGTGGATTACATTGAAAAAGTATAAATTTAATAGCTTACATTCTGAAAGCATGCATGGCATTTACTTGAACAGCTGGTTATTAGAAGTTCCCGAGGAAAAAACCTTTTTTTTTCATTAAGTAAAAAACCTAGTTTATTTAAAACCCGTAAACTTATACAGTTTTAAGTCTTTTAATTCTATGGCATTTTTTTTTTGTGTCTATTTGTGCTCCCCAAAACTACCCAGGAATGCTTTGAAAGCAGCTTTTCAGCTTGTAGGAGCTTGCAATCCTATTGCAACTGAAGAAGAGGGTATTTAGTGTTGTTTTGATTCTTCTGAGGAAAGTAGTTCTTCAGATATTTCAGTGTTGAAAATAACATCTCATCCCCTGCATTTTTCGTTGTTATGGTAACAACTGGATGTACTAGTACACACTAGGAAGGACTCAGAGATGTTTCGATTTCATAGTGTGTTTGATTTTATTGTATGAAGCATCTGTGTGCAGGAAAGCAGAAGGGTGTCAGCACACTCCCTGCAACAATCAACACCATTGGCAAGCAGGAACTATTAATTTTGGTAATGCTTCCCATGTTACTTATTGAAAGGACTTCTTTCTAATGCATAGAAAACTCTTCCCTCATCTGGCAGTCAATCAAAACACAGGCATTTGTGTGCTATTGGAAAATTGGCCTTTCAGCTCATCCCAAACCATGGAAACTAAATCCAAAGTGTGCAGGTGGTGATATGTAGTCTCCAAGGCCTGTTATAAAGCTAGATAAAGCTGCTAGCTGAACATGCTATGCGTGTGTTCAGTTATCCTCAGAGGAGCTTCAGCTGTTGTATGAAGTTCATGATGCCTTGTTTTCATTCCAGGATTCAGACTACCCAGTCTTTAAAGGGTTAAAGAGGCTGTTAGTGAAATATGCGAGGAATGCAGCCAAGAAACAAGGTTGTCCTGACCTGCATTGCCTATACTTAATGGTACACAGTAAAGTTTGCATTGCGTCCTGTGTTGCCTTTTATTTTTTGAGGGTGCAGCATCAAAATGCATACCTGTCCTGTGAGGCTTCCGCTGTTATTCTTGATATCTCATTCAAACTCTGTATAGTTGTTTTGGTTCTTTTGAGAAAAAATGTTGTGCTCTTGCTGCACTTAACAGACCAATTGTCTCTGTAATTTCACATGTAGAGTTTCAAAGGCCATTCTAAACTGAGCTAATAACTACACCATTAAAATGTTAGTGTATCTGAACATAGAGCTAATAGTGAAAAAGGAAAGTTAAAGAGCATGAGAGATGATTTCTTTTTTTTAATACTCTACACATTTTTCTTTTAGGATTTGATTAATTCAAACACGTTTTTATTTAATCAAATACTTCTATAGCTTGAATGATCAGGAATGGCCTTTCATTTTGTCAGAAATTAAGATGCAAACAACTGAGGTTTGCTAGCAAAGTACTGTTCACATTCTTCAATCTTCATAATGTTAGGACATGATTTCAACAAAATAATAGAAGACTGAAGGAGAAGACAAGTATATCTGCACACCATAAACCATGAGAACTATTTCTAAATTTCCAAATTGGCTTTATTCACGTGCTTAAGTGCTGTAATTTTGAGTATATCCTTGTCATTTTAGGTATATTCTTAGGATGGAGGCCTGTCCTTGTAAACATGCAAAGGACAAACATGTCCTTGTACACTGTTGCAAAAAATATTGCCCAGAGAACTAATTCCTTGCTTTAATATTTCCCTAATGCTAGACAGCAACAAGGAGACCCATTTTAGTGGACAAGTAATGCAAAAAATTTGGGCAGTCCTACAAATAGAACCAAGGTGTCATTGTGCCCATCATCCCTAATCCAGTGCAGAGAGGAAAACCTCCCATTTTAAAACAAAAATGGCAAAAAATTGTGCAGAGCCTGGCCTGAAATATCTGGATGTGTTACCTCTCCCACTGATGTATATATAAAAAGCACTGTGAATAGAAAATATGGGCTGTCACAGCACCCTCTACAGTCAAACCTAAGACTAACAGATGATGCTTTTCTGAAATGTTGTCAGCTATTGATGAGATGTTTAAGGACTTTCTACAGACCACTGAAAGTTGTTTTACCAGGAGCCACTACTGAAGTCTGTCACGTGTTGAAATTGGGGGGGTGAGTGTACACTTAGTTAGTGTACAGTGAGGACATGTGCTGCAGCTGCACTGTAAGGGACCTTATCAATACTGGTAGTTACTAATGCTGCAGTGCAAGGCACTGCTTGATGGATCCATGCTTCCCAGGGTAAAAAGATCACAAGATCTTCAGATACAAAGCAGAGCATACCACCAGGCACAGCAGAGCCGAATGATCTGGATGAACTTCTTTTGATCACGTACCAACAGAAGTACAGCCTACAGCCCTGCGAATAGACTTTGATGACCCTATTATCATCATCTGAACCTGGTGATTATTTTTAGAAATTTTAGCTTGGGGTTTTGCATTTGGGTTTATATTATTACTGGCCATATGCTAACCTGTAAGAATTGTTATATGGTAAGACCCTAAGGAATGAAAGATTGTGAGGGGTATGTGATTCTAAGGCCCATAAGATGCTTCATGTTCATTGGACTGGTGCTTGTATATTAAAATGTTTTCAATTTTTCTTGGTATTTCAGTACCTCCAGACCTGTCCTGCAAAGATGGACAAAACTTACCACAGCATAAAAACCAAAAGATAAAATACTCTCTGCAAAGACCTTCTAATTGGAAAAACTTGCATCCACCAGTCAGCGTTATAATCAGAATTATAAAGGGCTCTCGAAGGTATGTTGTAAGTAATGCAAGAGATGTGTAACGCTATTTCAGCCTTATGGTTAGAGGTACAATGAGCATCTCAGGTAGCCCTGCAAAACAGAACGGCATTTGATTACATGCTCGTCACTCAAGGAAGCTACTTGGATACTGGTTAAGACCTCTTGCAGCACAGATGCAGAATAAGATCAGGGAATAGAAATGGGCACACAAAATCTGAAGTGATGTTCAGACACTGCATGAAACACCTGGTGAAAAACGTTTTTGACTGGTGGGAATGGCTCCCAGACTGGAAGGATGGTTAGGAAAAACTACCGAAGCCACAATGAGGGTTCAATTTGTTAGGTTTATTAATTTTAGTGCTTGTGCATGTATTAGTTCAGTTGATCCTGCGTTGTACCCAATTGGTATCTAAAATTATAGAGCACGGCAAAAAGCAAGCAGAGGCCAGAACAAAATGCTGAATATGTTAGAGGATAAGGAAGAAGAAAAGGAAGAAGTGCTTGCATGAATGACTACAAATGATTACAAAACCTAGAGGCAGCAATAGATGATGGGACAGCACGGCCCACGTGGTGATTGATCTCATCTCTCACGAGTCGTGGGCTGGGTGCATGTGTCCCTCCTACCGTACTCTATATGTTTAAGAGAAAGAGTTTCTTATCTGAAGGTGTCTAAAATTAAGCTGCAAACAAATTAAGAAGGGGGCAAAGGGAATAAAACTATGTGAGACAAAGCAAGTCGTTTTGTAAACGGAAACTGAGAGCAAAAGGCATAAGGAGGAGTTTGAAAGGATTGCAATGGTGAATGTGTGTGAGTGATAACTGCTCAAGAAAGGAGAGAATATGAAAGGGAAATTCAAGTTGTAACTGTTCAGGCATGGAGGGCAAGAAGGCCCAGCTGCAAGAAGGGGTCAAACTGGCAGGAAGCAGGGATGCCAGGCACAGAAGGACTCCCTGTAAGGGAGTGAAGTTTCTCTTGGTGATGAGATAAGAAACAGCCCCAGCTTTGTCTTGTAGACATCCTGGAATGGAATGGCAGTGCTCAGGGGCTGCCTCTGGGCAGCAGAGGTGGTGGGGGAGATGTTCCTAAGGCCAGGCTGAGGTCCCCCATGCAACCACTCACAGGATGGATGGTTGGGAAAAGCATTTCCACACTGCCATGAATGTTAATTTAGGATCCTGCACAATTTTGAGATAGCAGTAATTTAAGATGTATTAACACAGGATTAGGTTGTATGATTTTTAATACTTAATTAGCCAATGATAAAATTGATTTAACAAAATTTGCTATAATCAACACAGAGACTCAGTTACAGTTTCAAAAATGGCAAGGTTCACCCGAGACAACAGTTTCCTAAATCAAAGCACACATACAGATATAGGGGTTATCTTATTATTAAGATGGTTCCTTTTCTGCAGATTATAGTAAATTTTGGTACCCAGTGATCGAAATCAAACCATACTCACTCTCTTCCCTTCATCAACTTCTGTCAGTGGACAGTATAAAACTCCTAACTCTTATCCCTTTGTCAGATTCTATCAGTGGATGGTCTGAATCCTGTCATGAAATATGTGGGGTAGCAGCCTGCTGCGATCCCAGAGAGCTCCAAAGGGCCTCACATCAGGACCGATGCTTACAGGGTCACAAGATGATTGTCTTTGGTCAGTACTTTTCTGTTGTTTGCACAATTCTTTTCAGGTGATCTTGGCAACTTTCTAAGTGGGCTCGTGATCCAGGCAGGAGGGGTCTTGGGCGTGCTGCCCAGGCAACTGGAATTCCAGATGCAGTGGCAGAATGCCTCATCATCCCAACTCGCCATACTTGCACCAGGACAAGAATGTACTAGATTGTCTCAACTCACTGCCCCAGCAGGCAAGGTCAGAAAGAGCCAGATTGTCTCATCTCACTGCACCTGCCATTGAAACAGGAGCAATGTTGGCCCCACAGCCCTTCTAAGTACAGCAAAAACAATGTTAGCTGGTGTTGACGTTGTAACGTGGCCTGGGGGAGGGAGGGGGTTCTGCACTACCACCCACACAGAGCTGGAGAACCCAGCGGGGAAAGCAGGCGGCCAGAAGGCAGCTATTCAGGGCACCACATGGTGAAGGCCAAGCAATGTCCAGAGGAGGAGCCACCCCACAAACCCAGCAGGCTGGGCACTGGCTGCAGCACCAACCCTGCCCATCCTAGGGCAGGGATTGGTGCCAGGGTGATTGATGCACCTGTTGGTCACTCAGCACTGGGCTGTAACGTGTCTTTCCAGTGTGCCATAAAAACATCTTCATGATGGAGACTCACCAAGACCTAGGCATGATTGATGTGGTGGATTGACCGTGGTTGGCCAGCAGGTGCCCACCCAGCCACTCTGTCCTTCCTCTTCCATCCTTCTTTTCTGAAACTGATAATTTTCTTAATCCTCTTTCTTTGCTGTGGCTATTATCAGGCTCATGATCTAATTGCACTGAAAATACTCATGTCTGGCACACTTAGCTATTTGACTTCCACTTATAATGCCACTGTGAATTTAACTAGGCAGGTTTATGAAAAATTAATTGGCTATTGGCAGCATAGTTTGAGTTAGTCAGATGTTTACAGTAGGAGTCACAACATGCTTGGTATCTGTCATTTGGTCTTGGCTCAGAAATCCGTGCACAGAAACTCGTGCGTGCACAATCTGAGTCTGAATTTCATTATGTTGTCCTTTGAAAAAGATTTTTTTTTTTTTTTATTGTGTTCTGAGTTTTGTGGGTGTGTTTTTTTTTTTTTTGTTTTGGGTTTTTTTTTGTTTGTTTGTTTTTTTTTTTTAAATGGGGGCCCTTGAGAGGAAAACTATTGTGTCCCTCTATGATTATCCTTTAGATCACTAGGCATAAATGCAGCTGGAGGTGCAGAATTCTCATCCTTGTGTTAGAAAATGGCTTTATATCTGGGGCAGGATGGGAAGCCTACTTCCTGAAGCCTTTTTCATTGATTTTGGCCCTACCCTGCTCATGGCTAAAGAACACCAGACTCTGCTGCTACATCATGATACTTCCAGAGAAAACAGCCTTACATATCTCAACCATAGGACGAGGTCTGTGTGGTCAGTTAAGCGTCTGGAGTCCAAGAAAACGTGTCAAAGCATTTCTGCATTTAAACAAGAAAATGCTGTATGGACACTGACCAGTTCTTTCTTCTTCTAAAAATTCAACAGTTTTAAATGTCTGGCTGCATGTGCCAAGGGGAAGTACTCAAACATCACTGTGACACCTGTGCTGCATGGTGGTGACTGCAGCCAGTGTCCAGATTGCTGGGTTTGTGGGGTGGCACCTCTCCTGGACATTGGGATTTGGGCTGCAGGTGCAAGTCAGGCAGTGAGGGGCAGCTGGGATTGGGGCATGTGGTGGCCCTGGCATGGCAAGAGCACAGGCTGCTTCCAGCGTGGACAACCATGGGAACACACGGGTGCCCAAAGGGAGGCAGGGCGGCACGGGGGCTTGCAGGGCTGCTGTGCCTGGCTGCAGAGGCGGAAAGGCGGGAAGCCTCAGCCCTGGTGTGCAAGCTATCCAGTTCCTCCCCATTTCTTCTGTAGCCTAAGAAGGACTGATTTCAGTAGCGCTCCTTCTGTCCTGGGCAGTCCCCGTACCCAGGTGATACTCCCATATTTCAGCAGTCTCCCGTGGCTGCTCTGTAGGAGCAAATGGAAATAAAAACTAAGTGCATTTTGCAAACAATACAAATGGGAGATAGGCAACGCCTGCCCCCATTTCTTTGGATGGTTTCCTATGATTTCATTTCATATTTAAAATTCAGAAAGCAGGCAAACAAAATCAATTATGTTTTATGAACCTTTAAAATTAAAATCTCCTTAAAGGAGGGACCCATTTGTGATTTTTTTTCCACTTTGGATGTTTCACACATGCAGAAATATTCATACGCTCTTTGCCACAGTCCTGAAGTTTTTTCTGACAGTCTAGCTGCTACTTCATGAGCAAGTCCTAATGCTGTATTGGAACTTACTACTTCATAATCGTAATTTAATTTTAATAATAACCATATTAAGTCTTAGTAGCTTTGAACTGATCTGACAATGACTTGCATCTGTATTATTTTGTTTTCTGTGCAGTGTCTATTTTGCTGCATCATCTTTTGAAACACTATTTCCAAATTACTGCCATAACAACATACTCTTCATTCAGTAAAGTCACCGTAAAACTTCTATTTTGTGATAGTTTGTTGGAAGGGAGTCCAAAGATATCACAGGAAACTGAAGATTAAAATTGCATTCCAAATCTGGAGAACTACACTTTGTTACAAGAACACACAGGAGTCATATTCACTTGCATTTGTGAAGCACCAGTTCAATTAATCTTGCATGAAGTTCAAGCCGTTTGAAAGTGCAGGTGCCACAAAACCTGAGGCAGCTGTTAATTTTGTCCAGAAAAAGGTCTGTCTGTGTTCACAGGATGCTTGGTAATCTCTTTATTGAGTAGCACAATACTCAATTAGCAGGTACCGAAAAACAAAAGACGTTTAGTAGTAGTAACTCCTCTGTCTTGCTTTCCGGAGCTTGTGTTCCTTCTTGAGTGATTGCAGGCCGATTCCTTGACTGCTTCCTGCAGGAAAGCTGGAGATCACAGATACCTAAGAAATGGGTGGTGGGAAAGCTTGCTTTTTGTAGTTTGCAAGCATCTGGAATCAAAACTCTGTGTAAATATCTTATTTCTGAGAAATTAATGCATACCACATGTAGTAGTGTGCTAACACACTTCTGGGTGCAGAGATTAAAAGGGCAAGATAAGCTGTGAAAAATGAAACCATGCTTGACCCTACAAATAGGTGGAGAGTGATAATGCAGGTTTTCAGGAGGCAGTTGCCATTGTGACATGGCGTATCTGAGGGGCTTCCTACACGTAATGATATTCAGTTACATCAAAGGTTTTGTTCTGTCAGTCAACTTTAGATGTAAACATAGGAACTTGAAGAATTCAGTGTTCTTTGCAAAAATTAAATGTGTAGGAGAGGTGATTTTACTGAGCAGAGGGAGCTGTAGCAAGATTGAAGTCGTTAAACAGCTGGTTTCTACTGCTTTGCAAGATGTCTTCAATAGAAGATTGAATACTGAATAAAAACTCTGAAAACCAATGAAAGCTTGACGAAGCAGCTACAGTTTGGCAGATTGTGGATTTGGACCGTTTCTTAAGGTAGATAGTGCCTGAAACAATAAAGATGACTTGAGAATTTGGAATACTACAGTGAAAGAAATTGTAGCATGTGCGCATGTGGAGATCCAAGCTGTTGTCCAGAAAAAACATATGGGCCCTCACAATTAGTACAAGGAGAGACACATCTTTACCTATAGGGTGGAAAAAGCTTACATCAGTATTTGCATTTGAAAACCTCAGCAGAGTTTGCCCAGTATGGACAAAGATCATGAACTTCAATACAACTGTCATAGAGTTTCTTTTTAAGTGTAACAGGCATTCTTCTGCCAAAATGTAGGGTAGTGTATGTGTAGGTAGCTGTTAACCTAGAGGAAATCATGTAGTTGTTTGGGTTTTTTTCTTTAATATCAGCTGTACACCGTCTAGTATCCTGACGGTACAGTTAGTCTTAATAACACAGAGGGAGCCATTGATACAAAAGGAAAGTTTATTTAGTTCCAGAGAACAATTTTATGTCTCGTGAGGCAAGCAGGACTTGACTTTTATGGGCAAATAGGGAATTGGGACAGATGTTACATGAAAAGACCCTGGGCAAGAGAACACCTGTTGCTAGATAAATATGTAAAAGCCTCTGACTTCCTTCAGAGGGAGTACTTGTAAGACGGAGCCTGAGAACATGTTCCCGTGGTAAAGAAGAACTCAGCTAGGGCAGTGACAGAAATAAAAGTACAAAAGCTGAAAGAATCTAGATGGCTTCAGTTCTTAAAAAAACAACCAACAACGACCCCACCCCTCTGGGAATGGAATGGATTCTACAGCAGAGAATATTGCAGGGGGTTGGGAGAAGGCCATAGACTCTTTGTTATGTGTGGACTCAAACTTGTCAAATTTTCATTACCTGAAAAGGATAAATAACTGGGAGAAGAGAGCCTAATAATTAATATTTGTTTTATTTTGGAAGCTTCTTTGGGGTTCCAGGATGTACTGCAGGGGAAGAGGAGAAAGAGGAAGAATTACACAACACATTTCTGCTGCAAAACATTTTCCCCAAAACAACTTGCATTGTTTAGAAGCTAAATAAAATCCCCTCAAGATACAACTTCATTTGACTTGAGCATGAGAATAGAATCTGCAAGGTCTGAAGAGCCCCTTGCTGTCATCTCACATTGAAATATTTCTCTGTGGGAGCAGTAATACTGTTCTCTGTGATGATGCCCTCAAGTCAAAGGCATGTTGTGAGGTATCTCAAATTGTTCGAGTATTATTGATGAATTTGGTGGATTTGTTTGTATGTATTTGAAATTGTTTGGGGCTGGCAGAGAAATGCAGGGGAACTGTTCTTTTTTGTAGTTTCAAATGTGCAACATAGAGGCGTATGCTATAAAGTTTGGGGGTTAGTTGGACTATTCCCAAGCACTCTAAAAAGTTGATTTGGGAATACTACAGCTTCCAACAAGCCATACTACATCTTTATGTGTAAGTAAACTAGGGCAATCTCTCACAGTGTTCTTTCTACTGTACTTTGAACAGCCAGTACACTTACACAGTGCACTGAACAGTAATGATGTTGATGAGAAAATAATCAGAGTATAAGGACCAAACTTTTAGGTGGAGTTTGGGGAGATTGAATGATATGTAGACAGGAACACTTAATCTCTGATGTAGAGGAGAGATGTCTTAAAACTAAGGCAGGTGAAACTTGTCCTTGAGAATTTAATTCCCGTTGCACAAAGTTTTACTGGAATCTTAATAGGTCACTCAAATCAAACTCCTGCAAACAAACCAAACAAACGCTAAAAAAACCTAAAAAGCAGAACCCCACACCAAAACCCCCACTAATTGCATGCTACTTCTCCCCTGAGTATCCCAGTTCACAGATATGCTGAGATTTCACAGCTAAACTTTAGTGTATCATAGAAAGCTAAACTTTAGTGTATCATAGAATCATAGAATGGTTTGGGTTGGAAAAGACCTTAAAGATCATCTCGTTCCAACCCCCTGCCCTGGGCAGGGGCACCTCCCACTAGACCAGGCTGCTCAAAGCCCCATCCAGCCTGGCCTTGAACACCTCCAGGGATGGGGCATCCACAGCTTCCCTGGGCAACCTGTTCCAGTACCTCACCACCCTCACAGTAAAGAATTTCTTCCTAATATCCAATCTAAATCTACCCTCCTTCAGTTTAAAACCGAATTAAGAATGGAAGCTCTGTTCTGAAAACTTGAAGAATCACACGGTACTGACTGGAAAAAATTGTCATCCTAATATTAGCTTTGAATTCTGTGCTTTGTTTTATCACTGATAAAAGCAAAGGAATCATAATGCCCCTTTACTTTATGGAGCGTTCGGAAGGGAACACTAAGACAATGTGATGGGTGACAAACACTTCACTGTCACACTGAGATTATTAGGAGATAATTCAGGATAAAGTGTGAAGAATGTCCTAAATTGTGAAGCTGCACGCCAAGTAATAAGAACAACATGTAAATGCTGAGTACCCTCTATTCAGTGAGCGTAAGCATGCTGGACACGGAATCACTAAGATGATGGTCTTGTAGAAAGAAATTTGATCATGTTATTAAGGCTGCTGCAGTGCATAAGGGAGACAAAACTTGTCTGCCTGAACCTCTTACATCACAACCAATATAAACAAAAAACCTAAACAGGTATATGGAACTGGAAGGATAGTTTATTTTTTCAAGTCATGAATCCTCCCTGGCAAAGTCTTACATAAGGGGATCCAGATCTTTCCTCTTTTGTTTTTTTTTTTTCCATCCAAAGGTGCTATAAAAGGATCTTCCACCATCTGGAAGTCCAGTTCAACACTGCAGAAGGCTCTTCTAGGATAGGAAAAGCGTGCGTACACAATATATCACCAGGAAAATAAACCAAGCTCGGAGAATAAACCAAGTTCTGAGTGCAACTTAGAAACAGATTATGCTTGCCTGCAAGAGTTAGGAAAGAATAGATGATGAAATGGGGAGGGGATGGTGATATTTGTGTCTGCCTAAACTGCCCATAAGAATGTCATATTGGGCACAGTCTCCAAAACTTATGCATAAATTATAGAAAACTTTCTAGACAATATCTCTTTCTGCATTATTTCTCTAAATGAGGAAAGGCAGCAGTAAAGATATCTGAAGAAAGGGGAGACACGGTGATTCGGAGAAGGGGATCTGGGACTCCAAGAAGGATTGGTGTTGCCAGTGGGACACTGCTGTCTCCAGGTGCTGTGTCATGTGTTAAGGATATAGGCTACTCTGATGTTGCAGCTTTTTGAGGATCTCTTTCTTTACTTGTTTTGATTCCTTCTGAGAGACTGTGGTACAGTTCAGTGAATGAAAAGCATATGAGCAAGATAATGCTGATGTCTACTGGAGAGTTTATTCTGCACTCTAGAAAGATCAAATATTTTGCAAGACAGTGTGCAACCTGAACATTCTGGAGTGTAAAGGAAACAAGCATCATGCAATTCGGTTTTCTTCAACCCCTACTGGTAGTGGAAGTTTAGTTCTACTGCTGCCTGTGGCGCTGAAGCTGTTATGTTACATTGTTTATGGTGTCATTTTTTAAAAAATTACATGCTTTAATATCTACTCACCCCTTTGCGATCATAGTCTGAAATGCACTGAGGGCTTTTATTGTAATTTAAAATAACTTCAGATGAAATTTCTGAATACCTATGATAGCTGTGAAGATAAAGGGAAACATTTTGATATACAGTTAGTTCTAAATGTAACAATGATTCCTTAAAAAAACACCAATACTATAATGTCCAATCAACCTTACCTTAAAATCTGTATGAAAGAAAACAATCTTAAAGCAAGGGTTAGTAGTGTTAACCCCATCATCTACACATCAACAGAAGAACACGATGAGTTTGTTTTCTGAAATTTTTATTGATTGTAATTGCAAGAAGGGAATTTAAACACTGAATTCCAGCTTGATTCTGACCACTGCTATAAAAATTTGGGCCTAGAGCACAACTTTCTCTAACAAGAAGACACAGCTTCATTTTCCACTGTATTGTTTCTGCTCATATAGTTGATCAGCCAACTTCATAATTCCTCAATTTGAGAGCAAAATATGTTGGGTGTAGAGCTTTTATTTTTAATATTTGCTCTGAATTATTTTGTCAGAAGAGTGGAGCTGAATTTTCCACTAGATCACAGTGTAATTATGCCATCTACTGCCACATTTCTGGTATCACATTTGAACTGTCTGCCCATGTGACAGATACAACCGCGGGCAATATATAGAGATAATTGTAGCAGAGATAATGGCTTGGCATGAGAAAGCGTAGTATGCTTTAAGTGATGTGTAGCTTTAAATGAGACACTGAACATCAATTAGTTGTCTTCTGATTGTTTATTGCATCTTGCACTGGGAAAGCTCACAAATGTTAACACAGAACCAAATCATTGCTTTCTTCCTTTTCATGATTCAGTTCCTGAAGGCAGACGTAATAATCAGATTTGCAAAGAACATGTACCATAAACTGACAATCTAATAAGATTTAAAGGGCAATACAACACAAAGTTTGGATGCAGAAGTCACTGAGAATCAGAAGAAAAGGGAAAAGCGGCCTGCCTGAAGTGTGTGACGTCCTTACTGTTGTGGTGGGTTTCACCTTGTCTGGACACCAGGTGCTCAACAAAACCCTTCTATCACTCCCCCTCCTCAGCAGGACAGGGGGAGAGAAAATATGATGAAAGGCTTGTGTGTCGAGATAAGGACAGGGACATCACTCACCAATTACCATCATAGGAAAAACAGACTTGACTTGAGGAAATTAATTCAATTT
The DNA here is from genome assembly GCF_964199755.1 of Larus michahellis. Taxonomy (NCBI): domain Eukaryota; kingdom Metazoa; phylum Chordata; class Aves; order Charadriiformes; family Laridae; genus Larus; species Larus michahellis. The sequence continues at coordinate 65,843,569 of NC_133930.1, forward strand.
ATTGTCAATCAAATCAGAGTGGTGTAATGAAAAATAAAAAATAAATCTTAAAACACCTTCCCTCCACCCATCCCTTCAGTTCATCACACTTTATCTCTGCTGCTCCTTCCTCCTCAGGGGGAGGAGGACTCTCACACTTCCCCTGCTCCAGTGAGGGGTCCCTCCCATCGGAGGCAGTTCTGCATGAACTTCTCCAACGTGGGTCGTTCCCATGGGCTGCAGTTCTTCATGAACTGCTCCAGTATGGGCCCTTTCCATGGTGTGCGGCCCTTCAGGAACAGACTGCTCCACCGAGGGTCCCCATGGGGTCACAAGTCCTGCCAGCAAAACTGCTCTAATGTGGGCTCCTCTCTCCATGGGTCCACAGGTCCTGCCAGAAGCCTGCTCCAGTGTGGGCTTCTCATGGGGTTACAGCCTCCATCAGGCATCCACTTGCTCCAGTGTGGGGTCCTCCTTAGGGTGCAGGTGGACGTCTGCTCCACGTTACCCTCCATGGGCTGTAGGGAGACAGCCCGCCTCACCATGGTCTCCATGGGCTGCAGGGGAATCTCTGCTCCAGCGCCTGGAGCACTTCCTCCCCCTCCTTCTTCACTGACCTTGGTATCTGCGGAGTTGTTTCTCTCACATGTTCCTTCTCCTTTCTCCCAGCTGCTGTTGCACAGACGCTTTTTCCATCCTTCTTAAATATGTTCTCCCAGAGGCACTAACACTGCCACTGGTGGGCTCAGCCTTGGCCAGTGGTGGGTCTGTCTTGGAGATGGCTGGCATTGGCTTTATTGGACATGGGGGAAGCTTCTGGCATCTTCCTACAGAAGCCACCCCTGTAGCCCCTCCACTACCAAAACCTTGCCACGCAAACCCAACACAACTGTAATTCAGATAAATCAGATGTATACTTTCTACAGGACGGCCACTTACCTCTTTCCCCAACTCCAAATCTTTTTACTTGATTATTTGAATTAATCTTTAATTCCATTAGGGAATCAGTGTGATGCTGCTTCTGCCTTTCTATCATAGACATTTGTCCAGTCTGCTCTCAAGCAGGAATGGTTATAGGCACTGTCTTCCTTTTTTAATAGTCTTGGATGTTACAACTTTTTTGTTGGCATGTAAGGTAAAGCTTTCAAGCCTTAAGATCACTATTGCCCTGTTGACAGTGGATCTTAAGAGTTTATTCTAGTGTACGTATGGGTTTTTGGCACATTCCTCTTCATCCCTCTAGACTGAGTAGACGGAGTAACTTGAATTCTTTCAGCCTTTCCTGTTTTCCAAACCTTTGATTATTCTTGTTGCCTTTTCCAGCTGGTTCACATCTTTCTTGAGTTAGTGCGCAGTTCTGGGCATGACTCTCCAGTTGAGGGCAACTCTGACACTTAAACGAGTGAAGAAGTTCTCATGGGTAATAAAACCTATTCCATTATGCATTTCCCCTTGGATCACAAAACGCACCAGTTAACTCCTAGATCTCTTTCCGCAGTGCAGCTGTGTGTGCAGTCATCTGTTACCCTATGACTGTGCAGCTGATTACCTCTGAATGTAGAGCTCTGTATTTGCTTTAACCAAGTACTGCCTAACCTTCGCTGTAGTCAGTAAGAATTCAGTTACTTAGGATCTTGAATTCTAATCCTGTCCTTCAATTTAGTCTCTTCCAGATCAATATTACCTGTAAATTTACTAAGCATACCTGTTATTTCTTTCATCCAAGCTAGTAAAGAAATACTGAATAGTTCTGGGCTTGGCGTAGACTTTTGTAAAACCTCACTCCATACCCTCTTCCAACTTGTCGCTAACCTGCTGATAATGCTTTTGCTGTTTAGCTTGTCCTACATGCTTCTTTCTCTTAACTTGCTTTCTTATTTCTTACAATGAGATAATCTGAAACAGCTTTATAATTGGGGCTTAAAATTGGGGTATTAACACTTGCTATTTCTCCCCTGTTTGGGAGGATCTGTGCCCTGTTAGAGGAAGGGAGGAAGTGAGAATAGCTTAATACTCTCTGTGGGTTACTTTCTCATTCACTTTTTAACTTTGCGGTGCTTAAACTTTCTTGTTCTCTAGTTCTGTAGGAGATGGAGGTAAGCTGGCAGGGCTCTGAGACCCGAGTTGGCCCCTTTCTTCTTCCTTGTTTTAAAGGTAGGCACCAAGTGGTTTTTCTGTCCTTTTCTCAGTTTTCTGAGCTCATCCAGGTCCTTTATGAAATCTGAAAGATAACTGATAACCATTCTGGAGCTGCTTCCTTTGGCCTTTTGCAAGCACTGGGTTTAGGACAGTAGAATGGGCTGATAAATTGCTGGTTGCTGACAAAGAGGCAGGTTCTTCTGCTCCCCTCTCAACCCCAGTGTGCCATTAAATGGGCTCCACCATTCACGGAGGCACCGGCCTCAGTGTATTCAAAGGTGAATTTCAACAGCACTGCCAGTTTAAAAACATCCAGCATGCCCTTTAACCTGCTGTGTCTGGAGTTCTTACCTCTCTGTCACTGGGGCTGGTCATGTTAAGCATTGATCACATCCTGAGTGAAGAAGGAGGCAAATTGGTATTGAATACATCAGTCACTGAGAACTGTGAAGCATCACTTCCTCTCTGTTGTGTATCAAAACAGCACATTCGGTCGTTGTCTTCTTATTAAATTACTTAGAAATAAGTTTAATTTCTCCTTAACTCCTCAAGAATTTGTGTTTCTAGATTTTCTTCTTGTGTTTGTTTAAATTACTAAAGAATAAGCTAGACTAGTTTCTGCTTTGAGCTGTTTCTACTTTGAGCTTTCTTTTTGAAATCACTGAAAAACTGAATTAGCCAAGTAGGTGTCTTCCACGTCTTCCTTATTTTTTCATTGCACTGTGATAACTTGCACTTGTGCCCTTTAAATGTTACCTGCTCTCCTTATTTCCTTCTCTTCTTTTAGACATCCATCCCATGAGACCTCAACAACCATGCCTGTAAGGTTATAGAAGTCTGCTTTGCTGAAGGCTATTGATTTTTTTTCCTGTGCCTTACTTCCTAAGAACCAGAAATGTTATTTTTATTATTATTCTCACCTAAGCTACTTCCCACCTTTATTGTCTGTTGCTTCCAAACTGAGCTGCTGTCTCATATTTGTATTTAAAGGATGCCCCCATGTTTGGGAAGAATTAGCTTGTATTCTGCACTGTTCCAGTGTTAAACATTGAAATCGCCCGTTACCACCAACTCCCGGTGCTTGTCTTACCTTGCTAGTACCCACAGAAAGCAACATGCAGTTTGACCTTGACGGCTGAACTTATATTAGATTTGAACTGTGTCACTTTTCTTGTTTTCGCCTTCTGTTATTTAGCAATTTTCAGTTACTTGGTCCCTTCCACAATCTGGATGTAACAGCAAGTATGCACATTTGTGATATTACAAGGCAACACTTTTTATTGGTTTTCTTTCTGAAAAAGGATGTATTTTTCTGCATTTCACATAAAATTCATATGGATTATTCTCCAGCAGGTATCAAATCATAACCTAAATAATGAATAGCATTCTATGCCCTTTCATTCTTTTAGGGCCCAGTGGCAGATTTGTTTTTAACAGTGACTGGATGATTGCAAAAAAATGTTGCACTGGAAAACAGGAAATATATGACTGAATTATTTCCTTGTATCTGTTTGCAAATACAGTTTAAAGTGATGTCTATCTTGTAATGACTATGCAAGTGGGAATGGTAGTGGTAAGAAGGGCAGAAAATTCCACTCAAAAAATGAAAAAGAAATAATAGGATGTTCCGGTCTCTCGCAGCTTCGTGGTTTTGACTTAAACTAATGGTATTTGCATAGTATGATTTGCAGAGTTTGGAAATCCCAGTGCATTGACAGAACAAAAATGAAGTAAACGCAGCCCTGTGGCTGCAAAAGTCACAGTGAAGATACGGGAATGAAAAAAAGTATTAAAACATGAGATTTACAGGAGCGCTTCTCATCCTGCTATCTAATATATGGCAAACCAGTTGATATAAATCAAAGGCAGTACTACCTTTTAATGTAGTCAAGATGTATACAGATATAGATATATATTTATGAGTATATAAATGTATACATATCTATATTGACTACATTAAAAGGTAGCATTGTCTTTGATTTAAATCAGCCAGTTTGCCCTAATACAAAGTGTCTGAATTCAAAGGTATCTAAAAAACCCTACTGGTGTTAGAATTCAGAAAGAATGCTTATTTCTTAGAAGCACATTCTTCTAATAATTCTTTCCTATTTTGAAAATATTTTAATTTCTTGCAAAACCTTAGGCATATCTTTACCTAGAAGTGCTGTAAGCTAATATGTATTGGAATCTGTAAAGTGAAGGAGTGGATATTCACTTGTGTAGCAGTGGAAGCCTGTCTGAAGGAAAGAATCGATGAATGGACATAGGAGCTTTCCACGTGTATTATGCATGGATATGTTCGTGCATTATGTTTGTGTGTGTGTCAGGTGGTGCTTCTGTGGCTTCTGAGACCTGTTATCTCAAAACCCCATAAAATACAGGAAGACATTTGTGACTTGCAAGAGCAGAGCGGTATGTTCATATGTTAATATGTTAAATTAGTACTAATTTGAGTGATAGCTTTTGTAAAGACGTAACTGTAGAAAGCCATCAGGACACACAGTGAGAAGAAAAAGCAAAAGCATGGGAAAAAAAGTTGCTTTAAGTGTTGATTTATGGTTTTTTTTAGCTAGATATTGGCTTTTTCCCTAACTTCGAAATACTATGTTTTGTTGTTTCTACTGACTGCCAGGATATATATTAATGAAAGCAGAGAAAACCTGGAAGATGCTCAGTTGAACACGTCCATAAGCTGTTAGTGGCTTCAGCAGATGCAGGATTTATTTTTTTTTTACATTCATCTAGATCAAATAAAACTCTAGTATATTTTCTAGCAAGCATGAAGCATACCTGGAAACTCACCGCATATGTAGGCATGTGCAATTTTTTTCTGACTGGTGCTAGAAACTTTTTTATTTTAAAATAGGCCCATGAGTTAAATAAGCTTTGAGCTGCTGCTATGAAGGGTTACTTACTAGGGTTTATTTTAGTTCTTGTTTGTTTCCCTAGTTGTTCATTTTGCTCCATTTTAATAGGCAAGTAGTACTTGAAAGGTTCATGGTGGTCCAGATGGGATAATGTGAACTTCCTTTCTTTTAACACTTACTCTACAGATTAGAGCCTCAATCTGTTCACTCCTGATCACCTGCTTCATATCAAAGAGAGCCAGCAAAAAGTACAAACTGCTTTGTACACAAGCATCAATGGGTACAAAACCTACACTCTAACCTCTAAAAGATGTTCACTTTTTCTCTTTGTACAAAAGTAATTTGTTGAACTCCTGTGTCTCTTCCTACCACTTCATTTATTTGCCTGTTGCTGTCTGTAAGTAAATATGAGGATACAAGTACATGTATTACTTTTCTTGTTGGTCAGACTTTTCATTGCAAGATAGCTAGGGATATACATATTTCCCCTTCCTCCTCTTCAAATGTATATTGAGTGGGTTTACACATGCCATGTGTATATATGTTTGTCTGCAGCTCTCAGTGAGAACTGAATTCTGCAGTATAAAAACCACTCCAGGCAGGTGAACACAAGTAGATACTAGTTTTGTTAATACTCACTTACAGAGAGTCCATTCCTGTTGAATGGTTTCAACAAATAATATTCTTGCTGCTCTCACATGGAAGTTTAAATTAGTGTATCTAGCTAATCCAGTGGTTGTCTTAAAATTCTGTCTCCAGCTAAGGAGACACCCTCTAAGAAAACTAACCAAACAACTTCTCTCTAGCACTTAATTTTTATAAAGTGACTAATGTAGCACAAAGAGCGGGTCACTGACTTCAAGAGGCAATAAATACAGTAAAGTGATAGGTTTATGGTTGAAGACCATGGCACTTCTCTTTTGTCTAGGTGATGGTTTCTTACACCATTATCCTAATGCTAGAAGTTTAGGAACTGAGAAATGTTTCGCTTGGTCTTTTAATCAAACTGCCCTACAGTTTAGTAGGAATTAATACAGTTGCTTCATGACCTGAAAACAATTTACAAGTCCACAAGCCAGTGGAACTGTGATTGAAACCTTAAACGACTTAATAAGAAGGTGGTTGTCCTTTTTTTAAGCTTCATATGTTGAAACTTAACTCCAGGCTGTCACTTACAGGACTGGCTACCCCAAAATATTGAAGTTTTCGTGGTTCTGTATTGACACAACAGAGTTCACAGCAGCATGAGCAGCCCTGGCTAAACTGGGCATTTCAGAACTGGTCACCAGTAAGTTGCTTTGGGCTCTAATTCCTGAGAGGGGTTTGTCTTGAAGAGAAAGGCACTTGATTTCTGAAGAATTCAGATGAAACTTTGATCCGGTTTAGACTGTGCTTGAAACTTGAAAAGTAAAATGGCCAACCTTCTGTCCTGGTTTGAGGACGACATGTCAAAACTGTCCTATGGACAAGTGACACAGGCATACCAGGGAGCTCAAAACTGTTTTTTCCTTCAGCCCTGGGTCCACCTCATAAGTGGGAGACAGCAATTGCTTGGTCTTTTTCTGGTGTACCCTCCTGTTCTGTATACTGCCAGGGTGTCAGCGTTGGGTGTGGTGGCAGTGCCAGCCCTGGGAGCCTGGTCTGCTTCCTTCTGAGGCTGAATTTGCCCAGCTGGACTTGCTGTTTGGTTCTGTTAAGTAGTCCTTCTTCTGCTTCACACTTTTCCTAGTGATCTGGAGGAGGGACAGGAAAGAGGGAAATTTTTGATGGTATAGGTGGATGAGGCATAAGAAAAGTGAAGTTACCCGTTGTTTAAGTTATGAAGTTTGTGGAAGCTAATGTGGGTTGTACTCTTTTTTGACCTGCTTTTGTGAGCATTGTAGTCCATAATTCAATTTATTACTTTGTTATCAAGGCCTGATGAAACCATACCCTTGTCTGTGTTAAGAAAGGGTTAGCATAAAGTTCAAGGAGTAGGTTAAATGTAACAACTATAGTGTACAGTTGCATGCTTGTGTGCTGTATTGATGCTCTGCCCTATCCTTCCTGTACAGCAGTATGGAGTTACGATGTTTGTGCTTGATTTCTCTTCCTGCTGCTGAATCATAGAATCGTTTAGGTTGGAAGAGACCTTTAAGATCTAGCTGTTAACCTAACACTGCCAAGTCCACCACTAAACAACGTCCCTCAGCACCACATCTACCCCTCTTTTAAATACCTCCAGGGATGGTGACTCCACCACTTCCATTGGCAGCCTATTCCAATGCTTGAGAACCCTTTTAGTGAAGACATTTTTCCCGATATCCAACCTAAACCTCCCCTGGTGCAACTTGAGGCCATTTCCTCTCATTCTATTGCCTGTCACTTGGGAGAAGAGTCCGACCCCCACCTCGCTACATCCTCGTGTCAGGTAGTTGTAGCAAGTGATAAGGTCTCCCCTGAGCCTCCGTTTCTCCAAGCTGAACAAGCCCAGTTCCCTCAATTGCTTCTCATAAGACTTCTGCTCGAGACGCTTCACCAGCGTCGATTCTCTTCTTTGGACATGTTCCAGCACCTCAATGTCTTTCTTGTAGTGATGGGCCCAAAACTGAACACAGTACTTGAGGTACAGCCTCACCAGTGCCGAATACAGGGGGATGATCACTTCCCTTGTCCTGCTGACCACACTATTTCTGGTACAAGCCAGCATGCTATTGGCCTTCTGGGCCACCTGGGCACACTGCTGATTCATATTCAGATGGCTGTCGACCAACACCCCCAGGTCCTTTTCTGCCAGCCAGCTTTCCAGCCACTCTGCCCCAAGCCTGTAGCGCGCATGGGGTTGTTGTTAGCCGAGTACAGGACCCAGTACTTGGCCTCATTGAACCTCATACAGCTGGCCTTGGCCCATCGATCCAGCCTGTCCAGATCCATATGTAGACCCTTTCTACCCTAAAGCAGATTGACCCTTATGCCTAACTTGTTGTTGTCTACAAACTTACTGAGGGTGCACTCGATTTCCTCATCCAGGTCGTTGATAAAGACATTAAACGGAGCCTGCCCCAATACTGAGCCCTGCGGAACACCCCTTGTGACTCGATTTAACTCCATTCACCATAACTCTTTGGACCTGGCCATCCAGACAGTTTTTTATCCAGTGAAGCATATGCCCATCCAAGCCATGAGCAGCCACTTTCTCCAGAAGAATGCTGTGGGAAATGGTATAAAAGGCCTTCCTAAAGCCTAGGTAAACAACATCCACAGCATTTCCCTCATCCACTAAGTGGATCACCTTGTCATAGAAGGAGATCAGGTTGGTCAAGCAGGACCTGCCTTTCACAAACCCATGGTCACTGGGCCTGACCACCTGATTGTCCTGTATATGCCACATGATGGCTCTCAGAATTATCTGCTCCGTAGCTTTCCCTGGCACCAAGATCAGACTAACAGGCTGTAGTTCCCCAGATCCTCTTTCTGGCCCTTCTTGTGGATGACCATCACATTTGCTAATCTCCAGGCAGCTGTCACCTCCCTGGTTAGCCAGGAGTGATGATAAATGATGGAAAGCTTGATGAGCACTTCTGCCAGCTCCCTCAGTACCCTTGGGAGAATCCCATCTGGCCCCATAGACTTGTGTGTATCTAAGTGGTGTAGCAGGTCGCTAACCCTTAGATTATGAGGGCTTCCTTCTGCTCCCTGTCTGTGTCTTCCAGCCCTGGGCACTGGGTACCCAGAGAACAACTGGTCTTACTATTAAAGACTGAGGCAAAGAAGGCATTGAGTACCTCAGCCTCTTCCTCATCCTTTGTTACTATGTTTCCACACACATCCAACTGAGGATGGAAATTCTCCTTAGCCCTCCTTTTGTTGTTAATGTATTTATAGAAACATTTTAAAAACAGACGTTATAGAAACTGCCATCTTTTATGGCAGTTAGACAGATTAAATTCTAGTCAGGCTTTGACCTTTCTAATTTTCTCCCTGCATAACCTCACAACATCCTTGTAGTCCTCTGAGTTGCCTGATCATTCTTCCTTTTTTTTTCCCTGTGTTCCAGCCAAAGCTCTTTTCAGCTAGGCTGGTTTTCTTCCTAACCAGCTTGTCTTTTGGTACCCGGGGACAGCCTGCTCCCGCGCCTTTAAGATTTCCTTCTTGAACAATGTCCAGCCTTCCTGGACTCCTTTGTCCTTCAGGACTGCCTCCCAAAGTCTGCCCTCCAGAAGTCCGAGGTAGCTGCTCTGCTGACCACCCTCCTTACTTCTCTAAGAATCATAGAATCATAGAATCTTCATGGTTGTAAAGGACCTTTGAAATCATTGAGTCCAACCATACACACACAAAAAAACCCCCAAGCAAACAACCCCTACAATCTCTGCCACTCGAGCATGCCCTGAAGTGCCAAATCTAGATGTTTCTTAAGTACCTCTAGGGATGGTGACTCAACCACCTCCCTGGGCAGGCTGTTCTAGTGCCTGACCACTCTTTCAGTAAAGTAATTCTTCCTAATATCTAACCTAAATCTCCCCTGCCGCAGCTTCAGACCATTTCCTCTGGTCCTGTCATTATTCACCTGGGAGAAGAGGCCAACACCCACCTCTCTCCAACCTCCTTTCAGGTAGTTGTAGAGGGCAATGAGGTCTCCCCTCAGTCTCCTCTTCTCCAAGCTGAACATTTCTACTTGATAGAAAACATTCCTCCTATTTGAGAGAAAACATTCCTCCTATTTGATAGAAGGAGAGTAGACTATACTCTCCTAGAAGGAGAAGTAGAAGGTCAGTATGCTATGCTATGCTAAGTACATCCAAATACACTTATTTCACCTTCCTTCTGAAAGTTACCACTAAAAAGCAGAGGGCTTGGGATGGCAACGCTTGTAAGGTTGTCGCAGGGAGAGTGATTAACTTCGCTCGTAAGAGAGAACTAGTGAAATATTTATTAACATTAAACAGTGATTTAACAAAGTTAGTAGTGAATGTGACGGTGTTTTACAAGATTCGATGCCAGGGTACACTTGATTATTCACTGCATAGAGGCCAGGGTCAGACAAGCTCTCAGGGAGACCCTCCCGTTGAGTCACGAGGTTCAGAAGGACCCCCTTGCTTGCTAAACGCCTTCTCAGAGAGGAGCCTAGGTGCGGCTGGATCCAATCCTAGTCCCAGACTTGGTCAACGGTTTGTGTCTAAAGGATTATATATGCGCAATCAATCCCTTATATCACTTAGCTAAGATTTCAAAGTTTAGCATGCTATTAGTCACTTACCGAGAATCTGTTGGCGGCAAGGAATCTCTCAACCTCGAGTAGAACCTTAAGGGAGTGTTCCCACTCCAGGGGAGATCCTGGCGTGCAGCCCACTGCCGTGCAGGAGAGCTCAAAGGGGCTCTTGGGCTGTCCACTATTTATGGAGTAAAATAATTGACTTATAGTCATATTCCCATGGGAACCAAATATCTAGGTCCCCACTCCAGGCAGTGTTTTGACTGTGTTACCAGCCATCCCCCAAAGTCCAGGTGCAACTCATAACAACTCCCACTGATGGTTATGGCTTGAGCAGGAGCAGGAGCAGGAGCCAGGGAGGGTGGGGGAGAAGGGGAGAGCACACCGCCACACTCCACCCCGTGACTATAGTCAATTCATCTTACCTTCACAGAGTGGTGGTGCGGTCACCTCTTGCCTCTGTGCCATAAACAGTATACTAATAGTTGGTGTGCTTAGAGATTCACGGTAAGTAGACAGTGAAGCACTGCTATTTGTCATTTGTTAATTTGTATGTTTTGGGTGGTTGAAGTTGGGTTATTTGTTTGGTCAAGTACCAAACTTTTATATACAACATAAGTATAAGCAACAAACATAATAAAATTAGAAGTAGCAAGATCACAACTGGGTGAAGCATATGATTAAACAGTCCTGTTGCTGTTGGTGACCATCCAAGAAGAATTTCTCACCTATGGTGTTCTCCATCCTTTTTCACTCTTTCACAGACATGGTGTATCTCTTCTGTATCATGCTGAACAGTGATTAGAGTTTTGTGTCCATTATTTTGGATTCGTTCCAGCAGTTGACACAGGTCATCATGTTGTAGTAGTTTCTTCACCAATGTAAGATTCATTCCGACAGGCATAGGCAACAAATCTCGAATCAGTGTATAATTAGACTGTAGCAATTAATAAGATCTAACAGGAGCTGAATAATTGAAGTCACATCCCATAATTTTAGTAAATTTACAAACACAAACATTTGAGTGATTACTTGTATCTACAGTAACATTATCTACGAATATAGTATTACAAAGGGTTCTCATACAAACACATCCTTTTCCAATATATAGGTTGGGGATTTTCATCGAGATGTATTTCAAAATGACAAACATTCTGTTCAGTGTCAAGGCAAACGTCTTGGGCTTTGATGGTGTTACTTACAAATAAATCCTTGTTGTTCTTGTACAACGCATGCATTAACATCAACGGTCTGCCATTTGTTCCCATTCCATTGGGCCCACACTCTATGTTCTAATGGATAGAGTATTGTTCCATTGTGATTTAATCCTAGTGCAATGATTGGGTATATGGTGTATACCGAAGCATTGTGTACTGTTAGGACAAAAGCTGTAGCCTTCTTGTTGATGGGGTCGTAAGTACAACTGACTAAATACCACCAGGATTGAAATTCCCTTTCAAATCCAGTTGCATTATCCCAGATTACTTTTTGAATTTCCGTGGGTAAGGTACCTTCTTCACCTTCTTGTACAATTGCTGCTACCGTAGATTGCATCCACAGCTGAGCATGGATACAACTAAGTGCTAGAGAAACACTGGTTTGGGCTACAGCAAGGGCATCCACAATCAATTGGTGATCGCTCTTATTAATTCTTTCCCACTGAGGCAATACATCAGATAAGAGCCATTGGTTAGTTCCCAGTGCTAATAGGGAAGATCACAATGGGGGTTCCAATTTGTTTAAATCACTTATTGTTGTGCTCACTTTATTTGCAAGTACTTCAGCGTCTATACTGTTTAAGACGCCTAATCCTGTCCCTACGATACTGGTCACATCTTTCCTTGTTCGTCTTGGAAAGGTGAGTGTTCGCCCATGTAACCATGCTAACCACCCCACATAGGATGTACTCAGGAATGATGAACAGGCTGGTTTGATGGTAGAGATGTTAATTTGCATCACTAATTCTACTCGTTTAAGAGACTATGATGGCTTAAATAACACTTGTTGTTGGTCTGTATTTTTGATCACATATGGTCTGATTTCAGAAATTTGTAGGGATAGAGTTTTCTCATCCTTTACAATTGGTGTGGATGTTGTCGTATGAGGCTCAGTAATGTCAATTTTGAATTGAAATGATACTCCCACACTATGGCAAGCCCAGAGACAGACTACAAAAAAAGGCTGTGCTAAGGTAAAGTTGTACCAACAGTCCAATTTTTCAGAGGTGCAATGTTTCATACCATTGATTTTTGGCTTTGATACAGTGCTATACACTGAAGTCTGAGATGCTTTCTCATGGGTAGACCCATTGATCATCCAGCACCCTATTTGAATTTTTTTCCCTGCTGTTCCCTGAAGTCAGAGAACTCTATTGGTTCCGTCTGTATCCCAGCTCCATTAATTTTCTAAGTATACTTCGCTTCTGTGCATGACCACAGTGGAAATATTTAAATCAGCCTTCCTAGAGTGTATTCCCATACTCCCGGTATGTTTAACATGAGCTTGAGACCATGGCCACTCTAGAGTTCTTCGACCACAGGTTAGAAGCAGCATTGCTGAGGTTTGTGGTATTAACACGAACACAGCACTTCCTTTTGCCATCCTGCGGGCTGCTGTAAGAGAAGACAAAGACTTGTTTCGGCGGGGAGAGTCCGAACAGGTTACCCCATTAAAAAGAAGGAAAAATCCATCATGCACTAATTCTGTGTTTTGCACCACTGCTATCGGTAGCTTCCCAGGCACGCGGGCCACGAGGTTTAATTAAGGTCATAGGCACAATACATGTGGCTGGTAAATTGACCATCACAGGCTGTCCTGGCTGTAATGTTGTCGGATATTCTTTTTCCTTATTGGATGGGACACTGAGCTCAGCCCCACAAAGAATGTTTGGCTTACAGGGCTTCCAGTGGGCCCATATCGATTATTTAATTGATGGACTACTTTGGAAGGTCCCCTATCCCATTGAGCCTTGTGTGGTTTGAGATTCTTTTTCAATAAGCCATTAACTCTTTCTACCATCCCATTTGATTAGAGGGTAGTATGGAGTGCGGAATACCTATTTAATTCCCTCTTGTTTTGGCCAATTTTGTACTTCTTTGCATGAAAAATGTGAGCTGTTATCACTTTGGATAACATCAGGGTTAGGCAGATTTGAGAATCATAATGATAGTCCTAGGATTGCATTTTTTCCATCGGCTCTCTGACATTTAGTGACCATGAGCAAGCCGGAAACGACCTCCACTCCTGTGAGGATATATCGATATCCTGCAGAGGGTTTGAATGGTCCAATATAATCAATTTGCCACGTAGACCATAAAGTTTTCCCTTCATTGATATGTAGAGGTGGTGCTTTAGCAGGATGATCTGCCTGCAATCTCAGTCTACACGGGGGACATTCTGTAAAAATAGTTTCACAAGTGTTCTGGTTTATAGGCCAGCCTTTACTCTGTGCAGCAAAGTAAAGTGCTTCTTTATCTGTGTGGCCTAAGTTTTAAAGTAATCAGTCTCTCAGTTGATACCACTCTGAATCTAAGGTGACTTTCCTAATTTTGGTTAGCTCATCTACCTTTTGATTCCACTTTGTAGCAGGTTGATTATCCTTAGCATGAGCTTTAACCCATCCAATCCTAAAAGGTGTTTTCCTGGCGATATCCAGTAATAGTTGCCAGTCTTTCTTTCTCCAAACTGGGGATCCCTTTACTTCCCAGTTTAAGGTTTCCCATTGTCAGAGCTACCAGCCCATACAGCATAAGAGTCTACCTATATAATTTTTGCTCCATTCTGTGCTGCCAAAACAACTGCTCTTATTTCTCCTACTTGTGCACTACCTTCACCTTCCTCTACTACTTGTTTGCCAGCGGTAATATCTAATGCAACAGCTTTATATTGCCATTTACCATTTACTCTTTTTGCAGAAGCATCTGTAAACCAAGTGTTTTCCGTCGGAGTATTTTCAGTAAGGGGTGGTGCATCCAGAATGGGTGAAGGTTTAAAAAGTCGCTGTAACGCTGAAGTGTCTGTGTTTACTGGTGTCTGCAGTTGGGAAACCTTAGTGTGTTCTTCAGTTAATTGCATATTTTCTGCTACTCCTGTTAGTTAGGCATACCATTTTCTGATAGTGGGTTTCTGTGTGACTCCTTCTGGGGGAGCAGTCCCCTTAAAGATTAATTAAATTAATTAATTAAAGGGTCCTCTAGTTTGCACAGGTTGTCCCTGATGTATTTTCTCAATTTGTTTAACTGTTCGGACTGAAGACAAAAATCCCTTTCCCCATTCAGAGTACCGTTGTTCTGTTTCTTTAAACGCAATTGAGCTAAAGAATAGAGGTCTTTTCGGTCCATCGGGGGCAGTTTGGAACAGATTACAATAAGTAGCACGTTCTGCGAAACCCCATTGGGCTATGATAGGGTCGCAGGGCTGTACTGGTCCCAGTGACTGGTATGTTTTTAATTCTTCTATTAGAGTGTTTACTGCCTCATTATGTTCTGATCTCCACTCCCAGGATTTGCCTTTCTGTAAAAGTGAGTATAATGGACGGGAAATTATAGAAAATCCGGACACATGCTTCCTCCAACATCCTAAAGTTCCCATTAATTTTTGTAACTCCTTCCTTGGTTGAGGCATTTGTAGCTCTTCAATTTTTCTTAAGGTATCCGGAGGAATCACAGCACTGCCTGCTATCCAGCAAGTACCTAAAAATTTTACTTCTTTACTTGGTCCCTGACATTTTCCAGGTGGGACCTCAATTTCTGCTTTATTTAGTGCTTGCCACACTGCTGCTGCTGCTTCCGCCACTGTCTCAGGAGAAGTTCCTCCAATGAGAATATTATCTATATATTGATACGGGTTCACAGCTTGGAGGAGTGAGACTGTCTGTAAAAGTTCGGTAAGCGAGGCATGAGCGATTGGGGGTGAATGTTTATACCCCTGTGGGAATCTGTTAAAAGTATATTGTATTCGTTGGCAAGTGAAAGCAAACTTCTCTTTATCCTCCCCCTTCAAGGGGAAGGATAAAGAACACATTTTTTACATCTAATGCTGGCGTCCATGGGTGGGCAGCTGCTCGCAGAGTAGCTGTTAAAGTTGCAATGTTTGGTACAGCGGCCGTTGGCGGGGCTGTATTAGCATTTAGATGGCCGTAATCGACGGTGAAACGCCACCTCCCATCGGGTTTCCGAACCGGCCAGACGGGTGAGTTATACGGGGAGGGGGATCTGAAAATAATTTATCTTTTCTCTAAATCAGCTATGACTTCAGCAATGCCCTTTCGTGCCTCAGCAGAGATCGGGTACTGCGGTACGTTGTAATCTTTGACTCGGGGAGCGCAGGGGCGGAGCGGAGCCCCCGCACGGCGGCCTCCCGGTTTCGGCGCGGGTTAGTGCGTGAGCCGGAGGACCACACGCTGCCGTCCGGCAGACACCAGGTTCGGCCGTTAAAATATCAAAACCTAAAATATTCTCATGATGAACTTTAATTGCAAAGCGAGTAGACGACATGCGCTTCTCGCCCCTAAACTAACCTTAAACTAACCTTAGCAGTTTGACATACATCAGTTCCCCCGTGCACACCTATAATTCTCCCTCTTTGCCGTCTGGATCGCACACCCAGCTTCTCGGCATCTTGTTGTGTTAATATCGAAATTTGTGCCCCGTATCTATTAAAAACTTTACTAATTGTCTTCGAGGACCAGCTGGAATTAATATGTATGGGCCATCATCACATATCCACTGATAAACCTCTGCTTGCCGGACAGGCACGCCCAGTTGCTCTCCGGACATTACTCGGTTTTTGACTGCGTGTCCTGCAATTCCTCCTTAAGGGGAGAAAGGGATTATTCTCCTTCAAAGAAGCTGAAATACGGTCTCTGTTTCCACCGTTATCTCGTTTCTGAAATGCTTCAGTGCGACTCAGGGTAATGCCAGTAGGCTGACCTTGAATCGCGGCTCTGGGAATGCCTGGTGCTAATGCTTTCCTCCACAATTCATTCCTCATTCCTCGAGACTCTCTTTGCAAGTTTTTATTTCCCTTTGATTTAATTCCTGTTCCCTGTTTCATGGGTCTTACTTCGTGATCTCCTCCCCGGAATTTCTGGCTTTGTCTTTCAACTGCTGCACCGTCGCGCCAGCCCCTTTCACGGCAGTAGTTAACAATGCTGCACATTAATTCTGCCCAGGTAGGGATTTGCCTGGGAGGATGATTGCCCTGTGTGTTAAATTCGGTATCTCTTCTAATCTCATTCCGTTTTGCAATTAGATGAATTTTAAGAACTATTGGGGCTCCTCTGACCAGTGGTTTTAACATTGCAAAATCTACTGCAGCAGATAGCGGGACATCGTGGCGTCCTCGTTCGTGCATGGCTTGTATGCAAGCGGCTTTTGTGAGGGCTGTGGATAACTCATTTAGAGATTTAACGGGGATTATGGCGGGCTCACCCCGCTGCATGGTGTCGATTCCTCCCGCCCAATAAGCTACTCGGCTGGTGATAGAATGGGGTGTATCTGCTGGGTCGGGTCCTAAATTTAAGAAAACTCCCGGACCCCAGTAGCCACTGGCTTCATACTGATTTAACATGACTCTGTCGCCGCCAGTTAAGCATACTCGCCACAAGTATTCAGTCTCAGTTTCACCGGGTTTTCTGCTGTATCTCTGTTGCAAATTTGTCAACTGCAACGGACGCCAGCGTCTGGTTCGTGTAGTATGCCATGGTTTAGCAGCCCGAGATCCCGCAATTACCTCCCTTTTAACAGTGGGTCTGGCTCTATATTCATGAGGATTTATGGGGAACAAAGGAATGTCTTCTTTTGACTTGCTATCATCGCGATCACCGCAAATGTTTCTGTCCCAGTTTGCAGGGGATACTATCAGTTTCCTAATCTGTGCAGTGTCAGGGGGGTGGGGAGCCTGTGTGAGTATCATTTTGACCTTTTCTTCCAATTTCTGCCTTTTCTCCTTTTCTTTCCGCAATTGTTTTTGCAGATGTTTATTTTCAAAAGTTAGCAGTAACTCAGTTGCCTTCCTGCTCTCTACTTCCTTCTCTACGTCCTGATCTCTCCTATTTCTATTCTCCCTGTCTTGGTACGCGGCTTCTAAACAAGTGCCTAACACCTCGCAGATGATTCTCATGTCTTTTCCACCCTTTGTGCTGCCGCTAATTGCTTTTAAGTGCTCTTTAACGACTTCCCAATTGTACCAATTATCACGAGCCCATTTCTCTGATAATTTGGGGCTCTGGTTCACTCCACACGTCCGTAAGTAACCGGTAATAACTCCTGTCATTTTGTCACTACGCCAGGTGTCGCGGGCCGAGTGATTAACTTCACTAGTAAGAGAGAACTAGTGAAATATTTATTAACATTAAACAGTGATTTAACAAAGTTAGTAGTGAATGTGACGGTGTTTTACAAGATTCGATGCCAGGGTACACTTGATTATTCACTGCATAGAGGCCAGGGTCAGACAAGCTCTCAGGGAGACCCTCCCGTTGAGTCACGAGGTTCAGAAGGACCCCCCTGCTTGCTAAACGCCTTCTCAGAGAGGAGCCTAGGTGCGGCTGGATCCAATCCTAGTCCCAGACTTGGTCAACGGTTTGTGTCGAAAGGATTATATATGCGCAATCAATCCCTTATATCACTTAGCTAAGATTTCAAAGTTTAGCATGCTATTAGTCACTTACCGAGAATCTGTTGGCGGCAAGGAATCTCTCAACCTCGAGTAGAACCTTAAGGGAGTGTTCCCACTCCAGGGGAGATCCTGGCGTGCAGCCCACTGCCGTGCAGGAGAGCTCAAAGGGGCTCTTGGGCTGTCCACTATTTATGGAGTAAAATAATTGACTTATAGTCATATTCCCATGGGAACCAAATATCTAGGTCCCCACTCCAGGCAGTGTTTTGACTGTGTTACCAGCCATCCCCCAAAGTCCAGGTGCAACTCATAACAACTCCCACTGATGGTTATGGCTTGAGCAGGAGCAGGAGCCAGGGAGGGTGGGGGAGAAGGAAAGAGCACACTGCCACAAAGGTTGTAGTCCATAGCTGCTAAAAGTGACCCTGTATCACAAGCAGGAGGCTTTGATCAGTTAAAAAGACTGAAATACACAAATGCAGACAAAGGGAATTGAAATGGCTTCAACTTTGTCACTCTTGATTTCTTAACGCAGTGGGTTATTTTCTAGTATAAAGGGTATTTTTTTTCTGGTGTTTAGGGGAATGGAGAAGTGGGTAGAGTTATTACTCCATCATGATATGGGATATAACCTAGAATTATTTACTATCATAGAGCTTTCTTTTTCACTTTGATTAAGATATTGCTAAGCTATTTTGGTAGTGGTGGTGGGTGTTATGGGAAAAAAATAGCAACAGAAAACATAGCATAGCTTTCCCTGTTTTCTGGATGGACTCTGTAGCTGATTATTTTTGCTTTGATGTTTGTTATTTTTACATCTGAATCTGTCTTCTGGTGCTGACAGTCAAATAGTGACAGGATCGAATCCTGAGAAGTTAAACAAATTTTCTGTAAAATCTACTAAACTATAGAACTTTAACTGGGGTCTAAGTGCTGACCACTTACTGTCTTTTTACTTGTCTGATCTGTCTCCAACATTATTAAAAAGCAACTTGGCTGAACACTGGCATGTCAGCTAATCATTCACAAAGTCCCCATCTGATCATGCCTAGAGACGAAACCTCTCTGTTTCTTGCTGGCACCGTACAGGTGAAGAGAGTCATATGTAGCAAATGCACTATAATAGTTAATGGAGGTTATCTGGGCTTGGAAGAAAGTATTCTTTTAATTAAAATAATAATGTTGGATTTCTAGACAGCCAGTTTAAATAAAACTTCCCTTTGACTCCTGGGAAAAAATGGACTAAGCAAAGACCTTATGTTAGTTTCTCTGAAGTATATGGGTGGTTTTGTGGTCTGAAAAAATGAAATGAAATTCCAGCCGTAGGAAAGTGAGATGCTACAATATGTGCTCAACATTCATTGTGTAGTTCTCACTTGTGATAAAAGTGGCCTTATCATAGGAAAATTTGGATGAGAAGGGAGAAGTCTTGACCATGAAAATTAGCTGCTATGTTATTCTAAACTTATTTGAGCATTGTGGACTGTAGACAATTTGTACTTCACCTAAAACAGCCCGATGACCTATAATGACTAGGATTTGAATCCTGTAATCTGAATTTACTTAACAAGATAATTAAATATCTAAAGTCAGTTCATTTAGAGGCTAGAATGGATTAGCTCTATACATTTGCAGATTTCTGCCCTTCTATTTGTATGCATGGCTGTATGTTCTCAAATTTTTTGTTATAGCTTTTCTTTCAAATCTCATATCTAAGCTTTTGCCATAGCAGTCAGTACTGTGAAGAGCTTTTGTTGTCCTAGGAACTGAGGGGAAAGAAATTATGAAATGCCGAATAAGATGGAATGGGTTTAGTCCTCATTTCAGCGTCGAAAAGCACTCAGAGAAGTTAATTAAGCTCAGGAAATAGACAGCAAGATAATTAAGATTAGGCCTAATTTTACACGGCAGGCATTCTGTGATGTTTTCCAAGAGACTAAAGGGACATCATGTAGAGAAACTCCAGGCTTTCAGTCAGACTCTTGAAAGATCATTACAGCTGATGTTAAACAGCAGGGCAGACTAATGTGATGGGGCATATGTTTTCTTTTACATTTCTTTAAAAGTAAAATTGTGCCATAAATGTAAACAAGGACTAAATACACAGTTTATTATTACTGGCAGTGAGGTATCTAAGTGAATCTGTTGCTGAAAAACAATAAGCATTAACACAAAAAACCTGGATGTATTTGTTACTCCCTCTGCCAGAGTAAAGTCTGCCATGCTGTACTGCAGTTTATTATGTTCTAGAAAACTACTGAGAAGGATCTTTTGTTTAAATCAGACATACAGTGTTAATTTTACTACTATTGAGGACCTTAGATATACTCTGTAGCATTACATGTGCTGGCAATGTAGCTTCTTAGTACTGTCAGAAAAAGAAAATCCACACAAAGGTTGACACAAAACCTAATTACCCTCATATCCACTTCAAATTTTTATTACTAGGTACACTAGAAATCTTAGAAATGAAAATGAGGAATAGATTACATGGAACTGTGGGTTCTGGTTATTTGTTCTTTGAAATGCTTCTACAAAATTCTGTGCATAGCAAATTAGTCTCACTTATTAAGCTCAAATCAATCATTTAGATAGCAGTGCTTTATTCTGTATGCCTGGGCTCATACACCAGCACTGTCAAAACTTTCCGTGTTCTGGGTAATCAATCCTAGGAAATATTTTATAGTTTCTTTAACATTTTCCATCCACTTGCATTTGATTATATTGATTCTGTGTTTTCTTGTGTAAATTGAGGTCTTGGTTATTTTTGTATTTATGTGCCCTTTCTAGGGAAAGAAGTAAGGGGGATGTTGGTGGTGTTGACTTTTAAAAAAATAACTAGATTCTCTAAAGAATACAAGATTCTCTAAAGCTCTATATACTAGAAGTTATTTTCCCTCATATCTCCACACCAAGTAATAGCAAAAGTGTGAATAAACATATGTGAAAATTCACTTTGTTAGTAAGTTTGAATACATATGAGGTTGAAGAAATTGTAAGATGATGATGAAAAATGAGGAGGTTTAATACCTGGTGCATGTGTGTCAAACAAACACGCACCAAAACCCAAAGAACCTTCAGGCTGATGAAATCCTCTCTGTGGTGCCAGTATTGTGGCATGGATGTAGATTAAATATTTAAATGATCTAACACATCTTAGTGTGTATCACACATCTCAAACATGTCTGTTTCACAATGCTACTTTTTCTTACAGCTTATATTCCTGGGTTATTGGTTACATGTACATTTTAGCGGTCATCCTAAAAATATTTCTAGTTCTCAGTCTTTACAGAAAACCTTGAAAACATGGCTGGCTCTGTTTCTTAGTGGAAACAAATTCTTCTTTGGACAAAGGCACCCATCCAGCCTTTCAATACTTAAAGGGGTCTGTAAAAGAATGGTTAGAGTTGTAAGGGACCTTAAAGATCATCTAGTTCCAACCCCCTGCCCTGGGCAGGGACACCTCCCACTAGACCAGGCTGCTCAAAGCCCCATCCAGCCTGGCCTTCAACACTTCCAGGGATGGGGCATCCACAGCTTCTCTGGGCAACCTGTTCCAGTGCCTCAACACCCTCACAGTGAAGAATTTCTTCCTAATATCTAATCTAAATTTCCCCTCTTTCAGTTTAAAACCATTACCCCATGTCCTATCGTTACACTCCCTCATAAAGAGTCCCTCCCCATCTCTCCTATCAGCCCCTGTAGGTACTGTAAGGCTGCTATAAGGTCTCCCCGGAGCCTTCTCTTCTCCAGGCTGAGCAACCGCAACTCTCTCACCTGACTTCATAGGAGAGAAGCTCCAGCCATCTGGTTATGCTCATGACCCTCCTCTGGACCCACTCCAACATGTCCATGTCATTCCTATGCTGGGGGCCCCAGAGCTGGATGCAGTACTCTGGGTGGGGTCTCACAAGAGCAGAGTGGGGGGGAGAATCACCTCTCTCGCCCTGCTGGCCATGCTTTTTTTGATGCAGCCCAGGGTGTGGTCGGCTTCCTGGACTGTGAGCGCACATTGCCAGCTCATGTTGAGCTTCTCGTCAACCAACACGCCCAAGTCCTTCTCCTCAGGGCTGCTCTCAATCTCTTTGCTGCCTGGCCTGTATTTGTGCTTGGGATTGCCCTGACCCACATGCAGGACCTTGGACTTGGCTTTGTTGAAGTTCATGATGTTTGCACAGGCCCACCTCTCAAGTCTGTCGAGGACCCTCTGGATGACATCCCTTCCCTGCAGTGTGTTGACTGCACCACACAGTTTGGTGTCATCAGCAAACTTGTTGAGGGTGCACTCAATCCCACTGTCCCTGTCGTCATCAAAGATGTTAAACAGTACTGGTGCCCTAAGGAATGCCACTCGTCACCGGTTTTCACTTGGACATTGAGCTGTTGACTGCACCTTTTTGAGTGCAACCATCTAGTCAGTTCCTCATCCACCAAGTGGTCCATCCATCAAATCCATTCCTTTCCAATTTAGAGACAGAGGTGTTGTGTGGGACAGTGTCAAATGCCTTGTACAAATGTAGGTAGATGGTGTCTGTTGCTCTTCCTTTATCCACCAATGCTGTAACCCTCTCATAGAAAGCCACCAAAGCTGTTAGGCACGATTTGCCCTTATTGAAGCCATGTTGGCTGTCACCAGTCACCTCCCTATTTTCCATGTGCCTTAGCATGGTTTCCAGCAGGATATGGTCCATGATCTTGCCACGCACAGAGATGAGACTGAACAGCCTGTAGTTCCCCAGGTCTTCCTTTTTTCCCTTTTTAAAAATGGGGTTTATGTTTCCCCTTTTCCAGTTGGCGAGAACTTCACTGGACAGCCACGACTTCTCAAATAGGATGGATAGTGGCTTGGCAACTTCATCTGTCAGTTCCCTCAGGACCCACGAATGCATCTCCTCAGGTCCCATGGATTTGTGCACCTTCGCGTTCCTTAGATGGTCTCTAACCTGGTCTTCTCCTACAGTGGGTGGTTCCTCATTTTCCCAGTCCCTGCTTTTGTCTTCTGCAACTTGGGCAGTGTGGTTAGAGCCCTCACCGGTGAAGACTCAGGCAAAAAAGACATTGAGTACCTCAGCCTTGTTCATGTCCCAGTTGACCAGCTGTCCCCGTTTCCTTCTGAAGAGGGCCCACATTTTCCCTAGTGTTACTTTTGTCACTGACATACCTATAGAAGCTTTTCTTGTCCTTGATGTCCCTGGCCAGATTTGATTCTATTTGGGGTTTAGCTTTCCTAAGGTGATCCCTGGCTGCTCGCACAATTTCTCTGTATTCTTACCAGGCTGCCTGTCCTTGCTTCCACCCTCTATAGGCTTCCTTTTTGAGTTTGAGATTATCAAGGTCTAGCACGGCACCTCTCCTCATTGGCTTTTCTATCACTTGGAGAAGGAAGTTATCATCAATGCATTCCAGGAACCTCCTGGATTTCTTATGCCCTGCTGTGTTGTCCCTCCAGCAGATATTGGGGTGGTTGAAGTCCCCCGTGAAGAATCAGGGCTTGTGAATGTGAGGCTGCTCCAATCTGAGCAACTTTACCCTTCATATAAAATAAAATGAGTGGAATTCAGCATTAAAAAAAGAACTGAACTTTATGCTAGTAGCAGCTTAGTAGCAGCTAGGACCAGCTCATCTACAAAACAGTTTTCATATGTTGCTAGCTGTGCATCAGACAAGACAAGCCACCCTGCTTTCTCTGTGCCTTGGAATCCCGTGAAAACCGTCGATACTTTTCTTCACTTATTTCTGCCATTTGTAAAGTTCATCGATCTCCCCCTGAGATCTCTTTGGACATTATAAGTAGGCTGGTTTGGAAGGTGCAATGTGATTCCCTGGAGTAGCTGTGTTGAAAGCCAAAACATGTTTGTCTTCAGAAACAGTGCTCCTAAAGAGAATGTGCTCACTGCTGAAATGCAAAATGAGTGTACAAAGCTGGTGCAGCAGTGCTCTTTTTTCCTACACGTCCCGTGAGAGTTGATATTTTAAGGTCCTTTATGCATGCCTATTACGCACTCTCTTGTCAGGTAGCTGATTATTGTAACATCTCTTTTGCAACAGGAAACAACTAAATGCAGCTACTGTACCTTGCTTACATATATTGTATTTTCTCATTGTGTTGTCATCACTATTCTTATTCGTTTAAGCTCAGTATTCAACCTCCCCCCTCTATTTGGCAACTAACTTTTTCCCCTCTGAATTTGAAAGCTTTTCCTTTTACATCCCTTTTACAACATTGAAGGAAGCATTATATTTTGTGGTCGATTTAAAGTTAGACTCTTCTTTCCGTAGATTGTCTTGCTCTATTTTTGTGGGTATGTAGTGTTTTTGAGGATGTCTTCAATGATGCTAGCTACTTAGTAATGCAGATGCTTTCCCTGGGTTGCTGATCAAGTCTTTGACTCTCAGCATATTTCATGGATGCTTGTGTTCATAGTGAGCGGATATATTTGGGGTTTTGGAAAAATATGTACCCATTCACTTAAACCAAAACCAAACCAGACCCAGCCCCACAGAGTTTTCTGTTTCACATATACAGCTCTTATCCAGAATATTATTTATCCTAAGAAAATGGTTTGCTCCTCACAGGGTCCCCTGGAAAGTTTTGGGTCACCATTAAGGCACACTTTGTATGTCTGACTCTGATGTCGTGTCCTGCTGCAGCTATCAAGGCCTGTGTCTTGGCACTGAATGTTTTATTGAGATATTGTTAATGAGATTTCTTGTGCATTTATTTCTTTCAAGGGTGGCTTGACATATTTATTTGCTTCATGCAGCTGTCAAGAGGATAGAATTTTAGCTGCTGACCCAGCTTTGGCTTTTGGCTGGCTGTGGTACTGTGATAGAGTGATGTGGCTGAATTCCTGGCGAAGCAGTGTAAACATGCTGCTAGTGAATAGTCATCCGTTGTCCAAAACACCCTGATTTCAGAAGTGTTGCAAATGCTTGTCTTTGGTTTGTGCAGAGAACCTCTGCAGGACACCCTCTTCTCAAAGTCTGAGTGAAGCCTATGGCGTGGTGTAATGCATGCGCTTTTGCCATGGTGGTGACAAAGGTGGTCGTGATCAACCTTGCCTAATCCTCTCAGGCAGAGGCTGTTATCCTCACAACAGAATCATTACAGGGAATATATGTGTTCATTTCAGTTATATCTGTGCCTCTGTAGTAGTGGGATATGGTTGATATAAATTGCTTGTGATGATGAGGGCAGTGGCTGTATCACCTGGGGATGCCCAGATCCTGCCTCAGGGCTGGCTGAACGTGAATCAGTTCCTGAATGCTGTGGGTGCCTACACTCTTTCAAATCAAATTGGAAGTCAAATCAGCAGTAGTTTATCTTAGCATGCCTGGTAGTTTTTTACAGACATTCATATTTTGGCTTAATAGGTTGCAAAGTAAAACGTGATTTTGTATTTAGTGGCTGAGAAGCAGAATTGTATTTTGTTCTGTTTTACCCATTTGCCATGTTGTTCTTACTTACAGAGCCTTAGCAAGGTCCATCAGCCCATGAAGTACTCCCCTTCCCTCTCCCCAGAATTAGGAATGCTCTCAGTTTCCAAGAAGCATTTGGCTCTTGCTGCTTGCACTGTGTTTCCTGGAATGTGTCACCAGCTGCTCACTGTATGCTGAATGTCTTTGGTCATGTTTGGCAAATGTCTGTAGTAGGCTTGACTTGAAAGTCAATTCCATTCAGAGCTGTCTATTCCCAAATAGCTTACAGAGAACTCTGTATCTCACAAACTTCAATGCTTTAATGTACAGTGAGTTTTCTCTGTTGCTGATCTTCATAGTTCAGGACATTCAGTAGCTGATCCTTGTTAGAATATCAGCTGTGAATAATCTTACCATTTTAGTTTGTGTGCAGCGTTTTCTTTTGTTGTTTGTGGGGTTTTTTGTTTGTTTGTTTTGTTTGTGTTCTCTCTGAAGCCATGGAACTAGTTCAGTTCATCTGTCTTATCTCTGTTTTCTGTTTTCCCAGGTGGTCCAGATGCTCTTGGCCTGGTGCAGAACTGTTCTAGATACAGAGTTAGCAGTGTTCATCTCCGGTGCTTTTTACTGTGGCAAACCTTGGGAAGTGAGAATGGTACTTTTTCATGTAATTACTGAAAGATTTCTTTGGGGAACTTGTTTCTGACTCTTAAAATATGGCTTAGACTCACATGTTTTCTTAATCTTGCAAACACTGATTCATCTGTTCATGACCATCGTTCCCCTTTTTCAAATATTTCTTTGGCACTAATGACTTACAGATGTTATTACCCACAGTGCCTTCTTTTTCTGTTTGCTCTATGACTTCCATTACTCTAATATCACAAAAGTAATCAGTGAACTGGATGCTGTATTGCTTAAGATGCTTTTATCTGTTTCAGTGTGGTTATGGAGAGGATGCTCTGGTCCTGTAAAAGTGTCATAATAATCTGTAACACCTTTGTAGAGATGCCAGCGGATATGGCAGAATGTTGTTAGTGCTGATGGCTTTGCTTGCACATCTATTTATGTATTGTATAGTTTATGTGCTTTTCCCCCTGCCTAAAATCTTAGCATGTCTTTTTTTTTTGTTGTTTGTTTCCAGATTTTTTCTTATAATTTGCATTGTCCTAATGCTGCATTTGTAAGACTGAATAATTTTATCTTTGGCTGCAACTTTTTTCCTCTCTTACATAGCTCTTTTTGTAGCCTCACAGGTTCACTGGTGCCCCACTGTCTATTTGGCATTCAGTTTACTATTTCCCTGCTGCTGCCTTGTCTTTGCATCTAGTGCTAGTCTGTGTTCTACAAACCATGTATTTGTGCTATTTTGCATTGCATTAAAGTCATAAAGTGCAGAAAATTTCCTCCAAGATGCTGTTTTGCTTTCATAGTGTGTATCTTTTTCTTTGCTACAAGCTTTAGCACAGTGACACAGCTACCATGTGGCCCACTAGGCAGGGCATTTTCCATTTTCTTTACAAGAGCTCAAGCTGTTCATTTTGTTCATCCTTGTAGTTTTGCATTTATACAATTCCTTTCATATAGCTTGTGCCTCATTTTTTGCTTTTCCTGTATGATTAATGCATCTCCTCTGCTTATGTGCTTTATGCTGTAAAGAAATGTTTTTTTCTCGCCTTTTTTGTGGGTAAAAATTGGTGTTGGTATTCTAATAGTCTATGTATTTCTTCCTGGTCTGATCCAGATGTACTAGTCGTGAATATCTTTTCTTTTGTTTTCCTTTTTTTCTCAGTTCAGTGGAATTTTCACTTTGTTTTAATCTGTGGTGTTTCAAACTGTTTAATCCATAGCCCCTTTTTATCTCTTTTATTGGTGAAAAGAATCTGTGATCCAGCTATGTTCTCCTCCTGCTTCTTGTCTCAGTACTCTCCTAGTTTTACACATATGGAGGTTCATTACTAATTTGTGAAATCTTGTTCAGCATTCAAATTAAAAAAAAAAAAAGCTAGAAAAGACATTGTAACAATTGAGGCTTTATTCCTTGTTCTGTGTAATCATTACTTAGTGCCTCCAATTGGGAAACTGTTGCTTATAACAGTATGAGTCTTACTCCACCAGCACACTGAAATACTAGATTTTCTTTCCTTTTCTATCACAGGCACTAAAATTGTCCTTAGGATTGTTTTTGTGGGTCAAGCTGCAGACCTCAGATGTCATGGGCTTCCTCCAAATTGGAGACATTTCTGGTTTACTTGCATTTCTAGCAAAGAAACAATACAGCTTAATGATGCTCTTGGGGGCTATTTTTGGGTAGAAAAACAATTGTTATGGAGAAAGAAACTGATACAGGGTTCAGCTCTTGTATTAATTTCCTGAAATGAAAAGGCTATTCCAGTAAGAATATATACTTTCCTGAGAATTTATTGGCATGTACGTATGTTTAAAAAGCAGTTTTCTTGAAAGCTGTCTAATGTATAATAAAAATAAAGCTGAGGAAGTGCATAAAAATCAGGAAGAAGAAGTGTAAACTCAATCAGCGTCAACATCCTTTTGTCTGGAGTTCAATAAACTTTTTATAATATGTTACACTTTATCATCAACTTCTTGTTTGATTTCCACCCTGAAGTTAAAGGTTGGAAGGAGACTGTATTTTTTAATCCTGAAGCAAAAATATGGCAATGTGAATGATTGTTTTAAAAAAAGTGAAAACTTACAAAAAAGTCTGTCCCTGCTCTAAGTATTTGACACAATGTGACTCCTTTGTGCAGCTGACCTAGTATGCACAATCACACTTCTGGTTGATTAAACTTATGATTTTTCAGTTATTTTTCCTATGTATGTATAGCATTATTGTTAGTGAAATGATGGCTTCTGTGTTTGTTTTTTTTTTTTTTAAGAATAAAGAGTGCAATGTCAGCATAATCACAGAAAACATTTAAGATCATGATTCTCAATAAGAAGTTATTCTACTTCTGAGCTATATAAAATCACACAATCATCATGAAGTGTCCATACATAAATATTAGAAGTGAAGCTTATCTATCTAAAACATCTGTAGCTGCTGTATGTCTTTAGTTTTTCACAGTTATTTCTACTATGTGAAAATATAAGCAAGAGTGTATTTTCTCTGAGATAATGTCTTGTATGCAAATTACACCAGAAATTTCAGGCTTAAGCATGAATATCTGCTGATTTATTTCCCACTGTGATGATTTATTAAATCGTAAAATGAAATGGGTAATTCCAAATGAAAGTGACTCCATTAGAATAGTAATTAGAACCTAAAATCAGTATTCTCATCAGAGTGGACAATTTCTTCTCCTGAAGTCTAACGAAATAAATCCCCATTTTCCTCCTTGCTTGCTGGCACTTGGCTTTGAGTCCCATTCAAGAAAGGTAATATTTACTCTCTGCATATGTCTGTGTATTTTACCACCCCATAGGTGTATTAAGGCATTTGTACGGGTTAGTAATTTAGGTTAGACCTGGGTCCTGGAAACAGTTACGGTCATACTTAACATGGCATCCATAGCTGAGCTAAACACTGAACTAAACGGGGTTACTTGCTTGCGGTGAATTGAGTATGTGTGTTAGTGCTTGGAATACCTTAATGTTTTGTGTAACTCAGTTCTAGTTCAGTGGAACTCAAGTGTGTGTGAAAGAAATCATACTTGAACTCAGTCTGAGTTGACTGAATTCAGAGTAATGTTGCTGACACGCTCTGAAAGGATCAGGAGTTTCTGGAAAAACTGTTTGGTGGAAATAAAAGCTTTTTTTTTTTCTGGAAATACCTGCTTCAGTGCATTTTAAAAAAAAAAAAAATAAGAACCTTTCTGATATTTGCCGCCTGGTATTTGGACCTGGTAGATGCTTAGGAACTTCAAATCCAGGGTCCTTGTTTTTGCACAGAGTGATACTTGACTGCAGGATCCCAGGTGTCCAGAACCTAAAGATGAGGGTAACCCAATTATGTAGGTTGATGCTGCCAAGACTGCAGTGGCCAAGAGTGCTTTGATGGCTACAGATTTAGATACAGTGAAGGTTCCTCTTGTTGGAGCTTAATCCAGGTGCCCTGAGATCAGAGCTCTTGGTATTTCAAACCTCTGTGCTTTGCACTAGAAAACCTCCCCGAGTATTGATGCCTGAGGGGATACTAAATGTATTTAATTTGGTAAATATAACACAAAAACATGTAGATTTTTTTTTTCCTGGGAATGTAAGAGAGAATACAACGACCTAGTGTTTCCTTTTTGGGAACACACTTCAGTTTCCTACGCAACAGAAACCAAATTGTGACTAACTTTGGTAACAGCAGTTCAAACTACTGTTCCAGCTCAGAAGTCTCTTGTAGTTGCCGGATTTCATCCCATCTTGCCCATTTTTATCTCATTTCCCTTCCTCTCTTTCTTGCTATATGAAAAACATGGACAAACTGCAGGAAGCATTGAACAAAATGATGTTTCTTCAGGCACTTGCATGAAATGCTGTAATGATATTTAAGTCCACTTTTTGCAGAATTGGTCCCTGCTAGGTTACAAAAGAGTAACTCAAAGTACACAGGAGTAAGCCGGTAAATGTTGCAACATAGTCCTTACCAACCTGCTCTGGTCAGTATCTTGCATGGAGCAGATATTGACCCGTCACTCAGTCCATACAGACCTTGGTTACCAAGCCCAAAGCTGTTCTTACAGAAAAGTAGGAATGTACCCTCCAAATTACCCAGCAGAGCTGTGAAGGGTACTCCTGATATTGATCCTTTCTGGCTTTAAAGAATTGCCATGGCTGTCTGGATAGCATGCCATGTTATTTTGCTAGTTTAATGCAACCATGATTGAGGTGGTCTCAGGTCAAGGTAACAGTAAAGAAAAACATTTTATTCATAAAACCTACAAGTCCTTGCAGCCTCACTGTCTGTTTTTAAAGACTCAGATGACTCCACTTAATTGTGATTCTTTTTCTTGCTTGCTTGTCAGAGCTTGAGTCACGAAAGATTGTTCCTTTTCTCTGTCCCTGTGTCTAGACACCAAGCTATGTATGCTTTCCCTTGGGCATATACATAGTGTACAGCTTCAAAAGAGAAACCTGTATTGGGAATGAAGGTGCAGATATTTTTATGTTCTCTCCGTTCTCTTTGAGGACCTATGAGCTTCATCTTCTCTCTGCCTTCCATGATTTCTTAATCATTAATTCAGTTAAAGTCATTTTGTCTTTCTTCCCAACCCTTCCGTGATGAGAGGCTAATATACTCTGGGTAATTACAGACCAGAAGAATAAACAGAGCTCACTAATGACTGTCCTGGTCCTTGGCTAAATCCTGCACAGTTGGTTTTACCCAGTATGAGGTAGGGTACTCTTTCCCACTGATAAGTGATCTCATTAAAATCCTGATGTAAAGCATTATGAATTCTACATAAATGCACCGTTTGCTAATCAAAAATTACCACTTGGGTAATGCAGCACATTAATTGGTCCCATTTGAAGCTATCCTGAATGATGATAGGTTGGTTGTGACAAGTTTTGGTGCTACCTTTGATGGATAACACAACAAATATATAGTGGTTGAAGTGTAGGTTTTGCTTATCTAACATGTATAGTTCATTTTTTTCAGGCAGCTGAATCAGGAGAGTGAAATAGAAGCAAAACTATACATACTTTTAAAGTATGTTTGCATTTACGTTTTCTTACTGAAAAGGAAATTATCATGGTATGATAGGTAGATAAGGTTGCACTGTCACTTCTGCTTTACACCCCTATCTTCAGGTGCTTTGTAGCAAAAAATATGGAATCATAGAATCATTATGGTTGGAAAAGACCTTTAAGATCATCAAGTCTAACTGTTAACCTAACACTGCCAAGTCCACCACTAAACACATCCCTCAGCACCACATCTACCCCTCTTTTAAATACCTCCAGGGATGGTGACTTGACCATTTCCCTGGGCAGCCTGTTCCAGTAATTGAGAACCCTTTTGGTGAAGACATTTTTCCCGATATCCAACCTAAACCTCCCCTGGTGCAACTTGAGGCCATTTCCTCTCATTCTATTGCTTGTCACCTGGGAGAAGAGTCCGACCCCCACCTCGCTACAACCTCGTGTCAGGTAGTTATAGCAAGTGATACGGTCTCCCCTGAGCCCCCCTTTCTCCAAGCTGAACAACCCCTGTTCTCTCAGCCACTCCTCATAGCGCTTGTGGTCGAGACTCCTTACCAGCTTCATTGCTCTTCTTTGGACACACTCCAGCACCTCAATCAATGTCTTTCTTGCAGTGATGGGCCGAAAACTGAACACAGTA
Source organism: Larus michahellis (assembly GCF_964199755.1). Taxonomy (NCBI): domain Eukaryota; kingdom Metazoa; phylum Chordata; class Aves; order Charadriiformes; family Laridae; genus Larus; species Larus michahellis. The sequence goes on from NC_133930.1 coordinate 65,875,076, forward strand.
CTCGAGGTACGGCCTCACCAGGGCCGAGTACAGGGGGACAATCACTTTCCTAGTCCTCTGGACTCTGAAACTTGCTGGGTGTCTGTGAAAACTTTGAGAAAAGAAAGTTTTGACAAAACTGTTTTTACTATTAAAGAATTCAAGAAAAGTATGTAGTAAAAAGTACACTTTTTCAGCTGTATTTTTCTTATAGCAGAAATGTGGGACATAGGCAGGTGTAGTTTGACAGAGCAATAGTTCTCATTTAATAAATGGCTTGACTGTTGCAGTGAAAATTGGTTTTCCTTTGGCTAAGTTATGAACTATACTTCCACATGGGTGCCTCAGTAGTCAGATTTTTTGAAAGGACTTAGCACCCAGCAGGACACAGTGAAATGCTAGGAGCTGCTGGATACTGAACTCTGAAATTCTGGCCCAAGTACAAAGTGTGCAGCTAAAAAATGTTGTACTTCAAATACACGTGATACTTCCAGCCATGCTCACACAGCTTGGTCTGAAAATTTAAGTCTGTGAGCCTGAGCACCTCTCTCTTAAGATACGGAAAATGAATCTATTAAAATAAGAGAACATGAATAGGATTCCCATTTCAAGTGTCATATGGCAGAGGTTCCACGTGCTGTAGCTTATCAACAATGGAAAGCATTGGTCTGCAGCATTTTTGTAGAGATGTGTATTTTGGTTTGAACCAACTGCTACCAACAGGAGCAAGTCCTTCCAAAACAGGACATCCTTCCCCACTGTATTCAACACTCCTTTAAGAACAAATGTTTTTATAATATGAATGGAGACTTTCTTTGACCATCACTTCAAGGCATGGGAGTTATTCTTACGCTTTCTGAGCTCCTGTCTTCTTTTCAACTTTCTTCTTGCCCTATGGATCATAGCCTCTTCTCACCCTATTTTAGGACTGCCACAGCTGTGAGGCCTCCAGAGGCACTCACTGTACTGAGCTGACCTGGGCCCGAAAGGACCTGCTGCCAAAAACCCGCTTGCGTTTTGCTAAGTGGAATCTCATTGCTTGGGAGCCAGTGCAACTGTAAGGGCATTGAGCGTAAGCCGTGCAAGCTTTATCTTGGTGTGGGTCTGTTGACTGTGGAAGAATAACCCTTGGCATCAGAGAATAAAAGTCTCAATACTTATTTCCTTGTGAACGTAGTGAAAGGATGTATTATTTTTATCTTCTGCATTCAGTGAGTTCATTGTGTTCTTATTCATTAGGAAAAATTTATCCATACTTACAGAACATGAAAAGGGCATTTTAGCCAAAATATGCTTCTTAAAAAGGGTAATAAATGCTGTCATCCAGAACTGTGAAAGGTGTGGAATGTAAATTATGTGTAGCTGGGTAAAATACTTCTCCGTACATTTCTGTGCTCTTTGTCTTAGTCACTTCAGTGCCACAACAGCAGCCTGATTTTAGTTATTTTCAAGGAGAGGAAAAATGACTGAAGAGGAGCTCTCTCACCATACAAATTTTAATTATAGACTATGTATAGCTATGTATGTAACTGGTTATACTCATCCTGTTTATTTGACCTTTATAATGCAGGGGCAGCCTCTCAGAGAGTGATTAAGGTGACTTTATAGGGCTAAATAAGGGTGTAATAATGATTCCTGTCTCTGAATTTACCAGACAACGTGGTCACACTTTTTAGTCTCCTTTACTTAGCCTCTCAAGGTAAGCCTCTTAAAACTGATGAGTTTGTAGCTTGAGTTCAAAGTTCTCCAGAAAGAGATTTTTCCCACTCAATTATTTCCCTAATTATCAAGCAGACAAGTAAATTAGGATCTCCTTGTCATCTTGTGGTAAATTGAAGACATTTTCTTAATATCTTTCCTTTGTGCCTACTAGAAACCCCCTAGGAGGATGTTATGCTCTCTTCTTATATTTGTGAATTGGTCTTACTTTTGACATTGATGTCAAAGTCTACCATTAGTATTTTCATTTGTCCCTAAAAGATCTATCATAATCACAGCACAGTAATAGCTTTGCATACATGGGGCACAATTGTTGTCACACTGACACACAACACACACTAGCACATAAGACCCAAGGATGTGCTTTTTGTGATGACCTGGACAAAAATAAAGATATGACTAGATAATGTGACAATGTATTAAAAATCCATCTGTAAGATCAAGTATTGGATCCTTTAAAAAAACGCCACAAACCAATAATTTTTATCATCACTTCATACATTTATCAAGATTTTGTGCACCTCATGAGTCATTACAGCTTCCAGAGGATCATAGAATGGTTTGGGTTGGAAGGGACCTTAAAGATCATCTAGTTCCAACCCCCCTGCCACGGGCAGAGACACTTCCCACTAGACCAGGCTGCTCAAAGCCCCATCCAGCCTGGCCTTCAACACTTCCAGGGATGGGGCAGCCACAGTTTCCCTGGGCAGCCTGTGCCAGTGTCTTTAGAAGCTGAATATCAGTTACAGCCATTTATTGCGCATTGAGGAATATAAATTGAAGAGAAAGGCAGGAAATTTGGAGACATCTGAGTACCCATGAGTATTATATGTATGACTGCATGCATATTTTTAAATTGAAGTATGACACCTTCTAATAATGAGAAGTCTTAGGAAGATCTTAGAAGAAATATAGGTAGAAGGATAATCTCTGTGTGCTGATGAAGTGATGCTGATTTTACATAGATACATGAACAGGTACTAAATATAATCAGGTTTTATGCAAATCAAAGCCCGGGTGCAGCACTTCAATGACAACTGAAAAGAACTCATTTTCCTCCAAATAACACTTACTTCCAAGTGCAGCATGCTCTTATCAAACTAGCAAAGGTTTACATTGTACAAAAGAGAAGCTATCAATGAAGGCACTGCATCATGCTTCCAGCTACTGTGCCACTTTTGTCTACTGTTACCTTTAGTTAAAAGGGAGTTACTGTGATTTATACAACTTAATTTGAATGGGTAAAGCATTTCTTTTGGGAAGAAATATACATGAAAAGACAAACGCAGCTCACTTGTGAGTATACAGAGCACCGTATGCTGCTGGGTGACTAGATATCTTAAAATTGACAGGAAGTATTAATTATAACTTACTACTGAGAAACTTCAAATAACGTTTTCTTAAGCTGATTTTTTTCTATGGCATCTGTATTGCAGCCAAGGAGTTGCACAAGTGATATTAAATGAAAATCAGAGCATGATGTGTGGGATATTTTGGGGAGTGCATCAGGTTGCTTTGAAATTGTTTGGTGATTGTAGATAGGAACTTTCCTTGAGTGACAGAATCAAAAACTGTCATCTGTTTTCCTGATGTTATTTAAACATATTCTTTGACTAGAAGTGGTTATTTTGGCAGTGAAATCTATTCACTGGTGAAATAAAAGGGAAGTAAATACTTTGTTTCCAAAATTCAGTTAACAGAAGAGAAGTAACACCTGAACAAATTCACCCAAGTAATAAATACACTGTCTAAATCTCCTAGATGTTTTACAGTAAATAATAACTTAAGTGTAGTCACTAGGGATATGGCTGTATCACTCCAGCTTTAGCAATGACAAAATGTCATCTAATAGGAAGGTGCATTAAAGGAAAAGAAAGCTGTTAGAAAATATATCCTGGATGACATTCATGGCCCCAGTGAACTGCATTAAGGCACTGCAGTAATTAAAAATTCACTTCAGAGGAGCTTATTATTCCTTGCTTCACAGTTGCTCTGTCTATCAAGAGCCTCCTGGACCCAGGCGTTATGAAAACATGATGCCTCCATTACGTGCTAGATTTCTGACTTAAATCTTCAGAGGAGATGTGAAACTTTTCCAAACCATGAAGATAAAAATCATGAATAAAAAAGATTTAGTGAGCATTTAGAATTAAAATAATTAGGCCACAGTGGGTGCTTTCAAAAATTTAGCAGCTATGCCAGTATAGAAGAAAATTCCTCATTAACTTGTGTGCCAGGTTTTTCAAATCTAATATTAAGTTAACCAGCCATTTCTGAAATCATATTAGTAATACTGAAGAGAGATGTTAACTATGTTAAGAAAATGTGCTTTTCTGTTAGGAGAGCTTGAGAAATTCTGGCAACAAAATAAACATAGCTGGATAAAGTTTTGCTCTATTCTATGGTGGTTGCAACTACTGAAGTAAACAGAAATCGTGTCAGAAAGAGGCAAAGTTCTTATATTAATATACAGTTAGTATTCTTAAGGAGTGCATGGTGGATTGCAGCAGTATAACTGTATTGTCTTCCTAGCAGTCATTCCTGTTTGGAGTTTTTTTGGCATTTAAGAGGGTATTAACACAGACAATTTGATTCAGTAATTGCTAACTCTTGTTGCAGTGGAGAAGCTGTAGCTCTGGTCATTAAAAAGCAGCTAAACTAATGTCCTAGTATAAGATGCAATAATCTCATGACATTTTTGACTGCCCAAAGAAGCAGTGGGAAGCTATTCTTGTTTTCCAATAGCTAAATATTACTTTGATCTGTTTTGCCCAGTGTTTTTCTGGATACGTCAACTGGACAACGCTGCCTTGACATGCAAATGGTAAACTGAAGACTAACTTGTGGTTTTTAATGCCAGCAGACTTAGTCCAAACTTCAGTTGGTCATCATTTAAAAAAAAAAGCCCCTTATTTCTTGCTTAAAGCTATAAATCTCAGAAATACTGCAGTGTTAAGTAGAGAGATAAGGGTATTTTAACTGTGAATAATTAAACTGGATTTTGCAATATCGAAAACTGTTAGGAAGTTGGTCGCAGAGGACCTAGGTTTTTGTGAAGAGATTAAGGAATTAGATATCAATTGAAGGAGATTTCTGGAGGGCTAAGTTTTATTTAAATGAGAATCTTACCGGTATGTGGAGTTTCATTAAGATTTGGTGAGGTATTTTGTCGCCTTCAGGTATAGGATGAGGGCAATGCTTATTTGGTCATTGCTGCTGGACAGGAAATAAAAAATGGTATTTTTAGCTCTGTTACTACCTTGATATATGCTGGGGGAATAACTTGTCATCTGTGCTTCATGCATAAAATTGGAAACAGTATTCACTTCTTCAGAGACAGGAAAAGTAAAGAATGGGCATGCGGGGTGAAATTTTGGGGTCTAAGTCGTATTTCTGTTAGTGGCTAGTAGTGAATGTTTATGTAGGAGTTACAGGGCAAGCATACAATAACGCTTGTAGTTCTGCAGTTATGTGAACCAGGAGAAATATCTTGGTTTAATATTTCCTGGTGGATGAATAATATAGTCTTTTTTTTTTCGCCTCGCCTCGCCTCGCCTCGCCTCGCCTCGCCTCGCCTCCCCTCCCCTCCCCTCCCCTCCCCTCCCCTCCCCTCCCCTCCTCCTCAGAAGGCCTGATCTCTTCCTCTCCCTCCTCAAAAAATGGAAATGGTGGAGATGATCGTCTTTAATAAGTGTAGTGGATAATACTACATGAAGTGTTTCATGATGTTTAGGCTTCAGTCTGTGGGAAGAAATGGCATTCCAAAGCTTCACCCATTTAGAGGTCCTAGAATAGTCAAAGTTTTTAAGCTTGACAAGATAAAATCACACAGTTATTTAGTTTCCTGTTGATTAGGAGTACTTAAAATCTAAATACTTTTTATGGCTATAAAATATCTGGTCTCAAGAAGAAACCTCACTCTGTTTTAGTAGTATTATCATTCTGCTAGACAGGCAGAACTGAGTGGAAGAAAAGATACCTGACATACTTTGCTAGCAATGAAAGATGCCTGTGAAAAAGGGACGAGCTGAACCTAGATGTCCAGACTAGTAACTTAGTGATCTTGCTGATGGAAAGAGGTCTGGTTTAATAATGGTTATTATTTAAATTGAATGGATTAAGGTGTTTCTGATGGATTTGATGTATTAATCCAATGCTATTAATCTGTTAATGAGGCCATACTTCTTTGAATCATCTGTTGTGCACAATGATCTGGTAGCCTGGCTGCATAGGCTCAGGAATGCCTCAGGAATCTCACTTTCCAGGTCAACAGCAGCTTAGGTACATCCTGGGATACTGTTACTGGGAGATTCAAGTACAGTGACCTAAATCTGCTTTCTATTTGTTTTACTGCTCTGTATTTTAGGAGTGTTAAATTGATAAAAAAGAATTTATTTTAAAACTTTTTTTTTTTTTGCTTCCCAGAATCGTCCCATGGAGACAATCCCTGAAGCTCAGTTCAGGACGCAGCTCGTTTATCTGAGAGAGGAATGCCTTGTACACGCAGTGGTTCAAACCACTCAGACAAGCCTGTCAGTGTCAGAGTCCTATCTTAATATCGTTACTGTTTGTTTTCATTTTTCTCCTAAAGTACAATTAAAAATAGTTCCACATACATATCAGAAAAGACAAGTGGCACTGAAATATTAGGATTTTTCATTTGTTCTAATTCTATGTCAGTGGTTATCTGAATGACCATTCAAAACAAACTGCACAAGGTGAAGAGAAAATGGTTTATTCTTTCTTTGCATATAATACAACGTGGTGGCAGGAATATTTTTCTTGCTACAAGAAATGAAGTAGCTGCAAGGAATGTCTACATTTATACAGGCCCTTAAAATACATCTTTCAGGCTAATTCAGATTACTGGGTTTCCTATGACTCTGGCTGTTCTAGTTCACCTTTGTTTTATTAAAGGTGCATCTGAGGTCAACTGCCACTAAATATACTGTTAAATATTGATTTAACAATTTGAATTAATGTAATTTTCAGTTGTTCTTCCCTAGTTAATGTACAGCAGCACTTCAGTGACCCAGTCAATAAGATCAATAGCACTCATGTGAAGTTCAGGCTATGGCTGTCACTGACGTGCTCTGCCCTCCTCCTTGCTCTCTTCACCCAGGGTCAGACAGGTTTTAGTAAATGCACAATCTGTGCTCCTGCTAATAGGTTGTGGGACTTCTCTAGCTAGATGCGTTCTGTGCACACCAATTACTTATGAAGCAGATTGTTTGGTGCCTCATACTGATTTTTTAAATCATGCTGCTCTTTCTCCTTTAGCAAGAGAAAATATTAAACAATGAAGGCATCTTATGTGTTTTATTGCAAGGTTTTCTGCAAGCCCTTGTGTAACAATTAAAGGATCTTTATATATAAGTATATACTTGGTAATTTCTAAATAGCAAGTCTTTACTTGATAACACTTGCTAATCAGTGTGTCAGAGCTAAAAGGCCAATATTTAAACACATAAATATGGCTGAGTTAAGCATGTGTTTTAAACATTTGATTAAATGTGCATTGTTGGTGTACTAGCAACCTGGAGAATTGTGCCTTAATGAGAGTGAAAACATTGGGGTAGCCAAATGTTAAACACTATGTCAAAATAATACTTAAAATACAATGATGTGCCTTGGTGTTGCATGGGAAAGTAAATGTGATCGTTCCTATTCCATGAATGTGCCACCTGTGACAAAGAGAATCATAGAATCGTAGAATCATAGAATGGTTTGGATTGGAAGGGACCTTTAAGATCCAACCCCCCTGCCGTGGGCAGGGACACCTCCCACTAGACCAGGTTGCTCAAAGCCCCATCCAGCCTGGCCTTCAACACCTCCAGGTATGGGGCACCCACAACTTCTCTGGGCAGAAGTCACAACTGACTGGTATTCAGGGGGTAAACTGATAGTAAGTATAGATTTGAGTGTATATGCCCTGAGTCAATTTCTCTCTGAACAGTTTGCATTAAATGTTAGAGGTCTTATTTTCTTATCTCTGTCTCTTTTAAGCCAGGAGTATACGTGTGTGCATCAGTAAATGGAAAGTGTGTGTGAAACAGAAAGAAGCATGAGAACTACTGTCTTTTGATTAACTTTGAGAATAGCAGAGGGTATGTATTAAATATGAAACTGATGTTTGTTCTTTCTTTTAACAGAAGAATGGCAGTAGCTCTTACAACTTTGCACAAAAAAAAAAAATATCACACTGTGATCATCTTGTGCTGCTACACACTCTCCTTGCACTCTTTCCACCATTCAGTTTTGTTCTTCAGCCAGGTTCACCTGCCTGTAAGGGTGGTGTTCCAGGATGCCCTGCTCCTCGTTGAGCCACCAGCGCCTGGGTATGACAAAGATAAGGTTACAGAGAACCAACAGGAATGATGCAGCTGCTGAAGCCACATGCTTTACATGCACAACAAGGAAAGAAATACACTCCATGGCCCCTGCTCTGTAGAGCTTAGAGAATGTAATTAGAGAACAACAGTTTAACCTGGGAAGGTACTAAATTAACTGGAACAAGCATGGTAAACAGAATCAAGCTTTTTGTTCCAACAGAATGAAGCATATGGATCAATAGTAAAAGCTGCATGTCTTTCTGCACTGGCTGACCATCACTGAGGATATACTTTGAGAATTTGACTGTTCATGGCTTTCCTTACATATTTCCCTGTGGATCTGTTTTCTTAAAGCTGCATCTTACAGATCTGTTTAGGTGACAGGAAATAGGATGTCTAAGAGGAAAAATAGATCAGTGCAGGTATATAGTTCAGGTATGTTTATGAACTTGAGAAAGTTAAACGATGATAGCTTTACATTCTAATTTATGATTTCAACAATTTACAAGTGTATTCTGTGAAGATCAAACTCGGAAGCCACTTTTCTCTCAGAAGAAAGGCTTGTGTCTTTTTTAAAAAAGAAAGCTGCCTTTGTGCTTTCTGACCATTCTCTTTCATTTTGTAACCTTTCAAAAAGCCCTTTTAGCTGTGTGGCATATAACAGATTAAAAACGCCTCAGGGGATCTTTGTTCTGAATTGCTTCTTTCCTTATTTGTTTTTCTAAGTTATTCTTAATGAAAATAGGAACCCTCTTGTTCTTGCAAAGAATTTTTCTTCTCTCCTGTGTTTCCCCCCTGTTTTTCCATGTTCTGTAAGCTGACTGAGAGATGTAATGATTAAAAATTCTCATCATGCCCATCTGCCTATGTGTCCTGTACTTTGTCATTTGGCAGTTGGGTATCAAAGCAGCATCATCAATGTTCTTTGAAAACTAAGCAGGTTGGACATGCAATTTAGATGAAAAACAATTACGCTGTGTTAGCTTGCTTTTGGCAAGAGTATTAGGGCTCATCTTGGAGACAGGAAACAAAAGCAGCACTTCATCTTCATGAATTTTAAATGAGGGAAAGTGTATGTGTGAGAGAGAGTTGTCTGGCAGAAGCTTTTCCCTACAATCTTTCTCTAACTAGTTCTTTCCTCTCTAGACTATGTCCTAGTCTGTGCTCCTGGCATTGGCTGGAATAATAACTATTTCCCTATAACACAGGTAGTTTTAATGATTGTCTCACTAGAGTTTCTTTCAGATCATCTTTTTGATATTCATTAAAAACAAAAGGATGTGCCTTGCTGACAAGCTTCACAACCATAAAGAAAGAGGATTAAAAGCATTAATAGATGTTGTATAGACTCCTTTTCAGCCAGACAATTTTTTTTTTGTCATGTTGTCTGTGTGGAGCCTACCATGGTATGTTTTTAAACACTTTTAAGTGATCATTCTAAGATCTTTATAAGGATCGTTCATGACAGTCTGTCTGATAGGAATACTAAACTGAATGACATGTTTTTTCCAAACATCTATGCAAAAAACATCATATATTACTATCTTCTAAAGTCCTGCAGGCTAAGAACAAGTGTGTGATGGAATTTACTGATGCTGGAGAAATTGCCTTTTAGGGAATATATAAAAGAACAAGTTCAAGGGTAAGCATGTATTTTAGTGTGGTTTTTTTTTTTTTTTCTGAATGAGGGCTATAATCTGTCCTGCAGCACTTGTAATGAAGTTCTGAACAATGTCAAAATGAAACTAACAATGTAAGTGTGTGTCCTCCCTAAAAAGGACTTTGCTCTGAACTTTAAAACTAACCACAAACATCAAGAAATTCTCAGTGCATGATATTAACCATGTGACTGAAACATAGCCTGAATTGCAGCTTGCCAGTATTGTGCTTGAAGTCTGTCAAATGTTTAATGAAGACAATATGTTTGCCTTAAAACTAAACATAAAACATTCTTCTACTTTCTTACTTCATTTTTTTTCTTCTTTAATAAATAAAATCCTTAATTTGATTTCATAATTATAAGCATTATTTTTTTGTTTAGTGGATTTTGAGGAATCTGAGTGTAGAAAATTCTTTAAATAATATTTTTCTGAATTCTAGCTGTAGAGTGTGAGATATAACCTAGTCACTTTTGATTCTGCCCTCCATCAGTGGTTAAAGAGACTTTTCAAATTTGGTCTGGATATCTTGTCCATACAAAATTTTACATCTTGAAATTCCTGGAACTAGGTTATATTTTAATGGGCAAAACAGAGATTTGCAGGTGTTGAGGGCTCTGGATTCTTACTCCTGATATTTGTTCACAGAAAAAAAAAGAACTAAGCTGGTGTGGGAAGGCAGAGTTCTATATATTTTTTTTATATATATATATATATGTGTATATATTTATATATATTTATTTATTTTACCCGTGTTTGCCTATTTTAAAGAATAGTGCAGTATCAGGTTGGGAAAGGACTGTGAAGAGTATATTTTTAGGCTGAGAACTGAGTTGTATCACTAAGCTTTTAGAAGCCAGTATACATGAGCAGTAAAGCTGTGTTGTATTTTAAGGTAAAGGTTTGCATGATGCCCACCATGGCCTACCCCTTGAGGAAGGCAGCAACCTTGATCTGGAGGTGTAGTTTCATGGTGTTCAGATTCATTGAGTGATGACATTAATTGTGACTGTGGATAAATTCATTATAATGATTTTCTCTCTGCTATGTTCTTAGTGAGAGAATAGTCTTAAAATAAATCAGCAGCATGCTGAAGTATGTGAAATTCAATCCCCTCTGCCTGGTAGGAGGGGAAGGGTTACCTAACTCGCCTCCTGAAGTAGGCTATTGATGTCTGGGCTGAGTTCTCACTTCAGCCTGCTGATCCTGCCCTGGTTTGCTTATCAGTATCAAGATAGCTCCAGTGTATCTTATGTACATTTCCCTTTCCAGAAAACGTGTTTAACTATGGTGTATTCTGAAGAAGAGGTACACTGAAGCTTTTCTGTTTTGTATAAAATTATTAAACAGTCATTGAAAAGCTTGTGATAGTTTGTTGGCTTGTAAGAACTTCCATATGGATGAAGAGAAGACTCTGGGGAGACCTTGTATCAGCTTTCCAGTACCTGAAGGGTGCCTATAAGATAGCTGGAGAGGGTCTTTTTACAAGGGCATGTAGTGATAGGATGAGGAGTAATGGCTAAAAACTGGAAGAGGGTAGATTTTTATTAGATATTAGGAAGAAATTTTTCACTCTGAGGGTGGTGAGACATTGGAACAGGTTGCCCAGAGAAGTTGTGGATGCCCCATGTGTGGAAGTGTTCAAGGTAAGGCTGGATGGGGCTTTGAGCAGCCTGGTCTAGTGGGAGGTGTCCCTGCCCATGGCAGGGGGGTTGGAACTAGATGATCTTTAAGGTCCCTTCCAACCCGAACCATTCTATGATTCTATGATTGGGTTTTTGATTTCTCTTTAGTGAGTAACTACATCCTTAATGTGAAGAAGAAGAATCAGCTAGAGCCATTTACAGAGTGCCAGGTAGAGTGCCCTACGATGTAGCTGGTGTCCTTAGGGAGGATCCAGCTTTTTTTTTGCTGTAGAAGAATTAGTCACTGTGTTATTTGTTTTAGTCCATGGTTTTCAGTAACTTGGGAACCAGGCCTTCTCTCCTTTTTCCCTTTGTAGCAGCTGCCCACAGTAAAACAACTGCAAGTCAAGTGAAAAATGTCATTCCCATGAAAAGAAAAATAATTTGTGTTGCATTTTGAAAAGATGCCACCTTCCACTTCAGTCCACATGGAATACTGCACCTGGAATTTATTGCCATGCTGAGTACCATGACTATAACTTCATGGTCCAAACTGGGTATTGCTGCATGTTGACCGCTGTGTGAGGACTTGTGTGATGTGTTTGCAGATGGGATTCACTGAGCAATGGCAGCTGCATGATTTTGCATGTGCCTGGATGGTCTGTGAAGTGTGGGGTCTTTTTCAGTGCACCCTTAGAGGTTAACAGTAAATGCACCTAACTAAAAACCAAATGAGAAAACCAGATCCCAGCTGATGTTGTGGTGTGGTCTTTGCGAGCAGGAGCAATCCCGGCCCTGGTCTGGCAGAGGGCTGTGCAGCTTTTGGACCGTGGCTGTGTCAGCCAGCTAGGGACATACGCATTTTGTCACTTGGTACTGAAGTGGGGACTGCTGTCTGGCAAACCTTCACCTGTCTGTTTCCAAAGCTATGCTAAGAGAGGTTTGGCTCTTGAGGTCTCTAAACATTGCTACCATCAAGCTTCATTCCTCATTATTGGTGGCCACATGTGCTTGGCAACGTCGGCGGGCGCGTGCAATCCAACCCTGGTTTGCCTCAGATATCCCCGTATGGTGAGGGATGCAGCCGTTCTGGCTCTTGTCCCTTTCCAACGAACAGGCTGGCATTCCTCTGGCAGCAGACTCCTCTTATTAGATGACACAGAGATGAGAGAGACAATATATATGCAGGTCAAGTGAAATTGTTAAATAACTCAAAGAAATCCCCGTTGAGATACTTATGGCCATTCCTCTCTACCTTTCTGTTTCAATGCTGATGTGGGGAGCGTGTTCAGAGCTCCACAGCATATATTTACATTCTGTAATTCTGAAAGGTGATGTTTTTTAAACTGTTTTAATATGTGTCTGGGCATTTAACTAAGCCGAAAAATAAAAATACAGGAGGGAAACAATAAAAGTACATGAAGCAGATAGTTAGTAGAGCTTTCAAGTGGTGTTGAATGTTTTTACCTAAAAGGCAGTGGTCTGATAGCCAAAGTAGATTATTTTGGACTCATATATAAAGCTCAGTTCACTTTTAAATACCAAGTTGCTGATCTTAAAATTGTCATCAGGACCTAGCTATCACAGAGGTGTTGAAAGAGATCTCTTCCTTGCTTTAAAATGATGTAAAATATAGTCCTAGTATTACAGCATATGTTTTTTTAAACATTCCTGAATTTTGAAGTAAGAACCATGGAATTTTAACAAGCAGAAGATCAAGACAATTATATATGTTAGGCCCCAGGCTTTAATTAAATATAATGTTATAAGCTGTTCAAAAGAACATGTACTGAGAAGTGCGTATGGGAGCGGAGTGCCAAACAGGTTCGCATTATATAGTAGAGACTAAAAAAATAAAGACTGAAGTCACTCGACTACATGTGCATAGAGTAAAGGTTGTTCTTCCGCATCTTCCTGAGTGTCTCCCAAAAAAAGATGACTATGCTTTTAATGATTCCTTTTGGGAGCGTACAGCTGACTTGCATTAGATTCAAGTATGTCTAGGAAATTGTTTGTCTTTAGGATCGCACACTCATGAGAGTTTTTTGCTTACATAGAGGCTTGGGATGATTGAAGTTTTCAGTGAAACTGCCAAAAAGAAAAAGGGGATGATATTTCAATTAGGTTCTCCAGTAGCTTTGCTCTGAGGAAAACAAATCAATGACAGGCAGCTTTTTTTCCTTGTAGTCCAAAGAAAACATTCATTATGGTATTTTAATAGATCTGCAAAGTGTCTGTATAACTAGGCAGGTAATTCATCTGTTTTTGTTCTGTGTAGGATTGATTCAAGAGTTTGTGGACTGGAAAAGAGAATGTGATGAGTCCTTCACAAAGCAGCATTTCATATCTCAACTTCATTGAACCTTTTGTTGCTTTTAACGCTTTCATGCTTAAAGAATGTGACTAAGCGGCCTAATATGCTAGCACTCCAGTTTCTTTTCTCTCATTCCTGGCAACATCTCAGAGCAAGCTGTTCCTAAATGTTCTTCTCCCTTTCATCTCTATTAATGTTTTTTTTTTTTCTTCTTCCAGGCTAGGTTTAGCCTAGCACAGAGCGGACATATAGATATAGCTAAGGGAAAGGTATGAAAATGCTGGCAACTGGCTTTAGAAAAAGGTTTCAAGGTTTTAAGAATGAACTCTCTGGTTGCAATATTTTTAAACTAGTGTTTCTCTGAAGAGTTTGAAGAAAACTCAAATGGGAACAGTCAAAATTCCCCTGGCAAACTGTCTCTTAGGAAATTCGTTTTGTCAAGCTTTGCTCATGACAAGTAGAGACAATAAGCTTTACGTATAAACAAATACTATGTGTCCTGTGCACATATCAGTGTATATATTTTTATTCCAAGTGTATTCTGCAGCTTTATGTAGCCTTACCATAACTAAGTGTTGAAATAACTAGACAACGGTTCATATTTCACTGTTGAAGGATTTTTTTCCTTCTTAACTTCTGGAAGGATAAGTTCACTGCTTTCTTCCAGTTTTTATGACTCAAAAGTCAAAACAACAGTTACAAGAAAAGAGTAATGGTCTTTCTCTGTTGCCTTCTTGCTTCATCTCACAACTTCACCCCGGTCCCAAGTTATACTCCAGGGCTTCCATACTCTAAAGGCAAGAACCTGGTCTTCCATCTTATACTTAGTCTCAAAAGATCCTTCTGAGGCAAAACCCGCCCACATTTTAAGTGTATGGCATTATATAGTGTATATATTAAATAGATGTGCTTATACAATAATTTCAAAATCTACTATATAGTTTTTTGAACTTGGGAACAATTTTGTCGGTTTGAAGTAGTTAAAACTGCACTCTCTCCCCAGTTATTTAGTCTTAAATTGTTTTAATATCACCCAGTGTCCTTGATCTTTTGATATTTGAGCCTTTTGGAGTCATGTCTTTTTTCTTTTCTTTTTTTTTTTTGTTTTTCCTCTTTTCTTCAGCTTTTCACATATTTTTTTTCACACCACCATAAGGGCTGGCTATACATTCTTCAAACCTTTAAAAATAAAGTTGAAAGTTGAGGTTCTTGACTAAAACATTCAGTGATTAGGACTTTAATATAAGGGTTAGTTAACATTAGAATTGCAGAATTAGTAGGTTCTGGGGACAGATACGTAGAAGCGTGTGAAGCTAGGGACAGACTCAAACCTTCATGTGCTAAGAATTACTAAGCAGCCACTTCCCTGAAGTGGAATCTGAATTAGTCCTGATCTAGGAAAAGCAAAGCCTCTGAAGAAAGCACAATTAGGTAGACAAATGAGGAAAAGGGAATAATGCAATGGTAGCGCTGCTTCTGCTACCATACAGCTGTACCTGAGACAACTGACTTGCTTGCTGATTGGGGCATGGGTTGACACGTGCCTGAGGAACTGCAGCCTGGTACTCAATACAGGGTGCAGCATCTGCCTCAGCCTGGGTGGCTGCCCTCAAAGTTCAGGCAGCAATACACTCTGTTCTCGTGTGACAGCACTGCTCCTGGCAAGCGGACTGTGAAAGCTGGTTCTAGCGATAGTCTGAGACTGGTGGAGGTGGTAGCTTTGGCCTCCTGAGCTATGAAGATTTGGTGAGCAGTCTTCTTCCATGTCCTCCTTTGCCTCTTTTGAATCTCTCAGGCTCAGCTTGGTCAGACCTGAACACGTAGCCTCTGGTTTTGAACACACTGGAACCCAACATGCCAGTCTATTTTTGAATTTTGCAAATGAGCTCTTACCATCTTAATGGGTGAACCCAAACCCTCAAATTTATAAGCTTCTGTTCTTCAGGCTATCTAAATTTAAATTTAATATATTGAGTTCATTTCTAATAGAAGCTGTAAGGGATGTGATCAAAAGTCTTTTTAACTTCAGCTTCTGTCCACTGTCATTGATCTGCAAATTTTTCTTTCAGAACATGTTTAAAAACCTTTTCACATTTTCTGTTCCCTGCCTGCCCATTGTGAAAACCTGTTTGATTAGAGAGCATCAAATAATTCATCAAGACGTCTGATCTTTTGGAATAGGTGCTGGTTAACGTTTCAGCAATACAGCCCTAAATGGGAGATTGAATGGTAAAAACTCTGTTTGCAGGGAGAGATTTGTCCATTTGACGGAGGTCACTTTTACTGTAACTAGTAACAAAGCAGTGGTGTGCTTGGGATTTCAAGAGAATAAAATGGCTTCTAAATGGCTTCTAAATGGTCACCCCTGGCCCCCGCCGATATGGAAAGAGAGTCTAAATTAGATCCTA
This sequence comes from Larus michahellis, assembly GCF_964199755.1. Taxonomy (NCBI): domain Eukaryota; kingdom Metazoa; phylum Chordata; class Aves; order Charadriiformes; family Laridae; genus Larus; species Larus michahellis. The sequence continues at coordinate 65,891,111 of NC_133930.1, forward strand.
TGCTATAGAATTAAACATGCAGATTTGACTCTGCTTGGTGTTGGTGTGGGGGTGAGTTCTGCAATCAAAATTAAATCATGTTGAATTAATTTTTTTGGGGCCTAAGATTCGGCTTGTTTAGCAGTGTGATGAACCCCTCTTGTCACCTAGTTAAAAGAAGGGAATTTTTTAAATAGTATGCCTCTGTCACACAATGCGATGGTGCACAGATCCCCTTTCCACATGGGTGCCTCTGCTGAAGCTAGCAGTGTTTGAGCCATCACCAGAAACAGAAATAATGTTCATGTACCTCTATGATCGGTTTAACATAGTTCGTAGCTATAGCTATATTGCTTTTTCACCTGAGCTAACATACGCTTGCCAAATTGCACCATGGCATTGACCAGTGCAAGTGCTGCTAACTGGTATTTGTCTGTCCTACAGGACACCGTGTGGGATAGACTTTAGGCTACTAGAGGACTTGGATTGGCAACCCAGTCCTCGAGAGATAAAATCATCACCATTTGGATAGACAAAAGCAGATTGTGAAAAACTGGCTGGCAATAAAGTTATATGTAGAAATAAATCCCACATATTTAAATGCATTGGAACTAAGCACTAAAATTATTTCCTTAAGACTGTGTTAAATTCTTCATCAGACAATTCAGAGACTGAGTGTCATCTTTAAACAAAAACGACCCAAAATGATTGAGGATGGCAATGCAGGATGAAATTCAATGGCTTGGGTTTTTGAGATCACAATAGCTAATAAATTAAATTACTGATCATAAAGGAGACTTCTCTTTTATTTTTTTTCCTTATTTTCCATTAATTGCTGATGGAAGCTTTTAGGGAACGATCTGTTTGCTGCATTTTTACAGTGCTGGTACATTAAAGATCACATGGGGACTGTTAGGTGTTAGTGTTACGCACATATACATGAGAGCATCAGTTGAAGTATTTTTTTAAAATGTTGCTCTTCTTTAGGAATGAGGTCGATATAGACATGGGCTGTAATTAAAGCCTAATATGCAGTGTTCTGTCACTGTTTTCATGCCTGGCCTCTTTACCACATAGGGCTAGCAATTGCAGCTTTAGTCTATGGGAGAAGAATAGTTTGCTGACTTCCCAGCAGTGCTTTGCAGCATCTGCTGCTAATGATGGAAAGACACAAGATGATGGAATTTAATGTCTTTCATGGCAAAAAAAAAATTAATAAAATAGTGCTGAGCTTTTTTACCCTGTTTTAACTGACTTGCTGCATGAGCTTTGCTTCTGTATCTCTAATGAACATTGTCATGTGTGCTTTGACTGCAAACATTTTCATTGACACTCGTATCAGAGGCCCTACTTTTCGTTGTAGCAGTTTAGTACAGACACATTGTAAGGTTAGAAATAATGAATTTCTATGCATGTGGGTGGCAACTATTCCAAGTTTTTTAGAAGCTGTGACAGAAAGGACTATCAAACATTGGAACAGGCTGCGCAGGGACATGGTGAAATCACCACCCCTGGAGGTATTGAAAAGATGGATAGACGTGGTGCTGAGGGACATGTTTTAGTGGTGGTTTTGGCAGTGTTCAGTTAATGGTTGGACTTGATGATCTTAAAGGTCCCTTCCAACCTAGACAGTTCTATGATTCTATGTTCTGTACCAATGTGCCTTGTTTACAGCCAGGGGAAGATAATATTCCTGTACAGAGATTGCAAACCTTTCTAAAGCTGTATTCTAAATAGATGGTATATATAGACTATATGTGAACCATATGGTAGGTGTCTTTCTTTGATTTTTGTATGGGATAAGTTCCAATTTTTAAGTAGTTTAAAATACATCCTGACAAAAAGCTGCTTTTGCATCACCCTGTGTGTTTGTCTCCTCTGGGTGTCTGTCTTACCACACCATCTCCTTGTGATGTGACTGTCTTGCAGACTATTTGATTAGAATCCAAGTCATCTCTATTTTTATGTTGCTTTTGCTTTTATTCTGTATGCATATATGTGAATATGCCTTTTCACTTCTTTTTTTTTTTGGTAAATAATCTCTTGGACTTTCAAATGCACACAGATAAAGAGGGAATGGAAAGGAATGAAAATGTTCCCATTACATGGGAACATTAAAATATTCCTATGTACACATGAACTTCTCTGCTGGTTGAAAACGAATCTTGGAGAAATATTCACTGTTTACTCACATTTCTTCCATGTAAAATCCTGCTCATTGGAGAAGGATTAACTCACCAAGCTCTTGCACTGCACCAAAAGCAACAGCTTGCTTCTCTTATTGTGGGTGAAAGTCAACTAGTCTGCGGAGGACTCAAAGGCTCCTTGTAGTTGACTGTTTCTCTGATTTAATGCTGGCAGAGCCCTCTCTGAATGCGTGATGCAGAATTTAGCGTGCACCTAGTCACCAGTTTGCAGAGTGCTCTTTATGTTATACAGCTGTCAAGTCTTCTGTGCTAGATGGATTTCTCCCTACACCAAAAGACCATCAATGAGACAAAGTGCCAGTCAGTTTTCTTAATTAGGTTCCCTTTTAAATGCTTGCTTTCACTCCTGGCAGTGTGAGTTGAAGCCAGCTCTTGCACTCAGTGAGGTGGATCTGCCATTTTTAAAAGGCTCATTTTTACTTTATTGTGTATTTGGGCATTTATTTCTTAGTGGCCATGTCTTTTTTTTAAAGGCACATCAAAATGCTTAAACTGCGTATCAGCAGCCTGTAAAATCAGGAGGGGAATTAAGAAAGCAAGGGCTTCTAGCAGGATCACTTAAATGGCTGTCTTGCTGCTTTTCCAACATTATCCTATTTGACGGTGGCAGGAGAGTGCATAGCATCTTCCATTATGTTTCATGGATCTGTGAATTGTGGAAAGTAAATTTGTAGTTAAGAATTAAATGGCAACATTGACATGATAGACGTGTCTTCATTCCTTCCAGGAGGGTCTCTGCCAGCACAAGGAGCACTGGCAGGTACAGAGACCTGCTAATCCCTCTGTATAGCACCTTTATGTTACATGAAAAGAACAAAAAGTATACATAATCAGGCACCTAAGACTTTTGTTTAGTATTGCTCTACACTTTGCTATTTGATGTCATCAGTCTCTCTCCCATTCAAAATTTATTTTCTGAGGATTTCAGTGACCTTGAACATGTGATGAATGTCTCTTCCCCAGGGATCTGTACACGAGATGTATTGACTCTTAAAGGGAATCTTTGCTCAGAGAATTCCCTGAGAATCTTACCTTCACCATATTTCAAAAAAACAAAAGCTTCCTTTTTTCTTTTCCGTACAGCACAGTGTTGTGGATTTTTTCCATTGTCAGCCCCCTCCCTGTCTTGGTTTTAAGCTGGGAGAGCAAAGCTGAGAAGACAAAAGAAGAAGTGCTGTGCCTGCCATGTGCCCCTGTCAGTCCCACTGTAACGCTGCTTTCAAACATCAGAAACAAAAAAGTTTACTAAATCAGCTTTTTCATTAAGCCCACAAATTGTTCATTCAGAACACATACCTGCCTGAACAAACTGAATAATTGTATGTACAAATGAATCAAGAATTATACCCATGGTGATTTGTTTTGCTATTTAGCTTCTGCCCAGCAAAGAGCAGAAATATCTCCATCTGAAGTTAATTTACTAACATTAGTGACCATAAGCTTCTGGTAGTGACTCTGCTTCCAGCACAAACAGCGGTGTCTGGGCATACTCAAAAGCTACTGTAGATAGAGCATCGAATTGTGGCCAGACCAGCAAAGATCTTCAGGTGCAGTAAAATGAGCAAGCATGAATCTTCTCACTTTTTCCTGTGCCCCGAGGTGGGGGGAAAAAGCATCCTAATATTGCCATAGTTGTCAAAGGCAAAGCAGCAGCAGACAGATGCTTTCCCTCCAGGTTTGGCAATATCCAAAATCATTCTCGAGCTCACAAGCAAGCTGCTGTGTTACCTTTATGTGGCCCATATTTCATCCCACAGAATGGAGACAGGAAAGCTTTTGAGGAACTTCCCTTTCCAAATATTTCTTCCCAAGTTGTGCTGCCTAGGCTGCCTATAGTATTCTGTGGTACAGGCAAATTTGGTCTGCTGCAGGCATGTACTCGTTCTCAGTGTTAGCTCTGTGGCTTCCTGTCTCTAATTTATTTGAGTTACTATTGTAATGTGTGCTGTTATAATTCTAAAATCAATAAGATGCTGATGCAACAGGAGCACCTCATGTTTTTATGGTGCTATTACCCACGGCTTCACTTAAATTCTCCATAGTTTTGACATAAGGTACCAAGCTTCTAAGAATTGCGTGTGATATTCTTACATCGCAAGGGCACATGGCAGGATTAAGTTTGAAAATTGGTTTTGACTTCTTGACTGACAGAGAAAAAAATGTAACTTTGTTCAACGAGAAGCTGAACAAGCGAAGTTTGCAGACATAGCTAGGGAATATTAAGATCTGCTGGTGTAAATAGTTTCTTTGTACCCGACCATAAAAGAGGCTCTCTGTTTCCATCATTAGAAGGTGCTCTCTGTTTCCACCACCAGTAACTTCAAATGATCCATTTCTCCAGGCCCGACTCTTGTTCCTTACCTACAGTTTAATAAAAGATTGTTCTTTCTTTTTTTAAAATCTGTGTATTACATAGCTGTGATCAGCTGATCTGAGGGTGGAGGTACCCTAAGGATCTCTCTCCTAAGCTTACCCTAACCACAGCTGCTCTTCTCTCCCTGCACTGCATTCATTCCTACTCTTTTCAGTGTGTAGGGTGATGCTTACAGCTGGTCCCTGCTGGTATCCTAGTTGGTTCGTCTGTCCAGAAACAAAACATATAATGATAGGAAAGGTATGTCTTTCCTTCAAAAGACCTCTGATTTTCATTTGCAGGAGCTTGATTATTTCTGAATTCTGGCTTTCCATCAAAATTAGCTGAAATTGGTCCACTGCTGCTGGGACACTGGCAGACATGAGCCTGATCTCCTTACCAGATCAAAGGAAAACTCCAATGCTTTGGGTTTGGCAATTTTTTTTTTTTTTTTTTTTTTTTTTTAGAAAAGGTGTATGATTGTTCGTATTTTTCTCACTGCTGTTTAAAATTACTTTATGCATACACTCTGTATATTTTTTATCACTGGTGTACTTTGTTTCATGTATGTAACAGGTGAAACTGAAGATTTGACAAGTTGTTGGTATGGATTATTGGCACTCGATTCTAGTGAATTATTTAGACGGGGAAAAAATGAATGTCACTCTTATTTTTCTGTACGGTGGCCTAACAATGTCAATTTACAAACTTTACCATCACAGATTCTTTCGGGGTAAAAACCACAAGTGATTACTTGCTTCTCTGGCCTCTAGCAATTGTTCTAGTGCAATAACAACAATTATTTCTTTTTAAAGTGCACCTCTGATTCTTAAGATCATGCTTTCTCTTCTCTTCTCTATTGCTAAATGTTCTGTTTTCAGCTAGGATAGAGTTATTTTTCTTTCTAGTGGCTACTGTGTTTCAGATTTGATATGAAAGGAATGTTGATAACGCACATTGTTTTAGTTGCTGCCAGGTATGTTTATATCATTCAAGGACTTTTTCAGCTTCCCATAGAAAGCCCCCTACACTTCTGGGAGAGGTTTGAGAGAGCGGCTCCATGGTCCTAGCTGCCAGCTGGGGTTAAACCACAACACTAAAACACTAGTGCAAGTTATGCTTTGTTGTTTTAAAGCTGTGCAACTTCTTCCATTGCTCTGATGAGGTTCACTTGTACACAAGACGCAACAGATGCAGCTGGAGCTTCTGAGAGTGTGAACACACATTTTCGATCACAGAACACAGTTGCTTTGAAGTGGATGATAGGAATTATATATGCAAGAATATATCTTTTTAAAGGGACACTGCCCATTTTCCGGTAATCCCCTCTCTTCCTTACCGAGTACTCAAAGGTGGTCAGTCATGGTTGAGTAAAATAGCCAACTTGACTAATTTTCTTTTTGTAAAGCATTGTCCAGTATGCTCATAGTGTAATGAAAATACTTCATCACCAGATGGCAATGTTGCATGAGACTAACCACTGTGCTTCCTCTGAGGGGTGTAGCAAGACCTGTGGAAGGAAATGGTACAATTTGGTCGGGAGAATGAGTAGCCATATTGGCAAAACTCTTCTATCTCCTTTTTAAGTACCTACAATGGAGGTCAGAAAGGATAATTTTCTTCTTTGTCAAGTGCAAAGAAAGACTGGAAGGAAGTTCATATGAAATTCAGCTCAAGTAAAAAGATTAAGGACACCTTTCTCAAAGAAATATGTGTTCACACTTCTTTGTCCTTTTTGCAATTGCTCTTTATAATAATTAACACCCAGAGACATTTCCAGGGTTACACTAACTGTATGCAAGAATTCTGCTGATCGCAGTTCCCAGAAAGCAACTGTGAGAAAACGATTTCTATATGAATGATTTCCCAGGCTCTGAAATACATTTTTTTCCTAATTTTAAGGTGTCAGACAATTATTATATCTGTTGTGGCATAGCATAGTTTTAAAAAGTTTTGTTTCTGTCCCTTGAAATAGGTTTCTAATGTAATTCTGCTTACACAGAATTTTCCCCAAAAGATTTATTTGACTAGAAATAATTGTGTCAGGACACGTTCTGCATTGAATGCTCCTTTGAGTTCACTGTTTTTCTAATCTACTTGTTTTATGTATTATGCATAATAAACACACATGAATACAAAGAAGGACTCATGTATTCCACTTAATGTATACATAATATGGAATCTACTGTTAAGATTATGGTCAAACAGTTTACTTTTAAGATTTTAATAATTATAGCACAATTTAAAAGCTCTGAGTGGAAATATGATTTCTTGAAATAGGAGAACACATATCGTAGCAAAACAAAAGGCAAAGTCTCACTGGAAAAGCAAATGTAAAATGCAAGGTTTTCATAGTGAGAAACACAATTTAATAGAGGCACTCTTAGTTGAAAAGTGCCTGTAAATGCACAAGATGTTCGTCTTTCTAGTAACTTTAGTCTCATAGATGTAGCTGAAGTAGTCATAATACCAATAAATTCTTTCCTGTCTTTTTAGCTTTTTCTGGTGAAGGTTGAATAAAGCCTGCAGGAAAATGCCTAAATTCATCGTTGTGTAGATCACTGGTTAATAAACTGAATAGAGTGTATTACTTTCTTGAAGTAAATAGTAAGTGGTTTTGGCCCAATCAGTTTCCTCTTGCCTGAGGTGCTGACAGTAGATGACTTGTTGCCTTTGGGTACCTCTTTAATCTAGCAGGTAATTCTGCCCGCTGTTTTCCTATATTGACTCCAGAGGAAGGCTAGGATGATTTAGTGACTTCGTTAAGCACTTAGTCAGAGAGGATGAATCTGGGCCTAAAGACACATTTAGAAATTATTTTCTTTTTGTCATTGCTCTTCACCATCTTCCTCTTTCTCCCTCTGTTGGAAGGCAGGAAGACAGCAAAGGCTGATCATCAGCTGTATTTCCAGTGGTCCCTCACTCAGAGCTTGGGGTGCCACCAGTGATGGATTTGTCTGTACCTTTGGACTTCATCTTTATAATTCAGCGTGAAATCGTAAGACAACGTTAAGAAGGAGATTGTCCAGAGACACTGCGGTATGCAGTCAATTCTCAGTGGTTCTCTTGTGTTGTGCTTCTCAAGTATGGCTTTTTAGATGGGTGGTGATGGGACTGTCCTGGTTTTGCATCCTCTGCCAGGTCCCAGTCTGCTTAGCCATGGCTAAGCATCCTTTCCCAGGTATCCTTCTATCACGGAAGGAATCTGTTCACTGCTGGGTCTGGCTGTACATTTTAAGGGTTGATATATTGATTGACAGCACCTGCCATCATTCAGCCTAGAGAAGGAGGAGCGAAACACTAGGAATTCTGATGTCAGATGAGACACTTGAGAGAATGCAGCTTACAACTGTGCCCAGAATAAGGGCTTAAGCGTATATAAACTGCTGCAATTACAAATCACCAGAAGAACTGTGACTTGGTTGTTGTTCCCCTTCCGTTACACTCTTGGTGAGTAAATTCTTTAGAAATCAAAATGTCATTGCAACAGTAATTTGGCATCTTATTGTAAAATAGTTTGTTTATATGTTGGAGCCTGATAGGCAAGGTATGTGTGCAAACTACATGGCAAGATATTTCATTATGCTTGCACTGTTCACTCAGGCCGAGTCACTTACCCAGACCACTGTACAATAAGATGTCAGATAATTGTTGCAGTGATATCACTTTCCCTTCTAATTTCACACTGGTAATTTTGATGGCACAAGAAGGGCAACATGTGAAGATTGCATCTATTAAAGCAGATTGGGGCTGACAAGGTAAATTATAGCATTATTGCCTAATGGGTGGAAATAAAACTCTTTGCACTTTCAGGCTTCCTTTTTAAGATATGGATAGCATATTTAAAATGGATTTTACAAAATCTCCTGCAGATATAGCAATTAAAATCTATTTAAAAGAAAACTCTTAACCAGCAATCCAAAGTAGGATGCACTCTTTTTTTTTTTTTCTTTTTTTTTTTTTTTTTGGGTAGCCCTGTTTTTAAAGCAACCCTTGGTATTTCATTTTTTTTTTTTTTTCCTGGAATTAAAATACAAAGCGAGATAGTAAGAACAAATAGAAATATTTTCCCCTTCCTGAAAGATTCCATGGTATAGGTTTGAAACCTCAAGTGGGGGATAAATTCTACTTCCTATTCCTCTAGGGTCTGTCATAATAAGTACTTTTTTCTACTAATAGAAGTACTACTTACTGACATTTTTATCAAGATATACCTTACTCAGTTTGAACTACATGGAGGTCAATCATCCTCTGTTTTTTTAAAAAGAAAAAAGTAAGCAAGTTTTAAAGTGTCTTCAGCTATGATTAGTAAAAGAGTTCTCATAAAAATAGATCCCACAAAATAGCTTCTCTGGGAAATAAAACACCTGGGACATAAACTGATATAAAAATGCCATGAAACTTTTTATCAAAAGAGTTAAAAATTTCACAAAGAAGCATTTTAAGCTCTGAACAGTAATGTGAACTAATTTATTTTACTGGCACAAAGCTGACAGAAGAGATACGATTAACATTTTTTGTGTGATGTTAATGAAAACCATTCTCAATTGGGAAGCCTGCTGTATTACAAAAAAACCCCAAACCAAAACAAAATAAAAAACTTCACTCAGTTCTCACCTGCCTGTAGGAGTTAGTTACAGAGAATAAACATGATGATAACAGTCCTCACAAAAGGAAGCACGAAAGCACGAAAATCTTAGAGACCTACTGCATAGCAGTAGTTCATGAATGTCCTTGATAAGAGTCCAGTGAACATTTGGCCTCAAGTTCTACTTTCTTCTACAGCTCAGAGGTGTAACCCCACTCAAGCTGCAACTACAGTGGAGAAGAACACCTAAGAAAAATCCTACCATTTTTTGTTTGTTTTCTACAGTTTTGAAATTGAATGCAAGCCAAGAACTGATTCCAGGTCACAGGGAGATGGGCAGGCGTTCTCCAATTTGGACTGCGACACAAAGCTTACAAGCTGGACTACCTGTTTAGATATCTCTATATTTCATTCTGTGGGTTGCATTGACTCTCATGTAATTAAGAAGCTAGGAGACTGAAGGGCAATTTTGGTTTAAGAGAAGTAGAACAAAATTTGACCCTTGGCAGGAACTGGCAAAAAAAGAGAAACTGGCAGGCCTGATTTGTTTCTCCATCTACATGAGAAGACATGTCATGCAAATTATAGGCTGTAGTGGAGTGCCTGCTAATTCTTAAATCTGTTTTTAGAATAGAGAAGAGTTTTATTTAATTGAGACATCTTATAAAATGTGCTACAGCTGTTGATTTAATTCCTTTATTTTTGAGATAAAAAGTTTGAGAAGTCTACTTTTTTTGAGAAGGCATGTTTACAGCTCATTTCAAAATTTCGAGTTACATTTCTAGAATGTTCCAACTCTCTCATTTAAGGAACATGGGAGTTCCTTAGAGGGTAGGCACTGTCTCTTGCTCCATTTCAGTGGCTGAAAGACTCCAACCTCTACCCTTGCCTTCCCCCAGAATTCTCTAGGGTACAAGCCCATTACATCCGTTAATTAATCTGATAATTACTGCACATGGAGTTTAACACTGATACAGTCAGCTTATGTTGTGAAGCCTGATGTTCTGTATTTGTTGAAAGTAGGTAAGACCAATTTTGTTCCAGATGTTGATTGTGTAAGGTCCAGGCGAGCCTCACCTGTCAGCACAAGGAGTTAGACCTGATATTAATTGCCACCAAGTCCATTACAGGAGATGCCTCCTCCCCCTGTTTACACTTTGTTGCCTCCACCATGGATTTTTTTTCACGCAGACTGGCCATTGCCACTCCTGTAAGCTGGACAGTGTCCTGATTCTTTCAATAGAGAAACCGGTTAGCAATGCAATTAATAACACATAAGAATAGAATAAGGTACTCAGTGTTTTTAAAAAGCAAAAGAGATTTTCTTATTTTCTTTCACAGGCCTTCTAAGGGTGATATCTTGAGCTGGGAAGCAGGAATAAAGCACAAAGAGCAAGAAATAAAACAGCTCATCAGACTTCTGAAAACTCTCTCTTAAAACTCAATCGTCTATTTTCGATGGTACACATATGAGATGGATTTTGTTACAGAGCTATTCCTGTGCTCTCTTGGACAAAGACTTCTTTTCCTATCATCTGTAACATCTGTTACTGCTTGCTCTTGAGAATGAACTGGCTTTAAAAGTTCTATGAGAGAAAGCAAACCTTTTGGTTTTAGAATTTGTCAGCTACTGAGCCTGTATTGTCCAGGCGCTTTTTGGCCTAATACGATGTGTAAATCAGGTTAAAAGAGGAATTCAGAAAAACAGGCTGCATTTAAGAGTCATAGGTACAGATCTAGAAGTTTAGTTTTCTTCAGACTAGATAAGATGGAAAGGGATACACTAAGAGATGACTTATATTATTCAGTTGTCACAGGAAGCATTTATATGTTTGGGTTTTAGTTAAATGTGTAGGTATGGTGATGTTCGTAGTAAATGATTCTTGTAAACTTCCCTAGAACTGTCAGAGGAGTTGAGATTTAGTAATTTGAGTTAGTGTATGGAAACTCTACAGTATCCAATGTGCTCTGAAGTAGTTTGCTTGTTGTTCTTCATTGTCATCCCTGTCATCTTCATCAAATACTTTGATCACCTCAGTAATGCAGATGTTGACATCTTTCCTGTGCTTTAGGAGCTCTGCAAGGCCTTGAGATACTGGTTGATTTGATATGTGCCTTTTGTATGATTTATGGTAATCATATGCAGTACTTGATGTTTTCATCTGTGTTTCCTGCAGTCTCAACTGCTTTTCATGTGAGTATCTTCATTTCTTCATCTGGTACTGGTTCAAGGTGCACCTGTCATCTCCCCCTCCTGTCACTGGGATCTGGGTAGCTTGTAACGTATGAGAAGTGCTATCAGCTATGGTGGTGCATAGTTGCCAGTCTTTGATACAGTGGGGTTTCCTTGTTGTCTGCATATCAGAAGAATAGTACTTAGATACTCGTCTGCTCAGTACTTGACTTCTCTAGGTTCCTGTCTAAAAAATGAGGAAGGTACAGTAAGTAATTTGCCTGCTGACCCAGGGCAGCAGCTGGGCCCCCAGTGAAAAAATGAACGAAAAAGGCTGAAGAGAATCACTCAGAAAAGAATCATACAGGTTGTTATGTCAGGATCCTAGCTAGTCTAGTATGCTATATCCAACAATCTCAATAACTGGCTGCTTCAAAGAAGGGTTAACAAGTCTTGAAATAGGCAACTATGGAATAATCCAATCAAAAAGGAAGGTTACGCTCAGATTTTACTGATTTTAGCAAAAAGAACTGAACTTCTGGAGCACCTTCTCACAGTTGAATAGAGAAATAAGGTTCAATGTTCACTTATGTTCACTTGAAAGGTGAACATAGGTATTCCTTTCAGTTCTCCTGGCTTTGTTTAACAAATGAAACAAACAAAAAACCATCCTGAGACCCCATATAGTTTGAACTCAGATGTTTGAGTAGCATTGACTACTACTTGGCATTTTCAAAAGATAAGTATAAAATGGTTTTTGCAGTCATGTTTTATGGGCTACTGGACAAGAACGAATATACCTAAAAAGAGGGCGAAAGCACATCTGCACTTTGACTGACTACCTCAGTGAAGATCAAGAAACAGAATGTGAGAAGATACCATGGATGATCATAAACAATCTTCTAGACAAGATGACAAATGACAAAACTGAGTTAGCTCATTCATGAAAGCTAATAAAAATAACATCTTGTGTGTCAGGACATAAATGAAACAATGTGGACTATAAACAGGAGAAGCTGTAAATCTTAATATACAATCAGGAACATCATTTAACTAGTATAACAGGTTTTGTGGAATTGCTCTTTACTGGAATGCTAATATACAAGTGTGTAGCTTGTTCAGGAAAAAAAAAGGCGTGATCTTGAACATGAAGAATACAATATGCTTGCCCTGAGGTTTTCAGTACATAAGCAGTTAGATTTGTTCAGCCTTATATGCTAGAAGTGTACGTGAATTTTTTTTGTCTATTTACATGAAAATCTTTAATCACATAACAAACCAAGAACAAAATGTAGAAAGCATCAAGTGAAATACTTAGCGTTCAATGGAAAATCTTAACAATTCCAAGTAAAGACCCAGGCTGTCCAATAAAATGCAGGAATTGATAGGTGGAAGCTTTCTTTTGCTAAAGAAGGTGGAGGCAGCAAGTAGAGAGGGCAATCAAATCTAGAACTGTGTGAGGTTGTGAACTGAAAGTGAGTGAAACTGAAATAAGATTTTATGATCTTGGGAAGGGTAGAAGGGAGAAAGCAAAACAAAGATCATAAACTTCCAGAAAGCACATTTCAAAGAACTCTCAGAATTGTTATTTAAGGTCACATGGAGGAAAGTCTGATGAAAAAGAAGCTACAGAGAGCTGCCACAGGACAGATAGGTAGAGTAAATAAGGCCAAGTCATGGCAGCTTTACTGACTTCAAGAAAGGACTGAACACAAAATGTAAACTTGGTTATCTAGTTGATAGTCTGATGGAAGAGAAGTACAATGTGAATATGTAGTAACAAGGTCAGAAAGTTAAGGCATAGAATGAGGTTAAGTAGCAGGAAATATCAAAGGTAAAAAGAAAGCACTTTTAAATATGATAATTGTAAGTTCCACAAGCCTATTATTAGTAAAAGGAAGTTGAAGGGAAAAGGAAGCCCTTTCCCTTCCCAAACTGAAAACCATCAAATGGTATACACGCCTTGTTCCATTTAGTCTTCACAAAAAGCTCAGTCAGGAGCAGACAGTTAACACAGCTAATACCAATGACAAAAAGTTCAATATGAACTGCAGAAAGAACAGATTAGAGAGCACTTAGATAAAGTAGTTGTTTTTAAATTGTCTGGTCTGATAAACTTCATAACTATTAAGTTTCATAAACTTCATACTCTTAAGTATGCTTAATGACCTGGCTGAAGCAATTTCATAATGGTTGGAAGTTGCCTTAGAGAAATGATGGAGGACAGCTGTGAAACAGGAGTGCTAGAAAATGGCAAGCATAGTGCCTAGTATTAATTTGTACATAGAAACTGGGAGAGGAGAGATCTAGGGTGTATGGACCAACCCTCTACTTCTGTTCCCAGAATTCTGAGCATTTGAAAAACATCAAGGAACAGAGTAGTAACTAACCTGGATTTATTGAGAACAAAGTAAATCGAAACAAATTATAGCAAGATGACATGCAGTTTGGATAGGGGAGATACAGTAAATACCACCAGCTTTTGACACTGGTTAATATGGTAGCCTAAAAGGGAAGCTAGGAAAACACTATCTTGAGTGAAAACATTGCAGTAGTAAATAGCAGCATTTAGAGAATCTGTTACCACAAATTCACTGTTGAATTGGGGATTTTTATCTATTGTGGTTCCATAAAGGGTCTAAGGCTGTTCAGATTTTCATGTAAATGAAAACCTCTTCTTATTTACATTTGGAGGTGACTAGCTGCAGAAGAAAAGGTTTATAAAGATGGTCTGGGGAACAGAGAAAATGAAACTCAAGAGAGGACAAGCTGACACATTGACATAGGAACTCCAGATGTATAGGGTGGGCGCCCTTAAGGAATAGAAACGTGAATGGGTCACAGCATTTCTTCTTTAGTATCTGAGCCCTCACTAGAGAAGCATCTGGTTTTGGATACTTAAGGAGAGTCAGAGACAAATTGAGATGGATCCAGAAAAGAACAGTAGTCTAACAAATGTGACCTGTGAGAAAAAAATTGAAAGGCCTATAAATGTTTATCTTAAAGAAAAGGTTGGGAAAGCACTGAGAATCAATTATTTATATAATTAGAAGGGTGCTTGCTGAAAGGAAAAGAATGACTTATTCTCCCTTCTGTGGAGAGAAGAGTGATGATGAGCTCAGATTGCTAGAAGGAAGAAAGGTCAAGTAGAAATCAACAAAAAACCTTTCCAGTGGTAAGGACAGTGAAGCACTGGAATACATTACTTGGGTGATATTATGGATTTTCCGTTGCTGGTGGTCTTTCAGACCATTTTTAGATGCATTTGTCAGGTATATTTGATCCTTGTTTGACACAGAAGCATGAACTAAAACTTCACTCAGTTTTCTTTATTTTCTCTGCATACCTACCATACAGTGTAAGAGGACTGCTAATTTGAACAGGTCTTTGGGTAGAGCAATGTCTATTTTTTCATCACTTAACTGCTTTTTCTTGAAATTTTATGACAAAGATTCAGAATTCTGTGCAAGTAGAACTATCTTATGTAAGTTTGTCTTTAATGCTTTCACAAATGCTTAAAATAATTTTTAAAATCCCCAAAGCAAGAAAGCAACCTAGAGCAAGAGAAACTAAAAATGAATGGAAAAATCAAGAAAGAGTTGACAATAGTTCTGCAGGGCTGGATTTTAGTATTAGTGCTCTTTCATGTTTTTATAAATGATCTGCGTGCAGGTGTTGAATGTACATTAAGTTTGTCAATGATGATTAGGAGGAGCCGTGGACTCCTTCGAGCATAGGCAGGCCTTAGAGATAGAAAGGTTATTCGCTGAGGGGGTGGTCGGTCGCTGGAACAGGGTCCCTGGGGAAGTGGTCACGGCACCAAGCCTGTCAGAGTTCAAAGTGCACCTGGAAAGCTCTCTTAGTCATATGGTTTAGTTTTAGGTAGTCCTGCGCGGAGCAGGGAGTTGTACTTGATGATCCTTATGGGCCCCTTCCAACTTGAGACATTCTGTGGTTCTATAGTCCAGTATGAAAAACAGCCGGACAGTTGTACACGACAGTATGTTGTATGGCCCCATCTGAGAGTGGGGAATGAGAAGCATGAATGTTTATTAGCAATAGCAATAGTGCTATCTTTATGGACATATGTAATTGAGGCTATATTGTGCCAGGTGCTGCAAAATAACATGAAAATGACAAAGGTATGTGTGTCTTCCAGTGCTCACAAAGGACTCTGTCTGAAACATATCATGGTACATAGTCCACTCTTTATTTTCCTACAGCTGAAATCACTGACTTACTTAGTCTTAGTTAAACTTCTTGGTTTAATATAAAAGACTATGATACGTAGGGCTTACCCAGGAAAGGTCAAAGTACAACTTGAAAAAACCCAACCATATTCAGTTAATATGAAGCTTAGTAGCAATTTCTGTTAAATTATATTGATTTTTGTTGTACTTGAATAAAAAAAAGTATACCCACGGCTGCTAACCTTTTATTCATGCTAATTACAAAGACCACTTGTAAAGTCATGCTTTCTATGATCTGCAGACTAACATCCATGTAGATTCTGGAAATACAGGAGATTAGTCCTGGATCTTACAAGATGTCCCACTGAATATAATGAATTATCATGCTGGCAAAGAATCAGCTTCTCTGGTGTATATAGTTTATTTTATTACATTTTACAACTTTGAGTTTCTAATCTATAGATACTAATTTTAATGCTGTGTTTATTTAAATGTACCTTCCTGGCATGAATTTAGAAAGTCATTGGAATCTTGTATATATCTGGAGTAAAAAGAAAATCAGAGTAGCAACAGAGTGAAACTGTATAAATTCAGTCAATTTCTTATTTCAGAGATAAATAGAAACACTGCGTGCCATTTTGATGATATAGAGACCCTGATATTTTGAGGGAAAAATCAGGCTTTTCTCTCCTAAATATTAGCATGGAAATAAACCACTTCTACTGTAGGTCCTCCCTTCTTGTGGTAGTCAGGGTCTGTAAGAGACCTTCATATAAAAGGCTAAGAATTTTTTGGATATGACATCTTTTCACAGAATCACAGAATCACAGAATGGCAGGGGCTGGAAGGGGTGTTCAGAGATCATCTAGTCCAACGCCCCTGTCAAAGCAGGTTCACCTAGAGCAGGCTGGACAGGAACACATCTGGGTGGGTTTTGAATGTCTACAGAGCAGGAGACTCCACAACCTCTCTGGACAGCCTGTTCCAGTGCTCTGCCATCCTCAAGGTAAAGGATTTTTTCCTCATGTTGATATGGAATTTCCTGTGTTCCAGTTTGTGTCCATTGCCCCTTGTCCTGTCACTGGGAACCACTGAAAAGAATCTGGCCCCACCCTCTTGACACCCGTCCTTTAGATATTCATAAGCATTGATGAGTCCCCTCTCAGTCTTCTTCAGGCTAAACAGACCCAGTTTTCTCAGCCTTTCCTCATAAGAGAGATGCTCTGTTCCCTTGATTATCTTTGTAGCCCTCTGCTGGACTCTCTCCAGTAGTTCCTTGTCTTTCTTGAATTGCGGAACCCAAAACTGGATGCAGTACTCCAGATGTGGCCCCACCGGGGCAGAGAAGAAGGGAAGGATAATTTCCCTCGACCTGCTGGCCATGCTCTTTTTAATGCACCCCAGGATACCATTGGCCTTCTTGGCCACTAGGGCACATTGCTGCCTCATGGTCAACTTGTCCACCAGGACTCCCAGCTCTCTCTCTGCAGAGCTGCTCTCCAGCTGGTCAGCACCTCACCTGTGCTGGTGTGTGGAATTAATCCTCCCTAGGTGCAGGACTCTACACTTGCCCTTGTGGAACTTCATCAGGTTCCTCTCTGCCCAACTGTCTAGCCTGTCCAGGTCTGGCTGAATGTCAGCACAGCCTTCTGGTGTATCAGCCACTTCTCCCAGTTTTGTGTCACCAGCAAACTTGCTGAGGGTACCCTCTGTCCTCTCATCCAGGTGACTGATGAACATGTTGAACAAGACTGGATCCAGTACTGACCCCTGTGAAGCACCGCTGGTTACAGGCCTCCAGCTAGACTCTGCACTGCTGATCACAACCCTGTGAGCTCTGCCATTTAGACAGTTCTCAATCCACCTCACTGTCCACTCATCTAAACCACACTTCCTAAGTTTACCTATTAGGAAGTTATGGGAGACAGTGTCAAAAGCCTTGCTGAAGTCGAGGTAGACAACATCCACATCCTCATCCACCCAGCTAGTCATGCCATCATAGAGGGCTATCAGATTGGTCAAGCATGATTTTCCCTTCATGAATTTGTGTTGACCATGCCTGATAACCTTCTTCTCCTCCACATGCTCAGATGTGGCATTCTGGATGAGCTGTTTCATCACCTTTCCTGGTATGGAGGTGAGGCTGACCGGCCTGTAGTTTCACGGGTGCTCCTTCTTGCCCTTTTTGAAGAGTGGCATGACATTGGCTTTCCTCCAGGCCTCAGGCACCTCTCCTGTTCTCCACAATCTTTCAAAGATTGCAATAATACCTGCCAGCTCCCTCAGCAGTTGTGGGTATGTCCCATCAGGGCCCATGGATTTATGGGAGTCACATTTGCCTAAATGATGTTTAACCTGATCCTCCTCAACCAAGGGAAAGTCTTCCTTTCTCCAGTCTCTCTCTCTTACCTGCAGGATCTGGGATTCCTGAGGGCCAGCCTTAGCAGTAAAGACTGAAGCAAAGGCAGCATTCAGTAGCTCCACCTTCTCTGCATCCTCTGTCACCAGGGCACCCACCTCATTCAGCAGTGGGCCCACATTTTACCTAGCTTTCTTTTTTCTACTGATGTACTCGAAGATGCCCTTCTTATTTTCCTTGCCTTCAGGCAGGAAACACATTGCAAAGTCTGGAAAGGCTTTCTTGGTGGCACTAATTTTACCATAGTATTCCATCTCCATAAACTGTGATGCTTAGTTAGTGTTTAATGCCTTTCTGCAACACCAGCATAAGCCAGTTGACTGACAAAGTAAGAAAAAACATGAAGAGCTACATCTACAGAAACGCCAGGTTTTTGACAAGTGCTATATTAAAATGCTTTCTTTGAAGTGTTAATAATTTTATTCAAGATTAAGTTACAGGAGAAACAAATGTTACTAATGAATTTATCTTATGCTCCTATACTTAGCAAAAATCACTCGCATCATCAGAAGTCCTAGTGTACAGAAACAAGTTTTGGTTCCATGTCCCCACATTATTCATCTAAGATAAAATTGCTACGGAAATGAAGTAGCTGTGAGAACATCTTCAGCTTTTTCTGAATTCAGGAGACTTCCTAATAAAGTAGGAATCCTGTGTCCTGAGAAACACATTGTGGAAACATTAAGAACAAAATTTGGATATCCTTTCATAAAATGGAAGAGTCAAAGTAATGAAAATGCATGCTTTCCCATCACCTCATATCAATTCAACAAAAAAGTCTGCTTTCATCAACTTTCATAGAGTTCAATTAAATATTTTTATGCCAGACTGGTAGCACACTTGTGACCTAATATACCTGGAAAGCCCTGTAATGTTCAGAGGATACCTTTTGAAATGGAGAGGTGCTTTAACACTTCCAGAAACAGTCCAGTTCATTAGCTGGGTATGATTCTTCTCCTTGGATCTAGATCAGTGGGTTGTGAAAGGCCATCTGAGATGGCGTGACAGCCCTGGAGAAAGCTCTCACTGTCTGGGAAAGAAATTCTATCAGTTGCATCAGGATTAGGCTCTGTGGGTATCCAACCTTAGGAGCTTGCAGTGCTTGGCAGCTGTGGAAATTCAATTTCTGTTGAATAGGGCCATTAATGAGTAACAAAAGAACTATGTGCTTCAGTTAATATTAACAGCAGAACTCCAACAGGGTGCCTAGAGATGCAAAAGTCATGGTAAATTAAAGCACATCTAATTCAAAGTAACATTTATTGCAACCTGGTTGTAGCATTGGTAGTAAATCCTGCATGATTTCTTCTCTGAACAGTGGGAAGTTTAAGTTCTGGCAGGCAACAGGTTTCTGGGACTCTGTCCATTTCCTGTCGAAAATGCAAACCATTTCTCTGATTATGACGTGAGAGACAGATTAATTGAAATTGCTTAGCAGGAGAAGATCTCTTGAATGTTCATAGCCTACAAGGTACTGTGTAAGACAGATACTCAAATACAGTTAACAAAATTGAAACAATATACTAAGCTTACCAAGAGAGATGATCTTACCTTTTTTAAATAAAAAGCAAATCCAGACTTGAGCTTGATTATGGACAGATTTTAAAAGTATAAAATCATAAAATTACATACTAGCAAAGCAGTCCTTAATGTAACACAGAGCTCAAGTCATCAATGCCAAATAGAGAAAGCAGTTATCAGTGGCTGAAAGCTCTGCAGAACCTTCTTTGAATCTATACGTGCCAATTTTTAATGTTGGTAAACGTAGATCAGACTTATTCTTGCTTTATCTTGCTGTGAACTCACAATCATGCCTTATAATTGGGAAAAGCCACATTGGTGTTTGCTATTTGTCTTGTTAGCAAACCGTGTGCTAAAGCTGAAGGACTCCTCGTTCTGGAAAAATAGCACTCTCCATGCTGTAGAAAAGTTAGACAGCCCATCTTTTTCACTCAAGAGTTTTCAACTGATCAGTTAACAGTTTGATGTTTAACCTTCTGTAATCTCTTCAGAAATTATTCAATATACCAAGAAGCTCATGCATCTGAACATAGAATCACAGAATCATATAATGGTTTGGGTTGGAAGGGACCTTAAAGATCATCTAGTTCCAACCCCCACTAGACCAGGCTGCTCAAAGCCCCATCCAGCCTGGCCTTGAACACTTCCAGGGATGGGGCATCTACAACTTTTCTGGGCAACCTGTTCCAGGGCCTCACCACCCTCATACTGAAAAATTTCTTCCTAATATCTAATCTAAATCTAGGCTTTTTCAGTTTAAAACCATTGCCACTTGTCCTAATGCTACATTCCCTGATAAAGAGTCCCTCCCCACCTTTCCTGTAGGGCCCTTAACATATCTTCCTCCATTCAAGAAAGAAGATCATCCACAAAGAGTTGGAGTTTCAGGATCTTGCCTGGAAGTGGGTTTTATGACAAGGTCTAGAATCAGCACAAACTAAAATCTACATCCATGTGTCGCTTTCTGCTAATCGAATTCTGACTCTTGAAATTGACTGAGGGAGTTGCCAGTAGTGGAAATCATACTTTTAGCATGGAAGTAAAAATTGAATTTAGTTTTGAAAGCTATGTGTTGGGTACAAAATAGAATAGGGCAACATGCTAACTGAATTGCTTTTACTACAGAACTGCAGATTTCTCTTGAAAAAAATAAAAAGAGATGCTTTTAGGAGAACCCTGCTGATTTTCTTTAAGAACTTTAGAGTGTTTCAGTCTTATGTAATAAATTTATAAAAATTCATTTTTTGAAAAAGAGTATCCTAAGCTATGTTGCAATAAAATTAGTAAATATTATTCATCAGACTCTGCTACTTCTAGTGCTACTTCTCATGGCTAATGTTAATGAAAAGAGAGAAACTACCCATTGTTTTCATAGGAAAAAGCAGTGAAATTTGGGTATATAAAATAATTGTGTCTAGTTGCCCAACAGGGAAGAATTAATGAGATTTTCACTTTTATAACTTCAAAATAAAATTCAGTAAAGATTAGACTTCTCTCTTTAATATTGACATTTTGCTTTCATTCAATATCCATGTCCATATTCTTCCTTCAATTCTTTGACAAACCCTAAAGAAAGGTCGAAAATAGAAAGTGCCTTTTGAACTTTGTTTGGATTTCTGCTTTTTCAGTCAATCCACACTGTCAGCTCAGGTGTCTTTGATGTCTCTTTCAGACCTTTTGGGAGGTGATATTATCATTATCCTTCCCCGATTCATTCATTAGGCTTTAACAACTACCTCCATGGCAGTCCTATTAGTGTGGTGCTGCAGGGAAGCACTGTTTCTCTCATGAGGCTCATGGATCCCCTTTACCTAAAGGGTTCCCTGGCATACAGAAATTTCTGAAACAACCTAATATTTTGCAAACAGTATAGTAATAATTGTGTTTGAACTGTTTGCTTTATGTGCCAATGGATTTTAAACTTCTATAAGGGCAGTTAATCCAGGATCTCCACTGGTGGGGATTCTGGGGAGGGTGTTGTGAGGGAGAAATATGCTTTATTAGTAATGCGTTTGATCTTTCCACCTTTATATCTCAAACAGGAGATGGTTAGTATTAAAAAAAGAAAAAAAAAATATTTCCTAGCCATGTCTCCTTCCTTTTACAGCAAATCTCACAAAAGTAGTCCCATAAATTTCTCAGACAGAATAATGAAAAAGCTAGCTGCTTTGTACTGAGGTCTTTTCTGTGCTTTTGCTGGAGGATGCCTGTGTGGAGCAGCCATGTCTTATGAGCATAAGACCATAAACCACCCTGACCATCAGGGTGGCTCTTGGGCAAAATTTTCTGAACACTGCAGTGAAGTAGATTTGACAATGCTATCCCAAATTTACAACTGAGAACTGGTGAGAAAATACAACTTCCAACATTTCCAAGACATACTGGCTTCTGGAGGTGCAGATATAAGCACTGTAGTTTTTAAAAATGCAAGCTTTCATGCTTGCATAATATTGAAAGTCCATGATATGCAAGGAACTTCTGAGAAATCTTTGCAAATGTAACTAGAAGCTTTATCACCAAGTGCTTGCAATCTCATGGCTCTAAGAAGCACAGCTCTGGATCAAGCAAGAAATCTTTGAGACTACCAGGAACTGAAGTCTTCAGCATATAGCTCTGGTATTAGCTGCAAGCCCATACTTCCTTTTCTTTGATAATCACAGTTTGAATCCAGTTTTAATGAAGGTGCAGGATTACAATTATTTTTTCTTAGCTGTTTTGCTAATTCCCAGTTGACGACACGTTTTATAATACTGCAATAATAACTTCAGCACATATAGGAGCCGTAATCACATCAAGACATCCTGTGAGACTTTACAGAAACCACACAGGAGTTAAATAAGACAGTGTGCAAGGCCAAACTAACAAGTAGAAGCCAGAGAAAACATTCGAACATTCAGATTTGATTAAAGGGTAAGGGATTGGCAGCATCCTTGATCTCTCAGTGGAGAATTACATTGTGAAGAGGTGAAGCAACACCAGAATATAATAAAACTTAATGTGGAAGAGCTGATATTTCATTAGCAGCCAATGGCTTGGAAGAATGTTGTCAACACATTGCTTTTGAATAGGTTATATATTCAATCCATATACCTAACAGTGCTTAACTAGGGCTGAAGTGTGGCTACAGCATCTGCCATTGACAGATGCCAAAATGGGCTAAGGAAGTTGTTTTTACTGATGACTTCAACATACTAAATTCTGTCATATTGGGGCTGATTTTGGAAAGCAGGAAAACAGATCTTTTCTGATTTTTCCAAAGTTTGAACACTTTATTGCTAGTCAATAAGTTATGAGTAAGAGGAAAATCTCTTTTTAAGAGTGGAGTTCTTTTAGTTGTTTTTGCGCTTGTAGATTAGTCTTTGCTCTTAAGGCAGTATGTCCTTCAGGATTTTGATAAATTGTAGTGTTCAACCCATCATGCATCAAGAGAAAACGAGAGTTATGGGGCTTGTTCAGATAGGGCTCCAAAATTTTGTGGTTTTCAACCCACTTCTTAATATGAAACCTTCTAACAGGAGACCTCAAAGATAGTTTAGGTATTTCTTAAAATGTTCTGGAGTTTTGCTGGGTTTTCAGTTAACTTAGCAGGTCCTCCCTCCTTCTTTCTCTCCTTGCTTTCCTACCTCCCTTTCTCCCTTTTTCCCTTTCTCTCCTTACAGATGCGTTGTGACACCGCGGCAGTCTTCTCAACCTGTGCACCATTTCTTTCATGCAATACATTTTAAAGGAACTTTTAAAAATGTATATTTCTGCACTTGGAACCCTCTTGGGAACTGGTAGGAAATCATGGTTGAATTACTGTGGTATCAGCAGTAATGAACTCCACCCATTGCATTAGGATGCTGGAAGTAATTATATGGGCAGAGATTGCTAATCTGAGATGGAACAGTATAAAGTGCAGAAACTAAATAACTGCCAATTCAAGAAAAAAGGTTGAGTTGAAAGTGGTGAAGTTATGAGTGGTATCTATTAACTTCAAAAAGCTCCAGAAGAAAGGCAGTCTCTCATGTAAAGGATTTAATACCTAGCAAAGTCTGAACTATGACATGCTCAGCTCCTCAACTGAGGGCAGTCATAAAATTTAAGAGTTTGGCTGTATTGCCTTAAATTTTTGATAATCTCTCCTGTCTAGGTTCAGTCATGCTCTGCTTTACTGTTACTATAGCTGTTGGGTAAACACAGCCTCAACACATTGAGGTATGCAGTAGATGTCTGACTGGTTTATTCTATAGAATCATGTGAGTGGTTGTTACAGAGACCAAAGTCTGTCAGGCCAAGCGTTGAGAGTAGAAGCCTTGAGGTGCCTGCAGGACACAGAGGACACGATGGGACAGCAGTACAGTGAGAACACGTCCTCCAAAACAAGGTCTCAGTTTCCAGCAACCTGTAGCTTGTAGTTTTCTGTCTTTTTATTGATTAGTCTGGTGGTCTTTTCCTCTCCCATTAAGTTGTCCAGTTGCTTCATGAATGCCTGTAAGCACCTAATAGCTATAGTGCCCTTTGGCAAGGATTTCCAAAGCTTGACTGCGCCTTGTGTGATGAACACCCCTTTGGGGAAGGTGGGGAGTTTTTTAATCATCTCTAACAACCATTTGTTACTGAGTACTGATGTTTTCAGAGAACAGCCTAAGACAGCCTCAAGATCTGGGTGGCAATAGCTAGCTCAGTGCTTATCACAGTTTTATGAAGTTAAGGCTTCTACCTCCCCACCCTATGAATTACTGACCTGAGGTAATTGCAATAGAAAGTCTGTTATTGGTATCATCACAGCTATCACTACTCTCTTCCCGCAAGCTCAGTATTCAATTGTCTTATGTTGCGATCTGTCTTTATGCTGAATCACATAAATTGTCTAAAAAATAATGAAGCATCAGGCCCTATACCTTTTTCTAACAGGCATTATAATTTACTTAAGTATTTTATTATACTGTATCAGTGCAAAAGTTGGTATTATAGGTGGAAGCGATCTACTGCCTCGCAATGTGAGGGGAAATTGCTACCCTTCGGACAGCCTCACAGATTTTTGTACAAATTCAGTTTCCAGGTCTGAAAGACCCACAAAATAAAAATAAACACAGGCCTAACAACAATAACAACAACAACAATAATAACACCACCACCCTTGTCAGATCTGTGGACTGTTATCTGTTTCTTGGGTTGAATGGTTATTAATTAAAACAAAAAAAAAGTGTATTTTCTCCACTCTAAAAAAAAGCTATTTGAGATAATAAAAGATGTTATTTATGGTATGAATGTCTGCACAAGCAAAATCCTAGAATACATAGTAGGATATAATAATTATCAATGGAAAGAAAAATTTAGACCATGTGAGATTATATATCAGTGTTTTAAATGAATATTATTTTATAAGTGCTGTGTCATCTAAAAAGTGATTCTCTTCTTCAGGGATAAAATGAGATTCTTAATATTAGTTACCCTTCCATTTGTATGTGCTACCAGCAGTCAGTGATGTAGTAAAACTTGCTTTTCATTTGAAAGGACTGTTTTGATGTATGTTATCACTGGGGTCCATTCAGAAATTATTGGTGTTTCATGAAGCACCTTACCTTGCTTCCAATATTGGAAATACAGCATACAATTTCAATTGGTATGCAAATAGTTTAGTTTGTGAATTTTTACATAGACTTTTTATCTCTTAAACAGTGTTGCTGTGAAGTTCAGTATAAACAACTAATTGCCCCATTGTTATTTTAAGCCAGTTTTAATGGACTATTCACAGATTATGGTTTTTTTGTAGCATTAACAAGGGAAATGGAAATAGATATGAAGTGAAAGAAATGAGAGAGAAAAATTACAGTATGGAATTGAAGTTGAAAAGGAAAAATACTGTAAAATGACAAATACATTTTAAATACCACAACTCTCTTATTTTCTAATTTCCTGTCTTACACAAAACTGCCTTCTCCAGAAACTCACAAAAAAATATTGCTAAAAGTGCCAGCATTGCATCCACTGATTTTAGTATCCCACAGCTACTGTGTTGATGACCCACATTCTCTTTGATGTCCATGATAAGATTTTTGCAAGGAAAGAAGATATATGCATCATGCTTGTAGTCATCCAAGTTTTTTCTACCTTTTTTTTTTTAAGGTAATCAATTAAATCATCTACTTTCATGACTGTTTTAAGTTTGTGTGTTCTTGTAGGGTACATTTCTGGAGTAGTCAAATGCGCAGCTGTATCTCTTGTAGACACTATGCTAATTTAAAATTAGCCACCTTCAGGGAGGTTAGCAGTAATGTCATGGGGCAAAGCACAGACTTGCTCCCTGTGTATGAAGACATGTCTTCAGCTCAGCCATGTCTTCAGCTCAGTTTTTGGGCAGCTATCAATACTGTCCTGGTGGAGCTGCTCAACTGCCTGGTTTAAAATGAGCAATGATATGCTAGCCTGAGTTATTCTAACTGTGGTATGGACACCCTAAAATATAAATGTATGCTCAATTTTTCCAGGA
This sequence comes from Larus michahellis, assembly GCF_964199755.1. Taxonomy (NCBI): domain Eukaryota; kingdom Metazoa; phylum Chordata; class Aves; order Charadriiformes; family Laridae; genus Larus; species Larus michahellis. Next base: position 65,917,016 of record NC_133930.1, read on the forward strand.
CCACCCAGAGCTACGTCTTCGCAAGTAAGATGACAATGTTCTTGATGATCATAATGTATAATTCCAGTTAGTGTTAAAGTCATTAGTGCCAGTGTGTTGTCTTTGGTTAATAGTCACTCACGTAGAACATCTTTACTGCATTATGAAAACCTTTCAGTACAATTGTTTGGGCTTTTAGTGATTTGAAAAAAAATGAGAAGCTTGTAGTATTAATGGTTTGGCTCCTTCGTGCCTCGGAGGTAACTTGTCAAACAAAAGTCAACAAATGGTTTACAAAGAGCTACAATAAGAAACAGATTTCATTCCTGTTCTGTGCTCAATTCTTGGCCACTCTCTTTACTATAATCTGATATCACTGATTCAACCCTTACGTAAAACACAGACAGCTGGTAGGATATTCTTCAAGTAACTGAAAGAATATCATTAACGTGATCAAGTACCTGTGAGCTGTTAAAGACCGAATGATCAATTACAATACTTATAGCAAAAATGCCGTCCTCCTATTTCATTTCTGAAAGCAAATTTTGTATGTCTGAGTTTGAATGGCTAGATTTAGAAAGTTTTCATATAAATGTGGTTTCAAGAAAATATGTTGTTTTGACAACGCAAAAATAGTTCAGCTCTCTGAGTTTCCATCATCTGTGTCTCTTACCAATCCTTAAAGAAAGGAATGGGAAGGTTCTAAACTGGAAAATGCATTTTTAGATACAAGTTCAGTTTATAAAAGTGTGAACATTGTTTTTCCGCGTTCTCTGATCCCTGTTCTTTCTGTATAAGGCAAATGCCCAAATTGTGATGAAACAGAATTTTCCTCTTCCTAATTCACTTAGAAGTTAGTAGCAGCCTTTCTCTTCTAGTTATTAGAGGGTTTTTTTGTTATTGTCACTCTTAATTTTGTCAGTCAAAATACTTATAAACCCAGTGTCACCGCTTTGGTACAGCAGGCTTGCTCAGGACTTTTAACCCATTTGGCTGATGAAGAAGCAGGAAACTCTTTAACTGTTTCCTGAGTCAGAAACATCTTTCTTGGCTCTCTTTCCTATCACTAGTTATGCACAGTGATTCCCACCCCTTTTCTTCCACTCAGCAAAACACTAGGTAGACCTTTACCCTTAAGTAAGGGTAAGATTTTAGAATGGAATACTGTTGCGCTTTCCCCAAAATATGTCTTGAATTGAGGGCGAGGCCTCCACTAGACTAGGTTGCTCAAAGCCCCATCCACCCTGGTCTTGAACACTTCCAGGGATGTGGCATCCACAGCTTCTCTGGGCAACCTGGGCCAGCATATTTAGAAGCTGAAATTCAGTGGTGTCTCACCACCCGCAGAGTAAAGAATTTCTTCCTAATGCCTAATCTAAATCTACCCTCTTCCAGTTTAAAACCATTACCCCTGGTCCTATCACTACACTCCCTGATAAAGAGTCCCTCCCATTCGTGCAGGCCTCCTGGTGTTTTTTCCTGGCTTCCTCTTTGTTGGGATGCATCACCCCTGAGCTTAGAGGAGGTGATCCTTGAATATTACCAAGCTTTCTTGGGCCCCTTTTCCATAAAGGGCTTTATCCCATAGTACTTCATTAAGTGGATCCCTGAAGAGGCCAAAGTCTGCTCTCCTGAACTCGAGGCTAGTGAGCTTGCTGTGCACCCTCCTCGCCACCATAAGGATCTTGAATTCCACCATCTCATGGTCACTACAGCCAAGGCTGATGTTGAGTGTGATATTCCCGCCAGCCCCTTCTTGTCAGTGAGAACAAGGCCCAGCATGGCACCTCTCCTCATTGGCTCCTCCATCACTTGGGGAAGGAAGTTACCATTGATGCATTCCAGCAACCTTCTGGATTACTTATGCCCTGCTATGTTGTCCTTCCAACAGATAATGGGGTGGTTGAGGACCTCCACGAGGACCAGAGCTTGTGAATGTGAGGCTGTCCTATCTGTCTATAGAGGTCCTCATCCACTAGGTCTTCCTACCTACACCTTCCTTCCTACCTCATCCTCTAGGTCAGATGGCCTGTAGTAGACCCCCAATGTAATGTCACCTGTCCCTGCCCTTCCTTTAATCCTGACCCGTAAGGTCGGCTCCTCAACCATCCCCAGGCAGAGCTCCATGTGCTCTAGCTGGTCATTGATGTAGAGGGCAACACCCATTCCTTGTCTCCCCTGTCCTTCCTGAAGATTCTGTATCCTTCCATTCCAGCACTGCAGTCACAGGAGCCATCCCACAACGTCTCTGTGGTGCCAATAAGATCATAGCCTTGCAGGTATGCTCATGTCTCTAACGCCTTTTGTTTATTCCCCATACTACATGCGTTTGCGTAGAGACTGACTTAATGAGAAACCACGATAGACTTCTACCTATTGTTTTGCAGTAACTAAAGTTGTGCATTTTGATTAGAGCTTTTTATTTACTAATTTTTAAATAAATACTTTATTCCTAAAGATTTTTATTTTTCTTTCAGCCAAAAGTGTTCAATGGAGTTGAAAGTGACTTCACAGGATGACTGTGGCAGAGCTAACTAGCCCAAAGGGCGGAGTCCCCAGCTGAGCTGAGGGGGAAATTGGGGTCATCCCCTTAATCTTCATGGCAAGATCTAAACTGCCACCTTGCTGTATACAATATCTTCATTCTCTTTGTAGACAAATCCAAAAGAAAATATGCTGCCTCAGCTGCAACTGCTTAACATCTGTTAGTGTTTAGTTATTTTTTGAGTCGCAGGACTTTTAACAAATCCAGAGCCTAATACCTACCTTGAGGTCAGGCAAATACGTATGGAAGACATTCCTTATGGAGGTGTCCCTGAAGAGTGAGGAATACCTAAACAGTCCTTTTCACGCTCCCTTCTCTTGTATACTTTCTGCAGTACAACTCCTCCTGTGCCATCCCTGCAGGAAAGCTGCTATTCTTATAAGGAGGCTGTCCTCCTCCTGTGGTAGGGGAGTAAGCTAGATTTGCTTTCAGTCTTTGTTTTTCACTTCACTGGGAGCAGTAGAGGCAGATATGGAGCTGCAAAGTGTTTGTCTAAGTTGGTGTCTATTTTAATTGCCTTCTTGCATTTCCCACTGAGGTTGCTTTCCCTGTGTGTGTACTTTCCATTCACATTAGTAGAATTCTGTATTCATTCCACCCTCCTCTTTTACTCTCATTGCAGAAGTTTTATGCGTCCTTCTCCCAGCAAAAAGTGGTTGTTCATCAGCCTTTGAACCTGTCATCTTAGATTTAAAAAGAAAAATTTATTGGCTTGTTTTCTCCTTACTCTTTGGCATTGTCCGTGTGCAGCTGGCTTCTGCAGATGTTTTCTGAACAGAGCTGGTGACTTTTAAAATCTTGCAAATGTCGGCAGTGTTACAAGTTTCTGCTTTGCTCAGAGCTGCAGCACACAAAATACATCTGTCCTTAGTGAGATCTGGCTGCATTCCTTAGCTTCTTATGTATAACCTTCAACTCATTGTACACATATATTTCCTCATAGCAGTAGAGTAAGTAAACATGTGTATCTGTTATTGATGTTGGAATGGTCTTTCTAATGCAAAAACCACAGTTCAAAATAAGCCACATGTTCCATTCATAGACTAAACATGTTTTTCTAATTACCTTTGTATACTTTTATACCGCATGGATTTGCAGCTGAACTTCTCATTAACTCTTCTTCCCCCCCTCCCCCCCGTCCCCCCCGTATCCTTTCATGTTATTCCCTGTTGTTTATTCCCTTCCTCAGCTTTCTCCACTTAACTCCTTTCAGTTGAAGAACACTTCTGCACACGAACATCTTTCATGTCTCCTTTCTTGTTCCAACTCTGAGGGTTCCTGCCTTCCCTAGAGAGGCCTTTCCACACCACATCTGTAAAGTGCTTTACCTTTTGTGCCTCTGAAGGAAAGCATGCTAGAGAAAGAGAAACGCTACCGATAAATACCCTCTATTCTGTTACACCCACTCATTTGTTAGCGGCTAATTAGGGTATAGGGGACAAATGTATGGGAGCTCGGACCTACATAAGCAACCCTGTAGGTATTTCTGACTATTGTAAAGCAAATGGTAGCAAGTGGAGTTTGGTCCTTGACTGCAGTACTTTACTGTCTGGAGTATGCATCCTAAGTGGGCTTTTGAAGCCCCAAATACCAAGTGCTGTAGAATCCCCAAAACCTAGAGAATTATGTTTTTTTTCCAGAATAATAAGACTGTTCCTAGGCCACATCTCCTAGCATTAGAACAAAAGTGTTATAGCATTGGTGGCCAATTAAAGAAAAAGTGCAGGGGATATCCAGCCTAAAGCCCATTGCTTCCCTTATATTTGGAATACTAGTATTGGAGCTAAGTTTTGCAGGAAAAAAATGGCATTTCAAATGCTTACTTGGAAGTGTCCCAGGAAAGAGACAAGAAACCACTGACGAAAGTGGACAGAGCCCTGGTGGCTGCAATCTTGATTTTAAGTGTAGAGAAGCCAATGCTTCCTTCAGACAGACTGCCCTTATAAATTAAAGAGAGGGAGAGGATGACATTTGATTTGTTACTAAATGTGTTTATTTTCCTTCTTGTGGTTTTATAATACAGTAGGTAACTGCTGCATGTACCATTTGAAAAAAATTGTTTGAATAAATCTACAGTGATGATTTTCTTGGTCAAATATTTTCTTATGTAAAAATATATGGTTTTAATAGAGGGGAATATGTAAGGGATAGCATGAAACAAGCAAGAGAAAGGAAGACAAAGGTCTGCCTCACATTATTTCATTTTAGGAAACTGGTTCTAAGTAGGCTGATGCAAGAGTACTGTATCTTAATAGTATCAATTGTATTAAGGAGATTGGGATGTTCCCAGTGTGTGGATAACTCCGTCAGGAATTGCTATGTTAGTTTTCCTTGAGCTATTCCATATGAAGTCTACCTGATTTGGATTTTGTCATTTGTTAAAAGGGTATTTCAAATTGCTTTCTTTTCTGCTAGAAACATAGATTTTAAGAGGGTGCTTACAACTAGTCTAGGATTTGATATGACAGATATTTATATTTAATGCAGAGCAAAACACAAAATACACTTAACCTTTATTCAGTTGCATTGTAAATGTATTCCACTTCCTTTCAACTGAAGTGAATTATATTAATAACTTGTTATTGTTAAAATGTCAAGAGTATTTTCTTTCTCTTTGAATTATCATTTCTCTGCTCAGGGTATTGGGTTTTGCTTATCGCTCCTGACATGGAAAGGAAGAAATGTAATCTTAAGTGAAATGTTCAGACTTCTCCTGAATAGGTAGGTTATTTCTTTTAGATTAGCTCAAGTAATAGTTAGAGACCTGACATACGGAATGTGGAGGGAGACAGGAACCAGACAATGCACTGAAACTGAAACGCTCTCTCGTTTAAAGATGCAGCCTCCCTGGGACTAATAGAGTGATGTGCACAACATGTCAGGCGTTGCTGTATGTGGCACTTCCTTTTATTTTCACCAAGCTGATTTCAAGCATGTAGCTTTTATTTTATTGTGACATTATCACAATAATTTACATTCACCTTGCAGAGCTGAAATATGCTTGTTTGGGGATGAAATTGGAGATGTTTAGGAAGAAAAAGAGTGCGATAAAGACTTTTGAATTTCATTCCATCTCTTCAGCTGATGAAATATATTCCCTGTAAGGCATCTGGTTAATCAGATAGACGTTAAATGGTTGTCCCCTCTCACCACTTCAGAAACAGGTCATTCTGCCTCTTAAGGGATAGCTATGTTGTTGGAAATATGTTAATTCACTGTCACACTGGGAAGTAACAGCTGAGGACTGCGTGGGCTTTATAGTTAAGAACTGTCCACGATGGCTTACAAAGCAAATAGAAATTTGAAGTTAATCGTGTTTGTATTGTGTTTATTGTTCATAACCAGAAATATATGAGATGCTCCTTCTAATGATTTTACTCTAGCAAGCCAAAACAAATTCAAATTGATGTCTTCATCAGACAGTCTCTTTGTTTCAAAGATGGATGAAATGTTTCACTTTAAATTAGGGTCCTTTCTTCCAGCTTCATAAATAGTATTACCTCTTTATATTCCATTGGCAAGGAAAATCTGGCTACAAGGCTGGCAAAGATTTCCCTCCTGTTCTGAAGTGAAAAAACCTTACTTGGCCGAGATGTGTGTATTTTTACATCCTCATTTTCAAATTAACTACTGCTTCCCCCTAGTAGCTATCAATGCATTTATAAAGCTATTGGTGAAATAGCAAGGTCCAGGGTAACATAATGATCCTTATTTCTGTACATTTTTCTTTAAAACTAAATATTGAGGCTCATTAGTATAAGTGTTGTTGTCCAGATGGAATATTTTATTTTGCAAATGAAGGGAATGTAAAACTATATCTTACAGTCGTGTCAGAGATTTTCACAAGATGTCCCATCTGAAAAAGGCTGCATATACTTTAACACTACTGGTGTGATTTTTTTCATGACTTTAATTCTGATAGCATTGTCCTGTCCAGTGTCAATCTTAGCTTCTGTTCATTTTGTGACCTCGTAACATCAATAATTAAACTAGTAATTATGAATACCAATGAGGGGTGGGGAAAGTAACGCTCAAACTTCATCCTGGCCTACTCAAACAAACAAACAAACAAAGCAAGCAAACAAAAAAGGCATCTTTTATTTTAAAATCACTCTCAAGTATTGTTCCATTGCAGACAAGGAGGTGAGAATAAAGGTCTGAATATTGCAGAGTCTGGGTGAAGTTCTCAGGGTAATCTTAGCTGTGAACTTGAAGGCATGCTTCTTATTTCTTTACCAGAAATGCTAAAATATGAAATTAATTTATCCTGGGGAAATTTTCTGCTGGGCATCTGACATTTGCAAATTATGCTGGATTCCTGTGGGAAGGAGAATATATTACAGAGTGATATAGTTTTAAATTATTATCTGTTTTCAAGGAGAGATTTTTTTAAGTGTACTCAAGATTTCTTTCCCCTACCCAGTCCCAGGAAAGAACTGAATATGTTTTGGAGAGCTTTGTTCTTAGTGTGGCTGTGAGGGATATTAAGAAGTATTTTGCCAGTTCTTACACTATATGACAGAGAACAGTTACTCTTCATTGCATGTAGCTGGAAGAGAAAGGATCAAGAAACAGAAACTGGTTCCATCATGTTGTCTTGTAATATTAAAGCTACACACAGTACCTCCCCTTTGCTGTGAGCCAGTTTGGTCTGAAAAATTATTCTTGTTCTTTGTATTTCCCCCAAAGTCTTCCAAATCAATAGCCCAAGAGTTTATTAAGGGTACATTTATATTGTGTTTAAATCCCTTTTATAATGGTGTACTTTGAAGTTAAAGATTGTTAATGTGTTAAGAGTTTTTTGCTAAGAACAAGGGCTTCCATTAACATAAAGAGAGAAAGACTTGTACTCTTTCTTCACCCAATAAAAAACAGCAGTTTTTTGAGCATAAAAAGGAAAAGAAAGGAAAAACCCCACTTATATATTCCTAGGATGGCTTTATAAATAAACAAGGTTCCATCTATTAGATATTTATAAGAGTTATCCTTTTTTTATCAGGTTTATTCTTTTCTAATGTCTCAAAAAAACCCAATTTGCTTGTCAGATAGAACTGCTGGAGGAAAATTTTTCAACTACACAGAAAATGTCTTAGCGAGTAGCTAGGCAGCATAATTTTGCTTTGTAGAAATGTATGCGTTTTGTAGAAACCGGTTTTGTAATAACGGCTGCTTAGGACATTTCACATACTAAATAGCAAAGAACTGAAGTCCTGGATTTATTTAATGCAACTGCTTGAGTGGAAAGTCTTGTGGATTATATATAGGGCCAAGAGCCATAAAACCTTGGACTCTGGTCCCACTTTTGATGCTGAATGACCTTAATAAGTTTTTGCACTTACATAGCACTTGGCAAACATTATTAATTTAAGCTTCACAGAGTCCCTGTGAGGTACAGAGGTGTAATTATCTCACTTTTTCAAGTGGGAGAATTGAGACTCATAGAGGTTATGCTCTGCAATAAAACAAGTTCAGAAAGAGGGTGGGAACCCAGGTCACTTGGCATTTATTCGTGCTCCTAATCTGCTGGAGTACTGCATAAAGCCTCAGTTCCTTCTCCTGGCACATGGGGTTAATGCTGCTTTCTGGTCTGTAGCTATTCCTTTGGAACTGTGTGCCAGGGAGATGAGGAAGATACCCATCTGTAGGATCTGTCTTCTGTGGAAGGTACCACTGTCCTGTTTTGGATATTCAGGAAATTCCATGCAGGAAAATAAGGGGAACTCCAACCCAGCAGAAGGCAGTGGAACAATATCTAATTTTAATAGATATTTAAATTCTGAGAGAGGTTGCCACAAATACAGTTGAAGATGTTGCAGAGGAGGGCACTAGATTGACGCTAGCACAAGAAGGACCTGAGGGTCTGTTGTTTACTTGCTGCATGAGTCTGAGGCAGTAACTTTTCCTTTTTGAGCCTCAGAATTCTTCTTGCATGTTCTTAATTTAATTTTAAGTCATTCTGTGCTGCCAACACATGGGAGCCAAGCCTAGGAAATCCTGGATTTTAGTGTGGTGTTTCGTGGCTTTCAGATTAATCTGAGCGAATGCCTTGCGCAGAAGCTTCTTCCTAACTAAGGCTTTCAGTTATCTGCTTTCTGTTCCTGAGAAGCACCGATTTGCTGGAATCAGAAGACAAGGTGACGTGATGTGAATGCGCAACCAGTTTTTATTGCCGGCATCTTCCCCAGTGGAAGTGCCTGTGTGGGTGGCTGGTGTTCAGGAAAGGGACAACATCTGAGCCCTGTCTGAGCTCACTGACTCATGTGCTGTGAAGTTTTCCATTCCTGCGCTTGGTTCGAAAGTGCTGTAGAGCACGAAGAAGCAACTTCACTTTACCTCTCTGAGAGGTCTTGAGTGCCAGCTATAGAGTAGGTGTAATGGTATCTCTAATTTATACTGAGCAGCACCAGGCTGCTAAAGTGCCCAGAGTGCAACATGCTAAAGTTATGTGTCTTTTCCTGCCAGTGTATATGAGTTGTCCCTGGATCATGGTCTTTCCCCTAGATACTCAAACAGCCCTTTGCTATCTGTGGAGAAATGGTGCAATACCAAAACATGAGATCCCTTTGCAGGATTCAAATAAAGCACTTGTACTTTTTTTTTTCTGTGGTAGGGTTTTTTTGGGGTTTTTTTGGGTGTTTTTTTTTTCCTTCCCCCTCCCACCCCCCAACTTAAAAGGATTCCCTTTTGAAATAGTGGTTTTACTTGCTAGGCACACCAGCACTTTTTATGTGTCACCTATTCATAATAATTTCTGATATAGTGAATTATCTTTTATACAAGTTGTTTTCCTTTGTATTTTTCAGAGCCTGCTGTTCTCTCGGTTTTCCAGTGAATTATTATTTTCTCTGTATTACTTTACATGTTGTAATTGCTTTGTAATCTATAAAAGAAAGGTAGGCTCAGTTTACTCCTTTCATCGCTGCCAGAACCTCAGTGAATGAACTGTAGCTCTTCTCATTACCATAGCTTTGTTCTGCTCTGTTTTAATGATAATTGCCCTTGTCATCTTGTAACGTTTGCTGTGAAACCTTGTGGTTAAAAACAGAGAGAAAGTAAAAGGTGGTGGTGGGGAGAGATTAATTAGGCAGAATATTTTGCAAAATGAGTTGATAAAGAAATGTTTGTATCTCACATCGTTAAATAACTGAGTCAGAATTGATTATGTAAACATAGCACACACGGAGGAAAGGCTAGGCTGCTTTGCTGCAACAGATACAGTAAGAATACGGCTGAGACAGTTTGCATTGTTTAGTGCTGGTGTAACTTTGGTCAAGTTAAGACAGATGAAAATTTCCAGGTGTCTGTCTTTCATTAAACATTTCTTTTTTTGCTCTCTGGAGTGCTTTGTCTTGCTCCCTTCCAGCCTGTTCTCCCTGATGCTTATACCCTTACCAGCTGATCTTTTGTAAGACGGCTGTACCTTTTTTTCTAACTATGTTTTTCACATTTCTTTTAAACTATGTTTTCATCAACCCCTTTCCCAAAGGAATGAAAGAAATGTGTTTTACTCAGAGTGACCAAATTAAGGTCATTATATATATAAAAATATAAATATATTACCAAAATACGAATTTATATTTTGATGGCAGGGGCTCACTAATGCTATCAAAAGCACCTTCTGGGACCTTCTGGCCACCTAATTTTGATCAGGGCAGCTAACATTTGAAATGTAATTCCTGCTTCTGCAAGCAAAATGTGAAATGACCAAATGAAAATTAAATTAATAAAAAAGAAATTTTAAAAAATATAATCTTCTGCATGGATATGTACGCATTACTGCTTGAATTCTGTAGTGTTTAGGCAAGCTGCTGTTTTTTATAACCTCCTCTGGAAAACACAGACTTCACCACCCCTCATTCAGCATTACTTGTGTCCTGGGAGTCTTCCAAAGGAAACTAAAGATTCAGCAAGGCCTGGAAGTTTATACAGAAGACTGTTTATTTTAGGAGAATATGGAAGATAAACTCAACATGTTGTCAAGACAACTGAGGTTACCAGGTAAAAACGAGAGATATTTTTACTGTGACGGAGGAGTTCCATGCAGTGGTGTCAGCCCCAGAAAATGCCTGAGACAGGAACAGGAGAACTAGCTCCAGGGACTGTGGATGTGTGTTCTCTGGTCGTGTGTCTCTAATAGCTTTGTGATGGGGCTACCCTGTGTTGGAAACATAATACTGCACTTTAACACACAGATGTACCTTCTCCTTGGCAATTTTTAATGAAATGCAGCTCAGTGTATTTTTTAGTGCATCTGATTGCTGAAGTCTAGCTCCCATTTAACACCTAGAAATGTACTGGAACTGATACAGGTGCTCAGTATGAGCACAACTGCAGAGCAAATGTAAAGGTGATCTGTTCTTGGAGGGCCAGGGCACAGCAATACATTTCCAAAAGACTGGTAATAGGCCTTTGAAGAGCATGAGAATGTGCTTTTGAAGAATTAAAAATTCTAGTGACTGCATATGTAGTCCTGTCTCCTAAGGATGTTTCCAAGTCTATATTCATTACAGCAGAGAACAGCAGCCACTGTCACAGCAGGGTGCTTGCTCAGCTCATATGGAGAGGTGTGGAAACCCGCAGCATGTTGTTTCATCTGGCTCCCTCCAGTGGAAGATATGCTCCAAGGGAGAGAAATATTTCATGATTGTATTTGTCTGTCGAATCTTGGTAATTACATATTTGTGAGGTACCATCCAGCTAAATTTACTTTCTTCCAGTTTGAAGCCATTACGCCTCATCCTATCACTAAATGCCCTTGTAAAAAGTCCCTCTCCAGCTTTCTTGTAGGCCCCCTTCAGATACTGGAAGGCCACTATAAGGGCTCCCCAGAGTCTTCTCTTCTCCGCGCTGAACAACACCAACTATCTCAGCCTGTCTTCACAGGAGAAGGTCTAACTCTCTCATCATCTTTGTGGCCCTCCTCTGCACCCATTCCAACAGGTCGATGTCCTTCTTATGTTGGGGGCTCCAGATGCAGTACTCCAGGTGGGGCCTCATGACAGCAGAGTAGAGGGGCAGAATCACCTCCCTCGACCTGGTGGCCACACTTGTTTGATGCAGCCCAGGATGTGGTTGGCTTTCTGGGCTGTGAGCGCACATTGCCGGCTCACGTTGAACTTCTCTTCAATGAACACCCCCAAGTCCTTCTCCTCAGGGCTGCTCTCAATCCATTCTCTTCCCAGTCTGTATTTGTGCATGGGATTGCCCCAACCCATGTGCAGAACCTTGGACTTGGCCTTGTTGAACTTCATGAAGTTTGCACGGACCCACCTCTCAAGCCTGTCAAGGACCCTCTGGATGGCATCTCTTCTCTCCAGCATGTTGACCACACCCCACAGCTTGATGTCACCAGCAAACTTGCTGAGGGTGCACTCAATCCCAACATCCATGTCATCAACAAAGATGTTAAATAGTACTGGTCCTAGCACCAACCCCTGAGGAACACCACTCGTCACTGCTTGCTACTTGTATGTGGAGCCATTGACTGCAACTCTTTGAGTGTGACTGTCCGTCCAATTCCTTATCCATTAATTGGTCCACTTGTCAAATCTGTGTATCTCCAATTTAGAGACAAGGACTTTGTGTGGGACAGTATCAAATGCTTTGCAGAAGTTCAGGTAGATTATTTCAGTTTCTCTCCCCGTATCCACTGATGCTGATACACTATCTGTCAGGCACGATTTGCCCTTATTGAAGCCATGTTGGCTGTCACCAGTCACCTCCCTATTTCCCATGTGCCTTAGCATGGTTTCCAGGAGGATATGGTCCATGATCTTGCCAGGCACAGAGATGAGAATGAACAGCCTCTAGTTCCCCAGGTCTTCCTTTTTTCCCTTTTTAAAAATGGGGTTTAACTTTCCCCTTTTCCAGTTGGCAAGAACTTCACTGGACAGCCACGACTTCTCAAATAGGATGGATAGCGGCTTGGCAACTTCATCTATCAGTTCCCTCAGGACCCACAAATGTATCTCGTCAGGTCCCATGGATTTGTGCACCTTCATGTTCCTTAGATGGTCTCTAACCTGGTATTCTCCTACAGTGGGTGGTTCCTCATTTTCCCAGTCCCTGCCTTTGCCTCTTGGGCGGTTGCCTCTGCAACTTGGGCGGTGTGGTTAGAGCCCTCACTGGTGAAGACTGAGGCAAAAAAGTCATTAAGTGCCTCAGCCTTGTCCATGTCCCAGTTGACTAAGCCTCCCGTTTCCTTCCGGAGAGGGCCCGCATTTTCCCTAGTGTTTTGTCAGTGACATACCTGTAGAAACTTTTCTTGTTTTCCTTGATGTCCCTGGCCAGATTAAATCATCTGGGGTTTAGCTTTCCTAAACTGATCCCTGGCTGCTTGAACAATTTCTCTGCAATCCTCCCAGGTGACCTGTCATTGCTTCCACCCTCTGTAGGCTTCCTTTTTGACTTTGAGATTAGCAAGGAGCTCCTTGTTCATTCATGCAGGCCTCCTGGCATTTTTGCCCACCTTCCTTTTTGTGGGGATGCATCACTCCTGAGCTTAGAGGAGATGATCCTTGAATATTAACCAGCTTTCTTGGGCCCCTCTTCCCTCCAGGGCTTTGTCCCACCGTACTCTACCAAACAGATCCCTGAAGAGGCCAAAGTCTGCTCTCCTGAAGTCCAGGGTAGTGAGCTTGCTGTGCACCCTCCTCGCTACCTTAAGGATCTCAAACTCCACAATGTCGTGGTCATTGCAGCCAAGGCTGCCCCTGAGCTTCACATTCCCCACCAGCCCCTCCTTGTTGGTGAGAACAAGGTCCAGCATGGCACTTCTCCTCATTGGCTCCTCCACCACTTGGAGAAAGTAGTTATTGTTGATGCATTCCAGGAACCTCCTGGATTGCTGTGTTGTCCCTCCAATAGATATTGGGGTGGTTGAAGTCCTCCATGAGGAATCAGGGCTTGGAAACATGAGGCTGCTCCTATCTGTCTAAAAGAGGCCCTCATCCACTAGGTCTTCCTGGTCGGGTGGCCTGTAGCAGACCCCCACTGTAACATCACCTGTCCCTGCCCTGCCTTTAATCTTGACCCATAAGGTCTCAGTTGGCTCTTGCTCTTCATCCCTCCCCAGGCAGAGCTCCATGCACTCCAACTGGTCCTTAACACAGAGGCGACACCCCCTCTTCATCTCCCCTGCCTGTCCTTCCTGAACAGTCTGTATCCTTCTATTCCAGTACTCCAGTCATAAGGGTCACCCCACCACGTCTGTGTGATGCCAGAGAAAAGAGAAATGGTTCAATCAAGAAGCACCTGAAGCCTGTTAATTAGGCCTGTAGAGGTGGACTGGATACAGGCTTATGTGTCTGCTCATCTGTCAGAAATAGGGTAACAGTATTCTCTCTGCAGAGGGAGTTCAAGTCAAGTTAGCGGTGTTTGTCTTTCTTTACATTTTTATTTGCTCCGTCTGCTTCAGTTCTTTGGCACTTGCTAAAGAGCTGTTGGAAATGTTGACCCAATACTTGTATTACAGCCTATTTTCTTTTTTCAGTGTTTAAGCATTACATCTCAATTCTGCGTTTTTTCTTTTCTTTTTTTTTTTCAGAGAAGTAAGTGGGTTTCATTGTAGGAATCATTATATCCAGTAGGAATTCCTCATGCACATCAGCATTTGATGGACCATTACCAGAATGTGTTTGTGCAGGGAGTCTATTGGATGTTTATGAGAAGACAGATTTTATCCTGGTATAATTTAGCTTTAAAGCGTGTTTTCTCTCTTGCTCTTTTATTTCCATTAGATAATTATTTTTCTCCATGAACATTTCTTTTTCACTACAATGCATTTAGTTTAAAAAGACAAAAAAAAAAAAGACATAGTTCATTCATATTTAAAGTGAAGAAAGGTTTATTATGCAGATAAATGATACAGGAACGAAAAATGACCTGATGTCTCTGTTTTTACTAGTAGTCTATGTGACTTACATAATTGTTCCCTATTGATGCTGATCTCCTAGAAGAAAATCCTGCCTGTAGGAGTATTTTCTAGTATGAAATGCAGTGTTTTCTTGAATATTACTATAAAGGTATAAAAGGTAATGAGTGTATCTGTCTTATCTTTTTGGTGCCTTTTAAAAGCCCAGTTGTTATTTGAGAGAGACTGACTCTAATTACCACAGAGTCTGTCTTGAACCATTTAAGAATACCAGTATAAGAGTAGAGCAAGCAGCCACCTGACCAACAGGGAATCAATCCTAGCCGTGCTCTTGTAACAGTAATTGTATTGTATTAATACAATACAAATATTGCAACCAACAGGTTTGAGACTCTTCTCCTGAGAAAAAGGTGAGTATAAGTTGTAACAAATTGTTTAGCTTGATAATGCAATAATTAGTGGGAAAGAATTTCAGTAGCAGTTTGAACCAGGAATCTTTTTGACTTCCAATCAGGTAAGTAGCCTGTCACCATCAAGTAAAAGAATGATGAAATATTTATTCCTTTTCTGAGGATGTGAAAATATTAAAGAAAAACCCCTGCTCAGTCTAAGCATTAATGATATTGTTGATAGCTGAAATCTTAGAGGAAGCTGAAACGTTAGAAAAAGCCCTATATTTAAAATACAAGTCTGTGGAAAACAAAACCGCGTACAGTTGTTAGAGGTGTGAGAATGCAAGAGCAGAAATTCTGCTAAGAAAAGCTGCCGTAGCTCTGGTGACATCAGACAAAAATTTATTTCTGCCAAAACTCTCTTCTGTGCTCTTTAAGATTCTCATATTTATTTTCATGTGGCTACTGTATATCTTTCTTGTTTTTATGATTTTTGTGGTCTTGTTGATGGTGGAAAATACTTCTAAATTGACTTTGGATAAGTGATTGCATTTGTGTTTTAGGATGTCTTTCTTTATTCGTTATTTGCAATATCCTTTTTAAATCTCCTTCTGTTTTTCATTTGTGATTTGATCTTAACTACAGCCTGTTTGTTCCTTCAAGTCATCAAAGATATTTTAATATGTGATGCAACATAAATATGTAGTGGTATGGTCTATTTCCATATAGATTTTATTTAATGTCATTAAATTCACATAAGTCTACTTCTGTGGCATTGCTGATATTGTATACTTATGTTATCTTGTAGCTTTCATTTTGAATATAGCTGGACCAAGATCATTACCATTTAAGCTTATTTTTTAATATCGTTTGAAAATATTTCCTCTATTTTTTACAACCTAGGGAAATAATGTACTGCTGTCTTCAGCTTTATAGGAGAGCATTTTGAGTTGCTATCATTTAAATGTTCATTTTCCCTCTCTCTCAAGGGCTTAGTATTTTAAAGAAACACTTCAGCTTTTGCACTGGAATAAATTCCTTTGTACCTATCCCTGTGTTTCCATGCAGGAGTTCTTGATGCTTTTGCTTGATACTCTGAAGAGACATCTAATGTATTCTCATGAGTCCTTTTACTGATTATAAAAGTAATGCTGTCAGGCAAGAGTGTTTTAGTTTTCAATTTATGCAAATAACTCAGTACATAAGTTAGAAGTTCCTTCCCTGACGGCTACTTACTACCCATAATGTCTTCCAAAGGACTAGGTAAGTTGTAGCTGTATTTTTAAGGTCTAGAACTATTAAAAAGCAATAGTTTTACTGGCGAGTAAAGCCACAGATGGCTAATGCTCGGAAAGTGAAAACTATTTGTAAATCAGTTGAGGAGAAAAAGAAAAAACTGTTCAGATGAGCATGGTGTAATTTTATATCTAAGTGAATCCATTGATAAAAAGGGGGCTTCAGAAAAGGTGGGAAAGAGGAATTACTCTAATACTGAGGAGATTGCTAGTGAGTATGTTCTGTCTTTTCTATAGCAGCATCCAGGAAATATTTCTGAAAACACTGGGGAAAGGATACTACAGACTATAGGTTATTTGCTAAAGCCAGCATTAATATCCAAGAAATTATTTATTAGGAAGCTATTGTGAGAGGTATTTTCTGAACCAGCACAACAGAATGAACCACTCGTAGTAATTTCTGCACTGTTAATTCAATGTTTATAACAAACAAATGAATCTTTACTTGTAGGTAATACTTCATCTGAGTGAGATGGTGAAGTCAATAAAATTCTGGCTGCAGAACTGAATAAATAACTGAAGTCTGTATTAACTATTACTAATCACTTTAAATATCTGGAGACCTCGGTGTCTGGAATTACTGAAGAATTTGGCACGTCTCTTCTAAAGTCTGCACATAAAATCTGTCTCAGATGGGAAGAATTGGAGAGATTTCTAAAGTGCTTGGAAAGGTTGAACAAAAGGGTATGTAAGTGGTTTTATTCTGTTATGTCTACCTCAACAATTGATTCTCCTGTGAAATTATCTGTCCCCTGAAGTCCTTTGGCCTTGTTGACCTTCAAGGAGTAAAATATTTTCTTCATTGGCTTGTCATGGTTGTGGTTTGAATATTA
Organism: Larus michahellis; assembly: GCF_964199755.1. Lineage (NCBI taxonomy): Eukaryota > Metazoa > Chordata > Aves > Charadriiformes > Laridae > Larus > Larus michahellis. The sequence goes on from NC_133930.1 coordinate 65,933,932, forward strand.
ATAATGTGTGTTAAGTCAGGTAGTTTTGCTTGCTCTCTTAAGCAAATGCTACATTCGTCGGCTGTTCCTCAGTTGGGTAAGGATGCTGTACTCTGAGGTCCTGCTGCTTCACAGCAGTAGTAAAAGTGGCATAAAATCACTGACAAAGGAATTGGCTGAGAGGCTTGGGTGCTTTTGAGAAAACTAACAATTCTGTAACTTCCATAACTTAAGATTGGGGGCATTTGAGTAATTTTGCTCTGACTTTCAGTATTATTTTCTTTTTACAGAATGCAATGCACTAACACATTTTTTTAAGAAAAAGGTTTTTTCAGATAGCACGTAGCAGTGATATTAGTCATACATCATATATAGATGTCACTAGCTACACTGAGTGAAAAAGAGCTTGGATTTGTGGGTGTGGCCTAATAAATTTATGTCAGAAGTGAAGGAGGTTGCTGAGATATTTCAGAGAGATTGGGAAGGTTTTTTCCTGCCATTGGCATTTCATAGGTCTCATATAAGTTCCCATGGATTTCTGCAAACCACTTGTTAATGATGCAGTAATATTTATTTGAACAATGTCAATATAGCTTGATTGATTTTTAAGTTGGCAGCTTCATCTGCAACATTCTTGTATTGATTTTTGTCCTCCTTTTCACTGCCTTTTGTGGTGTTATCAGTGTCATGGTAGCATTTTTCATTTTGCTATGTATACACAGCTCCCACCTAGTTAGCTAAATTGCTGGCAATGTGTAAGTACTATAGCTAAATATGTGCCAAGGAATGCTGTTTTGTTTCTTCCTGCCACCTTGCGCTCCTTGTTCATTTATGTTTTATCTTACGTTAGCCTTGCCTTCACATTTGTGTTTTTTTTTATAATTACAGCAGTGAATTTATTTACATTTCTTGGTACACACTGGGGCTTTAGCCTGACTTGAAGAATAGGAGTTTTGAGTGTTTCAGGAAAAGACTGCTGTGTTAAAGCAATGTATTAATATAATAATTCATCATATGTACATAAAGATATGTAAATTCTGGTTTTGTTTTCATTTTATCCCATATCTATTGTGGTTTGAGAGTGAATATAGAAAAATAAAAGATTTCTGATGAAGGAAAAATGTTTTCCAGAAAAATATTATGCAAAATATCAATTAAGTTTCTTGAAGGATAAAGAGGTTTAGACTAAAACAACAACAACAACAAAACCCTCTCCTGATGGAAAAAATGTTTTGTTTTTTTAATGTGATGATCTGTGCTAGTAAATTATGTAAAGGGGTGAAGGTGAGCAGACAGACAAGCAGATGGATTTAGACAGGAATGATGTTGAAAGAGAGAGGATATGAATGCCACAGTAAGGAAGAATTACCGTCACAAAGGTGATGGGAACAGCTCTCCATTTTTGTCCAGTAGCCCACTTTAGGTCTGGACATAAGAGACATAGGTTCAAATAACTCGTTTGTGTGAGGCAGTTGAAATTTATCTCTCTCTCCTTAAAACTCATTGCAGAGTAGTGAGGAGCGCAGTGATTACATTTCCAGGGACTTAAGAGTATAAACGGCCCTATATCAGAGGCACTTCCTGAGGGGTGGGAGACTTCAAATGCGCTCTCCACCTGAATCTGAGTAGGGGCAGCAACCCCTGTGTCCCAGTTTATTGGGAAATAAGAGTGAAATATGTTCCTTCTTCCCCATTACTTCCAGGCTCTGGTTTTGAATTTATTTTGGTGAGGCAAAATGAGGAAGGCAAAAATAAGGAAAAGATTACATTCTTCGAGGTGATGATTCAAAGCAGGTGCTGTCTAATAGGAATAGGAATGAATGGAAGGCTTGTAGAAAAGCTTTACTACAAGAACTTGCCGTTTACAGCTACTCAGCCCCAGGCCTAGCTCTTGCTGTGTTTTTCCAGGAGTTGAGATAATGGTGACTCTGTGAAATGCTGCATGTGAAGCAGCTTTAGTTACAATAAAAGTATTTAAAACTCTATTAGGCATTTATTATTTTTATATCTCCTGGTAGAAGTATGTAGGAAAATGAGGACAGATGGACTCTGCTCAGGCTTATTCTATCCGTAGACTGCAGTAGGTCATCCAGAGTGCAGTGGAAAAGTGTCCAAGAAAACTTGCATTCAGAAAGATGAACATCTACTGACAAAATCATTGCACAGATTTGTAAATGTGATCACTGTGCTGCTGAATGATCTTTCTTTCTTTCTCTCTTTCTCAGTTTCACTCAGACCTTAATGCCTCTGCTCATTTACTTTTATTTATATGTTGACTTTTGAACTTTGAAAGATTTTCTTGAAAAAATATTGCCTGAGAAGGAAGAGATCAGGTAAATAGCAGACCGTTCGAGAAGCAGTGGTGGGAGGGAGGATAAGTCATTGCTTTGTAGTGCCCTTATAAATGGCAATGTATTTTACTCTTCAAGAACAAAAATACAGAGGAATATCTGGACTTGCAAGTATGCATGAAATGACAAGGAGGAGGAGATCTGTGCTACATTTTTGCCTCTAATCCACTGCAATTGATGGAAGAAAAGGAGCTCAGGGCCAGCGATTTAAAAATCAGTGGCAAAACACCTGATAAGAGACACAGTCTTCTCTTAGTTCCTCACTACTCCTCTTAACGCTTTTTTTTTTCCTGATCAGTAGACCTTAAGTATCAATTGCTTTGTATTTTAAATACACTGACAAAAAGTCTTGCTAATCACAAATCTGTTGGAATTGCTAGATTTGTTGAAACAGAGGTATTGGCTAATATGTCTGTCTCAATTTCTTTTTCATTTTTTTGCTAAGTCAAAGGAAAAATACTGTCATTGCAGCAAGAGTTCTGCTTCCAGTTTTCATGCTAAAGTTTATTCTAGGTCTTGATTCCCAACCATCATCAGTAAAAATAGAAATAAAACTTACATGCCTGTACTGTTTTAGTCTGAGTGCAGTTCTCCTGCCCCAGTTTGACTTGAAGTCTGCAAGACACTGAATGAAACATAAAACATTAATGTTTCATTGACGTATACAGGGCAAAATTATGCCTTAACATCACTGTAATTGTGTATTCTAGTTGCACATACATTGCAAGAATTCCATGGGTTTCCGCAAAAATACTAGAAGAGCTAGATCCAAGCTTTTTTAACTTGGAACTAGTTATTTTTTACCGTTAGAAGGGGTACAGCTACTGATATGACCTTCTACCTATTGTAGCCTTAACTGGAAAAGGGTCTGTTTGATACAGACCTTTTGGAATGCAGTATAGATAAGATTTCTTGCCTTTGTTTCATACATCAACCTTTTTTGAATTTATTTGAGAACTTCATTTGTACCTGTACCTGTACCTGTACCTGCACCTGTTCGGAGATGCTTATGTTCGAAAACTTGTCAGTGGCTATAAGTCTCTCAGAATTTGTTTGAGCTATTGTCAGTGTTGTTTAACCTATTGGAAAGAATTAAGGTAAAAACAAAAGCTGCTTTTAGATGCTGCTTTTTAATATAAATAAGAATGATATTTTTTTATGTTCCAGACATGTGTGTGGCAGTTTTGGAAGGATTTGTTTGGTTTTTTTTAATTGAAAAAAAATTGAGTGGTCTGGCTAACAGAAGTGGCTGTCAGTGCTAGAGAAAGTGTTCCAAATTTTGAAAACGGAGTGTATTTTGTTTTGGAAGGTTGAAGTCATTAACTGTAAGTCTTTTTCAAATGATCCCATTTGAAGAACTGCCAAAATGTAAAGAAGCATATGTTCATATGAATGAGGAAAGTAGAAGATAAAAGTGCATGATGTACATGCTCTGCAGGATTTAAAATAAGATATGAGAGAATATTGGAGTATGAAGTTTAACATGAAATACACCTTAAGGCAGATACAAAGATTAAGTCACATGATTTATTTCACCTGCACAAATCCCTTTATATGCATTGACATTGGTCTTCATTGTTGGGTTTTATGCTTAATAACAGGAAAATGGTGTGAAAATGACACCCCTACCTATGTAGCACTTTCATGGAGAGGATGAAAGAAACCCCATGTGTTCTGCTTTTTGGAGCTATTTTGCATTTAAGGAAGATACTAATGTGAGGAAATATTTTTGTCCAAAGAGATATATATCCAGCTAACAATAAAAGGTGGTATTTCCTGAGCTCAGGTGGTGTTTCATCCTGATGTGCTGTCTTTGGGAATCATTGCATGTGCCCTGAATGGCTTTGTTAAGAGTTGGATGGCAGCTGTAGCTCAGCTTTTTCCTATATTTTTGCGCTCCAACCTTGCTCATGGTCAATCATTTTCTGGGATTAGAGTCTCCAGTACATGAAAATAGATGACATGCACTGTGCAAAGCCTCAGCCAACCCATATCTCTCTTTCTGTTAGGATGCAGAATATTTATGCAAAGTACTGAAAATCTGTATCCAGTGATACGTGGTAATTTGTATCAGTGATCTGCTTGATGCAAAGATGAATCATACGCTGCACAGCCAGTCCAGGCAAACAAAACACAGTGACTTTTCATTTCTAATGGAAATAAAGGAGAATATAATTCAGCTGTCGATTTTTAAGCACCTGTGAAGTATCCCACAAAAACCAAGTGGACCTATGCTTTGCAAATATCAGTTCATACAAAATAAATATAAGATCTAATAACTGGTGTAAATACTTTGCCTTTGTTTTTCTGACCAGTGAATGAGACCTTGCCCATATGCTCACCACTTCATCATTGGGCATCAATGCTACTTAGACACCTTTGTTGTCTCACTGCCAAATATTGATTTTACCTAATTAGAAGAGTAGCCCAATAATAAATAGGTAACTGCAGTTAAGTATCCTGCTGTGTGTATATATCTGCGTTTCTCAACTCTAAGATTGAAAAGTGGCACAAATATAGTTTTAAAACTCCGTCCTTACATAGATGGCAATTTGGAAGTGTCAAACAAAATTAAAAGTATAGTCTTATTTCAGAGACCATATAATTTACTTTCTATGTGTAAATACTGAAATATCTAAAATATTTACTGTATTTTTTAATTATTTCTCTTTTAGAATCATAGAATCAATAGAATCATAGAATAGTTTGGGTTGGAAGGGACCTTAAAAGGTCATCTAGTCCAACCTCCCCGGCAATGAGCAGGGAGATTTTTAACTAGATCAGGTTGCTCAGAGCTCCATCCAACCTGACCTTTAATGTTTCCACGGATGGGGCATCCACCACCTCTCTGGGCAACCTGTTCCAGTGTTTCGCCACCCTCATTGTAAAAAATTTCTTCCTTATATCTAGTCTAAACCTTCCCTCTTTTAGTTTAAAACCATTACCCCTTGTCCTATTGCAACAGGCCCTGCTAAAAAGTTTGTCCCCATCTTTCTTATAAACAGCATTTGTATATTGAAAGGCCGCAATAAGGTGTCCCCGGAGCCTTCTCTTCTCCAGGCTGAACATCCCCAACTCTCTAGGCCTTTCTTCATAGAAGAGGTGCTCCAGCCCTCTAATCATTTTTGTGCCCCTCCTCTGGAATCAGCATCAGTCAAGTGTCTTCAGTCACTTGAATTTGCTCTGTCACTTCTCTATATATTTAATTTCTAATTATTTTTTTACTCGACTAATTTGATAACCAGAATTTTAAATGGCCTAAATATACCTTGTGCATTAGTCTTTTTTGATACAGGACAACTGTGTGTTTTTGTCTTCTTGGAAATGAGGTCATGAGCACTGCAAATGGGAGCGTTCTGGAGTCTGACATTTTCACGTCCAACGTATACTGTGACAAGACAAAGGCATCCAGCTACCGGAATTTATCACACAGATGGGATGACTTATGCAGTGAATATTCAGGGGAGAAAAACCATTGAATTCATCTGCTAATTTTGTCTAAGTACTCCAAGTCTGGAAAAAGTCCAGGAATGCTTCCTAAACTAGCTGGCCTATATACAAACCTGCAAGTTTAGATTTCCCTTTTCAAGTCTTCCAGCTCATTCCAGTCTGGTAGTTTAGCACATTTTTGTGCAAATTCTCTGAAGGTGTGTGTTTTCCTACACACAGATCTACACCTATTCTGTGCTTCTGAAAGTATTGTCAATAAAGTTATTTATGTTTACCTAATCTTCCTGTAGTTGTACGTTAAAAACAGAAGATTATACATTTATGTGAAAAAATAGTTCGAACATGAAAAATCTTTTCACGTTTGCATTTCTGCATCCAAGCACTTGGGTTTGGGTCATGATTTCTTGGTCAGGCAATATCTTCCTCTTAAAAGTGCACCACTGTTGTTAATACACCACGTCTGCCTGCCCAGTCTTCCTAAATTTCTTGTATATTTGACCTAATCTGACATCTGAATCTTTTTCACTCTCCAAACATCAAAATTAGGACCATATTGGCCAACGCACTTCACTGTATTTTGAAGGTCACCCTATTCCTACCTTCACTGCTCTTGGCCACTAAATGATAGATTTGGCATTTGTATGTATCTAGGAAATTTACAATATGATCTTCGTTCTTTATTACAGGGAATCTGATATTTTTGAAGCTTATTTTTGTATTGCCAGTCTTTGCCTCTCGTAAAGTTGATAAAAGTTAAGGTTATAAGGGGGAATACAAGAGAAAAAGAGTGAAGTGCCAATCAGACGGTTATGACTGGCTTGTACTGGCTGATTGTGTTGTGCTTTCCGAAGACTTCACTTGGGTTGATGCTGTGGTGCATTATCCTTTATGTTGGCTTCTGTTTTGACATTCTGTATGAAGTTTTTACTCTTGCTGTTGGTAGTGGTGCTGGTTTTCAAGATGCATGCATCTGTCCTTTGGGAATGGACTCAGACTTTGGGCTACTAAACAGCTGTCAGTTGAGAATTATTTCAGTCAGCAAATCTCCTTTTCTACAGAAAGACCTTTGAAAAAAAAGAAAGTCTGCATCCTTGAAATTCAATTTCCAATACAGCAAGAGTGTCCCATAAATACCAATCATGTGTAATCTTGTTTTAGTTACAGATATTTCCACAATTGAGAAGCATTTATAGCAAGAAAAATGCCTTTTAACCAACCTAATTGAATTGAGGCACTGTGGTATTGTGAATTGCTGGAAAACAGAGAAAACCCATCAATTTATGGCTGGCAAAATGTTTCAGGAACTTTATTGTCTGGCCTTTTACTAATTTAAAAAATATTTACTCACATCAATCCATCAGAAGGTTTTTCAAGCAAAGATATCCAAACCAAGGATGGGTTTGCAGAGTCTCAATTGAGTTTGATTCTTTAAAATATGATTCATGCCCTGGCCCCAATTTATCTGAGTCCCTTAAATGAGACTGAGGGATAAATTTATGAATCTGCTTTTCTCTTGTCTGTTTCTTAAATGGCACTTTTTACAGAGGGAAAAAAAGAAAAAACAGAATTGAATCTTACAGAATAATTGAGGATTTTAAATCATCTTTTGGCATGCCTTACAATAGGTGCTTTTCTGCCCACAACCTCCTGTAAATTACTGAGCTGTCAAGCTTCTGTATTTCTGCCTGTGTAAAAATAATTGTAATTGGATGAAATGTGGGCTGCATGAAATGGCAGAAGAATAATTCCACACTACGGAACTACTACAGATTTATATCGGGAAAACTGAGTATTATATTAGCTGAATAGCGTAAACACAAGTTTTCCAGGTAGATTTTTGAAGGCATTGGAAGCATCTCTAAAATGTCTAGAAGACACTGACTTTCCCTCCTCTCCTGCACCTCACTCCCAGGTTAGATCAGCCAAGCAGAACATTGTCTGCAGAGTGTTCAGGAGAAATGTTCATTGTGAGTGATCAGAAGCCTGCTCTTGAGGGGCAAAGAACGAGAGTCCTCAAGGGAGCTGGGAGTCAGATGGGATGGCGTGATAAAATGAATTTCATGGAGAAACTTGAACTCTCTGTGTCTAGTATAATGAAGCTGAACAGATCTACTCATGTCTCACTTTCATCAGTACTGAACTATTCTCCAACATAAACATAAAACCAAAATATCAGCAATAGAAATCCACAGTGAATATCAGTTAAGGGGTAGGCGCTGACTTCCTTTATTTTCGTCTTTCCTATTGGATATGTGCTCTAATGAGACATTGCACAGTAAATCAAGAATTCTGTGAAAAAACATTTGTTTAATTAAATAGCTATTGAGTCTGAAATGTGTCTGTGCTGGAGTGGAAGGGCAGAAAGAGCTGGAAGGATAAAGAAATTAACTAAATGCCAAATAAAGTAGACTCCTTAATATGGAGAGAGAAAAATATAGTAATTGCTTCCTTCACTTTAATGAATAAAAATCACTGAATGTATTTCCAAGCATTGGGCTTGAATTAACTGATTATAAATAACTAACTTACATTCTGAATTTTGTTTCCTTTAGTATCAGTGAATTATCAATGAGCAGTTTGCTAATTGCTCAGCTGTTTTTGTAGGCAGTTATCAGGGGAAGGCATTTTTCCATGCACAATGAGCAGCAATTGTGCTATATATCCTGAGCGCATCAGCTACAATCTTCTGTCACGGTGTTCGTAACTTCAGATCACTTGTTGAATAATTTCTGCTAATAAGTACTATTTATTTGTTGGCATCTCATTTTTGAGCGTACAAAAGTCAATGTGTGAGCTGTTGCTGAGTTCTGATTTCACACATATAGGTCATGATCCCCCAAATCATGTTTCTAATAGGAATAATAGAGTTAATGAACTGGAGAATCCACTGGGCATTGAAAAGTGGGGTTTCGTCTAGAAGCGTGTACGTCTGTCTGCAGAACAAAGAGAACAATTCTGTTACTTTGAAGGTAAAGCAAATACATACATACCAAAGACCATAAATGTAATTAGTAGAATTATGTAAAAATTGCTTACATGTTAACTAAAAGCAACATTTTCATTTTTAATGCCCAGTAAAGTAATGTTACAAAGTGTACCTCAAAGGAAAGTATTGAATGAAATTGCCCATTTTTGCATGGTTAGACAGGAACTCATTGATATTACTGAACCTTACTAGTCTGATTTCTCCAAATATAAAGGTAAATTTCTGAATGATTCTACGTATGAAATATTGTAACTGAGTTTCAGAAGAAAGCCACACAAAAAATGAGGAAAATCAAATGTTTGATATTAAGATAATTCAGATAAAATTATTTACTTCAATTTCATTTTTTTTCCACAGACCTTTTCTAGAAAAAAACCTGTAAATTTTATTCTGTTTTTTAACTGCTCTAAAGTAAAGTCAACTGATAAACCTACTAGCTTGGCTATACTGTGCTTGGCTATACTGTCCATTTTCTAAGTAATTTATTTTTTTTTTGTTCAACTGTTTTGGTATTGGCCAATTTGCCTGTTTTACTAGAGAAATTTATCCTTATAGTCTATTTTATATCTTAAAAGAAAAAAATGTGGTGTCATTATCTAACTTTGACCTATAATAACTTTTTTTACAGGGTTTAGTGAGAGGATGGGGAGCTTACAACTTTTAAATATAAACAGAAGTTGCCTGTTCTCATGCAGCCTGGGAGGCTTGTAGAAATCTGTATTCAGAAAGTAAATCTTTTTGGGTAAGTCAAAGTCTGCCAAGAACATTATGCGTTCAGATGGGAGTTGACTCATAATCTGGAACATGGAACTGTAACACCACAGTTATTTGGATAGGTTGAAAATTATTTTGGGTCTGGTGCTCACAGCAAACTATTAAAAGGCCTAAAATAGCATTAAGTGGTCATCAGGCATTTTTGGGCTATTTTCAGAACTCCTCAAATTTTACCTCTGAGGATTGTGCAGATTTGCTGCCTTTTAAGATATAGTGCAATAGAAAATAGAGGGCCATTTTCCATGGGTGAATGAGGGTCACAATGTCTGCATTACTACATCCCAGTAGGCTTTGGAAACGTAAGAGTGTTACCTTTACATATTTCTGATGGTGAAGACTGATGCAGATGTTCTGAGTGGGTCTCAAATACAAATTAATTCAAATTAAGTGAATAATAAATGAAGATTTGTCCTTAGCTGATGCAATACTAGAGAATTAAGACCTTTGGAAAACTTCTGTGTAGTAATACTTTTTGATGTTTTCTTCCTACTTCAGGTGATATCTGAAACTGACATGCAGATAAATTGTTCTTCAGTCACAGCCTGAACAAAGTGGATAGAAGGAAATGTGATGGCCTCTCTTCTGTTTGTTTACCTTCCATGCCATCCCAAGGTATTTGGTGTTCAGATCGTCTTGTGTTGTGGGTCTGTCTTCTGGGTGTTATTAGTTCAAATCCTTTCTTAACTTTGTTCTGACTACTTTTACAATCCTCATCACTGTACAGTTCTTGCCCTGTAGTCCGCACCATAAGGCTGGGAATTACCAACCTCCCATTTTATAGACAGAACTTGAAGCACCAAGATGTTTAATGATTTACCCAAAGCCACATCGTGTAATTGGTGGAAATGTGTTTAAAGGCAGAGACTCCTAGAGCATACGTTAAGTAGAAGTCCTCATTCTTCATTCCTATTTTCTCTAGTTTTTCTTGACTGGCTTCTCCACCAAATTGCCAAATGGCAATTATTATGGTATTTTAGGCTGAACTCAGTGAATGTTTTCTGTCTAGTTCTTGTCTTAGCCTTCAAAGATATAGCTGGAGCTTCAGTAAGCAGTTCTGGATCTTGGACCAACATTGACATTATCAGAATTGTACCTGGGAAAAATGTGCTAAAAGATATTTGGGTATACTGAACCTCTGATGGTCGTAAATTATTGTCCAGAGCATTTTTTCAGACATTGTGGTAAACAGTCAGTAGGACAAGGGACTGTTAGGCATGGAGGAAAAAAACAACCCTAAGCCCCAAGACTCCAAACACAGCCATGCAAAAGAAAGGTAGACTCATTGCATAGATTCCTGCATTTTGAAATCTGGGTTAGTTTGGGTTTAGAATTTAAAAATAACATGTTAAAATTAATCTCTGAACAGGAAAGTGTAGGTTAAGCAACTCCAGGGAAGGCTGCCTTGTGGTCTGTCTCAGTGCTGGAAGTCAGACAAGCTGAGCAAAACTGTCAGAAGTCTTCATGTTTTCCAAGGGCAGGTTGTTGAAAACTCCTTAACACCAATAATTCTACAAATGTTTATCTTAAAAGCCCTTGTTGTCTGTATTGTCCTACCAAGTTGTTGTTGAGATAAAAAAAGAGTGCTGAAATCGTGAACTTACAGACCACAATGGGAAGAAGACAGTCAAACAAATGGTCAAAAGCTACATTAATACCGCATGAATGTCCAAGCAATCATTTGAGGTTTTTCTGTCACAACTACTTGTACTGGAACTAGATGTGCTTTCCAGAAAATATGGCAAGATAATTACTTTTGTTAGTCTGCTGAACATTCTGCTTTCTGGAAATGGAATGTATTTGATTCTTTTTTTCTGTATTTCTGTACTTCTATGACAGTAAGCCTGACTCTAGCAATAAATAAGAAATTACCAGATAATGCTATTTTAATCAATTAGAAGGAAAGATGCAGAAAAAATGGTTTCCAGGTCACACATATCCACTAGCCCACAAACATGGTAGTTTGAACATTGGGAAAAAACTGTATTATTTTATGACTAAACAAAAATAGTATACATTCCCTACTAAGAGTAATTTAGACAACCTGATTCAGTAGGTAGCATAGGATGAGGGACTGATAGTTGTTGACTTTCCATGTCAGCAAGTACAGGGCCCTCACTAATAAATGAGGAGAGAATGTCAACTATGTTGGCAGGAAATGGCCAGTCATACAGCTGACAGCCAGTCTTGGCAAGGAATATATGTAATGGTTTGGTATTGCAAGCTGTTTGTAGTTAGCATTACCAAAGCTGCCAGCCAATTGCCTCATAAGGTCTGCTGACAGGCAGTAATCTAATCTGGCCTCCCATTTGTTCTTTGTTTTTATCTGCTAAACACAACTTCATCTTTCCCGTGGTTGACTTGTGTGCTATTTGAAATCTGAACATTGCATTCAATCTTGTGGACACAAGAATAGCAGAGGTGTTATAATCAAAATCATGTAGAGCTGGGCCTCTGGCAACAATTTTTCATGAAAATGTGTTCAGATTTCAAAATAAGCTTACTCTAAAAGGGGAAAGAAATGTGATTGCATTATTCCCATAAATGTCCAGAAAGTTCCAAGATCATGTTTGAAAGTAGGCAAGTTTTCCATCATACTGAATTCTAAATAGATATTGGGGTAGACTGGAGAAGGAAATTTATATCAGGGATAAACTGGAGAAGGAGTATGTAATTGCAGGTGCAGTAGAAAACAGATTCGAGCTTATTTGCTTGATCAAAGAACAGAAATGGGTCATATGACTTGTGCTTGAACTAAGTAGCTTATGTAGAAAATAATCTTAAGGTTCTATAAGATATGTTCAGATTTACTGATTTTGGTTATTTGTTGAAAAGCTGCTGGCTTAGGATTCATCAATGAAGAGTCAACAGGTTCTTATGGCTTCGGTTTACTTGAAAATAATTTTTTCTGGTAAAGAAATATTATTAATTTACTATGTCTTTGTTCATTTAAACTGAGGGGTTTTTAGTGTGAAGGGTGCTAAATTGGCTTCATTGATTTCTCCTCCAGAAGCTTCCTGTGTGTTGGTGGTGTATTTCGTTAGGACTAGCTCAAGAAAAGTACTGTGTATTAAAAAACGTTTCTAACAAATTTCAGCTGCCTATGCCTAGCAATTCAGTTCTCAAAGCAGCCAGTTGGGTAGAGCCAAGCCTCGTAATTGCCAGTTTTTTCAGATGTTAATTTCTCCTGCCATGGCACTTCTGGCCCTGTGCATGTGCCCAGATGTGACTTGCTCCTGCCAGACTGTAGCAGCTTGGCATTCATATTAACATCCCGCTGGCATGCCAGACCAGGCATTGTATCACTATTTAATGCAAAATGAAAGGGGCTTAACTGGTTTGTTGCACTTATCTGTCTCCAAATTGTCTTTATCTCGGTGATGAAGACGTTTTTCCAGGAGGTGAGAGATGCAGGGTCATTTTTGTAATGTGGTGAGAAGTGACTTTGAGTTTTCTCCGATGGCTCCAATTCCCTTAAACGTGTTATGAGATCCACACCGAAGTGGTGCTTGGATACCTTGCTGGGTGCTCTGCCTTCCTTCCACCCTGAGGTCCCCTAAGAGTAAGACTCCCTGTTTCACCTACACTGTCTTATCCTCCTGGTCTTTCTGCCTTTCTTTCATAATGATACAAAATCAAGGGACAGAATGCTCTGGATTAACTGAGGTGGTGTGAAGACAGAGATTGTGAAAAATTCATGTCTTTAACAATAGACACCTGTCTGTCAAAATGTAATTTTGTTCTCATTTGTCTACATTTCTCAAGGCTGCCAGGACATGTTTTCTTTTCTTGCATGAGCACAGCTGATAAAGGTGTTCAACCTTGGGAAGTGTTTTTCCTCTAGTGTCAGGGGGCTGCTGAGAAATCTGAATCTGTTATGCAGAAGCAGAAATGTTTAAAGCAGTGCTAGTAACACAGCTTATGACAGGGTTCTTCTCTTGACCTGGAAATATCAAGAATCAGGTGGGTAAAGCCTCTGGGCATCAAGGCAAAAAATCTTGGTACTTTTTCTGACAGCACAAATCCTCAGGGAACATAAATACATTTGCCAAAGCCCCCTTAATATATAAAGATAAAATTATGTTCCAAAGTTCCACTTTGAAAAAAAAATCTTATGAACAATTTATATATAAACATCAGAACCTAAATGATTTAATAAAATAATTTTAACAAGTAAAACAAGGAGTGAAACTACCCATAACCAGTGTGACTCCTTATCTTTTGCCAAGTTATTACTATTGCCTAACTTAGTAGGAAAATATGCAAGAATTTTAATGCAAATTACAGACCAATATCCACATCTTTTCCTTTACCTATTAAATGACAGGTATCACACGGACATTTAAGGATTTAAGGAGCCATTCACAATGAAGAGCTGAGGAAGAAAATGCAGTCAGCACTAGAGTAAAGTTTTTTTCACTCTCTGATGGGAAAAGGTGTAAGTGGTATTTGATGTTTAGGAGAAGGGAAAGAAAATGAGGCCAGCTAAAGGTGTTCTGTTCTCATGGATTTACTAATTGTATTGTGAAGTGTGGATGGACAGTCTCATCCATGAGAAGAATGTATTTTTTATGTAAATGCTTGAGGAAGTCTCCTGTTTTGCAATCTTCTTGCAGTACTGGCAGGGTAATTAGATAGGGAGTTGACACAATACTATTTGATCTATTTACATTATTTCATTTTTTGCTACAGCTTTTCTGTTTTCATTCCTAATGCAGTTGGTGTTTGGTCTTTCTTGAAAGGATGAGATACATCTCCCGTGTTCAATGGAGTGTCTGCAACTTCTGCTACTTATGTTGCCCTTGCCGTAGTCTTCCCTTGCATGTCTCCTTATTCTGCAAGATCTTGAGAAAGCCAGGCATTGATGAGGAGTTTTGTTTGCAACAGTCAGAGCTCTGCTTTTTAGTGGCCTCTTAAAATAAATAAATTAAACTTTCCTTTGTCTAATTCAAAACAGGTTTCCCTTATAGGAATTATTCTTTTCAGAATTTATCCCTCTTTTTTTAGCTTAAAGGGAAAAGCAAATGTCACCCAAGCCCAAAAGGACTTGCCCACATCACAGATCTATTTTTGAAATAACATCAGAACGTCTCAATTATAAAATGCCAGAAATGGAGGCACTAAGATGAAATATGGATATGCGAGTGTGTTTTTGTCCCTTTGTGCCTTTAGTTTTTTTCCAATCAATAAAAATGTCAACAACAAAAAAAGTATGTGTTTGATTGGAGAAATGTGTTCATTTTAAACTCTTAAAGAAGCAATAGTGCATTGTAAGATTCTGTCAGTTTTGCCGGCTAAAGAGGAATTTCAAGTCAACACAGCTGTTCTGGCTTAATATTTGTAATCATAAACCTTTTTGAGAAATGCCAGTATTTTGCCTTGAACTTGATATGTTTGTGCATGACAACCAGAATGAGAATTATACATGGAAAACAGGACTGAGTGAGAAGGGGCAGGGAGGGAAGGGAGAAAAGTCTACCAAAGTGGAATTGTATTTTCTTTTCCGATTAGTGGTCTGCTTTTCATCTACTTAAATTATTCTCATCTCATTTGAGGTTATGGAGTATGATCTACCACAGCTATGAAATTGAGATGATGTAAAACCCCAATGGGAGAGGTACTTTTGGTATGAAAGTTTTCCAACAAATAGACTTGGAAAAGTAACTGAACCACATTGTTTTTCCCATACTTTATGCTTGGAGGAAAAACTCAGACCCCAAATCAGTCATAAGTGTAATAATTCATGAAAATGAATTATAAATTTCAAGGGAAAAAGTTTTTATTTGTCATTACATGAAAACCAGAATGTGTTGGATTTAAAAAACATTGAGTAGTTCTTCTGAGTGGTGCAGGCTAATTGAAAATGCTTAAGTTTGGACCTTGACTGCAGTAAAACATTATTTGTGATTTTGGCAAGACCTTTTTTTTTTTATTATTTTTTTATTATGATGTGTTCATTCTCCAAAATGCCAGAACAAACCTGGGTTCTTGCAGAAGACAATAGGTCAAAAGTAGTTACTTAAATTAGGAATATATAGAACCTAATTAATCTCTCTTTGTTGATTGGTCTAGGGATAGTGGAACAACACCAGGGGCTGCAGCCCATCATGGGTCAGCTTAGACTTCTGAATTATTATTTGCATACTACTAATGTCACTCAGTTTTAATTTGCATACAATGAAACTACTAACAACGTCAACAAGCTTGTACTAAATTGCATCCATACAGAGATAGATTTGGATTTTAATTTCAAATTGATCAAAATACATTTATGTATCACTGTAAAAGTGAAAAATTGAATGCTTACAGGTTTGAGGTTTCTCAGTTTCACTTGAAAATGGCTAATAATTTTAAAGAATAAAAAAGGGGGAGAGAAGTTTTCAAAATAATTCACTCTATAAAGTACATTGCGACAGACTATGGGTTTCAGAAAGTGATACAAATAATTCCTGGCTCATTTTGTGATTTTGACATTCTGTTTATCCATCACATTGTCCAACATTTGTTGCAAGCTTCCTCATTGAGAGAGAATTTGGAGGTCCAAGTTCTGTTTTACCTCTTGATCTCCTTCTGACCTTGAGTATTGAACTATATTATCTATAAATTAAGAATGAGTTGAGAGGCTTGGGGGCAGGTTTCAGTTTTTCAAACTGAATTCAGTGAACTGAGCTAGAAGTTTTTGGCACAGTTCCATCACAACATGAAGATTGAAATCAGAGCTGACTCAAAATACTGTGTTTTGATGATGGCATGATACTGTTGAAGTAAAAGCTATCGATAATGTTCTTTTTAAAAACAGCTAAAAAACCCACCACCACCACCAAAAATTACAGTATTGCTGAATCTGGCCCTTTTGCTGTTGCTGTTTAGCTGAAACACAAGGTCTAATTTACTCAGATTGTTACAAGTTACTCTGGTGGGCTGAGTCTGATGTGGCAGAGTACCTTTTCCTCAGAGAAGACAACAGAGTATCTCTTCCAAAATTAAGTTCTGCTCTTATGGCTGAATGAAACCTTCTGATTTGTCTTGGTCAGCCCTGAATTGATCAGGCAGTTGGACTAGGTGGTTATTGAAGGTCCCTTCTAACTGAAATAATTCTATTCTATTCTATTCTGTCCTGTCCTGTCCTGTCCTATTCCTATCCTGTCCTATTCCTATCCTGTTCCTGTTCTATTCTTTTATTCTGTTCTAAAGTGTTTTAGTGGTGTAAGGAAGTCAAATTTGGAAAGTATGGATAGTTCCAAACAATGAATTGGAAAAAATAACATTTTAACATGTTATAAACTGGTACAAATAGAAAAAACTGATTAGTATGCATCATTTCTTCCATGTTTTTTTTCTGACTTAGGCGCTTTAATTCATCCAGCTTTGTGACGTGCTTATTTCTGTCAGGATTTACATTTATTAGGTCTACGTTGACTTAATTCCAACCTAGTGCAGATGAATATACTGGAGATATTAATAAAAACATAATATATAGCACAAAGGACATGTAAAATACTCATAGTACTCCGTATGTAGTTGGAGCTGAAGGTATCCAAAGGAGACGGCAGGAGTCTGACATCTTCCACTGGGAATGAGTTTCCTTTGCAGAGCAATAAATTTATTTATTATATTCATTAGATTAGTGGCTCTTGTACAGCTGCCATGGGATAAATGAACATTTACTTATGACTTCTTTCCTCTTACTGGGAGGAAAATTGAGAGAATGTTAATTGCTGATAAGGTAATTTAGACTGGAACTGCATTGTACAGTAATGGTATCTATTTACTGCCATTTTAAATGTTTCTAATAAGAGGTTATCTTTGCTGTTATTTTCCTCAGTGTACCACATAAGGTAAGCATGCAGTAAATGTTACATCTGTTTCCATCATTAGCTAGGAGATTTATTCTTGTATGAGTTGATGTTTTGCATGGGAGAGAGTGAGCAATTGCGAAATAAAAGGATTTTTCCTTAGTTTGCAAATGTCTGAAGGCAGTCCTGATTAGTTCTGGATTCTTTTGAACCTCCATCATTTGAAACAGCTCAGACCTTTAATTCAACCATTTGTCAGACTTGATGGAACATCAAACAATCAAATGAAAATACATGAAAAACACATGTTTAAAAAAGCATCCACATGTGAGAAAGCTCCTTTAATGGTGCTCATCATCTCTTCTGTAAACCCAAATTAAACTTCCAGGTTTTATATATTTCCAGTGCAATATCATATTCAAATCTGTGGTAACAAATTGATGAACAACTAAAATAAACAATAAAACAGTACACTGGACACGACGTACTCTATGAATTTAAAAATTCAGGTTTTATTGACTTCAGTTGTCTACTTCCTCTTTTTCCCCCATCTGAACTTTGAAAAGGGCACTTTTGACCTTGTATTTGTCCCAGTTCAACACTTTTGTGTACATTAGTTGCATATGTACATCTCTGCATGCTTTCTGTGTGTAGATGATGGGATGTAAATGTGGGAGAGTTCTTTTGTGTTTTCATGAGGATGGGATTTAGAAATGCAGCCTCGGTGCAGGAAACATATTTGACTGCAAGCGTCTTGATTTGTTTATGTGCAACTCGGAGGTAATGCTTTTAAAGTCTGGTGTTGACTCTTTACGGACAAAGCGTGCAAAATATGTTGATAACTTGTTCCTCCCAAATTGTTTTGGAGGGGCTTGCTTATTTGTCCTATTCAGTACCTTTTATTGTGCAGATGGGTGATCAGGTAAGGGGGAATCTTTGTATCACTTGCAAAGGTAGAATCCGCTTTCTGAAACTTACATTTCTTTCCCCACTACAGTTCATTAAAAATATCCCAGGTTTTATCATCTGACAGAAATTTACAACTATAATCCTCTTGGAATCTGCCATTCCTTTCTCACAGGTGTTGAAGTGCTGCAGCACTTGTGTTGTGGTGGTGTTCTCTCCGCCTGCCCTTCCCCTCCCCAGTGTTTGATGAGCGGAGAATGCAGAGAACTGTAAGGCTTACTGTGATTTCGAAAATTTCGAACTATATTGAAGTTCCTATGGAAATACATTATATCGTTATTAGATTGTTTGTTATTACAAGATTGTTCTCCACCTTAGTCCACTCAAAATAAAGCACACAAAAAGAGTGTTTTAACCACAAAGTCACGTGGTCAGGTATTAGGAAACATTAGTCTGAGGTCATGTAAATATGCATTCTTATGCTTGTTCAACCTTTTTGTGCCTTATAACAAAATCCTTTCACATTCAGCTGAACAAGTGTTGTTTCCTAGCACTGAAACATTTCAAGAGTAGCTGTTAAAGTCTGACACAATATGCAAGTGAAAACACAATGTGTTAATGGAGATAGGATAGTAGAGGAGCCAAGTAAAGTTGTTAGAAAGAAATTAATTTGTCGATCTAAAAGGCATCATGGATGCACAGTACTGGTCTTTGCGTGTTTAAATAAATGCAAGTTTGCGTGCTGTATATTCACTGATGGCAATGGAATGTTATTGTTTTCTGAATGTGTCTAATTTATGTGAATCTGACTGCCAGAGAACAAGAGAATCCTTGTGAACTTGTGACAAAAGAAACAGGTATTTCGGACTGAAACTGGATGTCTGTTGTGTGTTAAAAAGAACGTAAAATATTAATGTATACGCAAGACTTCAAAACACAGAAAGAAAATAACAGTTGAAGAAATAGCTACAACATTTTATAGCAATTTATTACTTTGTTTGATCATGCATAATTTTAACCAGGATTATTTTGTTTGCCAAGTCCAAACTATATTTAGCATTAAAGGAGGAAATTGATTTGCAGTATGTTTTGTGTCTTACATGAAAGTGGAGATTGAGTCAGGGTTTAAAGTTGATTTTAGTGATTTTGTTTCAGAGGGACTAGATGCATTTTGCCATTAGGAAAAAAGAAGGAAAAAAAGACAAATTTTTAAAAAAGATCAAACCAGCTCTTTTTTTTTAAAAAAAAAAAAAAAAAAGATTAAACAAAGACCTTTTACTTCTTTTGCAGCTGCTAATTCATCACACCTTATCTTTGCACACAAGCTTTGGCCATAAAAATAGTCATTTCCTTTATCCATCATGTCATATTTCAGGACAGGCTAAAAATAACACAATGCAAGGCAGGATATTGCCACGGTGAAAACATCTTGCATTTCCAGCATTTGGAATATATTAACCTTGCAGTCTCCTTTCCTTGCAAAGGTGTCGTGTTGGTTTCCCTAACCTCAGAGCTGTGTTAGGAGAACTGCACCCAAGCTTGGTTACCAGAATAATATAAATACTACTTCATGTTCTTGGAATTTCTTGGAATTTCTTATTGCAGTGGCTTCACATATCTTCTGTTTTTTACACAATAGCGAGTACTGATTGGCTTTGTTCTAGAAAAGTCATTGTGTTCCACTCTGTTGTTACACTATATACTTAAAGCTGTCTTTAATTATTTAAAAAAATATGTATGCATGACAGTGGAAACTTTTCAACAGTCATATGTAAATATCCTGAGGCTAAGCGTATTATTATAAAACAACCTTGGAGCAGAAATGTTTTGTAGAAGGAAAGAAAAATTGCAGAGAAGGACGACCTCTTACGTCTTAGCTGCATTCTGAAACTCATACTGAGGCAGCGCTGTTTGGGAGAGTTTGTATCGGTTAGAGGTGGAGACCACATTCTCATGCACTTGGTCTTTACCTTGGCTTTGCATTTTGCTGACAGTCGCATCACAGAAATAACTTACTACTGCTATCTGTTAGCTGTGTCATGCAGACATCTGAAGGGCAACCAGGGCTTTCTTGCAGCTTAATTAGACTGAATGGAGCTTTTCCCTTTTTCTGATTTCATCCCCGAATCTCAAAGGATATTAAGGTTCCTCTGTGTGTCCAGTTAGAAAAGAATTTTCATGTGTGTCAACTTTACACAATGATGTAGGTGAAAAATTAGGTACATATGAATATTTTGGTCCAATTCATCACTAATATGGAGTAAATTTATGTCTTTTCTGTGAAATCTCTTTGCAAGTAGGCTTGCCATGATAATCTACACCAAGCACCCAGGAGGAGAAGCCGAGTACCCCAAAAGCTGATCTAGCAATGTCTTTAACTCATGACCTCTGAACAAAAAGATGCAACTTGAGGAATATAGAAGTAAACCATAGCAGTGAAGAACTGTAGAGTTAACAGAGCTTGCCTAATACTTTAGCAATAGTTATGCGCTCCAGGAATCTGTTCAGCAGAAATCTTGAACAGAAATAGACAATGATGTTAGAAATATTCTGTAGGATACCACTGTAAGAAACTACGTTAAAAATTAAGAGATGTGCAAAGTAAATCTTTTGTCTTTGTTTTGCTTGCTGATGTGCAAATTGCTGTAGAAGTAGACCTTTCCATAGTAAGACATTGAGTAGCAATGATGTGATTTACTCTTCTTTCCTGCTTGAAGGTCTGGAGGTGAGACTAGAAGTTGATTGTGATCTGGAAGATAAACTAAACACTCATGGCTTAATTTTTGGGACATATATCCTTTTATTGAAGGCTTGATTTATCAGCTCTTCTGTTGTGTGGCTTTTTTGTGTGGTTTTTTTTTTTGTTTGTTTGTTTTCTTCTATTGGTAAAGGGGTCTTTTGTGCAGAACTAGAAAAAAGAGAGAAGAAATCACATCCCCTAAACTTCTATAAAGCCTATACTCTCAAATTATATTGTATTGTAGCTATGCTTCACAGACCACAGGCATCAAAGGACTTTCTATTGTAGTCACTGCAGCTTACCTTGTAGCTCTTCATTTCATGCTGATCTTTCACAGTCAGGCCTAACTTATTTACGCTGTATTTAATGACATGCAATACCTCATTTCTAAATAGATGCAAACAGGCAGGAAATTAGAAATACAAGCTAAAGAGATACAGGTGGGTGTTATCACATAAACAGAATTTGGTTTTCTGAAATTACAATTATGACACCCCTGGATGATCTCTGATCCTGCCATATTATGATATGACAGATGTATATTGCTGTGATTTCTCTAGTGATGCTCACTGTTGCTTCCTTGTCAGCTTTAATAGCAAAGCAACTGGGCAGACTAAATGGAAATGATTTATCCTCTATGAATGTCATAGTCAAAGCACGCTGTCACAGTAACAGGTTAGGCTTTCTGCTGCAATGAATTTAGCATGCAAACAGGCTTTTTCCTCCTTGGAACCACATCATGTTTCATGGTGTCACTGATGCTATTATATTTTACAGAGTGACTTTAATGAGGCCACGCCCTCTACCCTGCTCTCTTCCTTCTGTCTCCTCCTTTCTTTGGTGAATCAAGGACAAATGTTATTCCATAAGGTCTCATCCCTTTCTTGCTAAAGGGATGTTTTTCAAGAGCCAAGTAAATTTTCTAGGTGAACATATTTTATCCTTCTTTTTGCCTGAAATGGTTTGTCTGGAGAAGAAAAGACCGTTTGCTGTGTTCTCTGAAAGTGGTCGTAGCGCAGAAAGGTCTTGCTGGTGGACAGAGCAAAATTCAAGAACAAATGGTTTCACCTCACTCTTTTAGTTTTGAATTCGATCCTGTTTACAGTCCTTTTTTTCTGGAGGTTGGGGAATTTAGTTTCTTAAATTAATGCATATGCTTATCGCATGTATTGCATAGAAGTAAATTTCCGTGATTAATTCTAGCTGCAGCAGTGATATAAAAATGTCCCTTTCTTGCTGCTAGAAAAACATTCATTCAGGAATGTTTGAATTATTGATGTCGTAAGTTTAGGACACTGTCAGAAGGTAGAAAAAAGGTTCTGATGATCCCCCTGAGGTCAGTATTTCACCTGTTTGTTCTTTATCAAAAAAATACTTTCAAAAGAGTGCGTTTTAAAGGAAGATGCTAAAAAAGAAAATAAATACATCACCATGTTGAGACCAAATGGTGAAATGTGAGGTAGGCACAAAATCTACCTGTAGCGACTTCATTAAATGTGCTTGCTTGGTAACATACCTGAAAGTAATGATTTCTTCCACATCATCAGGGAAAATTGCAATCAAATGCAATAGCATAATGCAAGTCCGTAATATTTCGTGACAGTTCTAGCCGCCTGGCACTATCTCAGTAAATGACATATCCACTGATAGATAGTGTATGGATGGCTCCTTATCTCTTAATGAATTCGTCTGAACCATTGAGTTATCGCATAAACATACCCATCTCCTTTTGGTTTTACTGCAGATGGTTGCTTAATGGGATTTGCTACTGTGAATCCAAGGCAGGGGAAGGTGCTTCCCGAAAGTCTAAGAACAGTACTGAACAGCTGCAAGGGGTG
This sequence comes from Larus michahellis, assembly GCF_964199755.1. Taxonomy (NCBI): domain Eukaryota; kingdom Metazoa; phylum Chordata; class Aves; order Charadriiformes; family Laridae; genus Larus; species Larus michahellis. Next base: position 65,956,749 of record NC_133930.1, read on the forward strand.
CATTTCAGATGCAGCTCCCCCATTCTGTAGTGCTTCACTGCAGTTATCCCCTCTGGGGATGCTGCTTTTCACGGGTCTCAGCTTCAGTGACTACCAAACTGTTTTTATGATGAATAGGAGAGATGGGGTTTGCCATATCTAAAATCAGGGCATTTGGGAATTAGGCATCTCAGTGCTCAGCACCTCATAGTACTACTACTTCTGTGGGTTTCAGCCTGGAGCTTTACTGAAATAGAATATATGTACAATTCACTTTACGCCCAACAGAACGTGAGAGCAATTACTTTCAAGGTCAGGTGGTTAAGCTGTAAAAAGAAATAGTTTGATCATGATAAACATCATATTGCAGCATAAACCACCTCTGTATCTTATCCCATTTAAAGCAGTCAAGATACTTCTGTGCTTTAATGTTCTTGAAAGATGATGACCCTGTTTAGTTTAATTTGTTTTTCATTCAGCAACATACCTGCTTGTAGACAGAAGATACTTTGCTTTCATTTATAATAGCATTCATTTACCAATTTCAAACAGGTTTTCCTAGAATCGTTCCCAGAGGGAAAAAACCCCAGCTAATTGCTACTAGCATTTGCAATGCCTAATTACCTTATAATGGTATATTAGTAAGGGCATCATTTAATATTAGGATTGACATAAAGAAAGAAGAGTGAGTGATGTAATTTTAATAAAAGCCCGATTATTTGCAAATGGAATGAGAGACCGCCATGAGTAGTATTTCTTCATTGTATTTCTTCTGCAAGAAGAGACTAAATTCTACTTGCTTTTCTACTGTGTAGTTTCATTCATCCCTGAACTTAACTGTATGGTTTGTGTATAAATGGTTTGTAAATTTGGTTTGGTGTAGAAAATGGAATGACAATATGTCGTGGTGCCTACATAATTTTTTTTGCATGTTTGTATTCGTAAAAAGTAATTATTCAGCTATAAATATTTAGTGGGAGTAGTGTGTTTACGTAGTGGTAGCATAATGGAATCATTAAGTATTTTAATTAAACTCATACTTGCAAAGTTGAAATTACTAAGAAAGATGAAGGAGGAAAGTTTAGTAACTATGTAATGCACAACAGCATATTTAAAGAAGAGGATGTGCATTTGGTGAGATAATTGTAATTTAGTATTTTATTTGCAACGTTATGCTACAACACTGTCACATGTTTGCAGTCTGTATGTGGCTTGCAACACAGATAAAAGACAATACCTTTTCCTTACAAAATGGAAAATGTGATCATGAAGTAATAAAAGCGAGTTTTAGCAATGAGAAAGCCATTAGCTTTTTAAGAATCATTTCAAATTTTTGGTCTATTTGGGATTAAAAGCTCCTCTAAAACAACATCGATCATGCACTAAGTATTGCATGTACTATATGGGTACTGTGATAACTAATTACATTTTTTTTTTTTTTTTTAGATTTTGTGAGATAGTTTATATTGGAAAAAGAAAGGCTGGTAAACGCTCATGCACTGTAGCCTAGTATAAATCAATAAGTAGTCTGATAAAGAATATTTTTGTATGAGTTTTCTTAACAAGTAAGATTCTGAAGACTTGCAGGTAATATTTTTCCTAAATTATGTAAAGCCTCACACTGTGCCTAGTCAAAGTAACTTTCCTAGAAATAACTGTATGAAAATAAATCAGCCAGCATCAGTCACAATGAATTTTGCACCTGGTAAATGAAATTGCATACAAATAAACAGTTACGCAAAAAAAGAATTTTTTTTTCTTGGTTAACTGGGTATCCTGACTGAACTCTCTACAAATCACCTCTGCGTTCCAAAACAGCAAATTTTTTGCTGTGAAATTTTGGTAGGTGCAATTTTTCTTTAAGCCATGGCTTTCTTTAAGCCATGGCTGGGAATATGTATTTCTTATTAATTTCTTATTAATATAAATCAGAGTGTCTTATCTGAAGTCAGTACAGCTATGTTCATTTGTGTTCTAATGTTAAAGCTGTAATTTTTAATTATACTTTTGCTTTAACTGTACTAGCAAGAATTAAAAAACATTGTCTTGAAACTATTGTGGCTGAAATTAGATAGATGCTCTTTTCAGTGGTTCCTTACTTTGAATGGTGTGTTACCTCCATGGAAGAAAGTATTCTGCTGAATATGAATAAAATGAGCACATTTTTTCCTGTAATTTTTATTGTGTTCTAAAAGTTAACACTAACAATTACATTTTAAAGTATTTGCTAGAATCAGTTTCTAGAACTTCATTTTCAGGAGTTAAGAAAGAAATCTATCAGTTTTGGGTTGGAAACATCCATTTATATGAACAGGTGTGTATCTTATGGCTCTTACTGAATTTCAGGGCTTAATCACTCACTATTAAATGTACAATTAGAGTCGTGTTGCTGTTTCACTTTTTACCTGTCATTCTTTAAATATTTTAAAAATACAGTTAATCATGATTGCTCCATTTTATTGATGGTGGTACAGAGGCAGATCAGTTATGTCCTCAAGCTCATGTGTCAGTAGCAAAATCTGGAAGAAAGCTTAAATTTATCAAATCTCCATTCTGTCCACTACCAACAAGGCAAAAGCTGTCCCGTTCAGTAGTTAATATAGTATGATCTATGTTTATAAAATATTGAATGGACACCTGTAACATGACTTAGCTATTTTAATCTATCTGTTTGGACCATAGTTCTTGTGCATATCAATACTGAACGCTGAGTTTCTTCTTTACTCTCTTCTGGGAAAGGGCTACCAAACAGAACAGCTAAGGAAGATGCTGATGTGTGTAGAAAATGGTGGAGGATTTGATTTATGAGAGTATATATGAATATGGAGGAATACCCATACAGGTTCTTGCTTTTCTTTGAGTGTACCTCTTGATCAGTTTTATGGGTCTATAACTATATTTTTATAATTCTCTATGGACAAAAAATAATTCCTTAGTAAATTAATAATATTATTAATGTTTACTTAGTTTTTTTAAAAAAAAGATCAGACTGTTCCAGAGCCATGCTAGTTATGCTGATGATTAAAAAACCCAACATAAACACATCTTTTACTTCAGCATCATCATCTAGCTCACTTAGATGAAGAGTCTGTACCCTGAAGCTCAGTATGAGTCATAATGATTTTACTTGCTTTTGGACAGAGGAAGTATTTTCATTTCAATTACTTTTGTTAAAATCCCTTATTGAAGAAAGATGGACATTAAAGGATTTTCCTCCCCATCCTGCCTTCCATGTCCCATTAATATACTGTACTTGCTGTATTTTCTCTCTAGGTGTTGGTGGTGAACATTTCTCCTGGATGACTCTGAACACACTTTCTTATTTCTAGTGCTGGTGAAATACTGTTGGCTCAGAACAGCCACCTATCCAAAAACTGGTGGCATTATCTGCATAACTTCCAGGAGGTCAGACTTTGAACCTGACTTCATGCAATGTTCCCTTTTTAGAAAGTAATGTAGCTATGCCTCATTGCATTAAGACAGCTATCCCATGCCTCTTCTGTAAGGCTTCTCTACAACTATACTGTTGCTCTGAGTTGACAACGCTGTGTCTGAAATCTTGTTGTGAGCATGTGATATTGTTCTTGTGAATAAATTAATATAAGGATGGCCTCATTCTAGGCTATATGTGGTTATATAGGTGCACATTTTAAATCATAGAAGAATATCAGCAACACCTGTATATTTTTGCATGTTTTATAGTAGGAAGTGACAGTCATATGGTGAAGCCCTTTTCTACTACTATCTCCAGGTTCTCAAGTATTTTATTGAAGGTAAGTTACTTGTGATCTCTCAAAACATTCTCTTCAGAGAGGTCTTCATCAGCAGTACTCCTCCCTTCCTTCCTTCCTTCCTTCCTTCCTTCCTTCCTTCCTTCCTTCCTTCCTTCCTTCCTTCCTTCCTTCCTTCCTTCCTTCCTTCCTTCCTGAGGAGAAATAACTGGACTCCAGACGATCCAATGTGAATCAACAGAAGCCGTTTATTAAGCACAGATCATCATCTTTTATACCCCGTGTTGTAGCCGTACACGCGACTCGCTTGTTTCTGATTAGCTAGTTACACTGTCCACGCGCTGTGCATGCAGTTCATTCACACATCAGATTGGTTACAAGAATTCACATAGTAAATTGCTTAGTCATTAGCACAACATGTTTTCTACCTTCTCAGTTCCCGTTTTTCCCATGTACTAATTCCATCTTCTACCACCTGTTTTGCTGTTAATCTAATCTCTCATAGTAGGGAGGCTGGCTCACATGACCATTTTCTCTCAGATACGTTCCTACACCTCTCTTCCTCTCTTCCTCTCTTCCTCCCTTTCCTTCCTCCCTTTCCTTCCTTCCTTCCACCATCCTGCCCTCCCTCCCAAAGTGGCATTGGAGTGTCTCCAGAACTCTTGTGCTGTCCTGCCTGCAGTATGGCATGACAAATCCTATAGAATAATTGTTTTGAAAACGGTGTCCTGAAAACAGTGGTTGCTCAGTCTCCTGGGTTTTGATTTTGTGACAGTGAACCAAACCTGAAAAGATTTTCCTTGATAAGCAAATAAGTAAGTTGATAATTTGACATTCCTGATTTGGTAATAGGAGAAGAAATGTAACCGGGTAAAATTGCACCTGTCCGTTTTAGGAAACCTAACTAACGGTTTCTGGTGAATCCTCCCTTTTCAATTGAAGATTTAATAGTTTTGTGACTAGCATGGAATAAGTTGATAATTCGTTTTTTAGATCCAAGGAATCATTCTGCATTCTGGCATGGCCACAGTTGATGAACTCACTGGCAATTTCAGGCCAAGTACTAAATAAACAGTCAGAGGGAACACTTGTTTCAACTGATGATCACTTCATAACTGGCTGGAGATACATTGGCAAGGAAGAGAGCAGAGGTTGATGGTACACCTTTCCTGTATTTAAGCAGCAGAGAACACTTAATGCTATTTCAGGCAATTACCTTTCTTGGGTTAAAACTGTGGTGACATTAATCTAAGCAGATAGGGCTGTGTGAACAGGTGTGGTGGTAATGTGCAGCCCACAGCAAACGTCTCAGCAGACAATTCATGCCATTGATATTTGACCGAAATCACCAAGTATGATGATCAGTTTTTCATGAACTTTTTATTATATTGTAAAGAATCTGCAATCACTTATCCTGTGCTTGTCTCACAGTTCATGAAGAAACAACATTTCAAAACATAATAGTCAGATGATCTCAGGATGCAAGAATCCTTCAGATGTTTCCAGAGTCTGGTTGAAACATACTTCTATTTGACAAAAGCAGGAAATGTTAATTTTCAGCCCTTTTATAAACACTGGAATTCTCTGCAAAGGGAATTCTGTTGCCCAAGCAAATACACACTTGTGCGATTCAGACCCAATTAGTGGTTTATATGGTTCACTTTGAGTATATGTGCTACAATAACAACTAGAAAACAGCTTGTTGAGTTCAGGTATTAAATGAGTCCACCTTTTTTCTTTGTCAAGATATTTCTGATTCCAGCTTGTTCGTGTCCATCTCACATGAAGTTTAGCAAGCACCCGCCTATTTTCTGTACTCCCTTCAGGCTCTTTTTTTCTTTCCTCTCCCTTTACCCAAGGATATAGTGCTCAAATATGTGCCTTTGGCTCATACCATTTTCTTTTTAGTGGTAGAAAGAATTCTTTTGATAAATCAGGCAAGAAAAACACCTGTACATTTTTCAATAACTCCATTTGCTTAAAGTATTGAAAGGAATTCAACTACACCTTTTCAAGGATATTCTTCCTTTCTGATAGCTTATGTTTTTCAGGCTGCTTTCTGTATTAAAGAACATATGTTTGCAATGCTAGTAGTCTGCACTTTGTTCCAAGAAAACTGAAAACAAATGTGGGAGAGATGACTTAGCGCTCTGTAGCTTCTGTGGGGAACAAAATGCTGTACATTTGTGCATGAGCACTGGATAAAAGTTAGTTCACGTGTTCCTTTTAAAGCAAGGAAATAGTTACTGAATATTTTCCATACCAACACAATAGAGTAATAAGAAGTGTGCTCTGTTTAATTGACTGAAAATCATTAACAGTGCTTCCTGGTTGGTAGGAAGTTGTATTCCTGATTCAGCAGTTCCCCCATGCAGTCCATTGTTAAGGACACAATAATATACTTTAATTCTGTAGCCTGGAGTTACAAGCCTAAGTCCAGTGCCATCAGAAATAAAGCAAACAGCTTTGGATTTCAGTGGGAGGGCAAATAAAGTCTTACACTTTTCTCAGAACTTCTGTCATGAAGGTAAAAAGATGAAAGCTTATTTTGACAACTGCAAGCTGGTGGAATGTCTTCATGTACAGAACAAACTATGTATTTTTAGTAACAAATTAGGGCCAGATTTTCCAGGGAATATATGCAGACTGTGTTCACAAAAAGTTTGTGGTTTCTGCTTCCTTTTTAATGCTTTTTCTTTGTCTAATCCGCACTCACATTTGCAGTGGCTAACAGTTTGGAAAAAAAAGAAAAAAAGGTGGATGCGTGTGGGGAATAGGGAAAAGAAAATTTTTGTCAGAAGTTGTTGTAAATGAGAACACTTTCACTCAAACCAAAAAGGTTTTTCTACTAAAATAGATAACGTATATATTTTCTTATATAATATTAAAAATATTATATATTTTTAAAAGGTGATGCTTCTTGTACTTGCAGGTCTGCATTATATCCTAGACAGACTTTCTGGTTTCCTAAATCACTTTGAATGTTTAAATAAAAATTTCCCTTATAATTGCACAAATTTAAAACTTGGAGATTCTGCTAGTAGTCTTTAAACAAAAATTCCTCCTTCCATAGATTTAGTATTACTTCTGTGCCCCATAGATCTGTGTTTTATCAATAATGTTATAGTATCTCTCCTACAGATATTTCTCATTTTACATGTATTTTAGGAAATAACAATTTCTATTGGTTGTAAAGAAAAAAAAACATGCTAATGTGTTCAGGGTATGTGCCTAAAATCCCTTTAGAAAACCACAACAGTCGAACAGTGAATACTTTCCTTCTCCTCGGAATAACTCTATAACACAAACTGCATCAATGTCTTGGCTGTCTCCTATTTTCGGGGTTGATTTTGTGTATGCTCAATTAAACTACACTACTGTTGGAGCAGCGATGTGTTTGCTCAGTAAGTTCAGTTCCTCCTCTAATACTTTATTCTTTTGATTGAGTGTCTTAATGCCCTTTTACTCAGGCTACCTTGTAGCAGTGTGTCTCCTTGTCAGTAAGGGGTGAAGGACCTTCATTCCCTGAGCTGTGCTCCTCAATGCTAGGTTTGCCAGTATGGGAGAGGGTGTATATAATTATAGTTGCAACCAACCCAGGAAACCAAGCCTTTCTGCTTCCAAAGGAAATTAAGAGTTCTGAATTACCATTTGAATGTGGATTTTTCTTCTGCTGGCTGCGTTGTGTAGATGGAGAAGTCCTCTGACCTTAAGTCATTAAAAAGCCTATCAGCAGTACACACTTAATTTACTTTCATCACTTTCATTTTCTCAGGGTATCGGGTACCTTGAACAAATGGTTGACTTCTCCTGACAACTGACTGGTGAATGCTTAGGCAGGTTTCCTATGACAGCTGTGCTGCAGGCTTAGAAACAAACGAGAGCTCTGTGACCTGTGTTCCATGGTGCTGGCAACGCAGCCTGGAATAAACTCTGGTCTACATTACAAATAATATTCCTCTGAACAATATTTTCCCACTGTGAGCAGCATGGATGATTTTGTTCAACCAACCTTACAAAAGCCTATGTTAGGGTGACTCTACTTTGAGGAGTAAACATCAGAATCTTTTGAGGAAACAAAAATGCTTACCAACAGTATGGTTCATATTTGGCTTCTGAGACAAAGTATGTGAAGAGAGATTATCTGTATTCAGAATTTGTGGCAATCTGTATTGAATTAAAAAAAAAAAGTTGACATTTTATCATTAAATGAAAACTAAAAAATATGGTTTGGGAAACATCAGAGAAACTATTTTAACAGCAATGTTGCAATGCCAATTTGATGTGCTACAAATGCCAAAAAAAGTCCATGCTTGAATGAGGTGTCCTGATAAGTTTTCACTGGTGTTGTAGTGTAACTGATACGCATTCCTGAAAAGTATTTTGTGAGGGCAAGACAGCTTGTTGGCTGGTTTTGTACAGAATCTGGATTTGTGGGCTGCCTCACTGCTAGATCTGCGGCATTAATGAAGCGGATGCTTACCTTGTGCACAATTCAGGAGCTGTGCAAAGTTCTTGCTGTGACCACTGCCACGCCGATGTCTGTTGTGGGATTCACTGTATAATCCACGTTTAGTTCAGATTTAGTCCTTACTTCTTGTTATTGTGTTAGTTAGGCTGAGTTGGCAGCAGCCTTTTTGTAGTGAGGTTTTCAACCAAGTCACTCGTTTGCGGTGGTTTAGGTGGCAGAATGAATTGGTCCATGGTCACACTAGTTTTCTCTGAGATAGCTAAACTGGGAGCTTTGGGAAAGATATTTACTGAGGGCACCTCAGCCTCTAGTGAGATTCAAAAGCAGTAGTTGGCGCTTTGCACAGCTTTGGAGCAACTGTGAGCTGGAGATTGCCTATTTAGGGGACCAGAGTAAATCTAATCTGAACTAAACACTTCAAAGAGCATATAATGTAGATGCCAGAGGCTCAGCACCAGCTACTGCACCTACTCACGTGGATCAGAACTGCTGTGTAGATGTCGTAAGGGCAAAGCAAAAATATAACTCTGAAAAACTTAGCTGATTTTTAGTAAAATAGTCCAAAATACACAGTTTTAGCGTGACCCCTGTTTTCCTGGGATTCACAAAGCCTTCTAACAGCAGAGGAGGAGCCCAAGAGTCATATGGAGGCAGAATGTGGCTATAATCAGACTACACAAATGAAGGCAGGAGGATTAATTCAAGGAGGAATGGGATGAAGTCACACAGGATGGAAAGATAGCTGGTTTGAGTTGTTCATATCTGAAATTCAAAACAGACTTGGGAGAAAATGAATAAAGCAGAGATCACTGAACTCAAAGTGAACCAAAACAAATGAGATTCATATGGCTCTAAGAGCCAGCTGATGAAATCTTTAAATACATGAATGTTCTTTCAAATGTAAGCGCGTCTCTGTCTGTTTAGGAGCATGTGGTTTTGCTAGCTAGCAAGTACTTGGTGCAGTGATTGATCTCTACAAATTAATTTGCTAAGAGAAACAAATAATGGAGTAAGTGTTCACATTTCTCAGGACACAGCCAGTAACTCCCTGTTGGCTGCTGTCTGAATCCCTTTCCAATGAATCAACACAAGACTAAGGTTAGCGATATAATTAGACGATTACAGTCTTTGGCTGTTTAATTAAATATGACTTTGTGCAAATATTTTGTCGCCAGGCTGTTGAAACTTGCTAGGTACACACTTTTGGAAGTAGCATGTAAACTTGGGAAATTACAGTCTTTGATCTTTGAGGTTTTCTGTTCTTTGAAGTTTTTTTCTAAAGTCGCTGCAATACAAGTGTTAATTTAATACAGTAAAGTGGAAAAATAATCTTAAGTCAGGGAGTATTAACACACAAAACCTCCTAGCTTTTCATGTGTCGCTTAAATTTGTAATCCTCCTTCTAAAAGCAGTTCTCCTAACAGTTTCATCTTTGCTGAACTATTAGGAACCGCACAGTAAGCACTTTCTTTCTCTGTGCTTTTAGCTTAGTCCCTTAGCTTTCATTCTCCTTTTGTTTTTAACATTTAAATCCCTTTGAAAGGTATCTTTTCTTCTGTGCTCAGTATAATTATTGCCAGTATGAATGCTATTTGTTAAAAATTTCTTATGCCTCTGCTTACCACTCCTCTTTTCCTGAAGTTTCCCTTTGAGATCTCTATTGCCGCAATGCCTGAGCTTCTCACAGTATTTTCAATGATCATTTTCAGAAATACTGTTATGAGATTGGCAAGTATTATTTCCATGTGTGAAATGTGAAAGCAATACTTCTGAAGGCAGGGTCTCCAAAGTCCCGAGTTAGGAACTTTACTTTAGAGATGTTTTACTTTCTTTTACTTCTCCACTTTTATTATCTCAAAAGGGTTATGTACATATTTGATTTTTCTAGGATTTTCTGTGATCCTCTCTAAACTAGGCATATGGTAATGCTCAAGAGTTTTTTTTAACAATAGCAGTCTGGGGCACATTTAGAGCATAAGAAGCTTGCTTTCAAGGGATAGGTTTGTTTAATCAGGATTTAGAAATGACCCAAGGACTTGGGAGGAGGGTGTTTTTCTTCCTCTTTATTATTTGAGTGAAAGAAGTACTACTGAGTGTCTTTCATAACAAAGTACTGTTAGGAACAGGGGTATTTCTATAGTTATTTTCTTTATTCAGACATTAGAGCTTAACAATTTGTGATGTGGAGAAGCAGGTAGAAGAGAGTTCAGCAAACTTCTTGTTTGGAGGGCAGGGAGACTCAATAATCACAGAATCACAAAATGGTTCAGGTTGGAAGGGACCTTAAAGATCATCTAGTTCCAACCCCCCTGCCCTGGGCAGGGACACCTCCCACTAGACCAGGTTACTCAAAGCCCCATCCAGCCTGGCCTTGAACACTATCAGGGATGGGGCATCCATGACTTCTCTGGGCAACCTGTTCCAGTGTCTCACCACCCTCACGGTAAAGAATTTCTTCCTAATATCCAATCTAAATCTCCCCTCTTTCAGTTTGAGGCCATTACCCCGTGTCCTATCGCTACACTCCCTGATAAAGAGTCCCTCCCCATCCTTCCTGTAGCCCCCCTTCAGATACCAGAAGGCTGCTATAAGGTCTCCCCAGAGTTTTCTCTTCTCCAGGCTGAACAACCCCAGCTCTCTCAGCCTGTCCTCAATAGCAGAGGTGATCCAGCCCTCTGGTCATCTTTGTGGCCACTTTCAAGGAGATGTGAAAGACATATTTTTTCTTCCTACACAGTGCTAAATGGGTCTTACACTTTCAAACTGTCTTGCTGGAGCAAAAAGCTGCTTGCTGATAGAACAAATAAGTGACTGTGGTCTAATGTGATTCATCAGGCTACAGTACTGAAATAGATCCTCTTGCAGTTGGCTGTTGCTGGCTTTCCGTCAGACTAGTCTGCCTTCATGGTATGAGGCATCGTATTTCTGTTTCAGGGAAAAATCCACACTGTTGTTGGAGACAGAAATTAAATGCTTTCATAGATGTGTTTATCAAACTGTACCCAAGCAGCTGCATTATAAAGACCGTGTCCCTCTAGAATTAATGACAACTACTGTTGACTAAGTTTTCAAAAGAGGCTGTGATATGTTCTTTTCTGCTTTAGAATAGTAATGTGTACATTTCAATGTAAATATAGTTGAGCTATTACAAACAAGAAAGACGTTGCTTCTTTTATGGGAAGTTCCCTACGTTTGCCTGCTTAGTTTTCCTTTCAGAAGAGGGTTTTTCTTTTTTCAGATGTAGCCAGAATAACTCGAGTTTGACCATCTTTTACTAGATACTTGTTGTTTTTTGGAGAACCTCCTTCTGTCATTAGCAGGTAAGCTGAGTAGTGGTGAACAGTGTCATCACTCTGTCTTGTGAACTGTATTTTCCATCCATCCATCAAACTCATGCATGCATTTGATATGAAATAAATTTATCTGCCAACCAAAAATTCTTTCCATAACAAGAATTTTCTCTTAAAGAAAGCAGATGAATGAATTGAAAGATCTTTTCGCAGAAGCATTCTTCTAAATCTGATCAGATTCCTATGCATTTTGCTATATGAATAGTGCTAAAAGGATCACATTTTCTGAATGGGTGTACTATTGTTAAAAGTTATTGTTATACTCTTTCCACATATTTTCCTATAAACAATTATAAACTCTGGGCAAACTGAGGTGTTGGAAATAAAAAAGGGTAGAAGTAAGACAGAGAGAGAGGTAGAAAGACAAATACCAAATTCACCAATTACTGATATACTCAGTAGCATGGTGACCAGAAATGCATGAAACAACTTTTGGAATAGCTGTCCTGATAGCAAGGCCATTCTTTTCTCAAGACGCCTGACCCTTCTGTTGTGCTGAAATGTCATTTTGCATCTGACTTAAGCTTTTCCAATGGAAACTCACTCACAGCTGGACACTTTCACAAAAAATTTAATTTTAGTCAGAGTAATGTCTTTCCAAAGTATAAAATTACATGATTATTTCCTGAACAGCTTTACCAACCTGGATTTAAAAACAGCTGACCTGAAGCACAGGCTTTTTCCCTCACATGGGTGTCTGAGTATCGAGAAGGGAAAATTATATTGACGTTTAATGATCTATCACAAGGTCTTTCAGTCTTCTGACATTTAGTATATGTGGATAGATGAAATTGTTATTGATTACTGCTTGGGCAGTTAGGAATCAGTGGGATCCTGATAACAGTATTTCTGGTTTATTCAGGTCTCTGCATTTGGCTGGCTGACATTTAGGAATGTGGCTAGCGGGACATGACTGTGAGTGAGGTGGGCGTTTTTCTTGCGTGATATCTAATGCTTATATTTTTTAACTTAGGATACAAATAGTTGTCTCATATTAAGAGTGTGGTCATAACAATGAATATATCTAATTTTTCTGTTATTTACAAGGCCTCTACTGCTTCTGTTTCATCCATTCTTGCACATTTCACTTTTGTCTGGTGCTAGAGTGGAAAGTCCCCCATGATTCCCTTGTAGCTTATATAATGTAGCTGCCCAGCACAACATCATTGGAGTGCTTCAGACACCTTTAATTTTAGCTCATGAACTATTTTTGAAGTTTTTAATGAACTGGAATACTGAATGTTTTAAGAACTGCAGGGATTTGATGTAGAAGTCTTCCAACCGTATGAGACCGGTGATTGGCTGGGAAAGGTAACCAACTGAAATTTGTTTCATTATTCTTAGACTCTTTTGCAGTGATATTTTAGTGAACTTCAGAAGACAAAGTAAAGAATGTACTTTTATTTGTAAACTAAGGATTGTTCCTTTTCAGTAATCACCATGTTCACCTCAAAATATGTTATGTAAAGAAATAGACATATTATTGAGAAGAAAAAGAATAGAGGTTGACTCAGAAAGATGTTTTCCAGACTCTAGAGAATGAAGATAAAGTTTTCTTGAAGTGCCTCCATGCAAATAATGCCCTTAAATTTCAGTATGTGAACATGATCAGTTCTGAAAAACTATATTCTGACATGCTGAATTCTGTTTATTTGCTCCCTTGTAGGTGCCTACTACCATTTGAGATGTCCATAGTTATCTGAGATACCAACACAAGGATGACACATAGGACACTGGACCTATGGAGAAGCATACTTTTCTGGTTGGCAGTTGAAGTTGATAAAATTGTATTGGTACATCTGAAATGGCACTGAACACCTATGTTTTGATTTAAGAGGAATCTTCATATCTAAGCTTTTATTTACCTAGTGTCTTGCCTTTTTATTTTAAAGTTTTAATTGATAGAGAGCCTACAAGTTTAGATGAATCCTACCTATATCCAATCTTCTTTAAGAGTGACCCGCAGAAATTGTCTATATTGGGGGTGGGGGTAGGGTTAGCAACTACGGTTCCTTCTTTCCTTTGACCTTAATCTCTTTGCAGAACTCTTCCTTTGAAAGCTACATGTGGGAAACAGATTTTTCTTTAGTATAGAATAATTATTAAAATGTATTTTATTCTTTCTTTGGAATAATGTATATATTTTTTGGGAAATGTGTAATGACAAGGGCCCAGAGCATCATCTGACTTTTAACTCAGCAGCAGTTTGATGATCAACAGAGACTGACAGTCTCCTGGGATCCATAGTAATCAAAAGTGGTAAGGGTAGGAATAGGTAAAGAAGTGCTAATGTAGTGCTAAATTGGATCCACTAAAAGCTCCTGCATATTAGCGGGAGCTGATATTCTGATGATTACTTTGGGCTTGACATCATATGAATGCAGTCATTTGACTTTTTTTCTCCAGCCTGCGTCTAGGCAGATCAAGCTTGTTTCTGCCCAGCATTTGAGCAAGAACAAGATTGTATTGGCTTGCAATATACACTGCAAACGTAACCTTTGCTGGCAATGACAAGGCCTTTTTCTAGAGATATTCTTGTTAGCTCTGCTTATCTGAATGTGTTAGCAGTTTACTCCTGGAGAAATACTTATTGTCAGCTGCAAAGTAGTTTTAGAAACTGAACATGTAACTACTAAGGATTTTCTGCCTGAAGGCAAAGGTCACAAAAAGGTCCATGAGCCCTGAAATTTCTTTTTCCTGACTCAAAATAGGAAGTCACTGGAATATTGATCTTGGATTTTCAATCAGATTTCACTCTCTACAGAACTGAATTTCATTCCAATTCAGAATCTCTCTATGGTGTTACAGCATAGTCATGAAAGTAAATTAAGAATAAAAATCATGGATTGCAGATATTGTTGACCCTTTAGGTAGAATTAGGTCATCTAACTGCAAGACAGGTAAGAAAAAATCATGAAGGTGCCTTGTGACAGAACCCTACATAAATATTATGATTTATAACAGACAAAGACACCTCCTCTGGCAATTTAATTTAGGATGCATCAATAGGCCTTAAACTGTGGACAGGAAACATGTATCTGGACCTCCAAGGAGCTGCCCTCGGCACAGGCTATAATCCTCTTGCCCTTTCATTCCCTTCTGGACAAATCTTGCAATCCCTTCTGCAAATACCCCGAAGTACTATTTTCTTGAGTGACCTGAGCTTATTAGTGACTGATTTATGTTCAAGAGTTTTTGCGATTCTCTATTGATGTGTTCCTGCATCTGAGTCCTCAGTCTGTTAGGCATTGTGGTGGTATTGAATTCAAGACAAACTGTGTCTTTTCAATATTGAAATACCATCTGAGAGAGTAGAAATTCTCTAACTCCTCACTTTGGCAATATTTTATTTAGCAGGTAAACCAATACCTTCCCCTGATACCATATGGTATCCACTGCTCAGAACTTAAGGCAGTTTCGCTTCCCTTCTGTGTGCCTGAATGAATCTTAAAGATATACCATGTGAGGAAATATACTCTGTGCTGAACTCAATAGGGCTGTTGAAGCTGGATACAGTGAATGCAGGTTTTCACCATTTTTTCCCCAACACCTTATATGTGGTGTCAGCTAAATTTCTTCTGAAATTCTGTGTCCGACCATGAGTGGAAACTCACAGAAGATGATGATTTGGTAATACTTCATGTATATACTCCAAGTAATTCATGCTTAAGAACATCAAAATTTTTCTTCTTTCTTGA
This sequence comes from Larus michahellis, assembly GCF_964199755.1. Lineage (NCBI taxonomy): Eukaryota > Metazoa > Chordata > Aves > Charadriiformes > Laridae > Larus > Larus michahellis. The sequence goes on from NC_133930.1 coordinate 65,971,978, forward strand.
CAACAGATCTGACTAACCAGACCTGGTTCATAAGCTAGAGCCACTGTGTGGTTTAACCCCGGCAGGCAGCTAGAAACACACAGCTGCTCACGCAGTCCTCCTCCTTCCCCCCAGAATGGTGGGGAGAAGAGAGAGAAAAGGAGGAGAAAGGGAAAGGAAAAAAACTAGTGGGTTGAGACAAAGACAGTTTAATAGAAACAATAACTGTAAAGGAAAATAAGAACAATAATAATAAGGATAACAACAATAATAATGACACAAGTCACTTTCACTGCCCGGTGAATTGGCACTTTCTGGAGCAGTGACCATGTTTTCCTGCCCCCCCAGCCCACCTCTGTTTTTATACTGAGTGTGACATCTATGGTACAGAATATTCCACTGGCCATTTAATTTTTCTATCTACGCTTCTTCCTCAGCTTCTTTGGGAAGCTGAAAAGACTCCTTAAAACGTATAAACATTGCTTAGCAATGACTAAAACAATATGTATTGTTGACATTTCTTTCACAGCAATCACTAGGAAGAAAATTAACTCCTTCCTGTCTGAAACCAGGACAATCATTTTAGGAAGTAAGAACAGATATATGTCCAGCCAGGTGTCATGCTGCAAATAAGAATTCTTTTTCTGTTTTATCTAATAAAAGAAGCTTTCAGCCACCTTACAGAACTCAGTACAAGGATGTGTGTCTCAGTACTTCTTTTGATGGTGCAAAACTCCTTCCAGAACTGAACCTTTGGCTCCTGTCTCATCTGATGGCTCCCCTTCATTTATTTTGCTCCTGCCTGAATTTTGAAGGGCTTGCCTAATGAAAACTTTCCACTTGCAAGTGTCTTGATTTCCGTGTATTGACTGACAGGTGTTTGTTGAAATGTATTATGTTTTTTGAAAAAGGCTTTCCAGGTGCTTCCCTGATTCATTTTGTCACAAAAGGAAAAACTGCAGTATCAAACTCATTCTTGCCACAGATTATTGTACTTACCATTGTTATTCTTAAAACTTTAAGACCACTAATGAACTTGCAGTCGTGTAAGTGCCTTAATCATGTTAATATCAAGGATTCTTTTATTGTTTTCTTTGCTTTCTACATAATCAGTCAAATCTCTGGGTTCTTCTTATTTAGGGTCTTAGTCATTGGATGTTGAAACAATATTTTCCTTACCAAAGTTAGAATGAAAATCCAGACTATGCTTTAGTTTCAAATTATTCTTGACTGAGTATATTTTTCATAGTTTGATTCTTAAGGTGCATTTTTCTACTGTTGGGAGACCAGTTTTGAAACTTTGTTTTCTTTGATAGAGGTTGTTCAAATATTTCCATACAGAAATGTACAGAAGGTCTCTCAGAAGGTGCTTATAACAGTAATTCTGTAATATTGCATAAAGGAAAGCACTAGGAACAAGAAAGCTGAACTTATGTATTTCTCTATTCATGTTGTTAACAAGTGGTTTTTCAAACCATGTTCCAAGCCTCATGAAAAGCAATACCTAAACAAGAATCATGAGGTGAGATTTACTTTGTGGAGACAACAGTATAAGCTACAATTGCACTGAATTTTGGCAGTAAATGTCCAATTCCTGGTAATTACCAGCAAACTGTGAAAGGAAAATGCAAAACAGATTTCAGATAAAAAAATCCTTTGAACATGGATTTGTTCAGTTCCTTCTATGTTTCAGGACAGCTTTAGCTGTATTCTTACAGAAGAAAGAAGTCAGTGGCTGGTAGTAACTGCAAAGTAAATGCTGAGTTCATTCTACCTGGCTTGAAATTCTTCACTAAGGCTCCCAAATTAAGAGCAGGCCTCCCCGAGCCTTTTTTAGCAGACACTAGAAAGGACTCTGCTTTCTAGGATGAAAAGTACCATCTGGAGATGCTTTCTTGCCTCTGCAGGCTGTGCATGGAGGTCAGGACAAATAGAGTTGAGACACTGAAAAGCCAGTTGCTAGTTGAGCTGGATCTATGCAAATGATGAAACAGAGGTGTTCTTTCATATATCTGTCATTAACTCAAGCCCTAGCGAATGTACCTCAAGCAGACTGAGAGCCAGTGATGTTTACTAGATAAGGATCCGTGACATGTGATGTATTTCAACTAGAAAACTGCTGTCTGGTTGTGAAATGTATTCTCTGAAGAATATATAGACTATAACTTGAGGTTACAGAGTGACTGCAAAATGGCAAGACTTTCTCAGATTTTTTCTGTTCTCTGAGTTATGTATTTTTTTCCTACTATTTGGCTATAAAATTAGTTTCACATGTGAAACAGGTCATGTTTCAGTTTTTCAAGACTTTTCTATTTCTCACTTTTAAGAATCCTTTTTTATTCCACCATGGAAATCACTTGGAATTGGGCCACTGACTTAGATGGAGAATAATGAATTCCATGTCTCCAAATACAGTTCCGTAAAGTAACTGCAAGTCAATTCAGCTTCCCTAATTTGTGTTGTTATAAATCTAATAAGTAACATAAATAATATAGTAGTTTTGATCACTTCTGTGTATTGATTCTTATGTATATATGTAAATGTTGCTTTTGTGAAAACATAGGATAGAAAGTGTATGCTTATCACCTGGCATGTTTATAAATCAAATTAGCTGAAGATACAAAGCCAAATGACTCAACGGAACATAAGCTGTCTTTTCAGTCACAACACTATCTCACTGTCTAGTGGGAACTTTGTATAAATCACAAGCCTGCATCAACAATACAGCATGTATAAAACTCATCAATACATTTCATTATGTTTTAAGTCCTGACACTTTTTTTTCATAATTCCTATTAAGTGTGCCTACTTCATTGCTATACTCCTTGGGCTGCATTAGTGAGGGGCACATTTCTTGTTACCGTATCTCCTTAGCGTGTGTTTATTATGTGTTTCCTGTGTGATTACTGTCCCGCTACAGTACAAAATGACATTAGATGTTACACTTCTAAAAGGTGTCAAGATAAAAACTACGACTTATTTCTGTTCTTCCACACAAACTGACATTTTGATTGCCTGTTGACTGGATTTGCTGGATAAATAGTAGGAGTAAGGGTCCCTGTGCTGTGGCCAAAGGGTTTTTCAAGATCTGAACAAAAAGAAGGGATCATTCCCCATTCTATTTATCTCTTACATTTGTTTGCTTTGTACATATAAATTCTGACCATAAGTGTGTTTATGGAGAAATGAATTTCACCTTGGAAATTCTCAAATTTGTGTTTGATTTTTGTTAAAGTACAGCTTGAGTTGGTATTCAAATGACTGCTTTTGGTAGACATTTGGATTTGAATCTTACAAATTTACTGGGGAAGAGAATGCCACAAACATTTGGAAATTGCTTCTATTATTTGAAAAAAATATTTATGTGGTGCAGTCATGTTCTGATATAGTTGCCTTATAGTGTCATGGTTGTAACAGCTGAGTACTGTGATCATAAAAAGTGAAAAATCTTCCTTCAGAAAACTGAAAATTGTGTCCAAAGGCAATAGAAAAAATATAAATTATGTTAAGTTAAATTTGAAATCATACCTAATCAGGCTTTTTTTGAAGATTTTTGAAGAGTAAATTGTCTTAAGCATGAAAATGACTAATAAAAATGGTTTCAAACATCAGAAACTGGAAGCCTGTTCTTGATTCCACAAGGCTGATGGATGGCTGGCATATAAAAATGAACACTTAAGTCACCAGAAGTATAATCTAAATTATTTTTTTATAGTTGTGTTCATCAGCCTTAAATAGGCGCATCACTGGAAAAGATTTTAGAGCAAAATATAAGAGTAATGAATTGTCAGAGCAAAAGGTTTCACCCAAGAGGTCTAGAATTAATTGCTACCAAATGTAAAACCTGTTGCTTGAATCCAGAAAAGAGTAAGGAAGCAAATGAGAACAAGTTTTCAAAGAGAGCTCCAAAGGGCATCTGAAGAACTACAGGCCATTACATCTTACTTCTATATCATTCATATTGGCAGAAACTTGAAGAAAGAATAGAGCTAGTCAACTGGGAAATAAGTGTGTTAAGTCATGTCTTGTGATCCTGCTGTAGTGCTGAAAGTCGCAACAGCAAACACAGATGAGGACAGCTGGCTGATAGACCATTGGATTTGCGGAAAATGGTGATTAAATATTGAGTAAAATAAGGAAAACAGTGGTAAGTTTTCACAATGAATGTAGACTGTTAGTGCCATTTCTTGATTGCGTCTGAAGGTAAAAAATCCTATTGATGCTGATCTTCAGAAAACATCTAGAAATGGGGTGAACAGCAAGATGACTATGCTTTGACATTAGAAAACTACTCAAGGTAGGAAAGTGTTGCAGAAGGTTGTCAATGAGTAATGTCAGTGAGTAATGAAGTGCCAGCTAATATTTAATGTCAATAAATATGAAGCAATGCAGATGACAAGACAGTCTTGATGGTAGGCGCAATAACTGGCTTGAAATTAGTCATGCCTCATTCCTGAGTCAATATTTGAAGTTACTGTGGACAGCTCGTTGAAATGTTCATCTCAGTCCCCAGCAGTAGTGGAAAAGGTAAATAGGACAAGAATAGAGAAAAAACCATCATGGTACCACACAACTAGCCCAGACTCCAACCAAGATTATCAGATGGTTACTTTACAGAGAAGGGAAAATGATCCAAGTCTTCTCACTATAGAGAAGAGATGGCTGAAGGTGATTTTGATAGATGTCCACGTAATTGCAAATGGTCTGGTCAGAGTGAACAGGGAATTATTTTTCACTGTTTTTCACGTTATAACTTCTATACAATATCGAGTGAAGTTAGTGTGCAGGAGATATAAAACAAACAAAAGTGAATCCTTTTTCAAAAAAATTGTTACTGAAGTGTGCAATTAATTGCTAAATAAAGGTATCTAAACAGATTTAAAATGTCATTAGAAAAACATGTGAAAGAAAGGTCCATTCAACGGATTTATACTGGCTGGTCTGGATGCAAACTGTAGCTCATGATTTTTCAAACAGATGACTGATGAAAGTGAAGGTGCTATTGTCAGCATAAGGTAAGCATTGCCTACATTTCTCCTCATTTGTTCTTATGTACTGCAATTATTATGAAGGAAAAATGAAATTATAATTCTTAGCATCTTTAAATTATTTTAAAATATTATTTTAACATTTTTATTATGATTATTATAACACCAACTGGCAACACAGGTCAGTGTTTCTGGCATATCTGTATGTTGCAAACTTAATACTCTGCAAACATTCACTGAAGTCACCAAGTGTCTGAAAAAAAGGATTTCCGTGGAACTTGTTAAATGCTGTTCAATATTATGTCATGGTAAGGGTCCTTTAATTGTCAGGAAGTTATATTCCTCCTCTCCCGCTTTTCCCTGGGAACAACCTCATTCTGCATTTGAAGAGTTTTTTTGTGTGATCTGAGATTTATAGATCTTTGATTGGGACTAACACTAAATGCTAGATTTCAGTGAAATAATTCCTACCACTCTCATTTGCTGTTTATGATGGGGTTTTTTGACCATTGGATTATACATGTTCCAAAATACCTTTTGGAAATTACATGATGTCAATTAAAATAGTTGTAGTTACATCAATTAAAATTTTTTACATCATTATTCATACAAAATCTTCACTATTATTTTATTAAAGCTCTGGAACCATAGTGACTTTAAAAAGGATTTCAATAACAAGGAAACTGTCCCATATTTTTAGGATCACTGTGAACAATATGTTATCGATCAAATGTATTCTTAAAGCAGGTCAAAATATGGGGTTGAAATGAGCATTTTTTTGGTTGAGTGGGAAAAATTATACCTCCTGGTATGTCAGCCTCTTGTAGAAAACAATAGATGGTAAACGTAGATAAAGGAAGCTCTTTCAACTTTTGCTGAAAATACATAAGCAATATAATTTTTCCCAGGAAAGTCCACTGTCTTGTTTGTATGGGTTTCTATGTCTGCTTTGGTGACCTGCTGTGTGCTTATGTTCTACGTGTTTACCGTAGTGCTTGCTCTTGCAGCTGGAGTGCAGACCTGGTGCAACCAGGCATTGGAAGGCATCATCAGGTTGTGAGAATGATCTCCCAATACCCATGCCACTATCAGAAGCAACTGGGAAGTACTGCATGCTCTTTTGACTTTCATGCGTTTCTCTGCTGTTTGTGTGAGTGTGTGGAGATGGCACAGGGAATAGGCTACTTCATTCTCTCAGCACAACAGAGATGAGGAAAGGGATACACATTGCAGGTTGCATCTCATCTGTTGCTGTTGTCACCAGGCAGCAATGCATACAATGGCTGACTGAATAGCTGTGGCCTTGGAGAGAGCAGAGACTGCTTTAGTAGGGTTTTCTGCATATTTTTTCTGTCTGAAAACCATCCTAGAATTTTACAGCATGGGCCAGGTAATGAAATACCCAATGAAACTGCACTCTGAAATCACAGACTTTTGAGCAACTGGGAAATCTTGTTGTAACAAATTGAAATGTCTTGGAAATAACTCTTAGAACTGAACAGAAGGTTATAATTTCACTTTACAGTTGCACACATGAATGAGTGAACAGTTAATTTAGATCAGTAGCACACCAATGAATTTAGGGATAGTACTGCAAAACAGCAGTCTATAGGAGTCAAGTATAATGTTTTTTAACAAGTTACCTCATTAAGTTTATTTAATAGACATATTGGGAACATACTTTAAAAACTCCTACAAGTAAGATATTTTTTGTCTTCAGAATGAGATTACTTTCATGCTTCTAGTTATACATTAACATCATCTGTCACTGTGCTGCACGCAGTACGTTAGAATACATATTACAAGCTCCACAGCATTTTTGCATTGTAGGCCTCTATGATTACTTATTATATTCCTTATTACATGAATCCATGTTTTTGTTTTTGCAGCCATATGATTTTGCTTTTATGCAGCCTCTCAGATTCATCTGTGTCGTGACCTTCAAAAGCAAGGCCAAGTTTTCTTTTCATGAACAATGAAACAACCTGAAAAGAAAACCATCACCTTTTTTTGTTGTGCTTGATGATAAGAGAAATGAGTTGGCTGTGTTAAGAAGGTGGGTGTTCTGGGTAAAATTATGAGAAATATGGTTGGTTTGAGTCTTTCCTGAGTCCACAGGAAAAGTCTCAATGATAAAAATACAATGGAATTTTTTTCCAAGTGGATGAATGCTGAATTTTCTGTTCTTCCACGTGTTATGAATGGCTGTATAGGTCTATGACAAAAGAAGGTCTATTTGTCTAGCTGCTGTTTTATTTGTCAAGGTAACTTAAACAAAAAAACGTAAATCAAAGATAAATCGGATGGAACTAAATTGCTTAAAGGGATGTGATTATTGAAAAGTACTGCAAGAATCTTGTAACAGCTTTTATGAAAATCTTCAAACATGCATGCTTTTATTTCTTAGGTAAAACTGAAAGAACACTTCCCCGCATTTGTTATAGCTTCCATATTTCTTCTATATAAGTATTTTGGAAGAAAAGTAACTTAATTTTCCCTAGGATTTTTCCCAAAAGGAGAGTAAAATTTTTAAATCTACATTAGAGTCCTTTTGATTTTGTGAAGAAGTGGCCAACGTTTTTACAGAAGTTGGAAATCTTTCACACACAGCTACAAAGAGAAGGCGGCTTTCTCTGGATTATACAGTTATCATTATCCGTCATTATTCTTCATAACCGAAGTGTCAACACATCTGGGATGCAACGGATATTTTTTGCTGCCTCAAGCACCTAATCTAGGATCAAAGGCTCACAATGTGGAGAGGTAGCATCTTCGGGCAAATGCTTAAAATGCCTAGATTTAGAATTTACCACCTAATTCAGGTGTCAGAGTTGCTGTTGGTGGTATTATTTTCTTCCCATGGGCAGTTGAAGGACCAATGTTTCTAAATTATGTCCATGAAGCTAATGATGCATTTACACATTGTGGCAAACATTTAATAATGAGCAGTAACAAAACAGATGTGATCCATGTGAGGAGCTATAGCTGCTGCTGAAATTTCTGGGGTGGTACACTCACAGTGATGTGAGTGGCAAGATGGGAATTCATGAGAAGGCTGAGGAAAATACAGCTATCCACAAGCAATGAAACCCGGGGGGAAGTTTGTGACTGTACGCTTACTGTGGCATCTTTCAACAGGGCTAATAAAATGCAGTGGAGTCATTGCTGAGCTTACAACCTCATCACGCATTAAATCTGGTTATCTTTTTGTGGCAAAGAAGATAGCAAAAAGTTGAACTTTAAATTAATATTATCCTATTAACAGTTTGTGGAGTTGTCTAAAAGCTTAACTTGTGTTTTACTTAAAATACTGATGCAGTATTTAACTTTTTTCCTGCAAAGTCATGCTAAATTTGAATGCACTCTGTGCTTGGTGCTTTCAATGAAGGCAGCAGCCCAGAGTTTACAGACAAATCAACTACAGTTGGGACAAATTCCTCCCAACATAGTGTTGGGTGGAACCCTGCTTTTAGAAGTGTGATACTAAGTGTGATACTAAGTCACAAAAGAATGTAGGACGTTCTCCCTGACAGAGGGAAATTGGTCCAAAATTTTTGCTGCAGACACAGAATGGACTTTGGAACAGGATAGGTTCCTTGCAAGTGGTATTTGAAAGCAGGCTTTAATTGGATTTTTATCTCCAGGGTTCTGGCATGCAAAGCAATACTGTGATAGCCACTGCCTTTCAAAGAAAGCTCCTTCAGGAAGCCAAAGTAAATGTTTTGAAGAAAGAATGTATTATCATGTCATTGTTGGAAAAGGTGCTAAATTTGAAGACCCACTAAGGAGTTGTTTGGTGTGGGTTTTTTTGGGTTTTTTTTTTTGTTTTTTTTTAAATCAGCTTTTAGTGAAAAAAGTATATTTGAAACAATTTTAATATTTGTTTTGATTTCTTTGTGAAGAATACTGTCTGAATAATTTTGTCCAGAAGGTCATTTATTGTGAAATAGAACCTCAGTGTTTCTGCAAGTACATGACTGATTGTTTCCCTCTCCAACTCATATGCTGTAACAAGAAGTATAATGGTGCCATTTAATTTAGGGTTATTGTGCTACACAGGTTTAACAAGCCCATTTACTTGTGTCAGGCAGAACATTGCTTTCATCTGATCTCTAAAATATACATTGTGTCAGAGAACTGTAATTAATGTCTATTATCAGTTCTGGATCATCAAAAGCCTGGTTTAGATCTGTGTGATTCAAAGGAAATCTAGTTTAGTGTACTAAGGGCAGTTAAAATTAATCCTTTTCCAGTGATGTGTTAGCCCCAGGAAATTCTCTTCTTGATTTAGTCAGGGATGGAAAGTTAAGCTTATCTGTGTTTTTAGGACAATCTGGTCCATCTCATTTGGATTTTTTTTTTCTTGTGGATATTTTATTTCCTGCCTATTACAGCAATCACGTAAGGGAAGGCTCCCATTAGCTATGTAAATTGGGGTGCTAGAAGTGTTGGATTCAATCCTAACTTTATGTATCATGGAATCATAGAATCATTCAGGTTGGAAAAGACCCTTGGGATCATCACGTCCAACCATCATCTCAACTCTGCAAAGTTCTCCCTTACACCATATCCCCCAACACCACATCTAAATGAGTCTTAAACACATCCAGGGATGGTGACTCCACCACCTCCCTGGGCAGCCTATTCCAGTGTCTGACCACTCTTTCTAGGAAGAATTTTTTCCTAATGTCCAGCCTAAACCTACCCTGTTGCAGCTTGAACACATTCCCTCTTGTTCTATCGCTAATTACCTGTGAGAGGAGACCAGCACCAGCCTCTCTACAATGTCCTTTCAAGTAGTTGTAGAGAGTGATAAGGTCTCCCCTCAGCCCCCTCTTCCTCAAACTCAACCGTACCAGCTCCTTCATAGCTCCTCATAAGATTTATTCTCCAGGCCCTTCAGCAGCTTCGTTGCCCTCCTCTGCACTCGCTCCAGCACCTCAATGTCTCTCTCGTATTGAGGTGCCCAAAACCAGACACAATACTCAAGGCACGTGGCCTCACCAGTGTTGAGTACAGGGGGACAATCACCTCTCTACTTCTGCTGGTCACACTATTTCTAATACAAGCCAGGATGCCATTGGCTTTCTTGGCCACCTGGGCACACTGCTGGCTCATATTCAACCTCTTGTCAATTAGAACCGGTCACATGAATGTAATGGAGGGTCTAGTGGGAATCTTATCCTCATATTTTTCTTAAACCTTACCAGAAAACATATGTCAACAGACAGTGGCAAACCTGAAACCAGAAAGGTAGAAAAAGGATGCAAGCAAGGTGAAGGCAGGAGTGGAAATACAGAGTGAGCCAGTCTACTCATAGCACCAGTCTCAGGCCTGCGAGGTAGATCTTTTTATTAGTCAAAGAGCAGGGAAAAGAAAGAGCATTAACTGCCCCTGCAAGAAAGACTGTGGGAATAAAAGGGGAGGGAATAATGAGGGAGAATAATAGAGGGAATCCAGGCACACTTATAAAATTGCAGTAATGATGAACTTAATTTATATGAGCATCCTATGAGCCTAAGTTTGTACATTGTTTGCTGCAGCAATTACATTTAAATATTGATTATATTTCAGTTGCCTCTTTAAATCAGAACTACAAGGTGCATTTATTAAATCTTCCATTAGAAGATGTGTAATATACACTTATCAAGGACTGCATGAATTATACAATTACTCATAATGTACATATTGAAAAATGCAATGTAATCTTGTAAATCAGAATAGGTTTTAATATGAGGTGAAAGTGTCAAATTTCCACATTTTGATATTTTGATTTACAGAGTAGATTATCTTTAATACCAGACTTGTGTAAATTACTCTGAGAGGACATTTCTAAATATTTGTTTAGCTGTAATGTTCCTTGTGTATATTTTATGTTATTCACTATAAAACCCCTAATTGCTAGCTAATAAGATTTTTGTGACAATGTTCTTTACTCTTAAAAGATAAATTGGAGTCCTGACAATTAAAGTAGAATGGGTGTAAAACAGGTTTTTGCAAAACGCACAGCTTTCCAAGAAACAACTTTTAGCTGTTCCCCATGAAATCAGTCCTTGCACAAAAGCACCTGCAGAACATCTGTGCAGTATGTAACTCTCCAGGTAAGAGAAATTCTTGTATTTTTCATAATTGTTTTTAAGTGTCCAGAAAACTGTTGTGATTTGGTATAATTGTATACTTCAAGTACCAAAATTTACAAGGGAAAGGGGATTCTGAGGGATGACTACCCGGGTATTCACAATTGTTGAATTGTACTGCCTATAACGCAGACAAGTCAAGAATGCATGTATTTAAGGCTCTGCCATGCAATTGCTTACATAGTTCATTTATATCAACAAGGATTTAATCTTCAGGACCTTTGTAGGTGCAACAGAGCCGAGGATTTCTGTGCTTCCCGAAGTTTTTTATCTCCAGCTGCCTGCTGGAGCTGATCAATATGTAAGCCTTCAATAACATTTTAGAGGTGATAATGTCACCTATGAATATTTTTTAAAAATTCACTTTCAGATCCTTTACTTTGTAAATGATATTTCACATTTGTTGTCTAAGGGCAGCATCATTGTGGTTTTTATTCATGTTTCGTGCCCAATAACTCTACCATACCAGATAGATAACTTTTGTTGCCAAAGTACAAATGCATCAATAATTGAATGCCAAAAAGGAAAAGGGGCTATCATTTCCGCCATTGTTACCAGGGTCAACCGTGTTGTGTAAAGAAGCGTAAATTCTCATGTATTTCTCTTATATGTGTTTTGTGACAATCACAGTTCTAAAACTGGGATTTGACAACTTTTTTCAATACTGGCATTAATTAACTGAGCATAAAATTGAGTCACCAGTGAATGAAACCATGAAAGCTGTAGTCTTTTATGCCCTAGCTGTTTTTTTAGCACTGAGAGCACTTTTCATTAAATTTTGTAGAAGCCATGGAACTTGGATTCCTAAAGTGTTCTTCAGAATTGCAAACCATACCAGTTTAAAGTGTCTTCTTACCTGAAGACAGTGTACTAAAATATGTGGGTCCTTTTTTTTTCCCCCCACATTTACTGAAAGAATATAATCTTGCAGTTCATCCAGTGTATCCGCAATGTGACGAAAGATAACTGGACACCTTTCAGCCATCACACATTTTAAGAGTTTTGTTTCTTATGCTATGACATGCAGTTTGCCTGAGTTTTCAGAAATTCTCCAGAGAGATTGTTGCTTTACTCGGCTGCTTAGAAAAGTTGGCATTATCTGCCTTTACTAGAAATATACGTGCCTCTTTTTAACAAAGCCACACTGTTTCAGAAATACACCATCTAAGAAGCAACATGAGGTAGCTTGGCTTTACCTTGTCAGTGCCTGTAGAGACTAAAATTAGCATGACCCTGCATGCTTTTCTGTTTATCCACATCCCCACAGCATTTCTGAAATTAAATAATGATATTCAGATGTGTACAAGCAGAACATAATGAGAAACAGGCAACAACAAAATGACAAGTGTTGTGTGTTTTAACAAGGCTCAGTGGTGCACCCAAATACTGCACTTTTTTATTGTTTACTTTGCTTATTATCTTACTGCCCCCATCCCCTTCAATTTAAACACTTGATTCCCTTGGAAAAGGAATAACACATTCTTTGGGTTATTAACGGTCTGTGGTTTGAGCTTTTGTGTGCCTCTGTTATATCAAGGGCTGTAGTACTCAGGTAAACGCATGCTTACCCATCACTTTTGTTTCATCATTCAAACCTTGCTCTATCTTTCTCTTTGTTTATCGCATACACCTGTCCTCATTACTGCAGATTGGAGTCACTGGTGCTGAAATCTGACTTTTCATCTGCACCACTATCTCATGTGCCAAGCTCGCATCATAGCATTTGAGATCCCGCCATGTAAACTCAGAAGGAAAAAGAAAAACCTACACTATCCTAGTCTGAGATTCCTATAAGCACCTTTAGATAGATTTGCTTCTACTTGGGTGTATGGCCATACTGAAGCAATAGACAAAGTAAGCACAAACCCCAACTATAATTAAACATTTTTTTACCAGGAAATGACATATGAGGTTTACCCATTTGGGGCCAGCATCATCATCTGTGTAAAACTAATACGAAATACCCTAGAATGTGCTCACCTTCCAGATGTTAATTTTTTTAATTCCTTACAAACCAGAAGCTTTATTAACAGAGGCAGCCATTCTTGGTGATGTACTCTGTTAAGCTCTTATCCACACTACACTGAATTCAGACTATCACTGGATCAATTTTTAGGGTGATTTCCAATCTATGTGCAGCTAAGGATTTTCTGGGAAGATTTACAGAGAAATGGCTATATAAGAAAATTCAACAGTCTTATGAATGCACATCCAAGTTCCACAGGGTGATAGTAGAATATGTTTTGTAGGGTGGGTGACTGGGGAAAACCCTGATTTTTGGGCAAGAGGGGGTTGGTTGTTTTGATGTAGAGACATGATGTAGAGACACTTCTTCCACATGATGAGGAATAAGGCTAGAAAAACTGAAGCTTTGTTTCTTAAAATGCCTTCAGTGAAGGATAAGGCACTTAACCAGAAAATGCTCTCTAAAAAAAATTGTCCAGATGTGGTTCCTTTTGAGGCCATTTCAGGGCCTTTTGTGCTTCAGCTTCATCCCAACAACTAAAGGTATCAGTAAAATTTTGGATGGAGACTTAGATGGAGATGGCCCTCTGTGATGAAGAAATGTCTAAGATTAATTACATACAAATTTACAGATAAAACACAATTTCCAAATACAAATAAGCATGTGGAGCTATGTCTTCTTACCACTGCTCAGAACAGTTTGGAAAAAGCTGTAGTATTAATGTGCCTTGTCAAAGGATCCTTATACTATATATTAAATCGTCTTTCTCTCTTGACTGCACTGTAGTTATAAATAGGTTCACAATGAATTCTCAATTCTGCACATGTAAATCATGCCACATACCATTATCTGATAGCCTTGAGTAAGGTACGCATGGCTGCTGGGGCACTAAAGGATCGGGTGAGGCAGTCAGCTGTATCTCCTAGCAATAACTGCTGTGTGTTACAGACTAACAGCCAGGCAATAAATAAAAATTTCAAATTTGCTCTGAAACTTGGAGAAATATGAAAGATTAATAAAGGTTTGCTTGAAGTTAAATGCAGACAAGAGTGTAAAAAGGGAAAAAAAAATCTTGATAAAGGAGGAAAAGATCCAGTTAATGATAGGCAAAATGCGTATGTGCCTGAGTGGTATGTTTGCCCCTTCTTTTGGTGTCTGCGTTCAATATTAGTCTTCTCCAGTACTCTTCCAGATACTCCTTTAAGAAGATGCTGTTTTAAAGGGAGTACATTTTGTCACTAGAGGAGTAATAGCTGATGAGATTTATCCTGTCTGTGATATAAGTTTCTTGCCAGGGAAAGCATATTGGGGCAGGGGGAAACATCCTTGAGTGATTTGAAACCAGTGCAGTTCAGTGCAGGTTGTCCCTAATGATGAGAGCAAACACACTTTCTATGTGCTTGTTAAAAATGTGTGCTGTTTCACATTGGTCTTCTATTTTAAATTGAAATAAATTTACTGGTCAGTAAAAAGGCTGTGGAAAGAAGTAGAACTTTTTTGTGCGCTCTTTTGCATTCATTATGCGTTAAAAAACAACAAAACCAAACCTCCATGATACCCTGCTGTGAGATTAATTTTCTTCTTCCCTAGCACTCCAAAAATATACGGGCGTAGCAGCTGCATTAATGTTCCTTTAATGAGAAGGAAAAGCTGACTGACTGGAGTTTATCGGAAAATAATTTTCATTTCATTTGACTGTTGCTTTTTATGCACAAACTGTGTTTTAATTAGCTGTGACACAGAGATTTAGCTGGTAAAATTTATTCAGATGAGCTGCAAGAAACAATGAAAATGGCAGGATTGAGTGTAACATCTTGTTTTTCTATTTTTCCCCTCCCCCAACTATTGTGTTCTTCTACGACAAAAATCTTAGGGAAAAAATCAAGACAGAAGAAGTGAGCTTTTCCATGACGATAAAAATATTGTTGATTTTGCTGGCAAAGTAATTCACCAGTGGCTCATTTCCATCAGCTTTTATTTCACAGCAATTGTAAAATAAACCACTCGTAGCACATGCTGTTAATCTCTAGTCCCTGGGGTGTAACTGCTGTTACACAGTATGGGTCATGTGCTAGCTAAAGTGTGCATTAAAAAGGTAGAAATTAATAGTACTAGCACCGATTCCAAGCTAAATGGTATTCAATGGGCAAGGTAATTCCTTTAATGGCCACCACCAATAGACTGTCATGCATGCTTCTTTTTAATTTCTGATTTCCTCCATTAAAAGAGGAAAAAGCAAAATGAATCCTGATAAGACAGCAAAGTCTAAAGAAAAGCCACTCAGGATGGAGCTCTGTGCTGTTACTGTGCTGTTCATCTGTCCTCAGCTTTCTTCTTCCCCGGCTCGTCATGTGCAAATGCAAAAATTTAGCACTAGTGTTAGTACATCAGCTTTACACTTATTGTGGGTTAAATTACGTCATTTTACTTGTTCTACCAATCTCAATAGTTTTTGTCTTAAATGTACATGTGTTTAAAAGTTTTAACCTTGAAAGAAATTCAGTGGCTCTCTAATAAAAATCTTTCCTAAGGAAAAAAATCTATTTTTTGATTTCTATAAAAAAATTCCACTTATAAAATCATCGTTGAATTATTTTCAAAGTATGTAAATTCTCCAAAATTTTATCCTACTGAATCCCTATGCCATTTTTTACAGCAAAAGTGATCCCCTAGTTTTGAAGGGTTATGAAGCCCTTGACAAGACAGACAAACAGAGAAGCAGGAAATAGAGACAAAGAATATGTTTACGAAGCTGCTTTTCTTATTGCACATGCATAAATATGTTAAAAATCAAATCTGGTTTTGGAGCACATTGAGAATCTCAGCAGCACTTTGCATATCTTTGAGAATATTGTGATCTCAGGTATTTGTGTTTTGCTATGAGAATATATTCAAACTTTTTTTCCCAAAGCATGAAACATCCAATCTAGTTCTTAGTGAAGCCAGGAGCGAAACAGCCACTGATTTCCATGTGGGAGAAGGAAGATTGGTCCCCAAATGAATTTACCACTTAATGGTAGTTTTCTGTATTGTAATACAGAATAAAATGTTCGGAATAAAATATCTCTCTCATCCTTGCCTACTTGCACACCTCACAGTACTGCTGAGTTAGCACATAAGGAAGGAACGATAAAGAGGAATAATCAACTACTAGCCTACATTTACATTGACAAAAGCAGACTATTTCCCTCCTGAGGCAAAGGAGACAGCAAGGAAAATTTTGTAGTTCTTAACTAGGCTACTTCAGCTACTCTGTCTCTTTGAAAGGGAGATTAAGTCATCAGCAACCCTTACCTCCCATAAGGAGTGACTGTAAAAGAAAAATAGAGGACTTCAGAGGGAAAAATAAACAACTAACCAACTAAACCCTAGACTTACGATTAAGTGTCTTCTCCTTTTTTTTTTTTCTTTTTTTTCCTGGATTGTTAAAGAAATTTATTGCCAAGCCTTTCTACCGATTATTGAGTTATTCTTGGTGCCTCCTGGATAACTAGATATGTTAGGAGGAATAACAGGTATTTGGCCTTTGTTTTCTAGCTTTCTCATTCTGCATCAAAAATAAAATACCTTGAAAGAAAGAATGGTTAATGATGTACTAGATATTCTTTAATATTAGAAATGCAACACATTGTCTCTTTTCTCTGGTGAGTAGTCATTGTAACACAGCTGCCCTGTTCAATTTTTTAATTAAATTTTTTAATATTTTTTTTAATTAAAAAATATTAAATAATGGAAGTTTAGTTTCTTAAATCTTGTCACCATAACAGTATTATTCTTGTTACTTCTTAATTACTATAGAAAAAATATTTAGATTATTATTATTATTATTATTATTATTATTATTATTATTATTATTATTATTATTATTATTATTATTATGTTCATCTACCGCTATTAAGCATTTCTACAAACAATAAAAATATTAGTTGGGAGAAAAGGGGTGCTTTATATCCAACACTAGAATTACGTACTAGTTAAAAGTTTCTGAAGAGCTGAATTTTTTCAGCAAGTTGAAGAAGGTCTATAATTTTATCATCCATGTGTTTGACATCTCACTGTTGTTTGTTAGCTGGACTGCTTTACTTAAATGGGACTCCAGCAACTCCCTACCTATGAAGTATAAATTTGAAGATGATTTATTTCTCATAAAAAAACACATTTACCCTCTACATGTATTCTACGTAAGCCGCCTTCTTTAATACACAGGCTGTTTCTGTGTGACTAGGAGAAATGTTAATATTTCTTGACCTGAGAGATGCTTTCTAAAATGATTTGTCCTTTTAAGGTAATTGTGTAACTAAGAATTCACACAGCTGACGCTTTTGCTGTTCTATGTCATACCAAGGTTGTAGAAACTTGCTTGTGTTTGGATATTACATAAATAAGTCTTCAAAAAATTTGATTATCATGAGCTTGCAGGTCGAACTGTGGTCCTTCACACCATCGGGGTGGTCTCTTCATACCAGGGATTAAGTGAAGTACTGCAATACGTGGGAGGCTTGCTGGATGCACTATGGAAAGGAAATACATCTGCTGTCGCACCACCAGTCTTTGTCTTGGTTTAAATGCTGAGTTGTGTAAGCAGCTGCAAAACCTTGCTGTTCGGATTGATTTTAATTACAGTTCCAGGTGTTGGGCTTCTCACAGGACTTAGCTCTTTTAATAAATACTTTTTTTTTTTTATGAAGATGTGTGTGGGGAGGGTGGAGGAAAGCAAGGGTACTAAAATGTCACTTGGAGAGGTTTACTACTGAAATCTAATATTTGAAATCTGTTTCTTCAGCACTATAGATGCTTCACCTAAAGAGTCCCTTGTTCCAAGGGCTCAGTCTCAAGTTATTCACACCACGAGAATGTGTCAATTGGCACCAATCCACAGGCAAAACATTCACCACAGGAAAGAGTTCAAAAGGCCATTTCTGCCTCCCTCCTGTGCTGTGATGCACTCGTATGTGTCTCTTTACTTTAAGACAGCAGTGGTTTCAGGATCAAATATTGGTAGTGGCAGAGATTAAAAAACACTTTCTGTCATGAGCGCATTTTGTATTTCTAAGAACAGTGTACTTGAGATGTCTAGATACCTAATTTGAGTGCTACCTGTTTAAAGACCATCATGATGGAGAATTCAGAAGCTGAAAAAAAACCCCCAAATTATATATTTGGCATCCAGAAGTTTATAATGTACTTCTTGTACTGTACGTGTTCTGTTATTGATTGGCAAGTGCATTTAACTCAATATAGAGTTTTGCACAAGAACTGATTTCTCCATAGATAGATTTTTCCATGAATATCAAAGTGTGATGCTGTTAATGAATCCCGTATTTGACAATTAAAATCTTTGGCATTATACTTTCCAATTAAAATATTGCTTAACCAAAAGCTTTATTTTGTGCAAGGTCTGCTCAAACATTTGACAGAGTAGCTGTCTAGATCTATCCAACGAAAGAAAACACATTTCACTGTAAAGTTTCCTGTACTCTTTGGATTTGTTTTTTAAAACTTCATTCATTTTTTTGGTACCTTGATTGATTTTTCTAATTTCTTAAGTTATGTATATTTCAAAATTAAGTAGTAACATATCTGTGTCTTTTTATTTCTGTGACAAATGTGTGGTTTCTGCATGGAAGATGGGAAAGTATTCTTAAGATGTTTCTAGCATGACCTTGAAGAAAATTGGGAATCACACCAAAAAGAAGCTGTTCTGTCATATCAAGAACACAAGGTATCTGTTTGATGGAAAGTGAAAACCAAGACAAATCTTTTAAACTTTGCTTTTTCGTGCTGTATTCTTGGATGTTCTTAATTCTGCCCACCATTAATATACATTAGTTCATCCTATTTCTTATTTAAGCTCATAATTGCTTTCCAAATAAAAAGGCCATATGTAGTTATCAAGTAACGAGTGA
Source organism: Larus michahellis (assembly GCF_964199755.1). Lineage (NCBI taxonomy): Eukaryota > Metazoa > Chordata > Aves > Charadriiformes > Laridae > Larus > Larus michahellis. Next base: position 65,990,954 of record NC_133930.1, read on the forward strand.
TCTTTATGTTGGTGAAGACTAATTCAGAATCTGCTTTGGTCTCTTACTATGTTTATGTACACGCACTTCACTTTCAGGAACCATCCCTGCTACACTGTGGTAATTGTGTATCGTTGGTATACATTATCTTTCCTAGGAGAAAGAAGTGCACTTTGGAAAAAAAAAAAGAAAATAATTTGTTTGCCTGTACACATAATTCATCAAACAAGCCAGTGTTGACTTTTTTTACTACTGAAAGCAGTCCATCCCAAAAAGTGTTCAACTGATTGCAAAGTTAAGACTCTAGAAGTATTGATTTGTTTCTGCTAAACCTTATTATGGTTTATATAATAATAATAATAAAAATCAAAAAAAAGCTCAGCTATATATAAATGATGCATATTGTACTAACTTCAGAGGCAGCATCACTCTGAGTTGTCATGTCAGCTGAACACATCTGACACAAATGTTTTTAAAGTGTTGTTAGAGAACATGACTTATGTTATTAATCCTTTTTCTTTCTCTGCCAACTCCTTTAACAAAAAGCTGCTGTTTCCAAGTGTCTTTGAAATTGGTAGTATCACATAGTAACACAAGTGGTGCCTAAGAACATCAGATGGTAAATCCAAGCATATTAATTACATCATTAAAGTAGCATTTGGTATACCACTGAGATACATTACAATAACAATAACCTTCATGTATAATAAGATGCACAGCCAGCATGTAATGCAGGAGCGGTGTACAACTGAGAGATTCTATACTATCCTTGCATGGGGTAATTGAATTGACTCAGAAAGAAGAAAGAGCAGACACTGCCTTAAAACTGGGACTGGCCTGCTTTTTATGTGTGTCCATATGTATATAAGGGTGTGTGTGTGTACGTATCTGAATATTGTCACACTCTGAAAGCCAGATAAACTATTTCAGAGAAGGCAGAGTTGCTTGGTTACATCTGCTGAAAACAATCTGTGCTGTGTATGAGAGCTCATGTCAGTATAGTAATTACCACAACTGAGATAAAGCCTGTGCTAAATGTCATCTGCAGCTGACAAACACATGAAGCCAAGCACTACTAAATGATTCAGTTATTCTGAGAGTGCTTAGCTCTATGTCTGGGATAAAATCATTTGTCCTGACTGTAAAACAAACAAACAAATTCAAAACAAGAACAGAAAGAAGCAGCTCAGAGAGCAGGGTGGAAAAAAGCCAGTTAATGGAGCTAATCAAGTTGAGAGAGAAATTTGAGAAAGACCTAATAGCAATTCCTAACAATTATACTAAACACTTTATTTTACTACAAATTGCTTAATAGTTACCAGTATGCAAAATGCTACGATGTTAGCTTGTACCCAGGAGAGTGTTCTTGCTCAAATAGGTAGCAACCAAAATATGCTAAATGCAGTATTTTTAACAGGTTGCCAAAAGATGAGGCATGCACAGGTTATAAAGAGTCGTGTGTTAGCAAGTTATACATCATTGCTCAAATATTCCTTACTGGAGAAGAGACAAGAAAGGAGTAATTTTCCAAAGCTCCTTGTATTAATAATAGTCAGTTTTTTAAAATGCTTTTTAAAAAAAAAAAAAAAAACAGCTCCCTTTTTCTACACAAATCAGGTGGGTTTTGAATATGTGATGAAAAGTTCCTCACACTGAGGAACGGTTTAACTGCAAGGGACGTTTTTTCCCCTGGAAAAATTTTGGACAATTCCTATTGAGCTGGGAAGGGTTTATTGACTTCAAAAGGTCACTGATGCCAGGAGACATTTATTATATATTTTTTTTATGTTGGGGGAGTGGAGTGTGGTGTAGCTGCCTCTGACATACAGTCACAGGCTGAGAAGTCACACTAGCTCGTGACATGGTGTGACACAATACAAGGAACTGAGCCTGGCTTCCAAAACCAGTGTAAAGGGACTAAGGTGGTACCACGTTAGATGTAAAATGCCCTTCCCTTCCACTGCTGCTGCTCTTTTCTTTATGTAGATGTGATCCACGGTAATTAAAGCTGGGAAAGGTGATGTGTGTTTCACCTGTAGGATTTTCTGCATTGCACTCCCATACCCAGCTGCTGAGGTCTTGTTGGCTGAAAACCTGGCAGAAGCCTAAGCTCAGCATCCATTGTTTTATTCAGCATCTTTGAAATCCAGGCTTCAATCATTTTCTGTTTCAGCTTTACTGTAGAAGGCAGAAGACAGTGCTCTTTTTATCCACCTTTTTGCTTAATAGGTGGGAGAGGAGACATTCTCCCTCTCTGAAGAGTTTATCGTCTATTTCTTTCAAACACCTGGCCATTTGCAGGCCCTGAGTGCTTGCTGTCATGTAAACAATACATAATACCATACTCCTATGCCAAGAAGAAGGAGAAGAAGGAAACTGGTGGTGAACAGTGTGTTCTTAGTACCGGGAGAACTTCGGTAAGGAAAGAATGGAGGGAAAAAGATATGCAAGAAGGGCAGTGCCAAGAAACATTAGCATCTAAGGTAGAAGGTAGTCAAAATCTCTTTCTAAATGCCTTTTTTTTTGTCTTTCTAAACTTTCTGTCTGTTGATGAATGCAGAACCATCCTTGCCACTTGTGTCACTCAGGTTTCTTATCAGGGGTATATTTTATTTGTGGTACATATATGAGATCATGACTGAGTAACTGACTTAAAAAGTGCTCTCAAATTTTACCTGGTATGCAAATCAAACAGCGGTATGGAGCACATCAAGAAAACAAAACACAAAATACACAAAAGGTTACAGTATGGGATTTCACAGCAGTTTGCCATAACAAACTTGACAAGATGATGTCATTATTTGTAAGAACGTGTTGCTTTTGTCAAGCATATCAGATATGAACAATAGCAAAATAAGTCTGCTATGGTTTTCTTTGCATTGTAGGGAAACTCTTGCTGCTCAAGTAAATTATATTACTCTTGTTACTGTTTAAATAAAAAAATTACCTCTTTGTTAGAGAAAAGGAGAACTCTCAGGCAATAATGTGTTAGCATCAAGAAATTTTATTTTTTTTTTTCCAAATACATAGCTGAAATTTTATCTACATGGGGATCTTGGTTTGCAGTGGTCTGTGGCAAAGTATTGCAGTGGAGATAGTATTTGCAGAGGGATTGGTATCTGAGAGGTCTGTCCACACGCCCAGGTGTGTCTAATGGCACTCTATACTGCTTCACACAGCAGCCCGTGCAGATACATCAGCAAGTTTGTTTCAGTGCTGGCTATGTCCATTATGGGATTTTTGCGCTTAGTGCATCATGGGCTTTCTTGGGGAAGTCATCTAGAAGCTAGCAGATGTGCTGGGATCAGGGTGAAGTCTGCACATTCTTCCTCTGATATCCTAAGATCTGTTTTCTGTAAGTATGAAACCAGAATTTTAGATTATGTTTCTAGATGGTTGATGATATAGCTCTGTTCTGGCCACCAGACACAGAGAGCCTTGTATATATGCTGTGGTCTTTCGCCAGCTTTGCAGGTCATCAGGTGCACTGCTGGCCAGCTTTTGCTGATATTTGGAGAGTAGCACAAGCATCTGCCCTGCCAGTAGCAGCAGGAGAGGGAGAAGAAAGGGGACAACGTGGATTGACATTTCCTTGGATCAGATTCGTACTGTGTAAAGCCATTTCTGGGCTTCTGCGACATGTGCTGACTAATGAGAAAGGATTGAGCTAGAGGCCTTTGCTGGACCAGTACTGGCTGCCAAATATCATGATGGCAAGTGACGATTTTCTGGGGATGTGCGCAGAGCTCAGCTTCTGTGGCAGCATTTTGGTAGCAGAGGTTTTTTTCACTCAGATCATTTACCCAGATGATTAATTGGAGGTGAGCTCTGCTACTAAAATCATGTTTCATTGCCCAGAAGTGATGAGGGTTAGCTGTGGATTTTATGTGGAATGAGACTTTTTCAGTCCTCCTGCAGTGGGCCTTCCTTTGGACGGGTGGAAAGAAACATCTTAGGGCAGTGTTCCAGCATTGGCAGGTGCATCATTTGTAAGATGTGAAGGTCTGAAAAGGCTTGTGATACCTGTGGAACTTGAGAATTTTAAATTTATTTAAATATTAAGCAGATAAAGAGAGAATAACTTTTATAAACACTGAACATGATTTTCAGCAGGGCTGAAATTTCTTCTTGTTCTAGGGGTCCTTGCTTATTGTAGATGACTATACTTGGGCTGAGAAAGATGGTTTTGCCTTATGATAAGGCTAGGGACTATCTTATTTTACAAATGCATGCTGTTTTCCACAAAACCTAAAATCATCTGACTGAGATGTGAAGAGTACAGCTATTTTCTGACTAATGAGACTAGTTCGTAGAACACCATAAGTGAAAACTGCGTTCTGCTGACATGTGGCCAGATTAGTTTTGTGTTTCTGTTTCATGACTAAAAGCTTCCATGCCTGTAGCTAAAATAAAGTTCATGGAAGTTATATATGGTGCTATGTACAAGCACTCAGCAGTACAACAATATTTTGTGCAATTACATGAAACATAAATAGAATTTAATGTTTCATTATAACTCATATAATTCTCCTGCAATATTTCATACAACATTCAGAAAACTCATGAAATACTACAGTATTTTATGAAATGTTCATGAAATTGCAGTGTATTTATTTTTGGGAACTGTCCTTCCACATTTAAGTGGGCTTTTCATGAAGTCACACTTTTCCTCAACCCCATTGTAGATAATTTAGGAACATTTCCTCAAGATTTATTTTCTTTTTTATTTTTTTTTTAAATAAGAAGTGAAATTATATCAAGCTGTGCCAAAGTGTGATATTTGAGTCAGCAACAAGAAAAATGCAGAAACAGACCTCAGTGGAGTGGAGCAGTGTTGTAAAGCATATCACCAAAAAGTCATGACCTCCTTATTCTTGCCCAACAGTGCAGTCCTTTTTGGACTATCAGTTTACAACTGGGTATAACTTCAGTCTCTCAGCCTTGTCTACTACCTGAGAAGTGGTAAAATAGTGTTCTATGCTCAGATGCTTTAGAGAGAACAACTGTGGGTCCAGCACATTTTCAAGTAAGACAATCTGCCTGATCATGATCTTTGCATTTTCTTACTTGTTCCTTACTGTTTTTAAGTTGTGGTGAAGCCCTGTCCTTCTCCTTTTCAGCCTAGGAAATCTCTTTTTAGTTAAGACCACAAAGAGTTTTCTGAAGGTATCTTCTTCTGAGTGTTTTTTTTTTCTTTTGTTTTCTTTTTTCCCCCTCTTCTGTTATATTTACCAGGCACCAAGAGATAGTTAAAGGTCCAGTCCTCAAAAGCAAGTCAACCCAAGTGCAGTGAATCTGGGAGGTGAGAAGAGGAACAGGCAATTACTGTTCTTTGTTCAGCTGCCATGGTACCAAAAGGAAAATGTTTTCCATTTCAGTTTTGAGATCCTGTCCTCAGAGCCTCTTCCCACTGTTGGCAAATGGTATTCTGTGCCTTGGAGGCCCTTCCCTTTTATTTTCTGTAGTTCTGGGATGATTCGGTTATAAGCAGTATACAGCAGTACATAGTTGCTTTGCAAGTCTGAGTGGCAGGATGGTGCACCTGGCTTTGAGAGGACATGGTGAGTCAGTGGAGAGTGGAGGAAAAAAGATAAAGAGGACCAGGGAGGACTGCTCATGGGCAACAGGAGCAGGTTAGTGGTAGCACCAGCACTTCTCCTGGTACCTGTCTCATTGGAGGATGTATTGTTGCCTTTATTTGTATGGTAAGCAAACATGTTCATTTAAGAAAGCAGAGGCCAGCCAGGGTAGCCTTGAAGCACATAAATAACATCATTTCACAGAAGTCAGTAACCAGAATGGTCCCACGTGAGACGCTGCAGAACTGAAGGGCAATAGCTCCCTGTGCTGGAATGAATGAGAGGGCAGCCTGGCCTTCAAATATTAGACCTGAACTAGAACATTTTGTGGGTTGTAAATTTCATTTTATATCCCTTGTAAACACGTACAGAGCTCACTGTAAATATTTTGCAAAGATTATTTGGAATTTTCAGCAACATTCTGAGTTTATCGTCTCTCTGGTGCCATATTAGCACTATACATTTTCATGTGATATACATGTTTATCCTGTGAAATATTTCCTCAAAAGAATAGTATTCTCTTCTGCTGTGCTTCAGTTCATAAGCTACAACAATAAAGCAATAAATGTAATAAAATCTCTTCCAGCATTGTAAAACATAGCTTAACTCCCCTTCATCCCAAAACACAACTGAACAAATACAAATCTGGTGCTGTAAAACTTTGGCACTTACAGCAATATATTGCTCAAGCATTGAGATAAGCTAATAGGGACACTGTAGAGTTTACATAGTACTCAATAAACATATAAAAGTAATAGTTACTTTTTGTTACTTGAATTTGGTCTGACAAGAAATAGCATGGAATAAACAACATAAATGTTTTGAGCATGTGTCATGACATTTTTTCAAGTTTCCCTTGGAGATTTGGACTTGTAAAGAACAAAAGAGATGGAGAGTAGATGGTGGCCTGGCTGTGAAAGGCACACTCTCAAAGAAACCATGAACTTCATAGTTTTTCTCTTGAATTCCGGTTGTCATTTTTAATGTGGGTGCAAAATAAAGAATTAGGGAAAGATACCTCAGTGTGGCAAATTAATGTAATTAAAATAAGCACCCTGTATTTATATGGATTACTGAACACTACTTATTAAAATTATTTAGTCACAGAAAAGGTACTCCAGGCTGTGGTTCTTTCTTCAAGGTTTTCAGCTGATGTGTGCATTACAAACACTTGGGCCATTCCTAGCTTTTATACTTGGAAGAGATCTAGTTTATGGAATAGACCTTTTTCCATGAGTCCTTCTCCTCCTTGTTCTCTGAACTGTATGAAATATCAGAGATCTGAAACAAGATCCTTCTGTGATGCTTTGAACTTGTGTAGACAAGAAACGGCACAGCTAAGAAAGATTTATTTTATTTTATTTTCCTTCAGAGCTTATTTCAGTGTTGTCCTGTTTATTCAGTCCATCAAAGTGTGATCTATTTGTACCATTTATTTGCAGTTTGGTTGTCATGTGGCTTATTCTGGTGGTTCTTCATGGGATTTTCTTGCACATTCACTTGGTGGGGTACCAACATTTATCGGGTAACAGCAAGTGAATTTGTGACTACAGAGCAGTAACAGGGACACAGCAACAAGGCTGGCAGGATAAAAAATGGTGCGGATTCACAGCCGATGAGTGCAGTGCTTCTGCATAAACATTTGTCCTCAGAATTTAATGCACACTACACTTCGCCGATTTTCAAATATATGCATGCCATAGAATATGTCAAACCAATGTATTTATCCTGCTACTAAGAGGTTGTGGTTCACTACAGGCTACAGAGTAAACTTTGTGCATTACCTGAAGGGGACAAATATTTAGTGAAAGAATTTTATGGGCTGCCCTTTACATCGCGTAGTCTTCAGAATGAGCCTTGAATATTTATACCAAATGCTGTGAAGCTGAATGCGGGAAACTGGCACATTGAACAATTAAGTTTTCATATTGTATGTTAGCACACACCTGTACTAAGACATCATGCACAACAGTTTAAAAATACAGCAAGCTTAGCTGTTGGCTGTTGTCAGACAATACTTCAGGAACACTTGCAAAATAAATTTTTTGCCAAATTACTGAGGCAGTTTAGAATTTCATGCCAGTTTTCTGATCTCCCTTCCATGGTGGACGTTTGATGAGAGTTAAAGGATTTAATTTTGGGAGAGTGGGCAGGGAAAAAAGCTGATGTGAAGGCCAAAGCACAAAAAGACAAAGAACTTCCAGTTGTAGAGTTGGAAGTTGGTGATATTCAGCAAATTTACTCTCCACCCCCAAAGATTTCTTTGTAAAACTCATTCTCACAAGGCTCCTTTATCTGCTGTGTGCTTTTCTGACATCCCTGTGGCCTATGGGATTAATGACTGCTACCGGCATTTTACACTTGTTTTGCGAATTGGTCCATTAATTCTAAGTTAATCTCTTTTCTAAAAATAATTCATTAGAAATTAAATAGTTAATTACTATTACTGCAGGAGCTGTAACCAAAATGCTGATGCCCCAAGTACAAAAAGGAAGAGGCAGAAATTAAAATAAGCCTAGCAAATGCCTGGTGATATGGACCTAGAGCTGTTAAGACCCTCTTTGGGAAAGAAGAAAAAGGCGGGACTGGAAATACGATATACTGGTTTCTGTCCCACTGAAGTTAAATCTGGTGAACAAAGAAGTGAGACTACAGGGAAACCCATCCTCCCTGCCTACCAGATGCCTCTTAAAAAGAAGACAGAGTTCACCATGAATCTGTGGCTCTGCTTTGCTTCACCCGGGTTCTCTCTGTCACGTCTGCTCACCAACAGTTGCTGTTGCTATGGCTGTCGTCATCCTTTTGCCATACGATGTCAGCGTGCCGGTGAGGCTGTGTAAGCAGCCAGCCTTCCCAGAGGAGGCAGCCCTGCCGGACGCACACGAGGTGCCTCCATCTCCCACCCTCCCATTGCTTGTCTCTCTCCCACTCCTTTCACGGGCTCCTGAGACCCACCTGCCAAGGGCAGCAGCATCTAGTGGGATGGGGAGTGACACATTTCTTAACCTGCAAAAAGACCAGTGCAGCTGGCCTGGCCAAACCAGAGAGATTATCTTTCCACCTACCGTAATGCCTACATTTCAAACCCACTTCTTTATCAAAGGCAGGAAAAGTACCTTTCAGTCATAACTGGGAATTAGTCAACAGAGCTAGCTCTTTCTTCCTCAGTAAAGGAACTGCTTGACAGGATAAAAGACTTTAACAGTTGTTCTCTCTGAAAAAGGGACTTTGATAAGTTTTGATTAAGTTTGTGCTGCTTGATATCAAAATACTCTGTCATGTTTTGATTCTTCTTCTTTTGTTATGTACAAAGTCATGCAAACTTTGGCATGCATCTCTTAATGTCTTTGTCACAAAAAACAAGTGTGCTGAGGTCTGTGTAACCAAAACCAAACCCTTTCAGTGTAACACCTCTAACCCTCTGTCCTAATTAGGCTGTCAAAAATAAACAGTGAGCTGCCCCTACCAATGTTGGAGTTTTGTAGGTTTTTTTATTTCTGATAAAACCTGGTATTTTGTTTTTTTTCTCTTTTTAAATGTACTTCATTCCACTTTTTAAAAATCAAACAAGCGTAAACTGCTCCCACGTTTATCAATTCTTAAAAATTATTTGTGTGTGGGAACAGGTGCACATCCTGTGGCTGTAATGTAGCACAAAGATTGCCCAAGTATAAGGTACTTGGGAACACAGATACCATCCTTGTCAGGGGATTGGCAGAAATTCAATAAGGAGACACAACTTAGGAAGAGTCCTGATGTCCTTGGGTTAGAGGATAGTGATTATAAATTGAAGGTGATATGCTTGGCCAACAAGAAACAAAGCTGATAACTTCTTGGAGGAGAGCCCAGGCAGAACCTACCCATCTGGTTTATACATAGTATAACAGCAGGGACAAAGCAGTAGGACTTGGTGGACAATTTCATTATTATGTGATAATATTATAGATATCAAAAGAATTTTTAGTAAACACAGGAAAAGAATGGCAGAGCATTTTAATCATAACAAAAATTCTGTAGGAATAGATAAATAAACTGTATTTTTATGGAGGGTACATTTCTAGTAATAACAATCATAGGCTAGCTGTACTTAAAATGACAAAAAATGCTGAGGATCTCTGTCTGAGGAGAAAGGAAAACACAGAAGAATATAAAATAGCTACTTGATGTATTTTTCAAGTTTTATAAACTAGCAGGTGTATTATGATACCATTTTAACTTAAGGCTCTCTGTCACTTCCAGTGTTTTCTTTTTTCTAGGTTATCAAGCAAGTTTTGAATAGCAAAGGTAACAAATACTAGAAGAAACATAATTTCCCCCTCCTCATCTCGCTGCCCCTGAGCCTTCAGGTTAAGATTGCGTGCATTTGTGAGAAAATGCATTAGTTGGACTCAGGCTGTGTTTATGCAGGAGTTATGTTTTAAAATCTGAGGATGGCGATATCAGAGACCAGATAAAGTATTATCGCAACTCCATTGGGCCCCTCACAAATCTAGTTAGTCTCTTTGTGCACGTTTGTTGACTGACTATAATTATAACTAGTGAAAACTAATCAGAAATGCAAGAAGGAGCAGAGATTTGCAACAACAGACATCTGCCCCATGAAAACTTTGTAGTCACCATGGGGAAAGGACCACCTTGTGCACGACTGGGCAGCACGTAGCGCCGGGCTAATATGGCTGTAGCTCTTCTGGCCAGGAAGCTAGAGCTCGGTGGAAGGTTTTACAAAAGGGAATGGTTTGTAATCCATTCACTACAATAAATATGTTATGCTGTAAGCACCACGCTTAATCTTCTACAGATTACATTTATATAGCCTTATTGTTCTTTCATCATCTCAGAACTGGGTGGGCAGATGATTATATTGGAATGTCTCCTGGGAGTGTTTGCTTTTTGGGGTGACTGAGATGGAGCAGAAGCACCACTGCTGCTGGGCAGCCTGCACCTGCACTCACCTGCACTGTTACTGCTGCATGGTATCTCCCAGATCACTCCAACTATAGACTGATGTGACTGAGTTTTGTAGCTGAGGCAGCAAAATATCATTTCTCTCTTTATTTTTGCACATTCATCTATTGTTGCCCCTGGAGTCCTGACAGAGAAGTGAACCACAAAAAAAAAAAAAGACTTCCAAGACTTCATATTTAAATATAACCTTTGTACAGGTGTGACCTTGGTATTGATTGCTCTTTCTGTGGGCACCAGCAGCAATAATTTACTTTGGGGACCATATTAACATCCATTAGCTGTCAAAACATTTGGTAAAAGGAAACATTGCTGTTAATGCTTTTTACTAAAGAAAATGCTAATTGTTGTCAGCACTTGCATTTACTAGATCTTGATGTTTAAATGCCAAATTCTAATTTAATATACTTACTGTCAAAAAAAAGTCATTTAAAAATAGAGAAAATACTTAATTGGGGATCTTAAGGACACCCTTCCCAGCTGCCCAAGTTGTATAAACTCCTTCTTTCATGTGTTTTTTAGAACAAAGTAACAATTATTTTTCTTGCCAGCAGTCTAACACAGACTGGAAGAGACCTGCAGGATGCTCAGGTTTGCCTCCAGAGCCCACATACCGTCAGGGCTGAACAGTTTACCACTTGCCTGATCAGCCATCTCATCACTGCCTGATTATGACCAAGCCTGTCGTGGGTCTTGATCTGATAAGATTTCCTGGAGGATGCCCAGTGCCACAGTGCGGATCACATCATCAATGAGAAAACGAATGTGGAATAATTACTAAATTGGCTAAAAATACAGAAGTACAGCATTGTTCACACATTAAGGAAAAGTATAAAATCAAGAGGCTTCTGAGGAAGAAAACAGCCGCAGCTGACATGAAGAATACAAGACCTGTGGTTCCCTGCTACATGAGGTACAGGGCGGGATGCAATTATTCTGCTGCTTTACCTTACGATGTATAGCAGATACGGGAATAGGATGATACCATGAAACAGATAAGCTGACAATTAGCTGCCTGCTCGACACTCGGAGCCAACATTTTGTCAAATTTTGATGAAATGCTGTCCTTTGTGTGAACTTTGCTCATTATAACGTCATTATAATACCAAAACACACCTCCATCCAGAAGGCTACCCACCTCCAAGGTGCAACCACTCCTTCTTGAATCTGTGCCCTGAATTTCTCGTAAACTATACCTTTAATTGTGAAGCGAGAGAATTTTACACCAATCATAATAAAAGTATGTATGACTAAAGTCACTCTAACTCCACCTTGAAGATAACAAATAGTATAAAAATAGCCCGAGAGAGGGGGGATACCCAAGGAAGACACCATTGCGAAGAAATCCATCACTGACTTCCAGGATCAGTCGACGGGCTGAGCCTCTCTTCCCCCCCGTAGGCACACGACTTAGATTATACCGAGTGCTTTCTCGGGAAACTTAGAAATTTCTCTAGGGAATGTCTATCCTACATTTATAGCCAGGCTGTACTGTTTATAACTTTGTCACGTGTTTTGTATACTTAATAATATCTTTATTTGCACGTGCTTTGCAGACAGTGTATTTATCACCAGCAATCCTAAGAACCTGTATATCTGTTGTTTAAATGAACTGCACTGTTTAAGTAGCTGGTCGTTTCGGTTTCTCACTGAACGCGACCAAAGACTCGAGAGTGGCCGTGCTAGTTCAGGAGCACGACTAGACTGAAGGTGCAGTCCACTGTTAGTGTATCCAAATTGTAATAGTTTAATACATATTAAACGTGATTGGACTGATAGGGCTGAATTGGGCATCACTCAGAATTTAAACCTAGGCGCACCTAGCCTCCCACCTCAGTGAGGAGTGTTAGAACGCAAGGGGGTTTATCCTCTGCCAAAACCGCTTTGCCCCTTTTCACGCAACAACGAGTCATAAGCACGCTATCAGAGGCAGTGGTTCTCCCTTTATGTACTGTCTAGTGGCAAGACCTGCTGCATCCTCCTTAACAGGCAAGGCATAAGTCTGTCCCATGCCTTTTCAGGGAGCAGAATTCTGTTTTCCCCTTTTCTAGGCGTGATTTGTAGGCATTAGGCCACAGAGTGATTATTCTCCTCCCTCTTTGGCCGAATCCTTTTCTCAAGCCACATTTTAAGAGCAAAGGTGGAGAGGGCAGGCTCTGTGCTCATACCACTTTGTCACTGCCTAGTTTTTACAGTCCCCATGGACAAACTGCCACCTTAACACCACCTATATAGTACGGAGGGATACAAGATATTACAACTGTAGCTCTTCAAGCCAGTGAGCAAGACAGTGCTAGAGAGCATTGTGACAAGGGGTCTGAGTCCCACCTGGATCCCCTCTGGCAAGTAGAAATTGATACGGAGCAACTTCTTTGCTGGCACTTCTTTTGTCTGAGAAATTGGCTCTGTAAAAGGTGGGCATTTCCTCTCTTCCTGCCTCCTGGAAAAGTGCAACAGCAAGCCCTGCTTAATTCTTTGAGAGTGAGATGATGGCACTCACACTCATGAAGGGGTTTTGGTAATTGATGCCATGAGGGATCTACCTTCACCTGTAAGTGGGGCACTTGCAGCAAAAAGGGTTTAAGACTCTTTCTCTTCTTGATCTGTATCTGTTGACTGAGATGAAGACACTGTTTTAGCAAGCACCTATTCCGGAACACTGTTTGAGGAAATTACCCCTTTGACTGCATTGAATAGTACACCTTTTTCAGGCAACTGAAAACATCAGTAACCAGGTACTAGTAAGTCTTTTTTAGCAAAGTAAGGCTGGGCCCATTTTGAGATTAACAGTTGTAAAAATTGTCTCAGGAGGGGTTTTATCTGCCCTTATCTACCTAGTGTATCATTCAATTGAGGAGTGCTCTTTCTAAAGCACGTTATCTGCAACTGCAAAAATACTCAGTGATATTTTTTTTATTTTTTTTTCCCCATGCTCTTCAGTTTAGAAAGAAAAGGTGAAGAAAGGACGGGTGGAATAAGGATGGCCAGATGGAGACAAAAACAGTGTTATTAAAAAACCTGAACCCTCTGCTTTTCTGCCCAGGCAGCATGTAGGACAGTAGTCCCCCGCAAAGTGGTCGGCTCTGAGCCCTGCTGGCAGTTCTCATAAGATCAGTTCCCTTCTGATGTGGGAGCCGGCACTGTCTGATACACGTAAAGAGAAACAACAAAAACTGAAGTGTAACTGGGCTTGTTTGACAAATTGCTTCTGAGAAAAGAGACAAAATGAACAGAAAAAAACCTGAAGAAAATAGAAAAATTCATTATAGTTTTTAATCACATATTATCTTTAATAGATATCTGCGGTGGTTTAATTTTTTTAATTTGATATGAACAGTTTAAAAAAAAAAAAAAGGAAAAGGAAGGCCAGGTGCTCTTGAGCTTCCATTAGTATATAGAGATCTTTCCTGTTCATAGAGTCAGGGCAGAGCGCAGAACGTGCCCCCGATGTGAGTGCTAAATGGCAATGCCTTACTGGAGAGTTACACGCGCTCAGGCATGGGGTGTGGGTCATGTCATGTTACAAGGATGTGCAGATGTGGGGATTTTCTTGACGCAGCAGGAAACAAGCAACACAGAAGTTAGATATATTTCCAAGAGTCACAAAACAAATTTCTGAAAGAGGCGAGTCCAGGGCTTGTTTCCTGACAAGCAGTTCTTGCATTGCTGTATATGTCACTCCTCGTTTATTTGATTCCTGTAAAACTTCTGAGGATCACTGTGGCTATAAATAAAGGACCCTAAAGTGAGCATAAATTTGAATTCAGTTGACAGAGTTTCTCTTAGGCTGCTGCAGTATAGAAGTTCTGTTTTGCTTTCTTCTCTATGCCAAACTTTAATCGCCTGCTGCAATTTTGCAGCTTTCAGGAATAAAGTTGAAAAGGCCCAGTGTTCTGCACCTGCCATTCTGTAAGACATTTTTTTATTGACCTGATTTGCTTAAATATTAACTTTAATATATATTGCAAATGTTTTGGGTATAGGTGGAAATCTCAGAGCTGCTGCAATTGATCTGTTTCAGATTTAAATCCAAGTGCATTATGATTCTTTGCAATGTAAGTAATATATAAGTATTTTAGCAGGCTGTGGTTTTGGCTGTATCTAGCAGCTCTTGACTTCTGTGTTTTATTCACCTTAAACATTAAGTGAAAATAAAAGCTTTTTGCTATTTCTGAATATTTTACTCAAATTACGTAGTAGGGCAACTGTTATTTTCATCATATAGCCTGCTGCTCACATTTTGAGATAATTTTTTTCTGTTGTATGCTTGGTCTTTGTAGATAACATTTTCCTCTTCTCTATCTTCTAAGCATTTATGCATTTTATTTTTATAAAACTGGGTGGTAGTAAAAGAATATTTTCAACTTAAAATATGTAACTGTAAGAAATGAAAGGCCGGTACTCTTAAGTGTGTTACTTAGCACTGTGTGTCAAATGATACACATGTCCACTATAGCAAGAATTTAGAAATGAAAGACTTTAGCTAGCCAGACTAAAATATGGAGAAATAGGTTTAGATTACTTGGTATTGCAACAAAGTGGCTGGTACTACAAAGTGGCTAACTTACTATTAATAAAGAAAGAGAGATCAGCTCTCATTCCATATACATTTTTTTTTTTTGAGATGACTTGACTTGTAAAAGCAGGAGACCTATGCCTATTTCCGGATTTAATTATCTGGGTGGTAGTAAGTATGTCAATTCATTCATTCAAAGAGACATTGTTAATATATTCCAAGGGGAAGAGCTCAGATAGATAGCAGTGAATGCCAAAGCTAAATTTCTATCTATATATTTAGTTCAGCTCATCTATATATACGTCACAAGGCTTGAGACTGTATTTTGGTCAAAGATGTGTCTGGGATCAAGTAAGTGTAGTCCCTCAGATAGTCCCTAGATATGAGAGGGAGTATCCTGTCATATCCTTACTGCTTCAGAAAGGGAGACTGGTCTCACAGGAGAACACAAAGTGTTCCCAGCACCTGAGTTTCAGAACTAATGATGGGCTTGAGTGTAGCTGTACAAAGTGTTTCAACACTACTTGCTGTTCGATGGTATGAAGATGAACATAAAAGGCAGGGGTAGGAATACTGGAAGTGTTTGCAAATGAGCATCTCTTGCATACAACTATAAAAAAAACATTCTAATCTATAAACTTTATGACACCATACATCACTGATTACTATGCCCACTCCCTGAGTCACGTGGACTCAAGAAGCCTCAGCCAGATCCTTTTCTTTTTGAGGGGAGAGATAGGAACTTGACAGTGTCAGTGGTGATGGGGCGACTGTTTTCTACAGTGTTAGTAGTATTATATCTATGCGTTAGTCCTCATTACGCACACTACTACACTGCACAGAGAGGATCAAGGCATGGTAGACCTTGTTAGAATGTATATGTTTGGCAAGGCAAAGAAGTCAGTCTAGTTTCAGGTCACCCCCTCCTGGTTTTGTATCAAAGATTTTTGTATCAACAACCGTTTTATATCAACAACAATTTTGTTTCAACAAGCAAAATTCTGTATACCAGCAAAAAGATTCCCCACAGTTGCAATTCTCAGCCAAATATGAGTTTTAGAGCTTGGATGAGCAATGATGACACCTGAATGTCAGCCCAAGCAATGGTGTTGGTCTGTGTTAACCTAAATAGGACTTGTGGCAAGGTTGTGGCAGTGTTACAGCGGGTTCCATCAATATTTATAGCTGTGGCATCTGAGGCTTTTCTGATGTGACAGAGAACTATGCCAGTCTGCAGATAGTCAAGGAATAACAAAGACAACTAAATGATTCAATGGTTCATTGTTGGCACAATTCTTGTTGCCAACAAAACGTGTTCTCCATTGTGTCATCCCCTCCCCACCAAAAGATAGGCTAATTTGTCATGGTTTAAAAAGAGAAAACTTCCTATTTAAGGCTGTTTGGTAGCCAGTTGTTTGCATTGTTCAGCGATGACAGGTCTTGCTTTACTACCAAATTGCCTTTCATAATTATATGAGGTGAATAAATAATTTCTGATGATAATTTTTTCCTTTATGCTGATTATTCTGGAAACTCATATTCTAGATTCTTATCTTCTGAAGAAGAAGAGTGCATGCATTTTAGCCATGCACAAAAGAGCAGTGAAACCAGTGTAAACTGATTTGTTACTGTGCCAAAACCAAGCAAACAAACTTGGAGTCGTATTCTCTCTTCAGATTTCCTTCAGGCAGTGATCCATGCTGGAAGCAGCAGGGGGGAGCTTGCAACCATCTTTTCTTTAAGCTCTCATCCCAGTGTGCCGAGCTATTTTCTCAATGACTCATAGATGGGAAAATGATTCACCCGGTCTTTCACCCAAGGCAGCACTTACGTGACAATAATGTCTGGGTAACTGTGAGATATTCTGACAACACCGTAGCAATGGACAACTAGTTTTATTTAATCAGAAAATGGTAATTTTTGCATGAATTGCAGAAAACTTGAAAAATTCTCATATGAACCTTTTTGTTTGATTTTTGTGTCAACTCTCAGTTCAGCACTAATTACATAAAAACCTGATTCTAATTGCCATCTAATGGCTTACTACCCTTTCTCCATTCCAGTCTTGTGTGGAACACCCTTTATCAGCAAAACAGGTTTGCATTTAGCATGATTATATTCAAAACTAGAAATAACTAAAAATTACTGAACTAAAATTTCAATATTGATATTTTGGTATGCTGCTTTTTTCTTTCCAGCCAGACTTTCAGTGCTGCAAAATAATTGCTTCATTGGTCAGAGCATGTACAATATCTCAATATTTCATGCAATTAGGCCCTGTCTTACCATAATTAAATTACTCAGGATTACAGGTCTTTGTAAAGAGTGTGGTAAAGCGTTTCTTAGCCTGAAAAGGGCTCATCACCTTAAGCAATTTTGGAAAGTATAGACAGAATGCTTTATCTACACACTTTTCTGCTGTTTGCTCTAAAATTGCCTACTATTTGCACTGAAATTGGATTTGGGGAGGAAGGGCTTTCATTCCCTGACCACTTCTGAAATTCATATATGTCACTGAACAGCTCCTAAGAAAAATGACAGAAGGCCATCACCTTAAGCTGTTTAATTAATATTGGGAAAACTACAGGAAAAAAACTTGTGTGGATTTATGCTGGGAAGTATATCATACGTGTACTGTATTTTTAACAGGTTTTTCTGTACAAAGCTTCTGTGACTCCTATGACGCATTTGTCTCCTATGCATTTGTCTGAGCATATATGAGAAATTGAATATTCTGTCTGCAAATGACTTCTTCACATTCTGTTGGGGACGAGCTTTCCATAACAAAGGTTTAGGAAATATTACTTAATGTATTTATTTATAAAATAAAATGTTTCATTAAAAGGATAAAGCATCTTAAATTCATGGCATATGCAGTATCTGCATTATAAAAATGTAAGCAAACCTACTTTCACCATGACAAGTCACTGGCTTTGCCAGACAGAGCGGCCTTAACAATATGCTCACAATATCCAGCTCTAAATAATGATGTAGCTGGAAGTAAATGCCAGAAAATGGAATTTACTTGCATCTAATGTGGCCAGTATACAGGTTAACTTATTGTGATATACATCAAACAGGTCCGTTTATCTACTTTTTTATTTACTGCTACCCAATTGGCTCATGATTTATACCAGCTGCTTAATCATCTGGGAGTATAAACTGCCACTGAAGTCATAGCATTACCAAGTGCTGGTTGCTGCCCTTTCTGTAAAATGTGTTACATGCTGGTTTACCTGCTAGTCTTATTCCACAATCATGCAGAATAGTTAGGGGGTTTGCTGCAAGTCTACTCTTTTTTCTTGAAGAAAAGTCTCTCTCTGTGATTCTAGAATTTGTCCCAAATTTCCAAGGATAAAAATACTTAGCATGTGGAGTCTGGGGTTTTTTGTTGTCCTAAAAGTGGGAGCACCTTGGAATCCTATGGGGAACATCCAAACAGCTGAAATAGACTGATGTATTTCTTGGTTTATTTTGCAAGTCATTCCACTGGATCGGACTGTGGAATTATACTCTAATTATCTACTCAAGCAGATGATACAGTGATAAGGTTGCTGGAGTGCATCTAGTGCATTAATGACCGAACTTCCTTGGAGCACTAGTGATGGTCACTTATTCTTACAACTTAGCTATCGAAAACTTAGCTGCAAAAGACAAAGAAATTATTTTTTTTAATAAAGTTTTAAAAGTTAATGTGTCTGCTACAACTAAACATTTCAACCCAGTGCAGAACTAGCAGTCAATTATACCATTTCAGTGAGCAAAAAGAAAAGCTTTTTTTACCAGGAAAGCCATTCATGTTTTATGCAACAAGTTTTACCTGTGGGAATGAGCATCTTTTTGAAGAGACTAGAAGCAAGAAGCTGAGCAGAAGGTAGAAAATGAGTAATATTATTTGGAGTAAAAAAAACTGTGCTCTTGCAATTTCTAAGTATATTTTCTGTGACTGTGGCTGATAATACTGTCCTGATTTCCTAGATGAGTGAGCTATGTTCATTGACACAGCTAAGCAGGTAATATCCACGGCAGTCTGGTAAGCAAGAGATGTCAGTAACAGCAGCTGGAAAGAACTTGAGGAAAGGATGGAGATCATGGTGCTGCATGCCTGGAACACTGTGGGGCATCTTCTCCAGATACCACTGACATTTCTTGGCTCATGGCGGAAAGAAGCTGCTTCTGTTCTTTAAAGGTAAAATACTTTAAATCAGATGAACTCCCTCCAATATGGCATCTTACATTCAAAAGTTCTTTTTGGAGATGTGGCCCACATCTTAGTGGACATGCTCTAATAAACCTAATACTTTTTCAATTTCTTTTCCAAAAATAAGGAATACTGTAGCAAGAATGCAGAAATGCAGGTGAGTGATTTCCGCAGGATCCTTGCCTGACTGCAAGGGAGAGGGTGTGAGGTCTGGTAGTTACCTAAACGTATAATCTTTTTCTCAGAAATGCTAGCTGAAGCCATTGAAAAAGAGATCATTACTACTGAACAGCTGATGTCTCTCTATCACGGTAAGGGGCTGAGCACTATCAGTTTTTTCATCACATTAACTGCTGTATTAACAGCTGAGTTTTTCCTCAATCTGGCAGACAATGGGGAATTCCAGATGCAAAGTGTGCGGACACAGTAATAAATACAATGAAGGTAATTTGACATCTCTAGTAAGAAGTGATTATGACTATACTGTCCAAATTAAAAAGGGGATAGCTCCACTTGCCTGTGCAATACCACCACAGGAGGGATATATCTCTCCTCAATGTCTGAATTTGAGTGGAAATCATTGCATTTAGATTATCTTGTGTTATCATTGTGGACATAATCTTTTGGGAATAGAAGAATCTTTGCAGGAAATCTAATATGGGTGAGATGAAGTCAATAAAATTGTCTCAAATAAACAAAGACTTTTGAGGAACTAAAGCACTTGGAAGGAAGATTGATGATCACAGTAGCTGCAACAATTAACCCCCCCTAAATCCAGTTGCTGATTTTAAAGAAGAGTCAGTACCGTAAACTATTCCAAACACACTTTCAGTTTCCTGTGCGAAGCTATGTGAAAGATGGTAAGAGTACGACCCAAGAAAATACCAGATGATGGTATTAAAAGTACTCAGTTGATGTTCCTTGCTTACTACAACGGGCAAAACCAGCTTGAATATGTTCTTTAGGAAGCTTTTTTAAATGATTGATTGATTTCGTTAATGGGTGAAGACAAGGCAAGTGCAAAATTTCCTCTAGGTCTGAACTGTTATGTCGACTGTAAATGCCAGAATTCATAAACTTGAAGTTTTATTTTGTCTTCTGTGAACTATAACAAACACAGCAGTGTGATCAACAAGACCGTATAGCAAGTACCAAGATAATGACGACTTCTAGACAATTTCTTTCTTTACGAAGCATATCTGCTTATGTGTCAACGAGTAAATCCTAAAGAGAACACACGTGCATCTTTAATACCTGCTCCCCAAATAAGAGTGATCTCAGCAGTAAAGAAGTCTGTACCACTATTTTGGTCTGTTTTTAAAAGAGAGCCTGAATCAGAGAGTGATTGTGATATGTTAGGATTATATCCCTCACGCCCTGGGGAATAAAATGCAGCTGGGAGTTGTTTCTCCCTTTTGATGGAAAAGAAATATTAATGGGTAGGACAGAGTCTCTGACAAATTGATTCCATTTATCTGGCCTAACACAAACAGCACTTTAGCAGAGTGTTACATTAATAATCTCTCCTTTTAGCCTCCCTGTTTCCTTGTGGAGGCAGGTGCCCCTGTTTTCCTACTACTTTAAACAAATGTAATTAAGCAATGGTTCAGTGATTCGACTTCATGAGCCAGACTCTGATCTTTCTTTCCAGGTTGAATCTGCTAAGTCGCTAAGCTTATTTTGCCTCTTTAAACAAGATCAGCATCTAGCTTGGTGTGTCTCAGCCTTGATAAAACTGCTCAGTGATGGAAGTGCAGAATTCCTATTTGTTTCCAGGTCACTCTTCAGTAAAAAGCTGCCTAATAACTTGACACTTTTGACTATCTAGGCATCGATATGAATAAATGAACATCACTTGCAAATCACAGGTCTGACTTGACAGGGAAGATATGAAGGCTTGTGACTGGACTGTAATAGAGAAGGCTATTCATGGATCCACAGTATCATTACAAATCATCCTACTGTCTCACCTCTATTATACTGCCTTTGTCTGCTCCACATATTTAACTAGATACCTAAGCAAAGCACAGCTATTGTGGCAGAAGAGTGTTCATTGAATCATTCTTCATCGTGCCCATTCCAGCTGCAGTGCGAGTGATGTTCGGCAGCACACCTGATCTGCATGGCAATCCCAGCAGTCATTCCTGTGCAAGCACATCAGCTCTGCCGCTCTCCCGAGAGCAAAGATGGTGTTGTGTTTTACCAGCCTCAGGGAGATGCTTTGTTCTGTATCCAGTTTACAGCACAAGCAAACCCCAAAAGATTCAGAACTGGATTGGGATCCTTGTAAATTTCTTCTGAACTAGACAAAAAAACATTTTTATTGGCCTGTGGGGACCAGTAGAGTTAGTGGAAAGGCAGGGTGTCAGAAGAAAGTAAGAGGAAGCAATCAAAAATTTGATTGCAGCCTGGGTAGGCAAAAGTAAAGGCATGAGCTGGGGAGAGAACCAGAACAGGGAGGCTGCCTGGTCCTTGGTACAGAGCTGTGAGACAGGGAAAACAGCTGAGAGAAGTGGCTGGGTGCTGTTATGAACCAGAGGTTTTACCTAGTCTGGTGTTAGAAACAATTGTGAAATTCAGTGGCAGTCCCTTCTGTCCCTCCTTTACTAGTTGACTTAGCAGTGTAAGAACTTCCCATCGCACCCAGTTGTGTCATTAGTTCAGGTACTGGCTGCTTGTCTTGTGGAATTAATGGTTCCAGTATCCTGAAGCTCACTGTAGGTTTCCATATTGAAGATCCATTTTTCAATTTAAATGAAAGGAAACAAATTAGAAATGTTATTAGGGGTGAAAAGTCAAGCACTTCAAAGCTAGGAATTACCAGTATTTGAGGCAATAGCAAGTAATCATGTAGGAAGGTAATCACGAAGGTTGTATAATAATGCATATGCACGAGGGAGCCAATTAAGGTTGCTTAAGCAACTTTGCATTGTGTTTTTTTTTCCAAAGTGTAGAGCGCTGCGTTTTGCAACCTTAAGGATCTTTAAATGTAGGCAATGATAACTAATATTACTGTAATGCCTAATCTTGGCATCCTGCTAAGATCCTCATTCCCAGCGATATGTTACACCAATGATTTCTACAGGTGGAGTTTTGTAAAAGAAGTGTTTCCTTTTATCAGTTTAAAATTTGCTGCCTTTCACTGTCTTTTCATACCCCTTTGTTCTTATGAAGAATGCCATGCAGGAGCTGCTTGATGTATGTTTTCTGTTCCAAATACGCTTTTATATGCATCTATCTTATTTTGAATCTAAACAGCTCCAACTTTCTCAGTTTCTCATGTGGTTTTATGAGCTGACATCCCTAAGAAGATAAGTATCTCTTTTTTACTGTCTCTGAGCCTTTCCAGGAAACTTAAAATTAAGTTCAAAACAGAAAATTGATGAACTGGTCAAGGTGTCACAGAAAAAAATCCCCAACATTATAAATCTAAGAAAGGGGAAAAGACAGCTGGAAGAAAAGGCAGAACAATTTTCTGTGTTTCTGTAAAAGGAGAGAAAAAACCCCACAGTTTACAATGGAAAAATGTAGCAAAACAGTGCCAGGAAACATTAAATATTTAGCTACACAAATGAGTTTTCTTCATCTCCAGAGTTCTCACTGCATGTCCACATGCTCCTATTCATCCATGTTCCTTTTGCACTACATCATCCAGGTAATTTTTGACTAGATGACAGTCACTTTGTTGTCGGAGTCCACACTGGCACAATCTTGCAGGGCTTCCAAACTCACAGGTCCTGGATGGGTTCAGCTATTGCAGTTTTTGGTGTGTAGAAGAGGTATTTGCAAAAGTGCAGCCAGCTGGTTGAATGAGATGATTATTCCCCTCTGTTCAGACCTTGTAAGACTACAGCTGGAGTGCTGTGTCTACTTTTGTCTCTTTACTACAGAAAAGGTGTTGATATAGCAGAAGGAGTCTAGCAGAGGTCCTCCAGAATGGTCAAGTGCATAGGGAAAGGCTGAGGGAACTGGGTTTTTCAGGTGAGACCTTATTGCAGCTTACAGTTACCAAACGGGAGGAAATAGGGAAGTTGGAGTCAGACTTGTCTTGCAGGTGCAGAGTGGTAGGAAAAGAGTCAGAATCTGTAAAATTCAAAATTCTGATTTCATGGGAGGAAAATATTCTCCATGGGGACAATTAAATACTGGAACAGATTGCTTGGTGAGGCTGTGGGATCTGTGTTCTGGGAGATATTCAAATCCTGACTGGATGCAGCCCTAAGCAACCTGACTTAATTGGCAGTGCTTTGAGCAGGGCTTCGCCCAAGGACCTCCACACATCTTTTTCAAACTCAACCATTCCATGATTTTGTGTGGGACCAAATAGATAGACTCCAATGCTCAAGAAAAAATTATTTTGGTTTCATAAGATTTACACTAAAAAATCTAACCTGATCACCCACTGAGTTACTAATATCCACCTAGAATTTAATGGAAAATATGCAATTGAACACAATATAAAGTACTTTATTTTGTCATCAAATACTTTTTCAAGAGCAACCTATGTTTGCTTGTAGCATATTTTAAGATTCTTTTTTCAGCATGCATTTTTCGTATGAAATCTTACAGTATCACCTGCAGATGTAATTCGTGTTATTTAGGTGTTGTTCTAGTCCATTTTGAAGACAGACTAATTTCCTACGAATCCCAAAGGTAGCAAATAAATAATTTTGATAATATCCTGACTAAGGTATTTTGTCTGTTAACTACTTTTTGTATGTGCAGTCTTGTACGTCTCTGGTGATTTGTTTCTCTTGAATCACACAGTATGTTCCCTAAGTACACTATAAAAATAACATAATCATGATGTTATCTGTACTGTTGCTAAGTATATGACAATATTGTGTTTATGGTTAAATACAGCCTCAAGGACCTCATACCAGTGCCAAACAAGTAAGTTGTTTTCAATTAAGGACATCGTCTCAGTGCTCAGTAAACACACAAGATTATTTATGTATGAGTTTGATGTTGTTGGAAAATGTGTATTAGGAGCATCCAGTTCAGCTTTTGTTTGGACCTAACTAAAAGCAACAAAGATCAAGCATAATAATAAAAAAAAAGGATGCATGTAATAAGGATATGTCATAGACGGTTTTGTTAGTTCATTTTGTATTGTTGATAATGCATGGATACTCCTAATGATCCCATTAGAGTTTAAATAACAGAATTCAGCACAAATGTATTTCTACTGAGCAGTAGAAACATAATTTCTCTGGAACTGCAGCTGCTGTAGTTGAAGATTAGGCTCTTACTATCCCTTAGGGAGATTACTGTCTGTGCCAGCTGACTTAGTTTTTATACAGCCGGCGATTTATTAGATTGCTTTGCTCTTAAGTGTGATAATAGGCCTTATGCTTAGCAAGGTTTAGAGACTTCCAGTGCATTAATATTTTACGGCAATGACAGTCAAGACACATTTTGTTTACCTAACAAGACAAGCCAAGCTACAGCTGATGTGTATTGGAGATTAGATTTAACTGGTAGGATCTCTGCCAATTATGTCTTTAATGCTTTGCAATGACTTTTATAATTGTAATCTAATCATTTACATATTTGATGCATCAACATTTTGTTCTAAACTGTACCATTTTGTGTGACCTCATTATTTATAGACAACCTTCTCTCTGTAGCCAAGCTTCTCAGTTGTTTGCTATTGACATATTTTCTTTGGGTAGTTTATTAGATCAGCTATAGCAATATTTGGAGGTCGAAACAATTCCCACCTAGGATCCTGTATAAACCTGTTTGAGGGATTGAATGTTTCAATATTGTGAAAATAAACCTTAGTTGCTCTACTTGTCCATTATACTGGCCAAAATAGGGCCCCAGTTTGCTGTGACTCAGTTTCAGTGACAGTGATGGCTTCATCTGCCCAAATTAATATTTCAGATGAAGGAGTCCTGAGTTGATTGCTTTTTTCTTCTTCTCAACAAAGCAGATTTATCAGCCATTAATGTTGTAAGACAGAGAGTGAAGATCAGTGGGTCAGGTGCCTGGCATTGATTCACCATGTCTGCAAAAATGCCACTGTTTTCACTCCAGGGACAAGGTTGACCATATTCACCAAGAGAAATGGCACATTGAAGGGCTTGATGCTTCTATTACTTAGGCTCAAGTATATCAGAAGAAACTCTGTTAGATGTCATTTCAGCAAATACTGATATCAGTAGCTGTATGGTTTCAGCTGCAAAGGTGGTGCTTGTAGCAAGGGGTAGGAAGAAGCCAGGGAGGCAACATTTAGCTTTGATTTTGAACTGTCTTTGTCTGTGGCTCTGAACATTTAATGTCTCTCTGCACCAGGTTTTAAATGGGCTACTGTAATATAACAGTCTTTGAAATAATCTAAAAAAAAATCTCTATTGAAGCTTAAGGTAACCCACAGGTTAATAATGCACAATTATTTTTCTCTAATATATCGATAAATATCATGAAACAGAATAAGCAGTTGCAACAGCTCTATCTTGTTTCCAAGATAAATTTTTCATTTACCGTCTTCTTTTTTTTTTTTTTTTTTTTTAATTCAATTCTGCCTATATTGAATGTAAGCTTTTTTTCCTTTACTGGACCAGAAACAGAGAGCTGATCCTGGAGTACATATTCATAATAATGTGCAGGCCAAATGAGATTTGCAGCCTGCAGCCCCATGATGATGGATCAGCTGGGTGCTGCAGTTTCTCTACTGTAATGATTTGCAGAAGTTGCAAGGTGTTACCACCTCTTCCCAAATAGCCTCATAGGTGAAGCTGTAATAAGTTACGGTCTTAGCCTCAGAGAGTCCCAGTAGAGTTGCCCGTGTGTTGATCAAGAGGGAGCTGATCACATAAGTGATACATATAAAAAGCACACGTCCAACACAGTAATGAAGGATGTGTTTGGGGGTGTTATGCGTGTGTGCACATATACCCAATGCAAAAGATAATTTTCAGAAAAATTGAAATTTATAATAATAATAAGAACAACAACAACAACAATAATTTTCTCTACTAAAGCCATCCTTCTGCCCCAACTAAATTTGGCTTCAATATTGTATGCTCTTTTGGCAACCCTCTTGGGATCCACAGGCAGAGTAAGAGGTATGATCAGCCACAGAAATAATAATGAAGTCTGCCAGTCATTCAGTAACCTCATCGACACAATTAGGAGCCAGGTCACTTACGACTAGCGTGGAGATAGACAGGATTTGTGTTTTCATAGCAAGTTTAAAAAAAGGACTAAAACCAGGAAGCTGCAGTATGCTTCCAGGATTATGGTTACAGCACCAAATTTTTAACAATACTGTGTCTCAACAGCCGTTAATGGGGTTGAATGATCTGGTCTTCAAACCACATTTGGTACCCATCTGTATGCACGCTAAGCACCTTTAAATGTCTGGCCCCAGCCATTTCTAGCACTGTGGAGGTTTATTGCTCAGTATGTGGCCCACAGGATGGTCAAATACTGCCCATGGGGGTGCACTGTGGCAGCAGGGTGAAGGCAAACCTTACAGCTACCCTAAACAACTGGTTTTCAGTGAATTCAGTCAGGATTATCTCATCAGTGGTACTAGTCTAAGCAAATGTCATGGTTGTGTGTATGCTTATATTTTCAGGGGATGAAAATGTATGTAGATATGAATGTCAATTAGGCATGGCCCTCAGGCTCTTGGCAAGAGGCCAATGTGACCACCGATGTTGAAAAATATGAGTATTCCTCCTGTGGGGTCTTTGAAAACGATTTTAGCTTGAGAGGCTTTGGGGAGCTCGCTGGTTGCAACACTTACCCAGGTTCAGCAAAGGGATGATGAACAGAGAAGGGATTATACGATAGTGAAAAGACATTTTAGGTCACATGCTCCAACTTTTGCTTTTTGTCTTTATGGAGTGTTTGTAATCACACCATTTGACCTTCTCCGTACTGGTTGTCTTACAACATGTCCTTCAGGAATTTCTTAATGAGGCTTGTTTTACAATAGGTTTATGTTAACAGGAAGTAGAGCCTGTGCATACCTTAAGAAAGTATTTGCTAATGTTTATTTGACAAACAGTACAGGTTTATTTCAGCCTACATTTATGTGCTTACTGCAAACATTCAGATGAGCAAATTTTTGTTTACACAATATGAGTGGAAAGAATGTGTCATAAATACTGGTGTGGATATAGCAGACTAGCTCGTATGAATCATTCATACTGAAACTGTGTTGTAGAAGTGTCCTGAAAAACTTTCTATGTGGCCAGCCAGCTTGGAATAGAGAAGAATACCATATTGTTTAGGTAATCATCCGTTTAAACAAATGTTTGAGGACACATGATCACAGCAAATCATATGTTAGCAGTAGGCTTGAAAGCATTTCCACAACATCATCTATAGGAATCGTTCTAAAAAGTGATTACACTTCAGAAATTAACATCTCTTTGTATACAACCTGAACAGAAATATATTAAATAAATAATTTTCTTTCAGTAGTTTCTGAATTCTAGTGTTGCAAGTATGTTGTCAAAACTGGCAACTGAATTTATTTAAATTACAGTGGATTGGAGATCCTTTTAAGCTATTTTCACTTAGACTGCTATTTAATCAAAACCAATAGTTTCCTTCCATTCTAATTAGTTTCTTTTCCTGATTACTTATAAAAATGAGATGAAAGCAGTTGAAAAATTAAATAATATTTATATTTGATTTTTTAATTTGGATTTATGCTGCTTAATACTTAACCACTACTATGCATGTACTTGTCAAAATATGAGGAATTAGTTCAAATGTGTGTGACCTTTACCAGCAAACATTTGCAAACTCCATGATCTAAATGTGCATATAATGAGAACTGAAAGTGGGGAAAAGAAAAACAATTACTGTGTTTTATAGAAAAGAAAATTCCCCTAGAGATCTGAAAAATGAGACCATTTATTACAGAAAGGAACTTTAAAAAAAATGTATAACTTTATATGAAATGTACCTTTAAAATCTATTACATGACAAGAAAAACAAAAAGTCATGTCAGAAAAACTTTTAAAAGTTGTAGCACCTATTTATTTTTCAGGAAAATTTCCAAAGTACACAGGAAATAGAAACCTCGCTCAGAGTATTTTAGTTTATTGAGTTCTCTCTGCCTTGAAAATCATAGTAGAAATCTCCAGGGACTCCTATAAAGATGTATTACATCATAAAGCAAACTAAGGATAGTAACCCATGTTATTAAACTGTCAACATACATTATACTACAATTTATCCACAATCCAACTCAACTTAAAGCCTCACTGTTGGCAGAAAGTTTAAAACATAAGACTACTCTCTAATCATCTAAAGCCTAAGGTACTTTGGAAAAAATGTTGTAATAATCGCTCAACTACTCCATTGCAGTATGTGTGAATTTCATTGGTTTAGTACTGCAAATGCTCAACCATTACAAGGAAGGATTCTGAAGGATTACCACTTAAAAGGTTTTATTAGTGATGCTGTAGATTTCTCATTTCACAGCATATTAATAAAGGTTTGTTATAACAGACGTAATGAAAAATAAATCTTAAAACCCAGTGCTTAAACCTTACTTAATTTCCACATTAATATTTAACAACAAACCTGATAAAATTACATTGCTTATAAAGTCTGCCTTCTCAACTAGAGAAAATAGGGATATTGGTTTGAATGCTGAAATACTGTGGATTGGTGATATTTGGCAGGAATTATGATAAGTAAGGGTTTCAGATCTGCTGATAACATATGCTGACAGAAGAAATTCCAGCTGTATATATTTATTTAAAGCACCATTAGTTTCAGTTACAGCAATACCAACAAATCTTCAGGTTTATTATAGATATTGTTCACCCAAAGTTTATAGTGAGAGGTGTGGCATATGAGAGGCAACTGATACAGAATAGGAAGAGAATCTAATCAAGGAACAACCAAAGAGAGGTCAGCATAGAAGTCTTGGTGTCAAATCTTTTCTTGTATTCCTTTGCCACACAGGAATAATTGGTAATTGGTAATATTAGTGGCAGCAGTAAGTTCCATAGAGGCATTTCAGTGTAAAACTGTGGGTTTAAAGCCTGCTTTTCTTTTTTTTTTTTTTTTCATGTGGCTTAGGAGAGAAGACGTGGAAAAAGGAACATGAAAGCAACAGAGATTAGTTTGACTGGATGGGGGATTGTATGGGGCTACCACTTCACAAATGGATAGGACTCAGAGGTCTTGGGTTGTTGGTGGTAAATATTCATCGTGAAGATCATAGTAGTAAGGCTATGCTAATATAACGGCTATTATAATAATAACGATGCCTATTTTTATCTCTGCATAACCAATAAATTGGGAAAACTGTTCCAGAAAATATGTCATACAATACAATAATGTGATTAGGAAAAAATGAGAAAGTCAACCTTATTGAAATAATTCCTCAGAGCTATTTTATTTTACTTCAATACCTGTTTCTAAGAAAAGTTATCAGAGTCCAAAGCAATTAAGTCACTAACCTGGTAGAGGTTAGAAGCGGTCAAAAGCATGAGTTAGGACAGGAATGTGGAAAAGGGTGGGGATTTAAACTCTGTCTCCATTCCTGCAATCTACCTGTAATCCCCAAGTGCCTAAATGCTTCTAGTAGAAATTTACCCATGAAATAAATAATAGAATGGATGTTAACTATCGCCAACATTAGTTGTCAGTATTAAAGTAGTAAAAATGGAGAATTTGTAAACTGTTCTTTAAAAATACAAAGTTTCAGCTTCATTGAACTGTCAAAGAATATATTTAACTGCCTTGCTCATAATGGCAAACTATCATTGAAATTATGTGGCATAATATTCGTTTTAAAACATCATTGCTTATTATAGCTGCAATTAGATATGGTCATTCATTTTGTATGGAAAATAAGGTAAGAGCACATTCTATTTTCTTGGACATATTCCTGTCCAACAGTCCTCACAGCAGGAAGCTTTATTAAGAACATATGAAAATAATTGAGGAACAAAATGTCTAATGTAAAATTTATTTACACTTTTCTTGAAATAGACTGTAGTTGAGAACTTTGTTGCTAATGAAAAATTACAGCATGCAACACACTGTTGCCAAAGAAAATATCTGTACAGACCCTGTAGTGTGCATCTGAAGACTAATGTTTCCTGAATATATAAATATTTGAATCAGGTTGCAGTTCACTCCTTTCTGGGATCCTTCAGGTTTCTGCCCAGGAAGTGATGACTATTTTTTCCTCCAAAACTTGTGGGGTAATGAAAGAAACAACTAGTCAACACACACGAGAAGCAGTAAAAATCAGTAACACCCTCCAACCTCCCTCCTTTCCTACGTTCAGGGGCCCTCAATACTTTGAAGGCCTGATGAGCATCCTTACAGAACAACTCTTCAGTGCCTTAACACTTCATTAGTGACTTACTGATTAATAATTAGAATTGAGTCAAAATAGGATAGGAATATATTGTGCAGCTTGCTGCATCTCTGTGCGTGTGTATTATATTTAGCTGAGAGAATACTTCATCTCACTTGTGCCTGTGGGGTAGATCTCATTACATGTGGAAATGCAGACATGTGTTGTTTGTGTTTTGAAACAGGAGTCTAGAAGTCAGCTAACCAACAGGCACTCCATATTCCATGCACCTTTTACTCGCATTTCTGACTGGCTCATCTGTAGGTCAGCTGGCAGTGTACCCCTTAACACCTCGCTGCAAAGTGTCACAGACTTTTAGTGAAAGTTCCTCAGATCTGGTATTTGGAGCAGTGCTGTTTATCCCATGCAATAATGCTGCCTTGACAAGAGGGATATATGGCGGCCAGGAGTCTTGCATCGAAGGGCTGTACAGAAACAGGCTTTCCTCTTTTTCTTCAGGGCCTGCAGATGAATGTGAAGGAATGAGTCTCCCAAGAAAAGAATGTCACCCTAGCAAAATGCAAAGCAAAAAACTGTAAAGAAAAATACACTAATTTACATTTCTGTGTCATTTTACATGTGTCAAAACAGTGCTTAAATGTTGATGAGTTACGTCTTACGCACCTCAGAGAGGTTAGTGGCTATCTCTGCTACTGGCTGCAGTGACCACCCCAACACACACGTGTGTGGGCTTGCTGGCTTTTCTACATTCTGGTTGGAACAGGGATGTGCAGAGAAACTCTTCCTCCACAGGGAAGAAGACCTTATTGCATTCAGATGCCCTTGTTGCGATGTGTGTTGTCTAGACTAGAGCTAAGGACAATTCATCTAATTATCTTCAAGCAGGTGTGCAGAAGTTCACCAAAGAGGTGTTTTAATTCATGGTGACCCTCCTGTTTTACAGGCATTTGGCCAAAAACGAAAGCTTGCTGATCACCTGAGGAAAAAAGTAATCATTGAAAGAGTGGAAACTGCTGAATTTGGAATAATGAAATGGAGGAAGTAGTAAATCACTTGCTCACAGTCAGTACTTAGACTTTCATTTGCTACTCCAGTGTTTAGAGCTAATGCTCTGTAGCTAGTGGAGACAGAAGGACTTTCCATGGTGTCCTTTCCAGGTCTCTAGGTTATTGTTGCATCCCAGACAAAGAAATACTAAACTATGCTTGGCATTCTTTGACCACGCTTGAGTCAAAAATATTACAGTGAATAGCCAAGTGCTTTTGAGAAGCTAAAGAAAAGGAACTTTCTAGGTTTCAGGTTACCTTTTACAGTAGTCAGACTACTTCCAGGTAGATTCCTATATTCCTCTGTTACAGAGAATGAGGTATATGTAATTTTTACCACAACTTTAATTTCCCTATTCAAACGCAAAAGCAAAGTTTTACTTTGCAAAAATGTGAAAGGCTATTCCTAATGCCTTGATTTCATTTCCTCTGTGCTGTGGAGAGCATTTATATTACAGATATTTCTGGAGATGTTGCTGTAACTGGCTGTACATCGACTATGCTGGAAATAACAGCATTCTTGTGCTGGCATTATTTCCAACTGCGGGGTTGCAAATACGCATTTCTACTGAGATAAACTGTGGTCAAAAGACACTGAGATGGACTTTATTCACTTTATTCCAAGATGTTTTTGAGTTACTTCTTGAAAAATTATCGGCCATGTGTGTATCTAGCTATACAAAGGTGGTGAACTGCTATGTGGTTAATTCATCACGAGAGGCTATTTCCCAACTCTCCCATTTCTATGCTCCATTTGCAAATGGAACAGAGGTCATTCCAATACATTTGTGCAGCACTTAACAACAGGAATTAAATCCTAGTAGTCGTACTTTAATGTGAACATTAAATAATGATATCAGTAGCATTACTGTAAGCAATAATGCATACAGTAACAGATATGTAAGCAGTGAGCATTTACAGGCTCTGTAGGAGTCAGGACTATAGCAAGCACCTGGCTAAGAATTATTTTTTTTAAGTAAATTTAATACTTTTCAAAATGAACTTTTGATCTTTTGGCATTTAATCAGTTGTCAAAAATCAATTCAAGCAAAATGTCATGCCCATCATGAACGCATAATCCCACTGAATTTGTACTCTTCTTTGCCAACTAATTAAACCAAAAGCCATCTGGGGTACGTAACTTGGTATTGTTCAGTTCTGTGGGAGACTAGCACTCAGATGTAAAATTAGTGTGGGAGGTGTTTCCCACACCCGTCTGCTCAGCTCAGCAAGGACAAAAAGAGCCTTGCAGCTGTGGACACATTATTTTATGTTTCTAAGCTAATGTTTCCAAGACCTGGATTAGCAGTAGCATGTTTCTTTACCCACAGGAAATCAGATGGGAATGGATAGTTGTCTGGACATTTCTATTTGGAACTCCTCTACTCAGTTCTCTTCCATACGCAATTTCTCAGTTGCTCAGCTATATCCATTTGTTGGTATAGCATTATGGCTGTTCACAAGTTGGTCATAACTTTTAATTAGAGCATGGATGCCAAATGAGCAAGGATTTAAATGCCTAGCCTCAGGCATGATAAAAGCACCGACTTTCTTGCAGGAAGACCTTGCTATGATCATAATTCTGCTCCGATTTCTCATCCCTGCCATATCCTCTTACCCCTATCTCTTGTGTTCCCCTTCCCTCCTGCCCCATTAGCTTCAGAGAATCTATGCAGGCATCTGGGTCTGCCATTAGAATTGGCTGTTTGGCAGTTGTGGGAGCACCCTAGGTCTGCTTTTTATTTTTCATTGAGCTCTCCAGGCGTTTTGGAAAAATGGAGCTCAGTGATGTCTCATTTACTGGAGAATAGTCCCCTGTGTTACACAGCAAATCCCAGGAGAGTTTCAGAAGTGTAAGGTGGCTGGCAGAAATGCCAAACAGTGAGGTAGAAGCAATGCTGGCAGCATCCACATCAGAGATATCCCTCGATGTCTCCATATGGCCTAAGCCTCTTATTTTTGGCAGGCTCTTTTCTCTCTTCACTGCTGCTTCTCATTTACTGTGTGGACTCATTACTATTACTAAGCAAGTATGAAGCTTAAAAGAAAAGCTTACTTAATATAATAAGCCGAAGGTTGGTTGTGCTATAAAAATTTTTGAAAATGAACAAAATCAGCGGCTGTTCACGTACAGTCTGTGACTGGAACAAAGAGCAAGAACAAGCAGTTAAACAATTCACTGAGGCTGGGTATGGATATGGTCAGTTCAAATATGCTTTGCTTAAGCTGAAAATTTCCAGATATATTTCCACCATTGTCTAGCACCAGGACCAGTGATGCTGATAGCCCTTAGAGACACCAAACAAGTCCTCTTTTGCTCCATCAGCTCAGGTGCAAACTAATTCTTCCCAGCAGTATGAATAGGTCAGTTTCTGCCAGTGCTTGTTGCAGGCGCTCCTACAGAGCTGTGTAACAATCTGGGGCACTTTTGCACTTGCGGCACTGCTTTTAAGGCCAGCAAAATCTGGATTCTGAAGTTGAAGTCTTTAAGTCAAAGATAAGGGCAATATAGGTTAATAATGAAAATGTTTGAATAGGAGGTAATATGATCCTTAATAGGGTCGTCAAGATCTGGCTCAGTGGATCAGCATTGAACGAAAAAACTTCTCCTACTTAAGCCATACCATATTTGTTCTCCAGGTTTGAATTCTCAATAAGAAATCAGTCAAATGGAGATTTTGATTACTTGATGATGATAAAGCTGACTGTGGATCCAGAGGAACTTGAATTACAGTGCGACATGGCAGCAAACAAAAGTGAGAAGAGACTGACTGCTTGTTTTACAGGGGACGCTCACCCTGTAGCTTCCCCTGGAAGAGAAAATATCTGGAATCTCTTAGTGATCTTTGTCCTAAATCTAGAGGGTACATGAGATTAGAGAGAAAAATAAAGCAGAAAAACAGAAAACCTCTGTATTTTGTTTTGTACGTATTTTTTGTGCCATCAAAAGAGTACTTTTGAAGTATTGCACAACCCGTGTTTTCCTAGGTTTTGCTACACGACCTATATATCAGAATGCCCTGTAATGTAGAACTTTGGGAAACACAATTTGTTCCTGCCAACAGTCATCCTCAATTTGCCCCATCTTTACCCTGCTTTTTGCATCTATGTCCTCTGTTTTTCTGTTTATTTTCCATTCTGAACATTCTGAACCTCACTTCTTTGACTTCAGTTTTTTTCTGTGTGGGACAGTGTTCAAAATGTGTTTCAAACTTTCTATCTGGACATAGGCTCAATAGTATCAGCCTGTTTCTGTTTCTGTAGGAATCAATATTAAAGTTCCCATACGTTTCAGTAGTGCCGGATCAAGCCTGGTATTACTAATACCTAAGATAATGAATGCATAATAACGTGCATTTGTATTTGTAAAACTGTAACATCTGATATATGCAGTATGAATATTTCTGTAGTAATCAAATTACACTTAAAAGGGCATCTTTAAATCTGTGACTAGATGCCTATTACCAAACATATTATTTTATATGTAATTAATTCAGCTGAAAAATTATAAAGAATCTTAGAAGCATTTCCTTTCATGTTTTATACATATCTTTTTTTTTCTTTTTTTTTCTTTTTTTTAAATTTCATGGCTTCAATGCATGTGCCGAATAGTTTAGAAGTAGAAAAAGTCAAAATTTAGGATCTCAATTTAACGTCCATTAAATTGGTTATGACTTGTCAGAGACTGTTCTAGAGATTTGCTGCATCTCTTTCATTAATGAACTGCCATCTTCCTGTTAAGGGTGAAAAAAAAGAAAAAAAACCCAACAAAGCAGGTTCCCTATTATGACAAGACTTGTTCAAGAGCAAGCATTCTTTTTAGTTTCCAGGTTCTTCAGCAGTAGCTAACTATCAGACATTATTCCCCAAGCTGTTCATACTGCAGCTGAAATAATCAAGGATGCTGGCACATGAACAAGGACATAGTGTTAGCAGTTTTTGCAGCGTTTAAAACAAAAGATAGAATCATTGCCAAATAGGCAGGGACAAGAGTGTTAGGGAGAGATATTTTATTTCAGATTGAAACATTTTATGACAAGCAATAAAGTAAGAAATATACTGGAATTAATAGATAACCTCCCCCCAAATTTGACGCAATTTCCAAAAAATGTGAACACAGAATAAAACATAATAGCAAATGTTTATAAGGGCACTGTGCTGTTATTCAAAAACCACTCTATTAATCAGAGTAATGAAATGTTAATATATAGAATATTAGTATTTTTCCTCTTTATCTTCTTTGTTTACTGGATGATATTCAAATGCAACTCAAGTTAAAATCTCATCTCAAATTTGTATATTTCAAGACTGGCATCTGACAGTTCTTTAAACAAAGATTGATTTCTGTTATCTTGTTATCTCGTTATCTCGTGACATTAGGTGTTGAGCACTAGCACAATTCAAAAGATGTGTAAGTCTCTATGTATTTATGGTGGGTTTTTTTAAAGTTATTTTTGACTAGCTGAGAAAAAATATTTGGAATGAGGACTTTTTTGACATTTTTAAACATGAAATAACTTTTTAAAAGTGTCTATTATTATATGCATGCCAAGACTGCTTGGCATTCAAATTACATATGCTATTCAAATATAGCTACAGCATATATGTAAGTTTTACACTGTGAAACAGCACAGATGTGCCATAGGGACAACATAGAGTATTTATATCATTCTAGATAATTGTCACTTATGTGCATACAGCTCTATATGAGCTGGTGCTTAACAGCTGTGCCATGACTGAGAGTAAGGACACCTGTCAGGTCTGAGGCTCCCCTAGTGTAATGTGGTGTGGAGAGGTGGGTGGTATAGCAGAGGGCAGAAGTTGTGTCATGTTAAATTAATTTTTGGGTGTAGCTTTAAGCTGTGTTAATGTTAATGTTTAAAATGTTCCCAGAATGTTACACAGACATGTTAGCAAAATAAGTTGCTCGATTGCTCGATTAGCCGAAATACTGCTTTGAGAAAAATAAGAAGAAAGCGCTGTACTGCTGACAATCATCAGCTAAAAACCAAATGGTGCTGCCTGTGTAGGGGGAAGAATCAGGAAGGCTTCCATGAGGGAGGAGGGTATGGTAAATTTTTTCCCATAAATAGCTGCCTAAATAATTTCATATGAAACAAAATTAGAAAGTAGTTTACAACTCTATGACATTACAGTAGTAATAAAATATATGCTAATGAAAACCTCGTGAGGAAAATCAGCTGTCCTATGGCTGTTGGTAGTGCTGCTACAATTTCTTCTCTGATATGACTGGTTTTGTTTCCTCCTCTTCTCTCCACCCCCCACCATGCCAGATCGCCGTTTGCCCAGAGCTGCCACATTGATGATCTTATTTGATGTGGGTTTGATGCAGGTGTAGTGTGAGACTATTTTATCAAAGGCAGAAGCTGTGCCTTTTCTTGGCAGCCAGTGTTTTCTTGAACTACACCACACGTCTCCTCACGTGTACTTGGACCTAAACAGTGCAGACAGTCTTCCTGTCAGGAAGGGTTTTACACTCAGTGGGGCTGGACGTAAAGCTGAACCCTGCTCAGGTGAGTGGTTGTTTCTGCCAGCAGCCAGAAAGCCAATAAAAGCAAGAGGGGAGCAGGGAGGCCAGGCGAAGCTGGCTCATCGCGAGGGAAGAAGGGTAAGCGGACCGTTGCTAGGCAATAGATTTCTGGATGACGGATCCTCTGCTTTGCTAAGTGACCAGAGTAATTATTTTTGGCAAATCTGCGTAGAGCTCTGTGGGCTGTCACTGGCCGGAAGAGAGAAACGGATGTATAAATATACAAAATGTATCTGATCCTTCTATAAAACTGGAGGGGCTGCAAGAATGAATTACCTGACATGTTTACGCTTTCCTTTGCCTCCCTGGGGGATTTTCTGGCTTTCTGAATTGGATACCCTGATGCAAATCAGGTTTGTCCAGATCCTCCTCTGAGGTCCTCTCCAGCTGCCGCCGAGGCATGCCATCCCTGCCACGTTTGTTGGCGCTTCCAGTCGGAGCGGTGGAAAGCCAATGAGCCAGTGCTGCTCTTGGATAAGCTGCGGTGGCAGCAGGTGCTAACAGCGTGGATCGGTAACAGCCACTTAAAGACCCGGTGCCCTTGCCAGCTTTCTCCCGAGCAGGATTGTGCTTAGCTGTGCCGTTGGCTGCAAGGAGTTCTTACGATCAACACTGAGACGAGAGACGGAGATAAATAGCTCCGACCTTTACTGACAGTGTCTGCGCAGCATGAGGAAGCATAAAACTACACTCCCAAATTTCTGTTGTGGTGCTTCCTCCAGCCATTAAAACCTGATTTGGACCCTGAAGATGAGCACTTTGCTCGCTCAGCAATCCTGCTCAAGAATCTGCAGGGCATGTCCTTTAAAACTTATGCCAAAGCCACGTATTTTTATTTTCAGACTCCATAAAGTAGGTTATATTTTTTAGGTTGGGAAAAATCCCGAAATAAAATTCCTATAATCTTTGTCATAATCATGAGTTTTATCATCAGAAGCAATACAGCAGTAATGTGAACCAACGTGCATACTCATTATCTTAGGGTTGAATCTAACCCTCTGACTACAACTAGTACATGAAACCTTGAACAACCTAAACATTGCTTAGTTTTGTGTTTCATTACAGATTTGAAACTCAGACCATGTTCAAGGAAAGGGTGGTGTGGTGGTGTTTGGAGGTTTTTTTTCCACCCCTTTTTTTCAAAAAGCTTTTCGAGAAACCTGGGGGTGATTTTGAGGCTCAGGATTCAAAACCCTGTGAAACTCAGCAATTCTGCTTTCATTTGTGGGGATATCTTTTTAACGCTTCATTTGAACTTGAAAATCAAAGCAAACCTCAGGCAACAATTTCCCAAATATTAAAAGTGAAGAGAGGGTTCATGTAAACATCTGTCAAGCAAAATGGATAATTTTGTTCAGCCCGTGCTTTTGCATAGCTGTGCGAGCTGCTACCCTTGCACGCCATGCTGAGATCCATCCCCTGCCTTGCTGGTGCCCACCAAAGCAGCGCAGACCCCAAGTCCTGCTGGAAAGGAGTCCCGGTGCAATCTGGGGTGTCTTGCAAGTGACCCGGGCAGGGGACGGAGGAGACAGAGTGAGGCCAGGAAGGGCCGAGTGACCATTGGGGTGGCGGGGAGATGCGCTGCTGCAGCACATCAGCCTCGCAGCATTTATGGCAAGGTGTAACCCTCGCAGAGAGGAAGGCAGAGAGTGGGTGACAGGCTTCTTTTTCTGAATTGTGGGTAATGCTCAGTGGTTTGGGATGGTGCTGTTTGCAGTTCCCCTTGTCAAGGAAAGGAAATCGATACTAAAATGTGTACCTTAAATGAAGATAGGTAGTTCACTGTAATTACCTTCGAAGCATGTATTTTTTCCTGCTGCATGTTGCTGCTGTTACATCTCTGGCTAAAAGGGCTTGCCTGAAGCAGCAGCTCTTCTTTTTCATCTGCTGCTTTGTTCTCGGGGGACTTTCTGTAGTTGGCAGCCTTAGTGGAAGAAGATCAAATAGCTCTGGCAGCATTTGTAGCAAGGTAGGATGTCATTTAAATAAAATGATGCACATATATGGTGTAAGTCAGCCTCCCTGCTGAGAGGGCATAACAAACAATTAAAGAGCAGTTTCCTCTGGGGATGAATGGCTTTCGGGGAACTACTCCAGTTCATACGTGAATTATATATGTATTACTAGGGACAAGTGATCTTGTAAAGTGAAACAACTGAGAAAAGCCTCTGACAACACTGTGTATAACCACAAGGGAATTTGGCTGTGTTTACTGATGAGGTGGAGAAATTTTAATGGACTGCAGTCAATAAAATGTGTTAAAGATACTAGAGTAGCCACAGCTCCTAGTTGAACAACAGAACATGAACTGATAAAACGTACACTCAATGAGATTGAAATCATTGGTTTAATTTTAGCTTGAAGAGTTGAGCTAGATTACATCCAGTTTACTGCTTGGCATGCTGCAGTTCAAATGGAGTGTGTGCATGTGTATGCACTGAAGGCATCAGAGCCAAAATCCAAAATTAGATGGAATTACATAGAAACATCACAGAGTAGAGGGAGTGCATCTCTGATTCACTGAGAAAGGGACTAAAATGGGCAATAAGAGAACAAAATAGAACAGATAAGCAAACTACTATAATTGGGACTCATCTCTTGGTAGTGAAGAAGTAAATTTTCCATGGGTGACTCCAGGGGCTACAATGCAGTATTGTGTCATGGGCTCAGATGTATTGCAGAGAGTTGGCAATCGTGCTTATAACAACTGATAGCTGGTAGTGTGATGACTGAGTGAACTGCTCAGTGATATACCTACTGAATTAACAAACAGCATGAGTCCTCTAAAGAAGTTTCTCTTGTCTTTTGTTGAAGAGCTCTGATACGTATTGCTATCAGAGATGTGCAGAAAAATTAAAAGGGAGGTCCCAAAAATATGTTTAGAAAAATACAAATCCTGCCAAAGCTTTTCTGAAGTGCTCTTTGAAGTTACTTCTGCGGGAACATGAGAAGAAAGGGGACATTTAGTCCAGACTCAAACTGTAGATGAAAAGAAGTTGAAAAGTGGTTTGACGTTTTTAAGGGATGAGTAATATTAAGAAGCTTGACCCTGTATAAAAGGAAAGCTGCTGTTTCAATGATTGTGGACAACACTGGAATTTTAAACTGATAAATGGAAACACTTTTTATACAGAGCTCTAGTGCAATATAGTGCATTAACTTGAGTAATTCTTTAGTACATGAAATCAAAAAGACTAAGGATTCCACAGGACTCTGAGAGCAAGGTATTATGTGAACAAATGTATATCCAGTGGCATGCGGATATTCATAAGAAGGGATATAATTTCCTGTAATTTGAGGCACAGGACAATTATTGTGTGAAAATAGTAGAGGAAGAAACTTCCCTGGCAGACAGCTTATTCCCTAGTATTGTATATTATACAGTTCTCTAGGTCTTTACTGCATGTTTTTTTTCACTGCCAGATACAAACCTCTGGGTTAAGTTACACTGTCAAGGAGCTTCTGTTTCTAGAAGCTAAGAAACAAATTGACAGTTGTATTAAATTCACCCATCTAAGCTGAACAGCCTTTTCTCAGAAACGCAACTTGCCTGACCAATTAGTTTATCCCTTTGTGCTTTCTCGTTATTTAATAGGTAAACGAGGTTCTTTAAAAGATTTCACGTTATTTTTGTGTTTTGCAGCCCTGATATTCAAACATTGCATGTTAAATTTTTGCTTCAAACTTTATAAATATTGAATCACTAAGGATTGCCATAGATACAGCTTTTATTGCTGATATACGATAATTAATTAAGATGGTATTTTGGGATTAGTATTTAATCCCATCTGCCTGCCTGAAAACTTGTTGTTCATGGGAGTAATCAACCTAGCATTTCATTCTTATAGTTTTAATACAGAGAGGAACACAAGTCACGAAAGAGAAACACAAATATGGGTACTCTTAGATCTGACTTAAAAGTCTAATGCTTTCATCTACCAGAGAGCACTGTAGTTGTGCTACTGTTGCCCTTTTGCTGAACTCTTAGAGATGTTTTATTTTATGGAAAGCCACTTGGCATTACTTGCTTCAGTGTGCCCTTATTTGCTTTCTTCTGATAGGCACGCTCTATGGCTTGCAGCACTTTGATGTAACAGAAATTCAGCTCTTTCATGAGTAATGTTAACTTTTCATTGTTTCCAGTTGTGTTAGCAAGTCCAGGTTTTCTGAAGTTTTCCATTGGTAAAAAAACAAACTGAACTGCATCGCCCAAAATACCTGAAAGAACTTTTTTGTATAAAGTATATTTTGTATGCTTGTATTATACATATGCAACAATGCCTATAGAGTGACCCTCCCTTATGACCAGCCTGAATTCTTGTGGGGCTTTTGTTTTGAGACTGTTCTCCAGACAGGGTGCTTCTGTTATTGACAGAGGAGACTGTGAAATGCTATCCTAAACAAGTACAAAACTACTTTTTTTGACTAAAAGACTATATGTTGTATTGTGGGATTACGTTTAATCACGAGTATGAACAACACGGAAATATGCAAGATTATTGTTACATGATTCTCAGTTTTGTATATGATGTTTGATGTTTCAAATTCTTCTTAATGAAATTAAGGTGTATAGAACAATATATGTGTACATGGGGAAGGCTGATTTGAACACTGTTGACGATTCATAATATACGCTCATGGAAAATATTCTTATATAACCTCTTTAAGTATTTTTTATGTAGACTTTTGGTTTGTTTTTATCCTGGGAAAACTTCAAACAACCTTCTCCAAAAGGGTAAATTGCTGTTGTGTCACTTAAGAGCCTTTTTACAGATTTGGAGTGAAAAATATTTTTAATTTAAGAAGTGAAGTTAGGTTTCTGAGCATGCTCTATGTATAGCAATTTACAATTATTGAAGTAGTTTGATTTAACAGGCTGTATCTCTCGAAGAATGAGGAGCACTCACATTACAATGCGCAAGCTCACAAGTCAGAACCCGATCACTTCTGAACTGAAGAGCTTATAAAAATGTGAAGTACTCTAATAATTTTAAATTACTCTATATTGCACATTTTCAGGTCTCTGATCACCTCCAAATTCAAGTGCTTATAAAACCGCTCCAATAATTTTAAATTGCTATGTGCAGAGTGATTTAAAATTGTTAAAGTGCTTCAAAGTTTTTTAATAAGTACTTTAATTTAGAAGTGAGTTGAGCAATACTCCAGTATACCTTCAAGAGATTATTAAACTGATGTAAAAATTTACCATCTGGAAAGAAAATTAAACTGTTTCTTTAAAAAAAGGAACAAGAAGGGGTGTTGGAAAGAGACAGGGAAGAGGAGAAGGCATAAGAGGTAGCAATATGGTGGTGGTGGAGAATACAAGGATGAGGTGAAGAAATTTCACAGAGTAATAAGGTCCCAGTTTTCTTTGCTGTGTGACGTGAGTGAGTAGGACTTCAGAACTTATGTCAGCTGCCTAAATATGGCCAGGAGGCTCTCCTTAAAGTTATGAAAGCAGCACCCTGAAGGGTATGTGAAGATGACAGTGGCAGAGGAAAGGGACCCACATTGTTTAGGAGGCGCATGGCTGACACAGAGGCTGTTCAACATCTAGGCTGATACTGAGCTGATACACAGACGCACACTTTATCCTTGATGTTCCTTGTGCTGTAAAACTGTGTGGCACTCTTAAAATGCAATTATTTGTGTAAAATAAACAAATGGTTTATTAACTTATTTCTGAAACAACTGTTCTAAGAAGAGCATTTCTGCCTAATAAAACACACTTTCCATAACTGTGTTTCTCGCTTTTGTTCCACCCCCAACCCAGCATTTTGTCACATTTTTCTACTAGAAATTGGGAGCAAAGATACAAACTCATTAAACACAGCAAATTAAAAATGTAATTGCCATTACGGTAATGAAATTTGTACTTCAGATGTTTCCTCAGTTGATGTAACACCTTTCTGGTTTTAATCATTTGCCTTGAATTTTGACATATTAATGATATGCCTAGTAGGAACAGACCTTCCTATACGCTAAAAAAAGCAAGAGAGGCAAAATATCAGAACATCTACTTATAAACAACCAAACCAATCATATAGCTATCAGTTTCATATGAAATACTTATCCAAGTAGGAGCACCTATGTGATAGCCTTAGCTGAATTACCTTGTATGAATATGTATTTTTCCTGGATATATCCTTGTTACCGATCCTCAGAGCCTGGTCCGGGCAGAGTTTTGGCAAGTGCAGCCTGCGTTGAGATTTTTTAAATACTCACGAGAAAATAATATCCAGAGCTTTCTTCTTGAGGGATATCCAAGCAGAGGGTGGGCTCAGTTGGCCGCAAGAAACCAGAAGGAGCTGGCAAGGGCACAGAGAGGACAAGGAGAGTGTTGGCAGCTGGGGTCAGAAGGCAGAAAGGGATGAGACAAGCCGCTATTTCTCCCTCTGTTCTCTTTTTCTTTTTGCTACTGGAAGGATGGTGCTTTGTTTGGTGGGAGTGCATGCTGTGTTTTGACTACTTGCTTTGACCTTTAATCGATATCGATTGATTCTGTGAAGACCTGAAGACTCTGACCTCCGGCTGGCTTTGCAAAAGTACAATTAAAAGGTGCTAATGTCTTTCAGTTGCTGAAAACACCAGAAATACATGAGGGA
Source organism: Larus michahellis (assembly GCF_964199755.1). Classification (NCBI taxonomy): domain Eukaryota; kingdom Metazoa; phylum Chordata; class Aves; order Charadriiformes; family Laridae; genus Larus; species Larus michahellis. The sequence goes on from NC_133930.1 coordinate 66,034,704, forward strand.
CAAAACCAAACAGTACTTTCAGGCTCATGTCATAACTTTGGCATTATTTGAAGGGCACACAGAGGTGTGTGCCATAAGGAAAGATTTTTGTATTTCAAACTCCGGATACAGAAGTGGGACTAAGATGTTTATTGAAGAGGAAGCTGGCATCACCTTAAAAAACTCTAAGCACTTTCAGAAATAGCAAACAAGTACACAGCTCACGAGTGTCAGAGACCCAACCTGCCTTCATAGGCTGATTTTAAATTGGGCTAGAGACAAAATTTGAAATCAAGCTTTGTCTCCTTTATTGTTATGTGGGCCTGTCCTTAGGTCTCAGACACACAGAAACATTTTGATTGCCATTTCTTCTACAGAAAACATTTCTTGGAGAACAAAACAAATCTTTCCTTATAGCCATGAAATAAAGAGCACCGCAGTAACTACCCCACTGATTAGTCATACATGTGGCCTTTAAAGAACTGGACAAAAAGATCAATACCCTGATTTCCTTTTCATCTGCCTGGACCATGGAGCATACACCTCTTGCTTTGTTTTGTGTGTAATGAAGGAGGTAAGGCAGTGCTAGCAGAAAGAAAAGATTATCTCCCTGTGGTAAATATATTGATGTTACAGACAGAGGCAGAGTACAGCACTGAAAGTAATGAGAAATTTGACTGCTTTCCTTCCCTTCCCTTCTTTCCAGCTTAGTGTTTCTGCATCCCACAGTGAATTACCAGCTACAAAGAGAAGGAACTGTTTAGGGACTGGCAACTGAGAGCATTTACAATTAGCTGAATTGATTAACCTTTACAAATGCTGTTACTCTACGAGGATTTTTTTTCTTCCACACTAGTTGAACAATATGCCTTATTGATTAAACATACTCCTTTACGGTAGCGCTGATTTGTCTATGGCTTCCTCTGTCATAAAGCCTGCCTCCGTAATAGCTGCTGCATGTTCCTGTGAGGACTTGACACCGGAGACTGATTGGCATTATGTAAATAGCTCTCCACGTCTAGAGCGTCAGGAGTCACGCTGCAAAAACAGGAGAAGTAAATCTGTGTTCCAGCTGCTACTCTAAAGCCTGGGCTGTGCCGAAACAAAGGGAGTTATCCTCTTTGTTATATCTCGCCTACTGCGCACAAGACACATTTTCTTGTCTAGCTGAGAAGACTGACAGCTAAACATAAACAAATAACTAAGGGACATTATTTGTAACAACATTTATGGCTTGGTTTACGGTATTTTATTCTGTGTATACTATGCAGGGATTTTACAATGGCAAGATTCTGCTTTGCAGTGATGCATTTTTAAATCTCTTTGAAAGCTGATTTTGGTGGTGATGTGATTGGCAGTGGGTTGGCCTTCCTAAGAGAGAGATCTGAGAGATCGAGATCTCTTGGAAGACATGTGTATGGTGCCAGGCAGGTACCTTTCTAACCTTGACAGACCATGAAGTTGCAGGAGGACAGGCACAAAATACCACTTGGTATTTCATTCTTATTTTTGGAGAAGGGGTGTGTGTGAGATTTTTGTGATTGTGAAGGTTAATGGCAGCACAGGCTGCTTCACTAAAAATTCATCATAGTCCCCCCAGTGTCAGCACTCACAGTACCTGGGAAAACTCTCCACTTTAAGAAAGGAAGAGTAGAAATTTAATTTTCCTGCCAGCTCAAGCTGAGGCTTCTTCTGTACAGAGACTTTGATCTATTCTGAATCATGCTGAATTACACATGTTGTCCTACCATTTGCTTTTCAGCTCAGCAGGGACTGAACAGAGAACGCCAAACTCATTTCACTGAGGACCGTAGGTGGTTTCACAAATGCCCTCCAATACGTAAAAAACCCACCAGGCTTCGTTCATGTGTAAGAATCATTAAGAATTAGGGTTTTGGCAGCACTCCTCTTTCAGGATTTTGACAAAAAAAAAAGTGATTGCCAGTAAAAATTGAGGGCACAGAGAACATGAAGTAGCTTAAATTAAGCATTCTTAAATGCAGAGAAACTGGTTTGAAGAGATCTATGATCTCTTGTGATGTGAGATCTATGATGTCTTGTGAATGTTAGCAGGTAAGTTGTAAATAGTACATACACATATATAGTTCGTATATTGAGACATATGGTAGCATGTGCATGTAGTATATTAAACATATCTCATCAAGTATTTAATACTTGATATAAGAGAATTGATGTCATTCCATGGATCAGAGGAACAATGGTGGCACTCAGCCATTTCTTTTCTGAGTAGCTGCTGTGTTTTTAAAAATAAAAAATCAGGGAGCTGCTGTAGCAAAGTCTGTAGCATTCACAGCATGACAAACAAATTAGAAAACAGCAGATGCAGCACAAATTAAGATGTATTTAGCACAGCAGCCCATCAGATGTGTGAAAGTCTTTTGTATATCAGCTTTGCGAGGTTGATGTATTGCACTTTAGACAGCTGATAATGAACGCTTCTAGCAATTAGAGGTGGAAATACCGAGGATTTGAAATTGTGCTGTTCCCAGTGGGGGGAGGGGGAAAAAAACCCCTCACCCTTAGTGAGAAATTTACTGCTTTGTGTGTTTGCACTGGGTAGAACAAAGCAAATGTTTCAGTTGATGCACATGAACATTTTGAATTTCTTGCTTATCTTTTTTTTTTGCGTTTAATGCTCCTGTAATTATTATTTCATTTTATCTGTCATCTAATAAATGTGTATTTCTTTGCTGATGTTATGTGAGTTTTATGGCCAGTACAATGTATCTTGCTTTATGTGGTGCATTATTTAGTCATCTGATGGGAGGACAGTAATTTCAGTAATCTAGTCTTCAAACAGCAATAACCCTTTTAATGGTTTAAGTAATTTACATCTTTACAGTTTTATTGTATCTTGCTTTTTCCCCTAATGTTTCTGCTACACTTCCTCTTTCTGCCATCCTTTCTGTGGCCCAAAGCACAGATTAAAAGCCTTGGTGGAAGTTTTGCATATGTGAAGGTTGTGGGTTTGAAGCCCAAGCTCAATTCTGTGCTTGATCCTCCTAGACGCTGAGTGCTCTCAGCTCCAAGGAGAGGTAATGGAAATGGAGAGTACTTAGTAGCTCACATGCCTGAGCCCCCTGAGGAGAACAGCATATTACAGCGGAGCTGGGATCTGTCTGCTATATAGATAATAATAGTTTCCATTTATATAGGGCCTTTCATCTGAGAATCTCAAAATGCACTACAAATTATAGATGTGCCACAGCAGTAACACTGTTATGGTTGCACAGAGATTTGAAACTGAGGCAGGCGTTAAAGCTCTTTGTTACTTGTGAACAAAAGAATGTATCTTTGTGCATCCTTATGAGTTACTACGATCAGTCTTTACAAAAAGTACTGAATGCCTTTTCTGTGAACTAACATATCTACTTAGCGTGAATTACGGTTGCTTAAAAATGGCCTTGTGTTGGTGTGTCTGCCTGTTTTTTTATTATTATTAGACACGGCGTTCGTCCTCCCTGCTTTCAGATGCCGTGCTGCTTGAAGGTGAGTGCCTTTTGAAAGCATCAGACACGAGCAACAGGGAAGCCCAGGCTGAAAGTACAGCCTCCCCACAGCTGCTTGCATAGCGGTGTTGATGGCAACCACTGTTTCTCACAGAAAGAGCACCAGTTGGTCTCATCATTGATATGAGCAGAACAGTGATATTGTGAAAATGCTTTGAGGGTCTCAGTCCCTAGGCTAACTTTTATGCCATCAGAAGTCTGAGCTGTAATTAAAAGAAGTATCCTGACCTCTGCAGAGGGAGCATGGGAGGGACTTTGTGAAAAGCGTGTTCTTGCACAACACAGGGAATAGAGCTGCCAGCATACTGCACTCAGAGGTTGTGGGGAAGACCTGAGGGGTCTCGTGCGTGAATGAGAGGGCCCCTTTCCTGTCATTCAGCATTGCCCCTGCTTTCATAATTAAGACATGCAGCTGATGACAAAATGAACAAAAATTGTTCTGTGATTTCTACTTAGTTTTGCTGACTGTAGGAAAAACTTTCTATCTTTGCTTTGTGTTACGGACCACAAAAGGATGAGAACCGCTGCTCTACGTGTGGTGTGGAACCTGCCTGTCTCTGGTGTGATACCTGACTGGTCCACTGCCAAAGAAAACCAGGTCTGACTGGTAGAACTGGGGTGGGTACCTGCCTCAATACTGTTCTTTTGGGTTCTAGGGGCTATCTCTTTGCATTTTCAAGCACAAATGCACTTTAGTGATTCTTTTCCCTTGTCCATAATGGACTTGATGACAGAAATGCCTTTCTTGCCAGTATTTGCACTATTTTATTCTATTTTTCACCAAATCTTGATATGGAGTGAAGCATTCTATGTGGCTACAATAGGAAATTTGGTTAAGTTCCATAAACAGAATAATCCAAGATTCTGCAAATGGAAAGGCTGATAAACCATATCACTCCCTAGCATTTTTGCTAGTCTTATTTGTGCGAGGGGTGAATAAATTAACTGCTCTGGGCATTTTTCATAGGGACCATTTGGATTAAAGCATAGGGCTCTTTCCACGAGCAACAGTAGAACTGTCTTGGCTTTCAAGCCACAGTTTTTGACCTTCGTTTCAAAGCTGTATAATATTGGTAGTTATTAACAGTGATTACTTGGTATGATAGTTTTTAAATTAGACCAGATTGCCAGCCAAAGCACTCTGATTGCATTTAATCAGGAAATGAAGATGATTCTCTCTGGGCAAATGAGTTACCTTTGCATTACTCTAAAGAGAAAAAATCAATCAGGCAAGATTCTGTCATTTCTATCCTAGATCTAGATCCAGAATAACAGTAATGCCCAATACATAAAACATTGCTAAACATTTTTAATTTTATAAAGCCATGGTACAGAATTATTCCCTGATGCAGGCTAAGTATCACTCTGACAGAGGCCAACAAGGTTATTTTCTGGGTCACAGACAGTTCATTTTTTATACTTACTGTTTTTTCCTGTTGACTGTGCTCTGAATGATCATCTTAAATTTCATTTTTTATTACAGTGATGTAAATAAGCCATGACAGTTGGCTATATAATAGCCAATTAAATGCTGGAAGTTTTACTAATGGTATAATTGCTAACGTAATCCTGATTATTATTGATTTTTAACAAGTATGTACATATGTAAAAATGGATCATGTTTGTGGCGGGCAAGTTTTCTATACACAAAATGGGAAAAAGTATGATTTTTTTTTTTTTACATCATTCTACTTTATCTTGAGAGTACTTGCAAGAATGCAAGGATCATTGTTCATAAACAAAAAGACAGCATTTTCAATAAATAGCTGTAGGAAATATGGAGTTAGATGTGTGACAGCCACAGTGAAGTGGAGTTTCTACCAGATTACCAGAGTAAGCAGTAAGTATTCTGCTTTTGCTATTTTGTCCTTCTTGTTATGAGGTGGGGCTGGAGGATTGATTAGGGACATATGAAATTGCTAAGACTCGTGATGAATTATCAAGTACATGTAAATTTACAAGTCAAGTTTTTTTCAGCAGTTTACCTTCCAGTCTCATTCTCAGAGAGGCATAATGAAAACTGGTTTGCAACTTTTGCTCTTTTGCATTTACTCTGTCTACATACAGACATTTTTCTTTTTGTTATTACCAATATCAGCTGTCAAAACATATGAACAATTTTAATGAAAAACTTTAATTTGAGGAGTTTGCATATTTATATTACATCTGTAATAGAGAGAACAGAGAAAGTGTGTGTGATCAACAACATACTTACTGATATAAGTTGTTAAAAGAAGGCCCACCCTGTAACATTTCTAATGTATAGCCTCTTTCCTACTTAGAAAATTATAAGCCTTTCACAGGGCCAGTGCTTCCTGTGAAGAAAACTCAGCAGCCCATCTTCTCATCCTGATGAAAATGCAGACACTTAACACACTTTTTCCCCCACAATTGCAAATAGCTAATCATAATTAGGAAGCCTGCTGTTGGGAAAACTGCTCACCCTGGCACTAAAGAAAACCCCACTGAAGTTGTAATTTTCCTTTCTTGTATTCTCCAAATCTTTCTGAAGCACTTACTCAATTCCTAAGTGTCTACACAGTTTGCCTGAAAGTAACACATGGACTCCTGCAGAAACAACTCTTCCATTGACCCTTCAGTGCTCCCACCCCAACAATTTTTTCTGCTTTCTTGCTGTAAATGAAGTGCTAATTGCATACTATTCATCATTCATCCATTCTTTCCTTCTTCCAGGCTTTGGCATGAGACTAGCGCATGCATTTATTTCACTTATATGTTTCTGGTTTCCTCATAAAATGCCCAGATTAGTTGCGTTTACCTGAAAAATATATCATCCCAAGCAGAATCTTCTAGTTAAAAATATGTCAGTATTAAAGAAATAGTGATTAAGGTATTTAAGAAGGATTAGTGATAATTAGAAAAATAATAATGGTTTGAAGGGTAGCCAAGGACTGTTCACCCCAGCTGGGCAGTAAGCCTTATGAAATGTCCCAAGCTAGTTCCAATATTGCTACAAATGTAAGCATTTCTAAAACATTTCCATTCAATATTTATAGTCATAGAATATTTTGGGTTGGAAGGGGCCTTAAAAATCACATATTTTCAGTTATAAGCCATGGAAACTTGTTTTGGCTTCTTGTGACATATTTCATTCTAGAGACCTGTGCCCTGCATACTGATCTGTTAAATCGTGTATCTCCAATCAGCCTGGAAGTGTGCGAGCTCCCAGCTACACATGCACCTTACGTCTTTTATTAAGGATAACATTTGCTTCTCTTTGAACCGGTGCAATAAGATTTATGCCAAACTCCTCTTTTGCATTTGGACCAGTGTGGGGATGTAACTGGGATGTGAGTACCAGCTTGACTTGTTTTCATGTTCCCTGTAAAAAAAGCTTCCTCTCTGGCAGGGGGATAACTGAATGCTACAATTTTTTTTCTTGCCATCTGCATTTCTGTGACATTCTATTGAATTTGATTGGCATGCCATTAGCTTTACGCTATTTAAAAGAAATTCCTGCAGTATTTCCAGCGCATCCAAATAATTGAAAGACATGTCATGCAACAGCTTCTTTTAATGACGTGCATCACCATTCAGTACTATTGTAATGACATCTCTGCCATTTAAGATGTCTAAACCAATATCTGTGGTTTTCCAGTGTCACCCTGTACTGTGGTGTACAGAACCAAGGGATTTTAAATTATCTGAAACTTAGTGGTACCTGACAGAGGATTTTTTTTTAATTTTATTTTTTTTAATATAATGAACTCTAATAGAATCCTTCAAAAATGATCCAGGTCATAGAAAATGTCAGTGCTCACTTTATTTAAATTGCATCATTAATGTATTTGTTTTTACACCAACCCAAAGGAATTAGGGTGAAAACAGGAAATACTTTTGGTTCCATTAGTTCACTGTGTCATTGAATCATATTAGATCCCAGTATTAAGATTTTCTATGGGTGGGAAAGCATGGCCATTATTTCCTCCGATACTGAACAGTTTGAGGAAAGCCATTTTAAAAGGGGGAATAGACAAAACTTTCCAGCTGTTTGGCAGAAAAAGACTGCTGGCTGCTAACGTGTATTTATGATTGCTGCTTTCCAAATTTTTACCACTGAACTCAAGTAGCTATTTTTGGTTTCCAGTACTTAGAGGGGGGAACAACGTAGGTATATACACACTGTATAATGTGTTTAAATACACTCGATCTCACACATACAAAAGATAGATAGATAGATAGATAGATAGATAGATAGATAGATAGATAGATGGATGGATGGATGGATGGATGGATGGATGGATGGATGGATACTCACTCTGCTTCCCACAAAAAGGAAAGATTAGAAAAGAGACTGGATGCAAATTCCCATGAGAGGACTCAACTTAGACATGTTCTTGATACTTTGGTGGATAACAGATAAAACCTGTTGCTAAAACCTGTAAGGTAAAACAACTTGTTGCTTCATAAACAGATTTTCATGTACTGACCTTTATCTCACAGATGTATTAGTGTTCTACGTTAGAATTTCTATGGAAAAAAAATATAGCAACGTTTTAAAAATGCATCATCATTTAAATTTAATTTTTTAAGGAAATTTTAGATTGGTTTTAGATCCTATGGGTGCTCAGCATTTTATAAAAGTAATTCTGCAAAACACTTCAGGTTCTTATGAAACCACACTTGGAATTTAGAGAGTTGAAATTTTTTATTTTTTGTAAAAAATGTGTTACTAGCTGAAATTGAAGTGATTTAGATTTTGCTTTTTTTTTAAATTTGGGTTTATTGTTTTTTCATGTGCAGTTTGCCAAACAAAGCATTCCTTTAGAAACTCTGTATTTGTTAAGAGACTACGCTGAGAAAAAACGTGATCAGAAGTAAAGTAAATTAGAAGGAATACCAGCAAAATGCTTAAGGATAGGTTGTAATGTGTGTCTTGTTCAGTGTTGTACTTTTCAGCGCAGAGTAAAGGAATTAACAGAATACTCTGCTAAAATAGTCTGAGAAGTGACAGGGAACTGCTTGCATATGTCGTGACGTTTTCTAACCCCACCCCCATTTCATATTTGCAATTGATATCAAATTATGTTTTCTATTAAAGCATAGGAAGTGGACCAAAATGCTATTTCGGACAACCACTCTGCAACATTGGGACAAGCAGTTTTGCCTCTTGCCGTCTCATGTACAGAGCAGTGCTGCTTATCTGTTTCTTATGGGACTTCAGGTTCTCCAGTGAATGTCACAGGTACATATCCTTTAGTAGTAGCTTTTACATTAACTTCTCAGATTTAGCTAAAACAAGTGTAAAAATTAATGTAGCCAGACAGCTCCCTATTGGTTACACATATGAGGACTCAAAGGAGTGTAATTTATTCGTTCTGTTGTTCATTATAATTTAGGCACATCAGTTGCCTTACATTCCATTTATTTACCTAGGCATTTTGTAACAAAATGTTCGTTTTGGAGAGTCCTGTTATGTTTTAAGACAAGGTACCTTTGATCTCATGGAATAAGATTTTTAGGAGACCGAACTCTAGTATAACCTAAGCAAAGAACAAAAGTCCACATTGACCCTGTGAGTACCTGCTTAATTTATTTATTCATTTTAGGTGAGCTCCATGCTCTGGAGGCCAGGTTTTCATCCTTCACTTGTAAATGCATAAACGTGTATTTACGATTTTTTCCTCATTTTCTAAGAAAGCTGGCTAAAGTCTAAGGTCTAAGGATTGATTTTAAGTATCTGACGTTAACAGATGTAGTTGATATTGTCAACAAGGCCAACCTCATTGAAGTAATTCTGAAAATATACTGAAGTTATAAACATGTTTAAGTCTTTTTAAATGCTAAAGAAATTCTGTTGTGACTTTCTTCTGCTTAAAAAGCATTTCAGTGTGAGGAAGCGGCACACTAGCAGGACATTTCATGTGGTTCGTGTACTGTTTCTTTAATGCAAAATTATGATCTTTTTCTGGAAGAGAGATAAAAATTCAGGATTCTCATCCTAGCAAACTGCCTTCATCCCTGCACTGTGGAGTGAAGCATCTTCCTGTGTTTCCTCTCTCTCTGATTTCATGAATCTTGTACCCTTTTCTGCATAAAACAGCATATTCTGGTTATTAGGACAGTCAGCAGGGCATGTACGTGGTATGGGTTTAAATTCCTCATGTTGAAGTGACAATTAAATTTTGGTCTCTCATTTCTCAGGTAAGAGTTTGATAGTTATAGCAATTACAGAAAAACTGAGTGTGCGAGGAAAAATTAGTTTTATTTTTGCAAAAAGCTGTCAGTGACAGCTGTGCTTTGGGCTGGACTTGGATGTCACTGAGGGAGAAGGTGCGGTCTTATAAGCACAGGGACTCACCTAATTTGTGAGTCCAAAATAATATTAAAGGAGAAAAAAAGTGCTGAAAATCTGTGCTTAATTGTAGGTGGATTAAATAGTCTTTTCTGGAGGGTAGAGAGGGAAGGGCCCTCTCAGAAGAAAACACTTGGCAGGGACACCAGCACACCAAGCACTGTCCAGTGACTAGAGGAGGCCACATAATGGTGAGAAAGTGCTTGGCCAGGATATGCAATAAGGGTGGGCCTGAAGCCTGGAACTGTAATGTGGGAAAAGCTCATGCTCCTGGCTACTGCACCTTCCCTGCCCTGGTGGCTGGTGGCAACGCGTAAGAGCAGAGGGGATATTAGTGTTTCCTGTTCTCACCTTATTAGCTTTGTAAGTTTGACTTCAAGTAAAATATATATTTGAGAACTTACCTTTATATGTCTCAACAGTTGTGAATCTGGCTGTTAGCTTTTCAATCTGCTTTATTTACAGAATTTTATATCCTGAGCAAGGATGTGAGAAGGTAGAGAAGAAATGAGCATTAAAGGCTATTGATGGTTCCTATTCCTCTTTTTCTTTTAATTTGCTTCTACAGTATACTTTATGTACACTATATAAAGAAAATATATAAAAGACATGTTGATATACTGGAGGTAATTTGAAAGCATGACGTGAAAGGGCTTGGAGAACTGACATTTGTAGAAAGAGGGACAGAACAAAAAAGGGGGGAAACATAGATTAAAGAGTGTCACAAGGCTGCTGGTGAGAAGGAAGGGAGGAATTCTTAAACACAGTGCCAGAATGCGAAAATCTGAACTAGAAAATGTACTTTCAGGCAAAGAATGAGAGAGCCAGCTAAAATTTGTTGTAATCTTCTGAGGTCAGCATGGAAGAACCATAGTTGGTGATACTGAAAAAATAGACTAGGCAGATAAAGTATTTGAGGAAATTCAGGAGTGACAATCCAAACCCAGATAAACTACAACTCCATTTCACCTCTTCTATCTGCGAGTAAATACATTTTTGAGCATGGTGGATGGAAAGCTGTGAAAAGCATGTGTGAGGATCCTTAGTTTATTTTTTTTAATGCTTCAGAACTGTGTCTAGCCAACATATGACCCAAATGTATGACGATAATAAATACTGAAATATGGATTCACAAAAAAAAAAAAAGCCGTAAATGATCCCATTCAGTGTAGTGGAGATTCTGCTGTTTTATTCCAGAATTACAAAAGAAAGAAATATCTCAAAAAGCAGCTGTTCTCAAATTAAACTTTAGTAAGTTATGTTATTGCTACAGAAAACAAGTTATCACAAGTATAGCACATCAGTGACATTTCCCCTTCAAGTTACTTTCAGTCCTGAGGGACACTTTTGCAGTTTTAAAAGCTGGAACGTTAATCTATGAGTGTATTTTTTGCCCCAAGAATTTTGCACAGGCAAAAGCAAGAGTTCCTATGACATTCAACCTTACTATAATAAAATCATGATTTTTATTTTTTTTTTAATTTTTATGATGCTGGCATGTTTTAATGTTTCTTTTCTGTGTTGTTTTACTATGTCATGACAGCACTAGAACAGCAAAAGCTGGATCTTGGAATGATTATTCAGAACTTTATGCAGATAAAGAAAGCCGAGTGAAGAAAAGGTCACTGTAAACTTTTCCTTACTATGGTAAAATATTCCAGGTAGTAACACCAAGTGCAAATATGTGCTTGTTTTTATTTTTTGTTAAAATAAATCTCTGAACGCAGAGATAACCTGAACAAAAGAAATATATGTTTTGAGGTTGTTCAGTCCATTAAGCTTTACAACTCTTTCCCTAGGTCTCTGTCAAGCCAAAGTTTGGAGCAGAAACTGATGTATATTGCATTACCCTGTCGAAGAGCTTCATTCCCACCATTGACTAGAGATGCAACCTCTGGCCTTGTTCTCTCTGGGCTGAAAGTCAGGTCCCCAGAACTGTGGGATGTAAATAGCCATTGTGTGCTATTGCGAGTTGATGGGTAAAATTAGGAGAGAAAGAGCTTCAAAAGAAAACTCAAGGATTTTATAATAATAAATATCAGCAGTCATAGAGGGAACAAATATAAGAAAGTGCAACTTTGTTGTGATGACCAGTTCTGCAGGATTCACAGTGTAGAATGTGGCGAGACTGTAAGAAGCACTGTCTTGCTCATTTGCATGAGGAAGAAGAAAAAAGGTGTCGAAGTGACAGAAATTAAATTATTTTGGTTATTGCATTCAAACATTAATTAAAATTTTAACTTTGCCCCAGCCCAAGATGTCTTATTGGAACACGTTCAAATTCACTGTATGCAAGTGTGAATGAGAAAGGTGCTGAAATCCCAATATTTAATTTCCTAGCTAGCTGTTATGTCTCTAATGGGTAAAGACAAAATTTGACATTTGTGCATTTGTGAGCATTGATCCTCAGCAATTTCAGTCACAATTTTTTCTCTGAAATGAAATGGTGAAGGTTTTTTATTAGAATATTTTTCAGATGATGATGGCGGAGGTGTGACTGTCCAGTCTGCTCTCACTCCTGTGCTCCTAGAATACAGTGGGGATCTTGAACTAGGACGTTTGAGCATTTGTGGCATAACTGTTAGTTGCTCTGTGATTGTTTCTGTCACATTGTAGTATTTTTGTAGGAATAACCTGGCTAATATAACTGCAAAACTGTTCTGGGTTTTTTTTTTGTTTTGTTTTTTTTCTGAAATAACCAGACTTTCTGGTTTTATGTAGTTGAGGGAGAGCATTCAAGGTAGGCCATTTGATAGGCCAGTGTCAGTATTTTCCAGTGAACTATGTATCCTTTCTATAGATTGTCTGTTACCTAGTATAATATATACTTGGTTGTGAAATCTTTTCTCTTGACATATTAAATGCTGATTTATTGATAAAGGTTCTTTTCTGTATCAAAAAAATCCTCTGGGATAAACCGTTTCAAGTCAGAGAATGTAGAGTTAGTAAGAGCTATCAAAACTATTACTTGACTTTACTGTTTGCCACATTTTATTTCAGTGTTCACAACTGGGGAATTTAAAATATCTTTATTGAGTGCAACTGACTAGTAATTCATCTTTCAACCCTCAGATATTGCTCACTCATTTTTCACAGCATTTTATCAAGGTCATCATAACTCCATATTGCAGGTGCTAATACTTATAACTTGTGGCTTTTATGAATTTTAAAGGTATGTAAAAAAATGAATATTTTAATTGCTCATCACTCAGCAAAATTGCAGATGAAATTACAGGCTGGCAGAAGATGATGGTGGCAATAAGTCCTGAGTGAATAAAAGTATTTGTAGATGTGAGTCTCATAACTCTATTCTCTTGAACCTCAGTGAAAGAGAAAGAATGAAAAAGTAAATCTGCTACCACAAATAAATCTTTCCCCTTGGCCCATTGCAAAGATACAGACAGCAGTCCCGAGTATGGTGATCTATGGTATCAGGAAGAGCTGAATTTTCTAGGTAATCATAGGTAGCATGATGCTCATATCATGCACAAGAAAAAGCCTTGTGTTGAGAATGAATCTAAGACCATTTTAAGATTTTGGGCTGGATGTAATACATCAATGAAAGGAAACCTGTGAGAAGCGGGAATTTTTTAATAGCCAAGTTTTTTTTCTTTGTCTACCAGCACCATCTACATCTTGCTCATGTTTGTCTTCATACGGACGTTCATCAATGAACTCATCTCCTACCGTTGATGATAATAGGCTAACCAGTAGAAAATATTGGTCTGTGAGGTGCATGGACATCTGTACCGGACTCATACTCAAGTTTGTCTGATAGCTGTTTATAGGTCTTGATCAGGACCAGATGAAACCAAAACATTATGGACCTGTGCGTGGAAAAATTCTGTTGCAGATCTGCCATTGCCCTCTAGCCACTGTGCACGAACTATTAAGGCGAATGATGTCTCAGAAAGTAGTAGCTAAATTCTTGTGTGCCACCACTCCCAAGCACGCTTTCTAGCAGAGGTTGTGTGTGTCAAGAGACTGTTGCATTCTTGAATGGTTTGGAGTCATTGCATATACAACAGACCTCAAAGGTTGGCACTCAGTGACTCAAGATCTCTTAATTTATTGTTCTGATACCTGTCATAAGCATTACTTTTTCATCTCCTCTCTGACTTCTTATTTTATGGATACACTGAGCAATATTTATGTCTGTCAACTCTTATATTAGGTAGATGTTGGTTCAAAGGAAGATCAAAGCTCAAGTTTCCTTACTGCAAATGAAGAATTTTATTGCTGAGGAGAGAGTAACAAGATGGGAGAAATTAAGTAGTAAATTACTTGGATCACCACATACATTTGTCTTTTTGATGGTGGAATGGGGAATGATCAGCTATTTCTAATGTACTTCATTAGCATGTGTTTTTGCATGCATGCAAGTGTTCAGTAAGGGAAAGAGAAGTACACCAGCAGACGACCAAGCTATGAGATAATCTTGAATTTGTTACATCTAAAAGAAAAGAAAAAACCCTCTGTCTTTCTGGTACTGTAACTATTTGACAAACAATAGTTTATATTGAGCTAGCTGGAAAACTGAACTAATGCAATCCAAATTTTTAGTACTCCAGTCTTGCAAAGGGAAATGACATACATGACTCAAAGCTAGTCCTGTCTGCAGTAAATCAAATTACTGTACCTTACAATTCTAAAAGACTCACACAGTGCTACAATAATCCTACATATATTCAAGAACTTGAATGGAAAAAAATATATTCTTTTTGCCTGAAGAAATGAGGAATAATCCTTAAAATAAAGGAATTTTTACATTGCATTAACTCTGGGAAAAGACATTGCATCAGAGGGTTTTTATCTGATACATAGTACCTGATACTTGAGATGAGAGGCAGCATTCTTCAGGATCTCAGTTCAGACTTTTCTGAGGTTCCTACTAGTGGAATTGTAAATCACAATTTCAACTGTGATTAAAGCAAAAACCAGATAGACTTCGTAGTTAAGTCAATACTGTCCTTACATGCAAACAGTGGCTGCACGTTGCTAGTTCATCTCAGAGCAGCAGGGTTACAAACCCAAAATGTTTACATAAATCTGAAGTGGTTCGTAAAATTACAGAATATTTTGGGTTAGAAGGGACCTTTAAGGGTCATCTACTCCAACCCCATAGCATGGGCAGGGACACCTTCCACTAGACCAGCTCATGGTCTCATGTTTGTAGGTCATACAGGAGACAAACAAGCTATACTGCTTTTTCTGCCCTCCTTTTTTCAGTTTGTAGACATTTAATAAAGTTGTGAATCACTTCTGAATTTCTTCTTTGAAGAAAGCTGGGGGAAGTAGTGGTTTTCAGAGTGTTTCCAGAGTGGTTTCAAAATGTTATGTTCCATTTTGCACAAAAATCTTTTCCGTTTATGCTTATCTGCACCAGAGACTCTCAGTATCTATATAAGTTCAGACTAACTGAATGTACTTCATGCTTCATATTGCTTAATTAGAGAGGAGAAACATTAGCCTAATTGCAGATATTCATTGATATCTGAAGATTTTGTGATTTAATTTTTCACCATCTCTGGTCTCCTCATGTTATGCTTTCCATAAAGTTGAAGTATTGTAAATCACTTTTTAATATTTTTTCCGGAGTGAGAAAAAAATAATTTATATGATAGACATGTAAATTTTTCTAAAAATACAAAACCTAGTTTGAGATTTGATGCCATGGTCATAAATCAAATACAATAACATTGTAAATGAGATAACTGTAACATTATATTCTCTAGGCAAGGTTAATAGATTCAGTGCAACTGTAGTAAGAAATTGTTGCTGACATTTCCCCATTTCTTCCAGAAAAGCCTTTATAAATCCTCAACTTATAAATTGGACCGGATTAAGTCCCAGTGGAGAAAATCCTAGATTTAGTGTTTTTAATTTCCTAAGTTACTGAGTAGGAACCAACTTTATAACTATAGTCAAATATGACTAGGGTACTCTATCAGGTTTCTCTGTTATTCTCAGCCAACACTTCTCGTAAGAAAAGAAACCTACCAATATTAGTAACAAATGTTAACTTACAATGTGCCCAAAACTGTGCAAAGGTGGCCTGATGGTTTGGTGTGTTTTGTTGTCTTTTTTTGTGATTCCTGGAAATGCCTTAATATGGGACCTTCTTTCTTTATTTCTCAGTAGGTTTTATAGAATAGAATTTATTTATGCAATAGAATATATGTGTTGGAAAATTTCCCCAACCTCTTGCTTTTCAGTGAAAGAAGTGGCTCAAATTGTACTAATGTCCTTGAAGATCTCCTGGTTAACTTGGCCTGCAGTAAAGCACTGAGACACTGTGCTCTCTCTAGAACTTTTAATGTCTTCTAAAGGAAAGATTATACCTAGAGCTGAAATATGCAGACAGCTTTTACAAGTGACCTCATAGGATAATGAAGAAATGTCATAACTTCCAGAAGGCTACCATCATGATTTAAGAAAACCTTTCCCCCTCTGTAGACAGCCAAAGTATTTTGGTGATGCAACCTCATTTGCAGGGAGTTTATTGCTCTGTATTGCAGGCAAGTGTGGTCTCTTTCATTCATGTTGTGTAGCTGTGTGTTCCTTCTTGAGTCCTATACCCCATTGCTTTACACATGTTTATGTAACTTATGAGAGTGGAACAGATACATTTCTAGGCAAAAATATAAAATCAAGATACTTAGCCATTTAATATATTATATGGAATTTCATATGTTATTACTATTAATTTAAATTTGCGCTTCAGATTAGCTTTCAGTTCTGGGGCACGTACTAGACACTTCAGGAGACCTAATTTTCCTGACTACATTTGCTGTTTTATAAGCGCTCAACTTCATCACAGGGAAATATTTAAAACTATCTGCATTTTTAACACAAAGATAATCTGTCCTTTGGAGATATTTCACATACAAAGATTAATAATTTACATATGTTGCTATAGCAACTATATATCAAAGTATAATAAGTCTAGACTGTGCTATTCATGCCCTTTGAAAAGAAAATCAAATGTAAATATCAAGTTTTTGATCCAAGCTGCCTAGAATAATTTACTAAAAATTAAAACAATAGTAAATTTCCACACCCCACCCTGAACGGTCTGCCTTTAGAATCAATTTTAAAGCTTCACAAAATACCCGTGGTTTTTCCTGTGTGAGATGTTATTTTCTCAGACTTTTTCCATAGATGTCCCTTATGTGCCTATTTAAAGTAATTCTGATTCAACAGTGGCAGGAAAAAGATTCACTAGTATGATGATAAACTATTTCTTAATCAATAATAGACCGAAGTGGTTTTCATTTACCTATGGGACAGATGGGTGCAAAATGTCCTTGAAAATAAATTGTCTCCCTTTATCACTTTATTAATTTTAGAGAAAGAAAGAAAAACTAGGGTGAAATCTATGCCTTTAAAGAGCTCTGTAGTCCCAAGTGGTGGTGATGGCTCGGTGTAAGAGAAGGACTCGCTGGGTAACAGTCTGATGTGCTCTGTACCACTGCCCTCTTACAATTCACTACGTGCTTCTTTAAATCTACAAAATGTAAAGGAAGGTGCTTTAAAATTTGTTTCTAATTAATTTATATTATTTGTGAAGGGTATGACTTCTAGTTAAATAGGCCAAAATCAGAGGAAGTGTCTGTCATGGATTTTTAGCACTACATGGTAATTATTTGTTGCATCTTCAAAGGTATGAAATGGTTTCCGCATGAGGACTATGACTCCTGAGCTTAGAAAAATCTCTGCCTAGGGAGTGGGGAAGAATGGAAGAGATTACGATATTAATGTCAACTCATGACATGGTTGTGACATGGAAAAAGTGAAGGAAAAATTACTATTTCTTCACTCAGTATGAAAATAAGTGGTCATCAAAAGAAGTAGCAGACAGTACATTCAAAATAAAAAGCGGAGATAGTTTTTCAGTAAATGTGTGAAATTCTTTTCACAGGGCACATGAATGCTTGAAGTTTACAAGGCTTCAAAAGGTAATTGAATGATAAATGGGAAAAATCTAGTGTCCATGGTTAAGCACAGGGATGTGACCATTGGCTCAGGAGGTCCTGGAGCTAAAAATAGTGGAGACTGGGAGAGATTTTGGTGAAGTTTTGTTTTGTAATAACCCTGTTTCTTATACTTCTCCTTAGGTGTTCTCTGTTCGTCACTCTCAGAGAAGGGTTACTGAGCATGATAGATGTTTAGTGTGATCTTGTAAGGCCTTTTTTTTTTTCTGTTTGTTATGTCAAGCAGTGATAACAAAAATGAGAGAAGACAAGAGACAGGGATTTAGAAGTATTTTAAAAAAATGTTTACACTTTCTAGCAGCACCTTATCCTATCAACTTAATAAGCATTTGTACATACGTTTCTCCAGGAGCTTGTGTCTGGTGTTTTTGATCTCCATAGAGGCCAGAACAGAGCCTCTGTTGCTACAAAAATAGTGGGAGGCTTAGGACTTCTTCTCTCAGAAATGTAAAAATACTGGATGCAGTTTCCTGAGTTCTGAAGACCTAGTCAGTGGAACATCTGGGAAAATAAAACTTGTGCAAAACCTACTCACCATGTGTCCTTTATCTGTTTCTTCTCCTGTAAAAGGAGAGAAGCTGGTGATATAGACAACTTTCATTTGGAAATTTGGAAAGAATGGTCAAAACCGGGCATTTTCTAGCAGCTCATACATGGTAAACCTGTAAACAATGAAAAGCTAGACCCGTGTATGTCTTATATGATGAGTTTCACCATCTGGAAAAGGTGAGAGCTACAGGGAGCACACCACCTTTATGTAGGTAAGATGAGAAGACATATAGTTTAGTACTTTGCTTTGGCTTCTCGTTACATTAGTCTTTTTTTCTGACTTGAGAAAAATGTGATCGAAATTGTGAGGAGGAAAAATGAGACTCTAGTGAAAAAAGTGTGCACTTGTAGGGTCTGCTTTCTTTTATGTCAAAATTACTTGAATGCATTGGTAAAAGATTTAGGATAAAAGGCATTTCCATCTGAAAGCAGTTTGACCTATGATCTGGAGTCAAATTTCAGTTGAATTCACTGCTCAAGAATTATTTCAGGCAGTCCACTTTCAGTTAAGGATACAGGGTCAGTTCAGGTCAGTGTAAAGCCATAGGTGTACGTGGGAGAACAGTGAAATTCCTATTACCATAGCTAATGCTGTGCCTGGTTTACAGGTAGGTTGAGAGCTTCACTATTCCACATAGGATCCAACTGCTGTCCATCAGAAATGCTAAATACATCTGTAAAGAAAACAATCCTCAAATCTTGTAGTCCTTTGTTTAAGAAAAATATATCTGCAGTAGATTTTTTTTAAATTATTTAAGATTTTTTTCTTTCTTCCACATGCTTCATTCTTTCCAGACTTGGAAGGCTTTGACTACTGCATATTAAAAATATCTTTCTTCACTGGAGTTCTGCTCCTAATAACTAACTAACTAAATAAAAATGATCTGCTGTTTGTGAGTAAGATCCATGATAGATATGTAAAATTTTAAATATTTAAAACTGTTCTGCTTACAGCATATTCTATATTCTTCTTCCTTCCCCGCAGTGAACACAAGACTGCACAAATGCATCTCTGCTCTTGTTTTAGGCTATCATTATCTTCAAAGAAACTGGTATAAAAATAACAATAACAAAAATAAAGAGTTTTGAGAAAATAAATCCTCTAATAAGCTCCTATTTTATTCCATGGTGGAATTGTTAATAATGAATTATTTATATAAGAATTTTAAGAGATTTTACAACAGTTGTTTGGAGGACACCTATTATACATGGACGTTCAATTGTCTATCATTTATAGGTATGTAGTTGTTTCACCTCTTTAAAATACAGCAAGGTTTTCTCCTTACCTCAGTTGATCTATGAGTGGTCTGAAATGATGATTTGAAGTTCAGTACAAGAACTTACGCTAACATAGGAGACGCATAAAACTTGTGAAGTTATGCAAAAGCTTCCATGAATCCAGTTAGACTGAATGTGCTACCAGAGGTTAGTAAAGGGAAGCTTAAGCAATAGGAGAGACAAAGGAGAAACAAGAATGACGGTCCCTTCATTTCTCTGTCTTCTAGGGCACAAGGGTTTTTTAGAGTAAATATGGAATGAACAGTGAATATCTTTTAGAATGTGTTGCCACCCCGCCCGCACGTTTGGACAATCTGTAAAATGTAAGTTTAGTAATATCAGTAAACTAATTCCCAGAGAGTTCAGTTTAGGAAGAATTAATTTGCCTTTGTAAATCTTTCACTAGTCCCATTGACAGAAATGCTTTATTGAATAAGAGAATTCTAGCTGTATACACATATGAACGTCCCTGTATACATGTATACATCCTTGATACGAGCCCCCTGTAAGCAGCACATCTCCCTAGAGGGTGCATCAGGTTGGCAAATGGGTGCCTTTGTGGCTTTCTTCTGCAAACCTGATGCACTTTCTAGGGAGGTTTGCTGCTTATTGGAGGCTCATATCAAGGATGTCACTGAGAGACTACCAAACCTCATACAGTCCTCTGACTATTATCTGCTGTGGTTGTTTCATATGGGCACCAGTGATACAGCCAGGAGCAGCCTGAAGACTCTCAAGAAAAATTATCGAGCCCTGGGACTGGTGGTCAGGGACTTGGGTGCTGATAGTTTTATCATCAAGACTCCTGGTCAAAGGAAAGGGAGTTGATAGGGCCACTTGAATCTAGCAAATCAAAAAAATGGCTACAGGACTGGTGTCACAGCCAGGGGTTTGGCTGCTTAGAGAAACCTGTTCTGCTGGGGTCTGATGGGGTCCACTTGTCAGAGAAAGGGAAGAGCATCTTTGGTCAGAGGCTTGCCAAACTCATGGAGAGGGTTTTAAACTAGAGTTGCCAGGGGAGGCGAACCTCAATCCATCCCACTCCCACAACTATGATGCCAATGCCAGTAATAGATGCCCAGAGCCTAGAGAAGGGTCACAGTTCATCAGGAGAGTACCTGGAGTGCAGCACAAAGGAACACTAGTCACTCCAGCCAGTAAGTCAGCTTCATCAGGGGCCCAAATCAAATGCGTCTATGCAAATGTATGCAGAATGGGGAATAAACAGGAGGAGTTAGAGATGTGTGTACACCTTCAGGGCTATGATCTTATTGGCATCATGGAGACATGGTGGGATAGGTCCTGTGACTGGAGTGTTGGAATGGAAGGATACAGGCTTTTCAGGAAGGACAGGCAGGAGAAATGAGGAGGGGCTGTGGCTGTCTATGTCAAGGACCAGCTGGAGCAGATGGAGCTCTGCCTGGGGATGGATGAAGAGCCAACTGAGACCTTGTGTATCAGGATTAAAGGCAGGGCAGGGACAGGTGACATTACAGTGAGGGTCTGCTACAGGCTACCCAACAAGGAAGAGTGAGTAAATGAGGCCCTCTATAGACAGATAGGAGCAGCCTTGAGTTTACAAGCACTGGTCCTCTTGGAGGACTTCAACCACCCCAATATCCGTTGGAGGGACAACACAGCAGGGCATAAGTAACCCAGGAGGTTCCTGGAATGAGTTAATGATGACTTCTTTCTCCAAGTGATAGAAGAGCCAACGAGGAGAAGTGCCATGCTGGACCTTTTTCTCACCAACAAGGAGGGGCTGGTGGGGACTGTGAAGCTCAAGGGCAGCCTTGGCTGCAGTGACCATGAGATGGTACAGTTCAAGATACTTAGGGTGGTAAGGAAGGTGCACAGTAAGCTCACTACCCTGGACTTCAGGAGAGCAGACTTTGGCCTCTTCAGGGATCTGTTTGGTAGAGTACGGTGGGATAAAGCCCTGGAGGGAAGAGGGGCCCAAGAAAGCTGGTTAATATTCAAGGATCCTTTCCTCCAAGCTCAGAAGTGATGCATCACAACAAAGAGGAAGTCAGGCAAAAATGCCAGGAGGCCTGCATGGATGAACAAGGAGCTCTTGGACAATCTCAAACTCAAAAAGGAAGTCTAGAGCGGGTGGAAACAAGGACAGGTAACCTGGGAGGAATACAGAGAAATTGTCTGAGCAGATAGGGAACGGGTTAGGAAAGCTGAAGCCCAGATAGAGGTAAATCTGGCCATTGACATCAAGGAATACAAGAAAATTTTCTATATGTATATCGGTGACAAAAGGAAGATGAGGGAAAATGTGGGCCCTCTCTGAAAGGAAACTGTAGACCTGGTGAACTGGGACATGGAGAAGGCGGAGGTTCTCAATGTCTTTTTTGCCTTGGTCTTCACTGGCAAGGTTTTTAGCCACACCACCCAAGTTACAGAAGGCAAAGACAGGAACCAGGAGAACGAGGAACCACCCACTGTAGGAGAAGACCAGTTTTGAGATCATCTAAGGAACGTGAAGATGCACAAATCCATGGGAGCTGTTGAGATGCATCCACAGGTCCTGAGAGAGCTCTCAGATGAAGTTGATAAGCCACTATCCATCATATTTGAGTAGTGTTAGTCCAGTGAAGTTCCTGCCAACTGGAAAATGGGAAACATAAACCCTATTTTTAAAAAGGGAAAAAAGGAAGACCTGGGGAACTACCCAGGTCTCACCTCTGTGCCTGCCAAGATCATGGAGCAGGTCCAACTTGAAAGTGAGGAGGTGATTGGTGACAGCCAACATGGCTTCACTAAGGGTAAATTATGTCTGACAAATTTGATGGCCTTCTATGTAGAAGTTACAGCATTGGTGGATAAGGGGAGAGCAACTGACATCATCTACTTGGACTTCTGCAAAGGATTTGACACTGTCCTACATGACATCCTTGTCCCTAAATTGGGGAGACATGGATTTGATGGATGGACCAGTTGGTGGATAAGGAACTGTCTGGACGATCACATTCAAAGAGTTGCAGTCAATAGCTCCATGTCCAAGTGGTGAACAGTGACATGCAGCATTCCTCAGCGGTTGGTACTGGGACCAGTGCTATTTAACATCTTTGTTGGCGACATGGACAGTGAGATTGAGTGCTCTTTCAGCAAGTTTGCTGATGACATCAAGCTGTATGGTGCAGTCAACATGCTGGAGGGAAGGGATGCTGTCCAGAGGGACCTGGACAGGCTTGGGAGGTGGGCCCGTGCAAATGTCATGAAGTTCAACCGGGCCAACTGCAAGGTTCTGCACCTGGGTCAGGGCAAACCCAAGCACAAATACAATCTGGACAGAGAACGGCTTGAGAGCAGCCCTGAGGAGGAGGGCTTGGGTGTGTTGGTGGATGAGAAGCTCAACATGAGTCAGCAATGTGTGCTCACAGCCCAGAAAGCCAACCACATCCTGGGATGCATCAAAAGAAGCGTGGCCAGCAGGTCGAGGGAAGTGATTCTGCCCCTCCACTCTACTCTGGTGAGACCCCACCTGGAGTACTATGTACAGTTCTGAGGCCCCTGACATAAAAGGGACATCGACCTGTTGGAGGGAGTCCAGAGGAGGGTGATGAAGAAGGTCAGAGGGCTGGAACACCTCTCCTGTGAAGACAGGCTGAGAGAGTTGGGGTTGTTTGGCCTAGAGAAGAGAAAGCTCTCGGGAGACCTTATAGCAGCCTTCTAGTAGCTAAAGGGGGCCTACAGGAAAGATGGGGAGGGACACTTTGTCAGTGAGTGTAGCAATAGGATGAGATGTAATGGTTTAAAACTGAAAGTGTGTAGATTTAGATTAGCTATTAGGAAGAAATTTGTTACTGTGGGGGTGGTGAGATACTGGCACAGGTTGTGCAGAGAAGCTGTGGATGCCTCATCCCTGGAGGTGTTCAAGGCCAGGCTGGATGGGGCTTTGAGCAATCTGGTCTAGTGGAAAATGTCTCTGCCCACGGCAGGGAGTTGGAACTGGGTGATCTTTAAGGTCCCTTCCAACTCTAACCATTCTATGATTCTATGAATATACAGATTAAAAAAAAAGATGGACTGGAAAAAAAGAGGCAATGAATGAAAAGCCCTAGACTGCACTTATATCTGAAAACACATAAAACACTTCCTTCAGATCACACATCAGTTTTTAAGAGTAGCTAAGGAAAAAGTCTTTCCTCTGCCTCTTCCATAGCTATGTGTGCTGATTCTCTGTCTTTGAATAGATAGATGCAGGACTTCCCTTGTAAATTTATCTTAAATTATTGAGAGATGAGGTAATCATTTTCTGGCTAGACAGAAAGCGTTGAGGATGGTGGGGTGTATCTCTACTCAGATGGAGCCCATTGACGGAGGTAACACCAGGCTCAGACTCTGAATGCTCTCAGCAGTCAGGCACTACACAACTTACAGCTGTCAATTAAGTGGATGAATTCTATTTCTTTCCTGGGAATATGGCTCTTCCGTGCCTTTACCTGCCTGTGCTGCGGAATTTAGGTATTTGCTGAATCCTTTAATTTCATTGATAGAAACAGGGCTGTGACACTAGTGACAGGTCTCTAATCTCTATCTCCCTATCAGGAGTTGTCACAACACATTGCACTCCAGCGTGTATCAGCAGAACAAAGTATCCTGGTTTATAGATGTTTCAAAGTTGTCTTAAGAATTGTTTGAATGTGTTGGATGACAGCAACAGAAGGAAAAATCTTGATATTCAATTTCTACCTGTGAATCCAAGCCCCAAAAGCCATTTTCTTCACTGGTGAGGGGATTCAGCTATATCTGGATTCTGCAAGGACTTTGCTGTCCAAAAAGGTAGCCTCATTTTCACAAGATCCTTACTGAATCTCTAAGGTGCAGTTGGTGTTTGAGGCACAGAATGAAAATTCCTTGAGGTGAGAAGAACCGAATCCTGAGATTATGGCAACACTTTTTTGCACTTTTGAAGCAATTTACAATCTAAACATATTTTGGAATGGTTAGAGAACAGAATTTGTGGAGGGGGTTCTTTTTCTTTCAGTTTTCTCAGAGCTGTATTATAGATTTAGCAGATGTTTTTGCTTTCTGTAGCACTGCCACATTAACAGGACAAGACACCCAGATATTCCAGCAGCATATTTGCTAGTGTAGTCTACTTGATGGTGAAGGTTCCTATTTCCACTAGGAAAGAAAGCGGTCTCTTCAGAGCAAGACACCATGTTACAGTATATTCATTTAATGTCAAAAGCAGGTCCAGAGGGTGAGAAGAATCATCTGATGTACTTTAGATATTTGTCTTGTCTCTGAATTCATAGGATCAATAGAATCAATGAACTGTTTGGGTTAGAAGGGACCTTTAAAGGTCATCTAGTCCAACCTCCCCTGCCATGAACAGGGACATCTTCAACTACATCAGGTTGCTCAGAGTCCCGTCCAACCTGACCTTGAATGTTTCCAGGGATGGGGTTTCTACTACCTCTCTGAGCAACCTGTTCCAGTGTTTCATCACCTTCATCATAAAAAATGTCTTCCTTACATCTAGTCTGAATCTACCCTCTTCTAGTTTAAAACCATTACCCCTTGTCATATTGCAACAAGCCCTACTAAAAAAGTCTGTCCCCATCTTTCCTATAGCCCCATTTAAGAACTGAAAGGCCACAGTAAGGTGTCCCTGGAGCCTTCTCTTCTCCAGGCTGAACATCCCCAACTGTCTCAGCCTGTCTTCATAGGAGAGGTGTTCCAGCCCTCTGATCCTTTTTGTGGCCCTCCTGTGGACCTGCTCCAACTTTTCGTTCCTGTGTGGAGGTAATCCTGTGCTGGACACAGTACTCCAGGTGGGGTCCCACCAGAGCAGAGTAGAGGGGCAGAATCACCTCCCTTGACCTGCTGGCCACGCTTCTTTTGATGCACCCCAGGATGCAATTGACCTTCTGAGCTGCGAAGGCACATTGTTGGCTCATGTCCAGCTTTTCATCCACCAGTACCCCCAAGTCCTTCTCGGCAGGTCTGCTCCCCCAGCCTGTATTGATACCGGCGGCTTGCCCTGACCCAGGTGCGGGACCCTGCACTTGGCCTCATTGAACCTCATGATGTTCACATGTGCCCACTTCTCAAGATTGTCCAGGTCCCTCTGAATGGTATCTCATTCCTCAGGTTTGTCAACCACACCACTCAGCTTGGTGTCATCTGCAAACTTGCTGAGGTCACACTTAATCGCACTATGTCATTGATGAAGATATTAAACAGTACTGGTCCCACTATGGACTCCAGAGGGACACGACTTGTCACTGATCTCCATCTGGACATTGAGCTGTTGACCACTGCTCTCTGGATGCAACCATCCTTCTCCACCGAACAGCCCATCCATCAAATTAATCTCTCTCCAATTTAGAGAGAACAGTGAGAACAGTGTTGTGGGGAACCCTGTCAAAGGCCTTACAGAAGTCCAGGTAGATGACATCTGTAGCTCTTCCTTTGTAAACTGATGTAGTCACTTCATCATAAAAGGCCACCAAGTTGGTCAAACAACCTAGCAAAGCCATGCTGGTTATGTCAAGTCACTTCCCTGTCCCTCATGTGCCTTAGCATAACTTCTAGGAGGATCGGTTCCATGATCTTGCCAGGCATAGAGGTGAGCCTGACAGGTTGGTAGTTCCCATGTTCCTCCTTTCTACCCTTTTTACAAATGGGTGTAATGTTTCCCCTTTTCCAGCCACTGGGGACTTCACCTGACCGCCATGACTTTTCAAATATCATGGAGAGTAGCCTGGCAACTACATCAGCCAATTCTTTCAGGACTCTGGAATGCATCTTGTCAGGTCCCATAGACTTATATAGGTAGAATTAAGTGTCTTAAAGTTAGCTAGCTAAGTGAGAAAAGGATGAATCCTATGCTATGTCTTTATGGCAACAGTTATCACATCTATGTCAGAAAAGATCCCAACAAAATAAGCTTTAAGGAGGTGTGCCTATGGAAAAACAGCTAAAAGTGCGATGGAGGTTTTTATGGGAAATTAGGTCTTTTTTCATTAGCAAAATTAATAGAGGGTGGAGTTGGGATTTTTATTCTTTTTGATGCAGTTCTGTACATTCCTGTGTAGTCCTGTGTCAGTAATTGCAGAAGGAGCATCCTGAAGGCAGTTTTCTTCCTCAAAATTCTAAGTCTACCTTTCTACCCAGAAGTCACTGATAAATTACAGAAAGGGGATACGTATTAGATTTCAGGAAAAAATGTTAGCAATAAAAACAGTGGAGGACTTTAGCGGAATGCTTGTGCAAATCTGTATGAATGGATAGCAACACAAAAATGGGGAAGGGTTTCTCCCCTTAGTCTTTACAGGTAGATTTGACAAATATCTAGAATGAAAAATGTATAACAGGTCCTGGATGGTGGCAGGAGAATAGACTAGATGACTTTTGAGGCCCCTTCTAACACTGTTATACTTACACAATGATCACATTACAGAAGATTTACCAGGGCTATTGATATTTGATCTAAAAAAGGTATAATTATGAGATTAATTATAATTAATTATCATTTAAGTTAAAAAGAATCTCTGGAGGTCATCTGGTCCAAACTCCTGCTTCAACTTTAGACCGGGTTGCTTAGGGCCTTGTCCAGATGAGTTCAAGTATTTCCACACCTTCTCTGAGCAGCCTATTCCAGTGCTTAACCTCTCTCATAGGAAAAACAGTTTTCTTTATATTTGGTTAGTCAGTTAGACCTGCTGCCGCAGATTAACACCACTGCCTCTCATTGTTTTTCTGTGCATGCCTGAGAAGAGTCTGGGTTTGTTTTCTCTGTGGTAGTTAAAGTCTGCGATTAGATATCTCTGTAGACTTCCCCAGGGTAAGAAAACCCAGCTCCCTCTACTTCTCCTTGTACGAAACTTGCTGGAGTGATAATAAGTGTGTTTGCTCCCGAGGACACTGTGGCTATAAATAAAATCTCTTCAGCTTTCAGTCTGGGCAAGAGATAACTGGGTGCCTTTGATAGTTATCCTCTGTGACTTTGTCTTTTAACACCTTTCTTAGAATGCTTAAACAAGGAAAAAGAACAGGTTTTGGGTGCATGGTACCAGGAATGAAAAGTAATTAAAAAAAGTACCACAGGCAGAAGAGTAGAACAATTAAAAGCTCCATCAGAGCTGTTACTCTCTGGGAATGCAAAAGACAATTGAAAGAAGACTCCTGAAGGGAATTTCATATAGTGCTTGTCCTATATCTGCAAGCAACATGAGCCAATATAACGGGAGATAATCTGAAGGTTGCCACCTTTAGCATTTGCCTTATTTTGTTCTGTGCAGCACGTGACATATTCAGCAGTTTTGAGTTAAACAGAGAAGGCTGAATGCAGCACAGTAATTCTGAGGACTGGAAGAGTTACTGAGCACTATGTAATGATAACACATGGTCTCAGGGACTACAAACCATTGTTGATGAGAGGCAGCGGAGCCAAATCTTGCAGACGGTGTGGGGCT
Organism: Larus michahellis; assembly: GCF_964199755.1. Classification (NCBI taxonomy): domain Eukaryota; kingdom Metazoa; phylum Chordata; class Aves; order Charadriiformes; family Laridae; genus Larus; species Larus michahellis. The sequence goes on from NC_133930.1 coordinate 66,062,788, forward strand.
GAGTTCCTGATAGAGAAAAAATAAAATGATTGGTGCCTGCAGTGTGCGACAGGAAAAGTAGAAGCTCAGAGGACAGCCATGAGCAAAGCAAGTTGGATCTGCTGTGCAACGGAAGTCTTAGTCCCGGGTGTTCAGACTAACCTCTGGAGGTAACTAAGAATCTAAATCAGCACAAACACAATGGAAAACAGAGATGTAAAGAGCAAAAAAATTCACTGCTGTGTAAGTGAGCTAAAAAGTTAGTTTCTTACTAATGAGTTTAAAACAAATGTTGTAACCCCTGGTGTTATCGTGATAGGTCTTCTCTTTCTAAGGAGGGGAGGAAATACGGATGAGGGAATTGTCTGGGGAGAAGTTTGAGGATGCTTTCCAGGAGTAAGAGAGCTCTCAGAGAGTACATACTGGAATGATAAGAGCTCAATTGTCCCACAATTTGGCATCTGAAATATTTGACCAGAAGATAACCCAAAGCTATCAAGCAAAGAGGTGCTGACCAGGCATTTTTCACCTTAGAGCAGACTGAAGAATCCTGAAACTTGATTTTCTGGGTGCTGTTGAAAAACACAACTCTTTATTGCAGAGACATAAGATAGTTAAGTACAATGTCAGGATTAAAATATTTTTGTTTATCAGGTGAAAGATTTTGAGGCCTATGGAGGTTTGTTTCTCTTTCCATTGGCAGACTGTCACACATGACATCAAGATGGCACATAGTCAATACTAGCTAGGTCATGCTGAGGGTTCTATTGTGTTATCTTAGATCTGAGATGCTCTCAGCATGTCAACGTTCATTAGGTTCTGAGCTTGGATGTGGCACTCTTGCTTCGCCTGGCTGCTCTGGGCATCGTCAGGTTCTGAGAGAATCAATGGAGGGGTTCTTCTGGTTTCTTGCCATCAGAGCATGTCAGCATTGCTCTGGCACAGCACTGGGATCATCCCTGAATGACCCCTCTAATTAGGATCAATAGTATTGCTTCCAATTTATTACTTCTGTAACCTAAAACTTTTGTTCCTTCACTTAGGCATTATCTGTAAAGTGGTTGTAGGATTTGTGTTTGTCTCTTCCAGTGCTGTCTTTGTCTTTTGATGGTTATATATAACCAATTTCAATAGGTTTTGTTTGTTTATATCTGTTCATTTTTTTGATAAATCTTACTTGTGATTGATGAGGATCTGAACCCTGGAATCGGGCTTTGTAAGTTCTTCCTGAAATCAACTTTTTTTCTTTATTTGGTTATGAGTTCGACACTGAAAACATCTTTCCACAAGGTCACACATCCATCTGAGAGCTGTTTTTAAGGCAGCCTGATTGCATTTTTTAATGCAACTTTCAAAAAGGGTGTACTTTTAAGTGTATCTTTGCACCATGTACTATTTTATTTTAACTCTTTAGTTTGCTTTGCTGTGTGTAGGTAGGAGTTGCTCACTAGAGATATATATCTCTTACACCTCCTCCTCTGACTCTTTTTTCTTCTGTTCACAGCATCCCATACACTGTTCCCTATATTGTCTAGTGTATCTTATCTTTTTTGTGTGTGTGTGTGTTATGCTTGAATGCTCTGCAATAAATCCTTCTCTCAATTGCATATTCTGAGGCTTCTCCCACTGGCAGTGATTCATTGGTGTATCCGAGACCATAATTTAGACCACTGTGTACAGAGAGACCTAAGAGAGCCACAGCTGTCCTTCAGGAAATATTTCATTGATGCCAAATGTTAGCAGTGAGGTACGCTGTTGTCTTCTTACCAAAGTCCGCTGTGATTAGACGCAGTAGATGGAGACTGTCTTAGAAGCATGCATTAACATTAGAACAGTCCTTTTGTGAACGTGCAGAGGTCAATAAGTACATGAATATAAATTAGCTTGGTGGACTGGTGTGGCCATTAGCTGGGTCGAGTGTTCCTATTCCATATAATTGTTTGGTGCACCTGAATTAATTTGAGTGTTTAAATCCTGCATATTAATTCTGTGCTGCAGGATGTAAAGCTTTAGACTAATCCCTTTAATACTCTTCAGTATAAACACCTTAATCAAGCAACAGCTTTATAATTAGTTCTTCTTTCAGACTGGGTATAATTTACTCCTTTTATTGCTCATAAGTTATTCCAACTTTTAATCGCAATGATTAGACAGACTTCAGAATGTAGAAACCAGGATAGCTGCAAGAGACTAGGGTTGGAAAGATCCATATTTTACAGAAAAAAGGTTCTGCCTTGTTTCAGTTTTCTGAGACATCACTAAGAGTATGTCTTCCTTTTTGCCTTTTAAACATAAGATTGAAATCACAGTGCTAAAATCATAAGAGTGAGTGCAGGAGCCAAATTTACCTTTTTAAGTATGATTCAAATAAAATTATATGTATTTTTTCTGTTGTGTGTAAAAAAAATATGCTGATATGATTATAATATCCCCTATATACAGCAAAACTGCTGGTAAGTAAACAGTGATTTAGCTTCTAAGGGCCGATCTATTCTCTTTTTTATCTGTTTTCCTAATGAATATTTGGAAGAATAAATCATCCTCATATTAAGAACATTTTGGTGGCCAGGTTACATTGTTTGGAAGGCAGCATTTTAAAATGGCTCTTGAATTGACATTTACATTAAATACATTAAGACAGTTATTTGTGTTAATTACATACAGACCAGTGGATTATTAAAACCACACTTGTTCAGCTTGGGTAAAACTGTAGGAGAGGAACCTTACAAAGCATTGTTAAATATTAATGAATAAGCTTTTAATAATCAGTTGAACCACATTTACTATATACTAAGTGTCTTAATAAATAGAAGTGTAATGCGTGTTGATACAGAGGAGTTATTTTAAGTTAGTCCAGTGTAAATATGGTTAGAAAAATAGTAGTTGCAATCTTTTTTTTTCCTATTTTTTTTCCCAGGCTCATTATTAAATTATTTTGTGTTCCATATTTACTTCCTGACATGACACAAACTTCTTTTCTACTCAGCCATTGTGGCTGAAAGCACACCACATAGTGCATTCAATTTGTTTCTGCTACTTGATATGGTGATGATTCCATAAAAAAGCTAAAAGGCAAACAATTCTTTTAATCCTTTCAAAAAAAATCTTGATTACTTATATATATCTCACTTAAGTGATATTAAAAGAACTTTGTTATTTAAGGAAAACAATAAATGAAAAATTAAAATGATTGTATGTAACAGGACTTGTTTGTAAGGAAATAGTACTCCATTTTAGTTGCTGGTCCAGCAGGCGGTTCAGTTTGTTCATATAGACATATCCCATATGGACATGTCCATAATGGACACTGATTCAGTTTGTCCACATAGACATATTGACTTTGGAGTCAATGGCAATACCCACGCTAAAGGGCTCGTACGCTGCAGAGGACCCTCTTCATCGTCTTGTCGTGTCAGAGGCACAGTGAGGGACCAGTGACGGATGCGTGAGAACTGTTACCTCTCCTGTTTGAAGACTAGGAATATGCTGTGTTCCCCATTCCCAGGTGCTTTTCTTCACAAAGCCCATGAAGCCTTAGGGGGGGGTTGTGTGAATGGTTTCTGCTGCTCCTGATGCGCCAGTGTGCATGGCTGTCCTTGCATATTTATATTCTGAACTGGAATGTTACTCCCTATCAGAAAGTCACAGCATACATACGAGAAAACTTAGCCTGCTATAGCATACGGCTATGTTGGTGTTAAACTAGGTGTTTAAACCAAACCTTCTTACCTGTGGTGGAAACATGAATTTACATCATGTCTTTCAAACTCTTTCTCCTATTTATGACCCTCTCTAGCTGTAAGACATTTGAGTAAGACTGAATTGGCCACTGATCCAGATTAAAGGAATCAAGATTAAGTTTAAATTGTATTGTCCATGAAAGGCATTGGAATTAAAATAACAGAGGTTGGTGTGGAGAATATTTGATTAGGAGGATTTAACATGTCTTTCCCATTTACCAACTTAATCTTTTCACAATAACCTTCATTTTTCTAAATGTTGGCAAACATACTTAGTCAATTCTTTCCCCTATTTTATGCTTTCCATACACTACTGAATACAAAATGATGTTAAAAGGGGAGCATTTCCTAATATTCTACTTTTCCCTTGTTTGATTTTCTCATTGGTGTGGTATTATCTAGTAAAAGAGACTTCCTCCAGCAGCCTTTTGGGAAGGGTTCTTTGTTAAAAAATGTCTTTTATTTCATTTTGCCAAGGAAACGAACCAATTTGATATGATCCTTTTATCCCAGAGAAAGGGCACAACTTCTTTATTTTCAAGGTTGTGCAATTTTTCCATCTGTAAAACATACTCGACTATTGAAGCCATAATTATATGCACTTGTCAATCAATCTTAACCTACTACAGTACGGTTATGGCATTTTATCTAAAAAGTGGAGGATTAAAGGCTTTGACCAAAATGAAAGGTACACGTAGTAGACAAAGTACAATACACATTATTAGATTGCTAGAGAGGTATGTGTAGAAAGGAGATATATCAATATTTGATTTTTCACAGGCATTAAAGAATAATTTAAGAATATCTGCAAAACATTTACGATGTGACATTTTGCATCCCTTTTTTTTCTTATCACAAGCATTTCCAGGATTCCATTTATAAAGTGGTTACACTATCTCACTTCAGGAAATTATGTCTAAAATTTTTTAACTAAAAGAAATAGGGAAAATAATACTTTCACATGACATATATCTTATTTTTATAAGGTAGAAATTTTTCATCATATAGAAAAACTATGTGTTAATGGTTTTTACTACCAGTTTCAATATCTTAGAATTTGAAATCTGGAAACAAACCCACATCATTAATTAGTATACCACCAGCAAGAAATTAAAGTATAAGAATTCTGTTCTTTAGCTTAGTCAGCTCTCAGTTTCCCAGGATAGTGGAGAGGTGTGCTAGAGCAAACATAGCAGTAACACAAAACCCATGTAAACTAGACAGTGGGAGCGTATTTGTACAATCTTGTTTGTAAAATTGGTAAGGGGTTTCTGTAATACCTGTGCAGCTTTCATACCACTTTATATCCCCCCCTTTTTTTTTTACTCCTTCTCCCATATGCAATTTTTATTTAATCAGCAAAGCCCTGAGGTAATTACAGAGATTTTATTGAAGAGTAAAAACCTATATTGTTCGTGTTCTTCTTGCTTGGATGACGTGGGGACCACAAGAACCTCAAGTCACTGAGTGTGTATTTGGCCATCCTTTACTCCTTTACCCTGGTTGGTTAAGGAGAAGTTAAGGTTGCTGGAGGACTGTGCACTGGCTGGGCTGTTGGCAGTCTCTCTCTCTGGGCTTTTCATCTGGGATTTTGGTGTGGCAGAAAGCTGTGAAATTGTTGCTTATCTCTTATTATCAGCACAATCATTGCTGGAACCTGGTATGTGAAGTAACTGAGGAGGAGTAGTCCACAGTCATTGCTTCAGGGCTGACAGGGAGGCTGTGGGAAGATCTGTGGAGTGGAGCGGTAGGATTTGAGGACAGGATGGAGACAGTGGCTTCTGGACCCTGCCCAGAGGTTACCATCAGCATCCAGCAAACTCAAATATTTATGTGACCCAATGTACATTCCATGTAAACAAATCAATATTTTGACTGTCTTCAATGAAGAAAAAATTTATTACTCCTGTTTTCTAGTTGAAGGGAAAGAAAATATTACTTGCGGGTTTTAATTTTCAGTGACAGTAATGCTAGTCTGGAAGCCTGGCCTGCAATCACTAGGAAAACTCAACAGAATGGGATGTTTGAATCGTTAGTCACTAGACCTTCCTTTTTTTCTGCTGCCTCAGGCTTTTCATGTGTTTCAAGAATTACCCCCTCCCTTCCTATTGGTCTCTCACGGCGAAAGTGCATAGTTTCCTTCCTAAGGCATAGGTTCCTAAATTTCCTTACTCAGACAGTTCCCAATTTCCCAACAAAAGTTGCACTTTTGTTTTCAGGGTCCTTCTCCCCACCCTACATGCATTCTGCTGCAGTAGAGATAGCTTGAGTACAACAGGAAAATTCAGAGGGAAGAATAAGACTGCTTTATTTACAAAAGTTTGTAGCATTTTCCTTAACAGAACATGTTAAGGAAACAGACCATGTTTTGGTCTGTTTCCTCTGTGGGTCTCACATATTTTTTCCCAGTAAGAAAACTTGTACAAATGGTATATTATAAGAGAGACAATTATAAGAGACACATTTTAAGTGTTGTCTTCATACAATTTATGGCAAGACCTCGATACACTCCGTTAGGATTAAAACGCAATTTTTTCCCCCATATACTTTTTATTACTTGAAGGGCAAAAATTATTTGGATTGGTTTTGCTTACTCTCATGTCGAAAGCATTAGTGATTGGTACTAGGTCCTTCGTTCCTCTGTGTTATATCCCTCGCTCCACAATGGAGAAAGGTTATTCTGAGTCAAAAGTCAAAGAAAGAATTAAAAGCATAGAACATAGGGTTCCTACACTTTCTGTTTTGAACTGAAAAGTATCAAATATGAATGTGTACAAACAGAAACATGAAAAGGTAGCTGCATTCATAAAAAGTGGTTGAAAGTGGATAATAATAAAAATAGCAGATCTGATCTTAAATTCAAATTTTGGGTGGGGATTCTGAGGAAATATCTTAATATTCCACTTTAACAAACATGTTGAATATATCTTTTCCTTTCTTTCTTCTTACCTTTTCTTAAAATCCAGAATTAGAATTTATGGAAGAACTCTCTCTTAAGCAGTGGCTCATTAAAGTACTCTCAAAAGCAGATTTATAAAGGTCTTTGGCTTTTAGCTCAGTTAAAAAAATAACATTTCTTCATATACCTTAATCTTTCTGTTAAAAAAATGAGAAACAATCTTTATAACACACATATACACTGCTACACATACAAATCACATCATTATATCTGAGTGTACAGAGATGACAAATTTAAAGTACAAATAGAGTAACTACTATCTGATCTCCCAGAGACCAAGTCCTGGTTCTGCAGAAATGAATAGTAAGATACCCATTAAGTGTTTAGGGAAAAATTCCCTAAATTAGGAAACTAAAATAGGAAACTAAACTTAACTAAACTAACAATAAAACCACATAAAAACTTACCCATTCCTGACACTTTAGCCTAGAATTGACCTTTGCTCTGAATACCTCCTATTTTTCAGTGAAAACATTTCAAAGGGCTTGGGTTTGTTTCAAAGAACAAATGAAACATTTTGAAAACTCTAAAAATGCAGCAGAATGAAGTCAGGTTCCTCTCAGCGTTACCTGCAATGATATTTTGTGTACTTTCAGAGATCTAAATTAAGAAGATTTCAAATTAGGAAAATAATTAAATATAGTTAATCCCTTACCAAATGTTTCTATTGCCTAGTTATACTTGACTTTGTCAGGTAGGATAGGGCCTAGTTCATTCTAGTTTCATTCTAGTTCAGTTGCTCAACCTCAAGGCTATTAACATTCAAGCAGGCATTCAGGACCAAACTTTCTGGCTCTTAAACTGTGATGATGCCCTCTTACAAGAAAAGGGCAAAATTTGGCTTGTCTTTAAACCTCTCTCACAGAAAATCCTCCTGAAAAGATGTACATTCAATGAAACAGTATTTCAAGTGTATTTACAGCACCTTGCTGGTGTTCACTGGATTCAGCAGAATAGGATTGTTTTTCCATCTTCTTTACTTTATGGAAAGCCTTGGTTGATCCTTTAGTGTAGCATGGTTTGCCGCTTTTCAGCTCCCAGGCAACAATAACCTCTCATCGTGATTACAGATCTTCCTGCAGACAGATGGGCCTAATCCCAGTGCTCCATCAATTTAGTAATCTATTCCAATCAGGACTTGATGGCCATCTGCAGCCAAGTGAGAAAGATTCAAGACAGGTCAAAAATTGGGAGGTTTTCAGAAAAGCTTTCTGCTGTTACACAGAGACAATCATGCTAACGAGAAAGAAAAGAAGACAAAAAAACCTCAAGGAAACTCCTCCCCTGCCCTCAGTACTTTCAAAAACAATTCTTTTGTAACAATACTATTAATGATTGTGACTGGGAAGACTGAGTAAAAACCTCCATATGAGACTTTATGAGTTGAAAGGGAGACACAAAGCTAAACAGTGTCAAATTCTGGTGAATCTGCTGAGTTGAACAAATGTGGAGGGGAAGAACAAAAATATGAAGTGTTTTTGAGGAGATCTTTCATTTCAAAGTACCACCAATAAAATTACTTGCTCTTCAGGTCAAACAGGACATTTTGTCAAGCACAAAACATTTCATTTTAGTGAGGCAGAAATGGAAAAAAGGTGTTTTGAGTTGCCTGGAGATGACTCTTGCATTCTTCTTTTTTGCATTTCAAGCAAAGTAATCCATAATAGCTCGTTACACACACATCACCATTAACAACAGCCAACAACATGCATACACATTCATGTACATTTAGTTTCTGGCATCTGCCCCCTAACTCTAGCCTTGGCTTTGAAAAAGCTTGTTTCAATGCACTATGCTGCCCATTCAGTTTTGTTGACTTGGTTGGGAGTTTGAGGTCAACAGGTCTGTTTTCCAGATCACACCTAACTGTATTGCAATAACCATCAGTAACACTGAGTGTAATATCCTTTATGTGTAATGAATGCTGACTTAAAGAGGCCTTTAAAAAACACAGGCCATAATTATTCCTTTGTTGTATCTTAGAAGTAAAAGAAGCAACAGAAGCAGCAGAAAAGTCTTTTTTTTTTTTTTAATAATTTAACTGGAAAATGTGTCTGGCACCAATAGCAAACCCACACATTTTTATGTTTGAAAAGAAATAAAGTTGTTCAATATTTAAACATCACAGGTGCTCTTTCCAAGTTCTTTTACTGTTTTTTAGCTTACCTTGCTCCTTCTGATTTAACTGTGTGCGAAAATGTTTAGGAAATACTCTAAATAGTTACAGTAAGATAAGTTAATTAAACCATTATATCTGTTTTTAATGCAAGGGGAAAGTTATGTGAGAGAAAATGATCTTGTGATATTAATTTAAGCTGTTGCAGTTTTTGTACGCTCTTTGGATACTCCTTATCATTCAACAGCTCTCCTTAACAACAAGAATTAAATAAAATTTCCTCAGTCTTTCCAGCCTCCTTTGCCATGGGGCTGACCTGTTAATCTGAAAATTTTATCTGGGATTCAAACGAGAAGTTTTATGAAAGATTTTAAAATCATATTTAATACTGGACTTAGAAACAACATTTCCTACTGTCCTTCTAGTGTCATAAATCAAGGAAATTCTTTGGGCAATCTGCTCAGTGTGTAAAATTTCTTGAAATAAGCCAGGGAGTGAGTATTTGTTTCTCCTAAACTTTCAGGAATGTAATGAATAGAATCTGGGGAGCTTTTAGTAAATACAAGTACTTAGAGCAAACAACGGTAGCACTTTTGAAACATGATTTGGATTAGCACAGTACTTCTGAGCATTTCCTCTCAAATCCCTTGCAACATAACCACATCAAACTACAATCCTATGTCTTCCTTGGGTCACTTCTTAGCCTGAAGCTTTTTGAGTATGTTTGCTGGTTTATCTCAGGTTTTGCAATCTAATCACTGTTGTGTGTGGCTAAATTCCCCATTGAGCATTAATATATGTTAAAACAGAATGTGAAAAAAGTCAAAGGAAATTACTGTCTTTAATAAATATAAAAGACACCTTCTCCTTCTCTAATTTTAAATTCAAGGGTACCTCCACATGAATAGATTCAAAAACAGAGAAACACACAATAACAGGTCTGGTTATACGGTTTGTTAAACACAAAATAGAACTGTACAGCACAACCTCTGTTTCTGTCATGACTGGAAAAGTAATAGCATGTTTAGAAAGGAACACGCTTTAATGAAGATACATCTGATGCAGGGAAGGAAAGGAAAGAAATTCTATCTAGGCTGTCAGAGCAGACTGCATGAACACATTCATGCTCATTTTATGCAGGCTGCAGGGGAAAAAATAGTCAAGATCTAATTAATTTTACAAGCTTACTGCAAGCAGAAATTTCTCCTCTGTTAGACCCTGACCATTATGTTCACTGACCTTCACTCCACAAAGATCTTCCCCCCAAGAAAATATTCTGTGGGAATTCTGGTTTGTGTTTCTTTATTCAGAGTGAGATTTGAGATAACTTACACTCAGTTTGGATCCAGCTTCCTGGGGAACAGGAGAAGCTTTCGGAGAATGTAAGAGAGGAAGAGGAAAGAGAATGTAGTTAAAAATCACAGACATATGCAACATGCCAGTCATTCCTAATTGTCATGACAATGTAAGGTAACTCTAAAATATGCACCAGGGACTTGGTCATGCACCATCCAATTTTCCATTGTATTTCAGTAGAATGCAGAGCAGCAAAAATATTAACATTCATTTTAAATGTGTATTGCTTATAGTGTAAAAATACACATTATTGTCTACAAATCAGCCTGTGCTGAGTGTGTTCTTTGTGACTTTTTCAAATATTTGGATAGCAGAGACACTATAGTCTGGAAAATGTCGAGAGCAAGGAAGGTCTTCATAAGAGGAGTGTGATAAGAAAGGACAGCTGATAGCAATGGTGTATCAGAAACTTCAAAGGATTATGCCTTAGCAAAGATGTTTCGTACTGTCTTTTCTCGCTTGCCAACACTTCCTTCTGTATCCCCAGGCAGAGTAACTGATCTGAGCTTAAGTACATTGGTGAGTTGGGCAAATAGTTTGAATAGCAGTTTGAAATCAAAGTAGTAAAGGTGGTTTACATGAGGAGTTATTGTGTCTTTCTGTCCATTGTAAAGGGCCAGTACAGGAGGGGGGCTGTTTGAATTGTTAAATCTAAGTGGAGGGCAAGGAAAAAACGTGTTTATTGAACTGTCAACTATGTGTAAAGCTTTCCATTGATGCTAACAAAACATCTTTACTCCCTGTATACAACTATTTCAAACATTGTTGTTCAAAAACATGCATATGAATATGAGCACATTTTGTATTTTTTAATTGTTGGACAGTCATTTTAAATTCTATTTTAAATATCCTAAGTGTGACTTAAGATAATTTTCACGTTTCATAATCATGGTAGACCTGCAGAACTTTTTCAAACTTTGTAAAAAAAGAAAGGGAAAAAAACAGGAAGAATAATTTTTGACATTTAACTGTGAAACATGCCATTTGAGTCAAAGCTACACATACTTTGTGTTATAAGTATTGAATTCTCTTTTGTCCTCTTATTTCCATTCCACTTCATCTGTCCAGCCTAACAGAAAAGCAATTCTTTCCTTTGCTTTCGGTGCTGCAATGAGTTGACAACTTGAATGTAATGCCTGGTGAGAAGGATTGAAGTGAAGGTGAATGAAGGTCATCGTATATGCTTGACAAATGATGACGGAAGAAAACTAGGAGGAGGTGGGTTAAGAAAAGTAAGTGTTTTCCTTCTCTTTGTGAGCTATTCTTGGGCTGTAGATGGTGGCTCGTGGGTTTCGGGCCTGAGAGAAAGTGCTAGAGAGCTCATTGTTTGTATGAACCAGGGTTTAACACCCTTACAGCCTGAAAAGCAGTGTTTGGGGCTGATACAACCTTCACCAAGGAAGTATATGATGAGTAAAATTCTGAAGGTGTTCTTAAAGTCAAAATTGTGGGAGACATTAGGGTGTCAACAGGAGAAAGGAAAATATGGCATAGTTTAGAAAAGCAAAGCTGTGTTCCCACTCTTCTCTCTTTCTCCTTCCCCACCACCAAGCTGAAAATGTCTTTCTTTTCTTGTCTGAGCGTTGCATGTAGCGTCTTTTCCCATTAACACGGGCACTCTTCACTCGGTAAACATCCTTTTCAAAGGCATCATAAGATATTAGAGAAAAATCAAACTTATTTTCTAAGAGACATCTTTTATTTATGTTGAAAGTTTAATTGCCGAAAGGGTTACTGAAGAATAGAGAGGCTGCTTTTCAAAGAAAATCTTTATCGTAAAGAAACAGTCACTGATTTGAGGTGAAGTATGTAACTAAGCTTACTGAAGATTGCGTGAACATTTGTGAAATGTCATGCTGGAAGAATTGCTTAAACAATTTGTATTTAAAAGCCTGGACAGTTACCTTTAATCTAATAGAAATCCTGTTCTGCTTAAAAATAAATGCTTGTTAAGAGAGCTGTGATCTCAAGGGCTGTCAGAAGCAGGCATTAGCATCTTCTTCCTCCTGTGGTGTTAAAACTGAACACCTCCCTTCAGCGAGGAAGGGAAAAAAGATTGGATCCATGAAGTAAATGGGTGGTCTCAGTATGCAAAGGTATTAGAACAACTATTTTACTTCCTTCAGGCACAATTTATGACAGAATGAGACAATGAAAAATATGCTTATGTATAAAATTATCTAAGTGTAATTAAATTAGGTAATGGGGCATATATAATATGCACTTTTCAGAAAATATTGATGATTTATGCTTGAAATTGTGCTTCTACAAGGTATTTTGATCGTAGGATCACAAATGAATGGACCTACATTCCATTTCCAACGGTCAACTGGCATCCATTGTTAGACATCACCACGGGGAAAACTGGCATGAATAGTTGACTATCTCCAGGCATTTCAAGAGATTTGTAGGGATTTCTTACACTAGCATCATAGATTTTGATTTGAAGATTGGCCCACATTTTTTTAAGTCACTTCGTTGGATTACTTAAGACATGTACAGGTTGAGTAGGGCAATTGTGAAAAATCTAATCCCATCTGTATATGATCAAGGAATTGCCATAGCCCTGTGACAGTGACAAAGCATTTTGATGCTGGAATCTAAAATTATGTGTAACTCCAAAATAATACAGAGAAGAACATAGCTTCACATATAACTGTGTATCGTTTCACAGTTTTTTCTAAAATAAGCTAGTTAAAATGATTGCATTTTTATCCTAAGTATGTTTCTTTTAAAAATAGAAATCTAATTTTCTATACAAAGGTTAACAGAGGATTTATGCATGTAATAATGTCAGAATGATTTCTTAGGTATGGGTGACCTATGAAATGATCTTGGCAAGCAGAAGTTTTCATTAGCTGTAGTCATTAAACTTACAGTAAATCTTTGAGATACATATATAAATAGACATAAAACATACTTTTAAAAGATAATAATTATATTTTAGATGCACCAGTAACGCCTGGGAGGCCTTTCAGTGTATTTATCTGGGATCAGATTGAGATATGCCAGTTTCCAGTAGGCAGCAAGAACATCTTTATGAAGATGGTTTTCTAAGTAATTAATTTAGGCTGAAGACCCTCTCTTAAAGAGCATTCTGCTCACTGTGTATGACATTCATTACACATACTTTTTTGTAATGAAGAATAAATCACTATAAGAGCCAAATTCTGTCTTTTTGCAAAAATATGTCCAAAATATGTCTCTGGCTGAGCCTGCACTGTATAAGGTTATTTAAATCTAATTTTATGCTGTCCTTGTGCTTTCTTGCTGTGGGCCTCAGTTACTTAGTTTCTCTACATACTGAAAATATGGCCAAAAATATAAAATGGCTAAGGACTATTCTTAATGATGTTGTACAATTTCCAATTCTCCTGCTTGGTTTTCCTATAGATTTTTTATAATGGTGTTTATGGCTTTGTCTGCATAAAGAATTTTGTTTTTGTCATAGTGGAGTAGATAAATCAGAACAAAATAAGTATGCCTGTGCATAAGTCCCAACTAATTATCTTCATCTGGAAAAAAAAAAAACCAAAACAAACAACAAACCTGTACAGCTTGTTTTGTATAATTGGGTAGGTGGCTGGAGAAACGTGGGGTTTTTTTGAAAGCTGTCAGACGTAAGTACAAATGTGCATGAATATATTTCAGGACAAAATCCAGAGTAGGCTTTGGGAACACAGATTCCGTATTCTCTCTGTCATTATTTGTATAAAGCTCCCCATATTTCCTTTAACTATGTGTGCCTGGGTATTCTGAGAACGCAGAACACTACTTATGCCTAACTTTTGCATGTAAGAGTCACCTCTAGTATCCAGTATGTATCACAAAGACACATCTACACTCTGGATGTGTGTGAGACAGTTTCACACCAAAAAGTCATATGGATACGCCAGTACAGTTTAGGCTTAGCGCATGGCAGCTTCGACAGCGCTCTGTCCGGTGATGGCTGCACAATAAGGCTTTCACCAAGTTCTGGCCTTACCTATATCAAAAAATAAGTGACGATGGTATTTCCGTTTCAGTAGTTTTACTCTAATTCTAGTAAGGATTTGGGGATCTAGATATATTTTTCTTTGTTTGACGGCATACTTAGAATGCTTTCTGCAAAATCTGAGGCCAGCTAGCAGCCTGAATTTTCAATTTAAGTTTTACTTGATAAAGAAACCTGGTTTGGTTATTTTAATAATAATTTTGAACAACGTAAGTGATAGATTCCTGCTTAAGCCCCTTGTACTTCCAGTGCAAAACAAGGCAGGAACTCTATCAAATGTGTTCCCTCTTCTGCTGGGTGGAGGGGAGAGAGGTTTACAGATGAGTAATTCCCTGTACTTGTTTTGTATCTTAACTTTTCATAAGGTTCTCATTACTGACAAACATTAGCAGTGAGCAAGCGCTCTAATCACATTTAACATCTGCTGTACATTTTGTTGCATATAGAATTTAGCAGCTCTAGAGGAATAGAGGATGTTAGATTTTTTCCTCATGCGCTCATTACTGACATTTGGCTTGAGCTACATTATAAAATCAGTGTTGAGTATGGGTCTGTTGGTCTTAGCTCAGTCTCTCATGAATTGTAAGCGTGACTTGAATAACAAGAGGGTAGTAAGTATAAGCCGTGTGTTCAGAAATGAATTGCATAACAGCCATCTGAAACAGCAACATCTCCATGCAGGCAGCACAGACAGAGCAAAGTACATTGTAGGCTACTACACTTATTGTTATTGCTAAATGGCTGTAATTAATTTAGAAGAATGTTGACCCTACAGGATGATTCAGTATAACACGTCAGTGGCTGTTACACATGAATGAACTTGTGCATCCGATGCATTACTGTATAATTGTCCTTTTTTCTTGTAATAAAATCAGGAGATGTGACATTATTTATGAAGATGCTTTAGCAGAGGCACTGCTGAAAAATCTTGTCTCTGTGAAAAGCATTATTTGCCTTAGAAAAATGTCATTTCTCTCTATAAAATATATGTTGTATCTGGGATTCTACAGCTGTGCAAAAAGAATAAAAACTGTCACATTGCATTCTTTTATAAGTTTCCATTCTAGCTACCTCTGCATGTGATCTTGAGGTTATAGATATGTAAGCATTAAAGGCTATTTGAGATTTGCAACTAAAAGAGAAATAAAACCCAGCGTTCATATGCAAACATTGAATTTCTTCTGACATGATATTGTAAATTTCAAGATTCTCTGTGCTTGCATACGTACATACACAATGATATTGGTATGTGTGGCAAGCTACATTTTGCTTTCTTGCTCAATGTCTCAGTTACATGTGCCTTGTTTAATTAGGTATGGCTAATGATTATCTGTGCAAGTCTATGCTTTGAATTTAAATTGAGCAGCAAGACCGGTCATTTCCTAATGATTCCATTAATGCTATTTAAAATTCAAGAGATTATTTTATTTGGGCATGAAAATTCTTGAAGGAGTATTATGATTCAAATCTACTACTATCCTATAAAAAAAAAAAAAGAACCCAAACTGAAAAAGTAAGTATATGTATTAAAGGTGACAGAGATAGATGAGATTAGCTTAGCTTTTTGCTTGACAGCATTTTCCCACGACATATGTTCAGTGCTATCAGGGCTATTACAGAGAGCACTGACTAATCAGGGAGACAGATTCACAAACAGTGACTGCAGCACATGGTGGCCTCTCAGTGTTAAAAAGGACCATCGCAGTCATTTGTAAACATGGTCAGATAATGTGAGTATTTATCATTTTGATTGCTTCGGCCACAGTCATCAAACCCCGAGATCTTTTGCTTGCTACTTCAATGGCTTGGAAAGGAAAAGATCTTGTAATGTCCGCTGCCACACGAAAGAAGTGAGGGAAAATTCTGACAGCTTTTTAATGGACCTAATCTAGATTAAGTGTATTAAAAGCATTACCTTTAAAAGTAATCAGTAATTGTGGTTTTAATGACAAGCCGACGTTAATTATGGCTGGCTATTTTAAACCAAGTTAACACCAAACCTCTTGTTTATCAAATGCTGCATCTATATGAAGTCAAGTAAATCTGATTGTGGGGAGAAGCAGCTGACGTTCTGCATGACTGATGTAGCCAGTCGTAAGTGTTCTGCTGACCTAATTTTACAGCTGCTCAGAGAAGACATTTGTAAATGGGCTTGTGATTAGATCTACAGCAGTCACATGCAGTGAATACAATATCTTTTATTGTGAGAGATTTCTGTGGTATGTGCACAAGCTGTTAGAATCAGTCATAACACTATTTAGTAGAGGAGCCAAAAGCTTATAGTTGTCAGGGCAGACACTGATAATTTAAGTTACAGACATCAGTGTTTTTTATTAATCTGGCAGTCATCTCTTTCCAGAAAGTCAAGTTAGGGGTAGCAAGCTCTATCAGATTTGCAGGACAAAATGGTGAAGTTGGTTTACATTTTTGATAGTGATGGATTCCATGAAAAGTACCTTTTTTTTTTAACTCCACCTTAGTTTTCCATTAACTTTCTTTGAAAGGCTCCATAGCAGGTCAGTTTTTTGCTTACCTCCCAAATGTAAGTTGCAATCAGAGTTAGTTTTCTAGTTTCAGATTCCCTGACGTGTGCAGTACAGATGGAAAATTAAAAACATCATTAGCCATTTAGGCAAAACCCTCTGCCACTGACACTTTTTTCTAGTGCCAGTTTACTGGGGTATCATACATATCAGGTTTAAAAGTCTTAAGCAGTAGGATCCCAGCCGTCTCCTGTCCTGAGATATGAGTCTCATCTTGCCTGTGCTGGGGTTAGGAGCAATTTCTTAATGATCTCAGTGGAGCGATTCTATGTCCCAGTTCAGCCCAAGAGATCTTTCTCTCATAGGATTTTCTTGGTATTCATCTTAAATTTCATCCTTAGTTTAGCCCACTAGTTGTTTTTTTATAATTCCTGTCAGTGTTTGAGGGGCATTTGGACAATGCCCTTAGTAACACGCTTTAACTTCGTCATCTCTGAATTAGTCAGTTAATTGACTAGATGGTCATTGTAAGTCTCTTCCAATGGAAATAATCTAGTCAAGTATAGTCTAGTCTGTTCTTCATGCTCTTTCTATTATGTTTTATTGTTTTTCTGGTACTTTCAATTATCAAACAAGTAGTGATTCTGTCATCACATATACCCTAGACGGCAACATAGAAAAGCTTTGCTTTACTTTGTGATAAAATTTGCTTGTGCATGTTTTAAAACACTATTTACATTTGTAGTGTTCTGATGTCCAATGATCCTATAAGCCTGGACTTAGAGGGTTTTCTGAAAATTATTTTCACAGTTTATAAAAAAGAATTCACAAGAAAGATTAGTGCAAACTAATCTTTCAGACAGATCTTGTTAATAATTTTATGTACAGAAAAGGCTTTCTTATGGCAGATCCCAGCCTCTCATGCCCCTCACCCTTCCCACTGTGCCTTACCGAGAAGAGCCTGGCTCCGACTCCCCACCAATCCCTCATAGGCACTGGGGCCTGTTCTTAGGAGACCCAGAGCTGCCCCCTCTCCAGCCTGAACCAGCCCTGGTCCTCCAGCCTCTCCTCACAGGGTGGGTGTTCCATCCCTGACCACCTCATTGGCCTTCTGCTGAGCGTACTCTTTTATTGATGTTTTTCCTGTACTGACGAGTCCAAAACTGGACACAGCGTCTAGGTGATTATACTGAACATTTTAGAACAAATCCCTGTCACACTCACTAACGGATAGGTGCTTTGAATACGACTTGTGTTACTCAGTGATAACTTATTGTCTGTTTCGTGGTGAAAACGGGGTCTGGGTCAAAGCAGGGAATTTCGTCATAGCAATGCAGGAGTCCATGACAGATGGATACTTGACAACCAGTGATAGGTTGGAAAAGTGCTCTGAAGGAAAGAGCTTCTCCAGACTTCCCAAACCCGGAAGAAATTCTAATCTGAGCTCATTGGCTTTGGACGTGACATTTCTGCATAATTCTAATGGGAGCAGTGAAAGGAGGGTGTCTTATACCCAGGGTCTAACTTGTATTGCTCAACTGAATTATTCTGCTGGACTAGTGAAAAATGAAATGAACTCTAATGTATGTTCTGACCTTAAACTCCCCTTTTTAACTCCTTTGGCCTATGAAAGACAAGCACATACTCAAGATACCAGGTGTGCTTGGTAAATGACCTCAGGTGATGGCACTGGGAACTGCAGATGTTATATTTATAATGTATGAGATTTACAGTTCTTAAATCTTTAAAAGATTACAGAAATCTTTCTGTACACATAAACAAGTCTTTGTGCATGGAGTGATTAAAAACATGGCAAATGTTGCAAAATATCCTGTGTTTTCCCAACTGTAGCTGTCGTCTCTATGTTTTAATGCAAGTTTCTGTATGTAAGTATTTAATAAGAAAGTACGTTTAATATCATTACTTATCCTCATGCTGATTTTCGCCAAACAGGTCTGTTTTCTTCTTTTCAACTTGAGGCATTTGTGTGCCTGTGCATGCATATAGCACAGCGGATGTATAACAGCTGATTTTACAACTGAACATACTTTCTATTTTTTTAAATATGCAGATCTTACCAGTCACATAAAACATGTTGTACCAAAAGTACTTTTGCATGTAGTTTCAAAGGGGAAATTTACTCTGCTGGATACACTGGGAAATGAAGGTTTAAGGCACAAAAAAATGGGGAAAAATATTTGGCTGAACAGCGGGGACCCTTTCTTTTAAATAGAAAGGGCATTTGCACTTTCTTTCACTTATAAATAAAATTCCATTAAAGCCTGAAATGTGATTTTTTCCCTAATTCTGATTTTTGAACCTGTTACATAGGTCTCTGCACTCCAATACAGTTGATTTATTTCAGAATGACCCTTTCTTTCTCTGAATTGTATCATATTCACACAGTTAAAATGTTTTATTTTCCATATATTTGTTTTGAGTTACAGTGTTCTGCTTATTTATAGTTTTGCCTTTCTGGTAGTTATATATGGAAAGGCAGCATGATGGTGAAAATTATGAAGACGACAAAGGTTTTAGAATAGGTTTTTTATTCTGTGGAAGAATGCATGGGGCTATATGAGAGTTTATTCATGCCTAAAATCTGGAAAGAGAGAAATTGTAACTAAAATGTGGCCACCAGCCATATTATGCTTTTAAAGTAATGAAAGTGACTGAGATTTTGTACATACCAAAAGTGTAAAATTCATTTCCTTCTGTAAAAGCAAAAGAAGATACTTCCTATTTGACCTACAGGTGAGTCTCCTTTAAAGCCTTCACTTTAATATGATTTCAGTAGTATTTTAATGGTCGTGATGTACTGTCTATGGGGTAGGAGCAATTGCATATAACTTGCAAAATCATTAATAATATTGCTTAGCGAAATTTTCTAAGTAAACATTTTCCTGCATGCAAACAGCTGGAAGAGATACTAATAGCATCAATCAATTTAGGTTTACTTGAAGTGTAACTGGGAAGCCCTGTAGGGCTCACTGATATCATTCAGCTTTGGGTCTTTTCCAGCATCAGCATCTGCACACTTACACTTGGTGCTGTTGCGCTGTAAACACTGCAATGATTGCTTTTAGAAACTGTATGGTTTTATTATGAAATGACATAGAATTAGGTAGAATTTGAATTTCCTGCTGTGTCAGTCTTGAAAAATGTATTGAAAGCTTTTAAATTTTCATGTAACACTTCTACAGAGTGTAAGGCTTCCTCATTTTCTCCTCCAGTGCTACTGCAGTCAAGTAACAGATACAATATCTGGATTTAGACCTGGGTTAGTTCTGTCACCTGGGTCCTTCCTACCACTACTATAAAGAAAAACCTTTTGTGGCTTCACTGGGAGTTTTGTTTACATATGAAATGTGGGATAGTCCTGTCCTGTCACTAGAAGTATTAGTACACCAATAGAGATGTAAACTCCATGGTTACGTTAATTTGAAACACCAATTGAAACCGCTTGGATAGAAGCCTGTAAAAAACCTGTTTCTATTTCATGATACCATACAAAAAATTAGTGGAAACTCGTTCATTGCTTAGTAAACGGAGGAAAGGTGTCACTGTGGGACAGGAATTATATTTTTATTTACAGACTTCTAAGTTATAATATATAACTTGAGATACAGTGCAAAATTTCTTAATAGCAGAAATTCTAATGCACACATACTTTCAACAAGAAGCCTAGTTCATGCCACTTACAGCTTCTCAGTTTTCTCACTTTTTTTTTTAAGATGTATTATTATAAAGTCCACTTTTTCCAGATACCTAGAGCTGTCGTTATCAAGGCATAGTCATGATGGGAGAGGATGTCATGAATTTTATGATAATCATGAGGAATGTGAAATAACCTAATTGATTTTTGCCAGTCCCTTTAAAAGGCTTTCCGTTTCCTCCCAGTTTAAAAGCTTTTCCTTCATTTCAGACCACAAAATACAACCTTTGCTCTTGAGAGGACTGAGCTGTAACCAAGGACTTTGCAAATGCCAGCCTGAAAAACACCTCTGATCAATTCCTTCATGGGGGGATTACTGCCACCACTCAGTGATCCTGTGCTTTGGGGGGCTTCTCTACAGAGAAAACTCTGTAGAGCTGTCCCAAATAGCTAATTCTTTTTTTAGTTACTATTCTAGATTTTCAGAGCTTATCTCTGAAAAAATTCCCATATAGTCATAATATATGCAATGCGGCAATTTTAACCCAATTAACCCATTTAACGTATGGATTTAGTAGAAGTTTTACAAAACCACTCTTTCCTCCCTTTCTTAGGCAAAACTTATTCTATATCTTCTTTCCAACTGTTCTTTGGGATTTTAAATGAGGCTAATTTTTCACAGAGCTTTGCTTTCATGTACTACTTTTTGAATTGCAAATAAAAAGTTCGTTAAAATGGAAAAATTGAAAAGTATTCTATTTCTGGAAGGTTTTCATTTTTTAACTGTTTTTTTAATTACACAATAGCAAAATGGGAGTTGCAATATGATATCCCATCAAAATAAGTGTATCATTAAATTTCAAGGGTTTTTTTGTTTTAATCTCATTTGTATTAAAGTGAACTATTGAGGCAAGAGTGAAAATGAGAGCAACATTTGTAAGTGACATCAACCTGATATTCTGGCAATGTCATGTGTCTCATTAATTATACTGCAGTATTCACAGCACGGACTCACTAACTGTAAATATGCCTGTTAATGTTGACCTTAATCTGTGTTACTATCCAAAGAAAGCTTTATCTTAAAGATATATCAAAATATTGATTTGTTTAATTGGCTATTCCACAGTCACATTATCTATCAAGAAAGGAATCGCTTGCATCGCCCTTCGTCATTTCTGGATCATTATTCTTGTAAGAATAAAGAAGGTAAACCTGCAGATCAATTATCTTTTGGCTATGACCAGACCATTAATGAGGAATTACCTTATTTTATCAACGATTTATTTTACCCTCGGCAACAGTGCAAAGCAAATTCTTATGCCATACACATATGATCACAATTGATAAGGGATTTATGATACTAATCATAAATCCTTTTTTTACTTGTCCTGCTGGGAGGTTACCATGCAGTGTAAAACATCATGTGTAATATATATCATGCATGTGAAGGATAAAGGCCTGGTACAGTGTTTTATTGTTCTGTTCAATGGGTTAAAAATTATGAACTGATTTTCTAGCTACTATTGACTGTGGGTTTTGTTTCTTTTATCTCTCTGGTTGTGAGAATGGTGTATTTGCTTTTCTGCTTTCAACAGGGAAGTTGTAGAGGAAAAACCTGTGACAACCAAAGAAGATACTGGTTTTTACATATATGACTATACCTCACTGTCTGTGTCTCAGTCTGTAATATATTGCACAGGTAATAAATACTTTTCTCAAAACCAAAGAATCAAAAAGAAATACTGACTAGCAGCCATAACTTTGGGCAGATACAAGGTTTTATTCCTTATTCTCACCCCAACCAGCCATTTTCTCAATCTCTGCTGTTCTATACATTTTCCTGTCTCCCATGTAAGATCCTCAGGGCACATACCATGTGTCATTATGCTTCGGTGTAAAATAACAGTCATAATTTCACTTGACACTTATTACAATAAAGTAAGGAGCAATGTATTTAGAACAAAAGCACATGTTAATGCTTCACAGAAATGCCTGATAAAACTGATTAAGCAGGATCCTAATCACACCGTTAACCCTCATTCTTTTTCACATAAGTTGTAATGGTTGTAATGCAAAACCGATATTGCTCATTTTATTTACCTAAGCAAGTATGTTGATTGCTGGAGTGAGAAAGATAAACAGAATTTTGCTCTCAAGAAAAAATACTTGAGCCTCCGTTGTATTACAACATAGATGCAGTGCTACATGGCTCCACGGAGCTTAAGATCAGTGGTTCACCTGTTCTGACTTCTTGTCACAGGTCAAACATGCCATTAGATTTCTTCCAGTAACCCAGGAACATGTGTATGTTTAGTGGATATTTTATAAATAAAATGCTACTATTGACTTTAGACTTTCACTTTTTCTGGATAAGTCATACATTAGTCCCCTTAGCAGGAGCTATAAACCAAGAGAGGTCAAGGTTCAGGTTTCAGGAAAAAAAAGTACCCCAAAGACATGGCTTTACTGAATCATTAAACATGGCATACCACAAATAAATTAAAAATAGTTCCATGTAAATAACGCATGAGATAAATATCTAATTAAATCAACATGGATTAAAAAGAAAAAAGTCTTAGTATTGAAATTCTTCAGAAGTTTAAGCAGTTAAGGAACACTAACGGTGGTCAAGCAACTAAGGCTAAGGGTTGCCCTAGATGTCAGACATTAGGCTGTAGAGGAAATGAATGCCTCAATGCACCTGCAAGAGACAACTTCTGCATAAACATGAGGTGGGAGAAAGTTCATTATTGTAATTGTGGTAAATAGAAATACTGATTTTATTTTCTCATTTGTAGGCAGTCTGACTGTAAACTTCAGATTGTTTTTCTATATTATGGTTATTTCAGCTAGCATAATTTTGTCCTATGGTTAGGTCCTGAGGTACAAACCAAAACTCTGCCCCTTCGACAAACTGTCTACGGCCAAAGGAAATCACCATTTCCTTTGGTTCTTTTTCCCTTGTCGTTTCTTTTTGTCTGTTTGAAGCTACTAGTCTTAAAATGCAAAGCCCTTCTTATAAATTTTTAAATATATCAGAAGTTTTATGATAAGTACAACTTTCCTCAAATAGACCTGTGTCCTTGCTAACATTTTTCATCCTATCTGCCTTCTAGCAATTAAGCGCGTGTGTATATATATACACTTATATATACATATGCATACATAGATATGCATATGAGAAATATGTATATATACATATTGTATGTATGCATATATATATCCTATTTTATGCCTAGTAGGGTCTGTTTCTCTAATCCATTGGTACAGATTCATCAGCAGTGATGTGAGACAACAGATACTTACCTCTCACTAAACATCCTCCTGTTTCATTCTCTCTTTTAGCTTTGCTACCTCTTATTGCTTATTCAGCAGTTCTTTCTAAAGCTAGCTGGGGTCTCTGATCACCATCTTCTACTCTTGTTTTCCCCCCAACAAATCAAAATGTCATGTCTGTAGGTCTTACTACCACTTTAATACCAGCAACCTTCTAGGAATACTATATATTCCTTCGAAATACTTTGAGGGCCAGGCTCAACCTAACAACCTGAGAAGACGGAAGAGACTGACTGGTCACACACGATTTCACTCCTTGCTGAGGCACTGTGCTTGATGTGTCTGGGTTAGAGAAAATGTTGGTATCAGCTGTATTCCTCCAGCAGGGCTTCCTTGAGGGAGCAAAAGGTGCTGCCATTTTGCATATTTCAGAAAATGATTTTGGGTGAACATCTAAGCACATGGCTTGCTCTAGGGTTCCCAGAGCAATGGGTCAGCTCAGCACCTCTCTTCTCCGTTGCCTCCAGGCTAACAGAACACTCTCCAGGGCAGGTGCTGTCAGGTAATTGGGTTCTTCATTTTTTTTTTCAATCCGCATTTTGAGTGCTTTCTTATTCCCTGGAAACTGTCCTCAAACTCTTCCGTACTTGTTTTGGTCCCCTGCCCCTGAATAAATTGCAGCTGAATTCTGACATTGATTTCTACATTCCTGGTCACAGAGAGCTGACATGATTTAGTGTTGTTATTTAGCCAGAAGGCTTTTCCCGTGCCTCCACAGCCTCTCTGTACTCATTTATCGGCTTTCTGACTCTCTCTTGTATTTCTGTGCTTTAATTCTCTGATAGTGGCAAATGGTTAAAATTGGAAAGTGCAAATGTGTCTTTGAGGCTACTATGTTTAGCTAGTTACACTTTGCTTCTGGCACTAGCAGTGTGTTGCTTTTCTTGCTCTTGATAGGTACATCAAATTATTGTTCTATGTTGGAATGGGGAGGCCTACATATGTAAATCTCAGTTTATGGCTCTGGCAAATAACTTATTAATGCAAAATCACTTTGTTGACTCTAACCTCTTCATTAAGTTCCATTATTTTTGATGTGTTCATGCAAAAGAATTAATACGTAAATCATGATGAAGGGTTTAATGCATTAATGGATCCATTGACTACAATGTTTTCTTTGTGTAAAATGTGCCTCCCTCATTCATTTAAATGGTTAATCTGATTATTTTAACTCTTTGTACACTTATTGAATAATTGAAGTGCAATCTAGATAATGCTGTTATAAATTTAAATTCATTTTATTATATATATGAAATACATAATCATGATAGTAAAGAGTTATTTGCTGAATTAATTAAGTGAATGTTAGGAGCTCAGGGGCATTAGAGGATAGGAAGTAACAGTTAGAAAATGGAGACAGCTAAGCTAAGGCATGTCCTGTTCTTTTGTACGGACCAGCACAGAAAGCCAAGTCTGTATTTGTCATCTTTATTGTGGAAAACACCAGAAGGTCGTGTTCAGTTGGGAATTTCGCTGCTGAGTTCTAATACGTTGCTGCTGAACACAGGTAGACTTCAATCTTTCAGAACACTTCTAATTTGGACGAATTTGGCAGATTTTAAAGAAAATGGCTGAGAGAGCATCTTGAACAACAAAAAAAAAGTGTCTAATGAAAAAGATGGCTGAAAAACTTTCTATTAAATTATGTGGTTTCTTAAGAAATTCGTATTTGAAAATCATCTTCCCCTTAGCCATGATCTTGGAGATAACTGGAAAAAGATGGTTGAAAAATTTCATTCTGGGCAGTCAAGAATCATCCTGGGGCTGACAACTGATATGTAAAATTTGAGTGGGACCTTGCAAAGTGATGAACAGCTGGCAGATGTTGAGTGAAGTAAGAGGCAATGTCCCATATACATTACTCCCATGGCAGGATGGCACAGGCAACCTTTTTCTACAATACGGCTTAGAAAACTTTTTGATGCTGTGTGACATATCCAAAGGCTCATACCTAAAGGCTTAGTTTGATCAGTATTTTCTTTTGTAGGCCCAACACACACAAGGAGAAAATAAATGGAAATATACAGAAGGGAGACATGAAGCTGTGGAGAACTGTAGTCTGAATTGTCTCTGGGTTCACTGAAACTCTGCCTCTGTTAGTAGGTTAAATACTCTTCCTCAGTACGCTTCTAAGGCTAATGGGAGGACAAAATTAAGGCGTGCTGTGAGAAGGCTTCGTACCAGCGGTGCAAACTACATAAGGATAAATGAATAGCAATTCTGTCAGAAAACAAATATGAGAAAGGTTTTTTCCAGAGCTCTGTAAGATATGATCTTTTCTTTGTCTTTTCTACTGCTACAGTGAATTGTGAAACATAGAAATACATGAGATGTAATCCCAAAATGTAGTCTGCTGATGTTGGACAAGTTGGGCCATTTGGAGGTACATTTGAGAGATTTCAGATTTTAAGGTCTTTCAGTTCCTGTATGATATACATCAGCAGACTGAGTTCCTGTTTAGCGATGTCAGTCAGTAACTTGTTTATGGGAAAATAAGTGACTAATTTAGAGAAATTGTCTTATTTCTTGCCATATATTTCTAGTAGTTGTATCAACGGTATTATTAAAAGAATATGTTTGTTAGGAAGCTTTCTGTAAAACATTATTTTCCTGACATTTCCCAAGCAGCTAGGATGTTTGGCAGCTGTTGTGTTTAAAATAAAAATGTGTTTATTATTCAGCATTTCGTATACAAACTTGGACGAAAAAAGAACCCATAGTTCATCTTTCCAGATGAAGTTAATCTTTTTTTTTCAGAACCCACACTTCATCTTTTCTTGTTTTGGACGTGATTTGTACTGTTTCTTCCTTAGTAACGTGACATGTCTTGTTCAATACTTGCACCTTAGTAGCATTTGCCCCTGTAGACTTCCCCTCTGACAGATGTTTTGCACTATCTTTCCTCAAACGGAAACTTGTGTTCACCAATCTTAATGCTTACCAAAATTCAACAACAAAAGGAAGAAAACCAGTCTTCTGTGTTTTATCCACTGTTTACAGGGTGATTAGAAAGGTATTTGATATAAAAGGTTTTTCTGTACTGGTTTACTGGTGACCTTAGTCAATGCTGACTTAAAATAACCATGCTTTATAAAGGACAGGATGAGAGGTAGTTCAGCGATCACACTATCTCTGTTTGAGCTGTTTCTTAGGTTAAAAATTGACACTTGAACTGAGTTATGATAGCAATTTTGTGAACTTGACCGGTGCGTAGCACCAAAGATGGATTCAGTTGAAACTATTGAATTGATTTTGTAAAGGAAAACATGTTGTCTTGGATTAGGAACTAAGGTTTGCAGTCTAGCTTACATGAGAGTATAAAACTGGAGAGATAATAATATGCACATTCGACTTTTATTGTGCTTGGCTGACTCTTGTGACTATGCTGTAAAGATAAGGGGGATGAAAATTTGTGAAGGATGTGACTAATACCTCAATCAGCTTTCTTGAAATGTAGGAGTAAGTTTTTATTTTAAAAGAAGGAGGCTAAAATTTGAAAACAAGTTTTAAAGTGAAAAATCATGGCAAAGATAACGGGTAATATCATAGTTCAATTAGACATGTAGATTATTCTCCACTGTAGAAGGCTTCACTGGTTAAAGACTAAGATCCACCCATCTGATTGCTGCTGGCAGCTACTCGCTTTCCACAGTGTGAGTTTAGGAAGTATGTGACCATCAAATGATGTGCACAGTATGAGTGGGAACGTGTGCTAACAGTTACTTCTTAAAAATATAAATCCTGTGTTAGTAAGATTTACGTTTAGAGGTGAGGAAAAACTTGCCACTATTTTTAGGATAGAATTGAATTACAACATCGTTTGTCAGTTTCAGGGTAAAAGTTTGAATGCTTTCCTATTGCCTTCATATTTTTTAAATTAGCTTTATTTTAATTACAACACTGTTTCTGATGGGCTGTTGGATTTTGTTGGAGTTACCTTTTAACAATAAAGTACTGTTGATGTTGTTGCTGTGGGTTTCAAAGGTTGATTAGCTCATCAGTCAGCAAGACTGATTGATTAGTTCGTCAACACATTCATGATGCTAATTGAGAATTTTCCACAATGAGTGACAAATTCTTATGAATCATGCCCATCAATGGCATATGAATAAAACCCAGCAGTTTTCAGCTTAACTATTCAGCTGGCATATTATTTAAGTAGGTAAATTTAATTCCTCTTAAGTGAATTTAAAGAGCAGCCAAAAACCAAGCCCCATTAATTGGAGTTTTAAGACCAAGATGTGTTTTTCAGAAACTCACAAAAATATTGTTGTGAAAAGTTTAGCTACCTACAAGTCAAATGCTACACTGAATTAATATGCTGAAAAGAATTTTGGTGCCTCATCCCAGCCTCCCTATTCAGTTTCCCTTTTTGCTTATAGACTGAAAAAAGAGGACAAGAAGTTTTCTAGACTTGAGCAAAATCTTAGTCAGACACAGACAGTATCACAGGAATTTCAGGTACTTGTCTTTCTGATTTAAATTCAATGTCCCACAGTAGCTGTTTAACTTCTAACTATTTTCAGACATTGCTTCTGTGTGTGACTGTCTCAGTAGTCTCAGTATATGTGTTTCCATTCAGTACTACCAGTTGGAAATGATGGATGAGTTTGCTTTTCCCTTGTTAGTTGTACAGCTGTATCCTTGACATCAGAAATTTGGCTAGTCCCAGAAGATTGCAAGAAATTGTATTGTATCTATCTAATCTAATATATTACAATAAATACATTATTTTTCAAGACATAAAACAATGTGCATGCGTAAGATGATCTTGCGTCTAGCTATTTGACAACAAAGTGGGTGAAACTGTATATTCTGTGGTCACAGTAACTTTTATTTCTTTCTAAAAGTGCATCTAGAGTGAGCTAGAATCCTGAACAGAACCCGGTTACAGCCAGGTTCATTTAGAAATTTTGAAAAAGACGAGACTTTTTTTCAAGTCCAGCCAGAAGAATGATTTCATACTAGAAGCAAGGATGCAGAGGTTATCTAGTCATTCAAAGTCTACTGGTATTCGATTCATTTTGCTTTCTTTGTTTCTCCTTTATGAAATGGAGTATCAGAACAACAGGTTTTTCTTCATATTTCCTAATAATTAGCCTTTTTCTTTTCTTGGTTTGACTAAGAGTCCCTCTTTAGAGAGTTAATCCATGCTGGGAAAAACTTGGTTAGTGCCACTAACTCTTGCTTTTCCTGCCTTGGTAAGTGGTTGTCTTTCCACTCAACCTACCGTCCACAGAGAGCAACCCCCTTTACCATTGTTTCAGCATCTGGCTTGGTTGCCTAGAAAACAAAGAGTGAGAGTTCACTAAAAAGCGAAACTGATCCCATGGTAACGGAGTGATTTTTTTTTCACGCATGATTTAGTCAGTGACTGCATTTCATACAGCTTTATGACAGGGCAAAAGCATTACTTGTTTTGAATGGTATGACACAAAGGCAGAATAACAATGATAATTTTTCGTTTGTTTTTTTTTTTGCATGATGTTACATGAAAGCATATTTGGTTCAAAAGTGTTTGATTTTTTGATTCCTTTATAGTTTCTAAAAGTTTCAAGATAGGGCTGTTTCTACAATAGTCTTACCATGGAAAAATAGAGCAGAGCTTTCTCACACCCCATTGTGTCTTCAGGTTCTTTTTTAAGAGTTGGTGATGCTACCCCATTCCACAAAGAACCTGAGAAGACGAAGAGAAGCATATTCAAAGACAACATGTTTCATTAAATGAGCAGAGCTTACAAAATGATGAGACGGGCACCATGGCAGTAGCACAAACATCAGATGTGTTGAAGAAAAGTTTAAAAAGGAACTGCCTTAATTATCACCTTAACTATGATTATTTTTTTTCAATGTACAAAGACAATGTACCTGCAGGTCTGCTAACTGGTTTTGGTTGTGTTCATATCTATTTTTAAAGGAATCTTATAAGAAGGAACTTTATGAGTACAGAGAAGAAACTTCTCTACAAAAATGACAGTGTTGAGCTGTTCCCTTTTCCCCTCTTTGCAATTACACTAAGGTGGGAAAATTCACTGTGTCCTTTCTTAGGGTAAATTAGCATTCATCTTACTTGATCTTTAACCTCATTGCACTCAGAACCTTGGTTCTTGACAACATAATTCAGATCACGTGCAGTGTCTAGATGGCCTTGAAAGTACATTTGACTTCAATAACTATTCAAAATTTCAAGTAAAACAGGACATTTTTGTTGGGAGGAAGAAGTGATGAGAGAGTCAGCAATTCTGCAGATACAGCCAAGTTTGTTTGAAAAGAAACCCGAAGTAAAAAAATCCTGTTTCTTGGAAGAAGAAGAAATCAATAAGGTATTGTGTTTTGCTGTGCATTTCATCCCAGCCTTCTTTCTCTCCAAACCCATCCTCAAAATACAGTTTCTGCACTCTGCTTAGTCTTTTGGCCCTGTAGTGTATCTGCATAATTCAGTTTCTTCTTCATGGTGGATCACTCTCTGGCTTGGAATAGATAACTCTTTCTCCAGCATTGTGTCACAACAGTCTTTGGGGTTGATGTTTTTCAGATTTCAGCTAATTCTATGGTATTTTTATAGAGAAACAGAAAAAAAGGTTGCAGTCTCACCTTCATTTTTCATCTTCTGCTACCTGTAGTCCAACCCGTAACACTAATGAAAAATATGCTGGCAAAAGCAACTTATTTCTGCAGCAGTATTATTAATTCTTGGTTTGAGTATTTTGTTTAACTAAAATGAAATGCTTCCCCTATTTCAAAATGAGATGAGGAAAAAATTTAAATGAATTTTACTTTCAGGCTGAAAACAGTATTTTTCTTTCAAAAAGAAAAATGCAGCGTTCAAACTTTTCATCTACTATGTCATCATCATTTTTTGTCAGAGGAGATGGGGATGAAAGTTGGTCACACTTTCAAACAGCCTACACTGCATTTTCAGGAATTTATTCATATGCAAGTTATCATCTGTTTCTAGTCATAATCATAAACCAGAGGACTAAATTAAAAGCTCTCAGGCAACAAAATTTCTGGTGTTGTTTGTCTTACAAGCTGTCAATTTTCTGCATAAGTCAAGTCCAACTAGAATCATTCTTACAAAAGAGGAGATATATTGTTGGATGTGGCTTTATTAGGGAATCCCATGGAAACTTGCCAATGACTACTGACGTATGGCAATTTTTTATCATGATGTCTATGTGTGGGACGATCCACCTTCATATTGTCAGACTTTTATTATGTGCACTTTGAGAAGGTAGCAGTGCCTTTCTGTGAATTGACAACTGAGCCATGGGACAACAGTAGCAGTATAGATGTTTTTCCAAGCATCCACCATGTTCAATACCTCTTTGTTGCATGTGCAGAAAAACGACATTGTCCTACTTAATTGTCTTCTGTTTCTTCACTGAAAAACAAAACAAAACAAAACAAAAAAACAACACAGGGCAAGTCTGAGCCACTCCAAGCCTTAGATTTAAAATTCAAAGGAGAAAAAAGGAGTTATGAAATAGGACTTAGTTCATACCAATTGTAAACTGACTGAAAACAGTGGTGAAAAAAAATATAAATGTTACTTATAACGCCAGCAGAAATTCAAAATATGGTAACCCAAGCCACATTACAAGAAGATATTTTGAGTGTGAGTTTCTTTTTAGAGAAAGAAACTGCAAAACCTGTTAAAACTCACTTTATTGTGATTTTACTGCATGACCTTGAATTGTGAATTTGATACTATGTGGTGTAGTATACTTAAAGATATTTATAAGAAAGCTCAAGCAAGCCTTACAATACTGTTACAAAAGCAGATGAGAGTTTACAGTATACTTCCAACATAATAACATACTATAGACTTCCCAGAACTGAGTCAAGGGTTTCAGGTCAAAAGAACAAAGATTTACCAGAGTGATTTTGGCAGAAAGAATGATATACAAGGTTCTACTTGAACTTCCTAAATTATAATTACTAGTCAGGGGAATACACTGCATGTATGAAAAATAGATTTTCAATACATGGAGTTAAAAGTTCCCCTTGTCTCTGAGTTTAATCATGACATATGATTTTAATGCATTTGCCAGAATGGGCAAGAAACAGAAAGAGTGTTATCCTTGCCTGGGAAGTTCCTACCTATTTTATGAATATTTTACTTAAGTAAAATGAGCTACTGTTGTTACATTAAAAAAAATGTATGTGGTAACCGATATTACTCCACCGCAAATGAATAAAGCAATCCAGTCTGTGTCCTAAGGACACTTTATTCTAAATGGAAACAAGGCACAAACATTAAAATAAAGCTAAAAGAAAGTAAACTAGGAGTAATTGCCACAGACCTTCCAGAATGAAGGAAGTACTTTTGTGTTTGTTTGTTTGGGGGTTTTTTTATTTGTTTTGTGGTTGCTTTTTTTTAATTAAGCGGGAGGATTTCATGTGGACTTGATTTTTAGAATCATTTTGAACAGAAACAGTTTAGCAGTCTTGAACTCATGAAGACTCTCAGAAAATAAGTGGTTTGAATCAGATGTGCAGCCTATAAAACCATAAGAATGTTGACAGACGCTTTAAACTGGTTATTCCCAGTTAAGTTGTTACTTTTCCTGATATTTCTTACAAATGTGGGACTAATATTTATTCTTTTTGATGTTTCAGTGTATGCCAAAGATAATTCTGATATTATTTAACTTCCAGATTTTGTATAGTTTGTGGAGCTGAATGGAACACAGAATTTCTGAGTTTTTCCTAATATCTCCTGTTGTTCCTCTTTTGTAGACCACTGTAAGATATTAAATCAGAATTTTTGTCATGGAATATTCCGGTTTTTCAGAACTTCATTGTCCTCCGACAGTTCATTAGGAAAATTCCAGGTTGATTGTATTAACTGCAACAGACCCAATGTCTTAATGAAGATACAAAGTCATAGGGTGTTACAAAAGAAATATCTTTGAAAGCTTGACATATAGGATAGAGGTTGTGTTAGTGGTAGATAGCCTTGCAGCTAATCTCACTAACTGCATTCTTTCAATTTTTTCTCTGTTTGAAGCCCCTGGGTAAAGTAGGATTGTTCCACAAAAGAAGATGTGAAGGAAAGCAGATCTCTCCATATATTTACTTTCTATTTGTTGTGGTTTGGGATTATAAATCTGTACTTGTTTCAGATCTGTATTTCTTCTGTTATTTTATGGTTAAATCTGAAAGGCAAATGGGGAATTTGAATTAAATAGAAAATAAAATAGTTTTCAAATAGCTATTGCAGACCATTTGGTTGATCTTAATCGCATGCATACTGTATCCGTTGGAAGGATTTAAAACACGTTAGTAATTTTTCTTAGATGCCTCAGGCTTCATAGAACATGTCTGCTAAAAAAAAAAAAAGCTAAGGGTAAATAGAGAAGTGCATCTTCTAATTTGTAAGGTTTCTCATTTAAGCTTCTGTGTCACAGACACATTATGAACAATATTGATTTTCCTGACCTCAGTTGAGCAACATGAAGACTTAGCCTAGATTCCTACCTACCTTACCTTTATCATAAATTTCATGTGTGCCAATATTCTGGATTTGAATGTTTTGTGCACATTGGCAATACTGTAAAATCATATTGTATTAAGTGGCAGACCTCTAAATTTATTGTACAACAGGTTCATCTTAGAACTTCATGCATTATGAATAATAAAAGTTATTGATTCTAATGACAGATTATTATAAAGTTAATTTTTTTAGTTATGGAGGACATTTGTCCCATTGATATTGTACAGATATTCGCTAAAACAGCACAGCCACAGGAAGCTTTCCTTATTCTGTAATGAGGTTGTTCATCATAATTATGTTGTGTCAGCACACCCATATAGGTCAACCTGAGTTCAGAAAGATAGGATTATATTTTGTTCTCAGTGCATGCATGTGTTTAAATGCTTCCCTTCCTTTAAAAATAACTGTAGTTACATGTATACTGTAAATAATTCCTATTCTATGAGTTATTTCACCCTTATAGTTTAAAAAACAAGAGCTGCCACAGAAAGCAATGACTATAATGTTAAGCAAACTACGTTGCTTCAGTGACAGTATTTAATCTTAAAAATGAATGGGAGATACGGTTTGCCATAATACTTCAGTATTTATACATATTTCCTTCATTACAAGTCATTAGTATTATTTTTTGCAGAAGTGGTACGAAATTGTTTTTAAAAAGCTGAAATATTTTCAAAAGGCTCAGGAAAAAGAAAAGCGCCTTTTTCTGCATACCATCTTCTTCAGTCTTTCTCATAATTAATTTGAATATATCCAACTTCTTTCAAAATATGCCAAGAATATCCTCCTTTTAGCTAAAAGCAAAGAGATACTATTTTCAATTCAGCATACATCATGGTTTTGCATATTATTGTCATTAACACTGAATATAAATTGCCTTCCTTCCATGCTGTGGAAGATAAATTTTCAGGAAGCATTTTGTCAGAAATTTCTTTTTCTTGAACTACTGTGTATGCTGGGGTTTATGTGTTTGTATGCTATGATCTATTTAGTATGTAAGATTTCTACTCATTCCTTTTCTCTCTCCAAAAGGAAGTAAATACCATGGCAAGAAGGAAAAAAAAAAGATGGAAAATGAGGCAAAAAAATGATTGTCATTTAAAGCATACGTTGCAGTACAACATACCTTCTGTATTGCTATTCATAGTAAGAGGACATGGAAACAACGTAAGGAGATTTTAAGTTTGCTGCAGTAATAATAATAAAAATGAAGTCTTTTTTTAAACCGTTAAAATCTCTGTGCACTACTTTGAAACAGCCAATTAACTTACATTGCATACTGGTTTAAATGAGCTGATCAAACACAGAAGCACTCCATCAGTCTTCATCTTGAACTCCAGTTCTCTAAAGGTTAATGTATCATCCTCCTTTATTGATTTCAATGGTTTCAGTTGTTGATATGTTAATATATGTATTGGCAGTAGATTTTAATTTCTTTCTCATTTTTTTAAGATGCAAAAGGCATAATACTCTTCAGTTAAAAAAAATCAGAAGGAACAATTATAGGATGATTACCCTTTCTTCCCTGCCTCCTTTTCTTTCTCCCTCCAATAAATAAAATAAATAGGAAGGCTGTGTTCTGGGAGAAAAATCACAGACAAGCCCATATTGTTCCGCTTCTCTTTTAGCTCATCACAATTTAATATGTAAATTTATTAGCGCTCACTGCATTGGAAAAGATCAGTGTTATTTCAAGCTACAGAAACACGTTGAATGGAGATTTCATTTTAATTAGTCTATATTTCCCACTCATGGAGTTTGCAATTCTCATCAGTCCCTGCTATTTTTTGGCTAGGGAAGCTTGCACATTCCAAACTTACTCTGATGAAAACTTGCATTTACCTTAATGGTAGTGAGTATTGAAGATTTCTATGCATATAGATCTCGTATAGTTGTCTATACTGATGAATGTCATTTTGAATGACATGCTGCAGCTCTCAGGTTGATTGGATGTGAGCCCAAGGGCATAGGTACCAGGCAAAGACGATTTTACTAGGACAGTTTGCATAACAAGCAACTGTCATCTCATTAGCAAGCATAGGCATTTTTGCCACATGCTGTTTAACACATCATCACACCTGTTCACACTTCATTGTCCCAAGAATTTAGTTAGGCAGCTTTCTGTTGGCTTTATTTTTATATTTCTTACTGAGGGTTGGTTATTCTGTGCCAGATTCAGAGGTGTGAGATAAGTGCAGTTTAGGCTTTAAAACATGATGTGCTGTGAATACTACTCTGGGGGGGAGGTAAAGACAACGATTATAGCTTGAATAATAACTAGCATCAGTGACCATTTTATAGCTCTTCCTGCTATTTGCTGTTCTTTTGGGAAACTGCATTATTTATTCTCCTAGCCCATAAAACTGACCATTTCACCAATGCTTGGGTTGATATGTAATCTGCCTTCTTTTCCTCTTCTTGCTACAAAAGGCACCTCGAAGCCCCATGGTAAGGTTTTTCTACGAGAAGAACGCGAAGACACCATCATGTTTTGCACTTGTCATTCCTTCGGCTGGGCAGATCCTTTTGCACTTATGCAATGGTAGCTCATCTCTTGCGCCAGCTTCAGCCCTGGGCTACACATCCTGGAGGAAGGCTATCACCTGCAGGCTGGGCTTTTGGCCCTCTAGCAGCCAAAACACAACTTGTCACTGCTGCTGAGGTGTCTGGTCAGCCAAAGTGAGCTCCCAAGTCTTACCTGTCCCCATGATTTAGCTGCAGGTTGACAGGTAGGCTTATTTTTCATCCCTAAAGAACCAAGAGAAAAATGAAGTAGCGCATATTAGATGAGCTGGGGTCGCAGAAGTGGGTGGATGGTAACAGAGGACAATGAGAGGAGGGGATTGCAGCTGCGGATCTTGAGAAGGTGGGAAGAAGCAGAATGAGGAGATGTGGGGGAAGGCTGATTTCATCAGTAAGACAGATGGAGGAGTGCTTTGAAGAGAAGGGAAAGGAGAGGAAGCCAGCCTTGATAAATTGGAACTGCTCATGCCCCACCTACTTAGGCAAGTTGCGCTGCCTGTCCAACTCACCTTGCTCATTTGCTGATGACTGTAATT
The DNA here is from genome assembly GCF_964199755.1 of Larus michahellis. Classification (NCBI taxonomy): domain Eukaryota; kingdom Metazoa; phylum Chordata; class Aves; order Charadriiformes; family Laridae; genus Larus; species Larus michahellis. Next base: position 66,098,964 of record NC_133930.1, read on the forward strand.
GTGGAGGCAGCTGCACGCACCTTGCTTTTCTCAGAATAAGCACAAGTTAGCCAGGTGTGGAAATTCAGGGAGAAAAAAAAGTCTCCAATGTGCTACATTAATGGAAGTGTTTCTCACCATTTTTTATCTCTTGTTGTATGATAAAAAATGAAGTATCCTCTATATATGTTTTGTGGTGTTCTGCCAATCTAAAAATATCACTTTATTTACTTCACTTTTCCCTTTTCAAGTATCCTGTTGAACATACAGTACTCTGCAAGTGCTACAGTATTTCTACATTTTGCCATGTCCTGTTTCTTAATCAATTAACAACTGGGTTCAGTAAATAAAATCTGAATCTTCCATTGGTCTTCTACAGAGAGCGTGCTGTGGGTTGGTGCCTACCAAATTTACTTTGTCCATCTCTCAGTATGTATAATCAAATAGAAAACGTAAGTATAGGATGACAAGTGACTTACATTTGATACTTTTACAAAATGTGCAGTTCTTAACCCTCCTTGGCAGCATTTGCCCTCCTTTCTTTTAAATAGTTGTCAAAACCAATGAGTAACTTGCTGTTGCTATGACTATACATTTATCATTGCCAAAACTGTGCCAGAGGCTGACTTGGCATGGTTATTTCATAAAAAGCCATATCTTTTTTGTTTCAGTGCCATCTTGATGAATATTTGCAAATTTAGTCCTTGCAGATATTTCTGGATAAATGGAGTTTAATTTTTAGTGAAATATCTGTGAAGTATCCTATGCCCTCACTTAGGAATGATTTGAAAAATGTAACTCCTCTCTCTCTTTCATTTTCTCTTCATAGGCTTTTCTTTACAGAAAGCTCAGAGATGATGCATCAAAACAGAGGAAGGGACCTAGTTATTGCTCACATGTTGTGCAGCACAGACTCTTCTAGCACATTTTCAAATGAAAGGTTGCTGACTTTTCTCTCATGATTAGGACTAGCATTTCTGAAATGCTACATTTTGGTTCACTTTTCTTCATACTGGATCAGCAGGAGGTTGGTACTTCTAGGATGAGGGTATGAGACTGAAATTCAATTACTGACTGCATTCCCCATTTGGAAGGAACTGAGCTGCTTCCAGGACTCCAAGATAAATAAAAGATAAAGGATAGTGTAAATACTTACAGTTTCTGCTCCTTCCCTCACTAGGGGAACCACAGTGGTTTCTTCTTGCTGCAGGGTCGATGAAGTGCTGCTGCTTGCTGCTTCACAACACTCTGCAAACCCATCTCTTCTCCCTGCGGAGGATGTAGCCCACTGTGTTACAAAAAGAGGCTTCGAATAGAAGATATGAATCTGCAATCCTCATTTATTCTATAGCTGCATAAAGTAAATAAGACACTGTCCTTCCTATCCCTAGTCTGCTGGCTGTGTAACCTGGAGGACTTGATGTCAGACATAAGAAAACTCATCACTCTGTTATTTGATAGGAAAATCTGCGTGTTTCTGGAAGGGTTCACATCCCTCACCTTTCTTAGAAATGTCCTGCTATTAAGTGTCCTGCTATTAACATCTAGACTCTCATGTGTCACACCACCTTGCCATTGGAGACTGAGCATGTGACTTTTTCTATTTTATGTTTTTTCTACCCTAGATGCTCTCTTTTTTTTATCCCTTTGCTCTTACTCACTGGCCAGTCCATATGATCCTCAGCTCTCTCTTTCACCACAGGTACATAGTATTGACTGTGACTCGGTATTTCATAATTCACACGGGTACGTTGGAAATTCTGCTGACTTTGAAGAAAATGCAGCATTGACTATGAGGAGGCAAAGTCCATTATAAATGTTATGTATGTTTATTGTGTGATTGTTACAGACAGTCCAGAAAGGAACCAATCTTCCATATGATCCAGGACAAATTTGTTTAACCCTTATTGATGTCACTGCTATCCAAACATCCCTCAAAATTGCACTTAGTGCCTATTTGTGTGCAGCTGAACTGACTCCGTGCAGCCTTCTTCAAGGCATAAGCCAGGATGTCAGGAGCTGATTATGTTGCATATTGTAAAATACAAGAGGCAGATATGTCTAAATATGATGCCTGTTTCTGTGGAGACTTCAGAGGACATTTGAAGGAATTCATGTTGTTCCCTTTCCTTCAGTTTCCATGTCTTCGCGGAGTGTAACACTTTCAAAGTACTGTTTTTAACAAATAATCTGGCATTAATCACTTCTACTACTCTCAGAAGTATTGTCAGATCATAACGGTCCTCTGCAGTGGCCACTATGTGCTCTGTTTTACACTCCTCCCATGTAGTCAATGTGGTTCAAAAGAGTATTGCCAGCTATGGCGAAAGAAAATTGTCTCTCATGGAATCTGTGTGTTATTTTATGAGATCAAATGCTAGCAAAACAGCCACTGCAAAGTTACACATGCAGAAGCAAAGAATGTGGGACAATTTTACAGAAAGCAGCACTACCTTTATTTGTAGGGATCTCTGGTGGGCGTCCCAATGCAATACTACTGTCAAAACGGCTGGTACTATCCTTGGGAAGATAAGCGAAAGAAGAAATGTCTTTTTATTTGCAATTAACAGTGATGAAACTGTGCCCAATTGCAGTATGTATGTTTTAGAAGGATTATTTAAAAATTGGGGTAGGTATGAAAAAAATCAACAAAAATTATTTTGGAGGAACATAGATTCGTGTGATAGGCTTCAAGCTCAGCCTGTGTAATTCACCAAGATGGAGGTTGAGAGGTGACTTGATGATGCGGCTTAAGTACTCCCATTAAGGGGAAAAAACTGAGTAATGAAGAGTTTTTTCATCTAGCAGGGCAGACAACAAGAAGAATCAGTGGCTGGAAGTCAAGGCCAGATAAGTTACACTTGAAAATAAGGGACATTTATTTTTCTTTTTTAACAGTGAGACTGTCAAACACTTGGGACCGTTGGTGAATTGTCCATGTGTTACTGTGTGCACAGTTAAAACTTATTAGAAAATACAGTTTGGCCAAACACAAATTATACTCTAAGCAAATGTAAGTTAATGAGCCCAATACAAAGCTAAGTAGATGAAATTTAAGAAGATCTAATAGTCCCTTCTGGCCTCAGTCTCTCTGAACACTGAGTGTTAATTAAGTGACCATTTTTTCTGAGTAAGGACTTCAGTATCTAACCATAAAGTAAGAACTCATAATTTCTTATTGTGCTCTAGAAAAGATATTTGTCTGACATGGGAAACACTGTATGCTGGCATGCTACAGAATTTGCATAGCTGTTCAACGCACAAAGTCAGCATGTGAGAACATCTCTTTTCCAAGAAACAAAATGAAAAACACTTGACACTTGAAAATTGCAAGAACATGATTTGAATGCCATTAGGGGCTGTTCTCTCACATTTTGTATTACTGGAGTCAAACTTGTAACCCAAGAACAGTGCTTCTGTTATGTTTGCTTTAGAAAACTGAATATAGATCCCTCAGGCACTGTTTTTGCAGGCGATCCCATGTGAGACAGGAGCAGCAGGGGAAAAAGTGAAGCAAAAGCTCTCTCTGACAGAGCCTCTCCAGACAAGTATTTTTAACTGATAGGACGAAAGAGTAGTCTACTTTCAGCTTCCAGCCCAAAATCCGATTGCTCTGTAGCTTTCAGGCTGTTTGGCTAGGCCATTTTCTTTCCCACTGAGAAACACTCATAAAACTCATGTGGTTTATTTGAAGATTAGTGTGGAAAACATTGAACATCTGTCTCCTATCTTCTGACAGGCTGTGTAAAGATGTATTTCAACAAAGTGCATTGCAAAACTCATGATCTCAACTTGAGCCATTTTATGCTGGTTATATCTGTGCAGGGAGGCATAAGTCTGAGAGATGAGTATTTTCTTCTGAAATGATTTTGTTTTCAATTAGCCTTTGGGAGACCTCCCCTGTGTCTTGACATCAGTGCTTTTTCCTAACATGTCAAAATGAATCACTGCATTGAAAAGAAAATTTAGGGATACAAGTTGAGGGGACACATAAGCTTGAAAAGCTCCACGATAAAGAGGGGCTAGGGAGGACACTTCTGTTGAGATCTTAGCACAAAATGAGGAGAGTTTCGCATTTTGAATAGAAATCCTCAGTCTGGAATACCATAATGGGACATTTTTGTGGATCACTAACTTTTTCTTCTCAATTTTTTCACTTTTCTCACATTAGGTTACTCTGTACTTTTGAAACCATAAGTTCAGATTTGCCAGCTTCAAATTATGCAAGAAAGAAAAAGATCCAGACGTGCAAATGTCATTTCTGTTTGGCTTCGTTTGTCTTTCTTTCTTTCTTTCTTTCTTTCTTTCTTTCTTTCTTTCTTTCTTTCTTTCTTTCTTTCTTTCTTTCTTTCTTTCTTTCTTTCTTTCTTTCTTTCTTTCTTTCTTTCTTTCTTTCTTTCTTTCTTTCTTTCTTTCTTTCTTTCTTTCTTTCTTTCTTTCTTTCTTTCTTTCTTTCTTTCTTTCTTTCTCCCTCCCTTCTTCCCTCCCTCCCTTCCTCCCTTCCTTCCTTTCCTTACCTCCCAGGTCTGGGCTTTCCAAATGATCATACGTGTCTGTTTTTGAATATTTTGCACAGCTGTGAAGCGCAGAAGTAAACATTTTTTGACAGAAAAGAAAAGAGAAAAAGACAAAAATAAGCCTCTTACAAGGACTCTTCTAAAGTCGCTTGGTTCCAAGTGTTTAGAATACATGACATACCGTAACTGTCAGTAAAATCAGCAGTGCCAGTGCTGTTTAGGTATTTCTTCTTTTGTGTACTGTGGCTTGAATCTTTCTGGGTGATCAGTGCATAGTCTCAGAACCAACACAGCACCATTTGTCTTTCCACAGTTTTTTGCTGTATATGTATTCAGAAACCATAATTCACCTTATCTTTGTGTGCCCCCCAGATTCGTCAAGGCTTTGAAGGCGAGCCTAGATAGGATCAATACTTGACTTTCGGGGTTATGTCATCTGTTTCCATTTACTGAACTTTAGCCCTCCCTGAACCCCTTCATCCTACACCTTGAAATGCAAAAATACGAAGTTTGGGAAGGCACTGGATAGTGCTTAAGAAGGCATACATACCAGGGATTTCCCTCTGCAGGATATTCAAATTATTTTTAGAACAAAAGTCCTAAGGCAACTTTTCAAATCTATATGAAATCATTCTCTGTGGCTGAACAACTGGGTTGTATTCATCCTGCTCTCACACCACATTTGTGCAACATTCAGCAAACTTAACATCCACATTTACTTGAATCTGATTTTCCTGGCACATTACCCACAGTTTTCATCTTTTTTATTCATGTATTCTTTTTTTCTTGGAGTGACTTTGTGACAGGGTTGTGAAAAGGTTTTTCTGAATAGAGTGATTTGGTACTATTTGTTGTTGTTTCTAGCATTAACTAGGACAGGCTTGCACCTTGTTAATGTTCATTTGCCTTGTGATGGTATCTTTTCTGTGTAATTACTGGGTGACTGAGGAGGGTTGGAATTTAAAACAGTGTGATTATTAAGTCATTGAGTATACAGACTATATACAGAGGTATGATTATGACCACTTACCAGCAGCTGTTGTGTCACTGGAGTGCCTTGTACTGCAGTTCAGTCATAGAATCATGGAATAGTTTGGGTTGGAAGGGACCTTTAATGGTCATCTGAGCAGGGACATCTTCAACTACATCAGGTTGCTCAAAGCCCCATCCAATCTGACCTTGAATGTTTCCAGTAATGCGGCATCTACCACCTCTCTGGGCAACCTGTTCTAGTGTTTCACCACCCTCATCATAAAAGATTTCTTCCTTATATCTAGTATGAATCTTTCTTCTTTTAGTTTAAAACCATTACTCCTTGTGCTATCACAACAGGCCCTGCTAAAAAGTTTGTCCCCATCTTTCCTGTCGGCCCTCATTAATAGTACTGAGAGGCCTCCCTTTCGGGAGGTCTCCGATAAGGTCTCCCTGGAGCCTTCTCTTCTCCAGGCTGAACAAACCCAACTCGCTCAGCTTGTCCCATAGAAGAGATGCTCCAGCCCTCTGATCATTTTTGTTGCCCTCCTCTGAACCTGCTCCAACAGTTCCGTGTCTTTCCAGTGCTGACTGCAGTGCTGGATGTAGTACTGGACACAGTACTCCAGGTGGAGTGTTGGACACAGTACTCCAGGTGGGCTCTCACCAAAGTGGAGTAGAGGGGCAGAATCACTTCCCTCGACCTGTTGGCCACAATTCTTTTGATGCAGCCCAGGATACAACTGGCTTTCTAGGCTGCTAGTGCACATTGTCAGCTCATGTCCACTTTTTCATCCGCCAGTACCCCCTAGTCCTTCTTGGCGGGGTTACTCGCAATCCCTTCATCCCCCAGTCTGTGTTGATACCAGTCACTGTCCCGACCCAGGTGCAGGACCCTTGGCCTTGTTGAACCTCATGAGGTTCACATGTGCCCACTTCTTGAGCTTTTCCAGGTCCCTCTGAAAGGCAATTCTGTCCCTCAGTTTTGTAAACCACACCACTCAGCTTAGTGTCATCTGCAAACTTGCTGAGGGTGCACTCGATCCCACTGTCTGTCATTGATGAAGATATTTTACAGTACTGGTCCCAATAAGGCCCCCGGTGGGACACCACTTGTCACTGATCTCCATCTGGGCACTGAGACAGTGACCACTACCCTCTGGATGCAACCATCCAACCAATTCCTCATCCACCAAAGAGTCCACACATCAAATCCATATCTCTCCAATTTAGAGAGAACGATGTCGTGGGCGACAGTACCAAAGGCCTTACAGAAGTCCAGATAGATGACATCTGTAGCTCTTCGCTTGTAAACTGATGTAGTCACTTCATCACAGAAGGCCACCAGGTTGCTCAGGCAGGACTTGCCTTGGTGAAGCCATTCTGGCTGTGTTGATTCACCTTCCTGTCCCTCATGTGCCTTAGCATAACTTCTAGGAGGATCGGTTCCATGATCTTGCCAGGCATAAAGGTGAGTCTAACAGGTTGGTAGTTCCCATGTTCCTCCTTTCTACCCTTTTTACAAATGGGTGTAATGTTTCCCTTTTTCCAGTCACTGAGGACCTCACGTGACTGCCATGACTTTTCAAATATCATGGAGAGTAGCCTGGCAACTACATCAGCCAATTTTTTCAGGACTCTGGAATGCATCTCGTCAGGTCCCATAGACCTATGTATGTTCAGGTTCCTCGGGTGGTCTCAAACCTGATCTTCTCTTACAGTGGGAGGTACTTTGCTCCCTCAGTCCCTCTCTTCCAGTCCATCCACTGGAGAGGTGTGGGGAGAGACGTTGCCAGTGAAGACTGGGGCAAAAAGTTGTTGCGAAGATCAGCCTTCTCCTTGTCTGTTATTACCAGTTTGCCAGTCTTGCTCGTCAGTGGGGTAACGTTTCTTTGACCTTCCTTTTATGGCTGACATAGCTGTAAAAGCCCTTATTATTTTTCTTTGTATCCCTTGCCAAGTTCAGCTCCCGCTGCTCCTTGGCCTTCCTGACCCCATCTCTACACAACCAGGCAGTGCTCCTATACTCTTCCCAGGATATCCATCCCTGCTTCCACTGCCTGTACATTTCCTTCTTTCCCTTCAGTTTGACCAGCAGGTCTCGACTCAGCCATGCTTGTCTCTTGCCCTCCTTTCCCAGTTTCTTACACCTGGGGATTGAGAGCTCTTACGGTCTGTGGCAAGCATCCTTAAAGATGTGGGACCTCTGTTCTGCTCCCTTGTCCCTGAGAGCAGTTTCCCAAGGGGTCCTATTTACTAACTCCCTGAAGAGCTGGAATTTTTCTTTCCTAAAATTCAGGGTTCTGACTTTACCTTTCTCCTGGCCCATATCCCTCAGGACTGCAACTCCAGCCGTTCATGATCACTGCAGCCCAGGCTGCTTCCAATCTTGACATCACCCATTAGCTCACTTGCATTGGTGACCATCAGGTCCAGTCATCTGGTGGGGCTGTCTACTACCTGGCCTATGAAGTTATCCTCAGTGCACTCCATGACTCTCTTGGATTGCCTACGGCTCGCTGTTCTACTTTTCCAGCAGATGTCGGGGTGGCTGAAGTCTCACGACAGGATGAGAGCCTGTGAACACAATGTCTCCTGTAGCTGTTGCTATAGGACATCAACTTAAAATGCAATGGTGCATTTTAAGAGCTAAATCAGGAATTTTGTGGACAAACTCTCCAATTTAAGGTTTTCTCCAGGACAGTATGGAATGAGCTTTTAAGACAATGCACAGTTCAGATTACTGAGGTAATGGATCACTTGAAAGTGTATAAATCAAATTCCTGGTTATTTTTGGAACTCTAAATGCCATTACTGTTTTAAAAATACAGAATGAGTCCACCCCTGCAGGAATAAACTGCACTTGCTTTTGCTAGTAAGACTTCTGCTCCTGCTAAATCCGCAAAGGGGGATTTAGGTCTAGTGGGACAATGTGATGACACCCAGAGATGGCAGCTTCTGTTCAAGACTGTAAAGTGTAGAAGATGCATGTCTGATTCTCCTACACACGTTGCATCCGCAGGAACCCCTGGTCATTTGGTGTATTTATGGATCTGCCCACTGGTAAGAGAAAAAGGTGATTTCTTGTACCGTATATTATCTCTTTCTTCTTCTTTTGTCCACTGAGTGCTCTCTGCTGTAGGCAAGTCTCAAACATTAACTCCCTTAGAGCTTCTGTAAACACATATGGTTTTCATAGTGATATTTTAGAATGAGATCATCATAGTGGTAAAAGCATTGCACAAAATCTTCCTTGTCACTAAACATACCATAAAATGTAGATGATTTCAGGGCAGGCAAGCAAGTAAAGGAAAAAATGTTGAGCTATTTTTAAAGGTCTGGATTTTAGTTTTCTGTTTCTTGCCTGCTATTTTAGCAGCCAGGACTGGAAGGTAGCAATTGCGATGCTGGTTTCAATGCTCTGCTTAAAACAGCTGGCAATTGACTTTAGCTGTAATTATTGGCTTCTTACCAGTATTTACAGCTGTATAGTTAAGATCAGTGCTTCAAACCTCATTTTGGGGGGTTATCTGTATTGTTCTATTACATTCCTAATTACCTTTTCATCACTTTTATTTAGATTTTGCACTGAGATATAATTACTTGAAACCAAAAATTCTCTGTGGATTGATTTCCATAAATTACAAATATGTCATGTGTTATGTTACCAGACAAAAGGTCAGCAAGCCAATTTGTTCCCCTAGTAGAGTATTTGCTAGAGATTGGACAACAATCCTCTGTGAGAAGCTGGCTGTTGTAATTCTTGTCTTTTATTCCAGATAGAATAATAGCTAAGGCTGATTGTGGAACAGAATTAAAATACCTGTCAAACAATGAGTTCAAAAATTTCGAGCAGCTCCTAGTGAATGTTTTGTGAATGACTAACCTTTGCAATAGCTGGTGAAATAGAAGCACACACACAATTGTTTTGAAAGATCAGTGGCACAGATTGATAATCCTCTTTTAAAATGTTTTAGATCTGCTCTGGTTATTACTCTGTTATCTGCTGAAAGCTTGGATTCACTGGAAGGAAACCAGTCATGTGAGCGGGGAATTCAGGATCAGACCCTGTAGAGACAGAAAATGATTTTACTGTCAGCTGATTAACATATCTTTGAGTACAAGGACTGGGTTGAGAGGATATGAGTTTAGAAATAATAAATTTGTTGTTCAGGCACTGGAATGGGATTCAATTTCCCATTCTGCCACTCAGCACCTCAGTTCCTGAGCTCTCCTCCTGTTGAATAGATAATAGCACATATTCATCCCCACATTTAGTACGTGCATGTACCTTGCCGTACACAGTGTGCTGCTGATCTTACTTGTCAACTGAATACACTTGTATAATACAAATGACACCAGCGATATCAATAATAGTGGGTAATAGTGACAGACCTAGTGAGGAGCAGGGCGCCGGGAGGTGGAGGTCCCCTCCAGCGTTTGGCCCCTTTTCTCTGCACCAGTGAGAGATGGGCAGAAACGTTGGAAGTGAGTGAGGAGGGGGCGGCAATAGCCTGAGAAGGCTCCCGAGGTGATCAAGTGTCACCTGTGGCTCACCAGGGCCCGGGTGTGATGCAGCCAGGTGCAAAGCCAGCACTGAGCTCGTTAGCCTTTAAAAGGCTTCCCCTCCTGGTCCATGCTCCCTTCTGCACTGAGCTGTGGCATCAAAACCACAGTGTCAAGGCAAAATGCCCATGCAGAGCACAGGCAGCCAAACGACCATTCATGGTGTTTTTGCTGTTAAAATGCATTTTCTTTATTCCAAATTAAAATATACTGCGTCGTTCACAGAAAGATTTCTGCAGTTTCTCTCCCTTATCAGCCCTCCGGCATTTAGAGGCTTCCTTTGTTTTATAAAAAGCCCAGATGCTGATACATAATTACAATATTAATTGGCATAATAGTTGGATGGTAGCAGCCTGTATCATTGAAAATCTTGTCTTCACGGCTTGAGTTCTGAGCTCAGAGTCCTGCAGAGCAGATCAAAGGGCCAAAATGAGCACGGCAGTGGAGCAGCTCCTAGTTGGAGTACTTTAAAAACCCTGTCTTGCTCTGAGTGACAACCGATAAAAATGTTTTCTAATGTCCCAGAAGCCTGGTGTTGTCAGAGGTCTAAAGGACAGTGCTCTGTTAGCGCTATAGACTCGAGCATGGCCCTGCAATTGCTGCTGTAACAAGCAAGCTCCGAGGCTGCCTCCGACGCCTCTTTGTCTTCCCTGCTCTGGTGAATCTTTCATGCGTTTTTCTCCACGATTTTTCTCCCTCCTTTACTAATTAAAATTCTAATCACTCTGACAGCCAGAGCTAGGGGGAAAAAAGAAAAAAAAAATCATTCTTCCATGCTGGAGAAGGTAATTTCAAGGTGTTTTAGCTGCCAAAGAAATGAATGGAAATTAGACAAAGAAACTGGTTGTCAGAAAGGGATGAGTTAGCTGCTCTGCCCCCTTCTACTATAATAAAATATTAAACTTCTAAAGGAAAAAATAAAACAGGATTCATCCTATGCATTATTGCCATATATTTAGAGATAATATAATGTGATTTACCTTTCTGAGAAAAGGAAGGTTTTGTGTCTGTTTATTAACATCAAAATGATTTACTTATATTGTAGGTTGAATGCAGTGTCAAACATTTAACTTGGTTTGATGTGTGATAGCTGATGATATGTATTACTTGCTTTTGTGAGCTGTGGTTAGGAATATTCATTTAAAATGTACAGGAGCCTGCAGATACATATTTAAAATGATAAACAGATCTTGATGCAGAGTTGTGGGCTTCATGCTACAGATATTGTGATATTAGAATTTATAAAATGTAAAATATCATAGTGTTCAAATCTCACCAGCTACTTTTTCAGGCATTTTCCTGGCTTGGCAGAGGTGATTTTTAGACCTACATATGTCTTCAAAGGGTATGCTTTTGTAATACAGTTTAATAACACACAATTGTGTTAGGGTAGAAAACAAAATACATCTATCAAATAAATATATAGGCTGAATGGACATGCATATACTTGCTCACAAAGAAGCATACAGACACACAGAGTTTGTGTGTCTGCCCTCAGATCTGCACCAGGTATCTCTCATAACCAGGGTAAATTAAGTGTCTGAGAGTTTTGCAGCAATTCAGTTCAAATAAATACTGCATCAACTTTTACCTATTGCTTGAACTAAATCCAAAGCTTACTCTGATATCAACCATATCAATATGGTTCACTTCTGTTTCTGCTGTTTTGTTCCTGCTCTCATAGTGAGGAGTTTAGAGGGTTTTACAGTGTTGAATCTCATGGTATTTAAAGCCAGAGTTTTCTAACATGTTTGAACCTTTTTCTTCAATTTCAGGATAAAAAGGGACAAAGGATAAGATTGTACTTTGAGTGTTGGGGTTGCATTGTGTTCTGCTATTTGTGTCAGGACTGGTTTTGGGAAAAGGGGAAGTGCTGCTGCAACCCCAACTTTGCCGTCAGAAGAGCTGCAGAGCTTTGCATTGCTGCCTTGCAGCTGTAGTTGCTTGCAGGGGTGGGTGTTTCAGAAAATGCACATCCTTTTCCTTATCATCCTCCCAACCTTTTTATAAACATACCATGACAGAATTGTAACACTTAGTTCAGCTATTTTGACAAGTCTTCAACAACTTTGCTAGAGAACGTCATTTGTCTTTTTCCGTCTGATGAAGAAGATCCTCTCCTCAAAACTGTTTCCTTTTGCCTGCTACTCCCACAATGCTGTCTTCATTTAGATGAGATTTCAATGCAAAAGTGGCTCCCAGTCTTATCTTAAAAATGCCGGACTACTGGACCTTTCCTTCCAGAAACAGATACTAACTGACTGAGGTAATGCATGCTTGCTATAATCACTTTAAAAAAACGCTCATGAGACTTTTGTCCAAATCCAGCTAGTTCCACTTCAACAGTTCCCTCAAACAGATGACATTTTACCTCTACTACATGGTTGGATATGTTCTTAATCAAGAAGTAGCAGTCCTTGAATGTACAGTGTACAACGGTACTGAAAAAGGAATTGATCTTCATTCTGCACAACCAACCTCTTTCATTTCTGAAGTTCTTTTATTTTCACGGAAAAAAAAGAGGAAAAGAAGATAAAAAAATCATGTGGGATCCCTCATTCTCCCCTGTGGTGAAGTGAAGCCAAAACAGAGAAAATGCAAACCCCAGACAGGCTTTTTCACATTAATTTACAAATCCATTTTCTCTTTTTCTTCACCCTACTCGATTTTCCCTAACACAACATTTCAAGAATGGGCGTAAAATATGAGCACACAAGAGAAACTGGGAAGCTAAAATACTTGGTTACGCAACCCCCCTTGATTTCAAATGAAAGTACTTATATTGACAATGGGACTTCTTTGTTTACTTGGAGAGTCAGGTGATCCTGTCCTTATATGCACGTTTTACAGAATGAATGTGTGCAGTCATCTTTGAAAATGTCACTTTAACAGCCCGTGTTAAATATTGAGTGGGAAGGGGCTTAGATTATACCTTTATCCAGGACTCAATATTCTAGGTTAATCAGAAATCTGTGGCTGTGAGGCAGTGATGTGTCTTTAACTGAAAATTACTGAAAGTTTAAAAAAAAAAAAAAAACAAACTTGATTTTAAGAATTAACAAAGGTTCAGGAAAGTACTTATTTTGACTGATCTGATTAATGCATAAAGAGTGAAAAGTGTTATTTACGTTATAATAAAAAAGTTAGCATAATAGCCACTGAGCTGTGGTCAACGGACTCACCTCTGGTATTACAATTCCATCTTCTAACAATAAATTGCTCCATGTCTGCCTTGGAAATCAAATCATAAATCCTATCTAAAGAGCTTTTTTTTATGCAAGAATAAGTTTTTAATAGAATAATTATTTACCAGCATTGTCTTCTTGACACTCTCAGCAACATGATATAGGTAGTACGGATGACTGATGTCAAATACAAAATTTTATTACAATAGATCAGGTTCTCAGATGGTGTAAATCTGACACTGATGGAGTTTCCATCTGTATATCAAATGAGGATCAGATCTATTATACTTGCCTTATGGATATCAAGAATGTAACATATTAAACTGTTAAAGGATAACTATGTGCTAAATTTATTTCAGCAAAAATTATGAAAGCTGCTTTGTTTTGGAAAAGGAGGGTTTAGGCCCACTGAATTCTTGACCCAGGAAGGCTGCAAAATAGCTCCGGAAAGTTGCAGAGGAAACGTTTAAGATGAAATTTGGGCATAAATAACAGCAGAGAAATCTTTCAAAACTCTTAGTCAGCCTAGCGTTTCCAATGGGGTTTAGGATACAGGAGACCTGTAGGGGTCTAGGGATCCTAGGGACCTCTGGAGGTCATCTTTCCCAGGCCGCTGCTCAGAGCTGGGCTGTGCCCAAGGTAGGTCAAGTGAGCTGTGGCCTCATCTAGTGGAGCCTTGGATATCTCAAGGGTGGAGTTTTCACCCTCTCTGCCTTGAAGCTCAGTCTGAGCTTACAACTCCCTTTCTTTGTGTGTGTGCCTGAACTGTGGTGTTATAGGGTATTCTGGGTAGGGTTCCCTCAGTCCCTTTGGTTGGAGACCTTCCACCTTTGTATAAAATAAATAAATAGTCACTGACCTGGAAAGAAGAAATGAATCTCAGCAGTGGTAGCTGGGTCCTCAGTCTAATGAGTATTTAATTATTTATACAAAAGGAGAGAATCACAGCCTGGAAGCCATCTCCCCTTTGAATACCTTTATGGTCTCTGGGGACAGAGGGTTCTAAATGCCTTCAGACAGAGGTGGGATTGTACCCATCCAGGATAAAAGCCCTAATCACTGAACTATTAAGTAAGACAGAGCTACTACTGCTCCCTCCCATTCTTGGAAGCTGTGTCATTTCATTGCTCTTGTTTTTCTTATGAACTGGCCAGAAATGAAATGTTTCCCTGTGGGTAAAATGAAACACGAACATGAAGCAGCCTAGGAGGAGTAGAAGCAGAGGAGAAGCTTTCACTTTTTGCAAGAGAGAAAACAAAGAAAAAATAGTACATGAGCTTTATTTGAATGTATCAAATGCATGTTCTTTTTTGTTTTCCCCTGGTTTGGCTGCCCACCTGAAAAATCAATTATTTGCACAGCCATAATCAGGGCTACTTCTATATCCGTATCCTCATAAAAAGAGACAGTTGCATGATGAATATTTAAAATCTGCCTTTTGCGTGCCATGTGTAAGTTTGTCTCAGTATCTGAAGGGATGGAGAGAGAAATCTGTATGTCTGTGTCAAGTGGCGGTCGTGAGGAAGGATTTTGGCAGCGTTTCACACAGCAGTTTCTGAATTTTCTTTCCCTTCATTTCCTCTCTCGGCAGCCAACAAAATGGGTTGACACAAGGCGAATGCCTGCCAAAGAACTTTAACAGGAGGCAGTTTTTAATTAACAGGGGCCAAAGAAGGTGATAACCCCAAGGGTAGCGAGGAGAAATTAACATGGAAAAGCAGTTCCACGCTTCCATGGGTCCCAAAAGGCCATTCGTATTAGTGGTGTCTGTTCTGATTGAACCTTTGCCGTGTCTTTTTATTGATTCCCTTGTCAGAGTCTAACAAAAACACTGCTGGCCATCAGTTGTTTGCTCGTGGTGGCAGCTTATGGCTCGAAACAGCTTCCTTGTAAAACATCCACCATAGCAAGGTCTGTCATTGTGGTTAGCATTTCCCAGAAATGATTAATTTTGTTAGACCCAGAATAAAACTCAACAAAATTAAAGCAAAAGCCTGCTGAAATGAAAGAAGTGCAGTCTGCAGTTTCTCTCCAAGTAACCATTTTCATCCTATTAACTGTTTGCCTGGCTTAGAGTAAAATGTTTTAATTATTAACCTTTTTTAAAGTGAGATTTCAGAGAAGATAATCATATTGGCTGTTTCAGAAAGGATTTATCCATTTAGCATATCTGGCACTTGTGGAAAGTATTTTTAAAAAATAATATCCTGTGGATAAATATTTCAAGTTTCTCTTCCTGGGATGAAAATGAATAATAAATAAAGCTTGTAAGAGCTTGAGGAAAAACCTGCCTAGCAAGCAAATATAAATAAGTTAAAAAAGAAATGTAATAAATAAATAAAAAGCTGACACCTTTATGTGTTTCAGTGCCTGATCCAAATTCAAATAATGCCAAAAGGTGGAGGACCATTCTTTTCAACAGGTCAGGCAAATCCATGCTTATTTTTAAATATTTCTGCTGCACAGTTGACTCCAAATAATAAAGAGCATAACTCAATAATATTTGAACAGCTTTATAGAGAACTGCTCAACGTTTGCCTTCTTGCTTCTGAGAGCCATGGAAAAAAATTGTCATTACTTCAAAGGGAAGTACTGTTCCTATTTTCCTCTTCAGAGTTGGGGCCTAAATAATGGTGTTCATTTGGTTAACTGATTTATTCAAAGAAAGTGTGGTTATCCCATTCCACTTGAAAGACTGTTAGCCTCAGTCCTTCAGATGCGTTAACTACTTGAGTATACAGAGTCTGTCCTTGGAAAAACACGCACAGCTCCCATTGACTTCAGTCGCAATGATACCTTTTTCAGAGCACAAAGTTGGCCTCTATACTGCATCCTATTTTTTTTTCAGCCCTCTTCACAAAATAATGTAATACACGCTTCTGAGGACTGAAGACTGATTCTTTTTTATTTGCACTAATTGTTTCCTATGTTTGCACAGTGCACTTCACCAGGAGTGCACATTAATACCAAAAAAAAGAAAATCCAGTCTGAGCTCACAGATGCAGTGAAAAGATGTGAGACAAGCAAGAGTGGGAAAAATGTCAGTGAGCTTGCTGGGGAAACACCAGTGCTTACAGGAGCATATAAGTACATGTTTACAATGAGGCACGTGCACATATATGTAACATATTCAAATGTTTCCTGCAGTTATGCAGAAATTATAACTTTTTTTGCAGCTGATGAGAGACATGAAGAAGACATTTAAAGGTTGGTCCTTAATTATTTTATCTTTTTTGTTCCATTTTGAAAGATGCCACTCACAAATAATTTAATCCTTAAATTTCCTTGTCAGGCTGCAGACATGCATTGGATAGTGACGAATATCTGTGATCTGTTTTCTTTGACTACTAGCTACTCATGGTTTCTGTTCAGTTGCCTACGTTATGTTAGCTGACAAAGTTTTCCTCTCTGTTTTTTTGACTGAAAAAAATGGGAAAGAACACAATTAATAGATAGTGATAAACCATGGATAATTAATTTCTCAGATTGCTTTTGGTTGTATAATCATTAATAGTGTGATGAGCTCTATTTTCAAAAGTCAGAACGAATGGTAACTTTGTACATTCATTCTGCTATTTACCAGGTTTGCATATGCAAATGTTTTCACAGGAGAAGTTTTTTTGTTGTGTAAAACCACCATTTTGTACCAAAATATATTCAAAAGCAGCTGTGGATTTTGAGAATTGCATTAAAATTACGTTTGAGAATTACAGTAAAAATAGAAGCTGGGCTGTCCTCAGACATCTTCAACCCTGTCATGGTTTAACCCTAGACAGCAACTAGAATTACCCAGCCACTTGCTTGCTTCTCCTGAAGTAGGGTAGGGAGAAGAGGGAGAAAAGAAGGGGCAAAAAACTCGTGGGTTGAGATAAAGACAGTTTAATAGAACAGTAATGGAAGAGGGGAAATAATTAATAACACTAATAATAATACTAATAAATACTAATACTACTGATGATGATGTTGAAATCATATACAAAATAAAGTCAAACAACACAGGTTGCTCTCACCACCCCATGATCGGTTGCGCATCCCATCCGGAGGATTGATCCTGGATTCCTGCCCCCCTGGCCAACCCCCATTTATACACTGAGCGTGACATCTATGGTATGGAATATTGCTTTGTCCAGCTTGTCCTGTCTATGCTCCCTCTCAGCTTCCATGGGAAGCTGAAAAAGTCCTTGACTAATGTAAACATTGCCTAGCAACAACTAAAACAATACGTGTTATCAGCATTATTCTCATAATAAATCCAAAACACAGCAGCTACTAGAAAGAAAATTACCCCAGCTGAAACCAGAACAAGCCCATTCCCAGGACTGGTATATGATAGGCAGCTATTGTTAACTTTTCATAATTTTTATTTCAGCTTCAGTACTCTCACAGAAGAACGCTCTACAAATCATCCTACATAAACAGTGTCACTCACTTCTGACTTTCATCAAGTTGATTATTATTGCTAACGCTGTTACTATTACTATTATTTGTACTATGGTCTGGAAAGCATAGCTAGGAAATGGACTAAGATCTGTTGTTTACCTCACACAGTTCATTAAGCGTGCTTTGAAAAGCAGTCTAATTTGCTTGCTCTTTTTGAAGAAATTTTCACCCTC
Source organism: Larus michahellis (assembly GCF_964199755.1). NCBI lineage: Eukaryota > Metazoa > Chordata > Aves > Charadriiformes > Laridae > Larus > Larus michahellis. The sequence continues at coordinate 66,116,796 of NC_133930.1, forward strand.
TGAGAACAGGTTATCCAAGGTGAATGTTGTCACTGACACTTGGCTTGCCATGGTTAAAGCAGCTAGGTTACACAGCTGTGTAACAAGGGCTGTTTGTTTATTTTTTTATTTTTAGAAGAAATGGCAATTGACATTAAACAATAGGAGCTTTGGTAAAAAGTAAGCCTAGTGTAGCTAGAGAGACTGCAGATATCAGCATCCATTGTACATTTGAACTCATAAGACTTCACAGCTACTGTTTGTCATTTGGCAACGCATATTCTCAGAGATAACTCCCCCTCAGCCAGAGAACAGGGAGCTGTTAATGTGTTGTAGGAAACAGCATGTAGATTTTCTTCCTCTTTTTTTTTTTAAAAAAAGAAGTATTTTCTGTTTTCCAAATAAAAACCCTGCAGAGTTTTTAGCTGAAAAAACATATTGCATCTGGGCTGGCACTGTTGTTTGTTATTATCTCTGTATGTCACCATTTAAGTCAAGACAATGAACACTGAGAAAACATTATCCCCCTCCTGAAAACAAATCTCAGAGAAAATACTGACAAATGATATTTTAATTAGTTTGACCCCTAAAGTGATTAAATAATTATGAAACCTCTTCTCTTTAACAACTGCTTCAAGTACTTTATATTCTTTCCTCAAAGTGTAGCAGTTTCCAGCTAGTAGCAGTGTGATTGATTTTTCCATATCAGATACGATGCTATGGTCTATTCTTTCCATAGCAAACCTATAGCATTTGTCTTCAGACTCAGGCTGCAGTCCTGCACTACCCAGTTATACTTTATGCGACCACATCCTTCCATTACAAGTATGAGTGGATTAATATTGATTTTTTCTTCTTGTCCAAGACTGAAGGTCCATCTTAACAGCAATAAATTACACAGCTGAAACACGAGGATTGTGTGCTTGCTCCTCCTTGGTCTTCATGGCCAGGATTATTACTTTGTCTCGAAACCAATTTCTGATGTTTTTAACCTATTTCAAGTCTGAAGGTTGCGCTCAGGTTTAAAGACTTGTTTGGGTTATGTTGCCAATAACAATTCACAGTTTCCAGAAAAGCTGGAGTCCCTGGTTCCAGTAACAGCTCTTGACTCTAATCACAAGTTGGTGAGAGTGATCTACCGTAGTTTGCACACAGCAAGGCTTGGAAATACAACATCAAAGAACAGCATGAGAGCAGGATTTCCAAGCAGTGAGAATCGACTACTTTCTCAGACAGAAAGTGAAATAAGGGCAGGAACAGAGAGGGTAACAGAACAACGCTGAGTAGCAGAAACAGCACTGTTGGAAGTGTAAGGATGTACTGAATTAATAAAATACACCTTTTATGAGCGGTGATCACAAGAATGCCATGCATGATGCTGCTGTCCAAGCCCTGTACTCTGGTGCAACTTCTCATAGTTTCATTTTCCAGCCTTATTTGACTGGTGAAGGGACACTTAAAATCCATATGAGATCTAAAATTTGCAACAGGGAACAAGTCTGCAGGAAATTTATTCTTAAGTATAGACATCTTTATTGGAACTGCTTGATTTTACCTGAAACACCACATTCCTCTCTGTGTTCTGTATGATCGCTATAGTGCTACTGTGGCACTGGCTGGTCACTCTGGTACTTCTAGGCAAAGTTTCATAAATATGTGGTTTATTTTGTTGTGTTTTTCTCATTCATTTGAGGTATTTTTACAGCAGGAAAGAAATTTTTGATGTGCAGATTAGAGATGCAGGCCCTCTAGTCTGACAGAGACATATGTGTAAGGCTTGAAATAGTAATACATGGGGCTAAGTGAAGGTGTGGAAGTGGGTCTGTCAGCAACTGCAGGAGCGAGCTGTGGGTGTGTGGGGAGATGACCGGGGAGATGCATGGAGGAGGCGGTTGAGGAGAAGAGCCTGGCCCCTCTGCAGTGTGAACCCCCTGGACGGGTCACTCCCTGGGCCACCCTAGGCTGCTCTCCACCGAAAGTGGTCCTGCAGAAGCATGGAAGATACACTCCATGAAAAGGAACTGCCAGGGAGAAGACCCAACTGCAGGGCTGTGCTGAGAGTCAGGTGCAAGCACGAGGTCCCTGTGACCTCGCGAAAAGGAGTTGCAGAGCCAGTGGCTCCCTGTGGCCCTGGGCTACTACAGGGCCGGCACCAGCGGGTGTGCCGTGATGGTGGGGACATCATCTCTTCCCTCCTGGGCAGCTCACTGTGGGCCGGGGTTGGCTATTTTCTTGTCTTTCGTGTTCAGGCGGCAGTTTCAGCAGTTCAGTGTAATCCAGGTAGCATTTGAACAGGTCTTCGTGTACTACAATTTTTTTTCTAACCCAGCAGCCTGTTTATAAATATATTGAGAGGCTGTGTGGTTGCATTTCTAGAGGAGCTGAAGGTGTTATTGTTTTTTTTTAGTTTATAGAAAGTATCAAAAATGTATAAAAATGGTTATCATCTAGGAAAAAAAAGGCCAAGCATTTCCAATCTAAAATGTACTTATTGCTTTTTCTACTGAGCTCCTTTTCTTTTTTTTTTTTAAGCACATACAGACTTCTCTATTAAGCACCAATTCCATGTGGTCAGCACTACAAAAATAAGCCATAGCTAAATCATAGTTTTTCTGAGGCTTCAAGTTGTGCTAGCAGTTCAGCACTTTTGCACCTGTTTATGACAAAATCCTTCTGATAGCATTTGCTATTTGCAATATACAAAGTATTAACTACAGAAGGACTTGGACAAGTACTTCTTCGTAAATTGAAATTCTTCTGGTTAAAATAGTGATAGAAATAGCAGAACAAAGATCATCTTGCCAGCTTTGTCCTTTTACTGAGCTACAGCTGTACCATGGAAGAGCGTCTCTCATCACAGAGCATTGGCTAGAACTGATAGATGTCTAGATGAGCTAGAGATATCTCCAGTACAATACGAACAATAGAGTTAGTAATCATTATTCAAAATATAGACTGGATAGCTATATTCAAAATATATTCAAATGTATATTCAATATATTCAAAATATAGCTGTGGGAAGAAAATCTGTCTGCAAGCATGAGATGAGGATAGATGTAGGTACAGTTTTTCTCCAAAAATATGAGCCCTTATGTTCCTAGAGAAAAAGAAGCAAAACTCTATGTTAACTACTGATAAAGTACTTTAATAATAATGTTTAAAAATATTGAGCCTGTGGCAATTTTAAACATCACAAAAAACTTAACTAAGCATATCTGCAGCTTTTCTGAATACAGTCCTGAAGCTTTATCTTTCCTTGAAGATTTTCTAAGTGGTTAGGCAGCTTAGACAGAATTCTTTGCTGTAATTGGAAAGAAAAATTCTTTTGGAGTGGGCTCAGAGTTCAAGTTAGCAAAATGTGTGCATGGAGTGGGAACATCTCACCTCAAGAATCTCCGAATTCGCTGGTGGATGGGAGAAGGAAGGAAAGTGAGGTGAAATTACCACCAATGTGAGGGGAACATGAATTTCTTATTCCGTTTTAGTAAGCATGCAAGTAGAAATGTTTTGTAAACAAAATCACTTTGTATAAAGCTGCCATAGTTTGAATACTGCTGATGTAGTAAAGGTTTAAATTACACTGCCAAGCAAGCAATTTTCACAGCAGTTTATTTGACGTGTTTAGACTCTGTTTTAATTCACAAATTATTTGCAAATGAGTTTTTTCCTTATTTTCTATTTGGAATTTTTTGACAGTGTTTTATGTGAAGAAACTTCATTCACTGAACCTCATGCAGATTTCTGACTGGGAGGAACTATTTTCATATTCATATTTATTATGTGCTGTGTGTGCTGCAGAGATGGATATCCTTATATCCTAATGTGGTCTTCTGAGCTACATAGGGAGGTAAGTGATTTCACTTTTCTCAGGAAAAGGCTAAAGATATTTTTCCTTTGTTTTTCTTCCTTTTTTAAAAAAAAAAAAAAATTATTATCACAGTGCCGGAGTGTTTCGCTTTAATGGCAAAGTGTTAGCAGATGTTATTCATGTCAAAGTAATTCAAATGGGACATTAACAAATATTTTCATTTTCTCTTTTCCAATGGAAAAAAGGCTTTGGGTATTTTCATGTATTCAAGATTTTAGAATATCTTGCTGACTGACAGGAGAGAAACATTTGGCAGGGAACTGAGACTGGGTTACCAAGTTTGTGAAAAATGTGGTTTGTAGGACAAATTTGGGGCAAGAGTCCTTTTTGGTTAGGTGTATTGATGTACTTAGAAAAATTGATGAGATTTGGGGTATAAAAAATCTTTTCTAAATCACAGAGGTTTATAGCATGATTTTAGAAAGTACCTTGACTGCTTCCTTATGAGAGAGTGGCTGGTACTAGTAGTTTCTTAGAAAGGAGAAAAATTACTTCAGTCTCTTTTCTGCAGGAGTATTTCACTGTATTCACTAAAAATACAGTGGATATTTCCTTCCCTGTAATACCATAGTGTGATTCTGAATTTGATTACTATGAGAAATCATTCCAAAGAAGGAGTCCTATTTGAAAAGTGATTAACTTGTGATTTTTTAAAAATACTATTAAACAATTATTGAGGAGAGTGTATATTTCTTCTGTTAGATTGCATTTTCCCTTAGCATTACTAAATGTTTTACCTATTACTTTGTTTTATCACGTTACATAAAATGCTAATATCCATAAGTAAAATTTGAAATGGAAGAGTTATACTTTATAGAAACTAATTTCTCTCTGCAGTCATAGTTTCACAATATGTTCAACTACTTTTATTGTCACACATGTTTTTAAGAAAATTAAAGCATTAGTATGTCAGATACGGTACTACATTTTTACGAGTCTCATTAGAGTCTTCAACCAGTGAAAAACACAAGGCTGGGATCGATGAGAGGCATGCTGGCACTCATGTACTAAGGTAGATGTAATCTATTGGGTTGTGAAGAGGAGCAATGTATGTACTCCATTTCCAGCCAGGGAACGAAGAGTGAAGGCTCATTGCCTCCAGCCTCCCTTGCCTCTTCATCCTTGCACCTCAGCCAAAGCCAACCCAAAACCCCTCAGAAATGCAGCAGTGCTTGTGCAGGTTAAGATGCAAAGTCTGCAGAGGAATGCGTGGAGTGATGTGCTCTGCAGCCTGGACTGGATACTAGGGGCTGATCTCCTCTAGAGTCCTCTGTGGCCCTGGTCAAGCTCTGGCCTTATTGTGCTGCCATCCAAAACAAGGGCTACACTGGGCATTTTTATTGCCTCACAATATTTTCAACCTCTGTGAATACAGGTGAAAATGAGGGTTTGTCATTTTCATAGCCTCAAAGCTATTTTCCTTCTAGCCATGAAAGAATAGTAAAGGAGTTATTATAAAGGCAGATCCAACTGCGTGTAGGAGTTCTGAAACAGAATGTATCTGCTATTCCCTGAATAACGTAATTGTATTATTTTTTTGGTGTATATTTGTATGGAAAATGAAGGAAAATGGAATATAGCCATATACATCCTTCAAAATACAGCTGCAAGTGTGTACTATCGCAAGAACATAAAGATTGCAAGTAAGCCACTAAAATGTTAAAGGAAAATAGCTATAAATAAGGTTTCCTTGTTCCTATGTACTATGATATAATCTTCAATTATACAACCTTATATATATTATGCTATACTTATTCTACAATTTCCATAGCTATGACGTGTTCCAGGGAAATCTCTTAGCATCGAGTAGAAAAAACACGAAAGAGCTCATCCATTCCCAACCTCATTTCCTGTGCTAACTTGGTTCTGCCCTAGCGCAGAAGCTTAAAGAAGAGCTGGACAGACCCATTACTTAAGAAGACTTTGAGATAGTATAAGAACCTGGAGTGGTATTTCATAGAAGAAAAAAAAAAAAATGGTGGCAGCTTTTATACCATGTATAAGCTCCCAAAAGGTAAATACCATCTCTTAAAAGGGAACATAATCTACAAAGGAAGAATTTATAAATAGATGACTAATATCAATTCAGCAATGTTCCCTAAAATGACCTTGCAAATCAGAGAAGACAGGTTCAGTATTCCTTTGGGGAAACATTGGGTGTGCCTACACCAGCTTTTAGTTTTGATAAGGAGTGTGCTTTTGAAGCAGATCTCCAAGTTGTCTCTACTTGCTGTGCTTTGGTTCATAGCACATAGCAGTCCCAGCATGTTCAGTGTGGATTTCTTTTAGGTGAAACTAAAATGGAATACACTTGGAAAGGGGATCTCGTGCACCAAAAACACAGCCCATAAGAAATATCCACCCCCACCCAAAAAAAAAAAAAAAAAAAAAAAAAAAAAGTGGAAAAAAAGCACACAAGCAAGGCCTGAAATGCATGTTCTGTAAGTCTCTGATTCTTGCCGCCAACTGCAGCCCTACAGAGCTGTTTGGCTGCTCTGTCTGCTCATGTAGATACAGCCACAGTTTCTGCAGATTGCTGTTGGGGATGTATATGGCAGCAAAAGTGTATCACTCAAAAGAACAGATCTCGCAGAATGTTACAATTTACAGTGATGATGTTCTGATATGAGGGGGAAAAACCACAGCAGAAGCCAACACTTTTTTGAAGAATATTAAAGCAGCCAACAGACCATGTAGTGGGATTACTGCGCAACCTTAATAGCACTGTTTGTTCAGAGTGGTAATAATGTTTCTACTATCCCAAAAACCTGTATAATTTTGAGTTTGCATATTAATGATGGCTTCCAAATCTATATATGTGTGCATATTTTTCTTTTTTTTCTTTTTTTTTTTTTTGTTTCTCTCTGTGAAAGGGTGAGTTAATGTTTTCTTTGATGTAAGACGAATGAAAATAAATTGTTGGCCAAGATATTTTCTGTAGTGGTTAAAATTAAAATTAAGCTGTATGTGTCTATGTGATACAGAAATATGTATGAGCTTGTGCAGGTAGAAAGGAGATGTGCATTTTCCCCACTCTTCCTTAAAGAAAGGCTTTCTAGAGAAAGCCAAGTACCTTAAAGAACTTTATTGAAAAAATAGAAGTATCTATCATCAGCTTTGCCAGATTCTGGATTATGCCCCACTGGGCATGAAACAAAACAGCAAGAAACAGAATAACTTAAAATATAAGGAAAAATCAGGCTTTTGTAATAAGACTACCTGTATGCTGCAGAATTCATGGTGAAACCTTGGATTCTGTCCAGTTCTCGTGCTGCTTTTAAAGGAGACAGGCTGTTTATTCTGATCCTCTGAGGATGCTAGGGGCATGGTGGGTAAAACATCACCCATAAATTAGAAAAATGGTGTCTGTAAACTTCAAAAAAGGACATCTGCCTTCAATATTGACAATAGAAACCTTGGAATATTTGTAATAGCAAATATACTGCATACAACAGGAGTCCTTATGCTCAGTCACTTCGTTACCTTGTGTTATTGTGTGGCAACAAGGTTTGTGTTGTGAGAAAAATACATATGCATTTCTCTGAGTGAAATCCTGCTGTCCCTGTTAAAGCCAAATCTTGCTGACTTCAGCAGGAATAGGGTTTAAAGCAAAATAAGTTCCAATAAATACTGGTTAGGTAATAGGTAAATGGAATTAGCTGATCTGGTAGGAAAAAAAAAAGACTGTCCCACTTCAGAAACGTATTATACTACACTGATTTTTATTTTTCATATTTAATTTTTAAATTGTAATTAAGACTGCCACAGTCTTCAAAGTTTTCTTTTTTTTCTGCCTCATTGGAGCCAAGCTTTATTCATAAAGTGCATGGTCCATCACACTATTTTAAGAGGTGGCCTGCTCATGTATGATGCTGAAGCACTTTCAGTTTACCACACACTTGAAATACTGCAACTAAAAGCACAATTGTATGGCTATTAATCATCTCTTTCTGCCCCCTGGCAAAATTATCATGCTGTCTAATCTTGTTGGGAATAGGTACAGCTACAACAAGATTATCCCACGATTTCTGCTGGAGTAGGATGTTTAAAAGATTCCTTGTCAATAAGGTCAACAAGGTTAATTATAATCAGCATAGGAAGCAGGAGCACTGAGGATTAAACTAGTGGTTTTGTGTCCTCCAGAAATGGCTAGTAGCTACTACAAAGAGTAAGTTAACTGCAAGGAGGAGGAGTTGGTGAATTATAGCATATGCTGTTATATACTGTCACACATAAGATGGGGGGAAAACATTACTCAAGAAGATGACAGGTCCAGCGTGAATGTGAGTGAATGTATGATGGCTTAAATACTGTAAAATTGTATGAGAGCATCAAGACTCATGAGGAACACTATTAACTATCAGGCAGTGGTCACCACAATTAAGAATCGTTTGGCCTAACAGGGTCCTTTGGGGGACAGCTAATTTACGACAATTTCCTGTCTAGTCAAGCTCTGCTGAAGTGGGATGTTACATTCTGTGTATTCGGAACCTTGCAAAAACTGCCATGGCTTCTGCTGGAGCACTTTAAATGCTGTCGTAAATGCAGAGTAAAACAAATTCCAAAACAATTCCACAAACAACACCATCACAAATCAGGGCAATATTTTTAATAAGGTATTTAACTGAAGTGATGTAGTTGTTGCTGACACTGGAGTGATGTCTCTCACTCATAGAATACAAACAATTTGCATTTAGATTTTACTATAGCTGTCTACTTCTACTTCCAGAGACACATCCTTACTAAACAGACCTCAGAGAAAGGGAGGATATTTTTTTTTTTTTACTCTTTGAACTTCGATGGTGTTTTTAAAGAACCGAAAGAATTGTGCCAGTTTTTTTTGTTTTGGTTTGTTGGGATTTTTTTTATTATTTTTATTTTTCCCTACTGTAGTCATTAGGGCAAACTTCTTGGCTCAAGTTAAATAAAACATTCAGTTGTTATCTTTGGCAGATGGATTTTCTTGATGGTGGACTAAATTTGAGACCCCGTGCTCAGAGCTCAGAGGTCATGTGTGAATTTGTTATGCTTCCTGGTTAACTCAAGAAAACAAATGAATCTGATAAAATTCTCATGAAGTGTTATTTTTTAGTGTTTCTATAATATACAATAAATTATAATTTATGAAGCGTAATTGAAGAAAAGTCTAGAGGAAGTTGTGTATAAGATTAGGGGATTATTAAATCAACTTTATTGTGTTTTCAAAACTTAAAAATGTTTTACAGCTACAATAAATTGTTTGAGAGTGCTATCAACCTATAAATTTTAATAATTTAATAAATATTCTGCCATAAAGTGGGGCATGTGGCCAAATCCCAGAGCCGTTTGTGCACAGACTATCATAATAGTAATGTAATGTTTTCTGTTTACCTGGATAATGGAAAAGTGATCTGTTCTTATGCATAACACGTGGTGATTGGTCATTAATTTTAATGAACTGCATCTAAGAACTTGCAGGAGTCAGGAGGATAGCTGACATCCCCCTCCTCTTTCCCCATCTGTTGCAGGCTGTTAGATACTGCTGTTGAAAGTAAGGAGGGAGCATTACTTGTTTCCTCTCTCAAAGCATGTTGACCTTTTAGGCTTTTGCCAAAATGACTGCAGTGTCAATATACATCTTAATGGAAGACCGAAGGTATTCAGTACTTGCACAGAAGGATACAAATAGCGAAAATGTGAGTGTATTTCACATGAAGGGGGAGGAGACTGAATGGAATCCAAAAGCAGCTGCTGCAATTTCTTTGTGTGTGCTGCTAAATATTTTTTTTTTATTCTTTTTTTGGTCATAGCTATGATTTAGAGTGATAGCTGGTTTTGATTATATCTGGAATCAGTATCATAAATTATCTGAGGGTTTTTTTTGTACGTGGCCTTGGTAAACTGTATCCTGCCAGTAGAGTGTAACGCAGTGGTAGATCTAAGAGGTCTTCTCCAACAGTAGGTGTTCTGCACTGGATGGTGGGAGCAGTAGGGTAAGAGAGAGCCTGTGCAGGACTCTTTCTGGATCTCAATAAGAAAGGCCCAACAACAAATGGCTTAATAAGATAACACCTTTAATAAGAAGAGGAATATTGACACCCAGAAAATCTTACATCCCTTGGGTTTCTGGGCACCCTGCATTCATAAAGCATCTCTTGGAGTCTGTATAAATTTTTGCAGAGCACTCTGTGCAGAGGAGCAGATCCTGTCCATGGAAAGAAACCCTCCCTTTTGTTCGTATGATGTCTTCACAAGAAAACAACTCTATTCCTAAAGGATACTCTCATGAGAAATCCTCACCGCACTTTTAACAGCAAGGCCACACAGGTTGCGCAATCAACAGTACCCAGTGGGAGCTGCCTACGGGGTTCTCTCTTGCAGTGTGCCGGCTGAGCTTGTGCTTCGGCACAGCACAGAGCTGAAGGCCACACAGTATGTGTAGCACAGTACAGAACAACGCAGCACAGTCCTGCACCTAAATTATGTTGACTGTTACATGCATCACTTGTTCCTAAACGTGCAACGCTCTCCCTGTCAAGATCAATAGAGTAGCTATCCAAAAATAAAATAACTAAGAACGCAGAGTTGTGTGTAGTGTGATATCTGCATTTGTTGACAATACAGCACCTAGAAATCATAATTTATTTTTGTTATTCGTATATGTTCTATATTTAAATAGTAAATTATTTTTTGCTAGAAATCCAAATAAATAGATTTAAAATAAAAAGAAATCCCTCATAATTTCCTCTACTTCTTCCACGCTAAAATAGCCCAACAGATGACATGGGTGAGATTTAATCCAATTTGTAGTGACTTAATCGGGGGAAGGGTTGTACGATAGCTGACAATCTATATGCATTGTTTGCATCTTATACAAACATAATTTCAGAACCCCTTGAAAGGATACGCATGTCTTCATTCGTTTATCTATTTATTGCAAAGGGACAATCCATTTTCCTCCAGATTATGCTTATCTCTCATGAAGGGAGTCCTCATTTAGTAGTGGAATTGACAAAGACCATGTATCAAGTGATTGTTTCTACCTTTGAAGTAATTTCATTTTGTGACTATATAAATATATATATATATGTGCACACACTTCAGCTACATTTTGACTTAATGAAGAGCTTAATAAAAATCAGCGTTCGTAGCTCCTGCGTAGTCAGATAAATTAGTTAATGCACAAACTGAGCTCTTATGTATTATGCAAAAGATTAGCTTTAACATTTGCATAATGTGCTACAAATGACCTACTGTTTCAAGCAGTAGAAGCTTGGTTAAAAGTGGGCTGAAAGCTGAAGTGACGTCAATAAAGTAATTACTCCTAGCTTGGCACATCTCATTCATTGTCAAAAGTCCAAGCCCCCCTCTAGCGCTGAGAGAACAGCTGAAAGACATTGAAGGTGGGTTAAAGCAAAAATAATGCAGCAGGAGGCAGCAGGAAGAGCAGGGGATGATCAGTGTGATTTGGATAGCGGGGATTTTTAGCTCCTCAGCATCTGATCCAAAATCCCATTAAACTGAAAAGCAGCCTTTGTGCTTTCTTAAAGAGTATTAGTCTGGACCCCAAACTGCAGATCTGAGGTGTGAGATTGTACTAATACAGAGCTGACTACTCCGAGCTAAACCTTAGATCAGTGTAATTTTTGAGGAGGAGGGGGGAAGTAGTCTTTCCTTACAAATCTGGAAATAATTACGTGATAGCTTCTCTACATGAGAAACAGCAAGTGTCTGAATTTACATCATGAATTCAAACATAGTGGCACAGAGAGCGGATTGGAAACGTGTGGTCTCTAGTCAGTCCTTGGTTTGGTTCATTACATGGTCAGATATCTTACTGTTTCCTCAGGTTTCATGTAGGAAAATCTCCCATGAAAATACAAAATTTTTTGCTTGCTACAGCAAATGGCTTACAGGAACAATAGGTCCATGGTACTATCACTGTGCAATATGGATTTTCTGAGTCAGCATTACTCATAAAATATTATTCTCTAGCTGTCTGCTATTAGAGCCTGTACTGAAGACATTTCAGTCCCTCCGCTGTCCTGGGGGCCAAACAATCTCTTTAATTGGTGTTATTAAAGAACCTTCTTAACTTGCTCTCAAACAAAGAATTAAATGAACATGTTAGAATCGTTAACTCCAGATTGACCAAGGCGTGTGAACAGAGTGATTAAAAGAGATATATACTACCACTGATTGTATAATGGGCTTCTCATATGTTGGTAGAAGCACAAAAGCATCTTGTGCTGTATGTTGGGCAGGCATACAGGTGCCTAAATTCATGTAATGTACTTTTAATCTAATTTTGAAGGGATTGCTTGATAAAATTTAAGAAGAAATCAATCAATACACAAAGTATTATCACTTTATTTATTTTGTTCTTATTGAAGAAGACAAAGCCTGGAACAGCCACTTCTTCATGCGTTAGGGACAAGAAAAATAGATATATCCAATGGATATCCAAAAAAAAGGATATATTTGAAGAACTGAAAAAAGGGATAACCTATTTTTGGGACCGGGGGCTGGGAAGAGAGAATGGCTGGCCAGCAGCAGGGATGGGGGCACTGCAGCACCCACAGGGAATGGTTGCCTTGGGATGTCCATGGTACGATGGCCTCTGCCACGTGGGATGCTGGGGCTTGTCCTTTGCCCTCACCAGCACTCACACTGTGCTGTGCACTTCTCCTGCCAACATGGCTTTGGTTGGGAAGCGTTAAACTGCTTAGGGCCTGCGCCCCCTCCAGAATGGGAGCTGCACTCCTGTATCACCAGACAGGGATAGTGAAAATTTTAACCTGCACATTCCATCCAATACCAGCACTTCTTCCTTCTTTCACTTCTGCTGTTCTTCTGATTCCTTACAGAGTGCTGCTCAAATATTTGACTTCTGAATAAAAAAAACCCTGAGCTGCTCTGGGGCAAATGGGAAACTGAGACTCCCTTCCTTTCCACAACACGCACAGGCATATCACATGGAGTAAATGGACCCGCTGGTGCCAGCGCTGAGCTACCTGTGTCTCGTTCCAACCACTCTATATGGAGGAATACCACCTGCTTGAATGTTTGGTTAAAACCTCTTTTGGGACAAAGAAGCAAGAAATTCAAGATTACATATTGCATTCAAAAATTACATTTCAGTGCTTTGTTAATCATGGGTGGGTGTAAGAAAGTAAGCAAGGCACCTAATTATGGTGACTGTTTTCAGAAACTTGGTAACAGCCACAGACACAATGGATTGAAGTCAGGTCATTTTTATCAATCAGATGAAGTCTCATTGTTTCACTAGGAAGCAGTGTTTGCAGCTATCTTTATGACAGCCAGTGTTCTGTCTTAATTAGTAATATCATTTCTATTTCACCTAAAATAGCTGAAGGGTTCTCCTGGGATCTATTCTTGGATACAATTTTGTTTAATCTTATTATTAATGGTAATAATTTTTTTCTTGCTTGGATTATCATCTGTATGCCAATGATTCTATTATTTAAACAAATAATTATTACACATTACAATTCCATTTACTGCATGACAATAACAAATCATAGTTATGGCTTATTAAAAGTAAATTAGTTCTAAAACACTAATAAAATTAATTGCAAGATGTTTGATTGGAAACTAGAGCCAGTTAAAGCAGGAGCTCTTTATCATGGTCTTTGATAGTGCATTACTTACTGGAATAAAGCTACCAGCCTTAAATATCTTGGTGCTTGTTAGCAAACAAAGAGTAATTGAAACTTGGTTGCTAAGAGACATTATTTCTCATTGTTGACAATCATGATTTTCTTTGATTGCTGCTTCTATTGTTGTTCATTACACAAGCTAAATGTTTTCGTATAACATTGTGAAAACATGCTTCGGATTCCAATTGTTCTATGTGATACCACTGGGTCTGTTTAAAAAGCTTTCAGTCAGGACGGCATGCTCTTGGAAGAGTGGTGGTGTGGGATTTTCTGTTTTAGATGTACACTTTTGGAATGCCAAAGAGACGTGAATGGAAGCTGTAATTGCAGTCCAAGGTTAGCTATGCTAGTGTTCTCTCATACACTGCAGGTGGAAAAAATTTGTAGCAATTCTTTGATGTCAAAACATCTTAGCAGCACCAGATACAAATTTCAGAGGATAACACTAGCTTTTGAGGAAGCAATTTTAGTCATCTGAAAAGGGGTTTTATTTTTAAAGCAGCAGTACTCGATACTCTTTGTAAGCTAAGCCCCACAAGAGTGCCTTTATTTCACCCCAGGCCATTAATCAAAGTCCATAAAAATGTAGCCACCTTTTGGAAGGGTATTCTTTGGCAACTAGAAAAAGTCAAAGCTCTTTGATGGCTGATGCAAGCAGCCATCTATCATTTTTTCCCAAGAAGGTCTGTTTGCCTAGACCATATAGCTGGCAGAACCTGTTCCAAATTATTTGGTGATTAACGCAAGGGATGAAAAATTAACAGCAAAACCCCCACCCACACTAGTTGACTATTTTGACCCATTTAATAGACAATTTTTGGTTTAGGTCAAAAATCTGGTCTGTGGAAATTACCTAAAAAATTGAAACAGGAAAAATGTAAGAGCCATTTTACAATTTTTTTAATGTTTTTTTAAAATTTAAATTTATAAATTATCTTTTAAATTAAATAAAATGTAGTGTATGCATATTCTGATTCTGGCAGAAAATATTAGGACATGGAATAAAGACTAGTACTATGAACTAGACGGATCAGTGAAGATTTCTGATTCTGCAGTAGATGCATGCTTTTCTTTGCAGAGAGCTATGCCATGTCCCTTTTCTCTGGCCTGCTGAGGAGCCCTTCAGTTATTAACTTCTTCAGGGTGTCTGAGTGTCGCTTACATCTCTAAGAGCAGAGAGTCCACACGTGCAGGAAGTACACACTGCAACAATTTACATGACAGGATTGGTTTACACAGCAACATACAGCATACATTTTCAGACTGGGAATGTACGCTTTGGAGAGATGCCAGTAACTGTTCAAGGGAAAAGGAAGTATGACCAAATTTGTTTTGACTATGGTTGTTTCTTTTTTCAGGTTGGGAGTTTTACTCCCGTGTGTCTCTGAAGAACCTTGAAAAACAAAGTCGGAGCCTTCCAGTGCTACAGAGCACAACTGCTGTATACATCAGTCCTTGTGATGTAAATACAGTAAATACATCATAAAAGAGTGTCTTCCATCAGAAAGAGAAACGGAACTTGTGCATGTGTGTTTGTGTGCGTATGTGAGCATGATAGTTGTTTTCATGTGGAAACCCAGCGAGGCAAAAAATGTTAACTCAGTTTTAGTCCTCTAAAGACTGACTTCCCATGCTGAAATGTTTGAGGTTGAACTCTTTCAGCTCATTTCCTTGGTTTGAGATATTTTTTTGCTTTAATAGAATGATCTGAAAAGCTGGTTCTTTTCATTAATTTACAGAGGGATAGCTTCCACTTCTTGAAATCACTGGGAAGAGAGGTTTCTATTTAACGTGTTAGTAGAAGACGGATATTGTGGAAGGGCAGCTGACCTTCTATTTTTCCTCTGAAAGTAACCTTTGCAACGTATTGCAACGAGGATATCCTTTGTCTGTTTCCATGTATACTAAATATATGCTGATGTTGATACAATCTGTTTTCTTAATGAGTGTTTTGCTTTTGTATATCATTTGTCTTAGTATTCTTTTGTTTCTTTGTATTAAGTTCCTATTAATTGGCTTACTGTTTAGGTACTGTGACTAATTCTTGGTTTCTAGTTTCTAACTTGATTACTTAATTAATGGTTTCCAGAGTTCCAGTTTGAGAGAATGATGGCAGTTGTGTTAATGCAACACAGCTACCACTGGTTTTGAGTACTGTAGGAAAAGACTGAATGTCAGTCAAGTTCCTAGTGAAACATTTTGAGCGAGTGCATATAAAATCATAGAAATCTAAAGCTTGGAAGCACAGAAATCAGACTTCATCCAGCAGTTAAGGCAAAATTTCAGTATATTCAGATACCTTTTATGTGATCTGAATTAGTTTATTACATATTTAAAGGGAGTTTCTCTAATGGAGTCGGCAAGACTAGATCTCTCTGGAGAATCTCTCAAGTTTTCAGCCCAATTCTATATGCACTGCGTGACTTTGTGCCATGCAGGAACCAAGCTATAAAGTCTTCAATCTGTTACCTGCGTGGAATTACAGAGTGTGTGGCTACCTAGCCTTTTGGGAGTTTATTCATTGAAGAAGAGAAAGTGTATATATAAAATCCAGTCACCTAGTAACAATGAGAAAGGACTGTCTGTGTACAGAAAGCAGATTAGGCTGGGGTTGGTGACTTTATGACAGCTATTCCACTATGTTTTATTTAAAAGGAAAAATGCCAGAGGTTTAGTGCTTTGGAAAATACTACTATGTAAAGCCTACATTGCATGATGAACACAATAGTGGAACGGCAGTGACAGCAAAGAGAGATCTAAATTTCTTTAAATGTTCACTCTTTCCATAACAGTCCCTGTGTTACATCATCCTCATAAACATTGCTGGAGTCTTACAGAAGGACATTCACTCCAGAGAGATGTTTGTCACTGTGGTGCATGTGGACTGCCTTCCAGACAGGGATTCAGTTGCATACAGGGCAACGTGCTGAAGGAAACCAGTTTGGACAAAAAGAGAGAAAGTCTTGAGATGGCCCTAATAAAACTGTTGTCTGCACAGATAAGCTTCTCCTGAGTAGTAAGTATCACTGAGCCAAATAAAAGAACATAGACATTGGTATGCTGCATCCATACTATAAGAATTATTATAAAACAAGCTGATAAACTGAGGTGATATAATAGGAGAGGTTGGTCTAAAGATGGCAGAGCAATTTTTTATCAAGCTGTGCTACACGTGGAAGCTGGTGTCTACCCATCCAACATTTCGCAGGTGGATGAATGGGTGCCACTGTCAATGCGTATCTTTATTTGTGTTCATAGTCATATTTTGCTGTCTATGAGACCAGTACTGATACTTACATTCTCAGTTTATTTCAGAAATGATCCCATTAAAATCAGTGAGCATACTGGTGCAATACAAGGGAAAGGAATCCCGTGTCATGTCAGTTGAGAAGTGACAATTCACTTGCTCTTGAAAGAGGGTCCAAGGACATTCAAAGCTGCTACTGCTACCTGAAAAATGTAAGAGAGGGCTTTCAGCCTTTTACTTGAAGTAAAAGGAAGGTTTTTCATGTCTAGACCCTCATCTACTTATGATGCTGTGCATGGTAGTATCTGTGGGTGCTGGATTAGATTTACTGCACTTTCTAATTACCCATTACACATCCACTCCTGTAATGTCATTACACTCTTCTGGGCAATGATAGTAGGACATGTCTGAACTCTCTCACCCTCCTGTGGCTATGCGCAATGGCCTCTCAGTTCTGGTTTGAAAAGAGAGCTAATCCTCCAGCAAGCCTCATTAAAAAGAAAAATCCCAGACCTCTTAAAAAAAAATAAAAAAAGTCAGGGTCTTAAATTTGGGACTGGTGCAGGGCATGGTTTAGAGTAGTTTGAAAATCTCACAGTATTTTTGTGCATTTTATTCTGTGTATGCACACAACACACGCCATTCTGTGTCAAGAGAATTAGATGTTTGAGTGCTATGAAAAATGAGACAATGTTCTGCTATGGACATTTGCACCTCTGTGTTCTGAGTGCAAAGTAGGTTTGGCGTGCTACCAGCCCAGACTGGTAAAGTTTTATTCCTGCATTATAATAATGTAAACACCTATGAACAGCGGAAGGTAAAAAAGTTGTAGTGTTGCCAATTCTTGTGATGTAATTGTGAGTTTCATGCTATCTTTTGATTCTTGTAATGCCAAAAGTGAGAAACTTGACTTTTATTCTGGAAAACTTTTTAAACCTTACTATTATAGCAAGGTGCTTGAAAATAGATGCAGAAACAGGCATGAAGTTTATGTTCAGATCTCTTCCAAGCTGCATACAATGTAACATCATCTAACTATATGATTAATTTAGGATTAACAATTTGTTGAAAGGATAAAATGCTGCTTTGGCTTTATTTTTTATTATGGATGTTTGTAGCGCATAAAACATGAGCCTGAGGCAATTAAAAGCAAGTAATTGAATGATATTCCTCCAGCTTCTTTTTACACATTTTTATTTTAATTTGTCTCTGTTTCTACCACCTTTCTGTACGTGGCATAGTTCCATACTCCGTGTTTGTTTCAGATCACTGAGTTGGGCTCCAGTCAGTCCTGAAAATCCTTCTGCATATGTTGCAAGTTAAAGCATATGCACATGTATTCATGTATTTTGTTACCAGGTGTGGAGATTCTATTTAGTGTGAGTAAAGAGTACAGGAGCTGTATTTTACCTACCAGTCATGTAACAAAATGCATTATGCATCTGACATAAATGAGTCATTCAAATTGTGGAAGTCAGAACCGCCCCATCCCTAAAAAAAAAAAAAAAAATAAACAATTGAGGGAGACGGAAACTGTGGGATATACAATATTCTATCTGTAAAGCTTTGAGCTTCCACAGTTTCTACTTTCACATAAATCTTTTTTGGATACTGGTTGTGTTTTGGGTTTCAGGTTTTTTTTAATGTGGCTGTAACTTTTCATTTGCACCACATGATTTTCCAGGGGAAAATAATTGATCTATTCCCTTTTGCAATGTTCTTTATTTTATATTCAGTTCAGCTGCCTGCCTCTCTTCCTCCACCCCAATAAATTCTTTATTCCAGAATTATTTTCTCAGAGGCTCCCTGATTTATTGTTTCTGGTTTAAGGAAATTCATAAAACGATAATTGGTGTAGGCATTACTGCTTTCAGTTTACGATGTTACTATCTAACTAGAATGACATTCATTTTACTGATAAATGTGAAGTAAATCTGAAATTCAGAGAAAAGAAGTCATCACGATTTTGTTTGAGAAAAAGATTTTAAAATGCCCCACGCTTGTAGCTTGACAATGGAGACTGTGAATTTTCAGTTACCAGGGCTTTTACCCGTAGTGAATAAATGCTTCAGGGTAAGAGGTCAAGGACAAAGACCTCCCTCAGCTGTCAATATTCGGGCAATTGATCTTCTCCTTTTATTTAATCTCACCAGCCACTTCCCTTCCTTTCCTCTCCCTTCCCTCCTGCCTCTTTCCCCTTCCCCCCAGTCTACTTAGGGAAACTAAATGTCCCTGCTGCCAGCAGAGCTTAGTGTAAGTGTAATATTACATGAATCAAAGGCCCTTTAGGCCATGATATAGACTGGTAATTTATTACTGAAGAACAGAGGCTTTTTTGAAATTTCCTTTAGTTCAGGCAGATCACTATGAATTAACTAGGCAAGAGGGCAGCAGGTGCTCTCATTAAATTTACAGTCACTGGCAGCAGACAGGGAAGTATTTAAAAAAGGAATATGCAGCTGTGCTGACACATGTAATCTCAACCATCCACAGACACACAAGATGTGCAGGGGTAGCTACAGACTTTTAGTCACTGTGCTCGAGCTGTGCCGGACCAATGCACATTGTGCTTACAAGTCAGTCCCTAAAACACCAAATTGCTTGGACTAGACCTCCAAATGTTGTGTAAGAAACAAATGAGCTGCTTGCAGGACTGGGCTTAGTTGAACCTCCCATCTGAAGTGACCTTGAACTTCAGAGAAGTTCATAGTCTGTTTGCAGCTTTGCGGTTTTGGCATTTCTCCACTTACCATTTTGTGAGTCTGTGAAATAACAGCTTCAACAGATCTCTCCTTGATCTATGCTCTTGGCTCAGTTTCTTCAGCCATCAGGTCGTGTTTTGTATGTAACTGTTATTTGAAACTAATGAAATGACATTTTCTGCAGAATCAAACTTTTATTTTCCTTAAAGGAAAGGAAATGCCATGCAATGCTTCTTCCACCTCCATAATGATGTCTTCTCAGTTTACCTTTGTAATTGTTTATTACAAAAGATAGTATGGAAATGCTTATTTTGTATCCCGAACGTTGTTTGGAGAAACACTTACAAAGTAAACTCTTGGCATTGACCCAAAGCTCATTTGAGTCAAGGCTTCCACTGACTTCATTGAGGTTTACATCTGGCCTTTAAAACCTAGCTTTAGCTTTAGACGTCTGTGCTTTGTTTTCATTAATTTTCAAGGAAGTTGCACACACATGTCTAAAGGCACTACATTGACCAGAGTCTCATGCCTTGTTATTTACAAGTTCAAAACAATCCTTATGTGCAAATATATTGAAGAGTCAGTGCTCTGTACTCAAAATATGTTGTACTTTATCTACTGCTATGAGGCACATGGCACTTGTACACTGCACACTGTTACAGAATTGTGCCTATATTTTTCCTAAGTTTCCTTTCAAAATATGTTAGCTAAAAAAACTTTAAAAAGTTAGTTTGGTTGATTAGAGAAAATCTAAATTATGCAATTCACCATGTGTAACTATAAAGGAATAGATTTTTTTTTTCATGCATAGCCATTTTGAGTTTTGAATTAGCATTCTAGCTTTTTGCTTTCTTTCTTTCCTTTTTTTTTGTTTTTGTTTTTATTTTAGTTTTGGAGAGCATAAATCAAACAGTAAAGCATAGGCTCCAGATTTTAATTCCCTTTAATCTTAAAAAATAAAGATGCTTCATATTGCATTTTTCAGTATGTCTGACCCTTAAAGCAAACAAAGGGAAACATATTGCCACAATTCCTCAATATTCTTTCTATGTATAAACTTCCTGTCAGGATTACAAATCACCAAAGACAAATACAGTCATCTATACAAGGTTTGAGGAAGACGTTTCCTCTCTCTTGTTTTCTATTTACAGTTTCCGTGGGTTCATAAAATGGTCTGATGCTACAGAGCTATGAACAAAGTACATTGCTTTTAATAGAGCCATTTATCTGCTTTTGAGAAGATTAGCATGCAATCCCTAGAGACATTTCTCAGCTAATAAGAATAAAATGAATACTACTTGAGCACCTGTAATCAAATTACTTTTTATTCCCTGAACCCTTGACAGACTCTGAAGCCTTGTAGTTTCTTAGGTGAGCATTTTACAGACCCTGGTAGTGCAGTGCTGGGATTTCCCTCTCTCTTCTCATACATTTTCCCCATTCGCCATCCATCATTACTTGAGAGAAAAGCAGAACCAACCAACCAACCAGAAGACTCCTATCAGGATGAAAATCCCAGCATTTTGGAGAGATGAAGCACCCCACCAGCCATTCCTCTGTAGCTGTCACAGCCCAGTCTGCAGTCCTGGTGGAACAAGGTCAAAGCATTTTATGTCTTGTTGATGAACCCTACTACTGCAGTTGACTGTTCCCAGACAACTGTCACAGCAAAACCAAAGTATCTATGAAAAAAAAAAAAAAAGGTTATTTAAGGAAAGAAAAAATGTGTGTGTATAGTGAAGTCTCTCACAGTTCAAATGAAAAGCAATGTGTAAAACTAATTCTGCGCAATGTAACTTGGTTTTCAAGGAATTATAGTGGGCTCAAATTTAGTTCCTGTGTTTTCAGGCAGAATTCAGTAGTTTTAACTCAAAATACTTTAAACAGATATTCTGAAATTTTTATATGTGTACTTACAAAAGAAGTGGGCCTTCGTTGTTTAGTTCCGATTAATTTTTCTGTTATCTTCACAGGATGATATTTGGTTTTGTCTCATCATACTAAAATGACCTAGTGTGATATATGGATCCATTTCCCTGCCTGGGAAACAGTAGTTATGTTTTGCGCAAAGTTCATGCGTTCTTCAAGTTGGAAGCCTATTTAGGTGACTAACAGCCTTATTCTTGTCCCTCTAAAAAAAAAAAAAAATCAATTTAATTTATTGACTATATCTCTAATCAATATTATTGCCAATAAATTTTCTAGACCACCAGGAAAAAAGCCAGCAGAACAAAACCAGAATATCATTAGATAAATAAATGGCAAGTACTAACTGGTGGGTGAAAAGTTAGGGCATAACCAGATAAGATTTTCATGTCACAATGTCTCTTCATGGATTTCTGATCATATGTGATGCCAACTTGATACGGAATCTTTTATTCTCCTCTCACTCTCTGTAATCTGACAGTGTGGGGTTCCCTAGCACTTGGGCTGACACTCTATTCGCAATGTCAATCACAGTCCCATCTCAGGTGAAACTAATCAGAAAGGTTCAGCTGAAAAGGACTTCTCTAGCCACCTCTGCATTTCATGAGGATAGCCTGTCACGGGCTGTTTAGAACAAAGTGAAAAGAGTTGCTTGCTAGGAGTGGGTCTCATTAACACCTTTGAATTTAGCGTAGGTGAAAACCAGAAATCAACTGTCTCTCCCTATAAAGAAAGAAAAGGTATGTGGAAATGCCTCCAATGACCTGAAAATGATAGTGTAAAGCAGGAATTAACAAATCCTATACAGTGGCACAAGATGCCTGAATCAATCATCTTAATACCACAAATTTTTAACAATCTGTTCAATTTCCACATCTAAGACATGCTTTATAACTCCATTTTTATATGAGGTCACTAGATCAAAAATTTGATGAAACATTTGCTAATTTGTGATCTATTTTTTTTTTTCTTATAATTAAAACTTTTTTTAAAATTTAAGATGTATTCTGTAAAGTGAAAAAGAGTCAGAGCATATTGCCAGCAATGAGCTTATTTCCATACGAATAAACTCATTATCTTACTGGCTGTTGAAAATGGATGAGGCCACACTCATCCAAAAGCCAAAGAGGTCCTACAGTGAGGGTCCTTTTGCTGGGAAGCTGTAGGCAACTTTTGTTCGGTGATTTTGGGGTTTTTTAAGGGAAAGATTACTTTTTTCCTTACTATTTTTGGCTAACTTGAATTAATTTTCTTGTACTTTGAGTGCTACAAGGTAATACAAAACAAAGGGAAAATGCATTCAAAAAATCTTACATGGTCTTCATTAGGATTGAAAAAATAATAGTTCTTGAAAACACATGCTCAGTCCTAGAATGCCTTTTAAGGATTTCAAGAATTAATACTAGTCTATGAACATCAAAATATTTCATCTTATTAATAACTCTTAACTGTTTATTGTACGCAAATTAATTGTAGCGTAAATGTACTGTGCCTTTGATGAGTCACTTGTGGTGTTGAAAACCTAAACCAAGCATCTTTCCAAATTTATACCAGAATAAGCATTGTCAAAATCAGGCACATTTTTGTCACTGCTGTTAGTTGAAGTTCCTCAGCTGAAAAAAACACAGTGCCAACTACCTGTACTCTACTGTGTCCAGAAATTTCAGTTTCCTGATGCCGAGACTCCTCTTTATAATAGCAACTAAAGCCATTGGCCATAAATCTTAACTGATTACCATCCAATTCATGTATCTGCTCTTAATGACACATTGTTACATGTCTGCTTAAACAGAAAATTTACCTTTGCAATCTTTATGTAAAATACATGGCATTTAATGCATCTTTACTGCAGAAGAGCTCGTAATCCTAGCACATAGGTATCCAAAGGAGTATCTGGCTTACCATCAGTTCAGTTAGTTTGTTAACAGAGATCACGGTGAAATTTGTTTTCAGTGATAAGCTCTTCAGATGCTCAGATGTAGAAGTGACCAGAGTTTTATTTGTTGTAAACACAAGTTGTTTTCAGAGGGCCATATCCATACCTTATATTTATCGTACAGATGATCTAATTAAAATTTCTTTTAAGAGTATCTTTTGGTATGTTCTCTTTTTTTTTTCCCTGCTTGCAAATGAATATCATGCTTTCATGTCTCCTTTTTAGGGTCTTGCTGAGGAAAATAAAACGGAATAGATACACCATTCACAACGTGCAATGTAACTCAACCAAGAATATGAACAACCAGATGTTCTCATATCAGTCCATATATAGAATAAATATACTGGCATGCAACATTTTCATGCTCCTTTGATCAATGGTCTTCTTAATGCCGCAGTGCTGCCTGATTGACCTCTAACAAGGTTCTGCTCCACTAACCAGAATTCACAGTGTAACTTCATTTTAACCATTATTATCTCACACACACCATCTCTGTCTACTCTATTTCTTGCTGTCTATGGTATCTAACTTTTATCCTCACATTAGTCATTCAGAACAGGTATATCAGTTTATTTACCCGATTTGCGTTTTCACAGTATTTTACTTGGACCTTTCTTTTTTTTTTCCCAGCTCTCCCAACAATCATGTTAAAACTAGGGGGTAAAGTGAAAGTAAAAATCATTCTAGTTTAATGAAGTTTTTAAGTCAAATCATTAAAAAATATATTTTGACATCGTTTTAAGTCCAATTACAAACACACAAAAAAAGTAACTGTATTTATTACACTTCACACAATAAACATGATTTAAAGGTGTAAGAGGACTGAATACAAATTCCTATGCTCTTTTTATGTATCAGTTTAAATGCAGAAGAGTCCCAAAGCATTTTTTTTTCCTGTTGTGCTGGCATCCGTTGCTCACCTTTATAGTCTCTGAAATGCAACATGGAAGCCATGGCATCAGGAGAATGTGGACAAGAAAACAGAGGCTTACTTGAAACTCAAGGCAGGATTTTAGGCTCCCATCCAGGAACCCAAGAATAGTCCTATTTTTGCATTTATGTGAGTAAGTTATATTAGGAACTAAGAGTGTAAGGATTGGACTCAGTGGATTGGAATGGTCATATTTAACAGATGTAGAAGGGGAGAGGCAATGGGGGAGGACAGCAATGGCACCTTACCTTTAAGCATATACCAGGACTTTAAGAACATACTATATCATTGCGTGACCAATGTGAGAAAACTAAGCTACTAAAATTGTTTTGCTTTTTCCCAAAACTGGAAAAAATACAAACATATTTAAAAAAACCAAACAAACAAACAAATAATGCAGTGTCTGACACAGTGCTCATGTTATGAAGATTTGAATACCAGAAGCTGAGATGTACCAAATTCTGGCATTCGTACTTTCTTTTTTTAAATATGCTTTAAATAGACACTGTATGTCACTGCGTTGTTCTAAACCAGATACGTGTGTTAAAATGCTCAATTCACAGGTTAAGTTAGTGTAGATGAACGAAAAGTGTCTGTCTAAAATGAATAATCAGTAAGTAATCTCTACTGTGACAGAAGTAATGTTGCACTCCTTTGGCATGATTGTTTCTGTGAAGGAAAAAGAAATCTTAAAAAATGCTTTTTGTAATGCCTTGTCTCAAGGGACTCTGACAAAAGGAAAAACAGCTTCTTGTTTTTCAGTTGAATTTCAGTTGAAGCTGCCTAACAAAGAGAAATATCAATTACCTTAAAATTAGGTGTTTATGCTTGCCTAATGTTAGTCCATGAAGACAAAAATTTGAATGGCTGTTTATTACCGTACAGTGACTCTCATAGCTCTGAAAGACAAAATTCATGAAAACACACTGAGTTCTACCTAGCGGGTGTTATGGCCTTGACAAAGTTTCAAAACTTCACCTCTAAACAGTGCTTGCACAGGGCACAGCTTTGGTGTGAAGGCTGAGACGCCTTCCTGCTCAGCGATGACCAGTGAGCAGGGGACACCTCCGAGTCCTTACAGTTTGAGTGGAGGCCATCTGCGGGTGTCTGTTAAACATCTGTTGAATCTTATCCAACATACACACGTATGTGTGATGAAAGATCCCCATGCATATTTTAGCCTGCATTTTATAAAAATGTGTTGCTAAGTAATCCTTTCTAAGAAAGAAGATATTTTCCTTGGGATTTTGGGAGACTATTGTAATGCACATTGATATGTTGAGTAAAGCATCCAATGAACACTGCAGCTGGGGCAAGTGTAACTCCTGTCATGGCAGGAGATTGCCTTGCCTCTAGTTCTGCTGAACTGGTGATGTTTCAGGAGGCTGTTCCTGTACCTCTGGTTTTCATTGTCCTTTTTCTTCCACAAGGTTGTGAATAATTCTCTGCAAATTGAGAATTCAGTGTCCGCTGTAGCACCAGCTTCTGCAATGTGTTTGTACTGGATAAACGCAGGTGTGGGTTTGCTGAAATACAGATGCCTAAGCAGGAGCGATCTGCTCAGCACAAGTCATTGTCTTCTCAGCATACAAATGTGTTCAGGAGGAAATGGTTTGTTAGGTTTGTTAAGGTATCTGGATTTTAGTTCTACTCATGTATATCTCTTTCTCTCCATCTCTCTTTCACTCTCAATCCCTCTACTTTTTTTTTTTGTTTTTTGATTTTGTTAGTCCTTCCGTCTCTGCCATTTGCAATATTTCTGGTCGGTAGCCCTGGAGGTAGATGTAAGTCTTACATATCTGCCATATGTGCAAGTGATGTACTGGCCTATTAAAGCCTTCTATGGCTTTAGTAGAATCCCAGCAAGTTTAACTCTCACTGTTGCGGGGGTTTTTTTCTCTTCAGTTGGTGTGGTATCACGGCAGGGTGGTGTGATGGAATTTCTGCTTTTTTCAGTTTCCCACATGAATCTTAAATGCACCCTGGTTGGCTGATGTCTTTGATTATTTTTGGCCCCCATACAGACTCTCTAGTATTCCAGTTACAGGATTCTACTCCAGAATGGATTTGGCATCTTTTCTGAGAGTTTCTGTTCTCAGTGAAAACTTTCTCTCTGATACGCACACACACATATATATGGTACTCTTCTGTACACTCATTTCATCATAATAGCATTGGTGCATTGAGGAAGCAGATGCAGCTCCTCCTATAGTATCTGCCAGTCCTGACAGAATGATGGAAGTGAGACCTTTATCATAAACATACTGTCTTTTTTATAAAGATAGAAAGTAAACCTTGATGTTTTATTTCCCCTCAAATTATTTCTAGTCCCTGCCTTGAAGCTGGCACACACTTGCTTTGATTAATGCTTTTTGTCAGATAGAGGATCCTTTATTCTTGTTCAGTTGCCATATTTCTGGGCTACAAAACTGTTCTTCAGTCAGCTATGTACACAAAAGCACAGAAAATAGGACTTGAATACTAGTCTGTTCTGTGCCCCATGTCAGGACAAACTACACCAATCTGTTTCAAAAACTCTCCAGTGATGAATATTTGACAATCTCCCCAGGCAATCTGTTCTAGTACTTCACCTTACTTACCCTTAGGAAATTTTTCCTAATCTAATCTTATGCTCCCTTATGCAATTTAAGTCCATTGCCTCTTGTTCTAACTGCCATTGATGTGGAGAACAAGGTATTCTCGTCTCCCTTTCTGTACCTCTTTTTTATGTATTTGAACACTGCTACCATGTTCCCCTATCAGTTTTATCTTCTTTGAGCTAAGCAATGGCAGTTCTTTTAATCTTTCCCAAAGGTCACATTTTCTAGACATCTGATTATCCTCAGTAGCTCTCCTCTGGACTTTTTAACACTTTTCCTTTATGGTCTTTTTGTGGATTTGCTTGCTGCCACTACCACCACCCCTTTCTATGCACCCCCAGACATGCACACACCCCTGTAAAGGCAGGCTGAGGGAGATGGGGTTTTTTGGCTTGGAGAAGGCTGGAGGGAACTAGTTGCTGTCTTCAACAATCTATAACTGTATAGAGAAGACAGAGACAAATTCTTCTAAGGTGCCCAGTGAAAGGATGTGAGGCAATGGTCACAGGTTGCAACAATGGAAATTTTAACTGAATACCAGGAGAGTGGTCAAGCATTGAAACGGGGGCTCTGAGAGGCTGTGAAACCTCCATCCTTGAGATTTTCAAAACTCATCTGATCAGGATCTTAAGCAATCTGACCTAGCTTGGAAGCTAGTGTTGCTTTGAGTAGAGTGTTCAGCTAGATGACCTTGAGAAGTCCTTTCCAGCATAAATTATTCCGTGAATCTGCGTTGCCTAAAACTGATCATGTTATGCTGAACATTAGTAATGCTGTAGAGGTAGAAGGTGAGGGACTAATTCTGTAGTTATAAATTATAGTCCTGTCGTGTATCCCCAAATTATGGTTAGCTTTTTTTGAAGCTTTATTGACTGAAGTTCACCTTATGATTTCACTGTAGCCTCCATGCTACCCAGTAGGACTGCTGCCCAGGCAGTTTTTAATTCCTTCTTTATTCATCTGACTCTTTCTACTTAACCCATCTAAATCTTCCTTGCTTTTTTGCATTCCTCTTTCTCTTTTTCTTTCATTCAGTCTTTGAAGATCCTTTTGAATGTCAGTCCTTCCCTTAAGAATGTTTGCATCCCGTACCACCTCGCTTAGTATAAGGTAAAATAAAAAGCATGTTTTCTCATCTAAATAATTAACAAATATGTTGATATTACAGGACAGAATATACACTTTCAGCTTTGGTAAATTCCTTCTTTAAGGCAGAGCACAACAATTGTTGTCTGAAGAGAGTTTTCTAATAATTTTTGCATCCACCTTAAGCAATTTCATCTTTACATGTTTTGCTAGCTTGCTTATGAGCATGTTGTATGAGACAGAGTCAAAGGCCTTACTTAATTAAAAAGATGACATTTTCTGTTTCTGCTGTACCCATAAGGTATGTTATTCTGTCACAGAAAGAAATTAGATTGGTTTGACATAATTTGTTCCTGACAAATCCTTGCTGACTGTTGTTCATCTCTTTTTTCTTTTTCTTTTTCTTTTTCTTTTTTTCTTTTTCTTTTTCTTTTTCTTTTTCTTTTTCTTTTTCTTTTTCTTTTTCTTTTTCTTTTTCTTTTTCTTTTTCTTTTTCTTTTTCTTTTTCTTTTTCTTTTTCTTTTTCTTTTTCTTTTTCCTTTTCTTTTTTTTGGGGGGGGCTTGTGTGGGTTGGTATTTTCTGATGATGTTGGCAAAATGTCTGGCTGTTTCAACATTTTTTTCTCAGAACTGTAGCTATATATCTGCACTAAAATTTTCCATAACTTCTTTTCCTCTCCAAATTACCCAGATGTGCCTTTGTCAGTTTACTGGTGT
The DNA here is from genome assembly GCF_964199755.1 of Larus michahellis. Lineage (NCBI taxonomy): Eukaryota > Metazoa > Chordata > Aves > Charadriiformes > Laridae > Larus > Larus michahellis. The sequence continues at coordinate 66,145,447 of NC_133930.1, forward strand.
CTTTTCTGTCTTCTGTGATTTCTTGAAGATCCCAGACGACGCTGCTTCCCTGAGAACCCAGAAGGGTGAAACATGTCATGACTACATTCTAGTGTAGTGTAGTCTAAACCTGTAGACTACAACTACAAGTCTTTAATTTTTCATATCATCTTGTGATCTTTTGTTTCATAATTGCTTTCATAATTTCATAAAGTTATAATTTCCATGCCTTTTTGAAATCCTGCAGTTCATTCATCTGAACGTGTTGATTGTTGGGCTCCCATGTTCTGCCTTAGTCATTACTAGAGACTGTCAGAAGGTCTGTGTTCCCCCAAAGCCAGGATTTGCTTGCTTCTTAAGACACATGTCAACATTTCCTAAATCTTTCCTTGCAATCACATGACCCTTACAAATGTCTGTTAGGCAAGTTAAATCACAGCTTTTTTCTTGAATTAATACTTATGTCTCTTCTTGATTGTTTCCCAGTCTTCTTGGATTGGGGTACAGAAACCATAAACATATAACAGTGAGTCAGTTCACTGAACTTATTTCCCTTCTATGACACTGCTATGAATAACTTTATCCTTCTTGCTTTAAGGGACTTTACCCAGACTGTTGCATGTTCTTGTTCCCAGTCCGTCACAGTTGAAGAGTCTGTTCTGTAAAGCTAGTGAATGTCATGCAAAGATGTGTAAACCCTTTTCATGACATAGAAACTGCCCTCCACCAATGGCTTATGGAGCATCTTCCCAGTCAAGGAAACTAAAGCCCTCCTGGTGAACCATCTGTGCAGCCGTACTTTCATCTGTAGGATGAATCTGTCCTAGTCTGATCCTTTGACCCTTGATGGAGGGATTAATGAAAATACCATCTGAGCCTCTGACTCCTTCACCCTTGCTCTGAGCCTCATTGTCACTTTTGATCTGTTTAGAGGCATTCTTGGCAGTATTGTTAGCATTCAGGACCTTTGTTGTATCACATTCACTTCAAAAGCATATGCTATTGAATAACCATTTTGGAGGGTCCCTCTAAGAATTTGTCATTAGTCTTTGTGCAAATAATTTTCTGTCCTCGGGCACACTGCAAAATCTTTTTTACATGCAAACACTATTGTAAGGTATTCTTTTTCAGTCTGGGTAAGTTCATGCTTTGTTGATGCAAGAGTCCCTCATTAAAGAGCCAAGACTGTTTTCTAGTAGTTCCTCAGTAGTTCCTCACTGCCAATACATTATAGCTGGCTTGTTCACATCACGAAATGTCAAGATGTGATGGCAATCAGTGCTATGGTAAGTAGCACAGCTGTACATTGGGGAGATTTGTAAAAATTGATAATCACTTGATTTGCTTTTGTAGAGATGAGCATCAGGAGTGAAGTCAAAACAGAGAAGTCATAGTGTGTCCCAAGGATAGTACTGTATTTACTTTTAGCTTTTTTTCTTATTTTTAATCAATTTCTTATCTATTTCCTGGCTGTAGCAAGCAAATGTGGGAATGGCCACGCTACGCCATGGCTGGGAACACATTCTCTTCACAGCCATGAACCCAGTATATTTGGTTACCAAGCTGACTTCTGCAAATCCTGTTCTTACTGCTTGCTGGCAATCAACGTCTGACTGTAGGCTTCAGGAGAAAATCTACCTAACTACAAGTGTCTCTATGTTGTAAGGCATCTATTGCTGTGGGTTTTTAGCTACTAATTTTCGTCAATATATTTCTTTGATATTAAGTATACAGAATTAGAATGTGTATGATTTTTTTCTCCAGTGATAGTAATGGTATCAGGGAGTAGGGATGGAATACTTAAATTAGTTAATTATTAAAGTTGAATTAATTTAAGAAGACTCCTGGATCAAAAGGAAGACTTCTAAATTTAAGGTTTAGACACTTCTGCAACATTTTCCAAATGAAATTATTTCAGAACTGCCAATATTTTTATTTTAAATACAACAACATTTTTTTTCATTAAAAGAGTTATTACGGTATTTTTCATTTCAACATAGCATAAAATGTTAAACAAAATGAATAATTTAGTCTTTAGCCAGACAAAGTTTCTTGCCTTCTTAATAAAATTACAAATTACGAACAACATATTATACTGAAGGATGCAGAACCAAAAGATCTTTCATGTTCAGATGTCAAAGGAAATGAAATAGAGACTGGTTGTAAGATGTGTAATAGAAGGGTTTGATTTTTTAGGGTATTCTGTGAGAAGAAGGGTGATAGTTCAATTTTATTATCCTCCATGTTTGTTGGAAATCAATTGTGCTAGCTCAAGAAAACATGAAATTAGGAAGAAGTGAAACTGAAAATGAGTGACTGTAGTAAATGAATTCTGAATAACCTACGTATTCTCAAAAAAAGTTCATCCCGTTGTTTATGAAGCATGGTGGAGAGGTGTGCAGGACGGGGACCAGAGTCTCTGGCTGCTTTAACTGTATTGGCAAGAAGGAAAAGCCAATAGATATCTGTCAGAAATAACATTGCTTGTTTTGTCACAGGTGATGCTGAATAGCTATGGAGCAAAGTCGTGACAGAGCATTGGAGAACAGACACCAGGAAGTATGTTACAAGTCACGAAATTGCACTCAAGAACAAGACGGCAGCATTTGAGTAGTCTATCTAGATATGGAAAGAAGAAATCAACCTGCATCACTGGGGTGAAAAATTAAGTCTAATTGACATCTATGGTCTCATGCGGCCAGAACAGAAGCATCCCAAAAAAGTCTAAAAGTTATTAATGACAATTTGCTAACCTAAAAATAATTGTGTTCAAGACATGGGACCTTAATCTTCAGTTTAGAAGATCAACATTACGGAATTTTAAAAACAATACTTGCTTAAATGTTGCTGCATTTCTGTTGTGCAAACAAAATGACGACTGAATGCCAGTATTTTCTTTTTAAATAAAATATCTGTGCGTCTTAAAGATGAAAAATATGGTTGGTAACTGTATCCTGTTATAGAAATACCATACTACATGCTCCCAAACTGCATTTCTGGCATTGAAACAAAGAGCAAGACCATTTAAGTTACAAATAGGATATAAGTGAAAATATCAGAGTTGATCATTAAATGTTCAAAAAACATAAAAAGTAATGAAAATACAGAAATATTAGTAGACGATATTATAACAAAATGATTGGACAAAACTTGAAATAAAATCAAATTGTATGTTTTAAGATTACGAGGATCAAAATGAAGCCTAAAAATTGTATTTATTCACTTTCACATGGAAATAATGGGATTGTCAGTAGTAAAGCAGAGGAAGCACTCAATAAATATTCTTATGTTGGAATCAGATATCGTATAACTGGTGGTAGTAGTGGCAACGATGATACTTTTTCCCATTCTGTAAGTAACACTGAAGGATGTGAAACAGCTAAATTATCATGTCTAAAATATTTGAAGAGTTTTTAAGTATTCAAAACAAGATTGCTCCAAAGAAGCTAGCTGGTGACCTCTCTGATACATTAACACTGGTTTTCTTTACTTTTTGAAACATGGGATATTCCACAGAACCAGAAGGAAGCTAATTTTAAATCAAAGTTTTTAAAGGTGCTTCCGATGCTGTGTATAATGATGGGTCTAACAAATAAAATAATAGAATCATTGGTAAAGTTCTGTCAATAATTAGAAAAAAATGAATAAATAGTTAAAGGAAAGCAATACAAAAATGAAGAAATGCTTGTTCCAGTTTTTTTGGAACAGAGCTTTGATCGTGGCACAATATTATTTAATATTTTTTCTTTTTTCACTGTTTTATTTATGAACAGGAGGATATTTCCCAAGCATGGCTGTTAAAACATGCAGTTGACACAACTGTTTGGCAGGAGAGGATGAATATTATAAATTGATTAAGTTACCTGTGTTCCTAGGAAGACGAACATCAGCTTACATATGTCGTCAAACATTTAAGAATATAATTGATACTGACTATGAAAAGGACAAGTAGTCTTTCGTGGGAAGGAGAGCTTGCAAATACATTTTATGAATAAAAAGGGTATGTAGCAGGTATTTTGTCCAACTTCTCGCTGTTCAAAAAACATGTAGAGAAATTGTGCAAGCTGCGAGGAGCAGGTATGCAAATAGTCAAGGATGGGAAAACATTCTTCTATATAAAAATTTTAGAATTTTCAAATTGGTTTGCTGTGACAGGGATGATGCACAAAAGCAATGATGCAGAGGTTCTCAGTTTAGTGGGCAAATTTTAAAATCCAGAATAGAATTAAAAAGATAAAGAAGAGGATTTACAAGGTAGAACTTTGCTAGGTTACATGGCTAATATTAAAAATAAGTTAAGCCTAGACAGTTCTGTTTCCTCCTTAACCATTTTCTATGATTTCTACTACAATCACAAAATATAGGTGAAGAGTAGCTTTGTAACCGCATGAATCAGTCTTATTTAGGCATTTTTTTGGGGGCTTTTGATCCTGTTTTTTTTGAAGATATCCTTCAGGGCTGGCTTTTGGCAATAGTAAAACTATTTGTGTGCTTTCTGAATTTTTCATGTGCCACTCCATTTTGTTATCAACCAACTTAAATAATAAAGAAGGCGCACATTGTAGTCATTGCTGCTTATAACAGCTCTTCCAGTTGTTATTGCTTTGCTTGGCTTGTACTAAGCTTTGTTGCAAATTCAGATTTTTCCCATTGTCATCTAAAGAATGTCCAGTCGCAAAACACATCCTCCTCTGTGTCCATCTGCTCGTGAGAGAGGAATTTGGTATGCTGCCATAATTATTGTTTTCTTTCTTCTTTCTATTTTTCCTTTCCTCCTCCACATACTTAGTTTCTGATTTCATGCACCTGCAGGAGCTGGCTCGTTGCTGACCCCATGTTCAGCGTTTCCAAGTACAAAGAGAGAGAGAGAGAAAGAGCCAAGACAGTGGGATATTTCAAGCTTCATTTTTTTCTTCACATATTCACACTCCTTTCAGTTAGTACTTCCTGAAAATACATGTCCCTACATTTCTAGACATAAGTCTATACTAAGCATACCTTTAAATTTTTATTCCTATGTTGGTAAGTTACCTCTTGTAATTGATACGACCAGTATATTACACTAATTAACCTTCAAATAAAGACATTTATTCAGGTGCTTTGCAAAGAGGTGAATTTTGCTTGTTGAAGAAAAAAGTTTAAGATTAAGATCCTTCCAGTATGGAAAGATCTAATCTTTTTCTGATAGTTACAGTATGACTTTGACCTCAACAAGAAGATAGCATCTTGTTATGGAGCACTATTTGCACTTAGAACTGTCTGATTGCAAATTACCCTTTTTTTTTCCTTTTTTTTTTGAGGAGTTCTATGTTGCTTTTTCCCTTTCAATGTGAATTCCTTTGCTTCAACATGATTTCAGAAGGGTATCTTCTTGCACATTATCGTGCTGTACCCTTACAAGCCAGTTTTAAAAGAGGCTTAACTTTGCAGGCGTGGTGTTTTGTTTCCTTTGGAACAGTTTGGAAAAATGTTGTCAGCAGATTTGCAGGAAGCATGAACAACATGAAGGAGTTAGGGGATAGTTTTGAGCATTGACAAGAATTGGTACAACTTTTGGAATCCCAGGAAAAATAATTCAGCAGGTTTTGGAATGCAACATTTAAAATTACATTACAAATCCTTTTCCGATTATTAGTCTTATTATTTCTGTTGCTGTTACTCTCTTGCCAAAATCATTCAACTTGCAAGAAGGGAATGGAGAAATTTATCCCAGGAGTAACTAAAGGAGTTCTTAAGAATTCAACACTTGGCTTAAAGAATTAGAAATTATGCATTTAGAAGAGGGGGACAGGCAATTTTGTTGCAGAACAACTCTATTATAGAATTCCTCTTTCTCCAAATTGTTAAACGTTGTAAGAGCCATACCAATAAAAGATAGAAAAAGCAGAGAAAGATATTATTAATTAATTAAATTGTAAATGTTTTTCAAATTTCTTCTGGTGTGCAACACAACCAAACTCTGTCCAGCCTCAGTCAGCATGCAGAGCTCACGAATTTGAATGATGATGTTCCATAATGTGCTAAGGGAGAGTGAAGCGCACATACATAAATGTGCAAGGAAGAGTCTTTTGTAACTAAATACAGTCAGGGGAAAAGGACTGCCTATTTTCTCAGGCTGAAAATGTAGCTAATAACAAGGAGGTGGTCAGGCAGGAGAGGGGAGAATCTTTTGCAGTCAGACCTGGTGTATTTCAGAAGTTTGCAGGGAACTGGGCTAAAACTGTCAACCTGGAAGAGCCAAATCTTTTATGAAATGAGCTTGGTTTAGTATTACATATCAAGTTTAAAAAATAATTTATGAGGACTACATACACCCACATGTGTATTGCAGCAACTAGCTGATCCTTGCTCTGTGGTGTTTGCTAGTTTGTAGTTATGCATTTTATTTTCCATGTGTTGATACAGATATAGATAGTGAAGAGGCAAGAAAAGTCTTTCCTCTTACCCTTTCAATAAAGATTAATCTCAGTTGGAGATTTCCTGAGCCCCAGGCCCTAGGAAATGAACCTCCTCAGACTGGACAGTGTGGGGAAGGGGGAGGTTCATCACTGTGGGGCTGCCATGCATGGTGCCCGTAGGGATATACAGGGAATAATAGAGAAATGGGTAGCGAGTCTGGAGAGGATGGGCCATGGAGGGGTGTCTCTGGAAAGCCTGTCTTTGTGTTAATCGACACCCATGGCCAAGCTATTGCTTTACAGACACGGTCTAGCCCTTAATCACTGCACATTACAAGCCCAAATGGGATCATTTCCAGTGCTACACACTAATAATATTTATTAGAAGGCCCAATAAAGCTTTCCTCTGTAGCCAGGGTCTTATTGTATGGTGTCATTACATAAACAAGCCTTGGAAGACTGTTTCCAGTTACAGACGTGTAGCAGAAGTCTTAATCTGAGAGGCCCAGTAGGGTGTGATTTTAGGCTTCTTTTTCTGTCTACATAATAGCAGACTAAATATTGAGGATGATTTGGGGACTACAGTGTTCCAGCCAAAAATGTTCCTTGCAATAAGTTATTTCCCTTTTTTTCCTCCTTCACTTCAGAAACTTGGAGGGTTTGGGGGTTTTTTTCTTGTCTTTCTTATTTTTTTTATTTTTTTTTTATTCTGGGGAGTCTGTACCAGCATCAGTTTCCCATATGTTAGAGGCATCTCAGGGTTTATTAGTCAGCCTAGGTCAATTGAGATTTGCTGTATTTGCTTTCATAAAAGCTGTGTGTACTATATACTTCTTGAACTGGAAATCACACAATGCTCCTTATTTGCCTTCAATCACTAGCAGATGCAGAACGGTCAGATCATTTCCCTTTAAATTGACCTAAGGGATTAAAGGAATTCAAAGGAATTTCCAACTAACTAGTGCCTCTGCTTTCCCTGACTTTACTTCTTGAGCCTTCAGGGTCAGAGTCTCTGGTAACTTAATCTGTCTCTCCCTCCCCCTGATTTGTTCACTTCCTTCCTTTTGTTTGCCTCCGGAGCGGTAACCGAGTAGCCAGGCTCAACTCCTGGTGTTTGCTGACTTCCAAGTTTTTAAACCAAACATTTGTGTAATTCTGGTAGGAGGTTGGTGCTCTGTTGAGAGCACAGGAGTCCAAAATACACCTTTGTAGCAGTTCTCAACGTTTAATCTGCAGGCATCGATAGGCAGCACATTGCACCAAAGGTAAATGTGAAAAGCAAGCCTGTTGGCAGTAGTTAAATTTGCTATGCAATGGTCCCAGCCTCCACTGAAAAAAAACATAGGGATTCAAGAAGGACTCAAAACTGCTCTCAGTGCAGCAGACAGAGTACTGGGAACAAGCGCAGGTCTCCCAGCGTTCATGAAAGTTGTCCTGAAGAGAAGGAGTCAAGAGGGGCTGACCCACAGCAGATGAGGAAAAATCCAATGGGGAGGGGGGAAAAGAGGAGAGCAGGGCCACAATCTGCTTCCAATCAGGGATGGCTAATGCCAGTTCTGCATCTTTTGTTGGTTTTTGTTTCAGGAACCGGTCAGGAGTCTTTGTGTGGATTGTCTCAACTATCAGGGGACAGGAGCTTACTTAGCAGGTGACCATCTGAAAAGTGGCTGATGCTTTTAAAATTACCTCTACCTCTTTTGTTCTCTGCCTGCTGCCATGACTTTGGTGTTTCTAGTTTTGACATCTGCTCTTCATCCAATTACTCATTTTGACTATGTAGTTGTAGGGCATGAAAGGGGCTTTCTTGCAAAGGCTTTATGTATCATTACTTCCTTTGCTGACTGCCATCTTCTCTGTAAATCAGTTTCCATTTAAAAAAAAAAATCAAAACCAGCAACCTTCTAATCAGATTGGTGATCAAAAAAGACAAGAAAGAGCTTTCTCAGTGGTTTTTCCTTGAATTTCTTAAGAACGTTTCTAAAGAGCATTGATTATAAAAAAATAGGTATGTAAAACTCTCACAATTCATCATTAGTATCTGAAAGTTAGAAATTCATAACTGACTGGATTAAAATCTTCAAAACATTAACAAGATCTTTCCAAGAAAGACAGTGATTTATGCCTTGTATTTCCCAAGAACATGAAAAAAAACCCTCTTGCATTACTAGAATTTCCACCTTCTTGTTCAATGAATTATCACCATCCCAATAAACGTAATTTAAATGCTTATTTTACCTACTCATTCCTGAGTAAAAATAGTAAAACATTTAAATAGGAGAATGAATATAATGCATTATTTTCCTGGAATAATGTTGTATTTTTGGATAACAAGCAGTTGGCTTTTAGAGTTATCATCTACATTATTTCTTTCTTGTAAACCAGACAGGCAAAATCTGTAAGGACGGAGCAAAGCTTGAGGTACCTCTGAATCCATCCAAAGTAGCCAAAAGTGTTTCCAGCAATTTTGTCATTATTTCCTTGGCACTGAATACAAAGAGCCCAAGGAAACGCAGAAAGATAGCAAGTTTAAGAAATCAATGAGATCTGAGGGCAGGTACAGAGAAAAAACCTGGAAGATGAACCTGAGGGAAAAAGATAATAATTGTCATTCTTTTTTTTTTTGAAGTTCAATCCTATCTTTACTTGTTCAATTTTTAGAAAGGAGGGAGGAAATGCTAATGAAGCTGCTGCATCCACCACAGCAGCCTTTTAATCCCTTGGCTTCTCCTTTTGTGCACTGCTCTACTAAGTGCTATGTCCTGTCATTTGTTGCTTTCTGGTGACAAGGAAGTGATTACATAAAGTAAATAAACCCTTAACTGTGGGAAAGATGGAAGGAAAGACATTTTTATTCATTTTCACACAGGCTCTTCCCATAAATCAAGCAGCAACCTAAAGTGGTTTTAGATGAAATGAAAATATCTAAATTAACCTCAGAGAACGTGACAGTTTCTATCAGCTTGTGGAAGTCTAGACTTTTTTAGCCTATGCAGGATGCACATGCTCCTAAATTCTGAGTCCAAAATATGGTCTGTCACTCTTTTATATGAAATTTCTCCCATGTTATACTGGTGAATAAGGCATACCTATTAGTTGACTCAGAAGAGATTGATTCGTTAATTTCTCCCATTCATGCCAGTTTGGGAAGGAGACACTGGTACCTTACTGGAAGTGACCTCTGTGGGTAAGCCCATGGACAGGCGGATTGTGAAGAGGGCTTTGGCCCAATGGTTTTACTGAGGAAAAATGTTGGGGAATTTACTTGGTCCTTGGAAGTCCAAGGCAGGCTGGTAGACAGTTACAGCCAAAGCAGGGAGCTGCACGGCCACTGCTGGTGCCACACAAATGCTTCAGGTTCCAATATAAATGACAAGTATAGCATGAGACATGTGGAGAGAGAACCATCATCTAAATTGCTAAAATATGTATTTTGTAGTGTTTTATACTCTTTTGTTTTAAATGATCCAACAGATGGTGGTACTTTCTTCTAAGTCTTCAGGGAGGCTAGACTAAGATTTCAGAGCAGGGATGTTTTTTCTGACATTCAATCTACATTTATGTTGGCTTTCTTCCATCTTGTGACTCACAGTTATACCTTCTTGGACCAAGAACCCTATGCAGCTCCGTACTGCAGACCACCATGTGGTCTCCTGTAGATCTCAGCTTGTTTCCTTTTGTGGAGGATGAAGAGGAAGAGGGACTCAGAGGATCACTTGTAGTCAGTCCTTGACCTGGGTAATTCTGATGTCTCCCTGGTGCCTGCATCCTGCAGTTAATCATAGCAGCCATTAATTGGTATTTAGCTGATCTTGCTGCATCTTAAGTCCGTGGAAATGCTGAAATTGATTTCCGTAGAAGAAAGCTCAGGACCTGTGTTTTTAATCATGCTGCTCAGTCCTTTATTTATGGAAGTTCTCTGAACTTTCTCTGACATGTTAGCAAGTTTCTGTTTTATCTGAGTTGCCAAGAAATGAATATTGATGTTTGAGTTCAGTCACACCACTGCTATACAGAGGAACGTCACCTCTTGCATATGAGAAATGACGGCTTTTTCATACAATTTCATAAAGTGTATCGGTCTCTTTTGCCACCACTTTTCTATCACAAATTCTTTGCTAATTCTGAGTTTCCTATTAGTCTTACTGAGCTCTTTTACCTTCACTGTTTTGCAAGTGCCTCCCTCCTGCTGAATATCTGTTTCAATTTATTTTCCCTTGGACACATTAACTTGCCTTTTTCACATTGAATCTCATTTTGTTACTTCCTGCCTATATTTCTGAACCCTCTAGGACACTTTGTTTTATGATTAAACAAACCTGTTCATGGGTTCCATGAAAGAAGAGAGCGTGCATTTGTAGGTTTATTTTTATTGAATCATAGTGAAAATTGCACCTTGAGGGAGGGCTTTATTACATTTAACTACTTAGTCAGGATTTATTAAAATAAACAGCATAGGAGTCAAGACCTTACAGATGGGATCTGGCTCTAAATTGTGCTTCAAAATATATATGGACTTGGGGGTTATCTACAAATAATTCTTCTGATTAATGAAGCTTAGATCAGCCTAGATTAGTTACTCATTATTGTTGGTGCAGATACTCCAAAACACTTTATATATCATGGATTTGGACAGGTTAAGTGTGGCGACTGAGGGGAAGTTTCCCTCTTCAAGGCACCTTGTGTGCAGGACCAGTAATTAAAAACATCACATACGGAAGAATTGACCTGTACCCTGTGCTCTGCCACGATTAAGGTGACTCCAGCATTTTCCGGGACTCTGCCTCTTTTAAGATGTCTTAGTTTTTGTCCTGCTGTAATGTGTAGGGAAACTCTAGCTCAAGGCCAATTAGAGGTTATGCAATATTGGTGGGAGTTGAGGGAGAACTGGATTTCTGCACTGGAAGTGTCTTTTATCAGACCATAACTCTCAGCTTATTTAAGAATATTGTAAGAATCAAAGCCATATTTTTCTGCTGGTGTGTTGAAGAGCCGAAAGCCTCCAGTTAAAAATTGGATGGTTTCATTTTGTAGGAGGTTTATAGGAAAAGAAAGTATTTTGCCATATAAGTGGAAGGGTTTCACTGAGCCAGGTTTTCATCTGTTGGATCAGTGTAATGCTAAATGAATTTTACTGATCCTAGTGCAATGATGTGGGATTTTTTTTTTTGGATTCACACTCGCCTCACTGAGATCAGAGTCTAACCTACTATTTTTTAATGGACTTTAGGGAAAGCATCGAGGCTATTTGAAGGATTTCTGCAACACACAGGGACTGTGTGAACATGCAATTTTTTTGCTTTACATATACATACGACAATGTTTTAGAGGCAACAGCAGGGGAAAAAGTCCTTGACAGAAGTGACTTACAGGCAAAATACATTTTTTTTTCTTTTTCTTTTTCTTTTTTTTTTTTTTTTAATGCTACAGTGATGGTAAAGTTTAAATAAGCATACTGCACAGCTATGGAAGAAATAAAACTCACAACTGTATTACATCAAAAACTGGAGCTCAGGCAAGCTAAAATCAAAGCCTGTGTCAAGTACATCAAGATCACCATCAGGCTTTGTCTGCCTGCTCAAAGAGCTTACTCTTGATAAAGGGGAAAAAGGCAGGAGGGAGCAAGGTTTTACACTCATAACTCACGTTCTGTATCACATAACAGCTGCTCCGGGCTTTCTCTTGTCCTTTAAATCTATTCTTTACTAAGGAATGAAAGAGAGGAATGAGAAATCCACCGGAGGAGGTGTGCAGTGCCTGTGCAGAGAATCTCGCCATGCTGACAGCTTGCTGTAATGCCATTTAAACGTAACCACCACCAGCTAAGGAAACAGGAACATGGCTGTATGCTGCCTGCGCCTTCCCCTTACCCCCCGCACACTCGTGCTCATTACAGCTCTTTCTTTAAACTGCTGGCTAGACAGCTGGCAGTGCCTCAGAGGAGTGCCGAGTAAGGGAGCATATAAATTACTGTTGCGTTTTACGGCCAAGATAAACTCAGACCGCAAGGGTTATAGCCTGAACTAACACACAAAAAAGAGAACCTAGCAGGCCTCTGAAAAGCAAAGGGAAAAAGAAGGAAAGAAAGCATATTTCAGTGAACCTACCAGTCATGTGGTGGGGGTGAGTAGAAGCAAAGACACATAAAATATAGACTTTCTCTAGGTCTAAAGAGAAGAGCAAGGTTAATACTTCTGTGCTTGCAACCATAAATCTGTAATTTTAAATTAGTATTCTTAGCCTTGCTTGTAATGTGTCATCACTGTAGATTTTCAAAGATGGCAAAGGATGTGTGATGGTAATTTCCACATTATGCATTTTATTAAGTGATGCTTAATATACACGTAATTTCAAGCAGGTCAGTGCATGGATAAAGTTTCCAGATGAACACTGAGCAGGTTGGTCTGCTTGGAACTGTCTGTGCTGGCCCCATGCCTCCCACATGGGATAAGCTATAGCCCGTAATTTGAAACAATGAGTTCAAAATACACCAGAGTGTCAAAGGGTTAGTAAGGTTGAAATATTATTTCAGATTCATGTTCATTTGCGATTGACTTTACACGAGAAAGAACAAACAGCAGTTCCTAATTTGAGGGGCTTTATTTAATCCTGCATCCAGCGTTCATAAATTAGGCTGGAGAACACAGGATTCATTTGAATGCAAGCATGGCTTTATGCTGCAGCCTGTAATACCAGGTGCCAAATATTAAGATATTTCTATGTAGATGCTCCAGTCCATTACCTCACACCACTGCAAGTATTCCCTGAGAGTGCCACATAGTTTGTGCAACAAAAAGAAGCTGAAAATGTATACAGCTTGACTCGTTCCCTCAGGAAACAGTGCTCAAGTGTCAGAAGGCCCACAAAATAAGTACCAGACTTACTTTCAAAAACCTATGGACTGGAGCACAGTGTGTGGTGTGTATTACTGCTCTGCTGCAAGGAAACATAAAGCATGAAGCTTTATCTTTCAGCCAGAAGCTCTGGAACCTCTGGGAGACCGTGGTCTAAATCAGGAATCAAAACACTTCCCCAGTGCAACTGCAAATTGAAAATAAGCCCTTGTACTGTGCTGGCAAAGATATAGACGGAGGATGACTTTGAAATGCCTAAAAGGTTCTCGTATCAACTTGGTGAGTTCTCTAGGTGAGAAAAATATTAATGTCAGATGTGTATTTGTTGTGATTTGTGGAGGCCTGAGAGGTGAGAAAGGGAGCTCTTAAGAAAAGCAATTATTTGTTTGCTGTGTATTAACAGTATCATGGTGTCTGTTTAAAGGTTATTATAGTGCTTAAATAAAATGTCATGACTAATGAAAGTGAGGCAAAATACTCTACACAATTTATTATAATAAAAATCCTATGAAGACAAGCGATAACATGGTTTTTCAAAATAAAAGCACAGCAGATCTGCAGGACCCTTCTGGCACCCATAGTTTCCTGTGGTTGTCCGCATTGTCAGCAGCCTCTGCTCTGGCCATGGCAGGGCCACTGCACGCCAAATCCAAGCCTTCCCTCCCAGCCCAAACCTGCTGGTGCAGGTGATGAGCTGGGACCCCACCTCCCAATAGCGTAGATGAAGTAGACAGGGTAGGTACCCAGCCAGTAGAGTGTCAAACATCTGGAAATAAACTATCTCAATAAGTAACCCTTTCCAGTTGTCCTGGCCTATTTTTACAGACAAATCCCAGACTGAGTTTATATTTCACCAGTCAAAGCAGGAACAACTGGTCCACAAGCAATTACACGATTTCTTGTAACAATCAAGCTCAGATTCTAAGAAATCCCAGATCTTTCATCTAATTTGAGAGCTTTCCAAGTTTGCATAAAGTCATATGGAAGCAAACCAATGTGGGAACATGAGTTCGAATAAGGTTCAGAGGTGGAAACACACTTCCTGCCAACACCTACCCAACATAATCTGTTAAAACCGTTAAAAACGTCAAGCCAGTGCTGGGGACATTGTACTGAGCCAGGTGTTGAAAACTTTTGGTCTTGTAACATGGTCTCCTGCAGAGGACACTCAGATTGTGCCTCACTTCAGTTTTCTCATCCTGTGGTCTCCAACGCAGGGTGGCTGAACGCCAGCAGTGAGCAAGAATATCCTCTGGGGTTTGGGGAGGAACTAGCAGAACTTCTTTTTGTATTGAGTTTATATGCAAAAAAAACCCAAGAAATAAATTAAACTTTACTAACATTTAACATATAAACTGACACCAGCACCCCCACTCGCTCTGCACGTCATAGCATCCCATGTCACACATGGTACCAAGGTCTCCTGAGGGAAAAGTGTGTGTCCATAGCACAGAGGTGTTCACAGGGGTGCCCTCGCTCGTTGGCTCGCTTTTGGTGTGTTGTCACTGTGACTGACCAGCAAACTCCAGCCATGGAAGGAGGCTCAGGGGAGGTGGGCAGGGTAATGTGGCCATGAAGCCCAGGGAAGAATGCAGCCTCAGACTGACCACACGTGTTGCAAAGAAGCTGACTTGATCTCAACAGCAAGGGGACCTGAGAGCGTCCCTTTTTGGATAAACAGCTATCACAAGGTGATCAGCTGGTGGTGGAAATGTTTATCTCTCAGTTCATTCCAGGATCACGAACGTGTCCCTGAGTTAGACAGGCCAGCATGGGGGGAGAGAATAAGTGGCTTATCCCAACACAGAATATAAAACTGAACAACTAATGGAAGAATTTAATAAAGAGCAACAAGTTTGAGATGGCTTCAACCCACAGATGCCTTCCCAGCATTTGGGGATGCCCAGTGTCATGATAGTGATCATATTAGACAGATCAGTAATGGGAATCACATTGTCACGGTGGTTAAACTGTTTATTGCAAATGCTACATATATTTTGCTAAGTGTAACTTACATTTGTATTGTGTTATGTAATATATTTTGCATCACTCTGCTAAATCAGAAGTCCCAGGTAAAATCACATATCTTCAGATAAGTAAGTTTTATATTAAACATTACACATTCCGTGTACAGAATATCTAAAAGAACCTGGTCAAGAGTACTGGGCTGTGACAAGGAGGTTCCTTCTGAACATCAGGAGACATTTTCTCTGTGATGGTGACTGACAGGTTGTCCAGATGAATTGTGGAGTCTTACACCTTGGAGATACGCAAAAGCTGTCTGGACACAGTTCTGGGCAACCAGCTCTAGGTGGCCCTGCTTGAGTAGGGAGGATGGACCAGACAAAATCCACATGTCCCTGCCAGCCTCAACCATTCTGTGATTCTGTGATTCTCAGAGATCATGTCTTGCCTTACAGAGAGATGCTTGCTGCCTCTCATTTCTTCAGGCATTTCTAGCAAGGGTCCTTCTTATGCCAGGAATTCAATGGCTTTGGTTGTGCTGGTTACATTCAGATCCTGGGGTTTGTTTTGTGATGCTGAAAAACGCTGAATCTCAGTAACATGTAATGAAAACGTGAAAAAGACTGTGTTCAAAGGATGCTCAAAATGGATGTGATTTGAAGTTCACTGGAGGCTTCCTGAAAGGCTCTGGGATATCCGTGCTATGTGTGCTCTTGCCGCTAGCTTCAGCATCACAGGGCAGGCTGGTGTGCACCGCCGTGTTGCCTTACAGCCAGGTGGCTGTGTCCCTGCTCTGGTGTTCCAGCGTTACGGATGCTCAAGGTGCTGAAGCTCTCTGAACACAGTGGGGAAAAAAATCAGAGCTGCCAGACCAGGACCTTTTGTATCATACTGCTAAAGAAAGGAAATCTGTATTTTACAGAGAACCTGTCCATTCCCTTCTTAATGGAAATATAAAACTTCTGGGACCGACCCTATATGGATTGAGGATGGATTGAGCCCAAGTGCAGATCACCTGTCACTTTCATAATTATTTCACTTATAGGAACAGCTTTTCATCTCTAGAGATTTCTCCCTGAGTCCAGAAGAGCACCTCTATGTTGTCCTAAACCTGGCATTGATGTATCATGTCACCAGTATGTGACTGGACATAAAAGCTTTCTAAATACTGTAATCTGTTCTCAGCCCACAATAACACAGCACACATGCATCCTCTCTGCTGTCTGTCATGAATCACGATGCCTGACAAGTGTGGGTAAAAGGCTTCATAACATTGCACAGAAGTAGATAGCGTTTTGGGTTTTTTAGCCGTAAGGGAACAATGTAGTTATACTTCTGCGGCTGTGATCTCTTCCCGTCGTATAGTGGTAGCTGTGGGAAACATTTTCCACTTATGAAAAAAACCATGATGTTTACAATTCCTGGGTTCTCCTGTTGGATTTCTTTCATTATAAATTAGTGGTAATTCTTACCTGGAATTCAATTTAAGTTCTATATCTGAAGCATTCTGGTCAATAAAAGAAAAAAATACGTATTTCTGTTAAATTATTAACTTTTAACACCAGGAAATCATACATACTAAAAGTGTGCACTACTTTTGCAGCAAGAAAAAAGTAGAATATTTCTTCAAAGGAATTTTTAATTTATGTCATGATTTGTTCCTCTAAACATTACACTTATTCAAGGCAGCTTTCAACAGCTACACTACCTCAAATTTTAAACCAATACTGTTACTTTTGAAGACAACACTGCAGTCTAAACCAGACTTAGTCACAGGTTGCCTTGTGATTGGAAGAGCTAGCTTATTGCCACATTATTGCCTTTATAAAATGTGCCCTCCAAACCTTTATTTTATTTCTTTTGAAGACAGACATTTACTGGAGTGTCTGTCATGTGATCAGCTGTTTTCATGGGAGGCTGCCTTTTTAAATATCTGGAGAGTCACTGAGTTATTCTTTTTAGAAAACTCATACTTCCTATGACTAAGTAATGCATGAAGTGATATCAGAGGTCACATATGCTTCAAACTTTGCTGCTAAATTTTAATTCTCTCATCAGAGCTTCATATGTTATTCCTACAGTTGGTCTGTTTCTCTTCCGCAAATCATCTCCATTCCGCAATAATCATATCAGATTTCTCCCGTTTGCTGTTTCCCACTTATGCTCTTTAGGTTGAGTCATGTCATATGTTACTGTGTTTCCCAGTTGAATGTCATTCTGCTCACTAACTTCACTTTCTTAATTGCATAAGAAAGGCCACATATACTGTCTTTTAATATTTTTTTAATCTATTTTTATTTGTGAAGTTTAGTTTACTCAGATAAAGTCTAGAGGATGACCAAAGATTATTGTAAAGTGTAGACCAGTTGAAAATCAAATAATTGCTCTTAGTTTTGTATTGCATTTTTCCTGGATACTCTAAACTTCTTTTGCAATTATTTCTGATGAACTACATATTCCATTTACTGGATGTGTATATAAGCCTTGCAACTTATCCCTATTTTGTGTACATGGAAATTATTTGGGTGGTTTTGATAGTGATATAGTTTCAATAACAACTTTCAAAAACATTTGTAGTTTATCCTTGATATGAAGGAGAATAAGAGATTAATAAGCAGTAAGGCCACCCGAAAGAAAGCATCATTAAAATAAATAGTCGTTGCTTTCCATTTTCAGGTGTACTTCACAGGATAGATGTGAATATGTAACTCAGCTGGGCTCACAGTGCAAACCTCCATTTTTCCTGTCTGTCACGCCATGTGAGACAGCATAAGTGCTTCTTGTTATATATGTGACGATAAGCAAATTTTGCAGGTGTTGTAGAGTGCATTTCACCAATAAATGGTAATGATACAGAAAAGAATGTTCTTAACGCAAAAATGCACATGTAGAGTAATGTATGTTATTTTTCTAATAGAAACACAGCCTTCCAAAACGAAAAAGTGTGCGGTCTCTAAAATACATCCTAGATAAAACTGTGCATAGCCATAGCCAAAGTATGTCAATCAATTCCTTGCTGGCTTTTCTTTGAAAAGGAAATAAAATAACAAGTACACAGAATGTGGAACAAATTACTGGAAGCATGGAGATAAATCAATTATTCACCATTTATCATGAAATAAAATCACTCAACAATTCATAAATATAAGGTATGCTAAATGCCTAAACTATGACTATCACACGTGGGTTTGTTTCTGTCTTTATTACATTTTGCTTTTAAGGAAAGGGGATATTTTTATGTGAAAAATTTAGTGGGCAAAAAATTTCCATCCCATTTTTGGTGATTTCACGTGCCTGAGATTTCGCTCTTCCATAAAATTCCTCTGGGATAATGGAAATTTTTCACATCGAATCATCCAAATGTTTGAAAAGCCATTTCTGTGTGAAATGTCATGCTCTGCAGTTCTGATCAGACACTTAAGAGGAATTGTGGCCACATTTTAAATTTGTCGTTTGAAGGAAGATATCAATAAAAGTGAATAAAAGATCACTATCTAGACCAGCTGGCTGTTGAAATGCTCCCATGTATTTCTAATTTGCTACAGGACTAAAAAAATAAAAATAATTCTTTCTTAAAGAAAGGAAACAGTGTTCTGATACTCCAAGAAAGACTTAATGTATGACATATTTGTGAAGGGAGTGAGATGATTTCACAGAGCTTTGTCTGCTGATAGATCATCTGCCACACTGCAGGCTGCTGATAAATTCCTTGGGTTGGAGAAAGACAGGGATGTACTGTGATTTCAGTTGAGAAAGAGGACGTGACTCCCGGCTTTCATTTCTAAGGATTTTACTTTCCAGATATAAGTCTTGAAATAGCTGATTCCTTACTCCTGTTTCTGAGGTGAGAATTTTTGCTTTGGATCATGTAGGGGAGGGATACTGCAACTCCTAAGGCAAAATCCTCATTCGACATTGGTCCCTTTTCTTAGGGATGAAGAGGCCAGAATAGCATGAAAAGATCCTAAACCCCCTCTTTCTGGATTGTAAAGTAGTTCCTTGTGGCAGGCAAGCTCTAATGAAAAGGGCTTGCTTAGAGTCAGGCGGCGAGCAGAAAGGTCCCTGCTGCCTCTGCTAGGCAGCTGAGCAGATCATGGTATGTACAGTCTGTTAGAAGACAGACGTGCTCCGAGGGCTATTGGGGGTATGCTGAACACCTCTCCAGCCCCTAGATAAACAAAAACCTGGCTGAAAGCTGTCCTCCTGGCTGCATCCTCCCTTGGCTGCACGCTCAGTGCTGCACCTCTACGGGACGTGGTTGCAAATCTTAATTCTGTCGTCTGCAGCAGCAGCCAGCTTCAAGCGACTGCAGGAATTCAACAACTTTGCATGCACATAAGTGCCTCTCTGGTTGAAATGCAGGAGGTGGGATGCAGTCTGTGGTGAAGTATCAGAGCAAACAACATGGACAAATTGCTAACGTGGGAAGTTCCAAATGCTGTATGAATCAGTCCTTTAGAGCAAATAGCTCTTCCTGCAATATCAGTTCCTTATGTTGTAGTTCGTGCTCTGAATAACATTGAATTAGTCTGACGAGGGACACAAAATTTGTATGGAATGAAGTTTTCCTGTGGCTCTGCTGAATCACTTTAATCCCTCTAGTTCCTCAGTTTTGCCACTAAATGTGGGATTTAACCAATATGCATAAAGTATCATGGCTCAAAAGTAAAGCAGCATTTTAAAGCAATCAGTCTGGCTATCAAGGATTCCAACTGATGCAAGAATAGGAAAAAAACCCCTAAGTTATACAGATTATAGATTTTCTGAAGCCTTTTTGAATTGTCTGGACTATATCTCCAAATAAATAGATGGTTTAAACAGAGTGGCAGACATATTTTCTTCACAGATTTTAAGGCTTCCTTGAAACTGTAGCTTCTAGAAATACTAGGTTGGCTGGTGTCAGAATTGATTTTTCAGTGCTGATCTGAAGTCTGTGGTAGAACGTAAGTGAACAATAGGCAATGACATGCAAGTGGACAGCTTTGCAACTCTTTTACATGTTTTGCCGTTCCTGGGGGTGAAGAAAAGACAGCAAAACCAGATAGATAAGTATACAGATGCTGTTTGCACATGTGAAAAGAAAACAATAGTTGGATGCAAAAGCAAGAAATAAGTTTTGAGGGAAGGAATTAACTTATTTCTCAAAGGAGCCCCACAATTTATGATCAAGTTAACAAATGTCAAATAATGGAGCTGTAAAAGGGGCAGGTGGTTGTCAAATCTAGAAACCGTATTTGCATTTGCACTGAATTTTCAGTGAGTGAGTCATTACAGTTTTTCAGAAGCTGTGATGCCAGGCAGAGCTTCATGTGGAAATAAGACTTTGTTAAAAATATACTTGTTAAGCATTTCCTCTTTACATCTGATGCATGCTTCAGTGGATGTCATAATATTTAAATGGTTGCTTACTGTTCAGAGTGTGTAAAATGCACAGCTTGGGAATGTACTTAGTCACTTGTGCAGAACTGTGAAGTCAAGGGCAAAAGGCTAGAACAAGTTTCCAGGCTGAAGACTAAACTGCTGGATGAAAAACAATAAGAATGGTGCTGGATACAGACTCACAGCACTGCTCATACATCTTAAACAGATCTTTGTCAGGCACAAGATCACACAGTCCCCACAGTAATAATAAAGCAGCATGTCTTCTGTTTTTTACACGCTTCTCCCTTTGAAGAATTGTATTTAGGAGCCAAGTCTTCTGACAGATTTGACAAATTTTTATTACTGTATGTCCAGCACAAACAGTTCTCCTCAATATACTTAGAGAAGAGCAAAAAATCTCTTAAAAAACACAGAGGTGCTTTCAGCTCCAGTCAAGTGAGATTAGACAGTTCAGTGCGGCTGCATGGCTGCAGTCATTAATTGAGAGCCAAGGGAGATCTATTCTACAGAGAGCAGAGTATTTTACAGCATATCTTGGATAAAACATCTCCTGGTCAGTATTAACTCCCAAGCCTTGTTAAACAGAATAATTGAAAGAAAAATGTCACATAATTTTGCTCCTAAATAATTGATGGCGGCTGAGCACTAGACAAAAGGCCTGATACTCCCTCCCCTCTCTAAGGCTCTCCAGGCCGCGTCTGCAGAAACCTGCCTGCAGTCAGTGGAATTTATGGGGGTGTAAAAATATTGTAGCTCATAAGAGAAACAGACTGGGTATGTGCCTGCACAGCTTTTGTTTACTACAGTATTTCTATTCTTTTGAGTTTTCATAGCGCTGCTTTCTTTTGCTGAATACACAGATGTGTTCAAGAGAGTAGGGGGAGAATACCTTCAAATATGCAAATAAAAGACATAACTGACAACTTTGTAGCAACACTGCTGGCACGTCTATTGTGCTTAAAGCAGCTTAAGACCTAAAGAAATCTAGGATTAACTTTTCTGTTGAGCATCATTTTCAAAAAAAAAAAAAAAAAGAAAAAGAGAAAGAGTGCAAAATCAGGTTACAAGCTAAGAACACTTAAAAGAGAAAAAAGAAATATATTTTTCTTGTATGAAAAGGCAGATGGACTTTAGAAAGAGAGATTATAAATAGTTCTTTTTTCACACAGGAATTTTGAAAGCAATTCATTTACCGACTTAGGAACCATTTCCTCTAATGCTAGGGTGACCTTTCTAACTTTTTGGGTTCACAAAGGACCTTATTCACAGCATGCAATTCATACATAGCTATGAAATTTTGCATAATGCAAGTGACACTTCTTGATCCATTTTCCTCTTCTTTCTCTTTCTTGTGAATTGCAGCTGTTACATCTGTAGCAGTTTCCATAGTAACACTCAATTTTGGACTTTACTAAAGGGTGGGAATGAGTAGCTTGAGAATGATTGACCAGGAAATAGGTTTAAAATGAACAATTATAAAACATTTAGAGGCTACTAGGAAAAAAAAAAAACCACCACTGAAAAACCTTAAACCCTCTCCAGCCCCTTACGGTGCTAACCCAGCCTCCCAAAACCACCCCGAAGAGCAGTTCTGAACACATAAATCATTAACACTGTGACCTGAGATTTGGCAGCTTGATGAGACACTGGTTTCTACTGTGAAGATTGTGGTAGTGTAGCTAGGTACTAAATTTTAGCACTAAAGGGTCCTGTCATTTCTGCAGTTGCTCCTCTTTCTCTCAGGAAGTGAAACTGCCCCAGCAGCACCTGTGACGGAGTCACATGTGATAGCATTGAGGTGATCTCGGCAGGCATTGAAGTGATCTCAGTGCACTAAGATTTAATAGTGACCGCATGGCAGTTGCACGGAAAAAAAGTTTGCAAATTTAATAGGTGTTTCCCACCGCCCCCCAACCTCCCCCAACTCAACTTTAGGGACCAGCATCCCAGCCTCAACTCAAACACCGCTGCCTTAAAGGGGTGCTTATGTGCATTTGGCTAAAGCTGGAAGGAAGAAGGGCGGTGTTATGAACTGGTAGAAAACCAAAGAGCCTGGAATACAGTTTCAGAGAGTCTACCACAACTGCTGCACAAGGCCTCCCTCTGGAGTGAATACTCACGAGAAATAACTGTTGCAAATACCTTCAAAAGGAAAGGCAATAGAGGAGAGGACAGAGATTTGGTGGCTTAGTGGCTAAAACTCTGAACCTTTCACCTCTGGATCCATGCTGAATGCCCAGCTTCAAGTCCTGAGAAGAAGTATTTTCTACTTCAAAATGGAAAGAACCTACCATACATA
Organism: Larus michahellis; assembly: GCF_964199755.1. Taxonomy (NCBI): domain Eukaryota; kingdom Metazoa; phylum Chordata; class Aves; order Charadriiformes; family Laridae; genus Larus; species Larus michahellis. The sequence goes on from NC_133930.1 coordinate 66,168,321, forward strand.
ATTGGAAGTGATTTAGGATAAGGAGCTAGAGTAGTAGTTTTATGGGGTCATGACCTTTTAACCTGCACATTTTGTCATGGTGCTTTTGACAGCTGGTGACATTTAGTCCATGGAATAATTTGTCTTGACATGTTTTTGTTTTGCTTTGGGTTTGGTTTTGTAGTGGTGGCACATAGATATTTTTTGTGATAAGTGTTTAGATGCCCTAAATCTAATTATTAGAAGGCTGACTATCTAGCTATTCTTTACAGAAATGGAATTCTGATTAATTGTAGTAGATAAATTACAATGCAAGTGCACATCTAAAATCAGCATTACAAAGGCATGCTTGAATTTCCATGGAAAGTAATTCTCAAGCAGACTGAACAGAGAAGGCAGATTGTGTGCTCTAACTAGAGCCTGGCTGGAAGGGATGGACTACCATGTGGTGTTTCCAGGTCACCCCTAAGTCTTAATTCCATATGATCACTGTAGATACCTCTTAGAAGACTGAAGTAAATCATGTGATTGAGCCTAGAAAATAACATTTATTTCCTGTTATCATCCTTTGTGTTACACAATTGTTGTTGTATAAGGTGACTTGGCCCTGTCTCAAGTTGTGCAATTCTGTCACAGCTGAGTTTCTCTGTAAGAAAGGAAGACACTTGGAAGCTCGTGCAGTCTGCATCTGCAGTGTGTGTGAGCAGCGGCTATGTTAACAAAGCCTTCGCTTGGGTCTTCACCAGAACAGACATTCTGTTATATGATAAGTAATGAACATATTTATGCATACATACGTATATATACATTTGTAAATAAAAGCTAGGGCTTAAGGGTTTGGAAGAGATTTTGGCTTGTCTTGATATGACTTTGCTAACCTTCTTCAGAAATACTATGATTAGAAAAAGTAAAACATCTTAAGAAACAATTGAGTAGAGGTTTAGCACTATGAATCACGATAGCTTAGGGAGAGTGGGAGAAGGGAAAGAGGAAAAAAAAATCAGAAAAAAAAGTGAAGTACAACAAGATGACTGGTGAAAAAGAGTTAAGTGCTTCACTTCATGCAGCTTGGCAAATGGAAGAACACAAATCATTGCAAAGGAAAAAACACGCTTGGAAATCTCTGGAGACTGACTTCACATGGCTAATTTACAACCACATGCCGCATCTGTCACTTTTACAAATCAATGAGAGTGCCTACCCTTTAATAGCACAGGGTCACTGGTAAAGGTTGCTAGTGTCGGCCATACAGACGAGACCTTTCAGGATGTCAGAAAAGAACCTCGGTGACGCACATTAACACCCACACGCTCCTTTATGTCACTTCCAATTTACTTTATCTTAAATTGTCAGCTAGCAGAGCTCACTCTCATATTAATAACTGGAGGTTTGCATCCAAGCCAGGAAAAATAAACCCTGCTGATAGCTCCATGAGGCAGCTGGCTTGCTCTAAGGAAAGCCAAAAGGGAAAGATTGAGCTCTTAGTCCTTCTTAGTAGAGTCTGAAACATGAAGGAAAGGAAAAAGATGATATGACTTGCAGATGGCCCATGTGTACTGTATAAAGAAAATTTTGTATTTTTTTTATTTCCTTAGATACTGTTCAATAAGAGAGTGATCCAGTTCTTTTACACTACTGGACTACAAAAGAAGACATTAAGGCCACATATGAATACAAAATGTTCCCACAAGCTGGAACAAGTTTTCCCAGCCCCGAGTTTATATTTCTCCACGGTATTAGTAGGTATTTAATCCTCTTTCTTACTCTTTTTCCAGTCTTATTGGAGAGACTTGATAGGCTTGATTCACTTTTTGAATTCAGCTGGTGGATGCGGAGCTGTGGGACTTGGTGCTGGAAACATTATTTGGGTAAATCAACAGTGCCAAATGTGTCTCAGCCCAGCTAGCAGGCAGTCCCTCAAAGCATATATCTATCCCTGCTCCTTAACAGCCCAGGGCAGGATGCAGAGCTAAGTACTTTGGAGGAGTACTGATGCAGCCAGTCCCATAAGTGTACTTTGCCAGGATTACTCCAGTGGGATCACAGCTATCCACCAGGGGAAATCACAGAGGCCTTGCAGTGCTTCCCATGGTAATTGCAGCTTCCTTCTTTCTCGTATCTAATCAGGTCAATAAAACCCTAGATTTTCTTTCCGAGTTCCTCACCTAAGGAACATTTATGTACAATTTTGACTGACTCTGCACACGAGAACCTTGGTTTTGCGGGCAAAACTTGACTGTGTTCATTGGAAAGCTTAGAAGTGAATGTATTCCTGTTTGGATGATTGTTAAACCTGCTCCTTGATAATTTTGTTGGAATCATTCCGTATTTGTAATTTCATTGACTGCAGATGTATCCCTTCAGTCATATTATTTTCAAGATAAAGGATCCTGTAACATTTTTTCTTTTTGTATGGAATCCATTTCATGCCTCCGATGTTGTCGGCAAGTTTTATCACCTACTTAATCGTCTTCTTTTCCCGGCTATTTATAAATATGTGAAATGCATAGGTCTCAGTAGCAATCTTGTGGTGTCCTCCCTTTTGATAAAAATGACCATTTCTTCCTACGTTTTATTTCCTGTTTTTAATACATTGTTATTTCTTGGCCTTGTCCTCTCTCCTGCCTTGTAACACCTTGTCAGATAGCTCATGGTTACCCACACGTATTAGGTGGGTGGCTGTACTAGCTGTGACTTCCAGCTACAAAAGCAATGTTGTTTATTTCCTAATATGTCATATTAATTCCAGTGATCATTAATTTTTTTTCATCTTTCTGGAAATGAATTTTAATGGCCTGAAGTTTGACTTTCAAGTATGACGTTTCCAGGATTACCCTTGAAGCAGCTTTAAAGATTGATGTCACGTTTGTCACTTTCCTTTCCTCTAAAAGGTAAGTTAAATATGTCTGCCTCATCAGCAGCCACACTTTTGGATTGCAGAACAGACATACACTAAATAGCAATCAATTTAGCAACTGGATGCATTTCAGGATGGCAAAAAAGACTGAACTAGCTGCAGTCTATGAAATGTTAAGAGAGAATCATAGAATCATTTAGGTTGGAAAAGACCCTTGGGATCATCGAGTCCAACCATCATCTCCACTCTACAAAGTTCTCCCTTACACCATATCCCTTAACACCACATCTGAACGGGTCTTAAACACATCCAGGGATGGTGACTCTACCACCTCCCTAGGCAGCCTATTCCAGTGTCTGACCACTCTTTCTAGGAAGAATTTTTTCCTAACGTCCAGCCTAAACCTACCCTGCTGCAGCTTGAACCCATTCCCTCTTGTTCTATCGCTAATTACCTGTGAGAAGAGACCAGCACCAACCTCTCTACCATGTCCTTTCAAGTAGTTGTAGAGAGTGATAAGGTCTCCCCTCAGCCCCCTCTTCCTCAAACTCAACCGTCCCAGCTTCTTCATAGCTCCTCATAAGATTTATTCTCCAGGCCCTTCAGCAGCTTCATTGCCCTCCTCTGCACTCACTCCAGCACCTCAATGTCTCTCTCGTATTGAGGTGCCCAAAACTGGACACAATACTCAGGTGTGGCCTCATGAGTGCTGAGTACAGGGGGACAATCACCTCCCTACTTCTGCTGGTCACGCTATTTCTAATACAAGCCAGGATGCCATTGGCCCTCTTGGCCACCTGGGCACACTGCTGGCTCATATTCAGCCTCTTGTCAATTAGAACCCCCAGGTCCTCTTCTGCTGGGCAGCTCTCCAGCCACTCTTCCCCAAGCCTGTAGCGATACATGGGGTTGTTGTGGCCCAAGTGCAGGACCTGGCACTTTGCCTTGTTGAAGCAAGAGGACTAAGTACACCTTTGCAGAGAAAGTTTTAACATTTATTTAGACACTTAAGCTTCTGGTAAGAACCAGCTCTATTCATGTACTTCTGCTGAGGTGACTGAGGTTTACCTAGGAAATAATAACTGACCTAGCTGTCAATAATCTAAGATACATATATTTCACAGCAACTAATCTATGTCTGGTGGCAGACAGGTGGAGAAAGTGGGCTGTAACTACATCTGGCAGAGATGTCCCAAAATAAGGATGTTACAGAAGTGATTTAAAAGTTGCAGTGAAAATTTTGCCCCTGGATTTACCTCTTTAGGCTGGTGTTTACTAGGCTGATGTAGTCAAACTTCTTGATGTGATAGCAGAACAGAAATATAGAACTTGCAGAATTGTTGTTGTTGTTGACAACAAAACATGATATAGCTCTCCTCCTGCAGTGAAACAAAACATTTTCTCTGTTGGAGCGATTTGCAAAGAATACAATGTGGTATTAATGAAAAAATATACAGCTATGAAGGACATCTCTGGAATTTTATTTTTTGAAACTGAATTCAGGTCTTGAAGCAGTTATTTCTGCTCTCAGGTTCCAATATCTGCCATGTTCACACTGTGTCTTGGCAGACATAGGCTACAGATGAAGGTAGAGGCTGCTGCTGTTTAGGATAGCTTTCTGGGCTTCTTGATATTACCCCACTATGTCAACCCAAGTTAAAAAAATTGGTCCTTCAGCACACCTTTCCTTGGGATGTATTAAGAATTCTTAATTAAGAATTCTTATTTTACTAATGAGTACTTTGTTGTGGATATGTACGCTGTACAGTGGATTGCTGCACCAATGCCGGGCATTTTTGCCATGTTTTCTTTTAAACTCTGAGGAGTTTTCAGATCAATACAAGCACACAGGGGCAAAACAGGGAGACAAAGAATAACACATAGATGCAATAGGAAAGACAGAGTTCCTGTTGTCCTGTATAGGTAGCGACTAGTGTTTGATCAGTCCGTGTGGCTGTTCGGTTTCATTTCTCACCAATGCTTTCCAGAATGACAGAGATGTACACAAACTGCTCAAGAAGTACAGCTGGATACATCTGCTTGTCAGCTTTAGTGACCTATATTCAGCTTTTACTCAGTTGCTCTCAGTATACTGTTGTCACTTGTTTAGGCCAAGTTGACAGTCTTAATCGTGCCTTGCTGGCTTTGGTTCAAGTAAGTCTATAAAAATGTACTACTTGCTTGTGGTTAAAATGCAGAAACTGTTCCTAATTTTTTCTTTTCTTCCATTTCTAGCAATTAAAATATGTTTGGGATAAAGCATTGTTGAAAATAGTTTATCTCACAGGAAATCAACACAGCTGATGAAATCATGCTGAACCACGCGCTCACCAAGGAAACAAACACTGAAGGTAAGGTAAAGGCAATCAACACAGTTCAGAGATAAGTGCATAGTATCATTTTTAGTTCTTGCGCTGCCTTTATCCAGAAGATGCTGTGCACAGGAGAGATCCTGATATACCATATTGAGACCCACTAATTTCTTGAATTGTCAATAAATGAAAGGCTCTGAAACCCCAGAAAACAGCTGTTGAGGCGTGTAGAAATTTTGTTGAAAAAAACTGGTCTTACATTGCAAGCTCTCCTTGTTTGCCTTGTTCCATCAGCACTTCAAAGAGTAACATGTTACGAATGCCTCCTATGGGAAAGTTGCTTTCTTGTGCCAGATAACCCTTTTAGGGCCAAATACACCACACAGAACACATAAGCTAAGATAAACAAGAAAGCAAACTGTCCTTTAGGTTACACTGTCTGTAAAAAAAGTAAAAATTAAAGAAAAATTACTATTCAGACACAGACTGCTTTAGGTTAACAGTAAAAGCAACAGAATTACAAGAGCTCTGTTTTATATATTTTCATCAAAGAATTATATATTTTTTAATTTAGGTGCCTAAGAAAAATGGCCATTGTCTGTATTTCTCAGATCTCTTGCCTGGAGAGAGTTGTACTTTATTGTTTTAGACCCAGTTCTTGCTATTCTATCTTTTTTCTTAATTCAAAGCGCTCCAAGGGTTTTGGTTTTTTTTTATTTCCTCTTCCTTCCTTTTATAGTTTTTGATGTTCTCTAGAGAATATAGGCGGGTGAATAATATCAAATTTTATCTGTGCATCACCCCTGCTCAGCATGATCTCACAGAAGAAAATGGAAAGAATAATCGACACTGGTCAAGGAGCTAAAGGCTGAACTTGATCCATAATTAAACAATACTTTCACGTGGCTGAGTGAAGAGCAAGCAGATATCACTGCTCTCTGATGTTCTTCTATAAGGCTAATCTCCATTTGAAAGCTTACTTTAAAAGTGGTTTTTTCCCTGCTAGCATTTTCAGCAAAATTTTAGATTATGCTCTAGATATTGAAATTAATTTTTTCTTTTATATATACTGTGATTTTTCTGTTGATGACAAATACTGTGGAATAAAAGTGAGAATGCACTGAACTTCAAAGAAATGTTGGCACAGACAATGCAAGAATTGATCATCCTTTGCCCCCACTCCTAGGAGGCAGGAGGAGCAACTGCCCCAAAGGGTTCTGTATTCCTCACTTGTTTGGGGTGCTGTGGAAAAGAAGATGTACAAGGTCAAGCATCCTTAGGACACTGGCAAGGGTCTTGGAATAGTGTATCAGAACAAAATAAATTCAAAGCCAAAAACAAAACCTGAGAAATAGATGCATCTGCTCCTATTATTTGTGCTCAAGAAGATAGCCTTGACTTCTTGTACAGATTTCTATTGTCTCCTTGCAGTGAAATTACTTCCGAGCACTACCGTTATCATCCCAAACTTTCGTTCTTTCATTTTGTATGCAAATCAGAAATCACAAACCTAGTGCAAGCCCCAGAGGACCTCTCTCTGACACCCTCCTTTGAGGCGATGTTCCCACTGTAGAGATTACTCAAGAAGTTATGATCTTTCATGATTTTTCACTTAAGCACTGCAATAGTCTTGTGCCTAGCCAAAGCCTGACAAAGTAGATGACATCAGATGACACTAGATGACATAGCCTAGAAAAAGTGTGTCAGCTCCACCTAGATTAAACAGATATTAAATAATGGCTTTTTCTGAGCTAACTAGTTGGCAAACCGAAATACGGGACCACTTAAATGTTAGTGTTCTTGTAGTAGCTCTAACCTCATGGATAGAAAAACATTGTGAAAATTCAATTTCACACCAGGCTTTTGCATAGAGTGCTGCAATTTGGAGAAGCCCTTCAGCCTTCATCTGCGTCCTGAGTTTTCCAAAAGTGTCCCAGTTTGCAATATATTTATCTGCCCAGTATCCACCCTGCTCCGTATCTGCTCTCCATTTGGACCACGCTTCTTGCAAAGCATCTGCCTTCAGTGATTTTGTGTAGCAGTGGGAGAAAGATTAAATCACGTAACTGGTCTTGTTCACTCTGTGTTTATAAAGGACAATAAGGGTGTCTTCTGCCTGCTAACCCTGGTGGTACAGGTCACCTCTCCATTTGTTGACAGGTATTGCTCAAGACTTAGTTTGAGTGAACAAGAACTTTTGCCTGTACAAATCTGGACAATAGTGTTTATATTGGCCACAAGAGCCTTTACCAATCACTTACAAAATAGACCTACTGTGTTCCACATAGCCAAAACCCCAGCATCTTTGCTATATTAACTTCAGTTATGTTATTATATGCTATTTTGAAAAAATTATTGCAGGAAAATGGTGCAACATTTTTTTTTTAATAGCACAGTAATTGTGTAATTATTACTTTCCTTTATTAGATCTCCTCATACTTATGAAAAAGCACCCTTTGGTTAAAATCATATTGAGTGTTTTAGTAATACTGCACAAAACATGGACTTATCTTTTTTTTTTTCCCCAAGACAAATTCTGTCATATGTTCTTCAACGCAGATATACAACAGTGGTGTTCATACATACCAAAGCAATGGTCTTTTTTGATTCTGTGATGTAGAAAACATGAAAAGAAATTTTGGCCTCTGGGATTATTTGTTTTTCTTTCTAGAGAAGAAAAGCAGAGAAAAGAGTATTATGAAAGCAACTACTCAGAATTGATCAGAATTTAAGCATGAAAGCAAAACAATAAGAGGAAAATAAATAATTACAATCAGGTAGAAATGAAAAGTCTTACAGGAATCCCATGTCTGTGTATTGAGACAGTATTCCTTTGATGGTCCAGTGAGTATTTTCTGATAATCATGAATACATAATGTAGCTCTAGCTGTAATAAAATATATCTGATACTGTTGTATATTCTTTACCTGCATTGGCATAATAATTAGTTATTTTGTTAGTCATAAGACATTAAAGACTAAAAAACCGATGAAGATTACTGACATTTTAAGACAAAGCATTTACAGGACAAAAGGTTCAAAGTAGCAGGCACTGAATTTATTGTAATGTCTAAGACACAGCGCCTACACTGAAGAGCTCCTATATCTGCAATGTGAAGATAGAACAAGATCTTAACAGTGTGGAATATAGTCTTGAGAGCAAGGCTGTAAAACGCTGTGATTAGAAAAAGAAATAACAGGGCAGAAAACAAGATAATTGACCATAGAGAAGATAGGAAAGAAGAGCATGCAAGATTAAATGCTAACAAGGAACCTATTTCTGGAAGATACGGTCAGAAATTATTGCCCTCATTTTGTTTAGAAGAAGCTTAGAAATGGCTAATAAGTGTAAAGTAGGTGTTGTGAAAGCATACGATGTGGATTTAAACCACGCTTTTGATTAAAATGATTCAAAGAATTGATGGTGGGAGGCAGAAAGAAGTAAGGCAGAAGGAAACAGACTCAGGTTCTTTTATTTGCTTAAAGGATGAAGTGATCCTAATTAAATAATCTCCCTTGATTTGCGTTGAGCAGTAATGACGTTTTCTTCCCCTGGCACTGAAGTGTGTTCTACAGTTTCAGCAGCACTCTGTTTAAATCCTATTATTGCCTACCAGAATAAACAAGCAGTTTAACACGATTATTTGGGATGTTCCACTTATTTAAAGCTGGATTTGTTACTACATCTATCAATAGGTTCAGCATTTTCTTAGACCTTAAGACAGAATGTGAGCATCTGTTTGCCTTTCTCTAATACTTAGAGCGCTGCTTGATGAAAATGGTGTTCAGGGAGAAACTTAGAATATTTTTGAAGGCCTGTTTCTAAAAATACTGTTTTTGAGACTTCTGGAAAAAGGTGGATAGTGAGCAGAACACAACAAATAATCTTGAACAGATTTTAAGAGGGAGGAATAAGACATGCGTATATTTGGAAGAGTTCCTCTGAAGCAAAGAACTCCTGAGCACCTCAGGCATCTGCTGCCTCTGCTGTCCTTGGTTTATAAAGGTGACTGACCACATTTTTGTTTCAAACTGGATGCTTAAAAGCAGCTGAGTAATAAAGGGTTTGCAAGTCACATTGAACAAAATGCTGGAGTCTTTGTCCAGAATAGAAGAATGGTAATAAGCAAGGCTGCCTAACGCTGGGTACCAGTCTTCAAGCATCCTCTCCGCACCACCTGTGCTGAGCTGCAACTAAATGAACCCCTGTGAAAGCTGAAGTATTCCCATTTCAAGGTGTTTGGAGGGGCTGAATGGATATTTCTTCTATTTAAAGTGGGTAATGATGCTATAACCGGTCACCAGACAACATTTTTAATCTGACTACTGATGCTAATTAGATCCTGTAGCAATGCCCTTTTCCTCCTATGGATGGAGCAGTGAACGTGTGACCACTTCTGGACATGACCAGCTCAACTCTATTGCAAGTTTCATGGTTTGGTTTGTTAAATGCCATCAAGTACCCTTGGGAGGGGAAAACCTGTGCCCTCTTCCAGAAGGCTGGATGAGGGTCAGGGGAAGGGAGCAGCCCCCCATTGTCAGGGCTCTGTGGGATGACCATGGGCACGATCCTGCATGCTTCCAGCTTACCCAGCAGCTCATCCCCTCCTCTTTGGTGCCACCATCCCTGGTCCCCCTACCCCTCCCTGGGGAGCCCTGCAGGACCAGAACATTAATGAAGCAGGTAGAGGACTAAAAAAACCTTGCTGACTATTTTAAAAATGTAATTTCCTCCTAATAGTACCCCATTTCTGGAAAGCAGTACTCCAAAACTCAATCAGGTGCCACAGTGTCCATCGATTTTTTTTATATGTAGATATCTCCAGTGAACTTTTTCACTCATTAGGACCCATTAGCTAGTTTATGGCGTGATATCACAATCATTAGAGAGTTACTCATTGCTAATTGAACATTTAAGACTTATACAATTCATATGGAGTAAATTTGTCTAACATACGAGGACTCCATTGATAATTTTCCTTTTTTGTTATTTTTTTAGAACATGTTGTAATTTACACTTGTTCTCTGTTAATATAAATGGTGTATCGTCATAGCTATTTCCTTTTGAAACAAGAGGTTTTGTGCAATTTTGAGAGAGGAGGGGGTGTATTGAATTCTTGCTGGAGGGTTTAAGCTGGTTACTGCTGCGAATTTTCCCAAACTCTTTCAAGCTTGAAGTCATCAGCTGGCATGTGGTAAAGCCTGCTGCTAATTTTAGTTTTCTTTTCTGATTTGAACTTAAGAGGGTATACAACCTGGCTCTTTTTCCCAGTTTATTCATACAAAACACAGAGCATAGAAAATGTAATAATGCACACAAACGTGTTCTTTGTTGGGAAAGCTGCATCTTAATGTGATCAGATTAAATTTAGCACTGAATGCAACTGTGCTCAAGACTGTTTTAGCTCTTATTAGCAATATTGCACATTGTCTCATGTAAGATGCCAGAGTAGGTGGACTCTAGCAGGTTTTCATACTTTATTAGGATTGCAGGATATAGGTATTAGGTTTCAGGATTAGGATTTTGATACCTTATTAGGACTGAAATGCCTGTGTGTTTAAAATTATAGGGTATTACCAGCACGGAAAGAGAAGTCCATGAAACATGGATGTGTTTCACATGATGTGATGCCACTATGTGATCCCATACCAATGCTTGCGTCAGTTGAACTATTGTGTTAGTAAGAGTAATCCTTGCAGCAGTCCCTGCAGGATGTTGTATTAATATGTTTATGCTGTTATGGTGGTTTTCATTTATGCCTACTTTTTTTACACTGTATTTTGCCTGGAAACTAATCTTCCAGGCATAAGTTTTATTCAAGTAGGACTGGGTTTTCATTTTGCTTTCCTATCATCTCTGATCACATGGCTTCATTTCATTTTATGTTATTGTTACGTTTTATATAATAGCACAGGAAACAAAAAAACTCTTCTGCCTTTTTACAGAGAAGATTTTCCTTTGGAAGGGGAAGTGGTTGGCAATCTGAACTGGCTACAGCAATTTACAAGTAAAATTGGCAAAAATGGGTGAAATATGAATTGTATCTCCTCAGTGAATAACACCTATGATCTTCAATATACCACAGAAATTCAGACATCTGTTCTGTTAAACTTCTGATTGCTTGAAAATTGTCCTCACACACAAAAACCCCTGTGACTATAGTATGTGGGCATCTCTAGTGCTACAGTTGTCAGCTTTAGTTAGATGTAATACAGACTGACTGCAATGTGCTTCAGAGAACCTTAAACGAGGAAGTCAGTGCTGTCTTGAAAAATAGAAATTGCAGCTGTCTCTACTATGATATTTCAGTGGATATAATTGAACCTCATCAGGTAATTCCATCATCTGTGCTAGATCCCATTTTGCAAAACTGCTTGTGTAAAATATCTAAATCTCTTATTTTTATTTCAGAGTTTGTAATTTTTTCAGGTTATCACCTCAGAAAAACAGCAAAAGATTGGACCAGGATTTTCAAAACTGACTTTAACAGCCAGTTTTCCATCTCCTCAAATTGTGCCCAATTTTCAGCCCATTAGCATTGAGGATTTCCTGAACAACAGTGTGTTTTGAGAACAGGGTTTAGACTGCCTTGAGATTACACTTGCTTTCAGCCTGAAGTCGTGGTTTTCACCTCTGAATTCCACTTTTTTTTAGACCATGATGTTCTGATTTGCCCTAAAAATTATTCATCAATCTTGGTCTAAGTCTGACCATGATACTTATCTATCTGACCTGATTTCTGGTGTTGCATTGCCTGTTGTTTCCACTCAGCTGAGTGATACCACTTTTCCTTTCTTGCAAAAAGAGTCTTTGCTGATATGGTTTAACTTCATTCAAAGGCTAGGTGATCTTGTAGACATTTTTCCTGTTTTTGTATGTTAAATTTGTATTTTAAGAAACATTTTTTTACTTAATAACCCTCCTTGGATATTGTAATTACACTTTCTGCAATATTTCAGAGAAAATGTGGAGAGCTTAATGGTGGGATTAAATTTACTTGACATGTAGAATGTTTCTTAAAACTTTCCGCATTACCGTCCTATACTCCATCTTCTATCCTCCAGCCTTTAAGGAAGTGCTATATGATATGTGCATATCACAAGTCACTTCTTCTGACACCCTGGAAGATAACAGACTTGCAGTTACTTTTCAGCTTTACTGCTTTCCTTCCCAGCCACTGGAAAACTCCTTCCATAAAGCAAAAGGTAATCCACTTACATTCACAATACTTCTCCTGTTCTGGTTTTGTTTTACTTCCCTTAGTTCCTTTGGTGCTCCCTGAGCACAAAACTTGCATGAAATGCAAATTATAACAACATTGGTTTTCCACTTCACTAAGCAGTTTTAGTCAGATGACACCTCTGAGGTATTTAAAGTATCAACAGGCAACACAAGCAACCTCAGCAGGTAAAAGTGTAGTGATGGATAGAGACCAGGGACCAGTTGTGCCTCCAAGTTGCAAGCAAAGCTGCAGAGCTGCCTACTGAGAACCTCCTCTGCTTGGGCAGCGCCTTCCTTCAGGCACCACTCAGAGTAACCCCTTAACTTCAAAATCCCATAAACTAGGTTGCTGGGGTAACTTACTGCATAAGAAAGATTCTGTTGGGGCATACATACAATTATGGCCTATCTTCATTCCTTTTTTTAGTTTCACTAGCCATGGCCCCCATTTTAGGGAGTAAATTTGGAGATATCTTTAAATTAAAGCCAAAGATGATGCAAATATAGACAGTGATGCTGCTAATTGGCCTCACCAATGCAAAACTGATCTGCAGGAGTCTCCCCAACCATCGTATTTTGTGTCTATAAGCATATACATATGTATATGTGGTTATGTATATAAATGTATGCAAAATGAAATCTGCTACATATTATCAGTTCATTCAATTACATTCTATTATAATCCTTATTGATTTTCAGTTTTATTTTAAATATAGGTAATCATATGAATCTCCATGCTTTTAGAAGAACATTACACAGACAGATATTATAGTTTAGTAACAACATTCCAGTTCTCTCTACAAAATGCAGATATCAGAATCCATATGCATTACCTTCATCTTACTTGAAACATACAATGTTTCGAGACCTTAGTGTAAGATTGGTAAAATTTCAGGTTAATATCAAAAATTTAATATTGGAGCACATTTCTGTCAAGATCTGTTGGTGAGCTTTTCACAAATAGACATTTTCTCACAACAATTATGATTCTTGGTTATAAACAGTTGATTTTATCAAAATTTTCAATGCTGAAGTAAAAATCATGAATCTTGATGAAGCACTGTAGCTTCAGCCTCACGGGTCTTAAACTTGGGGCAATGTTATTGACTTTAGTATTGAAAAATAGGTGTTAATCCCCAATATATTATCTAAACACAAACCAAGATCTGCTGTGACTGTTCAGTCCTTTGAAGTGTATAGCTGCACTAGAGTGGTTTAAGGAAGATACTGCCATTAGCAAAGCACTTTACATGTATTGAATTCTAAGCAAACAAGGTTGTGCACTGCTGTAAGAAATGCAGTAACGTAAAAATTAAGTTTAAATTGAAAGCAAATTTTGTTTGAAAAAGATGGAAGGGATTTGTTCCTTTTAATTTTCTGATAGAAAACTAAAGCAAGAAATTCTTTCGTTCTAGCTCTCTGGTGAGACAGTGATCATTATGAAGCAGGTTTACTTTAAAACCCTGTCAGCTAGCATTTGTTTACTTGACATGTGCACTAACACTCCAGTGGAGGTTTCAGCCAAGTGGAAACAAATTGTTAAGATCTTACTCTGTTTCAATTTGGTATTTGCAGCTTGCCTAGTGGAATTTCACTGTTCCAGTTCTGTGGTGGTTTTTAGAGTTCTGTTAAGATGCATTGGCATGTGACTTGGAAGTTATTTTTGTTTCAAAATATATATTTGAGATTTAAATATTCTTAGATGATCAAGTGAAAAGATCTGTCAACATATTATAGCTCTTAATGAAGTGATGCTCTTATAAAAAGTTACTATTCAGATTTGGTATTAAGCATATTTTCAAAATTAACTACATTTATTTGTTGTTTGCCTATTTGTGCTGTAGAAAAATGTGTCTCTCCTTCACTGTTAAGTCCCACATCCAAACCAACAAAATCTTTATACTGTGGTATAGTCTAATCTGTCCAATGTAGCCCATTACTGTCACTATATTAACTGAATTAATCTGCTCCTTTCTCCAAATGAATATAGACTTTAGAGACTACCACAGAGGACATCAGGATTTGATTCTTATGCAGGTTGGAAACAGTTTCCAAATTCAAGACTGCGCCCTCCTAAGTCCATGGCAGCCAGCCTCCCACTGTTTCGGAGGATGGGCTTGATGAAGTCCACATGAGTCCCAGCACCAGACCTCAGGCGGGGGTCTGAATTTGCTGGTGCCACATGAGCGAGGAGGTCTCCCCACTAACTGGGTCCTGAACCACACCCAGGTCCACCCATGGCTTCTGGCCATGGGGCTGGGCAGGAAGAGGAGGTCTGAATAGGGCCAATGCCCCTGGGGAGGTACATCTAATGCATATGTGCTCTATTGTGTCTGTGCTTTGGTGCAGATGACGTTTTGGAACGGTCTTCAGTTGTAGCATGCTGTTTGGGTTGTGTGATTTAGGGTTTGCCTTGAACCTGAAAGACCTGATGCTTTGCACAGTCATGTCTTTCACTTCTAACATTGGGAGTTTCTAACCTAATACATCTGTGCTCCTACTCCTTACCTCATTTTTCTGGATCTTCTTTACATCTGGGTCCATTAGTTAGTGCTAAGCTATGTTACTGCAATATCTTCTTCAAGATCTGAACGCAGTCATTTTCTTTAAAGATATATCTTCATAAGTATGCATTTTCTTGGCATTTCCTTTGTGAACTCTGTAAGATTTTGAATGGACACTGGGTGCCAAAGATTAAAGTTAAAAAGTCTAATGTTCAAATTCTATTGCTCTCCAATTTTCTGACTTAATTATTGACAGAATTCATAATTATCTTCCTTTTTTTTTATTCCTCTGAAAAGTTCTTATAGATTAATGATGTTTGGCACCCCAAATTACATAAAGCTATTCCTGTTTTTTGAAAACTAGATTAGAAATAAAATAAAAAACCCAACATAGCTATAGTAACATGAATAATAAAAAATATTTTATTAAGTAAAAACTTCAAATGTTATAAACTAACATCTTCAAGAGTGAAGATGATTCCTTTTTAATGTTGTCTTGTCAAATCAATATAAAGTAGAACTACACAGATTGCCATGTCAGTAATTTACAAACAGTTCATTCAAAGAAACTTGAATATGTCTTTCTGCTTCTCTGAAAAGATTAAGCTGCACAGAGTAAAGTGGTCTACTTCTCCTAAGAGTTTGGCATGTTTACAACGTATACTACATAAATATTAGAAACAGGCTGAAACAACAACCTTCACTGTGAATAGTCCCAAAGGTGTAAGAACAGCATCTTTTGGTTTGAATATAATGTCAGGCCCATAATTTTCTAGTGGAGATAAACTAAAACCTTGACCTTTAGGGAAACTGGGTTCAGAGATGATTCTTTTTTATTCAGCACCATCAATAAACATATCACATTAATAAAGATTGCTCAGTGCAAAGGGAGTCTTGATTTTTAGACCCTTTGCATTCTTTTCATTACTCTTTCTGTGCAGATATTTCTTTCTTAAAATATATAAAAAAGCCATCATAAAGGTGTTGCCTGTCTTGTTTAATAGAATAAAGTAATTTTTAAAGGAATACTTTATGATTGCCTTACCACATCTTTACAAAATATATGCTAACCAGGGAAATCACCAATACCTCATCTGCACTTTAATAACTTTGTTTCTCTCTCTGATCATTATTTTACATTCAGCCTCATATACAGAACACCTTTTACATTCTTTCTCTATTTGCATGGCTGTATCATCACAATATTGTTTGTGTGAGAAATTGTTCATCCTTTTATGTGTGTTTGTCGGCTGTATATATTTTCTTTGTATGTCTTCATACTTTCAAGCTTAATTGGATCCAGGAAGATGTGTTAGCAAAATTACCATATGCAAAGCTATTCTAATGATATCTCTAGCATAGATGAAACGAGGAAATGTTGAAAAAATATTCAAAAGAGTCAATAGCTGACTCCTAGACTGTTTGGATTAACATTAGAAACAACCTTTTAAACCATTTGGATGTCATCTAATATAGAAGTATAAGAAAAATAGTACTTTCACCTCTTAAAAGCTCACAGGAATATTTTCTTTAGTTTTGTTTTACATGAAATTGCAGTAGCACCGCTAAGTTATGGGAGGGATGCTTAAGCAAACCTGTGTCCATCAGATTTTTTCCAGGAATTAATTCTACATATATACTTTTTAAAATTTTTTATTATTATTATTGAAGCATAAACAATTATTGGAAAGTGTTTTGAAGAAAATACTAAGATGTAAAATAAAAACCAATAAACACTGATGAAGTATAGTTTTAATTTCAAAACAATGAGTATGAAAAGTACAAATATAATTTTAAGAATCATATTCATTCAGTCAGGGAGATGAAATAATCTATGCAAATAGTATGTCCAAAAGAAAATATTCAAAATACCTCTGATTTTATACGTCAAACACACAGCATATTTTATGAACCATTTACAAGATAATAATTACTTACAGAAAGTACTCTATAAATAACTCAGGAGAACAGATACTCAATTTTTTTTATAACAGTTTCTGTAAAGGTTTCAGCTGAAAAGAGTCAAAACTTACTGGTCTTTGTCAAAAAATACTTGTCAGTTTTCAATGAATGCAAAGCAATAACATCGTTTGTCACATTTTGCATTAAAAAATTAAGATGAGTTTTGATACAGGATTATAAATCATCCCTAACTCATCTGAAAGTATGTGTAGGCTTATGAACTTTAAAGATCTTTTTAATGAAAATGGCTGAATTCCAAATTTACAGCCTCACACAAACTTATGGGTTTTTTTGTTATTTCAGTTCATACTGTAATCACGTTCATCTTTTAGAAGGTATCAAATGCTCTGTGTTGCATCATGCCCTTGAAACTGCACCATTTAGAAGGAAGGGAAATATTCAGTGTCTCCTCTGTAGAAGACTACCCGACCCTTTTGAAGTAAAGGGAAATTTTTTTGTATGGCAAATACATTTCTGGAAACTGCCTGTGATAGTATGTGAATATGTTGACACAGTTTAGCTTTGTCACACTTTGTATTTGATCTGAACACTCATTTAAATCAGTATATTACACAGTTACATAAAAAGCAAAAGCTCACTAATTATAGTTACCCACATTACATTCGGAAAAAATATAACAGATGTATATAGTATCTTTGTCTCCTCGGTTTTCAATGACAAAAGAAAAAAGCTATAAATGCTTCAAGCACGTAAGCATACATAAATTTTTTAAGCACACCCTTTCTCCTGAGCTGTAGCATTTAGCCTTAATGACATTTTTGCCAGGACTACAGGTGATATGCAAGAGTTTCTTTTGCCTTTTTTTTTGTTTGGTTTGTTGGTTTTGGGGGAGAAGGGGGTTCATTATTTTTTTCCAGGAGGATATTATTCCTGTCACTAGTAATCATTAGAAATAGAAATAAAATCCACATGAAATGGCATGGTTTCCTTTAAACTGTCACACAATTGCCTTTATTATTCCAGCTGGCTTGGAGAAAGAAAGTGCTCTTTGTTAATGAGAACAACACAACTCAGCCCATTATACCAGCTTTAACCTAATAAATCAAATATTTGCACATTTCCCTTTCATATTTTTCCAAATAGACTTTTTCTCACAGACATAAACCCTAGTGTGGAGTAGGTGTCGTATCCAGATACTTTAAGAACCAAAACTGAAGGGGAAGGAGTCTCTGTAATTTCACAGAGCAGGGAAGGCTGGGTGAAAATGTCCCAAAGGCAGAGAGGATGTGAAGTACCTTTTCCTATTTATGCTTGAGTATAGCTTTCATTAATGTTACCATGTGAACTTTATATTAAAATGCTTCCTCCAATAATTTTTAGCGGGCTACATTCCTGTATCTCTAAACACTGGATGAATAATAGCATGGTTGCTAGTGTTAGTGGAGGGACAGTGTCACAAACCTATCTTAAAAACTGTGAGAATCTTAGCCCATATTTTAGCAAAGGACAGGGAAATGCCAACTGGTGTTACGATTTCTTCCAGGCAGTAGTGTAAGCTAGAAGTTCACACTAACTCATGAATTCTTGAACTTCAGCAACATTCTCAATGCATGACGTCAAGCTGCTTTCTCTGATCGGACCACGCTTATGAAGAGAAACATTTCCAGTGCGCAATTTCTGATTTAACACAGAAGAAAGTTTGGTTGCTGCATCTTCTCAATTTGTGCTTGCAGCCCACCACTAAAGTTTTGTTTCCTTACACAAATAAAGGAGTGCAAACACTTCAGGGATACATTCTGCCTTTCAAGAACTCAGAAAACCCAGAAAAGCTCTATTACAGTTGGATAAGTCCTGATTAGGCATCTAAAGGAAAACACAGCAGAAGCTGCAGAAGAGCGCTGACACTGGCAGAGGAGAATAAGAGCATCAAGCAAGGAGTCAGCGTATGCAGCTTGGGATGAGGTTGAGCACCCTAAAAGGGGGTCAGGAAGCTCGACATTGATAGCAATGAGTAGACTCTGTGAGTGAAGGAGGACCATGGTGGGTAAATATTTCTTCAGAAAACTTTTGTGAGGAAAAGATTTGCAATGGGGTTTTGAAGGGTCATTTGGCTTGAATTGGCTTTGCCAGCCAGTAGGAAATCACACTACTGTTGTGGTTATCTCTGCCATAAATTACACAGCTTCTCTTTGAGCACCATGTACTGAGGAAAGCAGCATCTCCCCTGCTTCCCTGTGACCTAACCCACCATGTTGACTCTTCACTTGGTTGGTAGGAATGTGTGGCTGATATCCTTCACTGGAAGAAGAGACCAGTGTGGTAGAGAGAGGTAAGACGTAAACTGCTTGTTGTGGGTAGATTTATTGCTTTCTAAAACATTTTTACGCAGTGCACGTAGTTAACAACCTGTATTTCTCTGTGCTTAGAAACGACAACTGTGAAGGCTCTTACGGGGACAATAATGTCATTATTTAAACACAAAAGGACATATTCTGTGCTGTCTGTTCGTGTAAGCCCAGAGTGCCCTTTCTCTGGAGTTTCTTTAGCTTGTCACAGCTGAGTCCTGCTGCTGTAAAGTGCCTGACAGCTTTACCACCAACACCACTGAAGCAGGATTGCGTCCTAAGAGTCGGTTATCTTTAAACTGCCTTCAAATAACTGACTCCTGTTTGAAAAGCCTTCTAATAATAACCCAATTTAATACAAATAAATACAAGAACAAAATTAAAAATACTTTCTATGTACAATACAGGGGAAATTTGTACATGAAGCTTCACAAGACGCTGCAATACAGGATAGGCTCCATTAAATAGGTATAGCATTCATCATGATAATGAGGTAGTGTTATGTTAGAATGGATAGTAAAGACCTACAGTAAACCTCCAAAAATATTGAGTATGACCTAAATGTTTCCAGAAGCCTGCACATCACCTATAAAGGCATTTTTTTCTAAACTAGATGTGTTGTTTACATTTCATGAAGAAGATTTATTGAGCAATATGAGCCATATTATTTCAGTTGCCCAAAGTCAAAGGCGCAAACTTTGCAACTGGTCACAAAGGCAGATAAAAGTATAATTCAGGAGAACACAAAGGAATTGTGTTTCCTCTTTAGAGACTCCCTTGTCGAATCTTCATGCAGAAACTATTGATTATCTTTCAAAGGTGTTTTTTTTTTTAAATACATACCAGTGACTTCATCTGTCTAGAGCTGTCTGAACTTCAAACAGATTTGGGAAATACAGTAGATAAAAGGAATTTATGAGAAATAAATTATGTCACAAAAATGGAAGAAGTCTTTCCCCAAAAAGAAGGGTCTTTTAATAGAAAGAATAACCTTTTCCCTGCTTATTGATAATCAGGAAGTTGAGATATAAATATATGTATCAATGAATAATTTAAATGAGACTTTTAAAATAATAATTTTCAAATTATGCATAAAAATCTGTCAGTTCTTTCACATTATTATGAAAATGTATTTTACTTTCTAATTTGAATGTAAGTTAATAATGTTTGCTAATTTAGATTTTTGTATCCTGAATCTGGTCACATCTGCGAAAAGTTGACATGCACCTCCCTTACTCTCTCTGATGACATTCACAGAAAGACATGAAGGACCCTGAAGAAGCACAGGCATCTTGTGCAGTGTTTATTGCTTGTGATTAGGGAAAACTCCAGCAGTATATCACACTGAATTAACAACTTGAAGGCATCAAGGGTAGCCTGGACAGCTGTGTGCCCCAGTTCTTTCTTTAAGTCAGGCAAAATAGTGACCAGAAAACCCTCTCCCAAGTGACAGCCTTCTCACTGAGCCCCTGGGAAAGCGGAGAGGTGTAAGCATCCTCAGATGTCCTCTCTCTGAGGTCTGATGCTTGTGCTTGAACCTTGCTCCAGAGGGAGGTGGAGATGCCGAAGCTCAGGTATGGGGAACTTGGCAAATGAGCAGGGCCAGGAACCTGGGTGGTTGCAACTCTTCCCATGGACACAAGTGTAAGCGTACGGTGTGCTCTTTTAGCAGAAAAGTGGGTGCTTCTAGCTCTCACCAAAGGGTTGGTAGAAAAAGAATCTGGAGTTCTCAGTATATACAGCGGCAATAAAGTTGCTGAGAGTCTTTGTTTTCATTACTCACTAATAAGGTTAAAATAAAAATATTTTCTGTTAATTAAAGAATGAGGTGAGAACACTGAAAAGACCAAAGAATTTAAATTAAACAGATTTTAATTTATTGGGGGGGAGGGGGAGGAGGAGATTTTTTTTTTAAATGCTGTAATGTGGGGATGCAGACCTTTTCCTGAGGTTACTGTAAGGGAGAATGACTATAAACTACACCACTTTAGCTTGATTGGTCTTTATGTTACTAAAAGCCCATTTTCAGAGCTATTTGTACCAGGGAATTGTTTCTTCAACATTATGAGAATCTGCTTGGTTGGGTGGTGGGACTGGAGGAGGGGACAAAAGGCTCAGCACAAGGCATGAAGGAAAAAGAGCTGCTGCTCTGTGCAGGTGGGGTTCTCCAGGGATTTTCTACCTGACAAACACTCCCTACACTTCCTATTCTATCCTCTGGATGCTCGGGCAGAGGCAGAGGCTGTCTAAGAAGACTAACAGTGACATTCTGCTAGGTCTGCCCCTACTTGATGTGTCCGTGCTGGTAGTTCTCCTGTTTATTTGACACAGTTGACTTATGATGCCTTGGTCGTGGCTTGTTTGTCCAGACGGGCTCTTCATTCTGGCAGATTTGCTTTCAAGTGCCATCTACCTCCGCAAAGGTACCTTTAGATCTGCTTTTAGTGAAGCGGGTGGGGAGGGAAACTGACAGGTAAAATTGCCGTGTTGTTGAAAAAAAACCAGACACGTGTACGCTCTGTGAGAGGCAGTACTTTAGATGCCTTTTCACTGACAGGTTTAAAATGCAACATTTGTCCTTTCCCTTTGTCAGCCTGGTTCGGCTGTTTTTCAGTACTGTTAAAAAAAAAGGGAAAATGTGGCAGTCTCGCCTTCCAGTACTGTTAGCAGGTAATTTGCTTAACTAATAAAGTGCATACAAATGAGTAGATCTCATGTATATTCGTCTAACAAATCTACCAGCTGTTACCAAACTACATGAGGGGAAATGTAAAGGATGAAAAAGTCCCATAACTCACCTATGCCAGGAAGGGAGAAATCTTTCTCTGTAGCATCACTTGAGCGTAAGTGATGAGTCCAGAATGCCTTCTAGCACCACAGAGCTACTGAGGTGTGCGCAGCATCTCCATGAAGCATGTAAGAATAATGTCACATTGCTCAGGCTTCCCCCACAAACCCAAAATTGCTAAGAGAGCTTTTGGACCCCAAAATCTGCCTAGCCTTCTAGCCAAATGGCAAGATGTGAGGCCAAACTCTGAAAGGGGACCTCTGTAAATCTTGCTTTGATCCACCAGGTTTGGAAGAAGTTCTGGGCAGCATACATTTTGGAGTTGTACCTTTAATTACCCACCTTGGGCATTTCAGGTTGTTTAATTTAACATTCTGCTGGAAACCCTTTAAAAAGCAGTGGGTCTGTTACAGATAAAGTTTTATATTTTTATTCTTTTTTTTTCAACTGTTCTTGTCCCCAAGGTTGCAGACAACTTACTCTGTGAGTAAAAAGATCTGTTATTGCCTAAATGAGAACCTACCCCTCTGCATTATATGGGAGTAATGTAGGATGTAAGAAGTGGTGACCCTTAATAATAGATTTTCTTCCATTTCCTTCACTGAAACTTCAAGGACTGCATTTTGATTCTTCCTTCATGTTTTTACCTCAGAGGCTGGCATGTTAGGGTTATGAAACTAGAAAAGCTCTAGTCAGATCAAAAGAGGTGGCAAATAAGTACATTAAGTCCATAAAATCCTCCCCTTCAACATATATATGTTTTATGTGAGCACAGCATCAGTGCATTATAGCACCAAATCAATGTAATTTACACAGCTTACACAAGTTCTCTCTATCCTGCTTCTACCTCTTCCCTCCTAGCATAAAATAAAATTAATAAAATAAAATAATTCCTTATACATTTCTCAATAAATGCACTTCTGATACCTTTCTTATCAAATCAGTCTGACACTTTTTCGTTTCAAGCCTGACGTGCCATTAAATTGATGTGTAAAGATTTTTAAAAGCCTTACAAACCAACTTAATTTATACATTTCTTAATGGTATAAGGTAAAAATGGCTTTTTAAAATTGAGACACTCTTATCACGTGTTTTAAAATCCATGTCTTTAAGGAGTGCAATGTGTCATATTTTAATCTGTCACAGTGACTGCTTCACTCATTAGTTGCTATGTCTGGTGTTAGAAATGTATAGCCACTGTAACCATGAAAATTCAACATTCATGCTCCCGCCTGAGGATATGTTTATTTTGAAACAAGAACTCCATTGTGCTTCATTCATGCAACATTTACATGGAACTAATTATGGACACCATGAAATTTGCAGCCTGCACAATAATGCTGACTATTACACCTGCAATTTGATCATTTCTTGGTTTCCTTCTAAGAATGTCTGCTTCTGCATTCAAGAAGTTACACTAAAGAAATCCAGTGTTAATGAGTATCATAAATCAACTAAAAAAATCCATAGATGTGTTTTTTTTATGGGAAAGGAGTAGAAGTTATGAAATGTAACCATCAATTACCTTTGCCACTACTTTCTATTCAAGAAACTGTGTGAGAAACAGAGACAGCTTTGGACTGCATTTTAAAGCCTTTGAGCTTGCGTGCTGCTTGGTAAAATCTTGGAAATGGCAGAGGTCATACTTTCCAGAAGATGTGACTGGGACCTATCATGTGATAGTAGCATTGGCTTAAGAATGAGTAAGTGTAATACAGTGGCAGACCTTGAGTGAAGAATTTGGGGCACAAGAAACTCTCGCTTGGGCTGGGTGGTACTACTCCTGCTGGTGTAAGTGAAAACATCAGAACCCATCCACAAAAGGAAACTAGCTCTGTCTGCAGAGCCGCATCCAGAAACAAGTAAGAAATTGAAACTGTTTTTTAAATCCTGGTATAATACAATAGCTATAACTATTGAGGAACATCACTTTGTTTAAATGAGGGCTCCCAAATCTCTCCAGGGGCATTTTCTCATGCAAGTGCTTTGTAGCGAACATACCTATAAGCCACAAAGCTCTGATTGCCTGCACAATTACAGTAGCCTCAGCAAACTGAAAACTACTCTTTTACCAGCATCACAACAGGAAATGCTCTAAAATACAAAAACTGCCTTTATGTAGCATTAGGGAGTGCAAGGGGTGGAAATTTTCCATACTTTGCCTTAGGATCTTTCACAGTATTTACCAGAGTGATTTTTCATTGCAGTCTTCTACATGCAGCCAGGTTACAGTCACAGACTCTCCCCAAGTGAGTAAAAACATCCAATGGTCATAAAATGTCTATTGTCCTATAAATGGCAATATAATACATACCGTCTTCTCTTCAGTCACAGTGACAAAATGTATAGTCCCTTGGTGATAATCAATATTACTATGATGCCAACTGTTATGAAGTATTATTTTTGTCACCTCTGTTTCTTTTTTGAGATGCGGTAGAATTAGTTTGATTAGTTTCTTGGTTAACTGCTTATTTGTTTGTGCTTGTGTTCATAAGTGAGTGGGCGTGTTAGGAATTCACTGAGAAAAAGCTAATTTAGAGAAATTAATTTTGCTTTTAATAGCCGATTTTATTAATTATTTTTTAATTCTTTCAAGAGAAAGCCCTACAGTAAAGAGCCAGTCTGTGTGAAATTCCTGCCTATAGCACTGAGGTTCCCCTTAACTGAAATTTTCATCTAGTACAACATAAACTGGGGAAGAGCAAAGAGCAAGACCAAAAATCAGGTGCTCTGCATCTGCAGAGAAGCTGATTATTCCCTGGCTGATTACTCCCTGGTCCTCTTAAGACAGTCATTGGATAAAAACAAATAGGGTAGAATATTCTGGAAAACGTCTTAGAAAGTCCTATCAGCCTTGGAGTAAAATTTCATGAGAAATAGACCCCTGCCACTATGCACTATTGGACGTAGAACTAAGATGTGTTACAAGAAACCAAGGAAATTTTCTTCTTCAACACTGCTTTATTTGGGTCTATGCTTTTCAATTGAGCCATTTTTTCCAACTCCTCTGTTTTACTTAAATCACCACTGGAACACGTCTCGTCTCATTTTAGTGTCACAGCAGGATATGATCTTGATTACAATGTTGGAAGCATAACTCAAAAAAGACACCCCAAAATGCACATCCTATTCTGTTTCTCACCTGAGGAAGATTTTAGGTATCCAAGAGTATTCAGTTTGCTGAACTAAATTAGTTTGTCTAATCAGAAAAACAACCCTTGCCTGCAGACCTTGCCTGCCACAGTCTTGTTCCAGCTGCCACTCAAGGATTCATTTAGGCTCGCTCTTCGGTGCTGTAACTAATCCAGCAGCTTAGGTTGTTGTCTTTACAGAGGATATTGCAAGTCCTCATTGCTCTGCTTATACCTGAGGTTTCCAAGATTAATAATGCAACAGAACCATCGCAGCATATTTTGAGAACATCTTTTTTTTTTTTTTTTCCTTTCCTGATACAACCTGCTTTTTACCTGAACCAACAAATGCTGTGCTTTATCTTAGCCCTGGGAATGCATGCTAAGCATGCGGTTGGGTGCTACTGGCTAATCTTTTGAAAGAGAGGACACTGGGATATGTAAATTTTTCACAATAGGGTGACTGAACTCCTCTTTCATTTGATTCCTCTCTTGTCACAAGATGATTTGCATTTTGACTTTTTCATGTGTTTGTAAAAATGAAAACATTTTAAATCACAGGAACTATTGCCTTTCTGATAGTCTTACAATGTATGTACAATACAACTTAAAATAGTAGGTTTTTTTATAACGATCACAAATAACATATTAACAATAAAGCTGTCTAAGCTGGCATTTAGAGACTCTTGCCGCCCACTCTTTTTGGACAGATTTGGGCCCTCATAGCAGGTCACACTGGTGACTTTGAAAGTCGTTAGAAGAATCTGGAGCTGGATTTGGTTTTTAAGGGGGAGTCATTCGGCAGACAGAGGAGCTCAGGTATTCAGAGCAATGGGATGCTAAGCAGACAGCCTGCTATGGCTTGGTACACCTGGAATTTTTCCAAAGCATATGGCTTTATTCACAGGCATAATGAGCTGCAGTAATCAGCCATGAAGATTATGAACGTGTGGATCTCCATGAGCAGTTGCTGTAAGCACAACTGGATCTGAAAGGGTGGGAGGCATTCATCTGACCAGTCACAGGTGAAAGAGAACAGATTTGCTGTTAAGAGTTCAGTAAGACTTCACTACCTGAACAGAATTAGCAGTCTAATACCAGGTGATCTTGGCATTTGTGGAAGTTACAGTTCAGAGGACTGTTACCCACTTGCTTTTTCCTTCCAACATTTATATTTGGCCAGCTACTTCTCATGGCTGACTTTCTATAGGTAGGCATGTTACTGATCATACCTGTTGGAGAGAGGCACGAGAAAGAATGTTGTTCTCAGAGATTTGCTTCACCTTTTTGTTCTCTGGTTGTGGCATCATTAAAAGCACTCCTAAGGTCTCTCTGAATTTGGGGCACTACTTAAACACAGCCTTTGA
Source organism: Larus michahellis (assembly GCF_964199755.1). Taxonomy (NCBI): domain Eukaryota; kingdom Metazoa; phylum Chordata; class Aves; order Charadriiformes; family Laridae; genus Larus; species Larus michahellis. The sequence goes on from NC_133930.1 coordinate 66,194,748, forward strand.
CTGAAGAGGAAATCAGAAAAGAAAAGCATTTGCAAAAAATCCACATCCAGTGAGGGATTTTCCTCTGGGGAAGTCTCAATCCATCGTGTGTTATATGTGTCTCTCCAGCTGATTATAGGCATTCGCTCAGCTGCTTCTCTCTGAATTTGTCAGGTTTCTAATGCAATATATAAATGTGTTCCTGCTTGACTCCCACAGCCGGTTTTGATCAGGCTCCTATAAAAAGGAAGTTTCAATTAGCAGTGATCCAAATGTATTCTGGAGGTATATTTTTACGGCTGCTCAACGAATAGCAGCCTTTGTTCATAAGGGTGCGTGTGACTCCCAAAATCAGCGCAGCCAGAACTGTGAGTCACCACCACAAGCACCGTACTTTGTTGCAGAGGTCAGACTCTGCCAAAACCAGAGGAATTAGCTAGCCAGATTGAATTAGTGGTTGAAACACATTAATTTATGCTACATAAATGTTATTGTGGCCCTGTGGGCAAGTACTTAGGTCATATGCTTTATGAACTATTTGCACCAAGAGGGCTTTCCAGCCGTAAATCAGCTCCAAAGTAAGTGCACCTTTGCAAAGCGTTCACAGCTCTGCGCTGCCTCCACCTCATCCACACTGACTCCAGCGCTTGGCAGGGCAACGGCTCGCCGTTCTGCCATGTGCTTTACAGGATTTCCTGCAAAAGGAGTGGATCAGTGGCCAGAGCGGAGCGGGTCTAGTGGAGAAGCCGAGACCTTGCCTCCCATGTCGCTGGTGGGCAGCTGTGGGGCTGTGGCCCCAGGCGTCTGGCAGCAGGCAGGGCTGCTCCAACCGCCGCAGCTGCGTGGTCAGTGGAAACCTTGATATCTCAAACACACACACGCACACAACCCAGCCCTTGACAAGGCTGTTTCTCTTCTGGGGGAGGAGGGGAATTAGATACACTTTTGGACAGATTACTTCAGAGTGAAAAAAAAAAAGTAGAAGTAAGTGTTTCCTGGCTGCAAACTGTGGTAACTGAGGACACGTGCCAAGAAAGAATTATGCATAAACGATAGTGTTTAAACTTGTTTTTGTGTGTTTGGATGCGTCTCTGCCAAAAATCTGACAGGGCCTCATTGTTGGAGCTTTTTCATCATGAAGCCACTGACTACACCCAGCAAACGTTTCATAAATAATGAAATAATTGGGGGCATTTAGTGTTGTCTGTTGGTGTCAACAGCTGCATGTAACACACTGCGCTTTCCAGCAAGCCAGGTAAACGCTAGAGCAGTGTGAGAAGCGAGGCAATGTCCGTCTCCAGGGAGGAATGGTCTTTTTTAAACAAGCATATTTCACTCGTAGCTCCGATTCCACTTCGTTTGTTTGATTCAGGTTGCGCCTGCCTTTGCACAAAGGGTTATTTGTTTTACGATTGTTCATTTTTGTTCAGCTCAGCTAGCACATCCACTCCCTTGCACCGCTGCCACTGCGACGCTGCACATACATCTTCCCCTACAGAGTACCACAACACATGCCTCCTCTTGTTTTTAAATGTTACGACAGCCAGCATCCTTATTGGGTATCTCCAGTACTGCTGTTCTCAAGGACACAACCACCCTGTTTCAGACTCTAGACTGCAACTCGCTTCTACCCACGTTCCCTGGTCTCTGGGCTTGTTGATTTAGGAATCTCGGACGTTAATCATCTGCTGTAAATGACGTTTTCCTTTATGCTGAATATTTCAACGGGATCACAAAAAGAATGTTTTTATAGCATTAAATATTCATTAAATCATGCTAAAATAGTTAAGGGGATGTGGAATAGATGAAGCTTTGAAAGTATAAATATTTAACATTTTAATAGCTTTTCACAGGACATTTTTTTTTTGTTTTTCATGAACCTTGTGCTGTTACCACACATTTGTTTTTTGAATGGGGAAAAAAAATATTCTTTTTAGTGTTTCCTATTATAAATGAAAACCTTTAGTCTACTTAATAGCTTTTTGGTTTTGCTTAGCTTATGAAAAGAAAAAAAAAATCAGGTCTGATAACTGCCAGCCCTGCTTGTGTGAGTAATCTCCATTCATCCTGCTCCTGAAACACTCCTGTGTTGACTGTTTTTACTGCAGGATCCAGTTTACCGTTACAAGGATTGCAAGATGGCTATTAAAACTCCCAGAGTGTAGTTTTTCTGCATAAGTAGCTTTTTCTAGAAAGCAAATAAATGATTGTCTGAAGTGAGGTTGATTTTCAGCAATAATGAATCCATATGTTTCCCATTAAACCAGTCTTCAGAAAACTCATGACAGAAAGAAAAATCATTAGCAGTGACAAAAGAAATTCCTGTGTGACTTATATGAGTTTTTCTTTTGTTTTTCTTTTAGATGTATCTCCATTCTCTTTGTGAAACCAGAACCACAGCACGTAGCGTTGGGTCGCAATGGTTATGTGTTTCCTAAGCAACTGTTTAATCAATAGAAGTGGTAGGCTAGGTATTTACTACATTTCATTAATTGGGTTAAGGAAGTAGGGATATTTATGACAATTATTTGGAAAGCTGTGTAAAAAGATAGCCAGACAAACAAACCTCCATAATCCACTTATACCTCACAGATGTCAAAGGGCTGAACAAGCCTATTAAACAAGCTGTACGCCTGTCTGTTTGGAGGAGCTGTTAAATCATGAATCTCTGCACAGCACCTGAGGCAGTCAGTTAATAAAGATCTTTTGTAGCCGATTTCTGTTCTATTAAGGATGGACATAAAGCAGAATAATTTAAAATGTGTCAATAACTCCAGGCAAAAATGCTTAATGTAAGAAGCATCATCTTCCTAACTTGTAGTCAAGCATACACAGTGGTAACTAGTAGGTGGAATGCTACTTGTGGGATGAGAAATCATTTTTTGATAGATAAAGTGGGGTTTTTTTAGCAAAAATATCCCATAGTGGTTTATTATTGTGGTGTTTGTCTGGAAGACAGACCTGAGCTTTAAGAACGGAAATTAACTTAGTCAACTTTTCCTAGGAGAGAGTCTGAAAATTTGGCTGCCCTTTCAGATGGATGAATCTATAAAGCAGAGACTCTTTCACATTTTGTTATTGGAAAGGACTGCGCCACTCTGCACTTCTGGGGGCACGTGCTTCTGGCGGTGTTCTACGCGGCATGATGCAGCCGGAGTAGGTGGTGACGGCGGTTTAGCGCTGCAGCTCCACGGAGGAACATGACCTGTGTCTTGCTATAAGCTGCATCTCAATGACCATGCTGCAGAGCCACTAGCCCCATGCACAGCCCCGACCTGCGCGCGCCTGCTGGAAGAGTAGCCACGATGTGCGCTACAGCGTTTTTCTGAGGACACGTTCCCGTGGATTTGTGAGCAATGGGTGCTAATTTGGCAAAAGCTCTCTGCTTTCAGCACCCATGACTGGGGTTTCGCCAAAGCCGTGCTGCTGAGTGGGGCTGTGCGTCGCTCCCGCTTGGGACTGGCATGTGTGCACCAGCCAGAGTACGCAGTGAGAGTCAGGCCTGGAGAGTGCCTTCGGAACAGTAAATGGAGATGGAGGAGGAAAAACATAAACATATGTATATTGCTCAACAGATAAGTAGTACTGATTATCTCCAGGGGATGAGAACAGCTAGTCTGACTTTACGTTCCCCTTTTCAGAGTCAGTGTTTTCTGCCTCCTGCCTACAGCTGGGACACGGCACCCTCTTCCATAGTATTTGCTCTGTGTTCTTCCTGTCGCTTTTCATGGATATTGCCTGAATGAGGAGAGAAAAGTAGGCCAAGGTACGGCTTAAAAAAGAGGGGGGGGAAAAAAGCCGGAGGCCTATGCTAATGGTTATACTTGAATTGTCTAGAGACGCAGCAGAGGCTTTAATTAAATTCCCTATATTTAGTAATTTTTTGGCAGTTTTGATTGATTTATTATGTGTTACATCTGGTCTTGATTTACTGCATTGCATTTATACTACTGTTTTGTTTTTGTCGCTTATGTGCTGCATATTAGTCATGAGTTCTTGTGGTTTGCAGTTTTTGAGTTACACTGTGCAAAACATTCACGCTACAACTTGAAACCAGGTGTTTCAATATGAAAGCAAATCACTCCAAGATTTACACAAACCACTGGGTTAGCAACCCATAGAGTTTGTCAAAATGTATTTGTTTAGGTTGGAATTTTGTTTCTAAAGTTGACGGTGTCTGCAGTGAATTTTCAGATGGGCATGTTTATAATGTGTGATACAGTTCGTATTGTAATTATTTATCTTATTAATTAATTGTCTTTATGATTTTTTTAATGTACTTGCTCTGAAAAGCCAAACCAAACCAAACCAAAAATCATAACAATCCTAGCTCTGACTATGGCAAGGGATTTTAAAATGAATGCTAATACACAGGAAAATAAAGTTATCTGGCCTACCATTAAGTTTAACAAGATGTTTCCTATGAAACACAGCATGGTTGTGATATAAAATATCTAAGATCTTAGGTGTCAGGAATTGTGCAGCTGCTTGAGAAATCAATGTACTTGTTTAGCTCAAAATGCTAGTAAATTATTACAGAGACCACTTAATAGAAAAATCATCTCAGCCACGGAAGCACTGAAGTGAGTATTCTGAACCTTCATAAATTTCAGTATATTCATTGTGTCAAGCACACTCACAAGGTCACCAAGGGCAAAGGAGACATTGCAAATATTTTTAATGTGCTCGTCACATCACAGGATTGAAAATGTTCATGATTTCTCTGGAAGAGGATAGATGGTAGCTAGGAATTCAAAAGAACATATTAATACCTTAATTATCATGCCTCTTTCTGGTGTTGATAGTTAATGTGGAATTTCTTCTTTTGCAGATGTATGTGTGTATATATATATATATATTTGTATTTTCTGGAGGACAGTGTGTGTTTCAATCACAAGTAATCATGCCTGGATTTTCTGAGCTTCTGTGGGGCTGGCTGGAATCTGATCTTGTTTGCACCAACCTAATAATAATGATTTCAGGATTATACTGATTTCATTGGAGTTTCCATTGATTTCTGTTGGCATCAGAATCTGGTTCCTGTTGGTAAAAGAAGGCTTTTCATGTGCCTGTTTTCTAAAATGGATATTTTCCTTGTCCTCTGTTTTTTTCTGTCTTAATCTTATTTTTATTGCTTTGTCTTTCTTTTAAAGCAAGGCCTCCTCTTTGTCTTTGTTCCTGCAGTTTTGAAAGATGCAATCCTCAGTGTCAGGACAGGCTTGAGGTTGTCCTACTCACTGACTCTCCTGCCACACCTCACTGGTGTGCACGCTTGCTGCCTCCCCAGTTGTGCTGGATGACCGTCCAATGTGACTTTGAATGGAAAGCTGATATGAACATTTTTAAATACGTCTTTTACTCATTTGTTTTTCAGAAGACCATTTCTCCAGTACAGCATGCTGCATGGCTCAGCCCAATGGAGCAAGGGGGTGGTACACAGACGTATACTGCTATCAGAAGCTACTTAGAGAAAACTGTCCTTGTTTCCACTAAAATTATCTAAGAAGCAATGTATGAATGGCTAATGTCTAAAATAAAATTTTTAAAAATACTGATTTTAAAATACTAATTTAAAAAAAATAATAAAAATAATAACGTAGTAAATGTGGAACTTGGTATCAGGTAAATCCTGGGTAATGCAATTTTAGGCTTAGCTGTTAGGAACCTGGGAACGTTAAGAGAAATTAAGTCTCTACTTCTGAAGCGCAAGGTTCTAAAGAAGATGGTTAGGCCCTGACTCATTTTCTTGGTACTGATTTCTGAAGAGTTTGGGTACTCTGAGTTTATTTTGAGTGAGAGAAAAGGGAGTGAAAAAATTTTGCAAGTCTCTAGGTACCTCAGATTCCAAGGATCTCAGCTGGTGCATCTTAAGCCTACATGTGCATGGTGGGTTGACCTTTGCTGGACACCAGGTGCCTCCCCAGCAGGACATGGGGAGCAAATACAATGAAAAAGCTTGTGGGTCAAGATAAGGACAGGGAGATCCCTCACCTGTTAGTGTCATGGACAAAACAGATGTGACTTGGGGAAAATAATGTCATTTATTATGAATTAATATCACAGTATGATAGTGGTAAAGAAAGCAAAATTAAAACCACATTCACCTGCCACCCCTCCTTCTTCCCAGGCTCAGCTTCACTCCTGAGTCTTTTACCTCCTCCAACCCAGCGGTGCAGGGGGACAGGTAATGGGGGTGCAGCCAGTTCCCAACACTTCCCTCTGCTGTTCCTGTTTACTCATGCTCTTGCTGTGTTCCAGCTTGAGTCCTCACCATAGGATGTACTCCTTCAGCATGGGTCCCCCATGGGTCACAGGTCCTGTCAGAAAACCTGCTTCTGTTTGGGCTCCTCTTCACAGGCTGCAGCTCCTGTGAGGAGCCTGCTCTGGCATGAGGTCTCCATGGACTGCAGCTTCCTCAGGGCTATACACCTGCTGTGAAGTAGAGTCTTGAACGGGGTGCAGGTGGATATCTGCTCCACTGTGGTCCTCTCTGGGCTGCAGGGGAACAACTTGCTTCAGCCTGATCTTCACCACAATCTTCACAACTGGCTGCAGAGGGATCTCTGCTCTGGCACCTAGAGCACCTTCTCCCCTTTCTTCTTCACCAACCTTGGTGTCTGCAGAGTTGTTCCTCTCACATATTCTCACTCCTCTCTCTCAGCTGCTGTTGCACTGTAGTTTTTCCCCCTTCTTAAATATGTCATCACAGGGATGCTACCACCATTGGTGATGGGCTTGGCCTTGGCCAGCGGCTGGTCCATCTTGGAGCTGAATGGCATTTGTTCTGTCGGACATATGGGAGGCTTCTGGTGTCTTGTCACAGAAGGCACCTCTGCAGCCCCACTTTCCCCTGCTACCAAAATTTTGCCATCTAAACGCGATGTGATAAAGGGGTAAATGTTATTTATTTATCTATTATTGTGTCAACTGCTTCAGGTAGCATAGGTACAGGGCCTGTCCTTAAGCACTAACAGAAACAAAGTAGGCAGCAACATAAGAAAAAGAGAGGAAGACACTGAAGATGTGAGGAAGACTGGGTCTTTGGTGTGTTATTTCCATTTTGTGCAGTCTGGTGGTTACTGTTCCTTTTTTTGTTGTTGTTCTTTTTTTTTTTTGGTATAATCCAATTTAGGCCTGCCAGAGAAATTGGAACAAATGTTATCAGCTTTGGAAGACTGAGGAGCTGTTGATATGTGGATTTGAATCTATGAATCCTAATTTATGGAAAGCCAGTTGGAAAAAATGGTGCCATGCATTATAGCTTATTCTTCTTTTCTGATTATGGAGTATATCTTTATACTCTAATCTAAAATGGAGAAACACCAGACATTTCAGATTATCCATATTTCTGTTATCAAAGACATGAATAAATAGCAACTATTTTTTATGTTGTCAATGAAAGCATTTTAAGATCTGTATTTTTGGTGACTGAATGAGACTCTTAGAAAATGCAGGATTAGAAAGGTAAACGTTGGGAAGTATGCTTAGCTGGGAGGAAATATGAAGAGTTGGGAAGAAAGAAAAGCACTGGGAAGAAATCAGTTGGCACTGAGATATTTGGCTTTGTTACTGCTTTCAAAATCAGCAGTAATTCAGGCACTGAATACTAGTTCAAAATCCGATTTGTAGCTGTGAGAATAAAGGACAGTATAGCATACTTTGCAACTTTTCTTATTTCCTTCCTCTCAAAGGCTCTCTGCTTTTGAAAATCTGCCAATCCAGATGTGCACTCTGTTGACCTAGATGGTTGCTTTTTATGATTTTTTAGATAAAGGCTGGGAAAAGAGAATTAAAATAAGTTACAGCTAAGTCCCTGTAATATAGACTGGAAAGTAGTTTGCATTTTTCAGCTATGTGAAGTTTGACTAATGTAGATAGTTTACAACAGTCCTATAAGGAAGGCTGCAACTTCTTACAGTCCCCCTGCTTTCAGAGGAAACAACATCACGTGTATAAATGTGCTCCTCACTCAGATTTAACTTCTCGTTCATTGACACTATGGTTTTGTTATTCAAAATTAAAAGTTGTATGTACTAGTGCTAGGTTTTTATATGCAAATAAAAGACTTATAAAGGACAGCTGGGCGTTCTTCGTTTTGTCCCAATCATTCACTGCACATCATTTGGTGATTCATACTAGATCACATTTAGAAATGCTAAACTGTGACTTTCTAGATAACTTTCTCATTGAATTTCACTATTGTCAGGAAACTAGCTGCTTGAGAGGTTTTGCAAACATTCAGAACTTAACTGCTTGTCGTCTCAAATGCAATGAATAAAATTAAAGGAAATCAATGGAGAAGGCTTTCCCTGCTTATAACTTATGATTCTCCACCTCATTTCCTAGTTCTACCTTAAATCTCTGGGCTGTCTTGTTTTACTTTTAAGTACCTCTAGATTTTGGAGAAGCTTTAAGCAGATTGCAAGGAAACTTAAGTTCATGACTCTTTCTCTTAAAATGTTGTGCATTTACTCTGCTGAGACGGAGCTGCCTATATATTGATGTTGACTTCTTTTTCTCCCCCCATGCACAAATGGCAAGAGTTATGGTTAGGCATGCCAAAATAAATAACAAAAAAGCATGGGAAATAGGCAGCTTTTGTTTTTCTTTACATAAGAGATTCGTGTTCTCATTCAAGAGAATTTACATAAGCTCCTACTAATTGCAGACTTATTCCAACAGTATTGACTCAAGCTAAATTATTGGAAGATCTCCTTTGTAAATCACTTGGTTGTTATTTGTTGACATATCAAGTTTATTTCCATTAGAGAAAATGGGTTTCTAAGTTCGTCTTTAACCATTTCAGCATTAGCATTAAAACTGATAAATTACTGCTATAGTGATAGGGAGACAAGGGTCATATGTGGTAGGGCACATGATTTATCCCAGGTTTTTGATCTGGTGAACTGTGGTATTTAATTTGCAAAGTGTTTGCCTGGCTTTTTCAATTCAAATATTTTCTAGGTATAATCTGATTTTGCAGATAAGAAGGGTTATTCTGCAGTACCACAATACAGTTGCTGAAATTTCCAAATGACTTTTCTAAAATGTTCTCAGATTTCTAATTGTCAAAAGTTTGATTTCCCTTTTTTTAATCAAATTTCTTCTTTGCTGTGAAATGACAGATCTAGTATCTAGAATATAGCAAATGTATACAGGGAAGATCTTAAACAATCTTAAACAAAATCTTTATGCAAGCAAGAATTATAAATACAACTTCCACTGACTTTCTGGGGGATTTATCTGCACTGGTCTTCCAAGTTAAGACCCATATCTTCTATTTTCAACATAGTTTTTAAGGTAGAATATATTGCTATTTTATTTTAAAGCACCACTAACCACTGAAGAAATGTTACAACAGTGCAAACTCATTTTTACTGTGCTGGGATGATTCAGTGTTAATAATTTTGTTTCAAAGAGAAAGAAAAGCAAACATGGTGTTTCCTGGGAATAGGTTCATATTAGAATAATTGGAAATGAACTCAGTATTACATTGGTAGATAACAATCAGTTTATTTTCACCTGACACCTTCAAGTATTGCAATTTGATACAGAAAACCTGATACAGTTTTTTTTTTAAAAAAGAAAAACAATGTTTGATCAGCAAAGACTTTTGGAGCAGACGTAGGAGGGAACTAAATATTCATCTTACTATACCTCATCAAGTAGCTGGATTCATCAGATGTGTTCATAGCATCATAGAATCATAGAATCATAGAACGGTTCAGGTTGGAAGCAACCTTAAAGATCATCTAGTTCCAACCCCCCTGCCCTGGGCAGAGACACCTCCTACTAGACCAGGCTGCTCAAAGCCCCATCCAGCCTGGCCTTCAACACTTCCAGGGATGGGGCATCCATAGCTTCCCCGGGCAACCTGTTCTAGTGCCTCACCACCCTTACAGTAAAGAATTTCTTACTGATACCCAATCTAAATCTACCCTCTTTCAGTTTGAAGCCGTTATTATCACCTCCTTATTTTCCATGTGCCTTAGCAGAGATGCCAGGAGGATCTGCTCCATGATCTTGCCAGGCACAGAGGTGAGACCAACCTGTAGTTCCCCAGGTCTTCCTTGTTTCCTTTTTGAAAATGGAGATTATGTTTCCCCTTTTCTAGTCAGTGGGAGCTTCACCAGGCTGACATGACTTTTGAAATATAATGGAAAGTGGCTTAGCAACTTCATTTGCCAGCTCCCTTAGGACCTGCAGATGAATTTCATCAGGTCCCATGGACTTGTGTACCTTCAGGTTCCTTTGATGGTCTCAAACCTGATCTTCTCCTATAGTGGGCAGTTCTTCATTCTCATAGCCCCTGTTTTTGCCTTCTGTGAGTTGGGTGGTGTGGCTAGAGCCCTTGCTGGTGAAGACCAAGGTGAAAAAGTCAATCAGGTTGTATCTGTACTCTGTCTTTTTTGTTAAATCTGCATGCATATTTAAGGACAGATAAACCAGCAAATTGCAGAATCACAGAATGGTAGGGTTGGAAGAGATCTCTGGAGATTGTCTAGTCCAACCCCCCTGTCAAAGCAGGTTCACATACAGCAGGTTGCACAGGAACACGTACAGGTGGGTTTTGAATGTCTCCAGAGACAGAGACTCCACCACCTCTCTGGGCAACCTGTTCCAGTGCTCTGCCACCCTCAAAGTAAAGAAGTTCCTCCTCATGTTTAGGTGGAACTTCCTATGCTCAAGTTTGTGTCCATTGCCTCTTGTCCTGTCCCCGGGCACCACTGAAAAGAGCCTGGCCCCATCCTCCTGACACCCACCCTTTAAGTATTTATAAGCATTGATAAGATCCCCCCTCAGCCGTCTTTTTTCCAGACTAAAAAGACCCAAGCCCTCAGCCTTTCCTCCTAAGAGAGAGATGTTCCAGTCCCCTAATCATCTTGGTAGCCCTTTGCTGTACCTTCTGCAGCAGTTCCCTGTCCTTCTTGAAGCGGGGAGCCCAGAACTGCACACAGTACTCCAGATGTGGCCTCACCACGGCAGAGTAGAGGGGGAGGATGACCTCTCTCGATTTGCTTGCCACACTCTTCTTGATGCACCCCAGGATGCCATTGGCATCTTGGCCACAAGGGCACATTGCTGGCTCATGGTCATCCTGTTGTCCACCAGGACTCCCAGGTCTCTTTCAGCTGAGCTGCTCTCCCGCAGGTCAGCCCCCAACCTGTACTGGTGCCTGGGGTTATTCCTCCCCAGGTGCAGCACCCTACACTTGCCTTATGGAATTTCATAAGGTTTCTTTCTGTGCAACTCTCCGGCCGGTCCAGGTCTCGCTGTATGGTGGCACAGCCTTCCGGTGTGCCAGCCATCCCTCCCAGTTTTGTGTCATCAGCAAACTTGCTGACGGTTCACTGTATCCCTTTACCCAGGTCATTGATGAATACGTTGGACAGAACTGGGCCCAGTAATGACCCCTGGGGAACAGCACTTGTTACTGACCTCCAATTAGACTCTGTGCCCCTAATCATGACCCTCTGAGCTCTATCTTTCAACCAGTTTTCAATCCACCCCACTGTCCATTTTAGTTAGACAAGTCTGTCTAACACAGACTTTTACTAAGTCAAGGTAAACAATATCCACTGCCCTCCCCTCATCTATCCATCCAGTCATGCCATCGTAGAAGACTATCAGATTAGGCAGACATGATTTCAATTTGATTAACCTTGTTAATCTAATCTAAAGCCCTGTGGAGTCAACTTCTCTATTCCCATGCACAGTGTAAAGAGTACACTTACAGTTCTGGAGTATTATATTTTCAGTGAGATCTTGTATTTGGGCAGTCTTTGTTCATCTCAGATGAGAAACAGCTTATGTAGATGGTGCATATTTATGTACTAGTAGTTTTAGCTCAATAATTACAAATACATCTGCAGCTGTCATAGTGCACCTGAAATAAGCAGGGCTGAATGTAATTCATGCCCCGGCTGCTGGCACGTTATCCTTACTTTCTCTTCTTTCATCCTTTGCTTTGTAAAGGAACGGGACTGGGATCTGTATAGTCAGATGACAGTGCTTATCCCATGCTGCCACTTTCAGGGGCATGAAGTCACTCTGCACCTCTACTTCCACTCTCAGGTACTCAGGGTCTCTCTGCAGTTCCTTCCATGGCCAGGTTTTGAGCTGCCTGGCTCTGCGTGACGTGTTGACTCCTACTCTTTTGTGTGCTCTCAATACTGAAGGCTTGCCTCTCCGCAGGTATTCTCCCAGTGAGTGATGAAACACATTACTGCAATGATGTAATTCTTCATAATTATTATGTTGTAAACAGTCGGTATTAGAAGAGTTTCAGAGAGCCATTTATCTAAAAAAAAAACCAAAAACCCAAAAGATAACATTAAAAAATGCTAATGCTTGACTGTAAGATTCTGCAAAATGCTAGAATTGCACCCCAAAGCGTTTTTGTGCTTTTGCAGCACGGATGTAACTATGGTGACAGTTTCTTTCTTAGTAATATTAGTCTAGTGCTCCCTAAACTCTGAGCAGCATATTAAATCAGATCTGATTAAATTGGGTTCCCTTGATAGAGCAGAAGATTGCTTAAACCTTTCTAATTTGTGACCTATGATTGTGCTCAGTTAAATGTGATATTAAGGTCAAGGTCTAACATAAAGTCACAGAGTACACCACAAATTCATTACTACATTTTAATTCATGTAGTGACACATCTGAGAACATGCTCCTTTACCTTTGACCCTCAGTTGTAAAGGAAATCCATCTGTACTTACTAGGTTATGCAAACCTCTGGAGACTAGATTGTCAGGATTGTTAAGGATATAGAAGGTCATAATAAGGAGATATCTGTATAAATACTCTATCATTAATATTGTCCTTCACAATGAATATTGGCAAAAATTAGTAAATAAGGGCCACGATCAACAATGCCTGGTGACACCTTTTAGAGCAGAGGACATTGAGGGGTATTTATAACGTCCATTCCACTTTGAGTATCTTGCTTCGGTACAATTAAGTGGACCAAATAAGGCATCTACATTTCCTCTGCAGTTAACAGAGATAGCTTACTGACAAGGCAACCATTCAACACCAGTTAGGTGCTGAGAAGGCAGTACAAATACTGCCTTTGTTCTGACATACAATGTATGTGAACAAGATAGAATGGGCATCAAATGCAAAAAGAAAGCTGAAGAAGAAAAGAAACTACGAAATTATAGTAACGATTAGAAATAATTTTATGATAAGATGCCTGTTCACTGCCAAGACAATTCTTTTCATGTACCCACCATTTATTTGGCTCATTCTCTACATGACTTTTTTTCACAAGTGAAAAAAGGAGGGAGTTTATTGCTTTGTTTGCCGTAGCTATTCAGCAGATACAAATGTTATCTATTTGGTCATATCTTGTTCTTTAGCACCGTCAACCACCTGTCAATCTTCATATTTGCAAAAATGAAAAAAACACCAGCCACCCCACTGTGCCGAATGTGACACATTGTAATGTCAGAGGACCAAGAGACAGGTGATAGTTTATGATAGAAATCAATCTTTTATGAGAGCAAACTTGGGAGAATTGCATGCTTTCGTAGGGGATATATCTTTGCACAGCTATCTCTGACACTCTTCTCCAATGCATCAGTTTGATAAGGCAAGGTTTTTACTGTGTCTAATCATGCATTGAGTCATTGGGGGAACGGTGAAGAGAGGTATATGCTGTTTGTATATATATAATATGTAGTTTACATGTGTGTGCATATGTATCAATATAGATGTGTTCATGCCTTCGTATGTATTTGATAAGAATTAGACTCATTAAATGATCCTTAAACTGACTTTTCCATTTTATGGTACTATTCTGATTATTACACAGCATGCAAGAGTGTTTTGGCTTATTGCATTCTGAAATGACACAAAGTGGTTTCTGGAAAAAGACAAATTTGAGTGAGAAGACATAGGAATTAAATGTATATTTTGAAATACACTGAGATGTTTCATTTTTCATACCTTTGCAATATTTTAAGTATGTTGCCTGTAACTAGGTTGCAGAATCATTTTGAGTTTTTATCTGAATATGCATAAAAGATTCCTACCCTTCCAGAAAGAGGCAGAAACAGAAAGCCACACATCCTGCAGCCAGGCAAAAATCATTTGAAGGATTTTATTATGAGTTCTTCCTATAACAGTGGCCATCACACCCTGCCCTCCAAAGATCCCATTTTTACAGTTAAGCTATTCCAGCCCTATCGTGTTGCCATGACAAAAATAAATGATAAGAATCACACAAACCTCACAAATCTCTGCTCTGTATTTATTGAAAAAGCCAGGATGTGTGTGAAAATTTCTGTGCCAAAAAGCCGCAATGTCATAATGAACCTAGTAAATAGAGCCGCAATTCTAATCTCCCCTCAGCTGTTTGTCTATTGTATAACACTTTTGTCATTCATTTGCTAGCCTGACTGCACATAAAGTTATAATTACAAACCCCACCCAGTTTTCTTGTCTTTAAAATGGCAATCACATAAGACAAAATAAGTGCTCAAACCAGTCAGCACCACAAAAGCACAGCACTGATAAGAAAAAAAAAGTCTTTTTATTTCTTCTTTTAGCTCCTCCAAAGTTTTATGCAATTCTATGCTAACCTTTCCCCTTCTTCTTATACTGATACTATTTTTCCTGTTTCATATTATAGTTGCTTATCTGACCAGCACAATTGCTGCATCGTGTAGTTAGTTATGCTTTTACCACAGATTCATGGCAAGGGTCAGCACACAGTCATGCAACCCAAAGGGCAAACCAAGGGTGACAGTGTCTTTTTGTAGTAAGGTAATCTGACAGGAAAATTCTTTAGCTTGATAGCTGCTACATGATACAGCAGTGGCTATTGAGGTCCACAGGCTGAAGCCTAGACACAGGGCTATGAAGTGAAGGAAAAAGAGAGTAGACGTGTTTTGTTTTACATTGGATAAAAAAAAAGCCCATTCTAACTCCTGTGTGAAGATCTGTGCCAAGCGTCCTATAGAAATGCCTGATGATTCTGTCTAGCTGCGTAAGAGCAGTTGTTAGGGTTCTTCAACAGACTGAATGACATTACTATCTTGCACATGACACATCTTTTATTCTCATGGCATGAACTTGGAGTGTAGGAAAATAAAGAATACATCGACAGGCAGACAAACGGAAAGGTTCCCAGTCTGGCCCTCTGACTGGCAGATTTACTGTCCAGTTAATTCCATCTACCGGTCCTGGAAAGCAAAACATATTATTCCATATACTGTTTTGCCAAATAATCCCCACTAGTAAAATTGTTAGGCCCTGTAGGCTTCAGCTGTTTTGTTTGCAAAGTGGCCTGGCTGTATTTCCTGTCTATTGTGTTTGGTCTAAAACCTCAAATCTTGTCTTTTTATACAAGCACATGTTTTAAGAAACATCTTTCTGTCTCATTTTTTCATAACAGGTATGATTATTAACAACAAATTCAGATGCAGAAGCAGGAAGAAGAGGATTTTTCAACCCAAACAAATTCCCTCATTCACTTCCCCCCTCCCCCCCGCCCCGTTCTGTTTATTTGTGTGTGGTTTTTCACTTTTTTTTTTTAAAATCCTCTGAATCCCATCTGGTGAGTAGCACAAAGTGTCTCTTCCCAAAACTCCCACTCTAGGAATGCTGTGTGATGCCAAAGCGTAGGATGTGTTAATGCAAAGGGCAGAGCTAGCCTGCTCTGTCGTCAGTTCATCCCCTGCCAAGCCTTGCTCTCCAGAGCACAGACATAGGCAGTGGACAAAAGTCAATAGCCGTAGCTCAGATTAGTAGTCAATGGTTTGAGGGTTGTCCAAATGGCTCGGATGCTTATCCAAGTGACCAGGCGTTTGAGCAAATCCACCGCAGCGCCCATGACCCTATTCCCACAGTTCGCTGTAAGTCTTCACAGCCTCCCCCTTCCGTAATTTCCCTTCCTTCTTCCCTTTTGCTAGAGCTACTGCCTGCTCCTGTGTATCACCTGTGCAGCCTGCAGTCTCCTCTCTTCTCCCTCTGTCCCCATTAGCGGGTGGGTTCTCCCCGTGCGTTTCGGCTGTGCTAGGGCAGAGGCAGGGGGCTGGGCTCCCTATTCTGGTGGCATTGGAGCATATTCCTACATTTTTGCAGGCTGTGTGAACTTGAATAGCCAATGTATTCCTCTGACATCAAACACTGTTCTAGCCTGTTGGTTTATTTAAGCAAACCTGAGAATTTGCTATGAGATCCCATAAACAGGACAGCTGAAGACCAGATCTGCTTTTTTCTAGGTTAATGACTTGGCTGCTTTAAGAGCAGCTTTTTTTTCTGTATACAAGTACTGTCTAGCCTGTTAGACAG
Organism: Larus michahellis; assembly: GCF_964199755.1. NCBI lineage: Eukaryota > Metazoa > Chordata > Aves > Charadriiformes > Laridae > Larus > Larus michahellis. Next base: position 66,211,032 of record NC_133930.1, read on the forward strand.
GCAGAAGGTTTGCCACTCGTGGGGTTTTAAATAGAATAATCTGAGACATATTAATGGATATCTAGAAAAAGTCTGGATATTGCTAAATCGAAGTCTGTGTAACTATTTTTTTCTCCAGATTGAAACCGAAGTCTGTCTAAATCACTATTCTTCATTTGAGTTGCTTCAGACTGAGCTACAGAAGCGGTTAAACCAGGGAAACAAGGTTAAATTGCTGTTTACTTGAAGAGTTATTGGTTAAAATAATATATATTACTCTTGTATTTTAATAAATGGAGAGAATTACTATGAATTTTACTACAGTTAAGAATACTTTTAAAATAGCTATGTGCTTGCAATTGGTTTTATAAATGTCTATATGTGTGGATATATTTATGTAGATTATTTTTTTAAAAGCGATATATGCAGATCACTCCTCTTTTTTATCCCCTTTCCTTTGCAGAAATAGAACTAAAACAGATTAAGAAGCAGAATACAAATCCCTAAATGTAACTCTAGCCAATTGCAATTTCATAAGGCAAATGATAACAAAAAGTATTTCACTGAAAAGTAGTAGATTTTATTTTTAATATTTATTTTTCATGAGATTAATCCAGACTGTGGAGAATTCTTACAGGTGCACGTTCCAGAGGGTCTACAAGCTTAGAAACTGAGAATTGGAGAACAGCATTTCTCTTGGTAGTAAACTTGTGGCAAGGATGTTATTCAAAGGCTGGAAAATTGAAAGAAGACCCGTCCTGAAGGGCAATATATAATACAATCTCAAAAAGGTTTGTGCAGACTAAAAAAGGACTTAGAAAACATACAGAGTTACTAAGAAATACAGGTTTCTTGGATATAGGTGTGTATCAAACCCTGTAAAAATCTCTTGTAGAAAGTAATAGTTTGGTTTTTTTTCTTTTCACTGTAGATTGTGTCTTTGGAAAGGTCCATTTTGCCCTGAGAGATGGTGGTGGAAATGGCTTTTTGATCTTTCCTCTGCCCTTTAGTACTTCCCCACTCCACGGTCCCTCTCTCAGACTCACATTCTAGCCTGCTGCCCCTGCCCAAAGGCTTAGTCCTGTCCCCAGGGGCTGTTTTCAGAAGTCAAGGAACACACAAGGGCAATCTGTCCAAATGACCTCTTCTTTAATTGTGCCCCCTGCTCATACAAATTAACACAGCTGTATTGTCCCTAAAAACAAGTCAATTCTAATCCTATCAGAACACTGTCCTTTAAATCTATGGAATATATTAGTGTGCAAATTAATATAAGCTTGGGGCAGCTGAGATTTACCTACTAGAAAATCTGTCCAGGATTTTGTCTCTCTTTTTTCTCACAAAATAAGCAACATGGATGGAAATCTATATAGTCTACAGACTAGCTGGAGAACTGTGCCAGTTAATTGATCTGTGTTTTTTATGTGAAGTATAAAATGATTCAGAGGAAAGGAGAATGTGCAGGGTATGTAAGTAGGTGCATTGGAAAAGTGAATAACTATTACTTTAGTTAGCGACACATGTGAAAACAGAAGGGAGAAGGGAACCATGAAAAGGAAAACAGTTAAGTGATTAAGTGATCCATGGGGTTTGTTGTTTCATGGCCAGTACCTGGGGTTTTTTTAATTAATCTGTCTTTACCTTATTAGAAAACACTACTGAAAACAAAGGATTTAAGAGCAAAAATTTTTGTTGAATGATTTGCAAAAGAAGAGAGCTGGGGCGTGCAAACTTGCCTGAGTGAGGGAGGAATCTGATACTGAACAGACTGTATAAACTACAAGGGAATGACAGAAGACGACAAAGGCAGCACAGAAAAGTGGTAAGCTGTACAAATCAAGGGATCTCCATTTTTGAGGCAAAATTAAGGTATGTAAATGCAATGTGGAGGGTGAAAAAGTTGATAAGCAGACTTGTAGACAGGATAGGCATGGTCAGAAAGATAATGAGACCATTACTGTCTTTTTCAAGGTACACTAGGTCCACCCTTGAGATATAGAGAAGGTCAGACAGAGAGTAAGGGTGAAGATTATGACATAATTTTTTAATAAATTGTAAGAGGTTAAGAACCATATTTAAGAGTATTTATATGGTCAATGAAATAAAAAATGAAAAACAAAGTGTGAACTGAGAGCACAGGAGGAAAAAAGGCTAAATGAGAAATGCTGTTTATTTTTAGATGTTTTGGAAGACATAAGTTTGAGTCAAGGGGTCTGTCTTCAAGTGGAAAGTTACAGGTGAAGAGAGAAAGACAGGAATCATTGGGACAAAAGAGATAGCACACGCCTTTGTCACCTTCTACAAATATTAAATGTCATTACTGATTTTCTCTGAGCTTCACTAGGATTTGAATCACATCCTCTGTGAGAAAAGCAGAGAGAATCAGACAAAAGTGCAAGGAATGGTCAGGAAAATGGCCGCTGTCATTTATCAGAAAAGTTGAAGAGCATGAAGACAGTGATGTTGATTGACCACTAGTTATCATGGGGATTGAATTTGCATGAACGGGATGGATGGAAACCGTGAGTGGACTGTGAGCAACCGGCTGAGAAAGCTGGAGCTGTTCAGCCTGGAGAAGAGAAGGCTCCAGGAAGACCTTGCAGCAGCTTTCCAATGCTTAATGGAGGCCTACAAGAAAGATGGAGAGGGACACTTTATCAGGGGTGATAGGACGAGGGGTAATGGTTTTAAACTGAAAGAGTGTAGATTTAGATTAGGTATTAGGAATAAATTCTTTACTGTGAGGGTGGTGAGACACTGGAACAGGTTGTCCAGAGATGTTGTGAATGCCTCATCCCTGGAAGTGTTCAAGGCCAGGCTGGATGGGGCTTTGAGCAGCCTGGTCTAGTGGGAGGTGTCCTTGCCCATGGCAGGGGGGTTGGAACTTTAAGGTCCCTTCCAACATTAATCATTCTATGATTCTATGATTCTATGACTGGAGGACATAGGACAGTCTGCATGCAGGACACTGAAGGAGGCAGCAGCATTATAATCTACTTAGTGAAAAGAAGACAAAACTGCATATAAAAGGTTTTCCACCCTATAACAAAGATCAACCATTCTAAAAGCTGAAATCATGAAAAAGAAACAACTTTTGGGGCAGTTTGACCTTCTCTTCCTACTTTCTACTGATGTCTCTGAAACATGAAAATGGACTGTACTGGTTAAGCAGGTTGGACTGCCCACCCTTTCCTTTTCCCTGAACTTTAAAGGTTGAACTTCCCTGAGTATTTTTCCCTTTGTATACAGATTGCCTTTATCGGATTTCAAATGCTTTAGCTTAAATATTTAAGTTAAAAAGCACTTGCTGTAGTTCTCACTTGTCACAATGGGGTTTATATATTTTCACACAATCCAGACTGCCTATGTAGATGAAAGCCAAGAGTGGATACAGAGCACTGGAATAGTGCTTCACACCTCATCTACTTTTAAGATGTTGTTTCCTTCACAGGCATGGAAAGAAAAGTACTTTGCCATTTATCACCCTAAAACCCACATGCTATAGAACTAAGCTATCTACATCACAAAATACAAAATACCTATTAGAATTCACAAAGGGAGCTTTAACGGCCAACAATCACCAGACTGCTAGATGCTTGGCAGTTATTGGTACTTACATCTTCAGAGATGTCAGATATCAAAAACTTCATTCAATCCTCCACGAAACAAACATTAAATTTACTAAAGTACTTTGACAGATATAAAAGCAATGAATGCTTGATCAAGCATGAGAATTAAGTGAAAATCCTTATTTATCGTGTATAAAATAGTCAGGAAAATAAGAAGGGCCATGACTGCTTCCATTGAGGACCAAACAGCCTCTCACCACAAGAGATGGTCTTGAGGTAGGTTGTGGTTCTACAAGCAGTCTGTGTGGCCAGTGACTGGGGAAACTTCCTCTGTAGCTGCTTTTTAAACAGCTGTCATAGTCAGATTAAAACAGACAATTTTCATGCTAGCCATCCTAACATCATTTATTGAAGAAAGAAGGAAAATATTTGTCAACTGACTAAAAAAGCATTAATCAAAACCTCCATATGAATCTTTGAATGAATGTTTTCAAAATAATGGATATTAAATTCTCTTTGCAAACGGAGTATCAAAGATTTAGAAATAGCCACATATGTCTATAAAGTGGGATACAGTTGTCGAAACTTTGAAGTGAAGAGCTTTGTCACATAATTTTTATGATTTCTTGTAAAATTAACACAGAAAGAATAGATTAAATGCTGTAGTTAGGGAATTATTCTATTCTTACTAGTGAGGATAAAGTGGGAAGTGTTTGGGGGTTAATTTGTCATTCACAGATTATCTAATTTTGTAGCTATGCAATTTTTCTTCATACTCTTCAGGTTGATGGTTCCTTCTTCAGTCTGTCACTGAAATTGGATTTATTTGGATATTGACAAACAGAAGCAAGTAATTGAAACTGAGCAGAAGAAGCCATATATTGTGGCATATGCATTTCCTAGACCTGTAAACTTATCATCAGAAATCAAGATAATCTATAAACATTAATGTAAAACATGGAAATCTTTCCATATGTGAATACATCCTGGCTACATAACTTTTCTCTTAGCCTCCCAAAGCTTTCCTGCTAGTATTCCTTCTAACGTTTTTGTCATATATGTAAATGGTATCTCTTGTTGTGTAGGACACTCAACTCAAATAGCTTTTCTTCTGTGCTGAACCATGACTGCTTCTTGCTGTCTCGCTTCTAAAACATACATTTCTTTTTAATAATTTTACTTAAAGGTCAGGAGAGTCCACCCTCTTCCCACTTGTTCAATGCATTTGCCTTGCTCTGTCATGGGGCTTCAGACATTATTCTTTGTCCTTTCATTCCTGAGACACAGGAGCTTGCCAGGGTCTGATAAACATGCATCTCATGAAAACAGTAGGAAGGGAGAGCTGGATCAGGGTAATCCCAGCTGCCGGCATGTTTAACATACCAAGCAGGAGTAAGAGCTGACAGCAGTGGGATGGGAAGAGTGAAACAGATCCTCGGCTGAGCTTTCCCATCTCTCATCTGTACCTTTAATATTAAAGCAGGCAGTTGCTTGCATTTACAGGTATTTCCTACAACTGTCTACACGTGAGCCAGCATCACTGATGGTGTAATCTGAGTGCTATTGTGTCTCCTCTGAGAACTGTGGTGTACTTTTGAATGACTAAAGTGCCTTAGGACCTAATGCTACCTGAAGTTGGGTAGGGCTAGGTTCAAACAGGGCTGTGTACATACTCCCTGGGAGGTAAAAACTGGTGGGTTGCCGCTAATGGACATCTGGATGCCTCCAGTGATACACGGGTCCTGAAGAGTTCATATGCAGAAAACATGTTGCACTTTGTCCATTTGAAAATTCAACTGAGATACAAACTTTTTTCAACTAAACAAGCATAAAAATTAATGACACCAAACTGGGAGGAGGGGCAGTTACGCCACAGGTTTGTGCTGCCATCCAGGCAGCCTCAACAGGCTGAAGAAACGGTCTGACAGGAACCTCATGAAATTCAAAAAGGGGAAGAGCAAAGTCCTGCATCTGGGGAGAAAAAACGCCAGGCACCAGTACTTGCTGGGGGGCCACCCAGCTGGAAAGCATCTTTGCAGAAAATGCCCAGGGGTCCTGGTGGACACCAAGTTGAACATGGGCCAGCAATGTGGCCTCATGGCAAAGAAGACTAACAGTGTCCTGGGCTGCATTAGGAGTGTTGCCAGCAGATAAAGGGAGGTGATCCTTCCCCTCTGCTCAGCACTGGTAAGGCCATACGTGGAGTACTGTGTCCAGTTCTCAGCTTCCCAGTACAAGACAGACATGGACATACTGGACAGAGTCCAGCAAAGGGCCACAAAGATGATGAAAGGACTGGAGCATCTCTCCTATAAGGAAAGACTAAGACAGCTGGGAGTGTTCAGCCTGAGAAAAGAAAGTTCAGAGGGATCTCATCAATACTTGAATGGGAGGGTGCCAAGAGGATGAGCCAGGCTCATTTCAGTGGTGCCCAGTGACAGGATCAGAGGCAAAAGGCACAGACCGAAACACAGGAGGCTCCCTCTGAACATCAAGAAGTGCTTTTTCACTGTGAGGTTGACCGAGAACCAGATTGCCCAGGGAGATCGAGAAGTCTCCATCCTTGGAGATATTTAACAGCTGTTTGGACATGGTCATGGGCAACTGGTTGTAGGTGACCCACTTGAGCATAGGGCGTTGGACCAGATGACCTCCAAAGGTCCATTCCAAACTCAACCATTCTGTGATTCTATGAATGTGTATTTCCTGATCTGCATTTATTCCAAAATAAATGAATCAGAGACCTTAGTATAGTCATTGAAACTGTTATGAACAAAATTATCTTCTTATGTTCTCCAGCAGAAACCGTATTCCAGTAACTTTTTCACTAATACTTTGCAATATTTGTTAGAGTGCCCTGGTGCTGTAAGACCGCCTATGAAGGTTTTAACTGTGCTCAGAACCATGTGTTTTATCACAGTTACAGTGCACCAATTCCACAAGATTTTTTCCACAGAATATTATAATGTCTTTTGCTTGATCCATGCACACACAAGAATAATAAAGGGATAGACTTGTAATGACAACTTTGCATCCCTTCTACCTTTACCAAAGGTCAATATTCCTGCCATTCTATTTTTGTTTTTCTCTCACTACCTCTTCATTTTTTTTTTTGCTTCAAATAAATTAGATACAAAAGCTCAGATACATTTTTGATGTATTTACATTAGCAGAATTATTATATGGTGTTGATTTTCAGACTATCAGTATTTTGAATAGCTGCTTATATGCAATATCAGCTGAAGACAAATCACTGCTCCATCCTGATTCAAATCAAATAGCAAAATTTTGCGTGGACTATCCTTCGAACATTTCAAACTGTGCAGACGTACGATGTCCCTTTCTTGACAGCTAATAGACTCAAAGAGAGATCTCCTGGGTCATTCACTATTAGGAGATGGGTTCTTTGAACTCTTCATCCACACTGTACACTGACTATAAATTACAATGCCACTTGTAAAATTAAAAAAAGGAATCCATTCTTGATCCTTGTTAAGATTTAACAAAGCTTTCAGGATTTTGCAAGAAAGGAAAAGAACCCATTAGGTACCCTTGCTAGGCTCCTCTTCAGAAAGGGGCATTTCTTCGCAATTCCCATATTCGCAGCTAATCTGTTTTCCAGTGCAGTTTGGACTACTTCTCCATTACAGGATCGGAAGGGAAGGGATCACAGATAATGAATGATGCATGCCCTGAGGAGTTATTGTACAGGAAGGAGAAGGATGCAAGAAATTACAAATTCTGCTTTGCTCACAACTACCATTACTTCATCAGTAGCAAAGATAATAGGCCACAATCATCTGTGTTCTCTCAGGGGAATGCCCTGAGAGATCAAGTTTCCTCTATTTTTATTTTTGTTAGGTCCCAAGTAGTTTTATTTTCCTTGTCTCTTTAATCAAATATTATTCATACCCCAGGGTAGGAGAAGCATTCATTCAGATGACTTTCATAGTCTATTTGCCTGGCATATAACTTACATTGTTCTGTGTGATCATGTAACAGAAGACTATTATAATCCACACACACAGGAGGACAGTGTTATAGTTGTGCATTCATCCTTAACGTTGGCATTTCTTGACATTTGAGTAGTTCACCATGTAAACTTAATGTTGCATGAACGCGGTTGCTTTTTGTACTTAATTTCTTAAAGCATTTTTTATGGAAAAAATAGGTACAAGAGAGAGAAAATCAGAAGTTTCAAGGTATACGTGGCCTTTGAAGCTTTACAGTTTGCAAATAGTGTAATTACAGCTTCTTAATTTCATTTCAAGGTATATATCAGGACAGTCCATTAACTCAAATGCTCTTGATCAGCATTGCCAGAACAAAACAACCTAGAACCTTTTTAACAGGAAAAAAAAAATCTCTTTCATCTTCAATTTCTAACTCATTTATTAACATATAATCCATGTTAAAAGTACCAGCTTAATTACCATTAATCTATTTTTTTGCTAGATAAATTCATGGTAATGGTGTTTCAGTTAAGCAACGGTCATTACTATTCACTATCATTAGATTAATTCAGAGTCCTGGGAGACAATATCTCCCATGTAGCATGTTCCCATGCAGCATTTCAGGCCTTTCATCCTGAACATGACTAATGTACAAAGTATCACAGAACTGCCATTGCTTCTGTAGAAGACAACAATCAACTCCCTCAAGGATTTAGAGAAAGGGTGAATGTTTAGCAAATGCAGGTAAATTGCTGCACTTGCACCATCTGTTCCATAAACTTCATACAGTGTCATAGGATAGGTATAAAGTTCTGTTGTGCAATACATTGTGGGAAAATTCACAATAAAACTGTCCTCAAGGCACACAGAGAATAAAAGTATGGGTCAACTCATGTCTCAATGGGTTGTGAACTCCCAATAGAGAGTAAACATTTCAAGTGTCATGCCAGTGAGACACCCTCCTGAATAACTGCTATATTTATGAAGAAAGGATATGGTGCAGAGAGTGTCTTCCAGACCACCCATCGCTTCTGCTTTTCCTCTGCTTACTCAGCCTCAACCACTGCTGTGCACACTGGGCTCAGAGGAAGGAAGCAAATCCTGGGCCAGGAGGAAAAAAGTTCTCCCTGTACAGCTTGCTTTGTTCCTCCAAGCACAAGGCAACAAATATCTATTTAATCCTTTACATGTATGCAAGGCATTACATTCAGGAAGGCTTTCATAAATAATACCTCCCTGATGAGTAATTATAAATGCTATTACACAAATGTGAGGAGCTAAATCTTTTTTCCAAGGTTACACAGACAGCATGTTTCTCTACCATGAGTGCTTTGCTCCAAATCTGATGGATATTTTATGTCCTACAGAGAAAATAATAATGATATGTGATCTCATGCAACAGACACTAAACAAGCAAGAACTAGTTATCATGTTCTCTGCACATGTAACTTCAGAACAACTACAGGAAAGGGCTGATGAAGGAAAGCTGTGTACATCACATACATTTTTCACTGAAGAGTAATTTCCCACAGCAGGTCTTCAAACATTTGTGGCTCTGTAACAATAGCTTTGGGTTCCTTTCATATTTCCTTAGGCACATAGTCATCATTAATAGATTTCATGATTTATTTCTTTGGGAAAAGTTTGCTGTGTTTTTTTTTTTTCTTTTCTTTTCCTTTCAATGAGAATAATATATTTCATTGTCATAAATTTCAAATAGCCGAAAGGATTTTTTTTTTTAACTGTTCCAAGATGCTCACTTTTGAGTTGAGACCAAACTTGGAAAGTTGCTACCCCAGAAATGAGTGATCTGTTTTGAGTGTGTGAGTTTTACAGCCCTAACCACTGCAGCTACAAGGGCTTCACTGTGTGTACATGCCCGTATTTCAAAACGACGGATGTTTTATATCATAATTCACGACGATATCATCATGCCAACAAATGGCCTATTTTGTGTATTTATGTTCATTAAGTGATCCATCCAAGAGTAACTTAACTGTTGCTTTTAGCCTTGATTTTGTGCATTACACGTTGAGGAAGCAGACTGACTGTGCTTAGTGCCCCAGTTGCCCGTCTCTGCACGCAAACACCCATCAGCTTTGCTGCCTTTCGCTTACAGCACTTTTCAACGAGTGCTAAAGAATTGCTTTAGGAGCTGGGGAAAGCTGTCAGATCCCCTGTGAGATTAAATGAACACACTTGCCAGAACAGAAAGGAAAAAGAAAATTTGCTTGTTCAGGGCATGCATGCTTTGGCTTGCTGTTGTCAGAAGAGGAGCTCTGTAGGTGCTACCAGTGGAAATGGGCTGTGGTTTCAGGAACTGCTTTTATATGCTTAGTAAATTGCAAGTACAGAGTAACCAGGTTAAGTTCTGATCCTTCTTTTTTTCAGGGCACTTAAAACCACCGATACAAACCTCCTCTAAGTTCCAAGAACACCAAGGCCAAAATGAAATATGAAGACATTTTTGTAGTGAGTTGTGAAAAGTAGTTGACAGTTTAAATCCTTATGCCTGATATGTGGGAATTTAGACCTATCATGTTCTACCTCTAGAGTCTGACTATGTCTTAAAGATGTATTCAGAGATATTCATTCCATTCTGGTAGTGTTTCTCAGTCCTACTGTTTTCTTAGTTGTCAAGGACTGGGATGCACAAAATAATAATAATAGTGATACTAACAGAAAACCTTGTGGATACAAGCACTGACATGACAGACTTTCTCACAGGTACAGTTCTATCACCTTTTTAAAATCTGCCTGTAGATTCATTGAACAACTGTGAATGCCTTGAAACAGACTTCAGCTAAAGAAGGATTTCTCTTGCATACACATCTTAGTTTCAGCTCAGACAATGGGAACAGTTCTGTCTGAATTAATTATCCATATGGATTCACTGTTTGAATTAGAAGCACTTAAATCAATGAATTTATAAACAAGCCTGAAACTAAAACTATGTTGTTTTTTTTTTTTCAGAAATACTTGATTAAATAGTACTGCCAGGATACCCAGGAGGCAATAATAAGAATGGAGAACACTGAGACTGATTGGGAAGGCCTGCAAAAAATGCTCATGGTGTTTCTGTAATGTTCACTGTAATTCTCTATGTCTTGTTCCTTGCTTCTCAAATATGTACTCGCTGAAGAGTACCTGGAGGAGACTGTCTCCTCTTTGCACTTTCAACTACAATTAGACATCCATCCCAACTGGAGTCTCTCTTAATAATTAACACAGTACTGACATTCCCAAAAACTTTTCCATGGGTCCAGGAATTAAAGACAAAAAGAGTTCACCAAGATTATTATTTCTCAAGTTTTAGCACGGATTAAGATCTGTGTCTTCTTGTGAACTGGAATCGCATGTCCAAAGGTGTTTAAATCTGGGGCTTGTCCCTAGGGCCCAAGCAGACTAAGATAAATCCATTAAATGTGAAGCAGACCCTTTTTTTAGAAATAATTTGAAGTAAGCTAAACCATAGGAGCTTTTGAATAACTAAGAATGATTTGATGAGCTGTAGCTGTTTATTGATATGAGAGGCTGAGATGAGGCATATCACAAGCCGGTTGTTGGTGAGGCCGTTCATTACGTTTATGATGTCTGCTGGGGGGATCGGGGATGATTAGTAGGTATGATGGAGATGGGCAAAGGTTGTGTGCAAGCAGTGACAAATCTCATCTGTTCTGCATGGTCAGGGAACACAAAACAAATGAATTTAAATTCCTCCTTATGCCTTTGTAGACACCAAATGTAGCTTTATACAGGAAGGTGGAGTGAGCAAATCACTGTGCAAGGAGGCAGCTAATTGCTGAACTTGATTGCAACTGCTAATCAGAGTCACAGGGAAAAATGTTGGGAATTAATTAGGCAAGGACCTTCAGAACAGCAGCAGGAAGCCTCCAAGTGACCTTTATTTACAGTCAGTTAAACAGAAGTGTGACTAAAAATGCCAAGGAGAAAATCAGATTATTAATATTGATTGCTTAAAGAAAATGAATAATTTAGGAGCAGAGTCAGAATAAATATGCAGTGACAGAGATGAAAGAGCACAATGTACTGCCTTTCCAACATTCATCTATCATGCAGCAGTGCCCCTTCACACAGAAATGGAGAATTTCCACCATCACAAAACATAATTAGTTTCATGACCCAGCATGATTGCTGTATTGCTACTACAAGGAACTTTTTTTTATTATTATTTTCCCAGGGCAGCAAAATGTTGGGGGGGAGACACAAGTCTGTTGAATAGAAGCTTTGCTCTTGGAACTTTCCTCAGAAATCAAATTCAGGTACTATGGGATTAACTTTTAGTTCTTTGTCAACAAAATAGCAGAAATACAGTATATCATTTTTTCAGACACACTGTCAAACTAACAATTTTAAGAAAAGCTTAAAAGCATCTATAGAATCTCTAAGCCCTAAATTCCCTCTCCTGATTGTCTATACTCTGGGGGTTTTTTCAGTGATTTTTAGACTGATTATTTTTAATCTGTCCTCCTTTTTTTGCCTAGTTTTAGTCTTGTATTCTAGTAAATTGGCATAATTAATTGCAGGCACTGTTAGAATAGACATTTTGTTTCTTTTTGGTGGGGAGCTGGGGGTGATTTTTTTTTCAATTTTACAAATTTGAATAATAAAAATGTCATAACATATAATTGTGAAATTAAAATATTATTATAGAACTGAAAGTATAACATAACAACAAAATAAATGTGTGTATGTTTTCCAAATCAGTCCTGTTTTTCATAAGCTCATATGAAAAGGAACGTGGGTATCATGACTTCGATAGCTCATGTCCTATTTTGTTTATGTCAGCTATTTCTCTCTTATTTTTATTGTCTTGTCTTTATTTTTCTCTCTCTTTTTTTTTTTTCGAAAGAAAAGGAGATGAAGACATAATTAAGCAGGTCAAGTAGACCACACAAATCTAGGACAAAATTGTCTCCCATCATTTTTCTGTCCAGGAATCTCAAAGTGATCTTCAGTATTGAAACTGTGTAAAAAAGATGATTCTGATAATTTTCTTTTTTATCTGAGGAAAACAAGAGTGCCACATCTAAAGTTTTCAGAAGATGATGGTTAAGTTAATTGGACTCTATGGTGGCCATATTTCCTCCTTTGCCTTTTATGGTCTCAAAGGTGGTGGCACACCAGTTGTCATGGTGCTTTTTGACTATGCAGGGGTTGATCTCACTCTAGGGAAATTCCCTGTTGGCTGTATTTGGCTGTATTATATTAATATAAATGAACGTAAGGGTCTGATGACACCATACATCCAAGGATTATGGCTCCAACTTTCATGATCGTATGTGCGCTCATGCACAGGCAATACATACTTGGCACAGGCAAAACAGGTTAGCATATGTTAAATGTCCGTGCATATCCGTTGAATGTAAATCCATGGGGCAAAATTGTACTTCAGGCAGCTCCTTGGATAAATGATAGGGATAAGTGAGCATTTAGAACACAATCCTACCCCTTCCCCATGACAAGCATCTGTCAAAGTCAGACAAATGTGAGTGAACAATACAGTCTGTGCAGAAAGGAAACCTGTGCTGGTTATCCATAAACTCGTATACCAGCAATCCTGAGTATGCACTGCTTTTCTTGTGCAGGTTTGTGTTGCTAAATATGGGAAGGTGTAACATGCAGTAGGGTAAGTAGGAGTATACTGAAATGTACAGTATTAGGATCCATAAATATTTTAGTTTTCATTTTCTCTACTGCCACAGAAATAATGACTTATAGATGAAACAACGAGTTTCTTTCTGAGATAATTGTCTTCGGTTCAGCAGACTTTCACTATTTGCATTTAAGTGGCTGTTTGGAGTCCCCAAAAATTACAGAAATTTCTGTATGCCTCAGTGAAACTGAGAGATGATGCCAGCAGATTAATAAGGCAAACTAAGTAGCAGTGAACAAGGAAGTCGTGGTTTCAGTATGGATATAAATATATTCCATCTTTGTAAGAGCTTACTCATGTAAGTTAGGCCCATTGATTTCAATGAAACTATTCAGACGAACAACTAGTCACATATTGAACACTAGTATGACGACAGACTGCATCATGCTACATTCACAGCATGGTGAAAGAACAAAATGCTGAAATTCGCTGGTCTATGTAGCTTTTATTAAGGCCCTTAGCACAGAGGATACTCTTCATTAACAAACCGATGTCCTTTTTTTTCCTGTGCACCATAGAAGCGGTCACAACAGATGATGAACACACAAGGATAACATTAATGCATGAATAACATTAAATCTGTCATACAGAATTTGCCTTTGGAAAATAAATAAGACACTTTTCAGTGCAACTATTTTTTATGAATGTCAGTGTAAAATTTCAGGTCATATGACAAAATCCCTCTTATATATGAATTTTAGCTCATACGTGAATTTTGGTTCATAAAGTGAATTAAATCATGCCTTTAAGAAGAGAAACATCTGACAAACACATGCTATTGTAAAGCGAGGTGCTTTATGACATGCGTAGCTGACCTATATCCACGCAGATTCGTGCCATCTTTGTGAGCCTCCTAATTTCTTGATCTCTATCAGACCAGAGAAAAACGTGTACAGAACTACGAGAGTGGATTAGATGAGTTTCGCTTTTATGTTAAGCATGAAAACATGCTTGGTGACCTCTCATCCTTGTCCTTTCAAAACCACCTCATTATAAAACCCACTATAAAGTTTGAAAAAAAAAAAAAAGAGAGAAAAAAAATTGACAGCTTCTGCTCTGGAGCGGCGCAGGGCTGGGATAGCGGGCGCCCCGCTGCTCAGGACGGAGCGGCGTTGGCAGCACGGTGTGGGAAAGCAGGCATGGCACTAGCCCACGCGATGTGATACCTGGCTCCTTTTCAGTCTGCGCTGTTCATCTCTCACTTTCATGAATGCTGTAATTATACTGGTTGCCACTTAAAAGCCAACGTTTGCCAAGAGCTGTCACCGAGCTGTGTCTGAAGCACCAGAGCTCCGCAGGAAACAACTGCGGTAACTGTGCAGTACCTGTTGACAAACGCTGGCTTTTAAATGGCACCCACTGTAAGGAAGCGCTCAAAACCTGCTCTAACTATACCAGTGGGAAGCAAACCATTTGTTTTTTCACATACCTTTCCCTTCAGCCTTCCCCTGGTGTGTGAAATATCTGTAACTCAAGGAGCTCCTTTGGAGGTGCAGCTTGTGAAAGGTCCTTGTTCCTGAGTGAAAGATCATCACTCAGGGGATAACTCATTCCAGTATATTTTAAATTAATCTGTTCAAATTTACTTTTCTTTTTTTTTTTTTTTTTTATAACTGCTATTCAAAGGAAATGACAAGAAGGAGCCACAGAGACTTAATGAAGTACAAGCTTAGAACCTTAATCACATTAGATATCAAAGTAAAACAGTTTTTTATTGAGATGTGTTAAAATCATTGCGGTAGTTGACAAATGGGTTACTGGTGGTTTATAGATGATGGGAGCATTGAATGTACTGCTGTTTACTCTCACACGGTGCCAAGACACTTTGCCCTCCTTCCTAAAACAGGCTGTTATAATTTTCATAACATCACACAGTTATGCCAAGTTATTTTGCATTACTTGATACAATGAACCTGCATATTTAAGAAGAAAAAAAAAAGGAAAGAAAGAAAGGAAGAAAGAAAAAGGCTCAACAATGCAAATAATCTTTTCTCCAGTGCAGCAAATTGAGCCAAGCTCTTTTGACAGGAAAATCCCTGTGTAACAGGCCAAGATGCTGCATTCGGTAGCGGAGGGGGCAGGAGCAGATGCTGGCTGAGGCAAGTGGGAAGTGGGGGAGGCATGGAGAGACCCCTGCCTGCTTCTTCTGCTCCTTGTGCCTGCCACCACCCAAATGCTGATGCAGCACTTGGACCACCACACTTGGAGGGGTGGAAAGCTGGAAGGCAGAGGGGGCAAGATGGGTGGGCTAAAAATGCAGAATTTATCCAGAGGAGGGCTGTTGCTCCCAGAAATGGTCTGTCTTTCTGCTGCTGTCCCTCCCTCACCATCCAGTTAATCAATTTGTGAAAGTACTTAAGCAAATGCCGAAATCCCATGATATTTGAAACATGTCTTGAAATTAAGCATGTGTTTAAGTGTTTTCCAAAACTGGAATAATAATAATGGAGCTTGGGGAATGCAAGCATGCTTCATAAAGGAATCCTACTCCACTGTGGTGGAAGGCTGTCGTCACTATGGACCAGCCAGCTATCTGCAAAGTTACCTTTCCTTTAAATTGACCTTGGAAGAAGCACTTAACATTGAGTGTTAAAAAGGCACTGGCAAACGTGGAAACTGATTCCAGACATCCTCATACGTAAACATGCTAACACTTGAGAAAAAGTGTCAATTATTTCAATGGAATTACTCCCCTGACTAATATCTCATTTTCAAGTAGTATTTGAAAAATCCTATCATGTTTAGAATAATGGTCTAATCCTGCATAATGCTGGGAATCCTTCAGACTCACTGAAATTTGTGTGATCATGCAACGTGTAGTGGATCAGAGTCTTTGTGAGCCAGATAAATGACAGAGAAGCAGAGCAGTACGTGTGCCAGTCTGTACATAACAGGCAGGCATAACCTAGCAGACAATTTAATCTCATCCCTTTTCCGAAACCAGCCTGTATTATTGCAATGCTGCCTGATGTTGCGCTGTAATAAAGTATCATCCTTAGAATGGGTACATGTTTCTGTTTTATCCTTTTGTTTGTACACAGATTAAAGCATGATCCCCATTGACTGTAACCTATAATTGAATCAAGGATTCTGCTGCTGTCACAGAGAGCAGGAGTGGTGCTTGAGTGGTTTATGAGCATGAGCAGCACAATCTGAAGATTAAACTTCATCTTTGATCTTCAGACTGTGACCATGAATTTTCTGTTGATAAGACATAGAAAGCAAAATAATATAGATAATTTTGAATGGAAGAGATGGAGAGGAAAAGAGGTTAGCCAGGGATCAAAGACACTTGCACTCTTTTGGTTTGAAACTTAGATGCAAACCAGTCAGCTAAAATTGTGGAGGATTTTTACTGGCCGTATTTTTTCACATATATTTCAAAAAATATATTAAAATTTTTGGAGGGCAACTCGTTGGATCCAAGTGGGTGAAGTATGCTGCTTTGTTAGTCCTTTAAGCTTCTGAAGTCTCAGCACAATTTCGAATGAGGAAAAATTCTTTTTTCCTGCTCTTTACATGCGAGTCACAGTTTTCGTACTGGGTTCCAAAGTACCCGTGGTCTCAAAGCGCTACTGCACAGCTGCCACTACATATGTTGCTGCTGAAAGCTAAAACTTGCTGAAATAATCATTCCCAGTGTTTGAAGAGGATGAGTTTTAGGCGCTGCTTGATGCATCTTGTTTCTTCAGGGAGCATGAAGTCACAGCACAAAACAGCAGCGACATCGAAAATGCAGGGTTGATGTGGGTTTTTGTTGTTCCCCCTCCCATTCCCACCTCAGATTCTGGCAATGTGAAGGACTGAAAAAAAAAAATGCTTGCATCATAAACCTTTATTTCAGGGTAAGTGATTGGATTGATGTTCACACATAATTGCGTATGCTGGATATGAGAGCTGTAAATTTTTAATTTGTAGATGAAAAAAGGACAATACAGGGACCACGGTGTAAAATGTTAAAAAAGCAAACAAAGGAAGATGTGCTTTAACACTATTCCACTGTCATAGGACAGGAGATGCATAAAATATAAGCTAGCAGGATCAATCATACATATAGGTAAGATCAAATCAGCCATATAGTAACCCTGAGAGACAGGTGTCCTTCCCAATTCTTTCACTCCGTCAAGATAAATAGCTGTGGTTTGGTTAGTTGACTGATGCAAATCAATAGGACTCCACTGAAATCTGTGGCAGTGTTGGGATTTTATTTTTTTTTCTCCCTGGATCTGCTTCTCAATAGAGTTTGGCCCGCTACAAGGTATGCAATGAAAGAGTAGTTCAATATGTTTTAAATTTGTTTCTGTGCTCCCTTTTCTCCCTTGAACTTCATTACTGGCAGCTATGACAGACAATGTGAAACGTTCAGACACAGAAATGGAGTAAGGAAAATATTGCTGTTCCAAACAGACAAAAGAACCAAAGTAGACATCAAAAATAGGAGGAGATGGGGCAGAAATTTTGATTCTGATGGATCTAAGGCCTTAATTTGCCACCAAGCTAGGAGTGGGGCGAAAATATGGAAGGTGGTGTATCTGGACCTCGTCAGAAGTGGGAAACATTTGGCTATTTTTGCAGGGAAAACTGTTCTGATTTGATGGCTAACCACGGCATTCAGGAACTAACTTCAGCCAGCGGGGCTGGAAAATTACCAGCAGTGCCTGATGGATCTAAGCCTGTGGTATTTTCACAGCCACTTGTCTTTTCGAATTAAAGCTGAAAGGTGCAATCCACACCTGTGCTGGGCCCGTGCGAGGCCTGTGCAGCACGCTAGGGCTGGGAGCAGAGCTGCGCCTTACGTGGGGTTTACGTGGTGCCGGGGCTGCGTGACGCTCCAGTGCACCAGGGATGAATCTAATCCGAGGAGAAAAGGGCTACACGCTGTATAGCCAGTCTAGTCACAACGTGCTATTGAGGAGGACAATAATAAGGACACAACATCTGGTGGAAGGAGGGACACAATTACTCCTCTTTCTTTCTCTTTCCAAGACAGCAGCTCTAATTCTCTTCTGACACCATTTTTTCTTGCTGGTGCCGTAACTTTACAGTTCTCAGTGAGGCAACCCCAAGGTGTGCCAATATAAATGGAGCCAGCTGTAATTCAGCCCAGTGTGAACTCTTGATGTTTCTTTGAATATGTAATTGCAGCTACAGGGAGACAAAATCAAATTGGAGTAGAGATCTGCTCCAAAGACTGTGCCTCTTGACACCCCCAGAATCTGTGCGGCAGAAAGGCTTTTCCATGCAGGCTCACGCAGAAAACAGAAACCCTGCTCTGTGCTTTCGAACCAGAGCTGGGAAAATGAGCTAACAAATGTTGCTCATGAATATTCATACACATTTTCAAAGGAAGGAATTTATCCATGTCGACATCTCATTTATGTTTGCATTCTGCCAAAGTATAATCATGAACAATCCAGTATGCACACAGTTTAAAGTAAATTTTAAATTAAAACAATGGCAGCTATTAAAAACTAGATTTTTTTCATTGAAACTAAGTGCATATCACCTTTCCTGACATTTGCTCTATTTAAACATAAAAGAGTATGGAGTGAAGACTCTGCCCAGGGTATCTTACCAGGACTTTTACATCCGCAAAATGGTCTGCAGATCTCATGGGAGCATTGCTTCCTCTACTAGTCACTTGGAAAGATCAAGAATTTTGGATTATTTGAAGACATATTTCCACTTTTATCTGTAACTGGAGGTGCTACACACACCAGATACCAGAGAGATTTAGAGTTTTCTAAATCTCAGAAATGGTCCAGTTCAATTTTAGGTTAGACATCAGTGTAAATTCTTTTATTTTATGTGGGTTAATAAATGTATCTCTGCTGAAGACTGTGAGTTCACAGTTTTGTGTGCAGTTACCTTGTTCTTCTTCATACAAACTTCCTCTGAAGATTTCTAGCATTTGGAAGAACCGTGGCCTGTGCAAGGAACTAAAATCTGACATTGTACAAAAGGCCACTGAATGTGGTGGAAATATCTAACAGGACATAATCTTCCAGTCCTTTCCTCCCTAAACAGTGCCTACAGTTCTGAGAAGTTTTAGGAAAGCAGCAAAAGTGGCTTCATTTAAGAGGGTAAAATCAAACCCTGCCACAGCAGTCTGGCAGACTATGTCTTGAACCTGGTTATCTAAAAGTTGAAGACAGTGTGCACAAAGATTTATCTGCAACAAGCCTTACTTTAAATCCATACTTTCAGGACTATATAACATGACTCCTATTTAAAGACAACTTTTTATGGCCTGCAGCTGGAATAGGCACTGTAGTTCACGCTTGCTGTAGGTCAAAGAAACACTTTCAATTTTTCATAACAAGCTGTAAGTGTCTGCAAGTTTAAAAAAAAAAAGGAGGCAGAAAGAAGTTATCTCAACAAGCAAACTCCAATATATTCCAAGGTTACTGCTGTATAATTAATGGCATTACCAAATGGAGCTGAAAGTGTAGGGTCTGCAAATGGCTAATAACAAGGATTAGATATGCACTCTCTTTTTCATTCATGTTCTTACAGTTTCTTGTGAGCCTAATTGAAGTCAGGAGTGTTTTTCCACATGACATTTTCAAATTCAGCTCTGATCAGTGGCAAACAGTGCCTGTGCCCTATGGAAAAACCTCTTACTATGTATTTCTAGGAAAAAAGAATTTTTTTCTTTTTTTTAAAGAGAGAAAAAAAAGTAATCTTACTCTTCTTTTTTTGGGTCAAAATTGCAGTAGGATATGTTACATTAGAAAACTGGAAAAAGTGTTTTCAGATGGGAGGACTGGCACAGTGGCTGTATGCATTTTTAATCTCTAGGATTATGCTCAGCAAGATTTTATTAATGGAAACAGCCACATATTGCAAAAACCTGTTAAAGATATCAAACTTGCTTCAATAGTCTGTAAAACAATGGAACGTAGACAAATGCTGGAAAACACTTCTAAATGAATCCTTCTGGCATCAGATTGTTCCATGATAACAAAATCCACTTTAGCAAATAGGTCAGAGTACAGCTGCTAAGGGTAAGCAGCCTGATGCAATGGAGGCTATGGTTTTAAACAATATCAAAATGATTTTGGATTAATCGTCTTCCTGCCTGCAGTAAAGGTTATTTCTAGAGTGTGCTTAAAAAAAGAAGCAACCTGAATATCTCTGATCTCCTACTAACCTCTACAGTACATAGGAAAGCATTAGCTCTGTGTGCTTTTCTGAATCCACTCTTTAATTATACCTTTCCCATGTTTACATGAACTTTGGTTTGCTTTTCAAAAGCCTCACGGAACAATTCCTGCAGCTGACCTGTGGGTAGTGGTGAATTTCTCCATAAAGTGAGTATTGATGAGCTGAAAAGTTCAGTGAACAGGAAAATTCTGCTGCTTTTATTGCCAGTGTGACAGGTTACTTTATTACCATGCCTTTCACAGCAATTTAACAGTTACCCTGGTAACGGATTCAGTGAGGTAATGGGATCAGAGGCATTAGAGGAGAGGAAAGGCTAGCGACGAGAGAAAACCATCTGCTGGCTTATGTTCTCGGGGCTGTTTGCTCACTGCGAGCTCCTGACAATCATTGTACTTGGATGTAAATGAGGCAGGTTAAACCACAGGCCTGCCCTATTTAGCCGTACTCTGGTGATTTGTCTTTCTAATTCTATTGAAATAATAATCAGGATTTGTTTCTGATTAATTAACTAACCTTTTGGTAAAAAGATTAGATAACGAAATTGCTGCCTATTCAGAGATAATGAGATTTTTATTACTCTGTCAAAGGGAAAAAAAAAAAAGTACATTTATGTGTCACCAGCCACCATGTCAAGGGAGGAAAATAAAGATTTAAATCTTTATGTCAGACATTTATTTCCTCCACAGATTAAGTGTATATTGAATTCCATGGGTGCACATCATCTTGTTTAAAACATTTCGGAAGAGCTTTTAAAACACCAAATAAAGTAATAAACACGTTTAAACCATGATGCATTTGGCGTTAATTTGTTTCAAAAAATGTCTCCTAATGGAGGAGAAACACTTGACAATTCAGAAATCCACCTGTACTGCGTGGGTGTATTTATGTAAGTGCAAGAGTGTGAAGAAAGCAGTAAAATTTCAGTGTGAGCACTTTAGAGTGACATATGTAAATAGGCTGCTATTATGTCTTGCAGTACAGCCATGCCTGATACAGCAGTTACAGCAGAAAATTCATTTATGTGTAGGAGCTTTGCCTGGGTGTGTGAAATACCACGCAGGACACTGGAAGCTGATATAATTAAATAACTGGTGATAACAAACCACGGCATTTAGAGTCCCCTCATGAAAGGCTTCTGCAGAAGACACAGCTGCAGCCCTCGGTGAGTGACCCAGACCTGCAGAAGGCTGCCGGGCCAGCGCCTGCCCACCAGCACCTCATGCCTCGCCACAGCCATCACCACCAACAGGGCAGGAGACCAAAACACCCAAAAACTGGCTTCTGGAACCACAAAGCTATGAAACATGTTAACTGTGCATTGGCCGGATAGCTGTGGAGGCATCAGCCATGCCTTGCATGGTGTAGCGTGGTGGTGTAAATGCAAACTCTCGGTGACAGGAATGTAATGAGTGGACAGCATTTGCTGCACCGGGTAGCGTCCTGCGGCTTACCCGTTGCAAGAAGAGCTGTCTGCTTTGCTGACTGTCAAGTCACTAATCGTGATCTGTTAATTAATAGATCTCTGCAAAGAATTGCGATGAGAACATTTTCTGTCACGCATACAAAGCAAGAGGAAATATAGAACACAGCAGAGCATTTTGTTGCGGTGGAGTTAATGAATGCACTCTCAGATTTGAGGTGACACTTACATCGGTGGCATTCGGTGTGCTTCATTACTTTTACTTTTACATGTTAACATGAAAGGCTCTCATACGCCGAAAGCCCCTGCTTCTCCCCAGCGGTGTATATAGCTGAAAGCCAGTCAGAAGCGCGACCCAGTTAGAGAATACGTCTTTGGTAAAGAGATCTGATGCCGAGCGTGTTCCTCCCCTATTCCCCCACCTCATAGTTTCACGTTGGTGATTACCGGGCATGGCCAGCATTCCTCCCTTCCCGCCCAGGCTTTCCAATGTTATAGCCCTGACAAAGGATGCAGACAAGAGAGCTTTCTTCTACCAACAGAAAATTATTTCTCCCTCCCCGCCCCTGGCTCTCCAAAAATTCTTACTGCAGGATTCTGACCCTTGATAACCGAAATCCCTTGAAAGGCAAACATGCTTTTTTTGGCTTAGTACCAGTTGTAAATCTTTTGCTCTCCCTTTCTGTCTCCCTTCCTCTCATGTGAAATTTAGGTTTAATATTAGTAATTATTATTAAAATGAGCAAAATATTGAGGATCTCAGCTAAGGAGAAAAACTGTAGTTTTCCTTTTTCCAGACGATGACATCTGCAGCTCTACATTTTCATGAAATGACTATACTTAACAAAACATTACTTCATTTTCGTGGTATTTCTTTTGTGCCTAGCAGCAACCCTGTAATTGTTCGCTTCAATTACAACATTACTATTTTAAACTGAAACCCATTTTATCTGCATGCCAGCTTTTTATTTGTTTTACCAACTATATCTATTTCCATTACTGCAAGGCTGATGGTTTGTCTCAAGAGGAAATCAAATCCATTAATTCAGAAATTTCAAGCACGGCTGCCTCTGCCATAAGCAGCATTTCTTATGCTAATAGTAAATGTGCTGAGACTGAAAAGAACTGACACAGCTCTGTTTTTTATCATAACTTAAGCATTTATGTAAAAAGGCAAATCTAATAGTACTAGGAAACTGTAAGTGTTATTATATATAATTCACTTTACTGAGATCTGCATAGGGCCTGGTTTGTGCAACTGTGGTTTAAATCATGCTGTTTGTGGCTTTAAATCACTTGACATTTGGGGTCTGATTTTGATCTTGGTTACTTCAATGTAAATCTGCCATTGTCCATCTGACAACAATAAAATTATTTCAGATTTACCCAGGCAAATGGAGATCGGACCATGTTCATTTTGCTTAAGGTGGAATACCACCTCACAACCACAACATACTAAACTAGCTTTAGACAGCGTGTGTGTGTGTGTGTGTGTGTGTGTGTGTGTTTGTGTGTACAGAAAACGTATTATAGAACTTGGACATCTTTTTTCTCCAGCCACAAAAATAGCCATCTCAAAGGTAATTTAGGTATTTCCAGGAAGCTGCACCCTCCCAGCGCCACACAGAAATAAATGCACCCACTCTTTCCCACTGCCTCCTCATTTAATGCACTTAGTCCTGTTGTATCACATGGGCTGTGTTCAATTAGATAGCTTAACAAGATAAACTCTGACTTTGACCCAGAAAAAACAAACCAGATTGCTGCTGAGTTCTACGTAAGCTTTTCCAGGCGTTGTGACCTGTTTATGTCAATGAAAAATGCAAGAGAACCTTACCATGAGGGCCGAATTAGTTTCTGGTGATTTGGGTTTTGGTTTTTTTTAATATATGTGTGCACAGACAGAATGTGCAGAAAACAGTGTACCATTCTTGCCCTTCATTTTTGCAGCAAAACCCTTTAGTGCTGTAAATCAGATCTCATTGGGAGATCTTACACACTGGCCGCCGATAAGCTGTTGAGAAGTAGACAGGGCTTTTAGGAATTGCTGAACCATGAAGCTGACCTGCTTAGTGTTTTGTTGTAGGCTATTAAATCCAGGATTGGTGTTTTAAGATGATTCTGCTTTCTTCTTCCCTTGGCCTGGTTAAGCAACTACCCCCGTCTCATTATTTAGCTGATTAAAATAAAAACTGAAATGAGAAGCCTGCTGTTTGAAAATCCTACCTTCACCCATCAGATTAATGAGAGTGACTTATGCTGACGTAGTTTATGGCCTTAGCAATTTGACACTAATTTTGCAACTAAGAAAAGATTTACTAACTATACACACCACTCTGCTTTGGTGGCAGTGGAATGGTATTCTTTTTCTCCAAAAACAAGGTCTACATCTTTTGTAAACATGCATTATTTGGTTGCCTCATTGTAAATGGATCCCAGTTGGGTAATACTACTTCTTCCCAGTAGCAAATTGACAATTATGCACCAAAAGACCCAGAGAAAATATTATATTTCATCTGGATTGCTCTCTTTTTCTGATTTTTCAAGTGTTGTGAATACATTTTGCACTGTACCTGTTACTGCCTAGTTAGAAGCGTGCTGGTTCTTTGTGCATCCCTTTCATACTAAGAGAGAAATGAAATGTACATTTTTATTTTTCCTGTGTTTGACAAGCGTTAACAAGGCCAGCATTTGAGAAAAGCCAGACCAAATAAGGCTCTGTGCCTGTTGCTACTAAGCAAAAGCCACCTGGTGACTAAGTTCACTGGGGCTTCATTTCTTTGTATGACTGAAAGAGAACAAGAGAGAGAAACGGACTCGCATATACATGGAATTAAATCCCATTGAATTGCACGGAGGAGATAAAATCATAACAAGTACAAGTTGTGTATATATGCAAGTAGACATACGTCCCAGGTTCCCCTCAGCATGAAACTTAAGGTATTCAAATTCAGGGAGGGGAAGAAAAGTACTTACAATTAGAGGCCACTCCGTACTGCAAAATGCATCTCCACAGCCTTTTTTTTCTTTTTTTTTGTTAGACATTTTTGTATCACAAGTATGTTTTTATCCCCATTTTATTTAGAGCTCCAATGTCAGTTCAGCTCCCATTGGGGCTGTTTTCATATGATTGCTCTGTTTATTTTGGGACTGTTACCATGACTTAGAGTACTTGAGCTTTTATTCTAACAGTCTTACTTAATGAAGCTGTCTGGTTTTAGTTTTCTCATAGTCAAAAAGGAAAGGTGTGAGAAGCAAATGAATCACAAAACAATAGGGCCCATCACATTTGAATGAAAAAGGAATAAATTTGTATATCATATACACAAGTAGTTATGCTTTTCAGGAAGGAAAATCAATTACTGTGCAACCTTTTTCCCTCTCTGTTAATCTATTGTTCCATTCTTAATTGCTTATTTATTACTTTTAACACAGACAAAGGATAGAATTGAAAATTCAGATCCAGTATCCCAGCCACAACAGAGGTTTAGCATTAGTTTTCTTTATAATTTCAACAGCTGTGCATGGGACAGATTGTATTTCCCACTTTCTAGGTCAGCAAAGTTTGTTTTCCTCCATGTATTTTATAGGGTCACATTTCACTATAAGCCTTATGTCTGTATTCAGGCTTGCGATGATGAGCAGGCTTATAGGGTAGTCAGATGACAAGCTTAGAGGTTTGTTGTTTGGGTTTTTTTTAAACTGCATTCACACAACTGCTGCTCAGTTTGCTGCTGTGTCCTATCTGTGAAATAGCAAAATAATAACACTAATAGAAAAGAACAGTATTTACTGCTGTGGGACTGCTTCCACTCTGCCTGGAAAAAGGAACATAGTAGTTTATTACTGAGAAATCATGTGAAGCTACTGCAGGGAAATCTAGATTATTTCCATAGTAATTACTGATTTCTAGTACCATAGCTATAAATAATTATGCTAATACTGTGTAAACCACCTGCCTTTAGAATAGCAACAGTTTCTTAAAAAGATTCTTTCCAGTTTAGATACTATATTCCTCCATTAATCATCTGTCTTCTAACCAACATTTGCTATTTCAGAAATGATCTGTTTAATCAGAAATGCAATTTTATGTGCATTTTTTATAATTTAAATAAGAAAAAGGATAATGAGACTTCTTGACACTTTTTCAGACATATTCTACAAAAGAGAGAGCTAGTTTGTAACTCAAGGGTTCCCCTAAAGCGTCTCACACTCTGGGTGTGATTCAGCTCATGATTTTAGTCATTGAGACACCCTGTACTGGTCATCCAGTTACTGGAAAAAGAGACAAATGTTTCCAAGAGGAGGTTTATTTCCTGTGTTTTTCCTTCCTGGTTATGAATGGAGACAGGTTAACTAGCCTACAGAAGACAGGTAAATTCTGTTTGGGGTAAATCCCACTTTCTGTGTTACCTAGGATGGGTGAAATGTCATGTAACTTGAACAGCTTTGGGAGGGTTAAGTCTGAACTGATGCCTTCATGGTGCCTTTACCCTAAATTAAGCTGTATTCTTCCCTTTACCCTGACCTTCAGAACCCAAAAGATATTTTTTCTAGCCTAGCTACAACTTCTGATAAGTAGTGCATGAGGATATCACTTTGCTCAGTTGGTCAGCAAGGGCCAGTCAGCTGTAAAGCTATTTACGTGATATCTGAGGGGTCTGTTCTCAGATCAGTGCACAAACAGAATTCCCATTAACAGTAATACGAGTTACGGGCAGGCATGAAAGTAAAGAAACTCCCTAATTAGAAATAATGAAACACCAGACTGTTGTAGTTCTGAAACGCAGTAGTGCCCATATTTACTTTGAAATAAAATGAACACAGCAACTAAAAATGAAACATTAAGCTCATAAAATGGGGCAAAAGTAACTTACAGGTTAAAGTACTCTGCAGCCCTACATGCAGCCTCTTCATGAAAACGTGTGCAGATTTTATTATCCTGCTGCAAATATCTGCTTCACAAACATCCACTTTGCAAGGTGAATTGAAAAAAAAAATGTGGACTTGAATATGTGTTCTACTTTTAACACAAAAGGACATGAAAGAAGAAAACTTAGAGAATTTACATCAGTACACTGGGAGTTCTCATCTCATTGAAAACGTTCCTGCTTATTGCAGGGGGGTTAGACTACATGACCTTTAAAAGTCCTTTCCAACCCAAACCATTCTATGATTCTACGAGTTCCTGGCTGTTGACTGTAATCCTGATACTGCTGGAATCCATGCTGGATAATGCTTTTCATAAGCCCATAGAGCATCACTTTAAGTTAGCTCTTTTAGTTGGTTTTATCCCGACTACTTGTTTGGGAGTGCTCCTCTGGAGCTCCATTTCTGCAGGGTTGCCACCATATGATTTCCTAAACTACTCATGGTCAATTTATGCCCATGTATTTCTATTTTAGCTTAAACAGTTCTTTTCCCTCGGTGATGTTTGATGCGTATTGTATTCAGTGTATTTACAGAATATGGCCTTTGTTTCTTAGGTTGAGGAAGCCAATTGCTTTTTAGCATTCTCGTGTTAGATAGACTATTTTTATTGTCCACCAAGAAAACATTATTTTCAAGGCCATCCTAGAAGACTGAATTAGTTTTGTCTAAACTTATCTTCTGGGAATATGGGTTCAGAATTGTTTTCCAGATAAGCTCTCGCCATTGCTTTGCAGATACTTCCTTTGCAGGAATATGTTTAGAGATACCCTAGGTTTTAATTTGCTTTGTTTTACAGACAGTTTATATTAGTAACTTGTAGTCATTCTCTGTTTAAATAAACATGTCTCTCTGTTTCTTCGTGTGCTTGAAACTGATGAGCTCACAGGCTGTCGCAGAAGTTCTTACCTCTAAGTGCATGACCTTGACTTTTGTATCCTTCTTCTTTAGATAATCAGTACTCAGAGTGAGCCAGTTTGTTAATGAACGTACTGTGCAATGATAAATGCTTCCTAATTTGATCCTTTTTGAGGCATTTGCTCCAGTTTGAAATATACTGCTTTCAATACTATACAAGTAGTATTAACAGAACTACTAAATGAAACCAGTCCAAAGACTGGTCCTTTAGAACAGCCCAACAGATTTTCAAACAACCTGTGGACATTTCCTTTATTCAGCATCTCTGTGTTCTTACAGTTCTTGCTTCTCTCCCCAGAAAGGTCATTTTCCACACAGTACCATGTTGCGTTTCTTCAGACATTAGTGAATTTGCTTACAGACTTTTAAGAAATTCCTTATTAGATGTTCAGCAAAATCTTGGGTTTGGATGTATCTCGCTCACTAACTCTTAACTGAAAATATTAATGTTTGTAATGATTATTTCAGTATTTACGACCTGAATGATTGGTTGTATTGTTATGTTCCTTGACTACATTAAATTGTTAGAAGCATGGTTTTGTGTAAAACTTACCACTACTCATTTGAAAAGTCTGTTCATAAATATTCAACAGTAGCTGCTTAAGCTACTCTGTTTCAGCACATGCAACTGCAGAACATTTGTTCTGTTGCACTAAAATGTCTAAAATGTCTGCAGAAAGCACAAAACAAATCACTTAGAAACAATCAAAGGAAATTTTCATTACAAATTGTCTATGAATGTGTGGAATAATATTAACAGTATTAATCTCACTACTTTAGAGACATTGACAAGAATAAAGTAATAATAAGTTTACAACTATAGAAAAACTGGTTTTGTTTCTCCTTGGGAAACTTGAGAAAACCCAAGTTTTTCTGCTAAATTAAAATGGCTCATGTTGGCAAACATAAATTCTAGAGCCTGACAGGAAAAGAAAATGTGACAGGCTTATGGCTAGGCAATTTTTACAGAGAGCATGGGAGGGGGAATCATTTTGTTTAATTCAGATCCCATCCCATTGCTAACCTTGGGTTAGTAAGATTTTTCTGGGGGAAACTTCTGACTCAGCACACTTCTTATTTTCTACCTTTGTTCATACATTTTATTTCTGTGGGTCATCTTTCATTTAATCAAGGGCAGTTTCATATGGAAATGAAGAATATTATATTGAGGGACTTGTGTATGGGAAATGTTGGAAAGAAGACCCCAAATGCTGACCTCAGAAGAAGCCGAGTGATAAAGGACGTGAACTTCAGGATTCAGATGGAGACAGAAGACATGATTTCTTTTTCAGACTTCCACGACAGATGGGTTAGCACTGGGAGAACTGCATAATCTGAGCGTTACTAGGCTTCATGGTAGTTTTCTAAAGTAAATACATTTATTTTAGCAGTCTTTTGACAGTAAGATTAGAATTGCTGATCAAAACATTCGCCTTTTTTATCTTTTATATATTCTAATGGTAAACACACATGACTAGATCTGTCCATCACTAATGGCATTTCTGTATCTACAGTGGACAATGCTTCCTAAATATGTCAGTCTTCTTTCTCTATCATTAAACATAAATAACTTTAACAAATAGACTCAAAAAAAGTAACAAAAAACTTTGCTTTTCAGGGAAAGCACTTCTCAAGTAATTAAATAATTAGATTTCTTGAACACCAGGTAGTGCTTGCTTGGTTGCTCTGAAATAAGGAACCGAACAAAATTTTCACAGAAAAATCTGGAAGCCATGCCCATTTAGGGAACCTTAACACATTCTTGGCACATGCCCAAATTCCTTACCAATGCAGAAAGAGTGTTTGTAGAATAGATCACCAGAAAGAAGAGGAGATATTCAAGCATCCAAAGGGAAGAAATAAATAATTAACAAATGTTTTCTATTTTGTCTGTTTTGGTCACATCATACCTCTTCTGTATTTCATTAGAGGGTAAAACTATGTTAATTTATCAATTATTTATTAATTTAGAAAATTTATCAATTATATTCCCTTAGCCTCTATGGTCAATGAAGGCAGTGATGGGTAAATCACCAGTAAGCACAATTTCCAAGTACTGTGTACTTTAAGCAACTAGTTAAATAGTCTGAACTTTTTGAAAACCCAGCTTTCCCTGCCTTTCCCCCCTTATTCCACAGCAGCAAGACCTACAACATCAGTGTTAGCCATTATTTCTAGTCCTTTAAACTTTACAAGCTAATGTGTTTCTGAGATTTCACCAGTCCTGATCTTACTAATTGCTCTGAGCAAACACTGCTTGCTCCATGCTGTTCATGACACTTTTAATGCTATGTGAGATTAACACTTCTTAGCCTTTGCTAGGTTTGTTTTTGTTCCTCTCTACTTTTCTGAAGTGTGACATTGTTGAAGGAAAAGCATGATAAAGACTTTTTACAGCTGTTGTTCTGCTCTTCTGTAGTGAGGCATCGTGGAAAAGCTCCTCTTTTTTTCTGCCGTGATCAGTATATACTGGGAAAGTTATCTCCTGGGAAAGATTTTAGAAATTATGTCTAAGATAACCATGTGGTGTATTTGCATTTAAAGCCTTCATTGTGACAGATATCTCCATTCTGTACATCTATAAAGAAATATATAATGACAAAAAACCTGACTTCCTTAAAACGAAAGGAAGGAAATAGTTCTTAGTCCTGGATGTTTTCTAGCAAGTTATGCTTTGTACCTCTCACAGTGCACTGGTGTGACTCCCAGCCCACCAAAGTTAGTGGAGCATCATAGCAAGGGCTGTCCATTCTGAAAGCCCTGCAAAATGCTAAGTTGGTCACAAACTAATTCAGTAGTACCATGACACTCCCACAGCAACGCACCTCAATTCATCTTTTACTTAGGAATATAAAAAGGTAAGCAATAGGCAGAGGATTTATCTGCAATAATTGATGTTCGCTGAAGACTTCTCTAGGCTGTGGTAATTGTTTGCTGTTTCCAGCTCCCTGCACTAAGGGCAAGCACAGACGTACGTTTTTTATCATTGCTTGTTATGCTGCTCAAGCCAGTAGAATGATCCCGGATGAAATTCCCCTTTATGTCCTTTTTTCCCTTGGCTTCTAAATCAGCTCATCTCAGTGATATTTTTTTTCAAGCATTCTTCGAGTTCTGCAAGACAATTTAAAAGCAAAATTAACAAGCATATAGAGGATATGTTCCAAGACGTTTTTTGAGTGTTCAAAAAGCCCAAAGCTTTGGGAGACTTCAGTGAATTCTGGTCAAATCTGTCTGTGTCCAGGGTAGACACACCCTGGTGTGAGCAGTATTAGACATTGGAGTGCCAGAAAATCTTGCAGATTTGTTATGCATGGCCTCACATACCCACATGAGCCATGTGTCTGAAGTCTCAGTTCCTGTAAGCCCACAAATTGCTTGTTCCTCCTCTGAAGTGGGACATTCGCCTCTCTGCTCCAAGAACACAAAGCTAGTAATACTGTCTTGAAAGGGACTGCCTCAGAGTCTTGGATATTGGAAACTCCAAGAACATAGAAGGTAGAAATACTGTCTTGAACAGGCGTGCCACAGAGTCTTGGATATTGGAATCTCAGTCTTCTCAACAGCCCTCCAAGAAATGATCAGAAACCTGCCTGAGCTTTGACTGTAGCTATCAACATTTTGGATTCTTGACACTTCTCATGAGGTCTTGTACTGGGTTTGCCTGGCAAGGTTTTGGTAGTGGAGGGGGCTACAGAGATGGCTTCTGTGAGAAGCTGCCAGAAGCTTCCTCCATGTTTGATAGAGCCAATGCCAGCTCCAAGGTAGACCAGCTGCTGGCCAAGGCTAAGCCCATGAGCAAGAGTGGTAGCACCTCTGTGATAAAGTATTTAAGAAGGGGGAAAAACTCTGTGCAACAGCAGCTGGGAGAGAGGTCAGCTGCAGACACCAAGGTCAGTGAAGAAGAAGGGGGAGGGGGTGCTCCAGGCACTGGAGCAGAGATTCCCCTGCAGCACATGGTGAAGACCATGGAGAGGCAGGGTGTTCCCCTGCAGCACATGGAGGTCCATGGTGGAGCAGATATCCACCTGCAGCTCATAGAGCACTCCACACTGGAGCAGGTGGATGCCCAAAGGAGGCTGTGACCCCTTGGGAAGCCCACAGTGGAGCAGGCTCCTGTCAGGACTTGTGACTCCATGGATGACCCATGCTGGAGTAGTCTGTTCCTGAAGGACTGCACCCCATGGAAAGAACCCATGCTGGGGCAGTTTGTGAAGAAATGCAGCCCATGGGAAGGATTCATGTTGCAGAAGTTCATGAAGAACTGTGTCCCATGGGAGGGACCCCACACTAGAGCAGGGAAAGAATGTGAGGAGTCCTCCTTTGGGGCAAAAGAGCAGCAGAGACAACGTGAGATGAACTGACCACAACCCCCATTCCCCACACCCATGCGCAGCTCGGCGGGAGGAGGTAGAGAAAATTGGGAGTACAGTTAAGCCCAGGAAGAAGGGAGGGGTAAGGGGAAAGTGTCTTTTAACATTTGGTTTTATTTCTTATTATCCTACTCTGATTTGATTGGTAATAAATTAAATTAATTTTTCTCAAGTCGAGTCTGTTTTGCCTGTAACAGTAACTGGCGAGTGATGTCCCTGTCCTCATCTTGACTCACAAGCCTTTTGTTATATTTTCTCTCCCCCGGTCAGATGAGAGGAGTGATAGACTGGCTTTGGTGGGCACCTGATGTCCAGGCAGGGTCAACCCACCACGGTTCTAAATACAATTTCCAGGCAGCAGGAACCACAAGTGAATTCCATTTGTTGGGGTTTTAATTAACAAATACCCACTGTTTTATTGGGACACAGCTAAATGTGCACATCCAGGTGCTCATCATCCATGAGAACGCAGGGACAAGGATGCTTTTGTGCCTGTTTTGATAATGACAGTATCACTAGTGCTCACAGGAACCAGCGATCTACGCAGGTCACTTACCCTAGGCCCACCCGTGGTCACTCTGCGTGCATATTAAATGGATAATCCCATCTACATGGCCCTGCAAGCCTGTCCTGTTCCTGGGTTTTTATATGTATACCACTTCTATAATCTTTTAAATTCTTCTTTTATTTTTTTGACCACAGTTTGCATTGCAGAGATTTAATCTGACTAAACTGTTCATCTCACAATCGTTCAACTTGAAATGTGTTTTAACTTTTTCTCTGATCTCTGATCAGGCAACTGTTGTCTGGATGTTCTCTGCTTCTTCCCTTGTAGCAATGAAAATAAAAATGAAAATAAAGAAGGAGGACAATCTGCCATATGCAACAATTGCGAGCAGTAATAATTCTTTCACTTATATGAGCAAGAGGGCTACGGGTAAATAAATAATGTGCCATTGTTCAGTTTTTTGAAGAATTCCTGGTCCACAGCTATAGAAAGCACAGCTGAGTGCATTTTGGCACACTGAGAAATACAGGATTGAAGCGTTTTTGACTGGCTGTTTTAGAGACCAGCCGCGTTAGGAGTCTGCACGCTCACTTCAGCTGTGAGGCAAGTGAACATGCATAAACTTTCATTAGCACAGTTAAGCAATGAGCGAGCCATGCTCAGTCCTCCTCACTCATACAAGAAAGCTTAGTGCAAGTAGGAAGAAAGAACTGAAACTTTTACCCCAAATAGATTTGTTCTTGGAAAGTTTGTAAGCAAGTGAAAATAATACCGTATACTGAGAAATGTTAGGAACATGTCTCACTGTTTTAAGATTGACCTACAGTATATATATGAACCTTTAGGAGCTTCTAAATGCCATGATCTCATTTTCAGATTGATGGAAGAAAAGACCAGAAGACCTGTATATAATTCATTTTTATGTTTACCACAAGTGTTGTGGGGGGTGGGGAGGGAAGTCCACAATACAAGTAGTTTTAGACGGATTTCCAGATATTTATGTTTCTAAAACACTGTATTTTGTGACTCTGGTCAGCAAGGTCAGACAAATATGCTATCCTGATTTCCTAAATGTTGCATCTTACATGTGGATTATTATTCTTTTCAAGTACAATAATTTCTTGTTACAGATGTAAATTAGAAATAACGTAAAGAATAAAGATATAAGCACACATTTAAAACACCTTTCATTTGAAAGATGTATAGGATCATATTTTATCTGTATATGTCCGTCCTGCTAGACTTAAAGTTGAGGGATTTTTAACTTGATTATAGATAATGCATTATAAGATACTAGTCAGGAATATAAGTAAATACTCTTTTCATATTAACTACTGACTCTCTACTGATTCACCACTGGGAATGATTCTGGCACATATAACTTCTAATAATTATGTTATGTTGCAACCGTGCACTTGAATACTATAACCTTTAGTAAAACTGGCCCATGTTTTCACATTATGTTTATGAACTAAATAGCAGGTCAAAAAGCAGCACGTCACAGATGCCTGAAAGAGATTGTTCTAGACAGAAATTTTGTACCTGCTAAATGCATAATCAGTGCTGTACAGTTAGCTATTTCTGTTTTTAGGCACGTGGGCCTCACTGAAACCTCAGTCTCACAAAAGCTTGGGGTTTATTGTTGTGAAAATCTAGCAGACAATTTTTGCCAGATCCTGGCCCATTTCTGGTGATTCACTCTGGATAAGAGAATCATCTCCTGTAGTTCTGGATGCTTCTTACTAAACAATGGGCACTTCCAAATGCTATGGGTTTTGCAACTTCTAACATGCCCAACTTACACTGCTTCATGAAAAAGCATTGGGGAAAGGGGAGAAATTGCTGTAAAATAGTAGAAGTTTTAGTAAAAACTGCAAGTATTAGTAAAAATAGCAAAAGTACAATTTTACCATATGTCACCAGAGGAGGAGGTGACGCGTGCAGAAGAGGCCCCACCATATAATAAACTGCCAGAAAATGAGAAGAAATATGCCCTGTTCACTGATGGGTCCTGCCGTATTGTGGGAAAGCATCGAAAGTGGAAGGCTGCTGTGTGGAGTCCTACACGACGGGTTGCAGAAGCCAGTGAGGGACAGGGTGAATCGAGCCAGTTTGCAGAGGTGAAGGCTATTCAGCTGGCTTTGGACATTGCTGAACAAGAAAAATGGCCAGTACTTTATCTCTACACTGACTCATGGATGGTGGCAAATGCTCTGTGGGGGTGGTTACAGCAGTGGAAGCAGGGCAACTGTCAGCGCAGAGGCAAACCCATCTGGGCTGCTGAACTGTGGAAAGATATTGCTGCCCGGATAGAGAATCTGGTTGTGAAAGTACGCCATGTAGATGCCCATGTACCGAAGAATTGGGCCACGGAGGAACATCAGAACAACCAGCAGGTGGATCGGGCCGCTAGGATTGAAGTGGCTCAAGTGGATCTGGACTGGCAACGTAAGGGTGAATTATTCATAGCTCGGTGGGCCCATGACTCCTCAGGCCATCAAGGGAGAGATGCGACATATAGATGGGCTCGTGACCGAGGGGTGGACTTGACCATGGACACTATTGCACAGGTCATCCATGAATGTGAGACATGTGCTGCGATCAAACAAGCCAAGCGTTTGAAGCCTCTTTGGTATGGAGGGCGATGGTTGAAATACAAATATGGGGAGGCCTGGCAGATTGATTATATCACACTGCCACAAACCCGTCAAGGCAAGCGCTATGTGCTCACAATGGTGGAAGCAACCACTGGATGGCTGGAAACATACCCTGTGCCCCATGCCACTGCCCGGAACACTATCCTGGGCCTTGAAAAGCAAGTCCTGTGGCGACATGGTACCCCAGAGAGAATTGAGTCGGACAACGGGACTCATTTCCGAAACAGCCTCATAGACACCTGGGCCAAAGAGCATGCTATCGAGTGGGTGTATCACATCCCCTATCACGCACCAGCCTCTGGGAAGATAGAACGATACAATGGACTGTTAAAAACTACACTGAGAGCAATGGGTGGTGGGACTTTCAAACACTGGGATACACATTTAGCAAAAGCTACCTGGCTAGTTAACACCAGGGGATCTAACAATCGGGCTGGCCCTGCCCAATCAAAACTTCCACGTACTGTAGAAGGGGATAAAGTCCCCGTAGTGCATATGAAGAATATGCTAGGGAAGACAGTCTGGGTTAGTCCTGCCTCAGGCAAAGGCAAACCCATCCGTGGGATTGCTTTTGCCCAAGGACCTGGGTGTACTTGGTGGGTGATGCGGCAGGATGGGGAAGTCCGATGTGTACCTCATGGGGATCTGATTTTGGGCGAGAATAGCCAATGAATCAGATTGTGTGCTGTTAATTGCTAAGTAACACTGTCACTGTATGTCCTCATTGCTATAATTGCTATCAGTTGTACTACAAGTAAGGCACAGGGATGATGGGATAAGAACTGATCTCAGCAGCTGGCGCCCAGCAGTTTCCTCAAGATCTACATCTTCAGCCCACGGACTGCGTGCATGAGCCATACTGGGTGCACCAGTCACAAGCTCCGAAAATACAGCATGCAACAGACCAGCACCACCCAGCATCTCACCTGCCCTGAGAGACTGTTCTAACAGATGGAGCCCAAAGCCGTGGATTAAAAGAACTCAACGGACACT
Source organism: Larus michahellis (assembly GCF_964199755.1). Lineage (NCBI taxonomy): Eukaryota > Metazoa > Chordata > Aves > Charadriiformes > Laridae > Larus > Larus michahellis. The sequence goes on from NC_133930.1 coordinate 66,247,172, forward strand.
TTGGAGGGATGGCCCATAAACTAAGGGCATTATATGTGTGTATACATATATATATATATAACAGGGGAAAGTGGTGGCAATTCATTGGAACCTGCTGGGCATGGCATAGATGGTATGGAATAAGGGGTGGATAATGTCCTGGTTCCGGTGGGGATAGGGTTAACTTTTCCTGGTATTCCATGCCATGTGAGCCACGCCCACCCTGAGCTGCCGGGGGAGGGGGCAGGAAGTTGCTGCTTAAAAGCGGGCTGGGGCGTCCCGGGTCCGGCCGGTCGGCGAGCGGCGGGGAGCGGCGGTCCCGTAATCGCGTTTGTATATTCCCCTATCCGTGTTGTTGTTGTTTGCCTGTTCCCTTTGCTGTTCTGTTAAACTGCCTTTGTCCCAGCCCAAGAGTCTTGCCTTTTCTTACGATCCTTCCTGTGTTGGGAAGGCACGTGCGAGCGGCACGTGGTTCTTTGTTGCCATCTGAGGCTAAACCACGACACCATACCAAGAAATTTAATGTATTGGTGAAAGCTAGAGCTTTCATGGACTCCAGCCTCGGCTAAGGCAGAACAGTACCTGCATTTTAACCAAGGGGGTGAAGGTGATACATGGAGAGGAATAGAGAGTGATCTTTCTAATGCAAAAGTTTTTATTCAGTACTGTGTAAAGTCTTAAACAGATTTTTGTAGAAAAGTGTGATCAAGAGCATGGAGGCAAATGAAAATAATAAAATACAGTGTAGTTTTGTCAAAGGTAGATTGTGTGAGACTAATTTAATTTATTTTTTTTTATATAAGATAACTGATTTCTTTGGCAAGGTTAATGCAGTGGACCTAATCTATCTTAAGTAAAGTGTTTCCTACAGTGTCCTGTAGTAAATCATCATGTAGGATGGAGGCAATGGCCATTAATATGGGAATGATGAGGGGGGAAGAAACTAAAAAGGAAATTGCAACAGCATATACTTAGGGGAGAATTATCAGCCTGGTGGCTAGGGGTTTTCTTTAGAATATTCAGAACATTGTGCTTTGTATGGTCATTTCAGACTAAATAGGAGACACACGTAGGTGAAATATATGGACGATGGATACTGACTGCCACATTCCTGTCAGCAAGATAAAGGAATGTAGCATCCATAAAAGGGATAGGACAGGGAAGGGGGGCAGGGAATAAGAAGCCTTATTTGCGTGATGACTTTGTCTCCAGTGTGGTCCTGTGCAAAGCATGTTTAATAACCCTTAGCTCTTCCCGGTTGCCATTCACATTCTCTTGCTCACAGGTGTCCCTTCAAGTGCTGCAGCACCTCCCAACCCATTTTTGCTCCTCTCCTAAACCCAGAAACAAGAGTTGAGTTGAAATGGTCTCTGCCTACACACACTAACATGAACTGCACTCACAACAAAAAAATCCCTAAATTTAGACCCATCCAGCCTTTGCTTCTTCTTCAGATATGAAGGTAATGTTTTACATCTGCTTCTCACCCTCAGATTTGCGGAAGTGGGAGTGCCTGCATTCTCAGCCCCACTGGTGGGGCAGACGTGGCCCTGGGTCACATCTCCCTCACTCAGGCAGCCAGGGAGCAGCACTTGTACCAGGGTCTCTGACCTGCCTTTCAGGCAGAAATCCTCAAAAAACATTCTACTTAAAAAAAAAAAAATCCTGGCTGGAAATCTCAGGCTGAAAAGTGTAGACATATGGTAACCAAGTGCTACTATTACTGAGGAAAATATCATCACATGGGAAGTACAGGATGACCTTGTAGACAAGGAGTAGAAATGGGAATGAAATTTCAGAGCATAAAATGCAAAGTCATGCACTCAGGCATTAATAGCAAGACTTTTCAATATTACTGAGGGGCTAATCAATTGGAGTGATGATGAAGTATAAGCATACTGGTCATGGGATGACTAAGAGTTGCTATGTTGATGCAACTGTGAAAAAATTAATGCAGGACGTAAAGTGTTTTAAACAGACACAGCTACATACCAGCACCAGTCTGCAAAGTAGAATCTCATTGTACGGTTCTGGTCACTTGAATTCAAAAGATTTAAACTAGAAGAAGTACAAAGGACTGAAATATTAGGAAAGCTTGAGTCTGTTGAAGATGAAGGATTAAAAACAGGTTGTCATGCCTAACCTACAAAACCAGAGATTGGAAGTGGGGAATAGCATACATTCATTTTGTATATTTTTGGGACATCCAAATATTTAAACAAAAAGATAGCACAAGTGTAAGGTATACAGTTATGAATTTGCCACAACTATGTTAAAACTGGAAATGAAAATATTTCTATCAGATAGCTACTTTCCTTTCACACAGGAAAGTGGAACAGTAATAGTTTCAGCACAGATTTTGAAAGCTGTATGGAAATTAATCTATGCCAAAATAACAGTGATCTTTGAGTTGTCTTGTGGTACATGGAAAAAAATCAGATCCTTCAACCAAAGTGCCTAAAACCATTTTAGATGCTCTACATTATTGATAGAATCTGCATGAGACTGAAATGTACCACAAAGGAGTTCCTCACGCTTTCCATGCGGCAACTGGAAGCCCTCAGGGTACTAGAGGGCAGCTAAATCACTCTGAGGACATTTTGACACTTATTCTCCACTGGATGGACAGATCTGCTGGTATCCCTAAAGCATTTTGAAAATAAATTTGATCACAGATGATTTTCTTTGAGACTTATTTAGTCTATAGATTTTTCTGGTTCCCTGTGGCAGCAAACAAGGAATTCTCTCCTTCTCATTTTCTTTTTCTCTTCCCCTCTCCCCTGCCTACCCATCCCACGTTTCCCAATACAAGAGTTTTGTTTTCAGGAGGATATGCTTTTTCTCTTTTGAGTCAGGAATTGGTCTTGGACAGAGACAGTGTATTGATATTCCTAAGACTGTTAAAAATCTCCCAGGGTTTGAGCAAGATTTCAAGACAAGGAGGAATCTGCTCTCAAATAGAATTGGTCAGGCCCTTCGTGATATCTCTGGCTTTCTTTGAAGCACAATGCTTCACCTACTTTCTGCCTCACATGGGAAACTGGATATTCTGGGGACCTAGGAAAATGGTATTATTTTTTGTCTTTTCCTTTGCCAGATGCATTCTGGTCATTCTTGGTGTTGATCCCTTGTAGTTTTTTGTTTGCTGTTGTTGTCAATGATCTAAATATCATGCTAAGAAAAACCTTTGCATGTGGGGAGCAAGCAAGATGCACATTCTTATGGCACATCAGGAAGGTGCCTGCAGACCACTAGACTCAATACCTAGGTAGTCTGTGCTAGTTTGTGATTCCAGCTGCCTGAAGCATTTTATGAAGCACACCTTCCAGCACTATATTTCCATACCCAACAATTGGTTGCACCTTAACACCATGCAGTCAATGCTAAACCTGACAGAATAGCTTGGCAAAAGGCAGTTAGAAAACATACAAGGAAATACTGTTCTCCTCACATGAAGTATGGACTGAGTTTAATTAGGATTTGTGTTCTTTGTGACCCAAATCCAAATTCCTCATGACTTTTATTACTTAGTAGTATTCATGGTGACTTTGGTATATTTGTTGTTGATATTTTTTTAATGTGGAAAACAACTGTGTGGCGTTTAAATCATTCCCTAGACATGTATGCATCCTAGTGATGCATACAACTTGACGTTTGCAGAGTCCAGATGTCCATCTTCCTGGATGATGCTCTCAACATTGACATAAAGCTATTCCTTTCACTTCTCTGACCTTGTTGGCAGATGTCTGTATCTGTGATGTCAATATGCTGGAGAAATTAATCAAAAGGTTGTAATTCACATAACACACACCAAGCCTGAGCCTAGAAAGGTTTAGGCCTGGGAAATTTGTGGAGGCAAAGATACCAGACCGTATTGCCCTGAGACTGAAACTTCTGAGACCTTGATTTATTAAAGAGCCTTCTGCCCCTTTACACTATTAATGCTCAGTTTTCCACATCCAGGAGTGTGAAGAGCAAACGCAAAGGACATGTCTTTTCCTGCCCCTCTGTTCCTGCCTTAGTCCCTGTGGTTTGGGAACAGAAGGGATTTTCTCCCACATCAAGTCAGCCATATCCCGTGTAACCGTTCCATGACAAAAGCACATTTAGTGGGAGTTATGCAAATAGACTGATCACATCTAAGATGCAGTGGTCAAAACCACAGCAACATATGTCTCATTGATACAATGCTTCATTTGAATGAAGTGAATGCAGTTTCTGAATCAAAACTGAAAATTACAACTTTAACACAAAGTGTAGTTACACATTTCATCATGAGTACACAGAGGTTATGTGAGCTCTATGTTTATGTTCCAGCATGTTATATATATATATATATATGACTGCCTCCAAGCTGAGTCTAAAATTCATTACAGTTTGGGTTTGCTCTTAGAGTTTATGCTCTTATTTTGGTGTTGAAAGAACTAACATGGGATGATTTGTAACTATGAAAAATAGCATTTCCAAATACAATAGATATAAGCTGTTAGTTTACATGGTCCGATATGGTTGGCTGGCAAGAGGGAAAAATACAATGATAATGGGTGTTATTTCTTTGATCCTTGAATTAGTGCTTTTCAATAATTCTAAATTTGTCAAAACACCGAAGACAGGAAATTTAAAAGATCAAATACTTTATTTTCACAATAATTGTCTGGAAAGTACTTAGAAAGTACACTGGGAGATATGTTGATTTGAGAAAACAAATTTCATAAGCATCCAGTTTGCCCACAGTACCAGAAACGATACTGAAATAACCTTATTCACCTTTCTATACCTCTGCTTGGAGAAGAATTCAAAAGGCTTATGAATCAATGGAATATACCAAATTACCATTTTAAAGAAACGTGCATTTCTCATTCAAGCAGAAATTGGGTAGGCCTTGTTAGTCAGGGCTATCATTCCATCCTTTTTCATACCATAATGTACATGGTGTATGTTTTTGAGCCCTTTCTGATATCAAGTGAAGTAGAGTTATTTATAATAAGCTTTAATTTTGTTATAACTTTCTTTAATTTCCCTTCCTTAACTTCCTTCTTCAGAAACACTTCCAGGAGGCTGCACTTTCCTAAATCCGTTCAAGTTAATTTTGGCTGAGACTATAGTGTTGGGTCAAAATTTTATGTTTTTATACCAAGATCATGTCATAGACACCACCACAGACACCCTTGAAAGTTTTGATAATAATGGGACATGACACATTCTAAACACCAGTGTAATAATATATTTTACCACTTACAGTTTCACTGTGATTTCAGATGCTATCAGGGAATTAACTTCAAAAGATCTTTCCACAAGGATCATGGTATTATTTGTTCCATAACTTAATACATAGTCCACACTTTTAAGGTCATGCTGTGCCACAAGTAATACAATTTATGTATAATGAAATGTCTACTCCTTATTTCTCTTCATAACAAACTTAATAATGGGTATAGAGAATTTTTGTCATAGAGGCCAGAAGTATGATGTCAGCTAATGTAAGCATTTTATTGGTATCCCATTTATTATGCAAAGCTCTCCTGAATGACAGAAAAAAATGTGCAAGAAATCATGCATAATGATTCAGTTACGCAGCACAAGAGAAATAGTTTAGTTTTGACTAGTAACAATGTCACTGGGAAACAAGGAAAACATTCATGAACAATGACTTTTTCAAACATGCCAGACTTGGGAAAAAATGTGATTTTGACTCTGCTTGCAAACAAAAAGGGTGATGGAAAATGCTGTAGCTTTCAGTATGGCCCACTCTAATGCTTCTGATTTATAATACTGTTGTTGTAGCGTTAAACTCATTCTGCTGTATATTAAACTGATTTGTACCACTTGCAAAAGCCTGGTATGTTCACAAAAAGTGATCACAGCAAGCAAACATAAGCCAAATCCAACATGAGTTTCCTAGACCTTTTAATTTGCTAAGTAGGTTTGGAAGCTTTCCTAATTACTACTTAATGTTTTGCAAAAGTCATCAAAACCTCCTATTACATCTGTAGAGTGCATGATTGGACAGATTTAATTCTAAGATACAAAGTGAATGTGTAAATACATATTATTTCAGCCTACCTTTCTGTAAGACAGTTGAAGGCTGCCAACTTTTTTTTAGTTTTGTGACATTTTTTGGCTTCCTTTGGTCTCTTTCCTTGTGCTAAGCACGTGTTTAAAACAACACCTATCATTGATCTTTGCAGCTGGTTTTACTGAGATTTCAGAATATTATTCATTAGTATTATTCAGATATATTTATCAGCTTGCAAAGATCCTGGATTATTTTTTTTAAGCACTTGTGTTAGCTTACATATGCATAAACCAAAGACTCACTGGCCAATTGGCAAAAGCCAAACAAATGAGAATAAAACAAGAATGTAAAAGGAGAACTAAATCAAGTGATTTATGTGTTTGCTGTAACAAAATTCACCTCAGACTCAGACACAGATTAACTAATTTTTGTCAACATGTGCTGTATTATTTCAGGCCTGTTTAAGATCTAGGGTGTTTTTTTCTTTAACGTTGTGGAAAAAATCCTACTTTAGAGAAGGAATGTGGGATTTAGAGCTGACTGTTAATTGAAAAGATAAAGTGAAAAAAAAATATCCTGCTATATTCTGGCAAGTTTTTACTACAATGCAACCTACGAGTTTATCAACAGCTAGGGAATTTGTTTAGCTGGGGACGAAGTACATGGTAGGAGAAGAGAAATGTTATAGAGGGAGGCTGGTTGGCTTCGTTTTATTTAAATCCAAATCCAAAGAGTTATGTGGCTCTCCTTTCCTCATTTAGGAAATGGTATTGTGAACAGGGTTGAGGGCTAAAATAAATTAGTGTAGCAGTTATACAACCTGTGAATGCTTACACGTCAATCCCAGCAGAAGCTGGAGCACTACAAGTCTGAAAATTTGACCAGGGATCAAAGGCGCATCCTGGATATCGAAGCAACTGCATCCTGATGAGCTGTATACAGCTCCATCCAAATGGATCCCAAGGCATGCCTGGGTAATTGCAATGAAGCCCTCTTACTTTACAACTTTTGCTGGGTGCTCCCCTTTCCATGGAGGTCAGGAAGGAGCCATTTATAGCCATATGTACTACAGTACTCCAACTTGTTGACATGGCAGAGATTCTCTGCTTTATAATTTAACGTAATGAGTTAGTAGAGCTATGCTAACTTACAAAATTTATGCTTCTGGCCATAGACTTTATATAAATATGCCAGCAAGTGTAAGGAAGAGGCAAACATTTTCCCTCAGACATACACATACACTCCCCCTTAAATTCAGCAAGAGTACCATGAGTGCTACAGAAGATGGAATTTCACCTTTAAGCATTTACGCATGTAACTACATGTACACACAGATACAACCAAGTTTTTTTGTCCTCAGCTTCGAAATTTCTGCAGCTTTGTAATAATTACAGCTCAAGAGAGGGAAAAGCAGGAAAAAAATCCCAGTTCATTAACTTCCTTCTAAACTCTAATCCTGATGTTTACAAGTGTGTTTCTTGGTAGAAGATAAAGCCTAAGGCTTGTATCATGATTTTCATGAACACAGTGGAAGGTAGTTCTTGAAAAGTTGAGGCAGTGGATCTCAGGTGAATAAAATTTGGTCAAGTTTTACTTTTTTTTTAACTTACGTTGCTTGTGTACACTAAAATTCAAAGACCATTCAAGTATATTATACCATTATGAAATTCTTCAGCATTTGACAAAAAATACAAAAGCATAATTGCTTTTGGAAAAAAAGATGTATAATAGATCATTATAAGTGGATTATTTGTGTCATTAAGGAGAATTGTTATGCGTTCTTCTATGAGCAAACATACTAGAAGAATGGAATTTGGTGGTGAAAGAATATTTTCTTAATGGTAATGCAGATGTACATTCACAGAGAGATAGTTACTTTACGTGATGATGTAGGCAGAGCATTTGAAATCCCTCTAAATGTCACACAAAGCATTTGAAAACACATTTTTTTTATGATAGTTGAAAGAAGTTTTACACCTCTTTCAGCTTTGCAACATAGCTCTTTTTTTCTCCTTCATAATCAGTTAAATTACTTCCAGAAAAGGATTTATACAGTTGCCAGCTGCTTCTCTACATTTTTCAGTCAACATTCAGTATTTAAGCCATGACTTGAATGGACCACCTCTCCAGTATTATGAATGGTAATTTAATCTCCATCCTCAATCAACCATGAGCCCAGAAGCAAAGGTTGCCAATTATGTTGAATTGTACCAAACTATGCATCATTTTCTTTCAGATATTCTGTTTCTCATTGATTTAATTCTTATTTCTTTTGTCTTTGGCACAAAAGAGAGCTTTTTCAAAATTAACTGCTTTAAAATGGGAAAAAAAAAACCACCTTTATGTATGGAGCAAAATAAAGGTATTTGATTGAAACAAATCATTCAGCTATACTGCATAATATCTATCCTTTGTAGAAAGCAGACAGCTAGACTGTGTTCCTGTAAATCCTAGTGAGAGACAGGCATGTGAAAGGGATAAAACATTCTGATTTAAAATAGACTTAATCAGTTTTGTATTTCAGTTTTATATACTTGGATTAAGGCAATCTCATTTCTTGAACACATTTTACTTGTTGTCTAGCTAGTTCAACAGTAAACCTGCATTCTCTACTTTTCTAAATAATTTGAGTGTGATATACTTCTGTACCTGATAACTTTTTTCAAATGGTTTGGCAGTAGCTTCAAATGGAACCTTCTGAATTTCCAGGTGTTGCTTAGGGTTGTATGAATTGTAACTTTTTAAGGATGAAAACGATTGAAAAATTTGTTTTTTATGTTCTGCAGTGGTCCTTACTGAGGCAATTCACCTTTTCTTGTTAAGCTGATTATACTCACTCCTTCAAAACATATTTATACACTTCATAAATATATGGATTAATTTAGTACTTGTTAGCTGTAGAGGTAAAGAACTGCAAGATTTTATCTCGAAAAGCCAAAAATGTATATAGTTAACAATCCTCAATATGCTAGTGAGTACAATATAGAGAAATTTGCCATCAAATTAATATTTCAAATACTGAAGTAATGTATCTTGCTGTTTCAACTGTTGAACAATTTTTTTTCTAGGATACTGGATGGCAATGTTATAATTCAAACCACAGTTTACAGGAATTTCTTGCAATGCTTCTATTTTCAAAAAACAAAGAGAACCCATCTGTAATTATAGGTATTCAGGAATGCAACTATAGTAAAATCCACAGAAACAAGAGCAGTGGATTTTGTACCATAACAGCACAAACAAGCAAGATCAAAGCAACATCATGTTAGTTGAAATAACAAGACTTAATTGTCAAAGTCAGCTGTGAGACATCTTTTACATTGTAGTTCTCACTTTTTGTCAGAGATTTTCAAAACAAATACCTGAATCAGGCCACACAGGGCTGAGTCTTTTCACTAAACTTATAATCATCTTTTTATCATCTGGGTGTGCAAGGCATCGTCCTCTGATAGACATGGCTGTACCCTAATTTACATGTTATTCAACACGTACTGAACCCGTATAAATAATACGATCATAGCTAAGACATCTTTAACGATATAACTGCATATGAGTAAATAACTAATGAAACTTCCTGGCTTACTAGAAAGTTGTGGATTTTTTTCTTTTTAAGGGTTAGTAGTGCTCTATGAATCTTTATTTTTTCTTTTAACAACTTCTCCTCCATTAAAGACTGTTAAGCCCCAGAAACTGGATCAGTAACGCAGCAGAGTCAGTAACAGTAAATGAAGTACTGTAAGCTTACATCAGACTAATTAGTCTGAGGGATAAAATATGAGGAAAAACTTTTCACGTTGCTTTGTGAAAGGCAGTTTGCTTAATTAAGCCAACCACTAATTGTTAAATATTTTTCAGGCATTAACAGAGTTACGCTGACTGTAATTAAATTTTGATTTTAGTGGTATTTGCAGGGATTAAAGTCACAATCTGCTGAGGCGCTGAGGTTAGTTAATATTCACTTCACTGCCACAGCTGTCCTCCATTACATTACAAAGGACAGGAAAAGAGACAGCAGAATAGGGTGAAGTAATGAGAAAGCTATTCATTCATTTGAACCAGCTCCACACTGTACAGTCTTGTACAAATGGATCTGATCTGCATGACACACAACTAGGCACTAAATCCGATTTAATTTGATATAATAGAGGACAGCCTAAGCTCTAAATGCATTTTTTTTTATACTTAAGGACTATGCAATGTATCAAAAAATATAATCATGTGATTATCATATGATTCCATTCAAGTGGTATTTCTTGACTTATTAGCTCTACAGGACTCCACAAGGATTGTAAACCAATTCCTGCTAAGCCCTTATTTGTCCCATGTGTGTGTGAATGAATCCTTCACACTTCTAGATTGTGAATTTTTGTTCCCAGTAGAATATTTACTGGCAAGATCAATGTTTTGAGGGTTTAAATTTGTCTTTCTTTTGCACGTGAGTTGCATAAGGGTGCCATGCAGATGGAGAAGATAACGAGGGCCTGAAGCATGGCGTAACTGCAACAACAGGAAGAAATTGGTCTTGGTGTTTTTTTACACCAACAGTATTTCACTCACAAGGATTTCCTTTTGTAAAGCTAATGTTGGTGTGGGTTTGGGCTCAAGAGAATTTATCTGCCAAGAAAAGCCAAAGCCAGCAATTGCACACCACCATACAAAATTGTTCCTCTCCATCTCATGACATATCTTGTATGTTCTTTGCTATATCAAATCCTTCTTCTTGGCCTTGCCTTAGAACCTGCAGTCACTATTGCTGCCCTCAACCTGGCCTTAAAATTACCTGTACTAGCTTATAGGAGTAAGACCTAATCTCTCTCCCTCTTAAGAATGTGCCAGACCATCCTTAATTCTCTGACTGGGTGCTGATTTATCTCCCTTCTCTTCTTGTGGATGTGGAGGGTCCTCCTGGGGAGATGTTGCACTGCTGGGATACAGCATAGTTATAAGTATGCCCTGATTTCCTTCTGGGAGGTAGAGGTCATGCCAGCTACCATAAGGCCTTTATACTTGCCATAAAGCAAGTGTTTGGCCATGCTTCAGCCACTCCATGAAAGCAAAGGAACCCTGGTGCTGTCAAAATATTCATCATCTTCAACTTTTTTCTTCCCATTTTCTCCTGCCTGTTGTTCTACTAGTATTCCATTTTTCCTAAATTTATCTTTCAACACTGTCTCCTTAAAAGTTGCACCTTGCCTACTTACCTCTTGGCGTCTACTGATCAATACATTTCAAAAGGAGTAGCTGGGTAAACTCTTAAGTGTGCAGAAGTATGTTCTTCTTCACTATAACACCTACCATAAAATTCATTATTCTAGTTCAGGGGTTTTACCCCTGAATTTAGGAAGGAATACTGCATTTATATCATATGAACTTGTTATACTAGGACTAGATGTTGTCAGCTATCCTGATTGTTTGTATTACCACAGATCTCATGTTGTGTTTCAGCTAAGTAGTTGAAGAATTATTGGTGTGAATAAATTCGTGGATACAGATGATTTTTTGCAGAATCAAGGCCTGACACTGGACACTGTAAGCCACAAATTCAGTAATATTGCCATGTTTTCATACCAAAGGGAAAGTTGAAATGAAGTAGTGGAGATTAAAGTCCTTGTTCAAACAAATATTTCTGATAGTTATAGTAAGGATCATGGGAATTTTTCCAGAAAACATGAGACAGGAATGGATTTTTGTTTAGATATATTATATTTCAAAGTTTTCTCAAGTACAAAGGTCTCTCTTTAAAGAGGATCTTTTCACTAGCTATCTAACAAGTCATTGAAGACAAACGAATATTAGAGAATATAATTCATACCAGAACTATATAACATAGGTAAATGAACAATAAAAATGATAAATTGGGCAATAGAAAAGATTACAGAAATAATGCTTTCACATATTGGGCATTCATTAAATTGACTTTCCAGGGTAATTACTTTAACATTTCTACCTCTGATTCAGCACAGACTTTCGGATCATTAAACTAGATAGTAAATATTACAGGGTTTCAGGACCTGCTCTAGCAGACCTCTTTCCTGGAAATTCAAGAGCCATGTCAAAGCCTTTGCTCAAGGTTGAGTCTCTTCTATAGGTCCAAATATTCTGGACAGGAAACTGAATTCACCAAGAACATTTTTCGTTCTCAAAACCTGTTATTTTTATGCAGAACTAATAATCTTGACTCTTGTGTACAGACTGAATTAATTTTAAATAGTATAGTAAAAGAAATAATGAATTAACATAAAAGTATGATTTACATTTACACTGTTAGTTGTATGTGTTGAAGTTCCTAGTAGTTCCCCTGTAGCTGTTACTCCAGCTTCCTTAATGCAGCTGCCATCTTTTCTGGCTCATCCAACTTAAACTGGGAGTTGTGTGCTGTAAGGACTTCAGAGATTTCCACATGCAAATTTAGTCTGTGGAAAGCGTTCTTTCAGTTTTCAGTATCTGGCAGGCTGAAACAAGAGAATTTATGCAATCTTAAAGTTGCATTTTTAATTTCTTTCTCTCTTAAGTTAACATATATGTATATTGAAAACTATACCCTTCTTGGGGTGAGATTGTTTTTCCTTTGTCCAAAACTAAGGAGTAACACCTACTACACCAAGACATGTCTTATGGGGAGTTTTCAGATGGATTTACCTGTCTAACAGGCAGGATATCCAGGAAAAGTTTGGCTAAGGATCTGAAATTTAAAATTATTCTCTATAAACCAAGACAGCAATGCACATTACATTTTCCCTATCAACGAGGTATTTTAAAACTTCCTAAACTAAGGACACTGATACTGATCTGGCAGTCTGATGTTGTCTTCAAAAAAGATATATTTTAACACGGTACTGCTTACCATGAGGTGTCATTGCTTTGTAAGGTGACAAATGAATGCCAAGACACCAGAGTTCAAGGTCTTGTGTCAGATTGCAACAGAATGGGCACCTGTTTGTTAAAACTGCTAATTTAATCTTTAAAAATTAGCAAGGTTTAACTGGCAGAATACCTGCTGCTTCTTACAAAGGCTCTGATCCATGAACCTGTTAAACACATGCATGTTCTGAAATAAGAGAGAACTGATGATGTCCAAAGGACATTTGAAAGCTTAAAGCTTAGCAGACACTTAGATTTTTTCCAGATTGAGACTTCAAGGCCCAGTTATACCACTGAAGGGCAGAAAATATATGCAGAATATAGGGGAAGTGGATAAAAGAACCAAAGTCTTTTCAGTAGTACCATGAAATGTATCATTCTCTTCTCGTAATTGTGTTAACGCTCCTACATAACTCATCTCCCAGCCAAATTGAAGCATATTCCTACTCAGATCCCTGATAATAAATAAAAAGTTAAGCATATTAATATATGTCTGTAGGGTCAAGTAACCCCTTTTCAATCACTTTAACTACCAAGTGATTTTCTTATTGATTTGCTTTTAGAATTGCTTTCTCTTTTCTCCTTCCAATTTTGTTAAATCAAAAATATATCCTCTCACGATGGAAAATTTCCAGTTCAGCACAACATTTTTGATGTCTTCTTCTGTAGCCTAGTCTTCTCCTCTTTGTGAAGCTAACTAGAAAATTACTAATTCTCAGTAAGTAGATGGATACTGCCTTCTACATCTTCCTGCATCTGAAAGGAAGTTTTCAGACTAACTTGCAAGAGAAATGTGGGGTAGGGTAGTGCTTTTGATCATATAAATTTCTATCACATGAAGAGGTTAGCATTTTTTAACAAGGTACCAGTCCTCAACTGAAAACTATGATAGATCACATGAAATAAAGTAAGTGAACAAGTGCAAGGAAAAATAAAGTGTGCTGATATCACTTTGAATGCGAGGCCATTCATTGCCATTTACTGCTGTCTGAAAGAAGAACGCAAGCTGACTCGCTGCAATTCTGTGTTCTTCAATTGTGTTTCCAGGGACATTTCTCTCATTGGCAGTGCCAGCTTCAGCACTTGCCTAATCACTTTTTCCTACCTAAAAAAACCCCTTATTCATCACATACCCCTTCGAAAAGGCATATCTGAGGAAGAAACAAAGTGGATAAGAGGATGTGGAGGACAAGGAAGGGGGAATACTACTTTCAGTAGTAACAGCTTAGGGGAAATGTTAATAAGATTACAGCCTCAGTGTGGGTAAAAATGGAAAAAAAATAGCCTATGAGTGAGCAATTATTTTTCATTATGTCTATTCTATTATTAAAGCTTCAGCTGACATGCTCTTCATGACACATCTCTAGTATATATTAAAGAATAACATTTATTATATAGTCTGCAAATGAATATTCCATTTCATAGTGCAATAGTTACAGCAGAAAAGTAATTTAACTCCAAAGTCTGCACAGACAAAGTAATGGCAGCTGTGATAAAAACACGTATTCAGATCATGGATATGCAAGACTTCAGTATAGGGTAAGCAGGCCTTTGTCAAAAGTCCTGTATTTTTTCATGTATAATGATCTCTGCTCACTTAAGTTCCTGTACTACTACAACAGCGGTCACACAACCTTCCATTCTGAACAAGAAATATGTGAAGCCAGGCTTTATGCTTTCACCACCTTAGTCCCATCATTTCAGTTTGCTCTCAGTCAAAGGGAACTACTGAGAGAGTAACATATTGCTGTATCCCTCTTTCATGATGTGGGGGTCTATTTCATTTTCAACTATTTCACCTTTCCTCACTGCCTTTTGTTAGGTGTCTACTAGGAAAAATATATCAACCTGCCTTTAACTTCAGTGGCTGCTAAAATACAGTTGGGGCTTGTAAAATCATGCTGGAAAAATAATTTGTTCTAAATCAAGACATATTCCCCAAGTCACCACAACCAGGCTGACTGTAATTATGTTGTGTTTTATAACATATTTCCATGTGAAGGAAAAAAAAAAAAGGAAATTATCTAAAACATTTACTTGTGTATGTAAAAAGCATACAGGTACATAGTGGTTCAAGTCTCATAACAAAGATAATTCCCCTGGCTGTTCCCCCATGCAATGTAAATGGTTTATTTGGCCAAACTCATTGTGAGTTATTGTCCTGGTTTGAGGTAAAACAGAACCATCTTTCTGTTCAGTAATTTTATTTCTTAGCTAGGCCTCTTCTAACTCTCTGAAATTAACAGCATGTTGTGCCTAAAGCAGTTCGTTCAGAGTGATAAGACAGTTTGTGCCAAGGAATAGTATGCTTGATTATACCAACCAAGGTCAGCTAATTTCGTTATATGCGCCATTGGAGGGTGGGAAGCAGAAAAGCATAGAGGGGTCCCACCTGCAGGGAAGTGCGGACAGGACAGGTGACCCAAAACTGACCAACAGGGGTATTCCATCCCATCTGCCCCATGCTCGGTATAAAACCTGAGGGATCAAAGGGTCAACTCTCTTCCTTCAATGGCGGATGTCCGAGGAGGACCCTGTCTGTTCATCTGCCTTTGATCCCAATCCGTGTGTTCCTGACTCCAACTCTGGAACGCAGTTGCCACCCATTGCTGAGTCCAGCCTGGGACTTCCCCAGTGCCTGCCGGTGACGTCATCCTGGGAGCTTAATACGGTTTTGTATATACTGTATCTATTTCATTATTTTCCTGTTTATTTTATTATAAATATTTCATTAAAGTAGTTTAGTTTCTTCTAAACTTGTAAATCTCTCTTTATCTCTCCCCCTCCTTCCCATGCACAAGAGGCTGGGGGGGGAGCATCTGTCACCAGCCGTTGGCCAATTTGGACAAAAGCATGACAGTTATGCAAAGCAGAATATATATAACAACATGATTCTTCACCTCCTCTCATGCCTCTACAGATGAACAATGAAATAGTAAAAAATTTAAAGAATTTTCTCTGTTTTGATCACCAGTGTAGAAATCAGTCCTCCTATTTCATGCATCTAAACGCTGTGTAGGTCCCTAATAAGGCAGTCTTCTTAAGAATTCTGTAAAAATCAGTGGAGAGACATATTTCTGGAGGGTGCCAGAACCAGCTTGAGCTCCCAAATTCCATAACTGAAGAGGACAGAGTATCCATCAGGGAGCCTCCAAGATGTCCAGCATCTTTTCTTTGAGTAGAGAGGGAATTAGAGACTTCCTTTAAGGGAACTGCTTCCCTGTGCAGGTGAATAGATCCCATACGTCTTAAATGATATCTCTGCATGTTTTTCTAGGGTAATTGAAGTAGGCAGACAGGTTTTCATGTTTAAGCTCTTCCCTTGGAATCAGAAAAGCTTGAAAAAGCTGAAAACTGAGATCTGTTTAACGGAGAAACTTTTTCACATCCCACCCCTCTTTACTCCTCAATATCCATGCATTCACCCGATCTTTGCTCACCCTCTGACTCTTTTGTTCCCCTGAGAAGTAGGAACCAACTTCTGATATTAAGGCACAAAAATAGTGTTGTCTCATGAAGATTTAGATGAGCAAAATTGTAAGTATTTAACATACTGAAGAGTGGAGGGGAGACACCCTTTGACTGTAGAATGATTATAAGATCAATGTGGGAATACACATAGATTTTTCCACAATTAAACCTTAAAAGCTGCTGTTCATTGTGTTGCTCCAGCAACAACAACCTAATGAAAGAGGAGAAAACTGCCAAGGACAATCAGGGTGTGCAAAAAGAGAGAAAAGTGGAAGAATGGTCAGAAGAAATGATTCTCTGCTGGTGTAGTTGTGTGTTGCTCTGAAGTCCATTGTGACTGAGATATGGCCAGTTACCCTATTTTAAAAATGAATTAGGAATCTCAGAAAATGATTTGCTGGAGCATAACACATATTTTCCCCTTTAAAATACTGTAAGGGAAAAAAAATGAGACAGCAGGCTACTGAATGTGCTTGGTGCAGCGTGCTCTGTCTCTCCAAAGTGTAGCATGAGTAATGCAAGGTTACTGCAGTAAGTACACATTTCTTATTGGATATCAGAGAAAATAGGTGTGTAAAATCCATGTAATTTGATAGCACATACATCACCACTGCCCCTGGGAGTACTGAATCATAAAGCTACATATTTAGCACAGTAAAAGAATATTTCTCATCTTTTCTCTGAGAAAATTCTATGGAAATGAGTGGGGGATGGGAGAAGAAGCTTATAAATCAAGTATTAAAACAACGGGCAAACTGTGGAGTTGCTGCAGAGACACAATGTATATCCTTTTTTTTATTCCATGACATTTTATTTAAAGTACCCCTCTCCCCCCAGTGTTTTTAGTACCAGTGTTAAATTACAGTAGCAGTCTTATGGAAATACATGTGAGATTCACATGAATACCAAGTACATTCATTATGATCAGTGCTGAATTCCAAATGAGAATAGCTTCTCTCTTTTTTTTTTTTTTTTTTTTTCCCTTCCCTTCTCTGTGTTAACCTTCAAGGCAAGTCAACACATTTCAAACATCCTAGTCTGATTTTAATTTGGAAAACAGTCTTAAATATACCACTGCCAAGTCAGATCGACTCAAAGCTGTGAGGAATGAAGGCAAGGAGGAGGAGGGGAGGCAGGACTGCCACAGCAAGGAGACACTGTGAGAGAAAGAGAGGTGAAAATGAGAGCTAACATCAGCTCCCCCGGGGTCTGCTGTAATCAGCAGACAAATGGTCTACACTCATGGCATGTATTCATTCTGCAGCAAGGGGCTGCCAACAAGAGCCTTCCTATGTCTGTTTGAAAATACAGTACTAGCCTTCCTCTATTCAGACGCTTTGAAATAAAAAAGAACTGCTGACAAACACTGCTTTGGGCATTTGACACTGCTTTTTGATCTAGTTACTCAGACAGTGTAAAATGAACAAATTAGGAACCTACTACAAAAGAGTCTCAGTCCTGGCTTGGTAAAATGTCAGGGTTTATAAAATTAGGGCTGTTTTTCATCGTTTTTTCCCCTTCCTTTCTCTCGATGGTTTAAAACAAAAAAAGTCCCTTCCCATTTTTTTTGTACTGGCAAATGGATGTTTTCTTCAGTTCCTGAATAGTCATTTTTTAGATACGCGTCTGTGCATGAAAAGGGCATTTACATCACACATACCAAATATATTTACATATTCACCATCTAGATAGATTTATAATTCGTGTAGCTCCTATCTCTAAATATGCGGATTGTGAAATGTGAAAATTTTCTTTCAAAATCTTTTACAGGGTTTTTTGCTTTCCCAGGAGGATTCTGTGGTTAATGAAGTTAACTTCTGCTTTAATGGAACAAAAATACTTTGTGTCACTGAAATGCCCATAAACGTGGCTTAACAATGACGCTGGAGTAGCACAACTGTTCTTTTTTTCACGTACATTATTTTTCAAATGTGCTTTTATAGTGACATATTATATATTGGGCACTACCAAGCTCCTCTGTGAAGTTATGTCACATGCTTTGAAGCATGTTATACGTGCTTATGTAAATGTCGAAAAGCTGCTCCTTTGAAACCACATCTCATTTTAGACAGTGAGGAAAATTAGGTAGGCTGTTAACACAGAGCCAAAAGCAGACATCATACAATAGCCCCCAAGACTCATAATGAAATTAGATTTATTTTTTTTTTAATTCAATGACCCAGATGGATTCATTGATGGAACAGCAAACCATTTCTGAGATCACTAATACTCTAATATATAATTGCAGGATAGCAACTACTTATCCATTACATTCAGCTGTTCTGCCAGTGCTCCCAAGTTTAATTATCAGTCTGCCTTAGAAAATCCATTTTTCCCTCTCTTTCTGCAACAGCAAAATCAAATTTCAGTCACAGTTTGCATAATAATACCTTATCATAAATCCACGGTTTGGGATGAATGATTATAGTCATAGGTGCCTACTGATGGAAAACATTTACAATGTGCAACTGTTCCCTGGTGATTCCAGCTCTGATGGAAGAGCACATGCAAGCGTGGAAGTTCATCACCGTTTCCTGATCTGGCTGAGATGAAGAAGCAGACAGAAAACAGTCTGCTTTTCACCTGTGAGTATCCCACTTCTAAGCAGCCTTAAAATCTCACAACAATGTAACCACAAAGGCACAAGGACTTTGCAAAAATGTTCCAAGCAAAGGGTCAATGGAGCCAGTGAATAAAAATTGTGTGATTTTAATGAATGAGATCCCGGCTGTGTCCCACCTGCTCGTTCTTTTGGATGATCAAGCCTGTGCTCACACATATGAACAACAGAAAGGAATTTGTTCTAGATGTGGTTTTTTATGTGGTGCATATGTATGAACAGTGCAGAGGAAGGGCAGAGCATGGATTGTAGATCAAAGGAATATGTTTTTTCTTTCCCATTTTTTAGCGAATGCTGTGCCTTCAGTAGATGCTGGATGGGCAGTCTCAGAGGTGGTGTTCCCACTCAGTGAGAGGAGAGGCACAAAGGACACAGTGGAAAAAGAAGCTTCCTGTGCCAAAGTTTTCTGCCCCAGATGGGAAGGACCGTGTTTACAGTTGCCATGGAGGGCAGCCTCCATAACTCAGTATTTATTTGCCTTGTCTAGCTACAGAGTAGGGCACTAATTGCTAAGGTAGAGTATAGCTTCTAAGGTCTTTCTCTTTCCTCTGTACACGTAGCAGATACATAGATAGATAGATAGATAGATAGATAGATAGATAGATAGATAGACAGACAGACAGACAAACCAACAGATAGTGTGAGTGTGTTTGTGTTAGTACCTGCAGACAGCCCCTAGAAGCCACTACACCAGCCATGGATAACATACAGTTAATATCAATTAACATACAGTTAACCTCATGTAATTCAACAAGGGCAAGTGTAGGGTGCTGCACCTGGGGAGGAATAACCCCATGCACCAGTACAGGTTGGGGGCTGACCTGCGGGAGAGCAGCTCTGTGGAAAGAGACCTGGGAGTCCTGGTGGACAACAGGATGACCATGGGCCAGCAATGTGCCCTTGTGGACAAGATGCTAATGGCATCCTGGGGTGCATCAAGAAGAGTGTGGCAAGCAAATCGAGAGAGGTCATCCTCCCCCTCTCCTCTGGCCTGGTGAGGCCACATCTGGAGTACTGTGTGCAGTTCTGGGCTCCCTGGTTCAAGAAGGACAGGGAACTGCTGGAGAGGGTACAGCAAAAGGCTACCAAGATGATTAGGGGACTGGAACATCTCTCTTAGGAGGAAAGGCTGAGGGACTTGCGTCTTTTTAGTCTGGAAAAAAGACGGCTGAGGGGGGATCTTATCAATGCTTATAAATACTTAAAGGGTGGGTGTCAGGAGGATGGGGCCAGGCTCTTTTCAGTGGTGCCTGGGGACAGGACAAGAGGTAATGGGCACAAACTTGAGCATAGGAAGTTCCACCTAAACATGAGAAGGAACTTCTTTACTTTGAGAGTGGCAGCACACTGGAACAGGTTGCCCAGAGTTGGTGGAGTCTCTGTCTCTGGAGACATTCAAAACCCACCTGGACGCGTTCCTGTGCAACCTGCTCTAGGTGACCTTGCTTTGGCAGGGGGGTTGGACTAGATGATCTCCAGAAGTCCCTTCCAACCCTACCGTTCTGTGATTCTGTGATCAGAAGTGTTTCATAGCTAGATCTTTTCACCTCTTATTATCGGTCACCTATATATTTCAGTCCCTCTGGGAGCCCTGAAATGTGCTGCCATAGCAGAGAGGCTATAGAGCAGAATGCAGGTTCTGCATCCATGGGGTCCCTTCAAATATCCACATGGTTTTAGGAACTCGGATGCAATGGATCTTTGTGTGGATAAGCTGTGTAAATCACTGTTAATAGGACTTTTGTGTTCTCATGATGTGTCTAGTACTTCAACAAATAAGGAGGCCTAGCAACTTTTTTTGGCCAATAAAATGCAACATTTGCTCTGCTAGCTATGTCACTAAAGTAAGCGAATGTTTTGTGTATATTTTAGAAATATCATAAATCAGGTGTACGAACTGTTATCAGAGAATAATGATGTCTTCCAAATTATTAGTAAGTAGTTAATCCACTGAGGCTGAGGATTGTGATATTTATCTGCTGCACCCTTTTGTGATCAAGTCACAAATACTGTGGCAATGGCCAGAAGCAGGCCAAGTCAGCCTGTAATTTATTCAGTAGCACATCCAAACTGCTAGGTTTTCAAACTCAGAAATGTGCAACACAATCCGAGGGCAAAACATCGGAAAAGCATGCTGGCTTTATTCAAAGGAAACTGTTTCACTGGTGTTTGAGACAGTAGGGAAGTTGACTGTCTCAGGTTCACCCAGAAATTTTCTGCAGGTCATGGAGCACCACAGCCTAACCATTCCTTCCTTGCACCTTTTTTGTCCAGAGTTAGCAGTCAGGCATCTTGACTGCTTTCACTGACAATTAGAATGATTTTCTAATTTGCACCATGGATTGTGCAAAGTGCCATCTAAATACAGCTGTTACTGCTGGATAAAGTGCCAACTGCTATGGCCATGCCACTGTTTTGGTCTCCTGTCTCTTTGTAGTCACCTAAGTGGAAAATTCTGCTGCCTTTAAATCTCAGCAGAGAAGGCCTGTTATCAAAATTGTGCCAGTCCCTTCCTCGCAAGATGTAAGTGGTAAATCACAGTCATGTGCTATCACTGCAGGAAGGATTCCTTTGAGAACTGGCCAGTGAAGTGAAACCTGCAGATGACTTTGACTACAGCTTCTTCCTTGTATTTAAATTGTCCTGCTTGCTTCATTTATTCTGAACACATCTCCAGGGCAGCTGAGAACAAACTGATGAACAGGTCTGTGAATGCTGAGCGTGCAGAAGGATTGACGTTTTAAAGGTAAACATTGAGACTTTTCATCCAGAAGATGCAACAGCTGCTACAGATACTGATATAACTTCTGACAGATAGTGGTGAGTGATATGTAATGTCAGTTCAAGATGAGAGGCTACAACTTAGTTAAAAGCAATCCACTGAATGTGAACCACGAGGCTCAACCCTGCTGCCCTGAATCTCTTGTTCTGGAAAAATGACCTACTTAAATGCTAGGGATGACGTCAAATACCCTGTCGAATTTCAGGACAATAAATTTGTGATCAGGTCCTCCCATCTATTATGAGGGCTGGTTTAAATTCAGAATTGCTGCTGAAACAGTTGCTCAAGTAATAGTTTGCCAAGCAGGACTAGTTGGAAGACATTATACTCCAGCCAAACCCCTGAATTCCTCCTATCTCCCATGAAAGGGATCCCACAAAGACATCATGAAGGCGGTGCAGCTCTTCTGCTAGGTGAAGACAGGTCACATTTGTAAGTGTACACAGAGCTCCAGAGACATCACTCGTCAGTGTTGAGCTTGACAGTGGTTAAAGGGAAGCTCCAGGGGTCCATATTCCCATGCAGCGTAAATTTTACTGTGAGTTTGAGAACTTCCTTTTTTGGATTGGTGTCCAGCATGTGTAACCTTGACTAAGGGAGGCCAGACCAGCTGCTGAATTATTTACTGTCATTACCAGACGCTGTTAAGTTGCCAAGAGATTTTGTTTGAAATAAGCCTCTAAATTTTCAAGAATTTTAAAACTTAAATTTCCATGACAAAAGAATCACACTGAAAGAAGGTGAGAACAGCTCAATTCCTTGATAATTCCATTCTAGCCAAATGCTACAATGCAGAGGTAAAGAAAAATGAAACAAAATAGAAAGAAAGTGAATTTAACTAATGCAAGCAATACAGAAACATTGCCCTTTAGTTCAGTTGTATATTGCAGCAAAGATTCTAGTTAGTTTTCATTTTATACTATACCTTTTTTCCCACTCCCAACAAAAATACAATCTTATTCCTTTTCTCTAACTTCATAAGATGCAGACACCACACTATACAAAAAGCAAATGAAAATAAATAATGAGCAGTAAAAATTGCAAATCTCAGGTTGTTGTGATGCATCTGGGAGGTTGCTTTATCTTTTGAATCTAATAATATTTGCATTATTTACCTCTTATTTTTATGGGTATTCAAATTTTTTTATTATCCATTAAACTTCATTTTACTCTGCCTAAGTTTGTCAGTCTGTGGTATTTTTACCAAAGTGTGAATCAAAGGTCTAGAAAGATTTAGCTATCATCAACGTGAACATAAATTAATAATTTAAAGAGGCCTACTTGAATACATAGTTTACTCAGTTCATGTGGTGTTTTCTTAACCTTTGACACCAGTGTTTAACATGAAGTATTTAATGAGAGCTTCCAAAATGAGAACTGTCCACCAGTAAATGTCTTTGGTTTTAAAATATATGGGTTCAAGGGACAACAGCACTTAAATAGTAAGTAGTAGTTTAAATCATTAGCCACAGTGTGGTTTAGTGGGAAATTTCTTTTTTATGTTAATATTAGTCATTGCATAATATTTTCCAGGCTTCTGTGTCTGCTTCTCAAATGTTTGTGTTGAGAACAATAAATCTCACCGATTCATGAGCAGTATATGCTGATACTGTTCTTTTATAAAAAGTCTTCATTTTATTATTCTTTCTGTTTTTGTGAAGTCTCCTATGAATGAACAGCTCTAGCACTCCAAAAATCTTGTAGGAAGAGACAGATTTTGCCATGACTTTTTTTTATGTGTACCTTATAAAACCACAAATAATAACAATAAATATTTTAATAATTAGAAAGCAATATTTTTATTGCTTCAAGGAATTAAAAAGATTTTAGCTTTCCCTTGGGAAGCCCATAGGTGGTGTCTACAAGACTGCTGTAATATTTTGATTTATTAATAGGGAATAAATAAGACTTCAGCAGCTGAAAGAAGAAAGCTGTTATCTGGATGGAGCAATATTTCTCAGTCTGTCCTATTTTCTTACTTTCATTTTTGCTTGCTTACTTGCTTGCTTTTCTCTTGCTTTCTCTATTTTCTTTTTTTTTTTTTAATACTCACACCTCCGAGCCAAGGTCAGAGAGCAGCTGGCACCATCAAGGCTTTTCAGTCTCATTTTGTGGCTCTTCCCTACCTCCGCTCTTGACACTGATCAGTGCATCAAATGTTTGGTTGTGGAACAACCATAATGGGTTTTGAACTGTGTGCAGTCATGGGGATTTCTCCAGAGGGCAAAATTAATTCTACACATGAGCCCCCCTCTCCCTCCCTTTCCCCCTGCCTTTTAGCTGCATGCTCAGATTGATTCAGTGGAAGAATCATTTAAAAATACATTTGATAAAATGATATATTATTGCAGCATCTCCTGTCAGACATCCAATTAGAGTATACAATATGTAAATATTATAACACAAAGAATTAACTCTTTCTTTTTTTTAAGTAAACACACACTTTAGCATGAAGTATAGGTATTTTAATTGGGCTGTTCTTTATAGGCTCCAGTTCTAGAAGCAGATATTTGTATGCAAATATCAATGGTAGCACAGACTGCATGCTTTTCCCATCATATCCAATGAGTTATTTAAATTCACAGTTAAGTAGCCAGAGCTAAAAAAATTCAGAGTTAAACAATCGTTTAAATATCAAACCCAGACTTGGTGCTGGGAGGTTATTCTGAACACAATAGAATTACCCACATGTATAGAACTACTTACATGTATAGGCGTTTTGCAGAATAAGAGGCTTCAGATAGATTGATTCTGAACTACAGCAGTCAATAGTTTTGCTACTTCAGTCAATGAGCTGGAGCACTGGAGCACTAGTCAGTCAGCTTAAGCTATAGGTACTCTCGTTTCAAGACCAGCAACTGATGAACAGCAGAAGTTAATTTTGCAATATACAGAATCCTATATGCAAAAAAAAAAATATATTTTTTGCATGCATGATATATTTTGCATAGGTAGTGAAAAAAAAAAAATCAGTAGGATGGAAAAGTGGTGAAAGAAATTAGGAAGCCACCGATGACATATTGTTTTAGGGAAAAATACGAGTAAGTTCCATCAAGGTCAGGGGAAGAGTCCCAGTTCATAAGAACATGGCTTTCTTATTTTGTAAATCTGAGGTTTCCTTATTTGGTAAATTAGAGGGCTTTGCCAGCTAAAGCCTGCTGAAATGGGATTAGACTGAAGTAGACAGCATTTTTAGATATATTGCCATTATGAGTAAAGGGCAAATAGTGTCGATAGGAGAAAAGGATATCAGGACTAGAAATCAGCCACACCTTCTGACACCACGTAGATGGGGACTATATAAATATCTCTATATTGTTAGTTAACAAAGCTTCATTTAAGAAGGACCACCAATAGGAAGGCCCCATCACTTAATAAATGTCTTTTTGTTTACAGGTAGAGTTCCATTATCAGCTGAAAAAATATCAAACAAATCAGAAATTGCCCATTGTTTCACAGAGGACACTGTCAACATGAGCACTGACTTATTAAAGATGTTTGTAAAGTGCAGGAAGTAGAAAACTACACTTGTAGGTGAGGAAAAGTGTTGGAAAGGATCATTCCATTAAAAAATAAAGATTACCTCATCAAAGCAGAGGCAGCCCTACAGGCGATAACGGAGCCAATGTCTCCTTCACAGTCCCATCAATTTCTTGTGATTTAATTTTGTGTTTGTTTGTTTGTTTCTTTCCTAATCAGGATGTATTAATTCCCATCGGACAATCAGAGCAAGGAGGGAAGATAACATTCTTCCTCTCTCAGGAAGTTTCCTTAATGACAGGTTGACTATACAGTCACATAAATTCCTTACTTTTTTTTCATACATGCTCTTCTTGAATATAGCAGAGATGAATAGCTCTGGAAAACAAATTCTTCACATTTTCTACACAAGAAGAATAGTTGGTGGTCATTTTTAATGGAGCTTGACCATCCTTCCTCTCTAACTTGGAGTGATTAGTCCATTGGTCAGAAATTCAGTCTTCTCAGCTAAGACTGCACCGAAAGATTGTCCGTTGTGAAGGTGCTTATCACTCTTGCCTCAAAGGAAACTGGCTCAAGCTGCCAACTTATTTTAAAGGAGCACAAACCCATCCTCAGATGGTAATGACTCTTGGTTCACTGCTGACTTAGACTTGAATCAAATCAGTGACCCAGAGTGAAAGGCTCTGTAAACCCTTAGTAATTCACTGAGCCATTCAGGAATTCAGGGAGAAGGTGAGAGGGGAAAGGAGTGTCAAAAAAAGGGCCTAAAATTTGCAAAGGGCTTATGAGGAGCATGCTAAGCTTTACCCTCTCATACACTGGCAGAATTTACTACTGCAGATTCTACAAGTGAGATCTATAGGTACAGAAGAGTAGAATGAAATGACAAATATGAACATTACAAATAGATATGAATTGAAGCAAAATATATTTTTTAAAATTCTCCTTCATTTCATGAGGCAAGAATTTTCAAAGCAAAGAAGAGTCACCCATTTGAAGGATTTGAAATACGGAAATCCTAAACCTTTCATGTGAACAGAAAAGGAACTTCTTAAATATACCTGCATATTTAGTTCATCATATGTGAGCTGTTAGATGGACTTTTTTCATTTTAGCATTGACATTTGCCATTGATCTGAAGTAGAATATATGTGTGTGTATGTGTGTGTGTGTTTGCATGCACACATGCCCACATATAGATGTAGCTAATGTACCACTGGAAATATAATCAGTGTCAGTGATTTTATTAACCCTGCAAATAATAAGTTATTATCACTCAGTAACATGTAGTGTATGTTTTTACCATTAAGATGAGCTACTTTTTTCCTTCTTTTATTGATTCACTATAATTATTATCAATTCCCTCTTAGATGCTGATTGATGTCTCTCTTCTATGAAAGTTAGTTCTTTTGTTTGTTTCTTATTTTTCTAGATGATCTAGCATTGTAGTAGTTTGTCTATAGTGACAGCAGGGTTTTGCTTTTGACCTTGTTTTATCTAACCCCAGCATTTTCTATTCTCCTCACAGAACTTTTCTGAATTTCATTTAATGGGCAAAGATTAATTAGGAAATTTAGACTTTGAAATTTGATATTATTTTTAATTCCTGCATATTTTATTTTATTTATTTATGGCACTGCACTGACTGACATAGAGTTGACATTATTAGCAATTAGTGTCTTTCTCTGATTTTTCCCTCTCTATTGAAAATTAATTCTCCAAATTTTTGGATTTCAAAACCTTGGGCTAGACTACCAAGATAATTGCTAAATTAATCAAACTTGCCAGGCTCTGTGAAAAATACAGCTGTATTTCAGTTTTAGGGGAAGAAAATTAATAAAGTAATCCAAAAGATATGTATACAAAGGATGTCTTTCACTGGCCATTAAGGTCTAAAATGTTTAAAGTCCCATGTTTTCAACAGTAATCTTCAGCAGCAGCTTCTAAAAACTACAATTCTTGTTTTTATGTCTGAGGTAACAAAGAAAATCAAACAATTCACTTGGTATTTATTCTAGTAAAAGTTAACTACTGACCTTCCTACCTATTATATAGACTACTATTAACCTTGTCTGCAGGAGGGTGGTGATTTTAAGAGTTATGATTGTTAATGGCCTTTGAATGCAGCAGTCTCAGACCACTTACTCCCCAGTGTACCACATGGCTCAGACTTTTCCAGATGGGAAAATGATAAGAAACAAGGAAGATAGCAGGTCATTCTTGAGGCAGCCTTGAGAAAATTGCTGCAAAATGAATCGTGCAGGTCTGCAGTGCTTTACCCAGCATTTTTCTGTTTTAATTTATCAAGCCAAAGCTTGTTGACATGAAAGTGAATGAAATGACTGAGTAGTAGGCTCTAAGATGCCAGCACAAAGGCTTTGTGAATAAGCTCAGCTGTAAATAAAGAAGAGGATCCAGGAAATATCCTGCATACTGGTGCTCTCCATAACATTTTATACTCATCTGCCGTATGCTCATCATTAATTTCAGATATAAAATAAATAAAAAATCAGGTCTTTGAAATTTGCCAACAGTTTGTTTTATGCCTATTATCAATTAAATCAGGCTGATATTAGTAATATTTCCTCACCTGGCTATGTATACCTATATTTACTTATCTATATAATTAACTAATCAGTTCTATGCAGACAAGATATCTTTGTAATAGGGGAGAGAGTACATTCAAATGAGCACAGCATTACTGTTAGGAAATTTCATACCCTACTCCAAATCTCCAAATGAAGGGAGAAAAAAAAAAGATAGATAGTTTGGCCCACAGTCATCCAGCCTTGGAAATCTTCCCTAAATACTGTCAGCACAAGCTGCATCTTGTCTTTGTGCAGGTGAGATGTGTTTAGGAATCATACGATCTGACAATATGCATTTCAAGCTGCTCAGTTTTGTTTTGTGCACTTGAGGCTTCCAGAGTTCAGTGTTTCAAGTTCTGTGGCTCCGATAGCTAGAAACTTACTATTTATTGCAATGAATCTTGCTGTTTATTGTAATACTGCTTCATGGCTCCCAGTGCTGTAATTATGAGAACCTCACTAAATGTTGCATGACTCAGAATAGAACCACTGGAGAAGAGGAATAACATAAAGCTCTGAACAATTTCCTCAGGGCTGGAAGAACAGATACATGTTTCACCTGCTTTTCCTTCCTTCTCACCCTATTGCTCTCTGTCTTTGTAGGAACCGAGGAAAGCACTGAACAGAGGGAGAGACGCAGAGTACAGCCCCTTGCTGTATAGGTTATGCTGGTATTACTGGTCATGTCTGAGGCAGGAGAGTCATGACAGTGGCTTTAGGGAGGTCTGCACTGTGCAGTGCAAAGGTTGGCGGGATAACTCATGCTTTACTTCACCTGATATACAGCATGAATATAGCCAGCCTTGAAGAGCATGGCCATAAACTAGACCGACATGAGGATCCACACTGCTCCTGGGTGACCAAGGCAGGACAGAAGCAGCCCCTTGTAACCTCGGTCAGTAGATTTGCAGTAGAGGGGAACTGGTTGGGAGGTAGCTATTATTAATTTTGACATTATTTCTGGTTACCATGACTTGCTTAAAAAGACAACTATTAAGTAGTTTATGAGCTTTTATTCAAAGTGTTAAATAAAATCCTTGTCAAATTATAGTCCATATATTTCATGTAAAAAAAAAAAAAAAGACCGGAATTTCAGTGGTATAGGCAAGGCAATTATAGAAAAATCCACTCCTGAATACTTGTTCTAGATGTTTTATCACATCCCAGGTACTAATATATGACAAAATCCTTTTGCTCTTAGTGCTGTCACATTTGTGTGAGATGAAGGTTGTTGTCTCACCCACACAGACGATAGGATGACACTTTAATTGGAAAGTGACATTGTTGGGAACATTTATGAATAATTTAGTATGTCCTCCCCACTCATCTTTTTATATGTTCTCCAAGTCATTATTTTATTTATTATTTATTAAGAAGTGACATTGTGCTGAGAGCTGTAGAGAATAAAGGAGAACACAAAGTCCTTGCCCTTGTGGATCTTACGCAGCAAGAAACATAGAAAGATCTTTTCCATCCTGCTCATAAGATAGTAAATACTTTCTGGCTATGTTCCAGACTTTTTTCTCTCTTGGAGTTTTTCTTTGCTGACAAATATAATAATAACATTAAAATACCTCAGCATGAATGTTCTGTTAAACTCGACTGTTTTTAAGGTTCTTCTTACCCTCTGAGACCTTCATAACCTGCTCTAGTTTCCTTTTCCTCACAGAAATACACAGATCTTCTTATCTTGTTGGACTGAAGTTAATAGAACTTGCCTGGGTTGACATCAGAGCACGTCAACAGAAACAATTCCGTCTTTCTTTATAGAGAGATGAAAATTGGTACCCTCTTATGGAACAACAGTATTCCTTAATTGTTTGCTTACTTTTCTCTCTCTTCTCTTTTATTCATTTGCACACGCATATCAACTTGCTTGTGACATGTTGGATTAAAAGACTTTGCCTTTATTTTTGCTTGCAGAACTCTGGCATTGCAGGCCCTTGTTCTCTATTCAGGTCTGTAACACAAACATACAAAGAAGCAATATAGATTCTTTGGGTGATTTGTCTATATTGTCCATTACTGATGCAGGAGTGACTTGCTGATTTTTATTAATCTAGAAACAACTTACTTATCCTATTACACCTGTTACCTGTATTAGCTTGTCAGACATGAAACATAACACCGACTTTTGCTTTCAAAAGACAGAAAAAGTCCTTCTTAGAATAAAGTGTTTAGGACCAAGTAATTACCTACAACCTGATATGAGACTTTTAATTCCTTTAAAATTTTCTACCAAAAGACTTAATATATTTTAGCTTTCAGGATGTCTGCTTTTAAGTATATGGTTTTTACCAGATCCGACTCAGAAAGCTTCTGATCACTCACAGAATACGTTGAAGATACACTGATAGTGTATGTCTTGGTGTAACAGGTGCACTTTCCTACAAGACATTTACTTTTAGAACAGCTGATGCCTAAGGAAAAACACTCCATTAGAGACGGCTACGCTCATGTGTTCTACCTGTATGGTGCGTTTTTGTCGTTCAGTCATTACATTTGGGGTTTTTTCTGTCCTGGAAATCAGCCGCTCCTAGGGTATTGCAGTAATTTCTGCAGTGACTATGATGTTATGTACATGAAGTTTGTGGAAGACTGAATGAGAATTTAATCGCAATCACCAAATGATCCAAATTAGATTTAGTTCTGAGGGGAAAATAAACCTTAAGTAGGCACAGCAATGAGTAGAAGACTATTTGACAACTGATTTGTTTTGAACCTTCCATTATGAAAAGAGAAAAAGCTATTGTCACCCTTTTCATGCCAAATCTGGCATTGCACGAGTGTTAGCATTTAAGGGGAAACTAAATTGCAGTTGCGATTTTTACACAAAATACACTAAGTTCTCCAACAGCAACAAATCAGTGATGGAGAGAAAGAGACAACATGCTGGAAAGGGTGGAATTTGCAGGGCTCAGTGCAGTAGGCAGCCTCCGTGCAGTGAGAACAAGATGAATGTGCATGAAGCCTAATTATCTGAGAGTGAAAGGTCATCAAAATCAATTTGCGGCGTGATGTACAAAGGTCGTTATCAGACTCAAATTTTCTATGCCCATTTAAAACACAATAAAAAATAAAGTGGTTGCTTTAATAACTATGATTAGTAAAGAAAAAAGGCATATCATTGAGCCATCTGTTTAAACATTTGTGCTACCTTGGTTTTTATTCAAAACATTGCAAATAATGAGAGGTGGTTTTTTGGAAGGCAGTGTCCCTGAAACAGAATCCATTCATTTTCAGGATCTATAATGCTGACAGAATTGAAAGCACCTCTCTAAAATTACCGTCCTTCAAAATCAATAGTGTAATATTTGTAATTTGTTTCTTTTTTATTACAGACCACTTCATTATTATTTTTATTTTCAGTTTATGGAATGAGATAGACTAGAATCCATCATTTTCTTATCTGTGGTTAAATTGCTTATACAGGGGTGCAGGTTGCCTGTCTTATTTTGCCTGTTGTGTTTATAACATCTCAGTGGCAAAAAAACCAACCCTGGTGCAAACAAACACAGATCTGTGTAGCAAGCAGAGAAGACATTACAACAGAAACACCTAAACCTAAAAACATACTCAGAAGTCTATTTATGCTGATTATGAAGGTAAATATAATCCACAGTACAATAGAAAAATGAGCTGATGTGTCAGAAGAGGATGGCTACCAGAGGGTTTTTCTTATGAAGCTTTTTGTCAGTTAGGACATCAGAGGTAAGGAGTCCATACAGGGAGCTGTCATCTGATGGGAACTAGTCACTAGTCTGAACACGGGCACTCAAAAGGTGAATCAAGTTCTGAAAATTGTGCATTAATTCCCTTTTGTGTCTGCTTCCCTCTTTTTCTGAAACATGGACTCTCCTTTCTCAATGGCCTATAAAGAAAAATCACTTGAAGTAGGTGAGGGACCCAGCTGAACATGGGGTGGAAAGTGGCCAGTGTCCACTAATTAGATACGTTTATAGAGACGCAAATTTCTTCAGCCTTCACACTTTGTCTGCATTGTGTTTTCCAGAGCATTAGAATTTCACGTGAAAGGGAAGAAAATAAACTTCCTGCCCACACAGGCAGCAAGCCTGCAATGTGCCGCCCTGCTACCAGACCTTGGGCCCGGGCCCTCCTCGTGCCGGCCGCGCGGTGGCTGTGTGCAAGCCCCAAGGGAAGGCCAAGAGCACGTTGTGCTCACAGCCCCTCCTCCCTTCAGGAGCTTTGTAGACATAATCTCTGAATTCTTGATATGTTATGTGTATTCCGTATTACCTAGAAATGGGACCAAAACAGATACTGAGAACTCTGTTTCCTTCCAACATAATATGCGGCCTCTGAAACCATGCTCTTATTCAATATAAATAAGTTAATAACTGTAGTCATCACACTTCAAACCTTAAACAAAAGAAGCTCTTTCTATCTGTATTTTTTCCCTCTTTTCTTTCCTCCTATGGGTCTTCCCTAAATAGTTTGTTGTGGGTTTTTTCCATATTCAGCTCAAAACTTGATGCCCTAATAAAGATGCTGCTGTCATTTAATTAACTTCTTTCTTTTTTGTACAAATTAAAAAGGACCGAATTGTGCTTTATGTTCTTTCAAAGGTGACCACCACAGGATATTTCTCTTCATGCCAGTCATGGAAATCTTCCTGCCAAGGAAATGAGATTCAGCATTGCTAATGGGAAGACAAAAATACTCAGTATTTATTTTACAATTTGCTAATAATGAAGCAGACTGAGAGGATGATTGGTTGAATGCACTTGGAATAATAATAAAGGGCAGGGCAGATGCTGAAAGATATTTTTCATGTTTCTTCTTCTAATTGATGTTTGTTTCTCATGTCCTTTGTGTGCATTTCCTGAATTAGTGTAGCATTCTCTGAGGGTAAATCAACCTAATTTTCCCCTCCTGACAGCTGCATCCTTGATGATACTCAAGGAATAGTTCCAGCCTTGAAACTTGGCAGTCGTGAAAAGGTTGCACTGGACCCAACTGGTTCTAGATATCAGGCAGAGGTCGACTGCTCTGCCTCTGCACCCAGGGACGCTGTGGTGGGATACAGCTCTGGGCCACGGAAAGTCTGCAGGTGCTGTGCCAGACCTAGCATCAGGCTGTTGAGAGCCCGGTGCCTCCTCATAAAACATCTCTGCTTTGACTTCAGAGGTCAGACACCCCTAGCTGGCTTGGAGTACCAGGCTGTCTCAGCAAACTCTGCTGACATAAGAGTATGCTTTGAGCAGGTAGTGGTGAAACCACTGCGATGGACTTGAGTCAGGGTCTCGGTGACAAATAGACAGCCAGACTGGGGAAAAAAAGTTGGCTGAGTGAACTTGATGAGAGCAAATGGGACATGATCTCACCCTCGCTGGTGCCATGAAAAGTAAGTCTTCATGTTGATTGCAGAGTATTAGAAAACAACTGCAACACTAACTTTTACATCACAATACATGAAAGTTCTCCAGGCTTTTTTTTTTTTTACAGATACTAGCTGTACCTGTTACTAATGAGTACTAATGAGTTACGATACCTGTACCAAATGAGTATCATTTACAGGCACTAACAGTATATCTAATTTCTCTTCTCATAGAGAACACTGTGAATTTTGCCTCTGAATTTAAAGATTATTTCACTTCAGTTATTAGCAAAACAATGCTATAACTTGCAAGTTTTGAGTGCTGCAATTACAGACACAGAAGTAAGAAATGGCCTAACTTTAATGGTCCACCGCTGGAGCAAGTCTCCCCTCTACAATTAACTCCTGCAGTAGCTGCTGGCATACATATCTAGGTCCCGTTGATTTATCGTCTCCTGTAGAGCCATCTTTTGCAAGAGTCTTGGGGAAATGTTGACCCATAAGTTGGCTGACTAGAACTTTTCCTGCCAAGGCAGGCTATACAGGTTTATTTTGGGTGCAAACAGGCTGATTATTCACTTGTCTGAAGGATGCCATACACTTTAACTGTTAAGAGGCCCTAACTCCCCATGTTGTGTGAATTTCTTTATTGGCAGTGTGCTTGGGCTTCACTTGATCCCACAATACAGTTCCAAAAAAGGTTTTTGGGTGACAGGTGTATGTGCAATCTTGTGTTCTTCCTTCCTTCCGTGTCTTGACATCTATTGAGGACTTTGGCACCAGGGAA
This sequence comes from Larus michahellis, assembly GCF_964199755.1. Lineage (NCBI taxonomy): Eukaryota > Metazoa > Chordata > Aves > Charadriiformes > Laridae > Larus > Larus michahellis. The sequence goes on from NC_133930.1 coordinate 66,281,097, forward strand.
ATAATGCTCTACTTTCAGGCATTATATTATGTGTTTTATGAATAAAACATGAATTTGGTTAGCCCATCAATATATACCGCTTAAGCAGAATTTTTTTCCTTCCCACTTCAAATCCATGGTATTTTCTTCAGGATTTACAATCTTGATAGCAGTCAACTCTCAGGGAATTTGGCCTTACCCACATTTCACTGCCATTTTTCTCTTTATGCTGTAATCATGCAAATATGTTAAAAGTAATTAAATATTGCTTCGGCAAAATCATAGTCTCAAGAGGATGTGCTTGTAAATAAGCATTTCATTTCAACCACTTTAATTCTTAAAGCGGAGTTGAAAAGTGATCCCAGGTATTCCTTTGAGCCAAAATGAAATCAGGAGGATCTTCATGATTGCAGCTCTGCAGGCAAGCCACAAGATCAACAAGTATATTTGATGGACAGATGTAGCCTTCCATGTCTTATAAAACTGAAGGTTTTAAATTACATTAATGAGTCTACCTGGGTGTGGAACTCACTATTAGGAATTCATTTATTGTTTAGCTTTTAATTATTTTACTGGCATCTGCCCCTCTGTAAGGTAAGATCAGTGAAGGGCTAAGGGGCTTCTGGGAGACGTTACTGAGAAGTTACTCTGGGATTATGCGGAGTTTTCATTGCCATGAAGGACAGGCATCACAAGGCAAAAATTGAAGAACAAAAGGCATTGCTAATTTGCTATTGAGCTTACATGAAATGCTAACAATTCCTGAAAAAATACATGCCCAGAGCACTGAGGTGACACATTGAAGCATTTAAAAGCGGGAAATGCAGATGGTCAACTTTGTGGAAATAACAACAGTAAGTGCTTGGTCAACTTTAATTTGCCATCACTAGGGCATGAACATAACAATTCAATCATTAATGACAAGATTAAATGGGATATCTCAGTAAATATTATGTAGTATCCTAATATTTAACCCCATGAGATAGCCTGGACTCTCTAACCCCTCTTTTTTCCCTTTGTCTCCAGCTTTAAAGATTTCCCTCACTCTACAAAAAATACATTCTGAGTCTAATGAAACTGCTTTTTACCAGTGTTTGCTAATACCATGACACTTTTCACTTCTTATCTGGTGACCAGAAGCTCTATGTTTTTCTTGCCTCTGATACAAAGTTCGATTCTGCATAGATCCCATGAGGTTTAAAACCAGTTCTGAGAAAAACAAAGCATTCTGTAAATATTATCTTAAGATTTTACATTTGCCTTCCTGTTTGAAGAGAAGTTAGGATTGCTGGTGTCCTTGCAGTAGGACTTATGTGAAGGCTAATTTAACTGGCTTGCTGCCTTTCAACTAAGGTCACAGTGTTATTTTCTATATCCTGTTTTCTGGTCCATTTCAAGCTTCACATCAATTGTTGACATGGAGTTTGTTGATGAACGTGTCCTAAGAGGACCATAAACCAATTTGTGGAGCAAATAAGAAGGTTATGAAAGCAATGACATACCCAGTGATTTTCCACTCTCTGTTTCGTATATGTATCTTAGTTTCCAGATAGCTGCATCACAAAATGGAAAGAGTTAATAGCCTTCTTGTTCTTTGTGTTCCCCTCCCCCCTTCTGTTAGGTTTCAGTGGACTAGTTCGATAAAAGGAAAAAGGAACACTATTCACTAGAAAACAGTTATTTAGGTACAATAATTTGTACTTTATGTCATATTATAATGGTGAGTGTAAATTTTCCTTTGAACCATGTTTTATTAACATTTTTTTTCCTCAGAGTTACATCAAAAGACTCTATAAATAAGTGATGTGCTCAGCCTGCCAGCTCTTACATGCATACCAATTACCTCTATTGGTTTCAGGACACGTAGTCAGTACTTTAAACAACCCAGATAATATTGCAAACTGAAATATTCAACATCTCCATCTTGGTACGCTGTCACCATGCAGAGAATGATTATAATTGGTAATCAGTTTCACTGCTGGTAAGTTGAGTGGCATGATGCATTTTATATCCATGCTTATGTCAAACTCAATTAACATTCTAACACAGTGTATTTCAAAGACACAGACCTAATCTGAGGGAACAACGCAATTATTTTTTTTGATGTTCAAAATTCTCAGTTCCATGAAGAGAAGAATTTGAAGCACAAATACATTTATTAACACTGTAGCATCTTCTAGTTTTGCTTGCTGGAGGAAGAGGGGATGAACATATATCTTCTATCCCAAATTCCTGTCATAAATGGGGCACGCCAATGACATGAACAACTGCAGTGAATTCAAAAGTACAAAATGATCAAGATTTTTCTTTGTGATTACACACTGCTGAATCAGGGAATGATATGGATTATGAAACTCTGAACTGAAAAAGGACTTAATTCTTTTTTTAAAAAAAACATACTGACCTATTTTATCTATTGATTTATCTAATAGTCGTGTTCATTACAGTCCTTTGTCAAATTCCGCATAAACAAATGGGAAAATAAAATCATAAAGAGAAGGCTAATGTATGTAACCTCTTTAGGAGAAATTAGGAAGTCAAAGACGGCAGATAAAAGCTGCAACATTGTGGAACTCATCATCATTGAAAATTCTTGCCCCAACTCCGACACTTCTCTTATGGGTTATGCTTTTCTCCTATCATCCCTAATATCAGGCTGTACTAATGTAGCAGCCCTCATAGCACAGAATAGAAGGGATAAAATACACAAAACTTCTTTAAAAAAAAAAAAAAAAACAAACAAAAAACCCAACTCTGTCTGATAGACATTACACAACTTGTCTAGACTACTCCTGTTCCACCCATGGTTAGTTTGTTGTACTATGACATAGCTGGTCACAACTCGATGATCCATCTGTCCTGATGGAAGTGACAGCATTTTGCTGGAATGTCTTCTCCACATGGGCTATTTTGTATGCAGTAGCTGCATGGTCTTTATCACATACGTATTCCATCGAGTGACCCATGCTCTTAAGTTACAGAATCACACAATAGTTGAAGCCGGAAGGGACCTCTTGAGGTCATTTTGTCCAACCCCCCTGCTTGAGCAGAGTCAGCTAGAACAGGTTGCCCAGCAGCATACCCAGACTGTTTTTAAATACCTCCAAAGAAGTTGTAGGAAGGAAAATCACCAAAACAAGCTGTTGTTTTACCCTTCCTTTGTGGGTTTTTGGGGGTAGGGCAGGAAATATTGGAAAACATGAAAACATAAATGCTCTGCTAAAAGGAAGATTCGTAGTTCTGTCGTTCAGAAAATAAACAAAAAGATGATAAGATCTACTTTGATTCTTTTGAGATAGAAACACAACTCACTCTATGACGGTGAGGTCGGTTGACGTTAAAATAAATGTAACTGTATTTTTCGTGAGGTATTTGAATCTCTTCAGTTTACAAAATTGGCCTGGAAATCTTGAAGGAGCAAAGCTGTCTGACAGTTCTAGCATAATGAAACATTTTTAAGGATATTTTTTTTTCTTTTTCCTTTTTTCCCCTACATCTACATGTTACTCTTAATTCACTACAGAATTGTCAGTATAAAAATCCTTCACCAGCTTGTGGAATAATCAAAATGTTGCTAGTAGCTTTAACTAGCAGTTCAGACTGAGTTATCCCAATTGACTTTCCCGACCTTCAAAACATGAAAAAAATGTAGAAGTAACTGACCTCAGCTGGACTTCGTATGAGCAGGACCATATGAAATAGAGTACAGTGGAATCTTTCCACTGAGAAGAACCCTCAAAACTTGACTATTCCTGTCTTGATCCTCCAAAATGGAGAGGTGCAATAGAGCATATTCTAACAAAACCTGACGAAATACTGACATGACTAGTTTCTGTGTCACAATGTCTGGTCCACTGTGAATTTTTATGAACTCTTGACCTGAAATTTAGAAAGAACATTCTATTTTCTTCCTGGAAGAAATGGAAAGGTGTTTTGCTGTTCTGTATTATCAGGAAGGATGCAGCAGGATGTCAAAAATTCATATCTTTACATCTGGAGAGCAAGACCCTATTCTTACTTTCTGGTAAGACACATATTTTTTCATCATTCTCTCCCTTCCTCCACAGCCCCAAATTCAAGCTTATGCTCCTCTGCTTAGTTCTGCTAATACCTGTGGGCTGGTGCAAACCTTTTCTGAACAGACTATAATTTCTGTACAGACTATAATTTTTGTGATGATATACTGTTGTCTATCCTGTTCTTGACCATTGAAGCCTCGATAAAGCCTTGATATTAGCTGATGACCTCCTCAGAATAATCCTGTATTTATTGGAAGTTATTGTGAGAATTTATTGATATAAAGATATTTCATCAGTCTCTGGGTACCAGTCTTGCCTCTGATTTGGACATATTGATTTTTCTTACACCATTTCCTACAATGATTCCTTTGAGAGTATCAGCATTTGGTAACAGGACAGAAAACAGGTATCTAAGTCAATTGTTACCACTCACATTTCTTTCCCTCAATAGGCAATTTCAACACTATATTAATTAATTTTGACATTTAAATGATATATTTCATTAATATTAACACTTTAGCGTTCTTAGGAAGAAGCTTTATAGCCTTTGCTATATTCAAAATATATTTTATATGAGCAGCCTGGCTGCAAACCATGGGGAATAATGTATGTACTATATCATTGCAAAGAATTTTTCTCACTATTAACTTAGCTGTTCCTGAGAGGGGCTAGTAACCCTGATGTCACATCTGACCACTCTATTTCCCTGAAAACCAATATATTCAACATGGCAAGAGCACTTCTTTAAGCAGTGCCATTTACACAGACCACATTTCTATTTATCCCAAGACTAACCTGCAATAGCACTGCATGGTATTTTGGCTACAGGGCTGATTAATGTAACACATTCTTAGCTGGACTCCAGGCAGTGTAGCTCCATTCCTTGACACCGGTTTAGTATGTACAGTATATTTGCCTGGGGGCAGAAGCCTCTATGTTCTGAATACTGTCACAGATAAAATTTAATTTAACAATTTTGAAGGAGGTTTGTTTGTTGTTTTGTTTTAATTTGTCAACTTCTGAGAATGTCTGAACAGTTATTTCTCTTACTGGATATGGCCTTCGTCACAGTAGGAGCAGAATGCATGATGTACATTATTCTGAAATAGACTTTCATAATTGCTGTGTACTAATAATTAGTATTTGTATGGCATATTTACTTTAGTACAGGAGGCTGGATCCGATGTGCTATGAGAATACTATCTGATTCTGTGAGTAGTCTTATTAAAAAGCATATTTGGAGGACAAATATGTGAAACAGGATCTTGGAATCTGCCAAAATTATTATTGCTATAATGCAAAAATAGTAAAATCACAACAACATATGTGATATCTGCTGCACTGTTGTCTGGACAGTACATTATTTAAAAGCTTCAGTGCTACCTTTTAGGATGCAGGTGCATTTACATTCAGTGATCACTGAGAGTAATAACATGGAAGATTTTGTCATTACCAGCAATCCCTTTCTTGAGCTCTATCTTCCTCTCCTTTATTTCTTTCCAAACACCAAAATAGGACAATTTTTATTTAATACGTTTTTATTTCATATTTTGTTTCATAGATTATATGTTATATCATATAATGACCTAAGAAAAGGGATTACATGAAATTTTAGAAATGCAGTAGTGATTATAAAATAATTATGGTGCCAAAACATTTCTGGCATAATACAATTTTGTCCATAAATGGAGCATCCTTCTTTCTTAAAAAACAACCTTTTAGGATCCGTGGCCTCATCTATCAGCTTCATCTTTCATTTCCTTTTCGCTTTTATCATGGTCTGGATCCATAGAAAATATAAGAAATAATAGTTCACATTAAAACAATGGCAGAGAAGGCATCCTGGTAACATCTGTGGGGATACTGAAATGATTTATTATTTCTGTGACTATTTCAGATTTTCAAAATTATGAGAACTGATCTATTATTCAAGTAGTCTTGTATCTGCATTTCAAAAAGACATGACACAGACCAGACCTCTTTTGCAAGCAGACTGTGCGTATACATATGTCCGGCCATGACAATGTGTAGTAGATTTTTCTGGTAAAATATTTGTAGAAAGCTAATTTCAGTCTGGAAAACTTTGTGAAAATTATTTCATTATGCATGCATTTCAGAAGGTATTTTCTCACAAATACCCAACCAAATAATAGAAATAATACCATACTCTTTCTGAGAGCATTCTTAATGAAATCATTCCACACATTTAGAAACTGAGATAAAATGCACATAATAAGTGACTTGTGGTTAATTCAGGAGGTAGATGACTTTTTAAAATTTTTGTGACATTTAGCTGACAATATATTTGGCATGTAATGCTTTCTTCACAGAAATTTCCTAAGTGGTGCCAGATGTTCTTCTACACTGTTATAAATTCTCCTACCTGTGTTCTTTAATTTCTACAATTTTCTCTCTGATACTTATTTTCCCTTATTTCCCACCACATCTCTTATTGCACTTCTCCATTAGAATCCCTCATTCTCAGTCACGGGCCACAAACAGCTTCATGTTTTATCCAGTTTCATCTCTGTATCACACAAAGATCTGAACTTCTCTTGCTTTTCAATTGACTTCACAACAGCCACTCCTTAAATGATATCTACACGCAATTATCAGGTCAACTGAGGGGCATTAGCACCTAGAGATGCACAATTTAACTATTTTTTAAATTATCATACAGTTCTATACAGAACTATATGTAAAGCATACAAATCTTCGTAATTTTCTTGTGCTTTATTTAATAACTTACTTTCTTCACATCCATGATATAATTATTTCCCTTCACATTTTCTTGTTGATGATGATGTGTCCTCATCTATTTCTACAGCTTTGGGACCTGGTCATATCTGCAGCTTCTGAGCTTATAAACTTAATAAATATAAAAACAATGGTCAAACCATCAACTGCTGTTAGTAATTTAGCAACATCATGTCAAAATAAAGATGTAAAGACGGATACGCTGACAAAAGAGAGCTTGGGGCTATGACAGCCACTCCAAAGCACTTTCCTGAAGACTTCTGAGAAACGACTAATGGCATGATTAATAGCAGATAGAAATTTTACAACATTTGTTGGGGCTTGTTTCAGTTTGCAAACAGGGAGACCACCCCCTGGGTTTATGCCAGTTTTAGAATTCGTGCAAGGGACTCTCATGCAGGGGATCCCTGGCTCCTCCCATGGGGATGGGCAGCAGCACTCAGCCACCCTCCCCATACTGACCTGGCCTTATGTCAGAGATCACCATGGGTGCACTCATCTTCAAAACACCTGTGTGAGATAGGGAAGCACAGTTTTATTTATTTATTTGCTTGGGAAGTTGCATTGCATGCAAGGACCTTGGCCAGGGGGGCCCTCAGCTGCCATTACAAGGCTACCAAGGCAACATGAGACAGGCAGAAAACAGAGAACAGGGCTGCTAAGGAGTTAAATCAGCCATGTTTTTCTTTTTTTTTCTCCTTGTATGAGGCAGGACAGGTTGCCTCAAGGCAGGGAGGGAGCGACCAATAGGAGGAACAAGGTTCAAGTGGTGGGGGCTGCAGCAGTGCACGGTGTGGGAGGAGGCCATGGACCCACATGGGCCCATGGCAGCTGGCTGCAGCCACCACTGACACCAACGGAAACAGCACTGGAAAGAAAACCCATCCTGAGTCATGACTGTGTCAGTTGGGGAACAGGCAGACCCTGATAAGATGTGTTTATGAAAGGTCCCAGCTGCTGGGGCTGAGGATGTACTCTAGGGAGGGCATAATGTCCCAAAGTGGTACCACTGCAGCCATGGGACACACATGCTAGGACAGGGACACCCACAAGGGACTGTGGCCATGGAGGGCTCTGCAACCTGTGAAAACAAGGGGACCAGAGAGTTGGGATAGCAGAGGACAGGTGTTCACCTCAGTGTGTGTGTGTGTAAATCCTGATGTCTGTTTTTCCCTCAACACCTGAATCAGTGGCCAGAAGTTTGTTTGGCACTAGATTAAGTGAAATTCCCCAACTCAAGACGGCTGCTTGCACCAGGTCTGAGTGTAGTGGCAGTGGTGACGGAGGGCTCTGCAAGGTGCAGGCAGCTCCCACCAGCAACTAGGCAGCAGCAGACATGGTGCTGGCTGAGCCAGGCTCATGCAGAGGCACTGCCTCCACCCCATCTCCCAAAACTCCCCTCCCCTCTGGAGCCACTGCACTGGTGCCACAGCTCACGTACACAACACAGGAGTAAGTGCCTGAGGCAGCAGCATGCAAGATTTAAGTTTGCTTAAGAAAACACTTCATTTTATATTCTAACGTTTCCTTCTGCCATAACCTTCAGGCCATTCAGCTTCTTCAAGACATCAAATGTCTTGTTTTACAGTGGAAATTTCAAAATGGGGGCTGAGGGGCGGGGGCCAGGGGTGTGGGGTGGGGAGAAAAAGCAGCTTAAAGACAGACATTGCACTGTAAGATAAAAACATACAGGAGATGGTTCAGAGCCACAGGATGCAGTATATCCAGCCTCGTATAAAAGCTGGATGTGTTATTTTGCCTGTTTAAGAAGACCAAGTACGAAAGCATATTCATCAACAAACAGCAAATCCTTGATGAAACTGTCTGAAAGAGCCCAAGGCTTGTTCTCTGATATACTGACATAGATGTGAGCAGATAAATAATGGCAGCAGAAGCACTGGCTGGAAACACTGCTGAAGTACAGCTGCCAAGAGTGCAAAGGGAGTACAGCGGTCATTAGAGACAGGCAGTGCTGGCACCTGTGGGACTGTAAAGCCTTGCTGAACCCTGGTAAGGCAATGATATCAACTTAGAAGTAGTTAATGTCCTGTCACATACCCCCAGGTACCTCTGCCAGAAACCCCCAGATGTTCGTATTGCCTACGCTTGATGGTCACCCTGAGACACCAATGATGAAGACAAGCACACTGTTAGAAGAGTACAATTCCTCGCTGAAGATAGATCAAGGAATGTCTTCAAGATTACAACAACACAGGAAGTGCAGGGCTGTACTCTTAACTGTAAAGATAATTTAATTTGTTATTCTTAAACAGTTCTCTTTATTCTTTCTTCCTCTCTCTTCATAAATACAATGCATTTTTCAAACAACAAGTTTAGTGCTGTTGTAAAAGGAAGACTGATTACACTGTCTGTAGCTAAGCAGAAGGTCTGGAACTGCTGAAGGCTGCACGAGCTAGACTCCCACTTAATAAATTGAGTCCAACGTACAATCTACCTATCCTTGTCACAAACTGACACTATCAGCCGTGCTAAATGGGAACACATCTTTTTAAGCCAGAAAAATTAACTGAAATTACATGTTATGTTTATAAGTGTTCTGATCTCCTTCCTGCTTTGTGCTGAATTACACCTAAACAATAGAGTTGGCCTCATCCCTACCCTGTGAACCTGAAAAGCCTCTGGCCTGTTTATGTTCAAATAGGTTTTTTGAACTTAATGGCAATACTGCAGTGGTAAACATGCTATAAAGCACAGTTAAAATTTGTATTTGGTTAATTTTTAAGTTACAAATATTAGGAGTGGAATGTGTCCTTTTTGAATCACGTAAGGGAAGATTACTCTAAGAGGGTTCCAGAGGAAATTATTTTTTCAAAATAATAGAATAAGGAGCTTCCTAGTGTTACCACAGCACATAAAGACTAAAGTTCATTCCTTGGAATCTATAATAAGAGCTACCGAGGTGCCTCTTCCTGTGTTTTGGGATATTCCACTGCAGTTTCTCAGCTCTGCCTCCCTTAAAAGAGTTAAAGCCCTCTCATAGCTCTGAAAAATACCCATTCACTCATGTTATTCAAACTGACCATAGACTTGTCAAGTTGACAGGTTTTTGTCCCCCACAGGAAAAGTGCAGTTGCAGTTTCTCTCACATTACATTACTGGGGTGTAATAAATGCAGAGAAAGTGGTTCATTCTGGATGCCAGACACACACAAGTACCAGCTTTCCTGTCCTTGTCTCTCTGCAGAAAAAAGACTTCAGCACAGAGAACACAATGTCACCCAGAACCTGCCCAGATTAACCAATTATACAATCAGTTGATAGCATCCCTGAAATCTTTTCCATGTGACTTAGAGCTGTGTTGGAAATACTGTAGTTCCCAGAAGATTTAAACCAAAGAGAAACAAACATACTGCTTGGGTCAAAAAACAAGCGACACTGAGCACAAATGACATGAATGAGGTCTGTGTTAATACGGAACATCAATTTATCACCCCAGCTGGACACGCAAAGGTAATTTGTAAAACCACAGTGTTTATTAAACCAATTACAAACAGGTGCACTTGAAAACAATATGGCTTCCACGCTCTCTAGGCTTACAAAAGAGTTGAGGCTTCTTCAACCTTTTTTTTCCTCTCTCCTCCCCTCCTTTTTTTTCCCCCTGTGAGGTATCTTGCTGCAAATCAATTGTTAAGGAGATATGATGCAGTGTCTACTGGGTCATATCATTGTATTAGAAGTTCTGTGCAAACAGGTTTGCCATCAAAGGAGCAAAGTAACTTTTTGATAGTCAGTGTTTAATTTTTATGTACAATGTACTAAGTACAAGATAAACACCAGTTTTTGGCAGTGTCTAGCCTGTTGTCTCCTCAGATGAGTGCCTAAGAAGCTCATTTATACATCTGCTATAATGCATGCTTATTTCGAATCTGGTAACTAATAAGTCAAGAATTACCACACAAGTTGTTGAAATTAACTGAATAGATGGAATATTGATTTTAAACTAGATTATTCATGTGCATGAAAACTACTTCAGTGCAAAGTTTTAAAGGTTTGGGCTCTCCTTCTTCATCTGTTGTTCCGCAGGATATAGTGCAGTTAGTTCAGTCTTCATGAGCTGTGTTTTTTTTAAGCTTCTCTTATAGACCAGTTGGAGACAGGTTAGAAAAATGTCTTTCCTGGAGCAAGGTAAACAGAGCAGCACTGAGCAGAGGTGTTACTTCACTTGTCTGTAGTAATGCTACAGTTTGTGCATCCTGATAATTTAAGTGTCTTTCTTGCAGTGACAGAATACTGTGGATTCATGTTCTACTTATGATTAAGCATAACCTGCAGATCCTTTTGTGCAGTACTGCCACTGAGCAGTTGTTCCCTGTTCCATATTTGAGTGACTGATTGTTCCTACCAAAGGACAAGAATAATGTTCTGTAATCCTTCTCTTTTTTCTTTCTTTTTTTTCACCCCCCTGGCTATTTATCCACTTTGTCAAGATCATTTTGCATTCTAAAGTTGCCCTCCAGCACTTGCAACTGCTTTTAGCCTGGTGTCATCTTCAGATGTACTAATTATGCCCCACTCCATTATCTAGGTCATTAGTGACTGAAATAGTATGAGATTGGGAGCAGAGCTTTGGGGAATCCCCACTTGATTTTTCTCTTCTATTCTTACAGCGATCTATTAGTAACTGTTCAGCAGGTTCATGCAAGTGTGGGATATTTTCATTAAGCCCTTTTTTCTCTACCTTATTTGTTGGAATGAAATGGTGGGGTGGCCTCTCTAAACTTTGCGGACCTGAGGACTTGATACTTTTTGAAAGTGATTTGAAAGTCGTAGCCATTGCTTCTCAGAAAAAGTCCTCATACTTCTGGATCGTTGCTGGCAAATGTTTTCCTCTGGCTTCTGTAATTCAGCAATGCTGGTGTGATTGACAGTTAGTTCCTTAATACACTGCTACAGAATAAGGAATTCTCATGAAAAAATATCCTTGTATTTAAAAGACTGTTCTTAAACGCTATGGACAAGCTCTTGTTACTATCAAGAATACTTTCTAAAACTTGGTAGCTTTAGGAAACTACCTATTTGTGGTAAATCTCTGTATATCTATTCAAAAATTTTGTTCTAAAACAGTTTGTGAACACTGTTCTCTTATTAAGAAATAAGCCTTTTCCCAGAGATGTAGTGACGATGCATTTTGTTCATTGGCTTTGCTAACATTTAGCAAGTGGAATAGCAGAATCTCATTTCAGAGAATAGCTCCATAATTTCATGCACCTACCATAAAAACAAGCAAATTGACACCCTGCCAGGAGTAGCCAGAGGAGATCTAAGAAGAGAGTTCATAATGATGCTGTTGCCATATTGCACGCCTGTAAATAATTCATTAAGTCAACCACCCTTTTGTTTTAAGCAAACATGAGCAGATGCCTTCCTAAATTGGATGCAGACAACAGTTTTCAGCAAAAACATTGTTGTAATATGACACTTAAAAAGAGTAACATTTTTCTCTTATTGATTTTTGAAGCGTTATCGACTCCGATAATTCACAGTGATTACTTCTGTTACACATCAAGTCCCTCATTGTTTTTTCTTCTACGTTTTCCAGATTTTTGCTGTGTGATAGATTTCACAGTTAACTGTAGCATAGTGCAAAATAAAATAAATTCACTGGCAGTCAAGAGAACTGAGAAGTTTTTCAGACACCCAAAATATTAATATTAATTATTTAATACAAGGCCTGCAGTTTAGACTGTATATCTGCTTTGTATTTAGAAAATCAATGAACAGAAATAAGCATGTAATTAAAAGATGAGAAACAACAGTTGTGGGAGTCCAAGCAAAAGGTTAAGGCTAGTGTTTACACAGCTGATGACTCCTCAGTGCTCAGCTTATAAAGTCAGGTCACACCTTTCAAAATACCATAATTATACTGTGTGGAAGTGTGTAAAATTCATTCTTATATGTAATCTTCTTGTATTCTTTTTACTTCCCCAGCAGTGTGGGGAAGACTTAGGTGGGATTAAGAGGTGTTATTTTACTATTTGCTGTTTCTACTTTGAATCTTACCAACCTCTCTTCGTGTCAACATTTTTGTGTGTACAATTTCACCCAGCATGATCTCTCCTTACATGCATTTTCCTATATTGATTTCATTTCAAATTTGTCTTCTCCTTTGTGAAAACTTTAAAATAGGAAACAAGGATACTGGTTGTATCAAAAATTAGGTATTCCTGTAAGTTCTGAAGAGCACAGTAAAATATCAAACTTTAATATGATTTTAACCAAAGTTTTTTAAGTGCGTGTTGACTTATTACCGTGAAATACTTGTGGCAATTTGTGCACCATTTCAGTCAATCATTAAATTACATTTCAAATTTCTACTAGCTCAGCTGTAGGAATGAAAAGTTTCTTCTCAGTAGAAATGAAAGTTTCTTCTCCTTTAGAAACTGCTATAAGGGCATCCCCAGATAGATGTTCTATTTATTATTTTAGTAAATGAAAAAGAATGTGTAAGCATATTGATTTTATTAGTCCAACTGATGTTTCAGTACCACTACAATGATATTTTACATATTTTGTAAGATATTGAGTTATAAATCTCAAATACCTTTTCATGTGAATTGTGTAACTTTTATGGTACAATAAAGTGTTTGGAAATAAGGAGGTTTTTTAACAAAAAATTTAGTTAGATACTATGTGTTTGAGTTAGTCTAGGTTGGTCTGAAGAAGTTGGGGTGGGGAAGAGTGGGGAACCTGCAGTGAATTAGACCTTTATTTTTCTATTCAGATCTCTTATGAAAAATGGCCTGGGTGAATATCCTAAACATCATACAGAGGACACGTAAAATGTAATCAGGAGAGTCTTAGGATCTCATGTCTGAAGGAACTTTTACACCCTTCTAATCTCACAGACTCTGGCACACCATCTAGTTATTTTTGCATTATGGTAACAGTGTTTATTGTGAATTTAACGCAATAGAAATAATTTATACACAGAGCTTCTAGCCTTCCTTCAGTTGTACATTATTAGTATATTCAACATGTCAAAGTGTGGCACTCATTAAAAACATTTGGGTCTAATTCATGCCTCTAACCATGACTCCTCTGAGGAGCTTATTTCTCGTACAGGAGTAGCAATGTAGACAATGGAAGCACAGGTGCAAAGTTAATTTCATACCTAAGTATGGTCAGGCTAAGGGCCTTAGCAAAAATAAGAAGTACTTTTATAGTGAAAAATTACAATGTTTTTCCAATTATTACAAATTGTATAGATGAATTTTGATTCATCCATAGAATTCTCCACACAGAAATTATTCTTTCTTATGCATTGATTTAAAAATGTTCCACTAACTTAAAAATATTCCAGGATAAAAATCAGTTTTCCAGTCTGGAGGACTAGATGGACTTGATCAACTGGTTAGAGATATTTTTGTGGGGTAGGGGGGTGCAGGGAGGGGTCGCTTGTAAGGTCAGTCTTATAATTTTGGGTATAGTAAATGATTTAATTGTTTTAACATAGCCTGAAAGTCTGTAATTTATGTCAGATCCATGATATGCTGATTTTTCTGAATGCAACTGAAATCTCTTTCAGAAAGATTTACAGTGTTAATAACCTCCAGCTATTTTAAGTCACAGTCAATCTTCATGGAAACAGCACAGAGATTATACAGGGTTTTTTCTTTCCCTGTGGTTACTGCCTTATATTTTAAATATAAGCTGTTTGATGAAAATAGTATTGTACATTCACACTTTGAGAATGCTCACAAGGTTGTGACTTTCTTCTTCTCTTCCTCTCACCCCCACCCCCTTTGCTGAAACGTTACATGAGGAAAAAAGACTGTTACCCTGTGTCAGCCAGAACTGAACAAATGGCTTTGGGTTAAACTGATTCAATTGGGAATCGTTTGGCTTCAACTAGATTTCACTTACTGTGAGCTCAGTAGATAGTCCTAAGCAGTCATCCGAGAATGCCCGCATTTAAACAAGCAAACAGACAACAAGCATATATAGATGTCCTTAAGCAGACGACCGGGTTCTTTGAAAATGAGTAGTCACATGTCCCAAGTGATGAGCAGTAAAGAACAGGTCCTTAACGTTGCAAAGTGTTATAAGTCTAGGTGAAATCCTAACTTTGGGACATTCTCTAGGGAACATGGTTTGATTTCAGGGAGATCAGCATGTTGCCACTGCTGTTTAAAATAGCTCTAAGAGAGTAACACTGTTTGAATGTCCTATCTTTTCTGCAATGTTATTAACTAAACCAACCATTGTTACAGATTTCTTTCTAAATGACTGTTTCAAATTCAAATAGAACTTTTTGAAGCACTAAATAGCCTCATGTTAAAAATTAAGACGCAGCCTTGTTTTCTGTGTTTTACTTAACAGTGTCATAAAGATAAGAACCTAAAATAAAGGAAATCTCAGCAGTGAGGGGATGAACAACCTAATTCTTTGAAACAAAACACTGATTTTGCTTTACACTTTCTTGTCGAAAGCTTCATTTTTTTTTCATATGAAACATTAAAGCTTTTGATCTTCAGAAATCTGATTCAGCCAGAACATTGACCACTATAAGAAAGCTTAAATTGAGCATAAATTTTATTGAGCATATCATGAAAAAGGTGTGACACCAGGACTAAGTTGCAGATATGGCAGCAACTTAATCGTGTAAGATGTTTTGAGAACTCTTGGTCAATATCTAATCCAGCACAAGCCATCTTTTCCCAGCAAAGCGCTCCATCACAAAGAGTCATTTTTGATTCAACATAACGGTTAATGTGTCACTGGGATCCACCAAATCTCCTGTTACACGTAAGTTAAAAAGATAATAAAATACAGTTTCTTTGATAATCACTTTTCTTAACATGACCATAGAATGGGCACCTGTGAATAAGGAAGTGCTCTGTATGTATAATTTTTTGTTGCTGGTGTGACTATTATGCTAACTTGCTGAGTTGCTGTAGGAGCAACTGTAAGGAAAGCAGGGGAAAACCTTACCTCCGAGTCTATTCTAAGAGTGAGGAGAAAAACTTTCTAGTTCTTGAGAGAGAGAATTTGCTGATATAGTAAAATTGCAAAACCCTACCTTGTTTAGCTTAGGTAAGATATTTTGATGTTTTCTTGGAAGTATACGTGAGATGAATTAGATGTATGCTATGCCAAAACTCTTCAACTACTGAAACCCAAGCTACATCATAAATACATTTTCCTTTATCTTGCTAATATCAAAGTCTGACATTATTTGCGAAAAAGCTCATTTCTTGTCATTTTGATGACTTTTGCAAGGAGAATACGTGTGGAATGCTGTGTTCAGACATTAAGTTCATGTTCTGTAGATGGCTTCACAATGTGGTTACAGTTAGTTCGTTTCTTACCAGCTGCCTTCTCCAGAAGTTCCTGGTTGGAAGACTGTGATTGGAAGAAAAAAATGGACCAAGCTTCACACTATACCCTTCCATCAAGGCAATCAGCCACAGTCATCCTACATTACTTTAGATATCAGACAAAGTCTGTGATGTGATATGCTGCTTTTTTTTTTTTTTTTGTAAAGACAAAACCATTTTTTTTTCTTTTGTAAAGACCGGTTGCTCACTTCTTGTTGTAGTAATCCCATTCTTTCTTACCACGCCAGGTAACCCTCTGAGTCTCTGTAACTTCAGACATCTGGCTGCCAGGTTCCAGCAGTGACCAGGGGAACTGGTGCTGACTTATCTAAAGCATATTTTTTCTCAACACAACCTGCTCTAACACTTTATTATTGCAAAACTGTTATTTAGTTTCCTGAAGGGTATTGCCATCTGTGTGTTTCATAGCTTACAGAAATGGAAAGGTGGTGTACTTGAGGGCCTTGGTGTAATACTTAGGCCATGTTTTTGCAGAATTAGTATCTGTGCTTGGAGCATTTTAGATGTAAGTTGTGAATATGCTCTGAATTCAGTCACTGTACTATCTGCTAGTATTTTTGACGCAGATAGCTTTTGTAAATTTTTACTTGCTGTGTAATGAATATGTAACACCTGCACATAAAATCCTACTGCCCTAAAAGCACGTCTTCCAGTCACAGTGGTGAATATCAGACACTTATGTCAGGAATAATGTTGAAGTTGGTCTAAATACATGCAATAATTTCATGCTTGTGTTGACTAAGTGTATAGTTTCCCTGAAAAGACCTGATTTCTGCAATGTGTCACTCTCTCCCCAGTTCTGAGGAGTACTTTAGGTCAGAAAATAAATCCTTAGAAAGCACATGCCTAAAGGAGCTTTTTTAACATTAATAAGGAGTTCTTCCTCTGGTTGCTCCTGTAAACATCACATCAGCCCAGTCATTTTGCTGGTTGAATCATTCTTTGCTCTACAGCTCCCAGTTAGCAGTACTGAGTGTTTTCTGCTCTTTTCTTAACAGATGAAGGAAAAGGCTGATGTTTGTATTTTCAGCTTCTGCACAACAATAGAGTATTATGGCTTACTTTGCAGGAGAGGAGAAGCCCTGCCAAACATAAGAAGGTGAAAGTGAATACTGGATAAATGAGTTGCCAATTTCTTTCCTATGAACTGGCAATGTGGTATGCATTAAGACATTGAAGCAGCTGTGGTGAGAATGGTGGATGTTCTCAACCTATATTTGATTTTAATTTCCCGTATCTGCATATAAATGTGTGGAAAATTTTTGGGTTTTCCTTTTGGCAGCTACAGTATGTAAGCTGTCCTAAAGCAGTAGCAGCTTTTTGCAAACACTTTGATGCTCACATTTAGCATAAAAGCTGTTGAAATGCATCCTTTTTCTTTTTTTTTTTTTCCCTGTTTTCATCTCCCATAAAATTAAATGTTTGAATATTGGTCCTAAATAGTTTGTCCATCTAGGCTGTAGAGAGTGAGGGAATTTTGCCGTTGCTGCTTTTATTTAGCGTGAAGAAGTCTGAACAACAGCTGACTCATTTATACACTGACTTAATGGGTCTGACTCTTTAGCACAGTACAATTACCTTGTATAGCACCGACAGCATTTATCTTAGTCCTGATCAAGTTGGTGCAACTTTCTCAGCACAAGCATGATCCAGTGAAGCCACAGAAACTTTGTTATACTAACTGCTGAGGAAAGGAAAAAGGTTTAACATGGAAGAAAGCCGTCATACCTGGGTCACCTGTGGATACAAAAACTGTTTTGTCCTTGCACTGCTACCTATCATGAACAGGAGTTCAATTTTACCTTGAACTAGCATCTGGTTTGAGGTAGTGATACATCTAGCCTTTTGAATTCCTATAAATACCTGCTTCTGAACTGCCCTGCATGCAAATTGGCTTCATGGCAGGATACGGCTCTGTAGCATTGTTTATAATGTACTACACAGCTTCAAAGCATCTTTCTTGGTTAACAATCTATACTGAACTTCCCACTCTTTAAGTTTCAAAACATTCCATGTATCCCTGAGTGTCATTTTGCTAGGTCGTTTGTTTCGTTGTCATGTGCTCTTCCTTTTTGAACTCCTTTCATCTGTATCATTTGATCTAAATTTTTGTTTCTTGTAGCACTTTCTGTTTAAGCTCTGGAGACCAGGGCTTCTTTCCAGTTGCCTCAGATAAACTTTTAGAGCATGGTCCTGGATGTAGTGCTTTGTGTATTTGCTATCTTCAAAGCAGAAACCAGAAGTCAGCTAACCCAGGCACTGGGCTAGAGAGAGACTCATTCATTTGTATGCAAGAAACAGGCTGACCTAAGAGTAGCAAGGCATTGAATGCTGTAACCCTTTAGGCTCAAGCTTTGTCAGTAAAATTGAAGAGTTTGTATAACCAGCATGAAGTACTGCATAATAACATGTAGGGTATTGAAACACTTTCCTTTGTCATTTGGTTGTTGGTTTTGGGGTTTTTTGCTGAATTTTATCTTGACCTTCTACTCCCATTTGCATCTGCCTGTTCTATCTGAGGAAATACAGACTTTACACTTCTTGCAGAAAAATTAGTATCAGTTTACTTTTTGCCAGTCTTGGAAATCACAAGAAAGAAAAAGAAAACTTGAGTATTGGAGAGGAGGCTGCTGCACTTCAGAAAATCAGCAGGCTGTGTACTGTGAGAAGACCAGACAGGGCAGTGAGTTGGAGGGGGTGCACAATAAGGAGGAAAACATAATTCACCCTTGACGTAATGGGAGAGTGAGCAGCAGAGCTGCCCTCATCTGCTGCAGAGTCTTCTAGGGTATTTACAATATTCTCTGATCTTCCTGATGATAAATCTTTCTAGCCACTCATGTTGTCGCCTTATGGCCTCTGCTAACTTTTCTCTCTTTATGGCCTTTTGGGCATAGATTCTCTCACCTTCTTAAATAACTTGAGGCTGAAGAAGAAACAATATCAAAATATATAACAGATGCGCAAGTGTACCTTGGGGATGGATGTCTTATGGACACAGAACTGTCATCACACTTCCATAAGCACATTTTTACTGTCTCATTCATCATGCATGTGTGGCTTGCTGGCAGTACACTTGCTCCCAGTGGGGTAAACTTCTATTCTGAGTCCAAACTAGCCAGATACATCTTTCTACCCTGCATGTTAGATTTTTTTCTTCCAGTCTGAGGCTTCAGATCTCCATCTCTTGTAAATGATCTAAAAAGCATTTTTATACCCTACTTGACGTGCTGCTGAAACTTAAGCGTAGTAATAGAAGTTTTCTCTACCCATAGCCTTAGGAAGAAATTCAAGGTCATTTTGTCAGTGTTCAGAAGCAACTGAAAATTGTCAGGTATGTAAGGTCTGTGTGAAATTTACAGGAGCAATATTTTTTTTAAAAAAGATTACCAATGCCTCTGCATAATGGAGTGAGATATAATTATGCAGCCCTAGTTTTATGTGAAGCTATTACAAATGGAGATCTGAATTAGATAACTGAGTAGATAGCTATAAAAGTGCCTGAGTAAGGTAAGAAGGGATGGCAGCGTGCCAGTCTGGACTGTCATATACCAGCACAACTGCAGGAGAAACCTTCGTGACTCTGCCCCAATAGTGATTAAGCGCAACTTCTCTTAACCCATTTTTAGAGATGTTCAGAAAGCTAAACTCCTTATGGAATAGGGGACTCCTTTATACAACTGTTGTCACAACTTTAGTCATATGGGGGTTCTTATATTTATAAAGTATCTTGACTTTTTCTTTCTGGGATGATTTTCCAAGCTTTTCTAACTACTTTGTGTGTTTAACCATCAAATTTGGGGGTAAAGGAGGAGATAAGAATGTCTTCTCATTGATTAGCTCTATGGTTAACCTCCTATAAAAGCATGATTAAGGCACAAAAATCTTTATTGTCTTAAATACTGAAAGGCTATCACCACCAGAGTTACATGGAGTTCTTTCAAGTAACCCGAGAATGGTCTGCAACTTTCCTCTTTACGGCATTCTGAAAAGATATTTTCTCTGAGTTGCTTTCACTGCAAGAATTTTCAGGACAATTTTTTGTTTTCTGAGCTTAGTAATTCTATTAATTTCAGTATAACTACTCTAGATTTCCACTAGAAAAAAAAGCAACACCACTACCTCCTAGTTTTTTTGCTTCTTCTGAAGCTTTGGTGTATGTTTGCAGCTAATGTGGGAGAGGAGGAAGGTGGCTCTTTTGGATGCCCTGAACCAACTATAAGTGCATTTATTTCCAGGGTCATGTGAAGCAGTTCATGGAGCTAAGGGTTATGTACACCCAGAAGATAAGATGCTGGCTGAGATTCTGCTGTTATTTTCACTATTGTGCAACATACCATAGGACAGTTTTTCTATGATCTCTAGCTGTATTAATAGGAAACTGTGAAAGTTTTTATCAGAGTGGTGATATGTGAGTTTATGATATGCTTCTGGTTAGGAACGGCTTGGAGATGTTTCACATGATACAGGGAAGTACATATGCCATGCTGCCTTAGTTACTGCTGCATTTAAACTCATTGCTACTGCTTCTGGAGATGAATTAATTGGCAAAGCTTTCTTCTGTGTCTTTTCTTAAAACACATTTTTAAGAGCAGTCCTGTACAAAGCTTTTCTGTGCTTGCCAATGTACAGTAATGCTAGGAAAATATGATTTTTCCTCACTTAAAGAAGCTCTGTCAAGGCAACAAAACCCTACAGTAAATTCTGTAAAATTCTGGTGTAAATTCTGCAGTGCCTCACGAATGTCCACATAGCATGAAATGGGGAACACAGTTTGAAACAGGATCAAAACAATAATTTAGCTAAGGGAGACTTATCCAAAGAATGTAGAAAAAAAGGGGATGTCTAAGGCAAAAACAAGATTACTGCCATAGAAAGTATTCCCCAAACATGTGAAAGCAGAAAAAGGTGGGGAAAAAACTTATAATTACACATCTTTATTTGGAAGTAGGAGAAACATCCTAGATGAAATTACTTCATGTGTTGGAAACTTCAGTAATTTTTAATCAATATTTTAGAAAATAAAAAAGTTGCTGAAATGTTAAGAATGCTCCTATTTAAATGAGTTATATTTCTATACCAAATAGTTAATCTCATTCTCTCCTAAGCAAAATGACCGGAAATAGAGCATGGACAGAAATGCAATTAAAATTACCAACTTTATCACTCTATATCATGGTCAAAGACATCTATTCAACATCCCTTCTGTATTGTGTTACACCTCTGCAACATGAATGCTGATGCTTAAGGAAACAGCCTATCAATCACAGCAGAAATACAAGACTTTTAAATGGAAAATTAATTTTAGTACAGACCAGGATGTTATCTCCAACACTGTAGTCCCTACAAAGGGGAGATCAAGCTATAATAGAAGCCGTCAACCCCACATGAACCACTTAATCATGTTTATATATAACTTGCATATTAAAAAGCAATATCCAATGTCAATGGCTCAGATTTAAAAATATCTTAATAGTCAGTAACTGACTAATGAATACTACAGTAATAACAGTTTAATTTGAAGAATTCTGACAGCTGGTTGCCTTGATGAGAGCTGTTACCAGGGAGCCCTAGTCCCATGCTGAGAACATCCACAGCATGCTGATTTATAGCAGCAGTGCAGAACTGTTTAATGTCAGCACCTCTCAGCTAAAGTAATAATAAACAGGAATGTTATGGTTTATTTTTCTGTATGAATTGTTCAGGCTCTGTATGGTAAGCACCAACTCAATAGGGGATAATAGCTGCCGTTCCCCAGGGAGTTGTAACTGAGGTTTAAGCATTTTTATTGGCAAGGTTACTATATCAAAATGAATCCAGAAGTTGTTGTTTGTTCTATTCTCTTTTTTTCTTTCTTTTTGCTTGATTTCTCATCCCATTCTGGAAAGTAAATATAATTCCTGTAGTAATGAAAGCTTCTTTTACTTTCAACTGCACTTCTTTTTTGTAGCAGTTTCACTGCCTTCCATTCTTATATTTAGTGTTGGGTGTGAATTTACTACTATCACTGTATAGCTTTTTCACTCCTTTCTCTGCTTCCTGCCACCACCCCTAAAATTGTAAATGTGAAGTCATTCAGCAAACTTCAAAGATTTAAAAGCAAGCTGCTATTTAGTTAAAAATTTCATGTGAAGAAATGTAATGCATTGAAAGGTTTAAAGCAAACCTTTTCTCTTTTTCTTTTCTTTTCTTTTCTTTTCTTTTCTTTTCTTTTCTTTTCTTTTCTTTTCTTTTCTTTTCTTTTCTTTTCTTTTCTTTTCTTTTCTTTTCTTTTCTTTTCTTTTCTTTTCTTTTCTTTTCTTTTCTTTTCTTTTCTTTTCTTTTCTTTTCTTTTCTTTTCTTTTCTTTTCTTTTCTTTTCTTTTCTTTTCTTTTCTTTTCTTTTCTTTCCTCTAGTCAGGTTAGTTCACAAGGTTGTCACTTTTTGTATACCTGCAGTTTTGAACAAAAGCAATTCCTTCAGGGCGGCACCTTAGAATACACTTTAGTTTAGAGTGCTGTCTTGAATAAGTAGGCTTCCAAAGACTATGCAAGATTCACTGCAAGCTAGGTGGGGGGAGAAGTCTTTTCTCAAATCTTTTCTCAGAGAACTTCAATACTGCTGACTCTTCCTCTTAAACATATGCTGCATTTGGTAAATGTAGCCAGATATTGGTAAGATTCTTGCATTGTTACTCTTTTTTTCCTTTTGCAGTATGACTTTTTTGTTTTGTTTGAAACGTAGATAGCAGGTTATTAACTGGCTAACAAGCAGATGGATATGAAATATTTTCGTCCTCAGTGGAAACTGGTAAATCTCTCGAGTACTGCACTGCAGTTCTGCCAGGGCCCATTAAGGGTCAATCCGTAAGCTTGAGTTAGAGACTTGATGAACTGATTATTTATTTTTTTTTAAACAAATCAAAAATAAAAATCTGTGATTGAACCTACACAACCCTTACGCCCTCCTGCCAGGAGGTTGTACCCCAGATATCCCAGCAGCAAAAAGCTGCATTAGAAGTGGAAAAGGGGGAAGGTGGTAGAAAGAGGTGAAAAAAGGAATGTAAAAGTCTGCTTAGGAAAAAATATTGGGTTGTTATGGTTTATATAAGATATGGTATATAAGTGAAAGATGTCTCTGGAAAAACATTTTTCCTCTTTCTTAAAGGTGGATGTCACCTGGATGCAACACCAATGCAGATGTGATCTGAGTAAGAAAAGCAGACTATTCTTGGAAAAATCGTTAAGGACGTGCCTTAAACTAGGGACATGCTTAAATAGTTTCTCAGAACATTTCTTTAGGGAGGGAATTCTCTTTGAAATATTTTTGGAAAGGCAGAACAATATTTCATACGCATCCGTCAGCAGTTCTTTGTGCTATTTTTGAGATGAGATTGGCCAATTATCCTCCAAGGAGGCAGGACTGGAACTAATGATGAAGAGCATCTTTATTTGGAGATTTGGTCTTTCTCTTGCAATTGCAATTTTCTCGATTCTATTTCTCTGAGTACTGAAAGCTTGGAAGATTTTTTTTATTTATTTGTTTTAAGCAGCTGAAGGGACTCTGCTGTTCATTTATCTGCTAATTGTAATATCACAGGCTCTGGGGCAGTGACCTGGAGAGTCCACCCTGAGGCAACAAAACTGAGCAATATTGTGTTCATGGTCTGAAGAAAACTGCTGGTGAAACTGTCCACGGGAACCTCCTGCAGCTGCTCAGTAAATTCGACCTTTTTGTCAATTTGTTGCGGGTACAAGCAGTGAAACTGATGAGATCATCAATTTGACTTAACAGCTGCAGGGTTCAGAGAGTTTCCGGTTCATGGGAAATTTTGAAAGACGTCTGGTTTGGATCCAAATCAGATGAAAATTATACAACAGGAAAAAAAAATCCCATCCATCAAAAATCTTCTTTTTGTGGGGGATTCTTTTTGCTGATTTTCCAGGAGAAAATTCCCATGCTCTGCATATTATTTACTGTATGTAAAAGCTGTCTGATGAAAATGGATACTACAGTTCAATGTGTTGACTTTTTCTTTTTTTGTAGCACCTATGACTCATAATTGGCACCTGATCTGTGATGTGTTATTTCACTTTGGAATTTTAATGGTTTTCTTCTGTTTTCTTTAGAGTTTGTTTTCATTGTTTGACTCCTTTAAGTTCAAACAATTAGAAATAAAGCCTTTAAAGCTTCCTGAACATTAACTTTCAATATTACCATTCCATGTATGAATCGCTGGTCATCTCACACAAACTAGTAGCCCACTTATGTAGCAGATCACTTTTAACTGCACCTTATACTTGTCACAAGTTTATATCTACTACCTGGTTATACACTTCATTCAGCATTTGCTAACTCTTGGTCTGACTCACAGACATAACCTTAATAGAAAGTGTAACAATTTGAAGGTCACAGCTTGATTTGCAGACTGCTATAAAACCCTCATTTTAAGGTGACAGGATTACAATATCAGAGAACTAAGCCAATAACTGGATCATACAATTGACGTTAGCTCACATTATATTGCAGTCCTGTTCGCTGGAACTGGTGTAAAATTTGTCTATATCTCTCTGAAGACAGCAAGTCATGAATGCAATATGACCTTTTATCTCTAGCTGGTAACTAGCACGAAAAAATAATAGGAAAAAAAAATAACATAGCTATAATTAATCTGATGGCTGTGCTGAAAATACAAGGAGCAATCCAAGTCAATTTAAAGCATTTTTCTTCAATAGTGGCACAATATGAAACTAATGAATGATTTGAGCTATTTCTGAAATCACTGTCTCTGTAGCCAACAAAAGCAGTTTGAAACAGTCTTGAAATCAAGCTAATGGTGTAAAAAACAGAAAAAAGGAACTTAACCTTTGCTTGCTGATTGCATTTATGGCACCATCTTTATGTTATTCCCTTGTTTTGGAGCTTCTAATGTTCAACTGCAGAAGCAGAGTAGGACTTCTGCTTCCCTAAAGACTTATATTGGGTTCCACAGATTTTTACATTTTTCTCTTATGTATCTGAGATAGGCCACTGTCATTGTTGGGCTGCAGCTTCCATTCAACAAAAAATAAAATAATAAAAAAATAATTGTCTTCCTTCTATACTAAGAATTGGAAAAATTGATAGATTCAAATTTGGAAAGGATTTTCCCATGCCTGAAATTTCTAGGGAGTACTGGGCATCTGTGAACTACCTCCGGCTGGTTTGCAAGGCATGTGCGCCCATTTCTAGGAGAGCAGCCTGGCTACTACAGGGCTTGGGTCAGGGGTGATACCCTTTAAGCTCTCCTTCTCCTTTCCTTTCCTGTTTTAGTTTGTGGGTTTGGGCATTATGCCAGTTGTTGAAGAGAATTACTGGACTGTTGGATAGTGTTCTGTGGTATGTGTACACTAAATGTTTATTCCAACTAGTCTGCTTAGACTTAGCAGGGAAGGAAAGAACTGAATCCAGTGATCCAGGTAATGGTTATCAGTCTTCTGTTGATAAATTCCTAAATATATACACAATCATTTGTTTCTCTCTGTTGTTTGCACTTCTTGCTTTTGCACTAGGGTCTTCTATTTATTTTTCAAAGTTTCTGAAATTAATACCCCTTTCCAAATTTTATTGACCTAGCAGCAGATCACTGGGGGGTTTTTGCTTAGAAAGTGAAGGAAGGTATTTTTGAGCTATCCAGTTCTACTAAGAAATCATGCTAGCATTTTTTAGGCTCATGTTATGATAAGAAAGACTCATAAGTAGGAATTTTCATTCTTATGAAAGCAGGTGGGAGTCTGTCTACATAAAAATTGTCTTCAATGTAATAACAAATACATTATAGCCAGGCAAAGGTAATTATCTCTTCTAAAGAAGTGACAGGATGCAGGCCACTATAAAAGTATACTTGCATTAATCGGTATGTCAATTAAAAGAATAAAATCTTTAAAAATCAATTGCATTCATTTTCTTCCCATTTAATTGTTAGCAAAAGACACTCGTGGTGGAGGGAGGGAAGAGAAGGAGGAAGACAAAATCAGTTTGCTGTGGTAAATTGTATGCAATGGCAGTACAAAAATGGAGACACTTCTTTCCTTCCTGTTCTTCAAAGGATTGTTTTGGTTAAAATGTCAAAAACGCCCAAGGGCTTACCCTGTGCTGAATGGACTATGCCATCTGTTTGTGTAAGGAGTGACTTGGTATGCATAAACTGTTACCTAGGTGGTAGGATTCTCGGTCTGTCAGCTCTCCTGTCAACTGCTGTCCTTGTTGCAACTGTGACCCCTGAAGGAATTAGTTGCATGATTGACTGACTGATGATGATTGACATCCACACACAATTAACTCTTTAGCTGCAGCCACCATTGAAGGTGATCCCTATGTTTTTAATCTACAGATATGCTGTAATTTCCATGCCAGTGAGTTTGCACAAAGTAAATATGATTACGCTGGTAAGTGCAAGTCAGACAGAGCTGTGAGGTACAGGGTTTGCTCTTACATTTAGTATTTCCGATCTCTTGCAACAGGGCCGTTTCTTGGTGTACTTTCAAGCATAGAAAAAATTTGCTGTGCTTAAAATAGCTGAGCACCTAGGCTCCAGCTTCTAGCTTTCAAAACTAGCCTTATCCTGGAAGCTTGTTTGAAGGATAGTATAGTCAGACACCTGCAATTGAAGTGCTTAGACCCAGTGTCATTGAATTAAAAGGGACCATGTAGAGAATTGATGCAGGTGATGGCTGTTTCACCTCTCTTCCTGAGTTGATCAGAGTAGTGGGTGGAGACATCTCCCTTCCCTTAACTGTTTTCTTAAGGTAATTCTTATCAGGGGAACAGTATTAGTCCAATATCTGTGCTTATCAAAAATGATCTTTGCACAAAAGTCTTTGCACAAAACACAAGACTGGAAAAAAGCATCTTGGGACAGATTTTGCAAGTTTATAATGGTAAAAACTGCCAAAAAGCTTCCTTTCATGTGTAGGTAGAGAGAAAATCTAGTATTTCTAAATCTTTTTTTCTAATATAACTTCAAATGCACCACTAATAAGTACTAAGTAACAACCAAGCCTGTCATTGTAATAAATATCTACTGGTAGCTTCTCAGACATGACATGGCAATTCTCATCTAAGCTGCTGAATTCTTATTCTCCTTCAGAATTCATCTTTAAGACATCAGACATTAAGAGCTCTAATCTGGGGACCCATTTTTCACAGTGAATTTTCTTGCCTAATTCATGCATGACCTGAGTTGTTTAACTTGTACTTCCATTTATGTCTTGTTTGAAAGGCAGAGCATCTCGACTGAGTGACTTTTATGTCTGGGGGCCTGTGTTTGAACTGCTGAAGTCAATGACTGAATTCCAGTTGTCTTGAGAGAAAAAAAAGAATATGTAGATTTGTACTCCATTTTTGGCATTCTATGGTAGGCATATAGTCAAAAGACTTCTTGTTAAGAGAATCCATATGGTAAATTTAGGTTCTGATCTACAAAGGGTTTCTGATGTACAAAGGGTTCATTGGATGATGTAAGTTGAGAGCAGTAGCCTAAATCCAAACAGAGAGCAAAAAACTTTCATAAATGTTCTTTTCTCAACACATTTGGCCAAAAATAGATCAAGCTTTTTGGAAAATGTAGCAAAAAGAATTAGATATTTGCATGTTGGGTATAGTTGGAGCTTATTCTGGATTAAAGTGTCATTTTGGAGTACCTTCTATTGGGATCCGAGGTTGGTGAACTGGTTGTCAGCAATGGGGTACATTTAGCAGGTCCCAACTGACCGTGAAAGCTTTGGCGTGAAAGCTTTGGCATGTAAGCATCCAATGCTTTCATAAGCAAACAATATAATAAATACTGTCTCATTATTTAACCATAAAGCATCTACTAAAGGATTTGTGATGCAGTGCCATTAACATATTTTAAGTAAACAGTTTGGAAGGAATATGAAATTGACCATGTGTGTTTACAGTAATATTTGCAAATGAAATACTTTTTACCAGTACTGCTTAACCATGTGGAATGGGGAAAAAAATGTTGCAGTTATTTGTGTTCTGGCTGCTAAATTGGATGTGTAATGTTTATTTATTTGTTTATTTATTTTTAACAATAGTGTGTACTTAGAATTGTAGTATCTTAATGTAATTTTTCTGTTGGTTACAAGTGACTAAATTAAAGTGTGGTTTCATATCCAAAGTTTTGAGTAGCTAGATTTAGGCAGAGGTTTCTGAAGATGGTGCTTGCCTGCAATATGAGCTGTGCATCTTCATTGTGACTCATTGGAAGTTTTCTGCTTGATGGCGGGGAATATGTTGACAGCTACGTCTTCTAAAACTGGATTCCAATAGGACTTGCATGCCCCCATAGAAAGTACTTTGTCTTTCTGCAATTTTTTCCCCACCAATGGTAGGATGGCAGATTTCACTGTATGTCAAAATATAAGTACGTTATACTTTCATAAATAAACATGTTAGCATATTAAACATATTTAATGCATACTAATCATATTAATTAATCCCTGGTAAATGTAAAATAAAAGGAAATTTAAAATATACAGGAAATAGCTCAAAAGAGTACGGTTTCCCAGGAATACTGGTCAAATTCTGTTTGAAGTTACCAAGAGTACCTTCATAATATAGGAGTTTGGGAATTCCAACTTTATTAGCAGAATTCAAGCCCTAAAAAATATTGTTTAGCCTCACCTTCTGGCTTCTCTATCAGAATTTACCGCAGTCTAGAGTAAAATAGAGGACATGCTGTCAAGTGCCATGTCTCTCAAAATTTTGCAAGGAAATAGAGGGAAGTTGGGATTGAAGATGCCAAACCTATTATTGCATTCTGCTAGATCCTGACAGAAATTATTTTAGCAGTATAAATTATAAAGGAAAACAAACAACCAAGTAAGACTTTTTGCATGGAACTAAGTCTGCAGTGTATTTTTGGAAATGCCAAATGGATGAAGATGCCATAAAGCACCATCTTCATCTTCCTAACCCTCTAATTCATACAGTACTCAGCTTTTCACCTAATACACACTCATGTTCTCATGTTTGAAAAGTCTTCCCTACCTTCCCCTCTAGGTGTGCTTATTGGGATCATTGGCACAAAACTTTGTGTTAAGTAACTCACTTGGAGTAGGTTTTTTGACTGTTTGGGGTTTTTTTTTCGGACTTTAAGGATGGTGATGGTTTTGGGGTTTGTTTTTTTTGTTTTTAACCATAACACTTCAATTACTGGAACTCCACAGGGAAGAGTTTTTCCTACTACAATGACATCTGTCTCTACTGATTGTTACTTGGTTTGGCTTCTTGCTTTACTTTTGCAAGATGAAATGGCGCGGCATCTCTATTTTTACAGCAGCCTAATTCTGTTTAAACAAGGTTAAACATCAACTCTTTGAAGCAAGAATAGTCTTTTTGTCTGTTTGCATATCACTAGCCCAGTTGGGTGTCACTGTAAATGGCTACATGCAACCCTATCGTAATAAATGCACTTTCAACATCGTATAGTTAAAACGGATTCATAAAACATATTTATAACAGGCAATTCATAAAATAGTATACATAACTTTTTAAATTCAACTTCTGCTTTTTCTAAGATTTTTCAGGCAGTGAGAGAATTCTCTATTTTCTGTAATATGCTGTGTTTTGACTCTTTCCAAGTACCAAATGGTATTATGCTGCTAATAGAGTGAGTGTGTTTTTTAAAAAAGGCAGTATTTCAACCCTGTAGCAACTCTATCTATGGTTAAGACTAAGTAGCTTTTGTATAAATGGCAAAATTAGTGCCTGGATTTGCCTTCCTTACGGCTTTTGCTTTCAGTAAGCACTTGTAGATCATGAGCTTATGTAGAGGCTATGGAAGAAATAGTAGCGGTATCTTCTGACAAATATTTCAACCATAGGACGAAGAGAGATGTCTGCCTCTGGAATTTTTTTGTTCTTAATTATTTCTGGGAGGTGTCCAACTTCATCCCCCATAGTGACATATGTTTGAGATAACCCAACGACCCTCACAGATTTGTGAGAGTATGATACTGCTCTTTCGAAAATTAGTTCTACCTAACTATGTTTCATCTTGAGCCTTATGGTTCTGGGGATCCAAACTTTATCTTATACTCAGGAGACATGGCATGGTTTAACTTGTCTGGAGTGTTATAATTACTCATAGCAAAACACGTTGGCATTATTATTTACAGAACTAAATTAGGACCAGAGTTAAAGGACTAAACAGAACAGAATATGAGTCAGAAACTGAGAGCTGAAAGGAAAGATAAATGAATATTTGAATAAAAGATCGCAGAGCTTGCATGAAGGAATGTAGAAAAAATAGACAATTTGAGGAAGATATTTCCAAAGACAAAGCAGCACAGAGAAGGCAGCAGAGGGGATGAGAAGGTGGAGTGTAATGCTAAGATGTTTTCTTTTCAGAGGGAGAAAAGAGCAAGAGAAGTTAGTTTCTGTAGAAACATATTTTGTGTTAATGTGTTGTTTGTTGCAGGTATGCTGATATTACACTGCCAAAACAAAAAAATACAGAATCAAGCAACAAATTTACGTAACACCTATGGAAGAACCAGAAAAAAAGTCATAGTACTTACATAGATGTCTAGATTGTATTGTTTCTTTATTCAGTGCAAAAAAATACCCTTATAGAAACTACATGTGTGAAACCACACAACTGTTATGCTCTGGAGAAAACTAATGCTGATAATTGAAAGAGTTTACATTTTCTCCTGGAAAAGGTAGCATGTATTCCATAGAAAAATACCCTTATCTTTTGTTTTCTTTAGACCAGCCCAGCAAAGAAGACTTCAGGAAAAACTAATGAAATTGTTAATGTTACCTCTAAGGTCTATTTTAAAGATGTTAATCATGGTATCAATAGAAATATTTGATTGCACATTAGTTTGCTGTACAGGAACATGAGTTTAACTTTTCACCTTTCTACAGGCAATGATGAAATATGTCGCCCTTAGACCCAAAGGGACTAATAACCTTCCCATTGTTAGCATCCCCCTCAGCAGCACAGGTGCTCTTTCAATCATACTAATTGTTCTGCATTTAAGCTAATAACATTAATCACTGTTTCCAGTCTCTTCTTATACTGAAGTATAAATTACTTCCATTTCACGTCTAAAGACCTTGCTTGTCCAAATACATTTCCCCCACCCCATCAGTTAATTTATTAGAACATTATTTTGTCCATTAAACATTTTGCCTGCATCCATTTACTTGATCCAGCTTGGGATCAGAAGCCCAAGAACTCTGTTAGTGCAATGGTTCCTTTTGACTATTTGCATCTTCTGAAGAAGCACAGTAGGCCAAGAAACTTGCTTTGCCAATCTAAGCCACATACTGTATTCTTTGTGAATACTTCTACCTTTCTGTGAATGATTTGTTTAAACAGTTTGAATGTGCTTAAATTCAAATGGCCTATGCCTATTTCAGAAGTTGAATTAGAATCCCTACATGGCTCTCCTGGTTTACTTGACATTGGTCTAAAATGCTATTAATGTTGTTAAGTTAAAATGTTATTAAATTAAATTGTTAAATTGAGTTAAAATGTTATTAAGTTAAAACAGTACACACTCTGTAGACAGCAATTCCTAGAAAGAAGTAATAAGGAGAAGGTAAATCACAAAATTTAATAAGCGTGCAGGAAAGAATAACAGAGGCTAAAAAATATGGCACAAAATAAGATGAGGGGGTCTAAGAGAGAGCACAACGCACAAGAAGATAAATGAATGCAGAGTACCTGTCTTGGGGCACTGCTTTATCAGTGTCTGTGCATAGATATAACTGCATAATACTGAACAATAGTGTGAAACTTCATCCTTCTCATCCCTGAGACTCTTTCCTTGAAAATATATTGATAGTGTATTTATTTACAATGATATTTTATGAACCTAAACGCAAACCGACAGTAATGAGCAATTGGTGTCACTAAATCCATTTTTATGTAAATTACCATATTCAGAAAGCTGTAAGGGTAGTTAATGAACCTTACTGATGTTCTTGTTAGAAATGCCTGACTTAGACCCTGATCTCCTCTTTAAGCCTTGATAATGATCATGCCTTCATAGTTTAATGTGTTTATTGTTTCCTTTCATGATACTGTAATTATAATATTCTCTTTGCTCTTTTTCTTTAAAAGCATTTAGCAAACTGGCTTGCAAAAATAATCTTAAACTTAGGTTTGACTTCATGTTTCCAAATCTAACTCTCTGTGGATCTAATAAGAGCAAAATGATGATCTCTGGCTATAACGGAGAAAATTCTAACAGTTTCTCCATGATTTATTTCTTTTTTAAAAAAAAAAAACAACCAACCAACCAAACAAACAAAAACAAAAACAAAAACAAACAAACAAAAAAAACAAACCCAAACTATTGCTCACCTTAAGAAGAAACTTTCCAGGCATTTTTCCTTCAAAACAACCTTAGGTAAAATTAGAAATCAATTGCTGTGAAAAACAATTAAAATATTAATGAGGAATAGGAAAAATTGATTGCATAGAAACCATGTGAAAGTAAAACATGATATTAATTATGCTCATGTCCCAGTTGTGAACCCACTTACCTCTCAATTCCTAAGTCAGTGTTTTCCTCTTAAGCAAATGATGGCCTAGTACTGTGGGCACCTGTTTTATCTTCTAAGTTGTACCACTGGCCCAAAGAAAAAATACAGGGAAGTAATTTTTTCAGCACTATCTCTCCATATAGAAATAGACATAACCATAAAGGTCTCTTTTATTGTGGTTTTTGAGATGTAAAAATGAGCAGCACTGTAGAAGCTGCTGTTATATGATGAAATGTTTGCACATTTATAATGTTGACCAGGAAGCTGCAACTTACCCATCACCACTCCAGCCTAAGACTTGTTTTGCAGACAACTGCAAATAAATATGTATGTGAACAGATCTTTAAGCTGGTTTTGTGACTACAGCCTGAGCATTTGTTTGTTTACAAATAAATGCA
The DNA here is from genome assembly GCF_964199755.1 of Larus michahellis. Taxonomy (NCBI): domain Eukaryota; kingdom Metazoa; phylum Chordata; class Aves; order Charadriiformes; family Laridae; genus Larus; species Larus michahellis. Next base: position 66,314,135 of record NC_133930.1, read on the forward strand.
TTCATAATACATAAGGAAAATGAGTTGATAAATACTAGTAACTAACAGCTATTCTAAGAATACACACATTTGAAGTTCAGATAAGGGCTTGGAAGAAGCAGGTGGGGGGGGCGGAAATAGCTTGTTAAGAACTTTTTAATTGCTTTTGTTGATAGAATGTTTCACAGTTCTTGAACATGGATAACTCATGTGTCTGAGTATTTGTGCTTTCTCAGATCTGAGAGTTGTTCTCAGCTCAGATACTGTGGGACAGCTAGAACCAGTATGGCAATTCACTGTCTTTTTCTCCATTGGAAAATTTAATTTTAAGCAATTTCAGGAAGAAAAGAAGGAATTGAAATGCTGTGGGAAGCTCCATGCAAATCTGAGCAGAGGCAGCCTCCTCTGCTATCACGCAGGTGGGCAGCAGGGAGATGTGCAGCATTGCTCCATCTACAGCCCAGCAGAAACCTCTGGTGTTGCAAAGCAAACAAATTAACATTTAATTTCTTTGGAAGTCTTCGAAACAAGTGAGTGTGGATTGAGTAATTATTTAACATAGTAAGACATCCTTTCCTACCCTGTGTCCTCATGTCTGTAAATCTGTCCCCGTGGGCAGGGCTTTAATGGAGAACAACAGGACCAGTAGGTCTGTGGTTCAAAAATCTAAAGTTCCCTGCAAAAAGATCAGTGAGATTCTTGGACAACATCTGTGTCTTGAGACATCTGTGAGTACAATAAACTAAACTACTTGCTGCAGCTAGGGAAAAGAGAATATAGAGGCATGGGTAGCTCTGCAGTTTGTGTGTTCTTGTGGTTTTTTTTCCAGGATGCCTTTTATTCCTGCAGGTAGCTGTGGCTAATATTCTTGCTTATTGGTATTCAAAGCAAACCTAAAATAGCTAAACTGCATCCACCAGAAAATGCGTTTTCTCTCCTTTCTCTCCCCTTCCAAACAGCGGAGCTTATCTTTGAATTCAGCAGCCTCTTTGATGTGTGTTCATTTAGCAGAGTATTTTATAACAGGTTAATTGAGGACATGGTCTATGGTTGACTCAAGAGTTGCTTTAACAAGATTATGTTTATTAAATTGATTAAAGAACTGTTTGTCCCCATAATCAACTATGAGAATGTTGTTTGTGGTATTAGAAATGGATTAAGATACACTCAGCCAAATTAAACATTTTGTATAACAAGTTTTATTTGTGGAGAGTAGTGCTGTTGGGTTTTGTGTGTGCCTTTTTTCGCTTGCACTAGTGCCTGTCAGAGGGCAGCAGTTTCTGGATTTCATTTGCTCACAGGGATTCATTGTCCTCTGCTAATCTCTCCACCTGGCAACTGCTTGGTATGCAGCAGCATGGCACTGCATCAGTGGTGGAAATCGGGCAGGGGTTCCCACCTGTCCGCACTGCAGGGCAGGCGAGCACACCACTGGCAGTCAGTGTGCCTGCAGGGAGACGTGGGCAGGACCTGCGTGAGGATGCTCTGCCCTGCTTCAGTTGTCTAACACTGTGTGGAGCCTGAAATTCACTGTGGGCAGGGGAGTTTTTCATTACTGCTAAATCCCTGTGAGAAGCTGGTATGAAGAGGAGCTGAGATACTTCATTAAAAAAAAAAAAAAACAAACCCCCCCAAAAACCGCAACAGAATAATGATCAGATGTGAGGAACAGGTCTTCCTTGGGACCATTTGAGACAGTGCTTGTCACTTCACCTCCTACTGAATTTCTGGTTCTTCTTGTGCAAAGCTGTCCTTTTCCAGGGGCTTTCCCTAGATTTATGCTTTCGTAGCTTTATAGGAAGCCACAGGTTCTGTCCCAGCAAAGAGGCAAAGAATCATTTCAAACTGAAATAGCAGTCATAATTTTCCCTCTCATGAAAACCCAGTAATACCCATGAAATTAAAGCCAACCCACAAAAGAAATTATTTGATGGATTTTTTTTTTTTTTTTTTTTTGAGATCTAAATTTATTATTGACATTAAGAAAAATTACCCTGTAGAAGGCAGAATATTTTTGGAAGCTTGATTAACTATTGAAGGTGAAATTTCATTTAGAAACATAGCTCTGACACAGTGCAGGAAAACCCGAAATATACATAACCCTCCCATCATAACTATGAAGCGCTATGTTGTTTTTTCCCCAGTAGCTCACAATGATGTTAATGCTTGCTCTCACAGAAAAATTTACTACTGCTTCTTCTCCCACAAGATTTCTCTGTCCTAAACTAAAATGATTTTCCAGGCACCCGGATGATGGGTACTTGCTTATATTAGTTAACTGCAGGCATATGACTGCAGCTAAACTTCAGGACAGAGAAGAAAATTGTTCCACGCTATTAATTTGGTACTGGTGCTAAATTATGGGACCAATCATGGGAGCCAAGTTATTAGGCTCAATTATTAAAAATAAAGTTTACCATTTTGTTTACAGCTCCCCACTTGACTTATCATGGCCAAGGTTTTACTTTTAATACCAGAAACTGTGTATTAGGAACCACTTTAAGTTTTAATTCAGTAAGATAGAAACAGTTTTCTGAAATACTGTAGAATGATCACGTATCATAAATGTACTTCAAAAGTATGAAGAAACACAAGTGCCCAAGATTAAAAGATCTCTAACCAGGATGTTTAAAAAAAAAAAATAAAATTGAAAAGCTAACCAGAATTAAAGAAAAAAGCAGACAGTAGACTCTGAAATGGTAATCAGGAGCTTTTGTGCAACTAAAAGCTATTGTGAGTTTCTCAGTCAAGCCGAGAATTAGGAGAATTTTACTTTCTACATTTTGAATATTTGCTTGATTAAAAAGAGAGTTTTCAAGTTTATTGTCTATATATAAAACTAGGAAGAATGGCCACAAGATTTTGCCACTATGAAATGCTAAAAACTAAGTGACTGATGAGTAACAAGATCACAAAGATCTTAAAACAAGAGTGGATTTAAAGACCCTGATGGTACATCCTCAAGCCTTCTGCATATCGAACTCCGTAACTTAAGTAGGACATGCGTGGAAACTCTCATGCCAAACTTTTGATGCAACCACCAACCAGAAAATATGTCTTTTATAACATTTATGAAGCTGGCAAATGCTAGTATTTTTAGTTCTCAAAACTGTATGAATAATATTATTCTACCAAATTGTTGTCTACTCCTTATCTTTAGACAAGATAAGGCCACAAGTCAGCTACACAGCCTGAGGGTTTCCTCCCAGTCTGCTCCAAATGGGATGCGCATAGAGCTTTCCCCAGCCTGCCATGTGTATGCCCACGCTGCCTAAAAAACTTATTTCTTGAGACAAACTCTAGTATCTAAAATATCAGCGCATCACAAATTGTAAAATGCTGATTGTTTTTTTAAGTGTGAACTGTTTTGATATGTGAATATATCAAAGCCAAAACTTCAGAGACAATGCAGGTACCTCCAAATTACTCCAATGTTATAAACATGCAGAGCTGGCTAGGAAGGTAGAGAAGGTCAAATAGCATATTTAAGTCTCCACCATTTTTTTCCTCACTTACAGTTCTTTTCTTCCCAGTATAACATCCTCTTTCCCACTTGGTGCAATGTTTTGATACTGCTTTTTTCTGCTTCAGTACTTTTCACATCCAGTATTCTTCTCTACCTTTATATTAAGCTCCAAATTATTCAGGAAAACTAAAAATGCAGACTGGACTGGCATATCTTTTGAAAGACTAAAGCCCCTTCCCTTGACCTTCAGAGGTAGAACAGGTAAAGTTTTGGAGAGTCACTACTAACCGCCCCTCAAATATAGTGTTATTGTATTTTTGTTATCCCTTTTCCTTGTTTTATTGCATAGCTTTTTTTCTTTGGTGTTTCAGTGCTTCAGCACTTATAGTCTAGACCCGATAGCATGGACTATGAGCTGGTAAGTGAGCTGCCACTCAGAATTTCTTCTGCCTCGCCACCTATTAAGCAATTAGTTTTTCTTAGAGGCCTCATACCTATCAGGTTTAGCTGTGCTGGAAAAGTCATGAGCTTATGATATCTAAATAGGCTCTAAAATTCCTATAATGTAATATGTTCATTCCTTTGAATTCTTGCTATATTATCTTAGGTCAGAATAAATCTTTGTAGTCTGTTCTGTATTTTCCAAGATGCTTAAACTTGATCAAAAAAGAGGATGTTAACCCAAAATATTTTTATTTCCTTTTTCCTGTGGAACACAAATGAAACATATGCTCATTAGTTACAGGAACTAATTTAAATGATAATGTTTTCAAATGGCCAACATCAAATAAACTTAGGGAGTAAACATCAGTACAACATGGTAAACAAGCTATGAAGTGCAGCTGAGTGTGAAGATGATTATCAAGGGATAGGGTTTGTGAGTACTGGGCAAGTAAACCAATCTACTTTTGGATAATAATGTAATTTTCTCATGCAATATGTCAGATTACTTCTCCCTCAGCTCTGCTCTTGCTGCTCTCTTTCAGTAATACTATCCATTTTGTGCATTCAATTCCTGAGCCACTGCTAGCCAGTGCAAAGACCATCAAGCTGCATGTGTGTGCGTATGCACATGCACACACTGCTGCTAGTATTAATTTTGTTCGTTGCTTTTAGATGTTCACAAAATCCAGAGTAGTCATTAATTTGTTTCATCGAGCAGAGGCCACTAAACTGCTTGTAAACCAGGGCACGTGAAGGGAAATTAATCTTTTATCTCTCAGTAGCAAAGATATAAATATTGCTACAGTGCTTAATCAGAGAACCTTTATTGTATTTGTCATCTTGTTTTAGTTTAAATTTTGTAGAGTGTACTTAATGATTAGACACTTAAAGGGATCTATTTATTTACAGTGCTGTGCATCGTCTCTGCAATGTCACATTTTGTAGCCAAGTGTAAAGGCATCGGAAGATACTACTGAAGGATTTTATTAGGCTTTTCTTGATATGTGTTTCTGCAGCATCTTAAATTGGAATATTAATCTAATCCACATTTTAAGTGTTTTTACTTACAGTGGACACTTTTTCTTTCTGTCAGTGAGACAGGTGTTTGTAAATATGTGCGTTTATTCAGCTCTTCTCATCTGATGAGCTCAGTAAGCTTTCAGTGCCAATTATTTATCATTAGAAGTCATTCATACTGAACTAATTTTACAGATTTGTGAGAAGACGCTCACGTACTCCAAATAGATTGTGATACATTTGGGGAATAGTGGGGATTTTCAGAGCAATGGTGTGATTCTATGATTTTATGATGTCTTTTTGCAGTAAGTTGGCCTGAGCAAAGCAGAAATAGAGGCAGTGGGTCCATGATGAGCCCAGGGTTTTTTTTATGTGCATTCTCAGAAGAAAACCATTAGCAAGAGTGTGTTTAAAATGAGTAATGTACCCAAAGCCAATTTCAAACTCCTTACTTTCTAATACTTATGGGGTACCTACCTGAGAGAAAGCAATTTTCAACCTGATTTAAATTCCGGATGCAGTGCCAGATACAGGATAAGCAGGTCAGGTACCCAGACAGGCCACATTTCAGCAAGCCAGTGTAACTATGCATCAGCAGTAAACGCCAGGTCAAGTCAGCCCAGGGAAAGAAGGCACCACTTGCTTTTTCTTAGTTGAGGAGGATTCATCAGCACTCTTTGTGTGTCATCTGGGAAGGAGCTCCCTCTCAGATGTACACCAGACCAGCCCTGAGCCCTGGGTTTCGTACATCATCCAACTCACAGGATTAATTACCTTTCATAGTAAAGCATGTCTCTCCTTCACTGGTTGCAAATATGGAATTTCCCAAGGAAACTACACAGATCTGGTACACACAGCTGGCATAAGATTCAGTCCAGGAACAGTGAAGAATTAGTCTAGCATCGCACGATCAGTCAAAGATAAAAGCAGGTGTTCCTTGCCAGTAAAAAGCCAGGTTGCCATCTTTCTAGATATTGCATAGCTAGGGACCATTTTTTAATACATTGTTCAAAAATGTTTAAAATGCTTTCAAGTTGATAATGGTGAATTTGGAAAGGCACTGCTTACAGTTACTTTCCTTCTGTATTTGTTTCACAGGGAGACATCCTGATGCTACTGGACTCTGGCTCTACAGCTGAGAACTGGAAAATGATACCAGAAACAATTTTATTAATGTCACGATATATTTCCCAAACTCTGCTTCAGAGTGCATGCAATGGCATAGAAGATATAATAGGGTTTTTATGTGTCATGATTTGTACAAGACATGCCTGGCTTGTCTTGCAGTGTAATTCTCCCAACTTTACAGAACGCTATCATCTCCATCCTCTCTAAACAGAGTAAACTAAGCATGTATTTAAACTTGCATGCACCTAATTTCTTATTTTGGAATCATTTTCCATGTGCATCTTTTCTTCCCTCTGTTTCTGCCTAGATGAAATGACTAAATTCTGTTCTTTTTTAAGAGCAAATCTAAAGAGACGTGGATCATCCAAAGAACAGATGAGTCAAAATATAGTCTGATTAGCAGATTGTAGAATTCTAAGAACAGATATAGCTCTTAGTAGCCTGGATTTGATCTTAAAAATATTAGTATTTTTAATTAATTAAGTGGATCACCAGGACAATAATCATATAACAGTATATCTGACCAGAACAGCACGGGTCAGCCTAAAAAACACTGGCAATGGAAATCCTGTAGACTAAGCAAGCCATAACTTAAAACATAAAAATTTTCAGAAAGCAAAACTAAATATCAGGGAGGGGACTGCTTCCTTAATATCGATGGATTCTTTTTGTATACAACCTTGCTGCCTCCACAGACCATCTGAAAATACTTTTGCAAACACTGAATTTTACCTGATTTACACCACCATGATTGTTCCATCTGATAAAAGGTCACCAATATGTAAACTGTAGTTCACGGTGTTAAAACTTAGCTTGCTGTTCTAGCACATATCCTTTGGCGATAGCCGGTTATTTTTTAGATCTCAGGTGGGGGAGGTGGAGAGGTTTGTTGTGTTGCTTTTGTCTTTATGGCAAGACCTCTCACTTCTTGTTTTGCATCTGCTGATTTCAGACATTACTGAGCTATGCTTAGAAGGCAGATTGCAATGTTTATAATTTGAACCTTCCTTTTGCAAAGGAAGTCAAAAGGGTACAGAACAGGATTCAGGGTAAAGTGGAACTGCCTGCATTTGAAAGTGGATTTTTTTTTTTTTCTGTGAAGAATGATTTTTTTTTTCATTGTTTTGTTGTTTTGGTGGAGTTCAAAAACTGCCGGTGGACACTGCAAGTCATATTTTCTATGTTAACTCTTCTGAGGGTGACAGGGCAGTAATGCTTGCCCTGCATTGCTCGGTGATAAATGGTTTCAGCTCATTAGGCAAGATTCCTTTATTCCAAGTGCTGCAAAGCAAAGAAAGTCAGTCCTCAATCACTACAGAGATGTTTGTTCGCCTTGTTCCTCATTCACTCTGACTATGAAAAATAAGTCTGCTTGAGAGCACACAGCAGTGTAATTGACTCTATGGAGCAGCTGTCATAGGGGTTTTGCTATAAGAAATCATATTAGCTTTCCTTTTAAACTTGTTCAAGGTAATAAGTCATTGTTGACATTCAAAATTTATACAATAAAATATCTTTAAAAAAAAAAACCCACACACAATATGGAGCTTGGCAAATAATTAATACCAAACGTTTGTCATGCAAATTATGTCCATTTGTAAAAGTGACTTACAAGGGGGAGGAAGGAGTGTTAGTTTCTTATGTTTTATTCCTCTTTTTTTTTTTATCTAACAATCAGGGAGAAGGGTTTTTTCTTTTCTAAGCAGGATTGAGAACAAGTTACTGGAAACCCTTTTTTTTTTTAGTTATTATTATTTTAATGTGGAAATAAATGTGATGTTTTTTCTGGCGACCATTATCAATGTTGGCAAAAAAAAGGCCACTTCCTGGAAACACTATTTCTTTCAGTGGCTGAGTAGGAGAAATTTTTAGTCGTATTATTCTCAATTAGTGTAAGTGCATTTTAACGTGGCTGTAGCTGTGTTTGTTCTGCGGTGTGGAGGTAGAGACTATAGAGAAATATGCTTTTCAGAAACTTATAGGACACCCCATGACAGTGTTCAGTCTTGGTTTGCCCCATCTGTTCTTTAATTCTTTCAGCTGAAAAAGTCCTTTCTTTTTCCACAAACAGTGTTAATCCAGAAGAAGCCAGCTGGAATTAGTGTCCCTTGAAAAGTCAGGTCCCTGCAGAATATGGTTTTCAATGAGAGATGCTGACCTCTTACATATTCTTCACAGCAGTCCAAGATGACCAAAGTCTCTTGTCTACATAAACCACAGACTGGCTTGCATAAGCGGCAATGAACAGCAGAGGCAGTGGAAAGATCCAACTTCTCTCTCCTGTGGAAATACATGGGGGACAGTGAAAAAAACGGGCTACGCTGATCTTCAGGAAATGCAGTAAGGGTTGAGGAGGGCATTGTGGAATATCTTCTGGATTTAACTGCAAATAAATACTGCCTAAAATAAAACAGAGAAGGGAGTAAAGCCCAAATTAAAAAAAAAAAAAAAAAAAAAAAAAACAAACTAGGTGTTGTGTCTTTCAGTATGTACTTCTCGTGGCTGCTTGGTTTTGGGGTTTATTTCCAGCTTGCCAGCTGTATCTCATTACTAAGCCACAGGGGCTGGGTGCAACATGTTTGTACTGACATGTTTGTACTGATCCAGCTACAGCGTAGGAAACAGTCACAGGGTTCAGGGAATCTAATTATATCCTTACACTTGCTTGTTGTTGTGGTCAAATATGAGGCTAAGTAGGACTAAATTGCAATGTGGCTGTCCAAAGCGGAACAAGATTTGTTCTCTTTGGAACTGGTCATTGTCAAGTATAAACTCATTTAACTTGCTGCTTCAGTGTAGTCCAACGTGGTAACATTTTACAGTAAGTGCCTGCCTGGACGAAATGGAAACTAATGGCCCATTAGTACTGTGACGTTTAAACCCCAAGAGGAGTGTAATTTTTTTTGTTCATTTGGTTAGGCTCAATTTACATCAAAATTTAACTGTGAATAATTTACATTTGCCATAAACAGTTTTGATAGTCTTCATATTTTGTTTAAATTACATAAATAACCAAATGCCATAATTCTGTACACATCAAAACAAATAAATGCCCCTGCTTCTCAAAGTTCCCACTGATTCAAGCCTCTGTTATAATGTCCCTCTGACAACAGAGTGCTGTAACCTGTCTTGTAGCTGATTTAAACACTATACCTTCTTTTTGGCTGCACTTTCTAAAAATACTTTTGACACCAGGTTGCTATGTTTAGGATTGCAAAGAGGGTAGAGTGACTCATTGAAAGCCTAAGTCTACCCATTATAATCTTGCCTCCTGGTTTATACTATTTTAGAAGTGTTATTTGATCTGGAAGATCATTCTGTAACCTTCAGATTACTGCTGGGTGACTTCTGCAGAAAAGGAATTACCAATGCATTAAATTTGAATTAGCTTTGAGAAATCATGCAGATGTATGCACAGAACATTACAGCAATGCTGTCTCCAAGGCACAGCAGAATTGCCTTTATGCAGTTTTAAAGAATCACTTGAGCAACCCTTAAATTGCACACATGATGAAGCTGAGCCAGCATCTTTACTTGGGAAAAAAAAAAGGCATGCATATACACGTACACAGAGCAAATGTAGCTTTGAGAGTTGTCTTTCAGGGAAATCTGATCACAAATAGACTGCTGCTGAGTGGGCCATTTGGGCTCAGACCTGTCGTATTGGAGAGCACTACTGCACATACTGCAGAAGTGTCACTTAGACTAATGATTATGAATTATGCAGAGGGTCACATCCTCTTAGTTACAAGTCATTTCCACAGTTTCCCTCTAGACTGCCTAGCCTAGTTCCATTTTTCCCCTTTTAGTGCTGCTAGCAAATAACACACAGAATGAATGCTAAGACCTTCATTTATTGACATTTTATTTTCCTCCCATAACTTCAAGTCGGTAAAATGACTGAACAGTTGGAGGGGGGGAAAGGGATCCAGCTGCTATTGGTGGATTAGGAAAAAGCTCCCTTCAGTTCAGCAGGTCATTTAGCAAAGTAGGACAGTAGAAAGCTGTAGAAACTGTGTGTTTTGCTGCAGGCTTTGGATCCCAAGCATTTATGTCAAAAACATCAGTTCTGCACCTTCCCCATTTGGAAAAAAAGGCTAGAGTTTGACATATATTAAAAAAGCATTGCCGGTTTGTAACCACTAACCTGACAGCACCGGGGTGCGTGACCTTCCCCTGTCTTAGTGCTAACCAGAAAATCTACTCTGTAGGTGAACAGGAGTGCCAGCATGGTTCGTGGAGCAGGATGTGTTATACATATAGCAAACACATTTCCTGGCACGGCTGGCTTTATCTTGCACATCCTTGACACTCAATGGGAACACGTCAAGTTTGGAGGGCAGCAGCTAAGCAGCAAGCTGTGGTAGTTGGGAAGACGAAGGAGTACCTAGAGAAGAGTGCACGGGAGGATGTTTTCCTGCCAAGGGACTTTGCCTTTCTCTCAGTGATGCTGGGTACTACGGGAAGGCTAACAGCAATGTCCACCTCCAGGAGGTTCCCTACACACAGGCAAAAGGAGGAAAAAGACTGTTAGCTAGAAGGATACTTATTATTCTTAAAATGAATATGCCCCTCTCTAGCTTTTCTTTAAAAGTTAGTTAATGTAGTAGAAAGTGGTTCATCCCTTAGCGTTACAGAAAGCTCCTCAAACTGTAACACTTTGACTGTAATATTTTCCTTTAAATATTCACCAGTCTTGTTTTCCATTAGAACTTGAGAAAAATTGTTCAGGAGATGTGTTTTTATTTGGACCATGCATTCAGGAAAGAGAAAAACAGGGAACATTTCCCAAAGCTTTTCCTCCTTATTAGTATGCGGCCATGTTTAATATTAATACCTGGGAAAAAAAATGTTTCGTAACACTCTAGGAAAAGTTCTGTCTTGCAAGAGTGTCTAAAAAGTAAGTTATGTTTGATTTATAAGATACTTATACTCTCTGATGTCAAAACTTTTTTTTTTTTTAAATAAACACCAATTACCTCTTTGGGAACATTATCTGGACCTTTTTTAAGAAGACTTGTTTGACACAATATTAAAAATGCTGTTGACAGCTAACAGTCCATCTCTGACTGAGCTTCCAGTTTCCCTACAGTGAACAGAATGGATATTCATCCATCTTTGACCTGAAACCACCCTCTGTTTCTGTTCTGCTTTTTTAAATTCTTTTGTGTTTCAGGTCTTATTTTCAAACAAGAGTCCCAAGTGCTTTTCACACATACCATTTCCAACTTGAACAGATGGATGGCAGAGACAAAAAATGCAACAGGCAAGTGTGGTTAAAAAGAACCAACCTGGATGGCAAACTAACAAGTTCATTTGTCCCTCTTTTCTTTGCCTAAATCAGATGTAATCAGACAGTTTCTTGTAGGTGTCATCTGTAAGTAAACCAGAAATTAGCAAAGATTATGAAATACAGACGGAGAAGCACAGCTAAGTAACGTGGCTTTGGATGGTATATTCCAGTGTTTGAGTAGCTTTAGGCTTAGGATAGACAGGGTATGCTGGAGATTACAAGGGTCTGTGTATCCGGAAGATCACCATCTGAGATTTTTTTACTGTTTACTCTTAGCTGCTGTGATTCCAATGGTTTAAAATATCCAGGGATGCAGCAAAACACTCTTCTAAATCCTGTTGTTCATACTGACTGACAGAAAGTGCTTTATCCAGAAAATACTTTTCATTTCCATCCTGGATATTTTTTCAACTGAGGAGTTTATTCCCAACTGAGCTTCAGGTCAAATGATTGCGAATACTATCAGCAGGAGGAAAATATTGCATATTCAGGTTACAAGGTGACAAAAACCGTATGTGAAAGCATACAGCAGGTAGAAAGGGATGGTGTGGTTATGTTTATTTCCAGTAAGAGTGACAGTAATCATGAGACCTTGCCCCCCTGAGGACAGACATTCATTGAAGGCAAAAGATTTATATTTTACTTTTACTCATACTGACTCTTCGATGCTGTGTTTATATTAGGGTATGAATCATGGTTATCCGTGGTTAATGCAATGGACTCCAGTATGCTGATATTCTGGTCGAAGGAAGATAAATCAAACTATTATCAGCATTTGGCTGTAAATTTGAAAGATTTCAAAATAAAAATAGTAAATTCCCATTATGGTAAAATCCAGAGTGTGTGTTTATCTGTGTATAAATATAGAGAGAGCTTAGTAGAAATCCCTTAACCATTATTATTGATGTTACTTCTTTGTGTGTGTGTTCAGGTCATTTTGTGACTTGATACTGTGCTCTCCTTTGCTGATACAATACAGAACTCGAAATGTGAAAGAAAAAGAGATATCATCCTTCCCTTCTCTTGCCATCAGAGAAATGAACCGTGTAGTGTAGCAGATCGCTTTGATCCATAGTGGAAGCAGACCATTATAAAGTAATCTACTGAAGCACTAACATTGTTTTTTAAGTGTACTTCAGGTTTTATGACTTCTCTAGTGGAAACTGAATGCAATGACGATGCCTAGATACCTGAAATCCTCACCAGCGCGCCTACCTATGGCAGGGCCCTTTCTTTTCCCTTCCAGTGAAGTGCAAGGACTGGGAACAAGAAATTTTATTGAGCAGTAGGGCTGAAACAGCCTTTAGCACTGGGGACGGAGCAGTTGAAGCAGCCTCAGCTGCCTCAGACCTCCCATGGCCTGAGCGACCTTGCCTGTGCTGCTGGATGGACCTAGTGTCCCTCCCACCACCTGCAGCCCCTCCAGCCCCTGACAGCTCTTCCGTCCTCCTCCGCGCGGCCATGCTGCAATGCCAGCTCCATTCGAGGCCATTCGGGGCGCAGAGGCAGCGCGGTGGCCCGGGACGCCCAGCAGGATGGGGGTGAGCAGGTGGGGACAGCAGCTGGAGAGCAATCCCAGACAGCCGGCAGGTGGATGGACCAGCAGGGGGGCAACACCAGACGGGTGGCAGGTGGGGAGGGCGGCGGAAGGGCAACACCACTTTGTACTCAAGTTGACATTAATTACACTTGTTGGAATCCTGCGTGGCTCCTAAGACCTTTTTTAGGTGTTAAATTACAAATGATATTTGTTTAGATTCTGGAAATAGCTTCCCCTAATGAGTGACGACTTGGGAGGTGCTTGGAGAGGAGGGTGGAAGGAAGACAGACTTCTCCCATCCTGCAGCTATGAAAATTAACCAGACTTTGTGGGCCGGTATAAACTGGCCATTCGTTAATTTGCCCCTATCCACCCATGCTTTCTAAGAAAAACCCTTACAGGCGTTAAAACATTGTTGGCTTTCTCAATGGCTCTATTGTGTGGAGTTCTGCATTCTGGTGTTTGCTGAGGTGCCCAGATGTTTATAATTAATTTAGTCTGATTACTTCTAATTACTCCTTCCTATCTACATTATCTTGCATTTGTCAACTTCATATGAGTAGCCCTGCTGCCTATTCGTTTAGTTTGGTAAGGTCCCTTTGGACATTCTTAACCTTCTCAAGTGATGACTAATCTAAATAATTGTGTTGTCTGCAAATTTTTTCCCACCCTTTTTCCCAGAACATTAACAAAGAGAAGAGAGTCTTATCCCAGTACAGAAACACGAAGAATCCCGTTGCAAACCTGTCATGATGAAAACTATTAGTCTCTCTTTTTCTTTCTTTCTTTCTTTCTTTTTTTTTTTTTTTTTAATCTTCTTTTGTCTGTGAACTGATTTCTGATTCCTGGCAGTATTCTAACCCTTCGGTCTTTACCATTTGAATTTCTCACATGTCTTGTAAGGTATTTTGTCAAAGGCTTTTTTAAAGCCCAAGTAAATCATATCTGTAGCAACTACATTATTGCTATTCTCAAAGACATCTGTTAGAAGAGAGGAATGTATTTTCCTTTCTAGAAGGTGATTTCCTGCAACATATCTTGCTCAGCTATCTGATCTATAATTTCAATTACTTTTAATTGCTTCCTGTTGGTTTTCCTGATCTGAATTAAGATGTAGTATGTAACTCATGGCTTTTTTGAAGTGCCTATTTGTGAGTCCTTCTAAAACTTGGATCTACAGTTTCAGACAAACTTCTTACTCCTCAGTACTACTCCTCAAAGCCTTCTCCTGTTGGCAAAACTACATTTCAAATAGCTGGTTCAGTCTCTTCTGCTTGTTGTTCTCTCCAGAGGAAAGTAGAAATCTTAAGAGAAATTGATATGCTTAAAATATCCACTGGTCACAGCTACAGCTGTCTGCCAGAAGAAAGTTCCTCTGATAGTATGTAGAAATGACAAGATAAGACCCATATCCGAAAGGATTTCACTCTTCTAGGCATCCTTTATTGCTTATACATAACCTTACAGCATTGGATCTATCTTTCTGTATTGCAAAGCTACCAAAGAGAGAAGGAGCTTCTTCACTCTCCTGTGCTGCTGGCTACTTTCAAGGTCACATTTCTTCATTTTGTGGCTTTTGGTCCACACGCTGGAGCACACTGAAAAGTACAGAGCTCCCCGGGTTAGAATTTCTAAATGGGCGGGTTGCTGCGAGGTCTGTTTAGAGAGCACAATCAACAGGGAAAACTGCTGGGATGAAGACACAGGGGAGAAAATGTACAGATATTATTTCTGTCTCCCGTGAAAAGGAAGTGAATTCTGCTTGTCCACTTCCCTCTGTCACTCCAATGCCCAAACACAGGGCCTTGAATAGTAGGTAATAAGGGGGAACCTATAGGAGCTCTCAGAAAGGGCAGAGCATGAAGCATTTGCAGCTTCAATTTCTAATCCTTCTTTCCTACTGCTCTTGCTCCAGTGGTTATGCTACAAAGGACACAAGGCATTACACTGCACTGTTCCTAAAAGTTGGCGAGTTTGAAGGAGGAAAAAAGGAAAAAACCTCATGTGGTTCCATGTGAAGCTTTCCTCTTTCCCACTGCAGATGATCCATTTGCCTTTACCTTAGAGGGGCAGCTTTTGATTTGAAGCGCTGTATTTCTTCCATTTGTCTTTTGTAAAAGCTAAGCTGCATTCTTTACTGCTTTCCCCTCCCCCCAATCAATACTTTATGATCTGAGCTGAAGAGTTGTGATCCTTTTCTTTCTCAAACAATTTGGAAAAGGCAGGTCTCAGAGTTTTGCTCAGATTTCATTTGTGTGCAACAGATGGATGTTGTTCTAAACCAGCACATCCCTTTTATTAAGACCATTAAAAATGAAACCTGTTTGTGGCTGGTGTGTCTTGACAGAATATATAGTAGGAGTCTCTAAGTCTGCTTTCTTGGCTCGTACAATCAGAACATGACTCACTTAGCCTTTCCAAAGTATTTTCATCCAAAGGTTTCATAAGCTCTACAAACTAATTAGGCCTCACAGCTCTATCTATAATAAGTTTAGATGGTGTCAGTGCAACTGTTCAGCAGTTTAACTGTAAGCACAGTATCACATTTTAGGATAACAAATAAGACTATATTCCTTTAAAACCACACCACCAATAGAGTTAAGTGCTCTGAAAAGGTACGTACTGGAGAAGGAAAGCGGTCAGAATGAGGGATGACTCCTCACAGGAATACTAAAGCTACAGCTACCAAAATTTCAGCCTTTCAACGGACTTTGAACGTCTCTGATCTGCTGTTCATCCCCACATCCATAAACAGGGTGGTTTATTACTCCTGTTCCTGTTTGCGTAAGGACTGACCACAAGACACATCTTGACCTGTTTCATTAGGCAGGCGGACCTTAAAGATAGCAGAAAATCACCCAAATGCTTTGGCACAGGCTACTGAGCCTGGGCTTGCTATCTCTAATGTCTCTCTGATTAGAAAGGCGAATCTAAAACATTCAGTAATGCTTCTGCTATTACACTGTAATTTCCTCTTCCTGCAGGCAGGAGACAATGGGTCACCAGCAATGGTTCGAAGCCAAAATAGCACATTTACGTGTAAATAATTTAGGCACCCGTTGAACCTTGTAGAAAAACGAGCACATTTCCAGTGCTCAAAATCAGTAACTGTGCCTGGGCCCCTTGTATCTGCCTGTGCTGGCGGGAGCTCTTTCTTGTGTTTGGGTCTGCTTTGGGGTTGGCAGCCAGGGCGTTCAGCAGTCTGCACAGCTCTTTCCCGCCGCACTTGGGCTAATTGTGGGTATGTGAAGCACATGTGCAGGGGTGGGAGCGCAAAGCAGGAAGGTCAAGGACTGTTCACCTGCAACCTGCGGGGGTTCCTCAGTAAAGTTAATTTACAAAGGCTCTGTACTCAGGGCTCCCATCCCTCTAAGCCTTGATGAAGCATTTGATTAATGGTTCTGGAAGTCGAACACGAGGAGTGCCCCCTTGGTTTTGAAGGTCGCAGGTAAATCCTGGCCTTATTCTGACTCCAATAACGCATTTATCTAAATGCCACATCTAAGTCATAACCACTCATCAAAGTGGTGACTAGGTAGTGCAGCAATTTCTATTGAAACATAGAGCACCATGTGATAAATTACATCTGCAAGATTTGTTTCATATGTCAAGCACACATTACTTCTAAATCAAATGCTAAAACATGCCTTATTTAGTCAAAAGTAAGCAGAATGCTGTAATTTATAATCGTCTTGAAGCACACTGCAGCGAAAATGAAAGCAGACTATTAAAATTTAATGCCTGTTTGGCATAGTAGCACATTTCTGGCCACGTTTGATGCAGCGTCGTTTTCTCACACCATTGTGTATGCACAAAAAGTCAGCTTGTGTTTGCCAACGTTTGTGGAAACTAATTGAAAAAAATTATTTAGCTGTTAAAAGCTGACATCGGGCTGGAAAATTATTGTCAGCGCAGACAGTGATGGCAGCGGCTCCTTTCTCCTCCTCTTACCCCCGTCCGCTTGCTTTTAACAATTGTCTGTTGTTCTTCCACCCAGCTCCCTGCAGTACAGTTGCTAGCAAATATTCATTGGGGTGTCATCTCTGTTTAAAGTCTCATCCTACACACCTATTCATCTGTGCTAAGTGAACAGCAGCATCAGCTCAAATTAAGCTGGCATGAAAACAGCCACTGTTAATAATTTCTGCTGTGATTCAGCTTAGCTTTGGATAACAGGTGAAGATGTTTCATAACGGAGGCAATTATAGCTCTGTAAGCGCTTTCCGGCTGCCTGTTTAATCAGAGGAACGGAGCGCGGTAGCTGCTGGAGCATGTGGCCCGGCCGGGCCCAGCCACCATCAGACGGCATTTGTTATCTGCCGGATTGAGCAGGCTGCCTGTCAGGGGCAGATGCCGGGCACGGCGATTAGCATGCAAAGCGCTTGGAAAGGCTGAGGTGAGGGGGTGGAAGTCGGCCCACTTCACCCAAACTCACTGCAGACCTCTCCCGCCAGATAAAGGTCCTCTAAACCACCATTCCTTTGGCTGGGATGGAAATCCGTGTCAGCATGGCTGGGCACGGCGTGTGCACGTGAGCCCGTGTCCTGCGTGCTGTGCGTAACCAAAAATAAGGTTACAGGAAGCGCAGAGCTCGGTTTCACAAATGGGGACAAAATCCTCTTCGCAAAGCGGCAGCGATCGGTGGACTTCTGAGATGGTAATCAGGTCCGCTAAAGAAGTAACCGTTTAACATCTGCTCATTAAGATGCAGATGAAGGACTGAGATGGAAATTAATAACTAGCAAAATATAAATGAAGCCTGTACTTTCGTATGAGAAATGTTACGCAACTGTGATGGATCTTTAGCAATTATTTTTTTTAATTAAAGAACAATGTATTTCCATCTACTGAATCTCTATTGTTCTATTATTTAAGTTATCTTTCATGTCAGTGCCACATGGTTTGAAGTGTATTAAAACATAGTCATATACTTAATTGTGTGGATTTGCAGACGGTTCATTTCCAGCCAAATATTTTTTTCCTCAGAGCTCAAAAGAAAATCTCTAGCAGGCTAAATTGAATTTTTATACATTATGATTTCCAGAAATGTACTTCTTAATGGTTTCTGATGTGCCTAAAGGCATGAATCTTGAACTACTTAGAAATGTGTTAGGGAGAAACTGAAAAATGTGTTGTGGGTTGTTTTTTTCGGCTTGTTTTTTGTTTTTTCCTGGTGGCAAATAGTGAATTTCAATTGTGTACGTTAACCTACTTTTCTTGTATTGCTGTAGTGTTTTCTTGAGCACTTGTAATAATGAAAATATAACAATGTATATTTCAGAAGTGCTTGATCGCAATTCCACTGTATCTGCAAAATGTGTAGTGTATATTGATTTCCAGAAACAAAAGACACATCTGCTTTCTTTTCAAAGAACAACCTTAGATGCTTTGAAATACTCGAGGTTTATCTCTTACAGAAGGTAGCGCTGAGATTGACCTATTTCCATATCCCATTTTTTTTCCAAACACAACATTGAAGGATTCTCCTTTCAATTAAGGGAAAATATTTTTGCAATTATTTTTAAGTGCCCGAAAGACGAAATTGGTTGTGAGCTTGTACCCATATTCAAATTCTAATCTCCCCGGCAAGTAATTGTTTTATTCAGTTCTGACAATGCTCTATCTATTGTCATCTTGGACTATATTCTGCATACTGTCTCTTCCCCTGACAATTACTGCTGTTCCTTATCCCCGCAGCCTTTAAAAGCTCCGTGTAACATTAGCCTATCTAGCCTAGTGAAAATGTCTTTACAGATTAGTGTAATGTTAATACTACTGGCTCCCTGCTTTTGACCTGAAGTGGAATATATTGCGCTGCTGGAGCAGATGGAATCAGGGCTTCATTGGGAAACGGAGATTGCTTGGCAGCCCGCCAGGAGCGCGGGGCTGGCGGCGGCCGACGGAGCCGAGCGGCAACAGCAGCGTGCTGGAGCTGCAAAGAGGGGGTCTATGTGTGTCTCTGTGTGAGTGTGTGTCTGTGCGTGTGTGTCTATGCATTTGTGTGTTGGGGGCAGCACCCCTTAAATTTGCTTTGCATCAAAATACGTTTAAGGTTGCTCATCCACAGATGTTTACGTGGCACTCCAGCAGGAGATGAATCTTTCTGTAAAAATGGAAAGCTCTTTACTCGAAGTTTTTAGATTTTTGGGGTAGGTGTGGGGGGTTTTTTGCCATTTTAAAATGGAAAGCATGAGAGGAAATAAGTATAAAACACAGAAAACAAAGTTATGGATTCCTAATAGCCTTCTGAATGGATGTAGATTGGGTCATAAAGACAATTTAGTCTAATGTACCTATTGCTTTTAGTGAATGAAATAAACTTCTTTTCTTTTTTGTTTTTTTTACCAAAATGTTGTGATATCCCAATGAAAAGTATCTCCCTAAAATTCTCACTTTCAGACCTCCTGTGCAGATCGTGTGGCGCTGAAAAACAGAAATAGATAGAGGATTAAGATGGACACATCTTGTGCTGCATGTTTTGTGTGGTTCAGAGATTAAATACATTAATCGCAACACGTGCACTCTATTATTATTATACCAAACAAACCTTTCATTGAACATCCACATTAAATCCGTCACCCTGGATTTCTACCTTTTTTCCCCCTCTGCAATCATATTTTTCTCTCAAGTACTGCGTTTCCCTACCAGTAAAACATATGCTGTTTTCTGCCTAAGTAGATGGATAATGTAAGCTGTGATGTGGAGAGTATTTTTTTCTTACCATTTTCTTTTTGAGGGTGTAGTTATAGTAACATATATGTGCTTTTATCTGTGATAAGAACTACCATCTGGTAGCTAAATGTGCACAGCTTATTGCTTGAAGTGCTTATACACATTGTGAAAACACACAGCTTTTGTGTATGTTAGGATACTGCCTATATGTATTATTAATAAACCCACATATTAGCTATTTGAATATGTCAAATGATTGTAAAATAGAACAGTGATTCTAGACAAGAAGGATTAGGACTGGCACGTTGCCAGATGTGTATTTATTCCAACAGTACTATTGTGACCTTTTAATATCACATTGTTTGCAACCTCTTCCAGACAATAATTGTTTGAGGGGGAAAACGGAGCCTCTTTGACAAAGGAAAAGGCCTTTGTTATATTCGAGGAGCTGAAGCTTTCATCCTTGGTATACCAATTCACAAAGATGTGTGCTGAATGTGTGCGAGCAGCAAGAGAGACAGAACATATAAATTTGAGTTACTTTGACCTTTAATCCAGGAGACCAAGAAGAGAAATGCACTAGGAAGGCTGGTTTGTTGCTGTCTGGAGACTGATAAGCTGTAATAAAGGTGCACTCCGTTGCAATTCATCTAAAGCTTCCATTGCTATCATCCTCTTTTTTCAATTTTTGTTACCTCAAGTACTTATCTAAATCCCTTTCAATGCCAGCTTGAATGCACTTTGTATTCTCTCCAACTGTGACTGGTGCTGTCTGTGTGTGTCAGTGTGCTTCAGCATACACTCTTTCCCCCTGTTTGACAAGAGCCAGTGCCAACACCTAATTAAGGATAAGCTGTGGAGCTCTCTGCTCTATCTTTGTCAACCGTTATGTTCCCAGCTTTCTGCCTAGTTGAGCTTTTATGACAAGAGCAACATTTTGGGTTCAGCCTACTTCTGGCCTCTCTGTTCCCCACGTGAGAACTAAATGTAGCTTAACTCAGTGGTTGATTTTAGAAACATTTATGGTAACTAAATCCACAGTTTTTTTCTGTCTCTTTCTGAGGTACGCATGTTTGTACATAGATCTGTCTCTTCACATCTATTTAACTAGGTATGAATGCACATGTATATCTGAACACAAATTAGACATTTTTCAGATTTCCTTTTGTCTGGCCCCCATCCCCCCCAAACTGTTTCCTAGGAGATGATCAGAGGGGTTGCGATGGTATTTTTCTTTTGCAAATACTGTATCTAAAAAAATACCAGGAGCCTAATTTAGCAGGACAGAAAAACACTGGTTCAAGCTCCTGTCGAGCTGTTTTAAGCATTTTGTCTCAACAATACAGATATATTTAGGTCACAAGACAAGAAACTTTTTCAAAGGGTTAAACATTCGATAAGCTTGAAAATCAGATTAATATGACTGATAGGTGACTACCAGACAGCCAATTAAATGAGTACATGCAACAATTTTGTGGGGAGGTTTAAATCTATGTCTGTCTGCATAACCAAATTACTTCAGAGAGCAGATTTAATTTTCTTTTTCTTTTTTTCCTGCGTCCAAATCCTTGCATCCAAATTCTGATATGAATTTTGTCTAAGCCTATGTAGCTTGCCAGGCACACAGCAAAGTTGCAATGGAGATACACTGGTACTGGTGTAGCTCAGAACAGAATTTGATTTGCTGGTCAAGTGGTAAAAATTACTGAAACTTCTAGAAGACAGTTGGCTACATAATGAAGACCTCCTTTGCTATTAAGTACATACATAACTGAAGACAAAAGATGTGATTACTGTCTTCAGTATTTGTTAATTGTGTTGTTAATCTGACAAGAAATGGAGAGAATTTGAGTGTGAAGTTCTATCACCGCATCCTGAATCTTAAGTCTGTGCTAATTCTAACTGAAAATCCCACCTGTAGAGACAAGGGTCATCTGAAAAACTACTTATGACATTCAGGACACATATAAGCAGTTAATAGAATTTGGACAGCCAGCCCTTCCTAGCTATACTTCACAATTTTGGCCAGCTCCTATTTTTTAAAGCTGTTTAGGACCAATTTCCTTTGCAACTATGAGTTTGTCCATTCCTTGAGTTTTGCCCGTTACACAGCCTCTGAGCTGCTCTGGTTTTAAGATCTTCCAGTTAGTCCTGCTTTTGTTCAGAACCCTTACTTTGTCTTTCCTTTGTGAAGGAAGAGAAAGAGGTTGTCGTAAAGCCAGTTCTCTGTGCAGCTCCTAACTGTCTTTGCGAAATTGCTTTGCGTTCATGTTGAACTGTTCCGTAGCTGATTACCTGGGAACGCTAGAGCACAAAAGAGACGAATATTTTATTTACATTTTTGACCAACAGTGAGTAAAATCATACCAATAGCATCTCTGCTGTATTTCATAAAGTGCATAAGGACATTGTCTTGTCATTGATGTAAGCTATGATAAAACTAGCCTAACCACTTTTAATTGCTTAGGTATGACGCTGAGTGCTATGCATTTCAAAGGGTTACTTTCTGCATTAAAAGCGGTATTTCCTGAGGAGCAAGACTGTGGAAAAGCTGTTTAGAAACCAGAGGAGAACAGAGAGAGTACACTTTACTCATTATCTTAATCTTGCATTTATTTGTTTATTTATTTTATGTCAAGCAGCTCCCTAGCCAAAACAGCTGGAGGCTGAAAGTTAAAACCTGGCAGTGAAAGAGATCATAACGGGCAGGCATGTGCTTTGTGTGTTCCAGAGAAAAAAATGGATTTGATTTGGCTAGGTTATGAGCCTTGGAAAATCGCTCTTCGTGTGAGCTCAGTACATTTAACAATGATAGTAAAATTAGTTTCAATCATGTTAAATTCTGGAAGTAACATAAATAAATTTCAAGAACTTTGCTTGGGCAGAGCACGGAAAAGACATAGTATTGCAGTGTGTCATACCTATATATTTTGAGTTAAAAAAAAAAATCCCAAACAAACAAGATTACACTGTGCCACTTGAGAAACAATAGTGCAGACACATTATAAGATGTTAATTTTATTCATTACATTGCAATTACAAGAAAAACTAGGCTGGTGATCATTTTTGGTCCCAGAAGTCTAAATGATATAACCTTTTACTGCTTTACTGCTTTCCTGGAACAGTAGGTAGAAGCATCCTGCTGCTGCTCACTAAAAATATTGAGAATTTTTATGCCCCATTCTACTTAATGTCTGCCAGGATTACTGCAGCAGCCAGTTGTGTATTACAAGAAGCAGCCATTTCATCTATTTTTCCACAATGCAAACAAGGGCTTATAAATTGACCTTGGATTCTAATGCAACTGAAGTGTGTAGATTATAAAGATCTGAAGCATATGTCTACATTAGCCACTTTAAGGAGAACTAGCTTGAATATTTCACGCAAGTATTTAAATCTGAATTATCTCCCCCCTCACCCCCCACTGCACCCCATCATAAAGGACATGCGAAGAGCTCAGTTACAATTGCTTTGCCTCAGTGTTTCGGTTCAGCTACTGCAAGAAAATCGCTAGTATGAACACAGCCATTGACTTGCGATGAGAGCTAGATTCCTTCTTGTTCAGGCTATTTCTAAAAGCTATTTTAAAGGCTTTGGAAAATGTTACCCCAAGGAGATGACAGACTTATCAGCTTTTCTGTGCATACTCACAAAGATGACCATAGAGGAAAAAAAGAAAAAGCATGGTTTGAGGATTATGCACACAGCCTTAACTTTTTGGTGTTTCTAGGGAGTAGCTGCAAAACATCAGTGTGCTTTCTGCACGGATGATGGGTGTCTGTGGGAGTATGCACTCGAAACGGGGCAATCTGAGAAGCTCCAAGCCGGGGCATTCCCATTTCACTGCAGAGACAGCAAGAAAAATACACAAACCTTATCAACACAAGAAGTGCTAAGCACTGTAAGCCAAATTCACAACAAAATCAGTCTGTTTTCTACAAAATGCAATGCACAGCACTGTTGTTCTCATCAACGGTGCTTATGTCACAGGCAGCAACAAATACGGGGCCAAGACATAAGCTATTTTCTGACTCTAGGAAAATGCAGTGAGTAGTTATGCATGTATGTGTGTGTGTGCTCTTGTGTACGCATACCTATACATTCTGCATTTGGAAAATGGCATTCCTACCCTGCTCCTCGCACAGCACATGCGCATGCTGGATCTGCTCCAGATTTCCCCCCCTCCCTGGGGTTCCCTTTGTAGTTAACTCAAATAACAACAAACACGCCTGCCAAATTTTGCTTTGGAGCTTGGCTGCTTCTTGGGCTGCTCTCTGCAGGACCTCCTTTGTCCCTGTCACTAGTTTCCTGTGCTCCAGAGAGGCATTCACAACCCGTTCCACATCCAGGGCTGGCGCCAGAAGGATCCACCTGCTCTGCTTGTTGACAGACCAAATATCTCTGCATCGTTGGAGAAATCCCTAAAGCTTGACCACAGGAGTGAGGAAACAAAATAGCTTGGCACTTGCATGCAAGGTATAGGTGCTGCTGCCTTGTTTACGAGGTGCTAGGAGGTGTTTGTACACTAATGCGCCCCGGCTGACAGAACGGGGCTGGGGGGGATTGAAGCAGCCAGAGTTTTCTTGAGTGGTGGATACGCATATTTGTGTGTTTGCGGTTGCCAGGCCTTTTCATCTCTGCGGTGGTGTTTTCTGGCTTGGATTTCCGTAGGGATCAGCTCTGCTGTTTTCAATCACGTGGCACCTTTCCTCTAAGTCCTTGTCCACTTCCAAACTCTCCTCCTGCACCTGCCTGAGCTACAGCCTAGCCCAAAGTTGATCTCTAAGACAGCAGATAAGTCACTCAGATGTTTTACATGACAGGGTGAAAAGAAGGCAGTGATTTAGAAATAGAGGTTACTTCTCCACATACCAGCCATTGTTCCTCAGAAGTACTGCATGGGTAACTGCCAAGCAAACGGTAATAAGCAAACTGTAAAAGCCATGTGCAGCATCAGCTTCTGGTCTTCATAGCTTTTGTGGAGGAGTGCTGTGAATGACGCAAAAGTTGTAGCTGAAGGTTTAATTTGCTTTGGTTTACTTTTGGTAAAGTGTGTATGTGCAATACACATGCCAGTGTGAACTTTAAAGTCCTGGTATGATCATAAAAAAGGTTGTTCCAGGCTACAATGTGTTTTTTCCTGCCATTTATGTGAGAAAGGGTGCCATGTAGATGTCTGAACTCCCAATAACGACATGGTTTCTCATTTTTATCGCAGGGCTCATGCAGCAAGGATGCCAATATGATTCTTAAAGCATTTTAGCTGATAACTATGGCTCCAAGTATGTAGGATGAGCCTCCAGGGAAGTCCAGCTTAATGCTATTAAATTTCTTCAAATAACAGCTGATCTAACTTTCCTCAGCTTGCATACGCTTTGGCAGTGCTTCTCTACAAATATACTAGCACTTAGAGAATATCCCAGATCCCCAAACCTTTTCTAATTAAGGTTAAATGTATTCTCTGCTGTAAGTACACATGACTCTCTTTAAAGGAATATGGTGTTAAATTTCCCTCCTTATGTTCCTTAGAAGACAAAATGATAAGCTTGCTTTTGCTTAGAAAAAAAAAAAAATAGCAGTATCTCATTATGGTAACTTGGTCAGAGAGATGTAAGTTAGTTTCAGCTAGAGCAGAATCTGATGTCAGCCTGGTAATTACTAGGCAGAGTCAATAATACCTCTCCTCAGTATAATTGCAAATCCAGTACAACCATGACCAGAACTAAATTGCTTGAGAGCAATCAATAGAAATCTCCTGATTGCATTCCCTGGTGTACACATCAGATATAAAAAGGAAAACTGTCCATCCAAGCAAAAGGTCAACTTTACAAATGAAAACTGCAGTATAAGGCTAGGAAGAAGTCTGTCCACACAGAAGCCTCTTGGTTAACTCTGGCTAGAGGTGACAGGCCTGAATGGGAAGATGTATATTTTGAAGGATAGAGGCTATGCCTACATGAACAGTAATTCGATGCAACCAGAGTGCAGCAATAGATTCATGTAGCTGATGCTGAGTTCCCAATATTTATTCCCTATGTGGTCTGTGGCTTTTAGTCAAACTAAGTTTAGTCTATTTCCTCAAACCAAATATTCTCATCGCACGTGACTCAAAGATGTCTGAAGCACCAGTCTTTGACTCAGATGTTTGTGTTCCTGTGACAGGCTGGACGTCTGTACTGTGTTTGCGTGGCAAGGTTTTCATAGTGGGGGTGCTAAAGGGGTGGCTTCTGTTACAAGATGCCAGAAGCTGTCCCCATGTCCGACAGAGCCAATGCCAGCCAGCTCCAAGATGGGCCCACTGCTAGCCAAGGCCAAGCCCATGGTGGTAGTGCCTCTGGGAGAACATATTTAAGAAGGGGAAAAAACTGCTGTGCAACAGCGGATGGGAGAGAAGAGTGAGACTTTATAAGAGAAACAACTCTGCAGACACCAAGGTCAGTGAAGAAGGAGTGGGAGGATGTTCTCCAGGCACTGGAGCAGAGATTCCCCTGCAGCCCATGGTGAAGACCATGGTGAGGCAGGCTATCCCCCTGCAGCCCATGGAGGTCCACTGTGGAGCAGGTGTCCACCTGCAGCCCATGGAGGATGCCCACATCGGAGTAGGTGGATGCCCAAAGGAGGCTGTGACCACATCAGAAACACATATTGGGGCAGGCTCCTGGCAAGACTTGTGGTCCCATGGAGAGAGGAGCCCACGCTGGAGCAGGTTTGCTGGCAGGATTTGTGACCTCATGGGGGTCCCTTGCTGGAGCAGTCTGTTCTGAAGGACTGAACCCCATGGATGGGACCCACACTGGAGCAGTTTGTGAAGAACTGCAGCCCATGGAAAGGACCCACATTGAAGAAGTTCATGGAGGACTGTCTCCCATGGGAGGGATCCCCCGCTGGAGCAGGGGAAGAGCGTGAGGAGTCCTCCCCCTAAGGAGGAAAGAACAGCAGAGGCAATGTGTGATGAACCGACCGCCACCCCCATTCCCTATACCCCTGTGCTGCTTGGAGGGAGGAGGTAGAGAATTCAGGAGTGAAGTTGAGCCTGGGAAGAAGGGAGGGGTCGGTGGAAGGTGTTTTAAGATTTGGTTTTATTTCTCGTTACTCTACTATGATTCAATTGGTAATAAATTCAACTAATGTCCCCAAGTTTAATCTGTGTTGCCTATAACAGTAACTGGTGAGTGATCTCTCCTTGTCCTTATCTCAACCCATGAGCCTTTCATTATATCTTCTCTCCCCTGTCCTGCTGAGGAGGGGAGTGACAGAGTGGCTTTGGTGGGCACCTCACCCCCAGCTAGGGTCAACCCACCACAATGTTAATAGGTTTGCACCTGGAGTGAAACTTCTGGCTGAACTTCCTCGGGGAGGAACGTAGTACAAGTACACCAAAAGCACTGTGAGGACCAAAGCGAGGCATGGCAGGTGGGGAAGATCAAGGGATTCAATTCAAAACCTCACTGTTGCTTGAACAAAAATAATATTGCAGATGCAGCCAAACGTTTGCTCCAGAAACCTTAATTGTTGTTTTCCTAGGTTCCTAGGGCCTTATCCTTCTGCTTTTCCCTGCCTCAATCTCTCTTGCTTGTATATAAAACCCTGAATAAACACATTGCCCTTGGTGCCATGTAATTCTTACCACTTGAGTTTTTCTTCTGAATATTAAACAAAAAGATACCTTTTTGTTTTGTTTAAAGTAATTTAGTAGAATCCAATATTAATTTAACTTATTAGTCTGATAAAATCTCAGAGGCAATGGATGAGTTTGGTGCTGATGTTAAGGGTGGGGTGGGTTCTTTTTAAACAGAAAAAAAGCTTTTTCTGTGTATGCTTCAGGAGTTGAATATAAGCTTGGAAAAGTGCCGAAACTCAGTCCCTTGAAACTTCAACAAGAATTTCTAGGCACCACAGATATGAGAGCCCAGCTACTTACTTATCACTCTCAAAACCACTGTGGAAAACAGGCACCTAATAGCCCCTGAATTCCCTTCGAATGTCTGCCCTTGGATGCTGAAGGGGCAAGAGGGGTGGGCTGTTAAATTCTTTTTTTTTTATATCTTCATTATTTTCTCCATTTATATTTTGGATTGGGTGAAGGGGCAACTGTTATGCATTCTGTCTGCTACTACATTTCCTTTTGGAGGTTTCTGTTGCAATGGATTAGCTTTCTAAACTGACTGGAGTTTTCTGAGAAATCTACTTTACCATAAAATTGTTAGTTTTCTCACTATGTCAAATTATGCTGCCCACACAGTACACAACACAAAATAAATAAATCTGCACAAAGCTGTGGTGTGGGAAACATCAAGAGTATTTTTGCTTAGGCTGTGCTGACAGAAAATGTTTTCTTTTCAGTGTAACTCTACCTTTCACTTGACATGTCTTTTGCTACAAGTTTATGAGCCAAATATTTTCAACAGGTGCCAGATTTAAATATATATATATATTATTTTTTTTAGATGCCTTCATAATTCTATAATAGGAGAAAAAGGTATTTGCCCCGTGAGGAAGTGTTTTGTAGAATTCAGTATAAAATTTTATTCGACGCTCAACAGAGGAAAAAGTGTGACAGGCGTTGCATTTGCATTATGGTATGGATTAAAGTACTGCAGTCAGAATAGCTGAAAAAGGCTATTAAATAGCTGATAATTTCATCGTGTTGGAACCAAGTGTAGAACTACAATGCAGCTGCATTAGTACTGTAATGCTATGAACATTTTCAATTATCATGCTTAACCTTGCTAAGAAGCTGAAATGAATGCTATCAATACAGTGTGGCGGGGAGTAGCACAATAGCAGCCTGCGATTCTCTTGCTTTCGCCCCCTCCCTTTTTTCTTGCTTGCTACTGTAAGGGAAATGTGTGGACTCTTGCCCACACCATTTCTAAATTGCTCAAGCAATTGTTTCCTGTAGATTAATTTGTACTCCTGAATCGGGAGAAGAAGGAAACGCGAGCATGTTCCTCCCCCAGGCCATTTACAGATCTGGAGTTTTAATGTAATCTAAAGCAGAGGCTGGGGAACACGACACATGAGGAAAGGGAGGGCCGCAGCAGCAAGGCAACACCAGAGTGTTTCCTCAGCTAAGGTTTTTCTTTGTGTGCCAAAAAAGCCTCACTTTGCCCAATGCTTACAGATTCCTTGGTGTTTTCTCTCACGTAAACCGGCTTATGAAAAAAGCTGGGGGTGGGGTTGGTGGGGTGGTGAATGCGTGTACATGGTGCACGTACACACGCAGGACTATATTTCATGGAGGCCTATGCACGACTGCCTTCTTTGTTTGTGTATGGTTGCTCTGGTGATGATAGATAGTTTCCTTACATGGATAAATTAAAACAAACAAACAACTTCCATCAACACTGACACTGTTCTTCATCCTGTCTACACAGGGCAGTCGGAGATGTGCTTTTAAGGTTATTTAGGCATGAAAAGCAGCAGATAGGCAGATTTCAGGAAGAGTTAGAAAATACATAACTAGTGATCTGAAAGCAGTTGTCTTATTAGTATTAAAAGCCCCTCTAATTCTTATATATGATTCTGTTGTCTAGATACCGTTTAAAATCTGGCATTCCATAACGACAGAATTCCCCATCTTCACTTTCTTCTGCCTTTTTTGGGCTATTCGGAATAAATAAATCACCCCCGTCGATTTCTGTATAGCTTTTTTTTTGTTCTTCATTACTAGTGAAGATTTCTGT
Organism: Larus michahellis; assembly: GCF_964199755.1. Lineage (NCBI taxonomy): Eukaryota > Metazoa > Chordata > Aves > Charadriiformes > Laridae > Larus > Larus michahellis. The sequence continues at coordinate 66,343,360 of NC_133930.1, forward strand.
TCACCCTGGGCTGATCAGTCACAGTAAAAGAAAGATAAAAATAGAACATGGTAGACTAAAGAAACTCAGAAAAAAAGGAGTGTTACAAAAAGGGGGTAGCTAATTTGGCTTTTTGCAAGTTTAACAGAAGACTTTCCAGAGGGGGGTTCCCAAAAGGTGGTATTGTTCTGTCACCACACTTCGCAGGGTGAAGGGAGAGAAGTCTCCAGTGACAAGGAAAGAGAAGTCTATGTATGTGATTACGATGAGCCTTCAACACTTCAGGCAAGCCATAAAGGCTGGAGCAAAAGCTTATGAGAAGACTTTCTGTCTTTACCAGTTTTCTCAGACAACTGCTACCAATTAGTTTTAACCAGACTATTCTAGAGTTCTTTTGTGTTATGGGTCTTTTCGTCTCTGCTTGCAAATGGGAAGCTACACTCCCTGACGGCAAGCATAACTTCAGGTCTCCTACCTCAAGGTTACCCCTTCCATTCTGCCAAAGAACAGCCTTTTAGGGCATATTGCCCTCAGCACACTGGAAAAATCATGCCTTGGGAGAAAACAAAGGCAGGAAATCAGGTTGCCTTCCATCATTTCACCTGTGGGTTCTTATGCTTTAGTCTAGAGTCTCCATAACTGAGTGGAGAATGCATAATCTCCTGAAAATTGCCAAAAAGCCAATTAAAGAGGAGAGAGGGACGTTTAGAAAAGAAATGTCTGTAACACTATCCCAGGGACTCCAGCCAAATTTTTCTTTCCTTTTATTTTGGCAAGGATTGGTGTTGATTTTTGATTGCTTAGTAAATTTATTTTCATTAGAAACTTAAGGGAGTATTGTTAAATAAATGTTTAATATTACTGTGGGCTCTGGAGTGTGCTTGTTTCACAGAGGTGTTAAATTCCCAGCCATTCTACTGCAGCACAGGGAGGGGTCAAGGAGCTTATCTGTTCTCTGCCCAAGGCATATTAACTCCTGCCAAAATCTCTTTCCTCAGACAACAATGTCAAAGCTCACCCTGTAACCATTCATAAGGCAAGGGAGGACAGAATGAGATAAATGGGCATCAGAACAGGAGGAGTTTCCAGGTGCTGTAGAGCAAAAGAGAAATGCTTCCTGGGCACAACAACCGAGGGTCGCCTTGTTCTCCTCTTGATCAATTTGCTGTGGCACCACAGTGGTACAGAAAGCATCTGAAATCCTGTCTTTACCATCTATAATGGGGATCTCGCTGGTCATAAAGAAAATTTATCTGTGTCAAGAGGACATTGAGATTGCCCCTGAGCACCTCCTGCTGCCTGAGCACAGCTGGTTGTTTGAAAAGGAGGGTCAGGAACCTGGAAAAAGGGACACGAGCTAGAATCAGGAGATGCCATTTGGCTGAAGTTTGGCCATCTGCTTAATTAAGGTGCAGAAGGAAATCTCATTTGGGAATGAGAGAATCTGGGACATTTTTATTTTATTTTTACCATTTATCATGGCTCTGTTTTCAGATTACAAATATTTAAGACTTCCAAGATACAACTGGTATTCACTCCAGCGGCTACACTAGAAGCCCTCTGCATGTCTCTAATTATAATTATTTAACTTGATTTGCCCAGAAAATGGAAGGACTTATGGAACTACACTATATTTATGTCTCGCTCCTATCTATTCTCTTAACCTCTAAATGTTTCAACTATTCCAGTTCAGTTTGATGACTTAGAAGGCTTTTTCATGTTCAAATAAAATGTATCTGTTGTCAAGGTGTTGGCTAAAGCACGCTAGTAATCTAACAAAGTCAAAGCAGGTGTAGTTCAAACATGAGGTTTATGTGTTAACACTAAAATTAATATGGCAACCTTGTGAAAATGTTCCTGTTTTCCTTTTCTATTGTTTGTACTGGGCACGTAGTGTGCAGATCATGCTCTAGTGCTGTCCTTCACAGAGGGACTGCTGGTGTGCACTCCTGGCTTGGGTGGCACTGTTCACTGGTGCAGCTGATCCAGGCTTTCCAGGCTGGATCTGAGACCTCCCTCCTGTTTGGCACAATTGGACTCTGCCCCAGGGTTGGAGTCTTAACTGCTTTGGATTGCAATGCAATTGAAAAGGGAGGAAAAAAAGCAGTAGCTACAGCTGTTCAATGCCAAGCCAAGTTTCCAACTGTATGTACAATCTCCTTTTAATACCCTCGGAGCTTTCCAGGGCAGCTTTTCAGGTTATCTGATGAGCTTTTAGAGGGAGGGCTCTGATACAGAAATCCTGCTCTTTGAGCAAAATGGCAGCTGTGTGAGGACCTTGAAAAATTTGGACCTTTCCTTTATGACATCTGTACTCCATGGGCCAGAAGAATTTAGTAGCAGGAAGCCAACATTTACACTTAAGGGGCCTGAAAAATGTTATGTGGAGCCAAGTATTGCACTGTCAAAAAGCTTTTCTTTGTGTTTTACTGTCTGTAGATCTATATTAGAGACCTTATTTTTAAAAATAAATAAATAAATAAATAAATAAATTGGGTTCTTCTAAAGTTATCCACTGCCTTGAAATTCAAAATGACCCTATTTTCCCATTAAGCTTTTTGAAATACTTGCTGAGATTGCTCAATATCTCAACACAAGGCTGGTTTTGCTCCATACACTTTACCACACAATTTGCCTTTTCTCTTTATCCTTCCTTAATATTTTTCTGCTTGGCGACTTCTTGCAGTCTGACTTCAAGAACCCTTAATGGGCTTGCTGTCGAAAGCATTCAACTCCCTCTGCTCAGCATGTTCACTCCATTTTACCTGCCCTATACTCTTGTTTATTGTTGTTTAACATTGCTGTTATAAGTTTCTTAGGTTTTTCAGCTGTACTGGATCTTTGAAAGCTGGCAGGATGAATTGCCTGGTTTCCAGTCTTTAATGTTTATCTCCCCTTGGATCTCACCATCTGTTCTTATTTGGCAGTGCAGGTAAATGAATTTTTTTCAACTTCCTATCATTTGCCCTGTTTCCTGCAGATACTTAGCTTGTCTGTTTCCTCTTTCTCTCTCCAGACATCATCAAGAAGGATTTGGTGGCATTTATTGAAGCTGATGAATATGACTGAAATTTCCATGCTGGATTGTGTGTTGCAGGGTTGCTTAATGAGGAGGAGGCAGGGATTTTTCTTTTGTTGGGATTGACATTGACTAACGCCTCCTCATGGAGTAAAATGCAATGACATCCACAAAGTTACGACTGCTTTTTTTCCCTTCCTTCAAGTGTATTCCTCCTAACTTCTTCCGTTTGCCTTTATTTCTCCATGTCACATTTTAGAGCACATCAGCAAGCCACATACCTGCTATTTTGGGAATTAACGTCTACTCTGCAAGAGTTCAATCCTAGTATAGTCCAGTTCCAGCACAGTTACAGCTACCAGAGGCAACCCTGCACTTAAGATTAGTAGTCATTAAAAGGAGCCTTGAACTTCAAAGATGGTGCATTTTGTTTTTTTCAACTTTTCTCATTAATGGTCAATCTCAGAGTAACTAGAATCTTTCACTCTCTTTACCTTCTGGATTGCAAAGTCTTAAAGGGAAAGTCTCAAAACCTGGTGACCTGTTGCACCCTTCTGCACGCTGATGAAGGGAAAGGAAACAAGGATGAAACACGGAATAAGGAAAGGAGAAGGCATTTGTTTTTTTCATATTTATTACCCACAGCAGGAAGCCCAACTTTGAAAAGCTGCCTTCAAATTTGAAAGTGCTCTACTGCTACCCTAGATAATTGTATTTGTAAACATTTGGAGGTACAAATGCTGTCTGTCAGAATCAGAGTTCTTCATACCCTTCTTGTGCACACCATTCACTTAAAGCCTTTTACAGTATTCTCTCAGAGCGTCTCTACTTTCGTTATTTTTTAAAGTTGATGTTGAAGTTAAATGGGATCAGCTTGCGGTGTGTGCCTTAACGAGTTACTGAAGGGCAGTTAAGGGTCTGCCTCATGAAAGGATTAATCTGAATGAAACCCCACCTGCTGTTCCCTTTTGTCATTCATCAACTGTCCTCAGATTCTCTTCTCAGTCAGACCCTATGAAATAATTTGCCAGTTGTTGCAGTCTGTCAACTACGCCTGTTAACTAAACGTCATTTCCATACAACAGCTGTCCCTCTGTGGCTTGTGCGTAACGAGTTGGTCGTCAGTCCCCTTCCAAAACCAGAACCCGCAGCCATTTGGCGTTCTTCTTGGGAGTGCTCATAAAGAGCCTCAGACCCAAGCTGACACCAAGGCTGAGCGCCAGCCTGAGAGTCAGAGCCCTTCCTGCAGCAGTCTCTACGTTTTTCAATCTTTTCGTCTAGTTCATTAGGCCAGAGTGATGCTGAACAGGCAAAGTGGATCTTGCATAATGGTTGGTAATGTTTTATCTGCTGTATGGCTAAACAGAGGATTCTGATTTTCAGCTCTGTCAGCCAAGCATTTTTCCCCAACTGCTGAAAATTAATTTTTAAACTATCCTATAAGTGCTTTTACAATGATCTTTTCCTTCTTTTCCAGCATTTTTTGTCAGCTCATGGAACTTCATGCAGGACCACGAGATCCCTTCGACAGCTTAGCGAAAGTTATTCATTCTGACTAAAGCCAAAGAAACTCTACTAGATATTACAGCAGTGTCTGGGCTATTGGCACACGTGGTACTTAAGTGATGAATAGCTCCTTAGACATTATGATCCATGATGATTTTGGTTTCCCAGGTACTGATAATTTCCTGATAATTGCTGTCTTCAACAGTTTTGCAAGCACCTACAGGCTATCCTATTACAAGAAGACTAATAGATCATATCTGGGCTTTATGTGAATAATACTTTTAATTTTTTTTATGTTTGGGTGATCTTTAGATTCTAGACTGTGCTCAAAAATTATTCATCAAAGCACTTACAGTTCTATTATTTGAAAAAATGTTTCCTGACTTCAGCTTTGCCTGTTTGATTTGGAAAGGCTTGTCTGCTTTTATTTTCTCCAACTAGACTAATGGTTCTGCTTGTTCATTTACCTAGTAAATTGTTTTACTACACTTGAAGGTCTGTGTGAAATTCTGCTGTCATAGTGCGAAAAAGCAGAGTGACATCAACTCGATCGTTGTTCAGGGCTTGTTACTCATGCAACAAAAGATAGATTTCGAGGACCTGTTAATGTTGCGTAATGCCTGCAATCATCAAGTCCTGGAATACATTTCATACTTGGATCTTGGTATTGATGAGACAGGTTTCACATATTAACGTACTGGGCAACTGAATAAAAACCATCACCTGAATCATTGTGTTCTCTCATGCTTAAGGGGTGCCCCTTGCTCTCTTGTGTGGGTTATGCACTCATACATCACAGCGTTAGCAGAGGGGAGGAAGAGCAGCATACACTAAAAACACTGTTTCACCACTCAAAACCACACAAGCTGTTGTTCAGGCTTATTTGAGTCTACTTTAAATCTCAGTTTTCAAATGACTTACACTAAAACAAAGCCAGAACCACTGCACAGTATCTCTGAATTTATTATATCACTTGAAAACACTGCTCATAGTTAAATCAGGTTAAACCCTTGGTGAAAGGGCATAGATAGACATACTAGTTGTGCTGCAGCTGGTTGGACTAGGAGATGAGTGACTCCATTTGCACATTCTCAGCTGGTTCAGATTTTCTGGCTTTACTGCATTTGTAACTGGTGAGAATAACCTGTGCTAACTTGCATACATTTTAGGCTTTTTGTTTTATTGTTACACTTCTTTTTTTTTTCACAGAAGCTAGTGAAGGTGTCACTGCTTATACAGTTGTGCTGGCATCGTTGTGGGAGTAGAAGCGAGACAGAGGAGGGGGTGAGCAGATGAGGACAGCGACCTCTTAATCAAGTTAAGCTGTAGCCACAGTACATCTGACTGTGCCCTGAACAATTTTAATTAAAAAAAAATACAAACGTTGACATGGGGATGGCCAGGAGCCAGGGCTGAAATTCTGGCCATGCTGAGCATGCAACTGGGAGGAATTTCCCGGGTCGATGAATCCCATCCCATGTTTTTCCAGGAAAACATTCTTGAACTGATCACGATCCACATTAAAGTTTATTTGGTCTGTTGACCTGCTACCCTTGAAAGCCAAGCATCCCATAGGCTTCATTTGGGTTGGGATTTAATTTCAAGTGATAGTTCAACAGAGCCATAAATATTCACAGAAAGTTTCTGACTAACCCTTCCGTCTGGTGCCTTCCCCACCACACCACCCGATGACATCCCTGTTGCCATTCTGCTGCTTAAAGACACATCTGCTCAGAGTGCTGCACTACATTTTATAGGGAAGAAGTGGAATGGCTCTATAGGTTACCATAAGAGGGTTTCTGCACATTAAACATGTTCTGCCCCACTACTGGGCAAGTTTTGTGGTTGAAGTCTCTGTTTCCCAGCAGGTAGGTGGTGGCAGGGGAAGTTTTCTTGTTCCTTTTCTTACACAGACCTTGCCTTCACCCAGGCTGCGTGCTGGTGATCAAGTTTTTCCCCAAGCTAAAAGGCAAAGCTGAGAGTGTTGGAGGGTGAGGCACTAACCTAGCTTACATTATTGTAACTTTTTGCTGTGGGCCTTGTGCCGGTGAGGGTAGTTTCTTGTCCTTGCTCTGCAGTCTTCTTTCTCAGCCAGCTCAGGCCTCCCAGTTGTGCTCATTTCCCTGCCAGTCCTGGAGAAAACTTGTCAAAAGGGCTCTGCCCTTTGCTTTCCTAAAATCACACATCTGTGTGTTACAGCTTTCCTTTCAACAGAGGATTTTTTGTTTGTTTCCTGATTTTGTCCTTTCTGTATATTTCTGAAAAAGCGGTGGAAAGGAAGACAAACAAACGAGACCATTTGCCTGTCTGGCAAGGCAAATGGCATGATTTAAAAGTGGTTGAGCTAAAGAAATACTAAAACCTCCAGGAAAATTCTAACATTTGTTCGGATGTTTTTGTTTATTTTTGGAGCTGTGGAATATCCATGATTTTCAGTGTTTTGACCTTTACTTTGAAGAATGTCATAATTGTGCCAGCAAACTCAGCTGTCAATATTTTCATTTCACACCTCTTTATAGAAGTTCATAACTGACCTATAAAATTACACATACTGAGCATATGTGGTCTCAGGCAGGAAAAGATTTAATAAATAAATACATAAATGCAAACGTGTCTGTTTAAAAGTTATAAAGCCACAAAAAATGAAATTGGTGATTTCAAATGCATTTTACAGTCCTGTAACTCAAAAGCAAGCCAGTCAGGTTTTTCTTCTTTTAAACTCAAAATGATTAACCTCTTAGTCTTTAATGTGGACTGATGCAGTGCCTGTGGCCATTATGGCAAATAACCACATTATTGCATTTAGGAAATTAGCTACTGTGTGCTTGTGGTAATTTTGTCTCCATGAAAATAGCTCACAAATTTCAAGCAGGCAGATTTATTACAGGAGTCAGTTCTGCTTTTAGATACACACCATCTTTGTGCATTCATGTGGCTTCATCAGAGTGTATTTGAAAGGATCTTTGTCAACCAGCTTTAATATTAGGAGTTTTCCTGCTGAAGGACGGGGGAAGGGAGGAGGGAAGGGTTCTAACTTTCCTAATGCTGTATGTTTTAAAGGGAAAACAAGTCACTTTTTATAAATTTCCCAATGATTCTCTTTTCAATATTCACATCCATGTTTAACTCTTAGGTCTGAAGAAGTTGTTATGGCACTATAATTTCCAAACTGGTACCTGTAGGGTAAAAATATTGCTGTATAAAAGTGATGACAAAATTCATAGGAGCTTTAATCTTCAACTCCCCACCCTAGCCTCCTTTCATAAAATATTGGGACCGCCCAGCTACCTTGTGCTTCTGAAAATTTGGCATGAAATTATCTTTTTTAGGAGATAAGGAACATAATAAGTAAAACATTATGTTTTCTCCCAAAACTGAGTTTAGTTTAGCACAGTGCTGTATGGCAAGTACTCAGCTCTACAAGAGGGAAGAGGAACAGTGGGGAATATGGCAAACTGGTGAGAAGATTTTATGCCATGATGATAGTGTGGGTGGTAAACTCTTCCCTTCCTTTTCTCCTCGCTAAATATCAAACTGATGTGAAAAGGGAGAAAAGCAGCATGTGTCCTCTGGGCAAATGCAGTGAGAGATGGGAGTTTTCTTCCAAAGAAGATGAGAGAAGGAGCCTCTCCCACGTTTTGATGAGAAATTGCTCTCACCAGACAAGCCAAGCTGTCATTGTGTTTGTTTGGGCAATGCTTCTCCAGAATACCTCTCACAGTGGCACACTGTTCAGCCATCAGTCTTAGCAGTACGTGCTGGCCTTTTCCTTTTGTTGTCCTGCTCACACAGGCAGCCCTGAGCAGGGTTAAATAGCAGTGGTGTAATCTCTACCATGTCCATGTTGCTTCCGCTTAGGGAACTATGACTTGAGCAGGTAAAAGTTTATTTTAAAACTTTAATTTAAGTTGGGGGAGGAAGGTAGTGTTGGCCCAGCCTTGAAGATTTCTGAATGCCCTAATGTTTCAGTATGCACTGAAATCCTAAACCCTACTGTGCCTTGCATGGTTTTGCATTTCAGTGAAAAGAGTTCACATAGTTCGAGTCCTAAAGTTAAATTAATAAGGTAATATGTTGAAAATATAAAGGCACAGTGTCTCTAAATAAGCTATGGTAATACTGTGCTTGGAATACATGATTTTTTGGTGCCATGAAAATCCTATGAGCGTCTTTGCAGTTCAGTGTTTTAACGATTAACTAACTAATTGATCCTTTTAACATCATATTAATTCTCTTACTTATGTAAATTGGCATACTTTCTGTCTTAAGCTTTACAGGATACACTAATAAATCTCAAGAAAATAATAAGTAGAGATGTCATAGAAACCAGTCTGGAAAAATATTTTTTATGCCACAACTTACATTGTGGAAGTAGGTAAATATTTGACAACTCAAAGAAAATGCTAGGTTTTCCAGCATTCCCTTACCTCTGTTAGAGTGCAAAAATAGTCCCTTTCTTTAAAACGTTTAGGTTTCTTCTTTCCATTTTGCACAGTACCATAATATGAAATGAAGACTAATGTCAGCCTTTGTATTAGAGCTGTCCACACCCGCAATAAAAAAATTCCAAATGCAGTGAAGCCCACCTCATTTCAGATTTGCTCACAGTTTTTGTTGTGTTTGCTGACTTTAGTGAGCAATGTACAAATCTGGGCAAGTTCAAGGCATATGCTTCACAGGCACTATGTACTGAAGTGCCCAGGGTATCCAAGAGCTGGGATTGTGCCTGGGAACCTGGTAGCTGATTTTGGAGTTTCACTGGTGCTGAACAGAGAAAGGAGTCTGGTGAAAGATGTAAACATTTCCATCAGACTCCTGAGAACTAGAATTGGTTTCCTTGCTTTGGAAAGGCGTCCTCCAGAATGGCAATCAAATGGTAAGGATTTCCTTACAGAATCCATATTCCGGAATAATACAAAAAAAATCAACTAGGTATTGCCAGCATTTCAACTTTATGGGCATCACATGTATTTCATAGTTTTATTTAAGTCTTTGTTTAGTATTTATTTTGTGTCCCTTGACAAAAACATTGCACAGAGATTGCATACAAAGTATAAACCCAAGCTGCTCCTAGTAGAACACCATTCTCATCTTACTAATGAGCAACTCACAGACCAAACATGCTTAGAAATAAAGGTTTTATGGGAATTACAGATATCTCATCTTAATTCACTTTCTTAAACTACTCATATTGCAACAGAACTAATTTTAACTTTACATAAAACAGATCCTGCAAATTCAGCTTTGTTATTGGTCACCTTGGTATAAAAATACCAGTTCGTACCATTGTCTTACTGAAGTGGCAAGCAATATTTGGACCAGGTAGTACTACCTGAAGATTTTTGACAAAAGGTAGCTAATGATCTGGCCTAAAAAGCTGAAACCCAAGAACTTCTGCACAGCCATACTGGCAGCGTTTTCATGGGCTCATCTGTTGTATGGTATGGGAAGAAACTGTTGCCAGCTTCTCAAAGTAAGGGTCCAAAATGAGCAACTCTATTACTTAGCTATGCACACCACTTAATAATCCTATCGCAAATGGAGTTTGGCCCAAACCTGAGGGTCACATTACATAGAAAGTAAGAAGAGGAAGAATCTTTATTGCTGCTAGAGGCAAGGCTGGCAGAAATCCTGCAGTTGAATACCCCAGAGAACACAAGAGTTTTTTGATGTGCTCAGAGGATTACAATTCAAAGTCAGAGGCAAATGCTGTACTCTCCAGAATAGCTATTGATTGACTGATACACTTAAAGGATAAGGACTGAATCCTGCAGAAGGCCAGGGAGCTGAAGACAATCATATATAAAGAAAAGAAAATCCTGTTCTTTCCAGACCTTAAGTCTAGTACTCAAGGTAGGGGGCATATATCTGGGTGCTGCTGAAACAGGGTTTTACTAACATAGTGGAAGCACAGTATCTTGAAAACTAGGAGGCTTAGTTAGCAAGGACAGGCATATATGTCCCTCAGATCAACCTCTTAAACAATGTAGTTGAAATTTGGCAGATGATGCTTCAGTGAATTGCATTGGGTTGGAGGTTTTTTTTAAATAATAAATACTTGATTAATTACCTACTCAGAAGACTAAATACAAAATGTGGGAACTATTGTTTGTTTAAAATTAACTCAGTCCACAGCTTTTCTGTTTGGGAAGGAGGGAAAGAGGCAGGGACATTGAATTTTTATTTCTTATTTCTAGCATTCTTCTCATATGGATTTATTATTTTTTTTTGTGAACAGTATGGTCTCTCCCTATATAGCCTGCTGTGATTGATACATTCAAACACATCAAAAACCTGAAACTTCTGTGTAATATAAGCTTACCTTATCACTCCCTCATTTATTGTTGTTTTCATATGCAGTTTCCTTCTCTTCTTTTACTATTCAGAATTGTCTACATGTATCCCTGGATATTCAGCTCTCTTGTCTCCCCATAAATCAGAGGAGCATAAAGCAAATATTTTTGTAATACTAATGTAGCCTTAGAACTGACCTGTCTCTTGAAAAATGAGCAATCCCAGAACTTATGAAGTGCAAAGAAAATATACATGGAGAGGAGCAAAGGGATAACCTTGGAACAGTAAACAAAAGAAAGGGAATAGTATTTCTGCCCTTACCAGCAGGAATGATGCAAAGGTGGACTCCACCAAAGAACACTAGTGTGCATAAAGGAAAAAAAAAGTCTTCCAAAACTCTTCCTAATAAAGTCCCATCCACTGCCTCCCACCTCATGACAAGAAGACAGATCCAGTAGAGAAAAAAAAAAAATATTTTTTTGAGTCACCTTTTTTTTCTGTTTTGAAGTTGTTACCTAAGAAAACAGCAATTCTGTCCAAGTCAGGAGAGAAGAAATTGGTTTTTTCCCCACAGATTGTTCTTTTATTGTTGTGGTTTTGCTACTCTATGCAGAATACTTTACTTAACTTTTATGGTTAGGAGCTGATTCAAAACAGATTCCCTAAGGAGAATATGCAATTATAATGCTAAGCTAAGTATCAGAAAATGGAAACAATTGGTTTTAAGGACTCCATTGTATCTGCAGGATTTAAATACAATTGAAAATGTCGTCAGTTTTTATATGCAAGTAGCAAGAGACAAAAGAAACAAAGATAAAGTGATGCACAAAGTGGGAAAAGTCTTTAGGGACATTAAGCCAATTCAGAACAATATGGAAGTAATCAAAAGTCAGTCAACAGACCAAATATGACTTCATAAAAGAAAAGTACAGACTAAAGCTGAGGCAGCTTAAGTAAGGCTGGATGGTGGTAGATGCAGTGTGTTTACATAAGAGACTGAGAGATTACAGAACAAGATATGAAATAATTAGTGTTGGTTAAATCTCAAAAGGTTTGAAGCTTTGCTTTAGTTAGAATAAGCATCAAGAGGTTTGGCTGCTTACCCAGATCTTCTCCATGGTTTCAAGAAGTTGACAAACAAAACTAGAAAACAGCACAAAAGAAGAATATACACAGAAATCCTTGCAATTCTTCTTTAAAATGTCCCATACACCATGTTCTGGCATATTTATTAATGCTCCCCAGAGGTACCTAAAAGTTGATAATGGCGCCAACATTTCTTTAAACATCGTGATTCCCAGGTAGCATTTGAGTTACAAACAATAGCTTACACACACATGTTCCTCTTCCAGAATAACTAGGTCCAGTTTTTAAAACTTCTAGTTAGGGAAACATGTGTGTTATTACCACGAGTATGGTTATATATATATATATATATATGTATTTGCAGACAGAGTGGAGAAATACAGTTGAGGAAAAGTAAAACATCCGATTTTTAATATGATGCTTTTTTTCAAAGACTACAGGGAATAAGGGGACAGGATAGATCCAAGTAATAACAAAGTTTAAAAAGCTTGATTAGTTGCCAGAAGATGAAAACGGAACAAACTGTTGTAAACAGAGCTGCACAGGGGAAAAAAAAACCAAGATTGATTCTGTTCTGCATCTGACTGAATTATGGGTGACACATGGGTGTTACAGTTAAGGCCTCAGCATAGCAGCTGTTTTATGCTAAACATGCAATTAGGCTCTTACAGGCTGAACCTAGAGATCATTGTGATCAGGAGTCCTGGAGCTCCCAGTCATCCTCACATCACCTTTTGGGTGTACGCCCAGAAAGCTCCCAGTTTTCCTTTGCCTGCATTTCCAGGTCTTACCCCATTACAGAACCAGGACACGGATTCAAACACAGGAATTTGTTCTTTGTTGCTTGCAGTGGAACAGCAGCCGCATAGCTTCCAGGGTTAAAAGGAACTACTAGGAATCTGACAGTGTAAAGATTTACCTCTATCTTTTTTGTAGTGAATGGGCTTGGAGATGCCAGGGGGGTTTCACCCATTCTTCTCTCCCCACTCACCATTTTCTAAACATTTGTCTTCCCTCCCTTTCTAGCACAGGTCACTAAGTCTTCTTCAGATGTAGCAGTATTTCTGTACTTCACACTATCTCTACATTTTACTATGTGGAATGTGGGCTACCTCTCAACCTCCAGTACAGCTATGGCTACTCCAGATAACGCCTGTCCTTACCGCTACCTGTATTTGAGCTCTCCACTGACATGCTTGCCAAAGCTTTTAACTGACTCTACTTACTACTACCCAAGAAAATCTAAGGCCCTTCTATTAAAAGGGTTCATATGTATGACAAAATCTGTGTAGTTTGATGGCTTATCAACAACCTAATATCTTTTTGCAGACAAATGATATATTTTCTTAGTGTTGTGTTAAAATTGCTATAAGTGTATCTCCCAATCCAGCTCTGACTATATTGCACTACTCTGTTCTGTATATAGACCACTGTACCACTGAGGGCAGCATTCACATCCCTGACTGGGGTTTGAACTCCAGGTCCTGTGTCGGGATGTTTTGATTTGCATTGGCTTTCCATATCAGTAATGAAGAGAGAGAAATAAATTATTTTCAGGGTGGCTTAAACCATGAGTCCGCATCAGGTGCTCTGAATTACTCTGTGGAGCAATCCCCCTCTCCTGCTGCTGGCTAGGTAAGGAGTCTATGGAGACCAGCATCCTAAACTTGGTGCCTAAAATCAGTCAGTGTAAATGTCCCTCTTAACACTACTTCTGCTACCAAAAGTGTACTGTGAAGCATGCAGAGCAACTGCAAACACAGGGTATTTTTCACAGGCTCCCACAGTACTCTGTATCAGCAGTGGGAACGACAACTTCCCATTAGAAGAGGAGACACACTGGACGCATCTGCTGTAATGCCTGATCCTCCTCTTAAGGAAACTTCTTAAACTGGAAAGAGATGAGCACTGGTAGGGGGGAAAATACAGACAGCAGGCACAAAACCACTGACTGTTTCCATGAGCAGGAAAATGACGTAAGCTTCAAAGCGACGCCGTGTTTCAAGCCTGCACATATTTCCATAGCTGTTGCCAGATATCAGTTCTAGGAATCTGTAAACAGCAAAGACCACATCCTAGTTTTGGTTTCACTAAACAACTCTTTCCATGAGGTCTTTAAAGGACTAGGAAGGAACTTGAGAAGTTTAAAGGGATTATGGTACGTGAGTGTATTCTCCAAGTGTTTATCAAGCAGCAAAAGCTATGAATTTAAGCACGCAAGTTAAATCAGAATTGATGATTTCAAAGTGAAAAAGAGGGCATGCAGTCAGTTGTAGCCAATTTAAAATTATTTTTGGTGTGAGCACTACTTTGATTGCATTCCTGGATTTGCTGTTCTTGCAAAACATGTGTTCCAGATTTTGCATGTCTGTGTTCCCAGATGCTTAAAACCTTTTCACCAACCAGACACATTGCAGAGAAAAATTCACCTTCTGTAGATGGAAAATGTACTTCTATTCTTTAATATGTGACCCTATCCATAGGCTCTAATAATTTATATTTTCCGCCACTGAGCATTTTCTTTTTTTGTGACCGACTGCAAATTTTCATTGTGAATGATTCTAATTGTAATTTATTCTACTTCTAACAACACAGCTTGTGTCAAAATTGGTGACATCTATTGAGAAGGGATCACAGGTCCACTTACTCTTTCCACCGTGAGTATTGTACGGCTGGCAGGTTTGTTGGTAGTCTCTTGAAAAAAAGCACAAGGCATTAAAGAGGTCAGGAGTTGCAAGTAGGTGAGATATAAAGTAGACAGCTGGACTCTGAGAAGAATTTAACCATTGTGAAACAGCTGTGTTCCTGAAAAGTCCTAAGGACTCTGAAGAGACACAGGATCCATCCAAATGGTCTTTATGTAGTGCTTTACCTAATAATCAATAAGGGGGCTCATTCAGTTCAGGAACATTTTATGTGAAGTAGCCTTGTGAATCTCTCCATGTTTCAGAACCTTTTTGCCAAATTGTTTGATACTCAAGCACCAATTCTGTGAATCACTGGGGACTGACTGAAGGCTAAGGGCATTTCATTTCTCTCTGTCACGCACTTGAAAAGCTAGACCTGGCCCTAAGAGTATTCCAGTCATACAAAATGTAATCACCACAGCAGAAGGCTGAGCAATCATTTGTGGATGATTTTGACTCTTTTCTGAAACAAACAGAATTTGGGAACAAAACCAAAAGTGCACTGTATAATTCAAACAAAACTACAACAAAATGTATGTAACTAATTTATAAACTACAGAACAAAGTGCTGCATTCTATTCTTTCTATTCTCATTTCTTTTTATCATTTTTTGTGTGTAAATATTCATAAAATATTCAGCAACAGTCTCATTTTTAACTAGAATGTACAATGGAGACAGCTGAGAAAAAAAGGGGTTTCTGTCAGATTCCAGTCTGTCTTCAAAAGCAGTGTATACAGCCTTTATGATTCAGAGCTGATTTTGCTTTCCAGGATCAGTGTGAATAATACCTAATAACAATTACCCACAATATCCAGACCAAAGCCGCTAAGGATTGCCTGAGCAGCCTCATATTTTTTTTACCCCTTCTCACTGTCTATATTGTTCTAATTTGTCTGAGATTTTAAATATTGCATGATTGATTTAACACTCCTTTCCAAGGAATGCAGAAAAGACCCCCAGTGTTCAATGATTGTTTCCCAGGCTTGTTCAGTTTAGCCAGTAAGGACAGGTGCTAACTTTTATTAGACCCTGGAGAAGAAGTGAATTTCCATTTGTTGCATTTCTCCCAGTCCTGAAAATTGGGAAGGCCAGCTACACAAACGTAATTTCACTGGCCCTTTTGTATACAAAGAATCCAATCATGCAAACACTTAAACACATGCTTGGCTTTATACACATGAATAGTCCTATTAAAGTAATCTATTACTATTTTAAAAGAGAAATGAGCATGAAAAAAAACCTGCATTTAGAACTCTCCAAAATTAATGCTACTATTACATTTTATAAGTATAATTTAATGAATAAAGAATTCAAATACAATTAAGGTTTAATTGCAGGCTTGCCATTGAAAAAGTCTAAGAGAAGAGTATATAAAGATATTCCAGTAATCTGGAACTCATGGTAAATGCAGTATGGTCCTTGATACGGAGCACATTTACACCACATTATCTGTAATTTTTCATGAAACCTGCAGTGCGTAGCAGCATCTAAGTAAAATGAAAGAAAATAAAGAGCAGGGAAACAAAAACACAGACTTTCCACTACTTTTAGAAAACTAGTAACTTTGTACTTATTTGCTAAGATAAATAAAAAGAAAATCTTTCTGAAAGATTTCTGAGATAAACAGCCAACTCCTATTTCAGTGATCATAAAATGATATGAAATTAAATCTGAAACATAACTCCAGCCCAAGAAGAAATTTAAAACATAATAACGAATGTGAAAATGCTACTGTAAAAGAAACGGAACTGTATGACGGGAAAATCTGTGTAACTAGACTATCCTCAGTCAGAGAGTCTTGATGCAACAGTGTCTATAAATCCAAGATCCAAGTGCATAAGTATCTGCCAAACAGCCTAACAAAGAAAGGATCACGGTAACAAGGATGGATGTCGGTAGCATATGCTGGGAACTCCAAATCAGGTCAGAAAGCACATGCCAATATTGAATCTGTGAAACAGCCAACAAAGTGAACTAGGCTGTATAGTAATCAATGATACAGCTTCAAGGTCTATAAACAGTACTTGAGATTTGGTTATATACTTGCATTCTGGATGCTGATATTTAAACAGAGTGGCTGTGCCAGGCTGGGAGGGATGATACGGGGTGTTTTAATAGTTACATTTCTGGTGCTACAGCAAGAAAGCTCATAACCAAAAATCAGTGAAGAAAAGGAGGCTTCAATTGTTATCTCTTGGGGTGACCTATAAAGGTCTGTCTTTAGACGAAATTTTGAATTGCTTAAGGACTTATTTTTTTACTGTTGATAACACTGCTTCTCAAATGTTAGTATAATGTAGAATTAGACAAATGGATGTATTTGGTGGTGAATCAGGATATTTCAGAAAAGTGTTTTTGTAATGATTGCATACATTGCTTGAAGACTCTCAAAATGAGACTTGTGTTACAAAAAACTTATTCTTTCCATAATGGTATCTTGATAGAATGTGGGTGGAATGCGTGGTTCCCAGTACATCAGCAAAGCAATGACATAAAATATTTTTGGTTTCTGTAGCTGTTCATTATGTCTTGAGGTAAACCAGGTATTGAATTATATACACTGAAAAACAGTGTATCGTTATAAAA
This sequence comes from Larus michahellis, assembly GCF_964199755.1. Classification (NCBI taxonomy): domain Eukaryota; kingdom Metazoa; phylum Chordata; class Aves; order Charadriiformes; family Laridae; genus Larus; species Larus michahellis. Next base: position 66,360,518 of record NC_133930.1, read on the forward strand.
GATATACATCAAGAAATTGTAATTTGCATTTTTGACATTATTCATTAATACCACACGCAGTCACTTGAGGGACTGCAAGCAACCAGGGGCATTTCTTTTGGACTTACCGGAACACAGAAACTGACATCTCTGGGATTAAATGGGGTTTCTGTTTTCCCAAGATGCTCATGTAAACATCCCAGCAAACGAATTCAGAATGTCTCTTCTCAGAAAATCACAGAGTGTAAGAGGTTGGAAGAGACCTCTGGAGATCGTCTAGTCAATCCACCGGCTCAAAGCATGGTCAGATACAGCAGGTTGCTCAGGGCTGTACTCCAAATCCTTAACCACCTTTGTGGTCCTTTGCTGGACATGTATCCCAGAGCTGGACCACAAGCATAGACGTGTCTTTAGTCAACCACTGCTTGAAGGGTTACCTCCCTCAGCCTGCTGGCAACACTCTTGCTAATGCAGCCCAGGAGGTTGTTTGCACTTCTGTGTGGCAAATGCACATTGTTGGGTCAAGTTAAATTTGGTGTCTGCCAGGACACACAGATCTTCTTCTGACAAGCTGTTTTTCAGTCAGTTGGCCACCAACGTGTGGTGGAATTATTGTTGGTGCCTGGAATTATTGCACAAAAGAGGAATGACTTTGTGATTCCCATTGTTAAATTTCATGACCTGTCTGTGGACCCCTTTCTCCAGCTTTTGAGGTCCCTCTGAACAGCAACACAACCATCTAAATCAGTCAGTCCCTCCAGTTTCATATCTTCCAAAACATGCTGAGGGTGCACACTGACCCACCAGCCAGGTCTTAATGATGAGGTTAAACAGTACTGGCCTAGTACCAGGCCTGAGAGTACATCACCAGGGACTGGTCTACAGTTGGACTTCATGTCACTGATTACAAACCTTTGAGCCCAGCAGTTCAGCCAGTTTGCTATACACCTCACTGCCTGCTTATTTAGCCCATGCTTCATCATTTTGTCAATGAGAACACGATGGGACACAGTGTCAAAAGACTTGCTGAAGTTGAGATAAGCAATATCCACTGCTACCCTCAGCCACTAAACCAGCCATTTCATTGTAGAAGGCTATCGGGTTGGTCAGGCAGGATTTTCCTACTGTGAATCCATGGTGATTACTCTCAATCACCTTCCTTAAGTTTCTGAACCTTTTACTCTAAAGAGCACATAAAGGTTTATGAATTGATTAGTTTACAGCAGTTAGGACATGGACATTGTAAAATTCTCATCCCTGCCAATCTCAGTGTTAAAAGTATGATCCTGATGGCATGGAGTCTTGTGGTTAACCAAAAGGAGAGCAAGATGAACTCCAGAGCTGATTTATACTAAGAGGTGAGTTTGGCATTGCTCTTCAGAGACTGGTTTTCAATCTTTTCAGGCTGACCAAATGTTATAATGTTTTGTTTCTTCCCTTTGCTGTAGATGGTAAATGATTAGTATGATCTGCTTGGCTACAGTTCAGCAAGTGAATCGGCAAAAGATTATGATCTCTTCATAACATTGTTCCCCTAATCTGTCTAATCTATGTGGCGGTATTCCTGAAAGTTGTTCTCTGGGCCACTAGCTGAATGTGGTCTTGAGCGACGTGCGATTGCATGACTGCAGCAGTGCAGGAAGTTACATTGCAAAGAAGAAAATAAATATTTAAAAAGTGAGATAAATCTTGTTTATATACCTAGGGAGAGGGTATTCATTTTAATAGTTCATTTATTGCGGTTATCTAGAACAAGCTGTAAATCCATTATATAAAAACATTGTCATATTTTTCCTCTCCCTTTATCATTTAAAACAGAACAACAAAACTATCTTGATGATTCTTTTCTTTAACTATCTCTGTGTACAGTATATTTACAGATCGACTGCCAACCACAAATCAAAAGTTTGGCGTAATGTTCTGCTCCCCCTTATATTTACTGACTTCTGAGGAGTCATACTTCCTTTTCCCCTCTATTTGCTGCATTATTGGAACTCTGTCTGCCAATACAGACAAGTGTCTGTCAACATTTCCATTACAAACCTTCTGTTTGGGGTTCATAATTGAAATATTCCCATTAGTCGTAAGATGAATTAGCAGCAATCTCTTAGCCAAAGAAGGACTTCCATAATCACCTTTAAATATGGTTTGTTTTCTTTTTGAGCACCTGCAATATTTGGACAACAGTAATTTTTCCATAATCACAGAAACATTGAATTTTACTGCATTTAGATTCCAATTCTCCATTCTTGAAACTCAAATCAAGCTGAGTCTTCAGTCTCAAAACTTTATTTTGAGAACTAATTCATAATGTTAATCTTTAATATGGTCTAAATAACATGGTTTGAAAATGCTTGGAAAAAAATCCTGTTCAAACAAAGCTATAAAATTTAAGTCCACATTTTTATTCTGAGAGTCCCATGGTTTGTAATCTTACCTTATAAGTGAGGTAAAAATTCTTCCATGACAAGGAACACGCAACTTGCTTTACCTAGGGAGTTTTGCTCATGTGAGTTAGTGTCTCCCTCTGAGATGCTGTATGACAGATTTGTTGTTAAAGAGCATTGTTATACTGCAAAGGTTTTCAAGTATCTTTGCAAAAGAGTAGCACTTTTTTGGCGATCTAAGTATACAGTACTGTTATATTCCTGATAGAGCTCCCACCTCGAGTGGGAACTGATGGTTCAGTATTCAAATATTACCTTTTCCTCAGTGTCATCCGTCATTTTATATATTGCTTCTGATAACATTGGCAACAATGTGTAAGATGTCACATAATGTTGTATTACAACTTTTCTTGGAAATTGTGTGTTGTAAAGGATTTGTGAGGCGTGAGGAGAAGGGAGGGAGGAAACACTGCTGGGAATGAGTATTTGTCACTTCACTGGGTGTTTGAGAAGTATAAAAAGAAAAGTGAGCTCACCTTCAATCTTTGACATGTGGACTTCTTTATAGGTGTTCAAGCTGTTCGACACACAAAACAGTAGGCAAACGATCTCTTATGGAGGGCTGTGAAAATTTTCTAACTGTGGCTTTCAGCCTGTGTCTGGCAGATTCCTTCTGAATAGTTGAAGTATGACTGCAAAAAGCTAGTCACTGACATCATGCAGCAAGCCATGCATGTTAAATTCAGATAAAAAAAAAAAAAAGCTGAAACGCACTGCCGTATCCAATTCTTTAATAAGAAACAACTCTTGAGACACTGTAGTCATCCTTATTACTGAGAACAGTATGTGTAGTCATAGTCTACCATCTGATATTCTTTGGCTCTGTCACAAGGTCTGTCTATACACAATCTTTCTCTATGACAGCAGAAGGTGCTGTCAGTAGAGGCCAAGGACTATTTTAATTCTCTCCTCCATTGCCCCTCTGGTTGGAAGAAGGAATGTTTTATTTTCTTGAATCCAAAGTAAATGTAGGTGAGAAAAATTCATAAAGCTGCACTGGTGTCTGAGCATTAAAGCTGAGAGTGAACACGAAGCCAGCAGAGTGGTTAAGTCAGGAACGGCCAGGGGTCGGGACCAGGCAGGAGAAGGGTGGGAGCCAGGGCAGGCAGCGAGGCGGCAGCAGCATGCCCGCACCGAGAGGCTGCAGGCAGACAGAGCCCGGCTGGGCGTCAGCTGTGCTGGGGGCACTGGTGGCACTTGTCTGCCCACGGGAACAACTCCCACCTGGGTGAGTACAACATACACCCCCCTGGGGAGAGAGAGAGAGAGAGAGAGACCCATGGGAGCCTTCGAAAATTTCAAAGTTTGTTTGGGTTTTTTTAACTCATCCCATATAGGTTTTAAAAAATTGAAACACACAGACCAGTCACTGCATCTTTTTACCAAAGCTTAGTTGTCCCATTGGAGTAAGGACGTCATCTGTCTATTACTCTGCTAGATAAGCTCACCAGCCCCAGAGGGCATTTACACAAGTCTCCCAAATTCCAGGCTCTCATCACAACCACCGGTGCATGCAAGGCACACGAAGATCTTTTATTTCTTTTCTGAAGAAAAATGCCCACAATAATGTATCTCTATAACATTTTCTGCGCTGAGTAAAATGCATATTTATTCTTACCAGACAAGATCTAGCCTAGTTTAATAAATGTATGTGTGCACGCATGTGGTTAGCTTTTGTATATGTTTGTACATAAACAGGAACAATAAGTAAATAAACACAATGAGGCCAGATTTTCTAAATTAAATGCTATTTCCTGCAGTTCCTTTAATGGACAAACCTTTTCCACATGAAGATGAATTCAGACATTATATTTAAGCAGAGACCAGACTCTCACAGTCGTTTTTACTGAACTGCAAACAGACATGCTGTCTTGGCATAAGAACATCGATTGGCTTATTTAAATGTTTTTGCCTAATTATAAAGATTTATGTTGTGTTGCATTGTTATTTTCACTCGTAACAAGGGTTACATTTGTGTTCTTTAAGAACATTGTCAATATTTCATGTTGTCTCTCTAAGCAGTAAAGGAGGCCTTGGAGATATTAATGTGTGAAAGGAAAGGTGAGACAGTTGTTATTACTGAAAGTTGTTAAAATGTGATATGTAAGTAAAACATTAAAATCACATCTTATAATTTGTGTGATAGGATGAGGATACCAGACATCAGACAATTATTAATCATCAGCAGTTCATAATCACCAAGCAGACTGGAGTGGGATATGGATAACTGTTTTCCACAATATCCCCGCTTTCAAACAGCAAAAAAAGAAAGAGTTGAGCACTGGCAGGGGGAGGCTCTAAAGCATCAGTCTGTAATTCTCCAGAAGAAAAAATATGGTGGCAGGTGATTTTTGTGTGTGTAACATTTTGTCAAATTCTGCAAGCATCCAGTAACAAAATTTCTTTTTATTTTCTCCAAGAAATAGAAATTAACTTATTTATCCAGAAAGTCTTGCAACTAACAGAAGGTAACTCAATTTGGCTCTCATTCTGCTTGCGAATTTGTGAACTTAAAACTAGCAACTGCTTAGATATCTTGATCATGACCCTACAGCATTTACTTATGACAAGAAAACACATCGCCAACCACTACTGTGTATTTTTGGATCTTCAGCAGGGCCAATTTTCCAAAGCTTAAAGCAACTGACAAGGGAAGTAAATTTTAAATGGAATTTTATTCTGTTGCTGCCCGCTCTGAAAATATAGTTGTTAACAGAGAGATATCAATCAACAGAACTGTTTCTGCTAGGAGACTAATTCTTCATCCAATAATATTTTTATGAACAAATCTGAATGTTGATACGATGTCTTTCCTGCAACAGTTTTCAGATGGGACAAGGATTGGTTTAGCAATAAATAATAAAAAGGGAATCTTTTTTTTTTTTCTGAAAACTGACCTGAATTCCCTATTTAAACAGTCACAGTCCAACTCAGATGTTGTAGTACAGCTGATTCATGTGAGGATAATGAATCCAGAATATGACTGTGGGGTACGAAACCTGCTGGAAAGTAGTGACTCTGGAAGAGCTCTCGGGTAGCTGGAGATAACATGCGGTGCTGTGATTGAGAAGGCTAAGACCAGCTTTCAGAATATAAAGGAAGAAAAGGGTTTGAATGTGACCTAGTATCTGAATAACTAGCCTTGCATAAGGACATTCAATTCTTCAAGGAGAAAGGTGACGTATTTATTCTACTCAGTAACTACCCCAGGCCAGAGACCTCATGCAGAAGGGGCAAATTTCTCAATCTCAATGACAAAAGTGTAACAAGTTCCAGCGGCTGGCAGTAGGCAATTATAAAATGCTGGGCTTTAGCACTGAGAATGTAGCAGCTGAAAAGTTACTATCAGGACTGAGTTTCATGTGAAATTGTCTAGATGTGAATTTTTTTCTCTTTCCAGGAGAATTTCTATAAATTATCTATTAGTGGTTCCTTCTCATTTTGGTATCTTTCAATGTCTGAACCTTTGCCTTGAAAATATTCCCTCTTGGTCTTTAACTGCACTCCTCCCAACAACACCATGGAAATTCCTGCTCTGCAGTAAGTAAAAACGAATTTTTTTTAAGATAACTAACCAAATGGTCAGGAACACTCTTTTTTTTTTTTTTCTTTTTTTTTAATTTTCCCCGCACTGTGTAGTTGGCCAGAAGGCTTCTGTCAGCATTTTCTGTCTTTTCCTGTCCTCCTGGAGGAAATATGCTGGAAGAAGTAGGGCCAGTGGACAAAACAGAACATAGTTGTTCTGATTTGTTCATGTATTCAGCATTAAAATGACCCCATTTTTTGACTGGGAAGGAATGCTTCCAGCACATTAATTGTTAGGGTTTGGTAGGTCTTATCTGTGCTTGAATAGCCTTCATAGGTAGTACATATACAGCCTCTTCATTTAGGGGCATCAATGGTGCTGTTTTTCCTTTTGTCCCTGCCTGTGGTCAACAGTTACATAGACCCCAGAAAGTGTAAATAATTTTGTTCTGTCATTACTTGACCCATTATGGAGTCACCTATCAGTTAAAGCAGAGGAAAATGTATGGTATTCAGAAAATTGGACTGGATACCCTCACATAGAACTGTATGTATTTATTATTAATATTATTTTATATTTTCTTATAAGAATCTGAACCTCTTCTGGAAAGATAAGCAGCTCAGAAAATACTAGGAATTTTCAAAAATGACATATTAGAAACCCATTTGCAATGGACTAATTCGTCTTGTTGAGAAAAATTGCTCTAGGAGCAATCTTGTTCATTTTAATAGTTACTTTCAAATCCAGGCATTACTTTTAATGAGGAGCTGAGTATGTTAATAAGATCTGATACATTATTTAGGGTCTCTAATGATATAAGATGCTTATCTTAATTCTTACAATTCCTTTTAAAAAGTGTCAATATTCACATATGCTTCATTTAGCGTATGAGAAAGGCTGCCATCTTCAAAACATTATCGTCAATGACAAATGACCTGAATAGCTCTTTGACTCTCCTACCTTCTGTACTCCTCATGTTCATGTTAAATTTAGAGAGAGAATTTCAGAGATAGGTGGCAAGACTTAGCAGTACGAATAATATCTGCTTCTTCAGATAACATTAAATCATGGTGAAAACCAAGTTATCACTAGTCTGCTGTATACAAGAGAAAAATACATGACACAAGAAGGTTTCACTTTACGCAGTGTGTGCAGCTAGACTGGAAAATACAGATTTTCAAGTGCTTCAAGTTTCAAGTTCAGCAATAATAAGAGGCTATGCAATTCATAAAGGATTATTTGTTGTTTCCCCTCCATGATATTCTTTCTGCCTTAATTCTGCCATCTACCTTATGTTCAGATCAATACCATCTGGTCTTTAGAAACACAGACTTGTAGAAAGCCTGACTAATTTTTCTTCACAAGTGGGTGAAACTCAAAATAAAAATGTCTTTCAATCCATAAGAGAAGGACAGGCCAAATTAGACTTATAAAGGAAAAAATCCATTTCATGCCTCTTTAAAGAAGCCTTCATCCTTACAGTCCCTGCTTAGGCACAACTAAGGGAGCCGTTTCTCATGTAACTTTCGGCTGCCGTAATCCTCCTTTCTCCACCTCAGGATAACCAGTTGACTTGTATGCCTGTGACTTCCTTTGTTTTAAAACTGCAAGTGTGATACTGCATCACCACCATTTGGATAGGTTTACAGAAAGGCATATTTTTAGAAGAATTAGCTTCCTGTGATGTAACGGGCATGTGTGTAGTGTCACGTTTTGGCTATTTCACTAGCTTAAAACCAAAACATTCAGTAGATGATTTATGAGTAGGACTTCCTTTACCCTCCAGAACATGATACTCTCCCCATTTGTTCACTAGAGATTGGAATTTGTAATTTATAGTTGTACTATTTCAATTTTAATATTTGTCTCAAAGATGAAAATTGCCAAGTGGGCCACTTTAACTGTTTCTCCCCCAGCTCTGTCAGTGAAGGAGCACTGAAATTACTCTGGCATGCTGCGTCATCCAACAAATGTGTAGCATGTATCCACACATTATATGCCCCATATACCTAATAGTGATCTAACAAATCTTTAGCTCTTCCTTAGCTGTGAAGTACACATCAGTCACATTTGGGATCACTGCTCTTTGGGAATATTTATAATACTGATTCAGCAAGATAGAGTAAAGCATACACTCTTTTCTTAAAAATAAAATTTTAAAAAAAACCCAAAACTAAAAAGGGTTGCAATATTAACATCTCAATGTCCTGTGTTGCTTCCTCCATTGTTCTAGTTTTGTTTGCTTAAGAATTACATCAAGTTATTTAGAATAATGTGTTCCCTCCAGTCTTTTTTTATTTTTTTTTCAAATATTGTGAGTAAACCAGAATATTTCCCCTAACATTCAGAAATAGTGTTGTGTGTTTTCTGTATGTTGGATGTATGTATGCATGCAGACACATACTTATGGCTGTGGCTACAAGTTTGTGCCTTCTCAAAACATCAAACAGCAAATGGCAACAGCTTGTGAAATCATCCTATTTCATGTAGAACCGACAGAGCACAAGGCTGATGCCACAGACACCGTCTCAGCCACTGATTTCAGTATCTTGTAATCGCAGACACCCATAAAAAAAGTCTGGCAATAAATGCTGAAGGATCCACAGAAACCTTTGATGTGCTGTAACACACCTGTGGTCACAAACCACATAACACCCACAACAAAATTAAGACTGGAAAGAAAACTTCTAAATCCAAACCTGGCAATTATTTTGAGCCCTGAACGCGGGGAAAAGTATGTCAAACTGGCAACCGAGAAATTCCAGTGTTAGTAGGAGACCCATCACACACTATCTCTTGTTATAGCCAATTTCAAAAGCATCAGAGGAAACAAACTCACCCATCATGTTTCTCTCCCTGTGAATGCATCAAAAGCATAAAGGTTTTTCCAGCCCATGGACAGCCAGCAGAAGCATCAAAATTATATGAATATATCAAATAATATCAATGTAGCAATATATCAGATAGCAAGGTCCTGCCTCATGTTGCATTCCCTGACAGATTCCAACACGACAAGCATAAGAATTCACTTTGCATTTTAATTTTCTATCTTCAAGATTTTTTTTCTATGATGCAATTCGTCCTATGAACTGAGCTATCCCTTTGTTTGTAGCACAGAATAGATAGTTTAGTTGCAATATTTTTCACTGCATATATCCGCCTAAAATTTCTTGCTGATTTTTCAAAACAGAAAGTGACTTGAGTTGAAGCAAATTCCATTTTAAAATTATGAGAGTCTTTTCTTACATGTGAGTCTTGTTAGTACCTCTTTTATATTATTATTGCACTTTGACTTTAACGGTCTATTAGAAGAACTTTTTCTTATTAAGCTCATACATTTTTAAGAAATGATAAGTCCTATCAAGCTGGCATTGATTTGAGATTTTTTTTTTCTTTAAGAAACCTTTTTTTGATATGTGGTAATTTTTGAGATGACCTGGAAAGGAATAAAGCATGGCAATACACCTTATCAGTTTATGTGGTTACAAAGCTTCTGCTGGAGAACATATGATGCCTATAATGATGCCATCACATTCCAGCTTTTGTGGAACAGCTGGTGAGTTGAAGTGTCCAGGGCTGCATACCGTTAGCAATGTTTGATTTGAGATGCTTGGTAAAAGGTGAGAATTGATAGCTTTATATTTTTTTGGTTTTTTAAGACTATACACTCTATAGAGGCAGAGTATTCACAAACCGAATTCATAAGAAATAAAAAATTTCAAATATTCTTATGCTAGTTATGCACTTAGAATGTAGGAAATTCGCAAATATTACAAGTATAATTTCTAGCATACTGAGTTGTGTAAAAACATCTTCTGGGTGGAACTGATCAGCAATAATCCTGGATATCTGGGATATTTTGAGGGATAGTCCTATACATGGGCACCCACGTAAATCAAGCATTTTTTGTACTCGTTGGCCTGTAATTTTAATGCAATTGCAAACATAGTTTTCCTGTGATTTCATCTAACTCTAGCATCTGTGTTTATTTGATTTAAATCATACTCACATTTCTCAAGTGAAACCACACGCTAACCAAAGCCAGTTTATTAAAATCTTCATGTTCTTCCATAAGTTTCTAAGCAACATGCAGGACACAAACTGAAAATTAGGTGGGGTTTCAAGCCAGGATTACTACAGGGAACAAGCAAAGCTTGGCCTTGTGTAGTTGCAAAACTTCATAATAATTCCCTCAAAAAGAATTTAAGGTACTAATTTCTAAGAATCAGAAATGTTCAAGGCCGCCTTTGAAACTTGCATTTGAAAGACACTTTCTATGAAAATGTTTGAAAGTCCTTATATGTCTTACATCTGCTCATCTCAGAAGGTGCTGCACCTTGCTGAAGGTCTCTTTTGAAAATTGTATTTTGGTTCCTAAACTGCTTTGACACTTTCAAAAAATTGTATTCAAAGGTTAATACAAGCAGGGCTTTTTACAATACAGTCATAAAAAATGATCAGAGATTGTGATGTTCTCTTTGAAAAGTCTTTGTTCCGAGCTCAGGAGAGGTGTGAAAGTTTGGAAGAACTATTTGGAGAATATTTATCCATCCATACACTGATTTCAGCATTTGGTTTTTAGAGATTTATTTTTTAAACAGATTGCTTCAATTCTCTAGTTTATGGTCTGGTTCCACAAATGTCCTTATCAACAAAATGCTTTCTAGGTAAAGAATTACAGCATGTGCACAGACACGAAAAGGAGGAGAATGAGAAACAGCTATTTATTAAGCTTTTGTCAAGACACTCTTTTGTATACTGCCTACTTATTGCTGTTGTACACTGTTTCTACTCTCAGGTAGAATGACTGATACTGGAGGATTTAAAAGGCTGCAAGGGACCACTATCATGATACCCACAGATGTGTCCTGTATTGCAAAGGCTACAGACATGGAGATCTTTGAATCAAACCTGTGATTTCCTTCTATCTGATCTTGGTTTCAAGATTTTGCACAGGAGCAGACCAGCATGTTTCTGCATATTGTCCCGAGTTATTACAGTCCATGCTGCTATGCCTTTTCCAACCTAAATTTGACCAGCATACATCTTCCAGCCATTGCGTTTTGTTACGCCTTCCTCTGTTATAGACCGATTTATAATCAGATATCTCTTTTTGTTTTCCATACGTTGTCACAAGCAAAATGGTCTTGAGCTGGGGAAATGTATTTGACTCATTGCCAGTAAACATAGATTTCTGATCATTGGTTTGAGTGTTGAGGGTAAAAAATGAAAACACAAGCAATTATACAAGCATTTAGATAAACTTCTATTCTTTTGTCTCCACAGCCTCAACTTTTCACATGTTTTCTGTGAGTTGTGCTCAGTCCATCAGAGTTCACCCGACGAGGTGGGGGTGGTATAGGAGGCTGAGATGCTCTGCCCAACAGCTTTTCCTTGTTCTGCGACCGATCGTTTCTTTCTGCTGGCTGATGTTTTAATGTTTTTTTTTCACCACTCCACAAGTAACCATGTCCGCGACTCTAGTCCCTCTTGTCCCTGCTCCAGTGCAGGTCACCTATGGGCGGCAGGCCCTTCAGAGATGTGCCTACCTCTTCTGGCATGAAAGCCACCCCAAAAGCGCACCTTCAGCTGCCACGGGCTGACAGTGCTTCTCTGCAATATGTCTGAGCACGGCACCATGTGATGCTCTGATTGGATATGCTTTGGCATGCAGTTTTAAAGTTTTTTTATGTTTTTCCACTGTTGCTTAGATCGGCTTCAGAGCCAGCTGCAATGGTTTTCATCTGTCCTCCCACGCAGGTCACAACTGCGGCCCCTTACTCCTTAAACCTTGTAACTTCTGCCCTTTATATGCGCATACACAAAAATAAACTCACTACTACTGCTTCTTCTGGACAAACAAATGGGCTAAGCTAGTTAAGTGTCTCAAGATAAGGCCATTTTCCAGATAGCAGAATTTAATTATACTTATTTTTAAGTCCTTTCTAACTTTTAAACGTCATTTTTAGAGTATGGACAGTGAATGTGACATGCCAGCACACACTTATTTACAGCATGTAGAAATGCCATCCTCACTATTCAGATTTAAAAATTTACCTACCAGAATATCTGCTGGTTTTGCAGTTGCTGCTCTAGTCTGTAATATAAAATGAGATTTGTGTCCAGTGATTTACTTACAATTAGCACCATGTTTTCCCCTTTCTGAAGAACAACAATTTGGTATTCTTGTGGCAATCAGAGTGTCCTGTAGAAGTTCTTTATTCCTACTGTCTTATGGTTTGTGCTGCCTGATTTAGAAGTCATACAAAACAAGAATGCTGATCTATTGCTCCAGGCCTTGCAAGTGGGGTAAAAACTGTCCTACCCTGCTATTTCAGGTATGCAAGTAAGTTGTGAGCAATATTACCTCTATTTTACTTTTTGACATCAAAAACAGGGAGATTAAGAGTGCCTCCTACTAGTCCTGTGGGTTCAAACTGGAGCAGTTTTGCATAATATGAAGGTAATAATCCCCTCAAAGAGCACAGAAAATGTTTGCTAGCCTCGAACTTCATTAGGCAGCTTGCAGTGAACTCAGTTAGCATTAAGCACCAATTATGGGTAATTATTTTTCAGAGATTTAGAAAGAAAAGCCATATAAATTATACTTCCTCTCTGCTTTTGCAGGGCCACCTGTAACTTAAATACCTCGAGTTTAAACATAACAATATAACTGATAGCTTGGGATGTCCATGAGCCGTAGATTGCTGGAGGCTGGTGGAGCATTTCTGTCGCCATGTGCTTGCCTCCTGCTCTCGCGCTGCCCGGGCACATGCTGCAGGGGACAGGCTCCTGGGCTGGCAGGACATCACTCCGCTCCCACACCCTTCTTTCTCACTGGGAGAGAAGAGGTCCTGGGAGGGCCAACAATGCTATCCATGTCTCTAGGTTGCAGGGGAAATAATTAATATGTAGGATGTCAGTGGGCATTTGTCTTATCCTCCCTGTTACATGAATTTTCCCTTTTTCAGTCAGCTTAGTGCTCTCAGTATAGGAGAAATCTGTTTTCCTGCTGCTGTTCCAGTTAAAACAAAAGAAATTAAATTGTTTCTTCCAGTGGCCTGCTGCACAGCCTCCTGTAACTGGCTAATTGGCCTCCTGTAATTATTGCCCTATTTGAAATACATCTACTATTAGATGTGAGGTTTATGTAGGTCATCTGGTTTCCTGGAAAAGTTGGGTTGCAGTCAGACATGAAACCAATCTACCTTATATCTGACCTTTCTCATTCGCTAACATTGAAGCTCTGCCACGAGAAAGCTGATTTAATGGCAATTATATCTTTTGAACACTGGCATTATTAAAGAAGGAGAACTAATTTTAACATATTCAGAGCTTTACTGTACAATGCTGTGTGAAAAAAGAGTCTTCCTTTGCATGTCCTTTCCAGACAGTAATTGATATATGTACAGTCAGGTATGTGTCTATGAAATTTTGACGCCCTGGTAAAGTATGGCCTCAAATTTCAAGGTTAGACTGCATATGCCTGTAAATAACTGTCCAACTTGGATGTACATACAATTGCATTAGATGTAAGTAAATGTGCAAAACAGATGTTGTTTTACTTCTAGACCTTGGCTTTCAGCTTTTTGTTTTATTGTTTAAGACTATCTGCCATACTGTTTTCCTGTTTTGTCTCTGGATAGAGATATACATCTCAGATGGGAATTATGCCATAGTTTAATTGTTTTAAAAATAAAATTCTGCCTATCATTAACCTATTTTGAGATTAACTGGATGTGTAAAGAAACTTCAAGTGCTTCAGGTTCTCAAGCATCTCATTAACAGAGGAATTCCTTTGAAATAGTAGAACTAAATTTTCTATTGCCTCCTTAAGGCCGTCAACAACTGATCTTTTCGTTTGCTTTTTTTTTTTTGGGGGGGGGAGAAGTCCCTATCAACATTGAAAACCTGTTTTGCTACTTGTTTTCCATTTTTATTTTCTCCAGTTAACTTTTGCTTTAAATTCAATACTGTCTTTCCCTCTGTATTTTAGCTTTGACTGTAGCAGCATTTCACCGGGGTGGAATTCTCCTTGGTTTGCCTGGAAATGGACTTTGTTGTTATTTATTATGTGACAGAGGGGCACTAGAGGTCCCTTTCCTTCATTGGCAATTTGAGAGCTAAAGGGCTGAGAGCCTGTGCAATTATGGGCACAAAAGTAATGCATCAAAGCAGAGCTCATTAGAAATCTACATATATGGCTAGTTGGGCTACCCATTATTCTATCTATCGTACACAGCAATTTACAAATTTCCTTCTGTGCCAAAGTACCAGCCAGGAGCCTTGTATGCACACATCAGGATCCTAGTAAATTACACCGAGAGCAATCAGATAACGTTGTTAATATGACTCACTTCAGTGCAATTTCTTTGCTCCTCCCTGTATGATTAATTACAACCAAATTGATGTTGCCAGCAATGATTAATTTACAAGTTGAGATGCAGAGTAAATGAGCTAAGCAAAGCTGAGTTGGCATTGCCCCTCATTTAAGAAACTGCACAAGGGATCACAATTCACAGCTAACCTTGTGATCCATTACTGCACTTGCATAAAAATTGGCTGGGTTGAATAGCTGCAAAATTATAATTTATTATTTTGTGATAGCTGTTTAGAAAAAAAAATATTTAGTTTACTTTAACTGAATGAGAAAACAATGAGAGTGAACCAGGCTTCTACTGTGAAATTTCTGTGTGATTCAAATTCTTGATCAGATAAAATAAAAATGCCAAGCCTTTGATAGGGAGTTGAAGACAAGGAACATATTCTTGATGAAATACATTAAATTCTCTTTGAAAAAAAAAGAAAAACACAGAAAAGAATAAATATGTTACATTTAATAACTGCTTTTCCTTTAATGACAACAGTATATCCATCCTCTAGGAACTACAATTACTTGCCCCATTGTAGATAAGCCAGAATTGCTTTCTGTATTAGTTTTACATTACTGTGCATTACTGAGTATTTGAGCATCTTCCATGTATAAGCAACAGAAGTAGTAGGTTTGAGGGACTTGCAGAGACTCTTACTCTAAAAAAAGTCACATATTTTTTCCTTAAATCAAATTTCTTTGTGGGGTGTACAGCTTTCTTTGGGTGGAGGTGAAATTCAGAATTCAGTCTTCGTCATGAAAGTAAGGAAGAATTTTCAGCTGATAGCAAGTATTTCTGAGGAGAAGTGACTGGCAGCCTACCTTAGGCTCCTTTTCCACTACTTTAAGTTATATTTTGACATAAAAGTTGATTAAAAAATCAAGTACACTTTTACCCACAGCTATTTGCAGTTTCATAGCAAGGGAGTTCTTGAGACTCTGAAACCAAGTGTTGAGGAAAGGCAGGATCCAGAGTGAGAACTTTTGGTCAGTACCTCCTTTTCAGAAAGAGAAGTCTTTGATCCTACCTGACACAAATGAATCTGAAGGAAAACTCCCTTCTGATTATGAAGGTCCCACATCAGTCCACAAACCACTGCACTGCAATGCCACTTAACAGTTCCTTTGCAAACCCTGCCCTTAAAGATGCTGATTTAGTACCTGCCATACTGCCTGGGAGCTGGTGTCTAGAAAACTACTGCATGCCCCTCAGTGTTCTGTGGCAGTTTAAAGTTAAAGGGAGCAATGCTAGGATGAACACCAAGAAAAGGTCCAGGATGGATTAAACTGTAGTGGTGTAAAGATTCAAAAGCCTAGTTAAAAAACAAAAACAGCAAAAGCTTTGTAAGCAGCTAAGGCAACAGCCACATGTCCTAGTCAACACCTGTGCCTCTTGCACTCCTTTTTCAAAACTATCTCCCCAGGTAAACAGGAGCTGCAATGTCCCATGAGAGTTTCCTAGCCTCTGTGCTGAGCAGATGATGTCTCCCTGGCCCAGCGGATGCATACTTCCTTATCCAAAGAAGAACAGCTCCAGAAGGCAACATAAAGAGATAATCAGCTGGAAACAACTGTTGCTTAGTGCTAGAGTCAGAAAAAGGATCTGACCACCTATGTTTTATACCTTAGTAAGTATATAAACTCTCAACCTGTTTGCTCTTAGAGGACAGATGGGTCACTCACAGGTTCCTCCCTCCCTCTCACTCTCTCTGACACAGGTGTGTGCATGCTGTTTTGAAATGCCTGGGATTTAGCCCAGCACAGAAGGGAAAAACTTAAATCTCAACTGTTGTGTGGGAGAGGAAGGCCATTTCCCCTCTACATCTAAATCTATGCCAAAAAAGGATGCAAACTTTGTTAACTACCAGCAAATCAACCTATAATCAACATTCTGCTTGTAGTTATCAGAAAGTATGCCTCCATAATTGTAGATACTCTTTTTAATATAACACTTCACTCAGTTAAATATGGAGGGACACGGTATAGAGGGACACATAGAATAATTTTTTCTAGTGTTTTAGAACAACCTAATCTGAATTGAGACTGTGTAAATTTGAGTAGCAAGGTGCTAGAAAACCATTTAAAGTGAAAATGGAACTTCACTGCTCAGCTGTTGTTAATGACTTAAATGACCTGCCACAACCTTACTGAGTCCCTCCAGATAACTTTTGGTTGCCAAGAAATATGTTGTATATCCAGTGTCCTAAAATTTGCAGCCCATGGGAGATACAATGCATCGGTTTCTGCCTTGTGAAACTTCTCTGAACTCAACAAGAGTTGTACAGAAAATGACCTCTAATTGAAGATTATTTGGGTGTTGTGCGCACGTAGACCTACACTAAATTTTGAAGTTCTTATTTGTATTGTTGCAGAAAAATAACTTATTTTTTCTTTCTCCCTTTTTTGCTGCAAAGCAGAGAAGATATGAGATTTAATCCAAGCTGTGTTATATTTCATAACGACAGGGTACATGAGTTTATTGAAATGAAAAAAGTGATGTATTCAGAAACCACGCCACACACTGTAGAAATCTAGGATATACACTGGCAACATAGGAGTCTAGTAGATTCTTCATCCTTGTCTGTACTGCAGGGATAAAGAACTGTTGCATGAACTCTGATGAGTTAACGCTAGCCTCTGGGTTTTTGGAGTTAGGCATAAAGTCGCTGAAAATAGTCATTCTTTTGTGTTACATCAGATTAAATCACTGGCACATCCTAGCAGAGTGATGAGCTAGTGAAAAGCCAGCTGTGTTCAAGAACATCTGGGTGATTTTAATAACAGTGTTCAAGAAAATGTACATGTCAGGTATTATAACCTGCATGTAGGACAGAAATTTGTGTGCTTATCTTGAAAATCTTCCAGCTCAAGCAGAACAATGAAGAATTGCACTGAGATTACTGAAATTCAAGTCCTCGTTCAAAGCCTAAATGTGTTTTCTTCGTAATTTTATGATATCCATGTAACAGTTTGTACCTTGCTGACCTCCCAGTGCTATTGCAGAGGCCACTTGTACAGCTTCCCTAAGGAACAGGCTCTGCTGCAAACAGTTCGGTATGCAAAGTTCCCTGGATGTCTCTCTCTTTTCAAACCCAAGTGCTCTTTTCAAACAGGATAGGAATGATGCCCTTTCCTATGGACTGTAGACTGTTTTCCAAGGCAAGCTATTTGCCACTTTCAAAATAGCTATACGTTTGTATTTCCCCAGTGTCTCTACTTTCTGATCATGAAGCGGGTGAATATAAGATGCTCTCTCCTGCACACACTGTGTAGTCTCAGTAGAAATGCAATAATAGGGAGAGAAAAATTTGAGCAGATCTGTACTAGCATGAGATGAATGGCCGCTTTGAAATGATATGGTATTCATAATGCATTTCTTTCACTATAGTAATGTCCACCTTATGCAAAAGGAGCATCACCACAAATGGCTTCCATTTCTGCTTCTTGGGCACACCTAGCAAAAAGTCTAAAGATTAAGTTCATAATAAATACACATTCTTATACGGGCATTCAAGATTGAGATAAAGAACTTCCATTTACCTACCACCTCTGCCAGAATCACAGCTCTGGATACCAAGTGAAAGGCTGCCCCAGGGTCTGCCATCTATGCCGAGATTACTGTAACCTGTTCTGTAAACATGGGGTTCCAGTCCAAAGTGCTATCAATCTGGCACCCTTCAAAGACTTTAAATCCTATTTAAATTAAAATAGATTCATAATATTTCTCCTGAGATGCATGTAAGATGCAGATGGAAAAGAATGGACAGCCCTTCTGGATTTAAAAACTACCACACACCCGTGTCCTCTTCTTGGGAGCTCCAGGAAGTTGAGAACATGTTAGAGTTATGCCAACGATTCATTTTTCTCTTTTCTTATTTACAATACAGCAACACAACACACCTTTTAGTAATCACAAGAATACAGAAACAATTCTATAGAGTAACTGTGTAAGTGAGCTGCTGACCTTGAAGAAGTGAGCATTCTTACCTTCATTTATGGATGGTCCTTAATGCATGCTTTCTTCTGGAGGAGGGAAGTTTCCCAACTTGGATATTAATTTTGAGAGAAAATGCAAGATATGCCTCTTTGTCCTGTCTCTCAGAGGAAAAGTTCATGTGTTTACAACATCATCAACAATAGGGAAGCTTCCTGTGTGGTTTTTTCTGATAATAATCCAATGATAGGAACATGGTATAGTGGTGATTTTAGCAGTGTTATGTTGCTGGTTGGACTCGATGATCTTAAAGTCCCTTCCAACCTAGATGATTTCCCAATTCTGTGATATGGCCATTTTAAAGAACATGAAACTGTGATTAAACAGGGGCTACTTGGGGTGTTTGCATGCTCTTTTTGAAGAACAACGATGTTATAATTGTGTTATTAGCATTTGCAAAATTATTCCTATCTTTCATACCAAACCAATCAGACTCGCTCAATAGATATAAAACCCCATTTTGTTTCAACTTCTGTATCCAATAATGGTACCATGACCCAGCATCCACAGGTGGTATTACTCACACTTGTCTGTTGCTTTGTAGCAAGTTAGTCTCAGCTGTCTTTATCCTGTCCTGGGTACTCAGATAAGTCTTCCCATTCTTCATGCAGCTCATTTAAATATTGTACGTCCCCAGCAACTCATATGGAAATAATGTGTGAACATCTGAGGACCTTCTATCCTAACATTGATATTGATTGGGGTATTTTCTGACAGAGAAAGAAATTATACTACTGAAATAATATAATGAGTATTCTATAAAACTGCTACTGGAAACTGACTTGAAAAAACAGAGTAACTCTGCATACACAGCAAATTTTACTTCATTTTTGTTCCTATTTATCACCAAAATCAAGTGACTTTTCAAACTCACTGGGTTATTATAATTTCCTGGATGTAAGGGGGAAGGTATTTTGATGTGAAAAATAGTTCAATATAATCAAACTAAATTTTAAATAAACATACATTAAATTAACAGCATGTTTATACCGCAGTATTGAAATTTATGCAAGTCAACATTTTTCTTTCAAATATGTTAAATTAACCCATTTTTCTCATGTAAGGTATATAATTTTTGCCTCCTACGACAAGTACTGTATAAAATTGATTTGAAAAAAAGTAGCCAAGTTCTTTTGTAAAACTCTGGTGTTTAATAGGAAAGTTGAAATCATTCATTCATTTTTAAATTTCGGTTAAAGTTTAAACAAGGAGACTAAGGGAACTATCTCCTTTCTGTTACCTTATGCAGTAAAGACTTTCCTTTCAGGTTCAATGACAGTTCAAGTGAAATTTCAGGTTAGATTCTTGCGCTGTTTTACTTTTTTTGCCCTTGGTTCAACGACACACACAGTCCTAACTGTGAGACTGTGTAAACATGCAGAAAACGTAGCAGTAAACACATGGATATTGAGTAATGTAACAAGATACATGGTATGGTGTGCTGTGAAGCAATACAAGCCTTGAGGGCTGGGAAAACGAAAGATCTTCCAATACCATATTGCAAGATCTCTCTATATCAGACCATTTAGATTTCTGTTACAGTAGACTATTTAATACAATATACAAATGTGTGATTTTTGTGTTTTGTTGGCTGGCATAAATATTAACTTTAAATAACATGTAGTTGTCCTAATTCTTCAGTCCTAAGACTTAGATTCAGTCTTTTCTGGAAAAGTATAAAGGTGTAGTTTTAAAATTAACTTGCACTCAACAAACTTACTGGGTTTTTTAATCCTTTTTTTTTTTTTGTATTGTGTCTTCCACCAACAGTCTTGATTTCATATTTAAAATACTAATTCTAAGACATGGGGAAATTTTTCTAGATTATCCATGCAGAACTTTTTCCTCTCGTATGAAATTTCATCACCCCTGCTGGGCTGGTTATATCTGACATTTAAGTCCTCAATGAAGCTAATGAACCTTATATTTTATTGATTAAGTTAGTTATCTGTATTAGGAGTTTTTTGGAGCTATTATTTCCCCTGAGTCAATTTATTTTTTTTCTCAGATAAGTGCATGCAAACTCTGTTAAGGCCCTGGGAGGCACTGAAGTTCACATTTGTCAGCCTGTATTACTCAACTGGCTTTTCCAGTAAGAGTGGCAAGTATACATTTCACTATTGCATACCTAGAAAAACTGAGGACAGACTTCAAGGCCTGAATGACCGCCATTAGAAATTAATATAAGTGAGGGGGTTTTAATAGAAATTCCTTAGACCTGTCCCTGCAGGAATAAAAAGAAGCATTTCAAGTAATTTGATTTTGTCATACATGCCCTCTTATTAAAGTTATAACTCACCATCCTGAAGCAGTTTTTTCTGCCATCCTTAGCAGCAGACTGAAAACTCTCCTTTTTGTAGAAACTTATGGTTTACTGTAGCCTGTTTAAACTCAAGCTTTACTTGTTCCTCTCAGGCCTGACTTCACCATTTACAAACCTACCATCTTCCTGCTTCCACTTAAATGGCTTCAAAAGTGACCACATGAATTCAGGAAAGAAAAATCATTCTAGGGCAATACTAGACTGCACAAACCACCTCTGAAGAAGTCCTTGAACCCCCAGCTGCTGATAATGAGTGAAAATGCCAGAGGGAGGATGTCTGTTGCTCTTGTTTTTACAGCCTTGCTGGCTTCAGAGGCTGTCAGACACAGAGCAGTGGGCTGGCCCCGGGCAGACCTTAGACCTGACACTGGGCATCTGCTATTATGCAGTTAAATATTTCTTTACCTGCTTTCTTCATGAAATGTTCCGTTTTCAGTTTCAGAGCTCCCATATTCAGAACAGCACCTCTTCATTTCACAGAGGGGGCAAACCAAGTTCTTGACAGCTACAGTATAAATATTCCCTATTAGCACAGATTCCCACCCTTGGGAGGCTGTGTAGAGATGTAGAATGCTGCAGTCTTTCATGCAGCACATGCGAGGAGTTTATTGCACTGATGTTTCAGCAGGATGGGCAAGAATTTGAAACCAAGAGAGACCAACCTGTACTTTGATTAGAAACCAAAGTGGGAATCATCGTTGTCTTCTTTGGCGGCAGAACAAGGCCAGCACTAATAACGTGTACTTCTAATACTCTCATGGTGCCTGATCAGTCAATAGCTCTGCACATCTAAAGAGCTGGGGACCTTCTGGAGTGGTGGAAAATAGGTGTGCTTCAAATTCAGGTGTGTGTGTTTGTGCTTATTTTTTTTTCTTCTTCCTCCTTCTTCTCTTTCTCTGTAGAAGACATGAAGAAAAAAAAAAAAAAACCAGCAGCCAACGGGCAAGTATCACATTTCAAGATCTTTGTAAGCGCTGCTACCAAGACAATCTAGAGGAAAGATGAAAAACATGTGTTTAAGCTTCTCCATTGCTTGTGAAAGTAATAAAAAAGTAAAATGATATGTCTTTTCTAGTATTCGGTTTAGTCTTGTAAATTTTGATCACAGCAATGAACGGTTTTGACATAATTCACTTTAGAGAGAGTTTTTTTGCATTTTATTTTATGTGCTTAGACTAAAGGCACACTTCCCATAATCAAACTAAATATCATCATTCTGTGTATTTTGCTTAGGGCACCTGTACCTGTAGTGATGAAATGAAACTCTTCTGGTGTATAAATGGGTTGCTTTCTTTGGGTACAAGAGGAGATTTACCTGTAGCTTATGGGAGAAAATAAAGGAAATGAGACTTTTTTTCTCATTATTTGTATTGCCTCAACTGAGGTTATCTTGGGAACCAGCAGCCCTTGAAGAAGAGTGGTTCAGACTCCCAGACAGCATCATTTAAAACTGCAGCAGATGGGGGTTCAAGAATAAGAGTATGGTACATAACCAAAGCAAAAACCATGAAAGAAACCAAGGGCTGAAATTTAAGTAACTTGTGTATGTATCCTAACCTACTGAATGCTGTTTTGTAGAAAATAAAAAAAAAGAATCCTCCAAAATTGAAAATTTGAAACAAGGCCAACAGAAATGTACAGGCAAGGGAAAAAGCATTTTTCCCCTGGTCGTTCAGATCACTGTCTCCATACTAACGTAATTTTAGCAGCTGACTGAGCTGTGGGATGCTCCAGAGCCAGTGATGTGGCATCTTGACAGCCCTTGGCACTCTCTAAGACTCTTCAGTGAATGTGACCCAGCTAAGCCTGGCAAACAGCACTGACATTTGATTTCACACGCAATGTATAGGGGAGGCTGTGTGCGTATTCTCTTTTCTAGGAAAATGATTTTATGACTTTGCAGGCTTTAATACATATGATGAGCAACAGGAACACAACATTAATAAACAGGCATCTGTCATCATCTGAAAATTGTTACTGCATCTTCTGCAGTGTTCTCTTTTGTTTTCTTCAAGACAATATTTACATCTAATAGTAGCAACTAATGGTTGTAAAAAGACGAATGGACGGATTTTTACTATGACTGCGGAGGAGCAAAAAGGAATGAAAGAAAGAGAGACCATATGTGTAGTATATTTGTTGTTACAGCTTGCACTGATTAAAACTGTGTTTGTCGTATTATACATCATTGTACTGTAGTTGTAGTAAATGTTCCTTGTAATGCATTTTCAAGTACAAAAATTGCCTCAGAAAAGAGCGTTTAGGAAACTAATTCTATTGAAACCAATGAAGTGTTGACACATTGCCTGATGTGGATTTGTTTAAGGAGGCACATTTTAGGTTATAAAAGTACAGTCCTTAAGGCAAAAATCAGTGACTGCTTGGTATAGTGACTGAGAGAACACTGCAACAGTATGTTCAGCAAGAAACCCCTCATTAATCCTTTCCTGTAATTCTACCCTATTCACCTTCCCCCTTGCCTGACTCAATAGAATTTAAAACATGCTGTCAGCACAGTAACTAACCCAGAACCCATTCATTACTCAGTCAAGGCATTTGAAATGTTTGCTGATTTGTCCATGAATGGGAACACAGTGTAAATCTGGACTGAGGAGAGCTTTTTTCCCCTTGTCAGTTTAATTGCTCCTGTGTGATGTGTTCAAGTGTTAGGAATCATCGGGGGTTTTGACACCCTTGTCTGTTTGAACTGCCATAGCATTTCACTGCACCCAGCCCCCGAGAAAACCCGAATGTTTGCAGCTGAGAGGAAATATGCACCACTTACTAAAAGCTGCTTATTAGCATCAAACTGGGCCACTGGCACTCCCAGCAAACTTCTGGCGCCTGAAGCCTCTTCTAGAATTAAACATAAAAAAGCAGGCTTCCTACTGCATCCTAAAAAGCGCTCCAATGTGACAGAATTAAGCAGTGTAATGATTAGAGGAGGAGACAATTAATTCAGTGACTGAGCTGTTGACAGAAGGATGCACGCTACAATTTTATACGACTTGTGTTGAATGGACAAAAAAGGCAAACAGCAATTTGTAGGGTATTTAGGTGGTCCCTAGTAACTACTTCCTCAGCAAACGGCCTCTCTAAACTCAACGACCAGCAACGAGGTTGCAAGGAAGTTGCCCAAATGGACTCTCAAGAAAATGTATGTGTGTCAGTCGTTTCCTTGACACACCAGCGCTGTTTGGGGCTGGCATATAAGAAGGGCAACAGGGGACGCCTGGATATCGGTGGTGAAGCTCAGAGGGCTGCTCCTTTTGGCAACACTGTGCCAGGTTTTTGTGTGTATCCTACCTCACGTGTAGCAGTCTTTGTTAACTGGTGGAAGCTCTGGCTGTTTGTTGCTTTGCCATCAGCAAGAGGGAGGGGAGGGGGCAGGCAAGTTGCCATTTCTATTTTTGGTCAAATAATTAGCTGATTCAAGAGAACTTTGCCTTCTTTGGCCCCTCCACTCCTTTACTCTCCCTCATAAATATTTCTCATTTTTTTTTACTACAGCTCTTGCACAGAAAGCCTGTCTTTACGCTCTATGTAACACTGTGAGCTTTGCTACCTACGGTACAGTGGTGTTCACACACACGTATCCACATGCAGCCCTCAGCCTGCAATATTGGCATTGTCCGACATCAATTGCTCACACAAACCGCACTGCACCAATGGATCATCAAGACAAGCCAAAAAATGCGATGCTGCCGATAGACCAAATAAATCATGGGGGTAATTCCTCGCACCTCAGGGGAACTCCTCCCAGGCTGAACGTGACTCAAAATCTAAAAGTCCTCTCTAGCATGGCACAAAATCAGCAGCCAGGCTCTCAGCTGCCTAAACACACATAACTCTGAGGTTGGTAGGATGAGACACTGCCTAAACACACATAATTGAGATTTTTGCCTCACCTGCCCTGACAGTGGGTGCTTTGGGCTGCAGAGATGCTTTTCCCTCTTGAGCCTGGGGTCCTGACGCTGCTTTCATAAATCTCTCCCTATCAGGCAACTGCGAAAGAGATTTCTGATGAATCTCTCCAGCTAATGCCTGCCTAACTTTCAGTGCAAAAGAGGCACTACTTCCGTTAATTATTGTCAAGCCCCATGCTAAGGAGTTTTTGCACTGCAGTTTAGGGTTTCATGCTGATCCAGTTGACATAGCTTGGATCAATTTGACCCGCTACTGCAGTTGTTCTCCTTTGATCCAGGGCGGTTTGTAATTTGACCCATTCAGATGACTTTCTTATAATAGCCCTAGCAGACAAAACCAAATCAACTCCATTTATCTTAATGGGCTTTTTTTCAGACATGAGGCCTTGCCGATCTTTTGTACAGAAGAAAAAGGAATCTGTGTATCTGATGGGCTTTGAAATACCATCTGGTGTTTAATGTTATTGTGCTCTGTTCTCATAGTGCTGTGCTGAATCATATCTTAAAAGTTCAACAAGCATTCACTCACAGCCACCATTCAATACAATTGTGTCATTATCAAAGATTCGGATTTACCAAACGCAGCCTGCAAACAAAGCAGATTTTACAGACGCTTCTCCCTGAGGCCCTGCTAGCTGAGAGGAGTCTTCAAGTGTGAAGCCTGTGTGCCTTACATCTTTAGCTGCCATTGGGATGCACAGTAATCCTGTTTAACCTCTAAAATTATTGTTTGAGACGTAATCATAGGTGTTACAAGAACAGGAAGGGCTTTTATTAGGGATGTGTGAATCTCCTACAGGCTGAGCTTTTGAGATTCTACCTATTTAGAGGTCACTAAACTAGATTTCAAAACACCCTGCACCTCTCCTCTTGAAATGATGCTTCAGCTTTTTTGGTACTTTTCTATTTATTCAGTATTTACAGTATTTCAGGGAAAACTAGAAAAAAAAAAAAACAAAAAAAAAACCAAAAAAAACCCAGGCTTGTAATTCATTTTCTATCTGAAGAAGCTTGTGTTATACACGGAAAACAGGAAAACAGCTCTCCCTCCCAAATAAGATTATCCACCAACAGGTGACCTACATATGATAGACAGCATATGTATCTTTAAATGTTTTTCTCTGCTCCTGCCTTTTTTTTTATTATTTTTGTTTTAGCAGTCTCTGGGTGGAATCTTGGCTTCCTTGAAGCTGGTGGCTCAGTGCCCAGTGACTTCAATAGGGTCAGGATTTCACCTTCTGTGTATTTAGTTTTCCACTCGGTTTACTCTGAACTCCATTTTTCTTTGCTTTTTTTTTTTTTTCTGTGCCCTGTGTCTGCTTCTTTCATTCTTTCTTCCCCTTCCCCCATCTTTACTGAAGCACGATGTGAACCAAAGGACTCCTCAGATGAACTTGCAACCTGTCATCTCAAAGGAGTTATTTCACAAGCTAGAAACCCAAAATTCTAATCCTGATTTTTAATAAAAATGTATGTCTATCATGTTTCTTTCATTGTACACATGGTCTTCCTATACTTATATTTTTCTACGTAAATAGACGTAATGTGTTTTAATAACTTCTTTAACTTAGAATATATGTCAATCAAGCAAATAATTTTCTTCCACATTAGTTGTTTAAAAATGCTAATGCCCTTTGTGCAAGTAATTATCAATTAATCTTTTAAAGGTACTTTAATTCCTGATCTCGTGCTTAGGGCTTTCAGAAAAACAATACGGTATTCTGTTTTTATTTAACAATGATTGGAATGCTTTTGTATGAGACACAACTGTGGAGCATTTTTTGCATAATATTCATGAACTAACTATTTCCCCCAAAATGCATTTTTGCTTTTATACCTCAGCGAACAGCTCTGTTTGAGTAAATGATCCATCCTTGACTCATTGTGTATACAGAGAGAAGATCTGCCTTTGATTGTTGTTTTAATAAACTGGAAGTCTGCCAATGTTCTCTGGGAAGAGGAAGAGAGCATTAATGATAGCACTGTGAAGCTCGTCCTTGTTTGGTCTTACACTAAATTTAACCCTCACTGGTCATTTTTCTCATACTGAAATGGCTACTCAGGCTAGTCAAAAAGCACAGAGTAATAACTGCCATGATTTGGCAGCGAGAAACTTTTACAAGTGCCAAATGTGGCATGTTTTAAATTCTTCTTATGGCACTTAGAGGACGGTGATTAATGAGTTTGTTATCTATCAAAAAGCTTCAGTTCGTGTTATCTATCAAAATGCTTCTCTCATGCTGCCTGGTGCGGGACAGGATTTATGGTAAAGAAAAACCTGCCATCCGTCCATAATATCTAAATCTATCAACTTCACACATTCATGCAAATAATGTTAAAGGATAGATCTGCAGCTATCTGGAGATTAAAAAAAAAAAAAAAAAAGAAAGAAAGAAAGAGAGAAAGAGAAACTGCCCAAACAGTGTTCATAAAAAACATGAAGTTATTTCCTTCCAGCTTCCTGAGTTACTGAGTGTTCTCTTCCTAGCACCAATTTCTTATTAAAAATAAAACAAGAAATTGCCAATGGACTTTGTTAGTAATGCTCAGTAATATTTTTTTTTATTGTTTTATTTTATTCTGTGGTTCTCTGGAAGTCATCTCTAACATATCTGATAAGGGTCACAGATTTGTATACAGAAAACTCATAGTTGCTCTGCTTTGTTCTCCAGCTCTTATGCTTTCATAGAGAAACCCGCCTGCACCTTGCATACAGCATGCTTCTCTCCATCTGTCAGGCAGGGAATCCTCCGTATGAGAGCAGCAAATGCAGGAAGAGGAGAGGAACATATGGCCTGTCTTGGTCCTCCCGCCCCTCCCCCTGTTACCTTGTGATTGCTGTCTCTCATGCATTTACATTTTTAAAGCAATCCGTGTAATGCTTTATCAATCTTAGAACACTAGCTAGGGATTGCAGACATGCCAGTTTCTGCCATGTAGTATACATTACATCACGGTGACTGCCCAAAAGGAGGGGGGCTGCTTTATGTCTCCCTACCTAGTAGGGAGAGAATCAGGCTTATTCCTTCTGTTTCATGATTAATTTAACCTTTGTGCTTTTGAGATTTATGAGAGCATGAAATGGGCATAATAGCAGATTTTTTGAGCTCCTAATAACTTGCATAGTGCAGCCAACAGAGGTTTCTGAGATAAGAACATGTCTTTTCAGAAAAATAGTGTTTGTCACTTGCTATGATTTCTGTTCAGTTTCCCACTCATGCAGAAAGCTGGCTTACACATCATGCTGTAACCTCAGGTTCACCAATGAGATCAACAACGGTAACTTGATAAATTTGTGTCCTTCTTCCCCTTTGCCATGTTTGCTCACATCATTGCCAAGTTATCAACCAATATCCACAAAAAGTTCATTACTGAATAGACAGCTTGATTTTTTTGTTGTAGTAAGCACAAACACAAGCAACAGCTCCCTCAGGAAGACAAAAATGTGTTTATTTTTTCCAAGATCGTTCGATGTAATCAAATTAAGTGAAATTATATCCTTGGGCCTAATTCCAACCACCCATTGGTACAGATGCTTCAACCATTATTAAGGTCAGCGCGAGTTCCGTGTTTGGGGATTTATGCTATTAAGGCTCAGAGTGACCAAATGCCAGAAATTTCATGTTGGTTTTTTTTTTTTAAAGCTATTCATTATGTTTGTTATTCGTTAGAATTAACCTATCATGTTGCTAAAATTTACTCACTTACAAACAGTCCAGGAGGTTTATGGAGGGTGATGGAAGCAACTTTTTGAATCCTAGATGTGCCAACCAAGGGTGGTGCTCTCCCGGATTTGTTGCTCATAGACAAGAAGAAACTGGTTGGTGTTCTTGTCTTAAGGATTTCTGGAAAGGAGGGTGATTACTTCTTGGCTTAAAAAAATGACATACTAAAAAGAACTTGGCATATTTGCTTGCGGAAATATGTAATTGCTTAGCTACTGCAACAAAGTAAGCCTACCAGGGAAGATGCCTTACTAGACCTACTGCTCACAAACAGAGAAGGACTAGTAGGAGATGTGGTGGTCGGAGGTCGTCTTGGGTTTTGTGATCATGAAATGGTCAAGTTTTCAATTCGTAGCGATGTAAGGAGGGGGGTTAGCAAAACCTCCACCTTGGACTTCCAGAGGGCAGACTTTGACTTGTTCAGGACACTGGTTGAGAGAGTCCCTTGGGAGACAGTCCTGAAGGGCAAAGGGGTCCAGGAAGGCTGGACGCTCTTCAAGAAGGAAATCTTAAAGGTCCAGGAGCAGGCTATCCCCAAGTGTCGCAAGTCTAAAGGGCAGGGAAAATGGCCAGCCTGGATGAATAAGGAGCTTCGCATGGGACTTAGGAATAAAAGGAGGGTTTACCACCTTTGGAAGAAGGGACAAGCAACTCAGGAGGAGTACAGAGATCTCGTTAGGTTATACAGAGAGAAAATCAGGAAGGCAAAAACCCAGCTGGAGCACAAGTTGGCCACTAACATTAAGGACAACAAAAAAAGCTTTTATAAATACACCAGCAAAAAGAAAGCCAGGGAGAATCTCCATCCCTTACTGGATGCGGGGGGGAAAGTTGCAACCAATGACAAGGAGAAGGCTGAGATGCTTAATGCCTTCTTTGCCTCCGTCTTCAATAGTCAGACCAGCTATTCCCAAGGTGCTCAGCCTCCTGAGCTGGAAGATAAGGATGGAGAGCAGAACAACCCACCCATAATCCAGGAGGAAGTAGTCAGTGATCTGCTTCTGCACCTAGACGTACATAAGTCTATGGGGCCGGATGGGATTCACCCAAGAGTACTCACGGAGCTGGTGGGAGAGCTCACCAAGCCTCTCTCCATCATTTATCAAAAATCCTGGTCAACAGGGCAGGTGCCAGATGACTGGAGGGTGGCGAATGTGACGCCCATCTAGAAGAAGGGTCGGAAGGAGGATCCGTGGAACTACAGGCCTGTCAGCCTGACCTCAATACCAGGAAAGATCATGGAGAGGACCATCTTGAGTGAGCTCTCACGGCAAGTGCAGGGCAGCCAAGGGATCAGGGCCAGTCAGCATGGGTTTAGGAAAGGGAGATCCTGCTTAACCAACCTGATCTCTTTCTACGACCATGTGACCCGCCTTCTGAATGCGGGGAAGGCTGTGGACGTTGTCTCTCTGGACTTTGGTAAGGCCTTTGACACCGCCCCCGACAGCATTCTCCTGGAGAAGCTGGCGAATCATGACATAGACAAGTGTACTCTTCGCTGGGTTAAAAACTGGCTGGATGGCCGTGCCCAGAGAGCTGTGATTAATGGGTTGAAATCCTCTTGGTGGCCGGTCACCAGTGGTGTCCCTCAGGGGGCCAGTTTTGGGGCTGGTTTTGTTTAATATCTTTATCAATGATCTGGATGAGGGGATTGAGTGCACTCTCAGTAAATTCGCAGACGACACCAAACCAGGTGGGAGTGTTGATCTGCTTGAGGGTAGGAAGGCTCTACAGAGGGACCTGGACAGGTTGGATTGATGGGCCAAGGCCAACTGTATGAGGTTTAATAAGGCCAAGTGCCAGGTCCTGCATTTTGGTCACAACAACCCCAAGCAACGCTACAGGCTTGGGGAAGAGTGGCTGGAAAGCTGCCCAGCAGAAAAGGACCTGGGGGTGCTGCTGGACGGCCAGCTTAACATGAGCCAGCAGTGTGCCCAGGTGGCCAAGAAGGCCAACAGCATTCTGGCTTGCATCAGGAATAGCGTGGCCAGCAGGAGCAGGGAAGTGATGGTGCCTCTGTACTCGGCACTGGTGAGGCCTCACCTCGAGTCCTGTGTTCAGTTCTGGGCCCCTCTCTACAAGAGGGACATTGAAGTGCTGGAGCGTGTCCAGAGGAGAGCTACCAGGCTGGTGAGGGGTCTGGAGACCAGGTCATATGAGGAGAGGCTGAGGGAGCCGGGCATGTTTAGCTTGGAGAAGAGGAGGCTGAGGGGAGACCTCATTGCCCTCTACAACTACCTGAAAGGAGGTTGTAGAGAGGTGGATGTTGGCCTCTTCTCCCAGGTGAATAATGACAGGACCAGAGGAAATGGTCTGAAGCTGCGGCAGGGGGTGGTTAGATTAGATATTAGGAGGAATTACTTTACTGAAAGAGTGGTCAGGCACTGGAACAGCCTGCCCAGGATGGCTGAGTCACCATCCCTAGAGTTATTTAAGAAACGTCTAGATTTGGCGCTTCAGGGCATGCTCTAGTGGCAGAGATTGTAGGTTGTTTGGTTGGACTCGATGATCTTAAGGGTCCTTTCCAACCATGAAGATTCTGTGATTCTGTGAAATGCAAGGAACTAGTCAAGCATGAGAAAAAAAGGACGTCTAAGGAGCTTGACATCTAAAGTGCCTTAATGGGTGTAATTAAGTCTAAATAGTCTTAGCTACTTTCTCAAATGTGTAATGAAAAGGGTGAAATAACATCCCTAGAAGTTCTTGTTTTCTAAAGTGAAAACCAGAAAAGTTCAGAGAGACTAATTACATTACAATAGCAATATTTTTATTGAAGTAGATTTATGTACTGCTGGTGTTCTCTCCCGTGCCCTGATGATAGCAGTTGCATTCCCTTCCAGCATTCTTCCTCCTCCACTTTCCATAGTCTTTATTGAATGCCTCCATCTTGTTTAAACAACACGGCACTTAACCCTTGTTTGATGTCGGGATTGTAAGGTTGCTGAAATTACCACTAGGAGGATATGAGATTGTGTATGGATATGTGTTCAAAACTTTTAACTTCAGAATTATTCACCCAAGTAACTGAGTTGCAGTCAGTTAAACTTACAATAAATGTTCTGCTTGAAAGCTCTGATTAAATTAATAATAATTGACCCAATATATTAGAAATGATGCATATAATGTTCTAATGCTGTTTTGTTAGGGTTATATGATATCTAAAATGTGGCCTTTTCCCTAGTTAGATGTGTGTCTAGATCTTATAGATTAATTTTAAATTGTGTATTCCATTGTGTATATGGCAGGTGGTTAAAGAGCATGAAGATAAGGAGAAATATGGATATCTTTGCCTGAATGCTATGGGGTGTTTGGCAACTGATCTGGAGAGCAAAGAGTTGGTTGACTTCCATCATCCCTCATGTGTGACTGTTCACGTTGTCTTGTGAGAGGGAAAAGAGGTTTGCTGCTAAGCAAAGCTGTCATTCCAGGACCTTGCGGAGGAGGTCCTTCCCTTCCAACTCCCTTTTCTCTGTCAAATCTCCCTCATCTTCAAGAGAACAACCTTTTAAGTCAGTTGCAGAAGTGACATCATATGTCATGAGAAGCCTGAGTTGAGACCTTGCAAATTATAGTGGTCTGAATGGAAATTAACAGGATCAAATAACCTGTTCAGGTGAAACAAAGGAAAAGAAATTTATTCCTTTCTAAGAGGGGAACAATAAAACACCTGAACTAAATAACAGAGATGAAGGTTGCTTTGCATCATCTGTTAGCTAAGACGTGGGTTCTGCTTTATGTCAGCTTTCATGCTTGAGTGTTCCATTTTTATCCAGTTTCTATTTTCAATTAAAAATGAAAAAGTAAGAAAAAGTAGAGTGAAATTAATTTTGCAAAACAGGTTCTGCGGAGTTTGTGTTTCGCAAAGAACAGGAAACACAAAGAAAGCTCAAGAACAGATTGCAACTGCTATTCAAAAGCCTGTAAGGCCACAGCTTGCCATACACACAACAAAAACATTTCACACCAAAGGGGAACAGAGAAAAGGTGCACTAATGTAGCTTTTACGCTCTTTGCTAAGTACTCCGATATGCGGGAAAGACCATGATTCCTGACATTGGCCCACTCCCACAGTGCTGTACCTTGCTGGTATCACTTAGCCTTATGAAATATGTGGTGTATAAATGTTTATCAATCTACACATAAATTCTCTGATGTTTCATAGGCAGACATGTCACTTATAAGGGAAAAGAAGAAGTATTTTCCTCCCTCAGACTTTGCTTTTCCTTCCCCACCAGCTAAGTTTAAAGAAATCAAATAGAACACCTTCTCCCTATTGTTTAGCTGTTCATTTTAAATTGCCTGCTCCTCTGCTTGCTACTATTCAAACCTCCTGAAATGATTAATTTTATGCTCCCTACATCTGTGGCTAATGCACCTAGAAGACTTTACTTCTGACAGCTACAAGAGGATGTATCAGAGCTGAAGCAAACAGATCGCAAAAGTAAGTAGGCAGAGAACCCAGTATTTGGTTTCATGGTGGACCCAGTCTTCTGATGGACTGGTGAGGTGGGAAGGCAGCTGTGTTGCCAGTCAGACTCTCAAAGGAGAAAAATGTTAAGGAACAGGGAGGAATCAGATAATTAAATAAATAAATAATTGCTTAATGTCAGAAGTTGTCTAGACTTGAGTGGCTTCTTTTGTTTTCTGCTTTTCCTCACGCTTTGAAACACTATTTTACTCCTGATGAACTCTCCATTGCAGGAAACTCTCAATATGAATTCCACATCATTGTTTGCTAGAATATTTCAGCCCTTGTTTTAGTTAGGGTGGGGGTTATTATAGTGTGGATGCTGCAAAAGAACATGGAACAATTCTAAAATATTGTAATTCAGTCGTTGAGGAAAAGGTGCTTTTTTGTAAATGCTATTTTCCTAACCTGCTTTTGATTAATTGCTGATAATTTATCTAGCTTTGGACAGTGCACATGAAGAAA
The DNA here is from genome assembly GCF_964199755.1 of Larus michahellis. Taxonomy (NCBI): domain Eukaryota; kingdom Metazoa; phylum Chordata; class Aves; order Charadriiformes; family Laridae; genus Larus; species Larus michahellis. Next base: position 66,393,742 of record NC_133930.1, read on the forward strand.
ATAATTATCCTTAGCAGCTCTAAGAAATCCTTCTTAAATAAGTATGACAGCATATGTGAGGACTCGTGGTTAGCTCACTAACACAGGACCTGAGAATCCTATTTTGAGTCCTTCCCTTCGCTCTATATAGTTTGTGATATTCAGCAAGTCACTAAATCCTCATTACCACCTGAGAAATCACCAACCTGAGGGTAGAGAAAGTAGAAAGGTCTCTGGGAAAGAGTTCAGTGTCACCTCCTCCTAAAAATGGGCTGCACAGCTCAGGTTGTTACCCACACTGCCACATCGTGTTCCTGGCTTGGTCTCTGTTAGCAGTGATTCCTAATGCAGTGTAAACTTGTCTTCATTGCTGTCTGACACGTGTCTGTGTGTGTAAGGTGTAAATCTTGACAGATGCACTAGGCAGCAAAGACATTTGTCTCTATTTCATTTTCCACTGCATATTTCTTTCCAGAAAAATATGACTTCTGCTTCTTCTCATTCAGTTGCCTATTAGGTTGGCAGTAGCACAGCAGGGAAGATTCTTCACTCCTCAGTTTCTCAGTTCATAATGACGATGACTGTTCTTTCCTAGAATTAAATTTTCCCGCACTTCCCACAGCACGAAGAACAAGAATTTATCCTGAGGAAGAAATTTTGGAGCAATTTAGCCTAAGCCAGCTCTGTGTGCAATAACAGTTGGAGTTACTAGAGGGACTGCGGAAGCTTGTGATGGGGAGAGGGACAGACAGGAGAGCCTCAAGTTTACAAGCCCTAGTACACATGGGAGACTTCAAACACCCCAGTATCTGCTGGAAGAACAACACAGTTGGGCATAAGCGATCCAGGAGGTTCTGGAGTGCATCAACAACAATGACCCAAGTGATAAAGAAGTCAACAAGGAGGGTGCTCTGCCGAACCTCAAACATACCAAGAGGGAGGAATTATCTGGGGTTTTGAATGTCGAAGGCAGTGACTGTGAGATGGTGGAGTTCAGGATCCTGAGAAGAGGGAACAGGGCAAAAAGCAAGATGATAACACTGGTCTTCAGGAGAGCAAATTTCAGCCTCCTCGAAGATCTGATCTGCTTGATAACAGATCCAATGGGATAAGGCCCTGCAGTGAAGAGGGGCCCTGGTTAATATTGAGGGATCACCTCCTCCAAACTCAGAGCAATCTATCCCAATGAGCACAAGTCAGGCAAAAATGCCAGAAGGCCTGTGTGGATGAACAAGGATCTCCTGACAAAACTCAAACACAAAAAGGAAGCATTCGGAAGATGGAAGCAGGGACAGGTAACCTGGGAGGAATAGAGACATGGTCTGAGCATGCAGGGAAAAGATTAGGAAAGCTAATGCCCAACCGGAATTGAATCTTGCCAGAGGTGTCAAAAACCAAGGTCTTCTGTAAGTACATAGATGACAAAAGGAGAGCCAGGGAAAATGTGGGCCCACTGCTGAATGAGAAGGGAGACCCGGTGACACATTACACTGAAAAGGCTGAGGTACTGAATGCCTTTTTCAGCTCAGTCTTTACTAGCAAGACCGACCTTCAGGAATCCCAGGCCCCAGTGACCTGGGAAAGTCTGGAGCAAGGAAGACATATCCTTGGTGGAAAAGAATCAGGTCAGGGAATGCTTAAGCAGACTGGACATATATGTCTGTCAGACCTGATGGGATGCACACACAAATGCTGAGGGACCTGGCAGATGTCACTGCAAGGCCACTCTTGAAAATCTTTGATCAGTCATGGTGATTGGGAGAAGTGCCTGAAGACTGTAGGAAAGATGATGTCACTCATATCTTCAAGAAAGCCAAAAAGAAGGACCCAGGGAACTACATGCCAGTCAGCCCTACCTCCATCCCTGGGAAAGTGATGGAGCCGCTCACCCTGGAAACCATTTCCAGGCACATTAAAGACAAAAAACATCATCAAGTGTGGTCAGCATGGCTTCACCAAGGGGAAATCATGTTTGACCAACTCAATAAACTTCTATGATGAAATGACTGGCCTACTAGATGAGGGGACAACAGTGTATATTTTTAACCTGGGCTTCACTAAGGCTTTCAACACATGGGATCCTCATAGAGAAGCTGTTGAGGTATTGACTGAATGACCAGGCACTGAGGTGGATTGAAAACTGGCTGAATCGCTTGGCCCAGAGGGTGGTGATCAGTGGCACAAAGTCTCGTTGGAGGGCAGTGACCAGTGATGTACCCCAGGGGTCAACATTGGGTTTAGTTCTGTTTGATGTCTTCATTAGTGACCTGGTCCACTGCTGGGCTCCCCAGTACAAGAGAGACATGGACATACTGGAGAGATCCCAATGAAGAGCCACAAAGATGATGAGGGGACTGGACCATCTCTTACATAAGGAAAGACTGAGAGAGCTGGGACTGTTCAGCCTAGAGAAGAGAAAGCTCAGGGGGTTCTCATCAATGTTTATAAATACCTGCAGGGAGGGCATAATGGTAACAAGAGACAAGGAGAAGGATGAGGTACTCGGCAACATTTTTGTCTCAGTCTTCACTGGCAATGTCTCTTCCCACACCTCTCCAGTGGATGGACCTCAAGGTAGGAACTGGAGGAGTAAGTTACCTGCCACTGTAAGAGAAGCTCAGGTTCAAGACCACCTGAGGAACCTGAACATACATAAGTCTACAGGACCTCACAAGATGCATCCCAGAGTCCTGAAAGAACTGGCTGATGTAGTTGCCAAGCCACTCTCCAAGACATTTGAAACTTCATTGCAGTCAGGTGAAGTCCACAGTAATGGGAAAAAGGGAAAAATCACATGCATTTGTAAAAAGGGTAGAAAGGAGGACCCTGGGAAATACTGACCTGTCAGACTCACCTCTGTGCCTGGGAAGATCATGGAACAGATCCTCCTAGAAGCTATGCTAAGGCACTTGGAGGACAGGGGGGTGATACGAGACAGCCAGCATGGCTTCACCAAGGGCAAGTCCTGCCTGACCAACCTCATGGCCTTCTATGATGGAGTGACTACATCAGTGGACAAGGGGAGAACTATTGATGTCATCTATCTGGACTCCTGTAAGGCCTTTGACACAGTCCCCACAACATCCTCCTCGCCAAATTGGAGAAAGATGGATTTGATGAATAGACTATTCAGCAGAGAAGAAACTGGCTGGATGTTCACATGCACAGTGTAGTAGTCAATGGCTCAATATCTGGATGGAGATCAGTGGTGAGTGGTGTTCCTCAGCAATCCATATTTGGACCAGTACTGTTTAATGTCTTCATTGTGTCTTCAAGTGCACCCTCAGAAAGTTTGCGGATGATACCAAGATGAGTGGTGCAGCTGACACAACTGAGGGATGGGACGCCATTCAGAGGGACTTGGACAAGCTCAAGAAGTGGGCTTGTGTGAACCTCTTGAGGTTCAACAAGGTCCAGTGCAGTTTCCTGCACCTGGGTCGGGGCAACCCCCGGTATCAATACAGGCTGGGGACGAAGGGATTGAGAGCAGCCCCTGCTGAGGACTTGGGGGTACTGGTGGGTGAAAACTGACATGAGCCAACAATGTACGCTCACAACCCAGAAAGTCAACCATATCTTTAGCTGCACCAAAAGAACCGTGGCCAGGAGGTCAAAGGAGGTGATTCTGCCCCTCTACTCTGCTCTCTTGAGACTTCACTTGAAGTATTGAATCCAACTCTGGAGACCTCAGTACAAGAAAGACATGGACCTGTTGGAGTGGGTCCAGAGGAGGACCACAAAAATGATCAGAGGGATGGAACATCTCTCCTACGAAAAAAGGCTGAGAGAGTTGGGATTGTTCAGCCTGGAGAATAGAGTGTTTCAGGGACACCTTATTGCAGTCTTTCAGTACTTAAAGGAGGGTCATAAGGAAGATGGGGACACGCTTTTTAGCAGGGCCTGTTGCAATAGAACAAGGGGTAATGGCTTTAAACTGAAAGAGGGAAGATTCAGACTAGATATAAGGAAAAATTTTTTTTACAATGAGGGTAGTGAAACACTGGAACAGGTTGCCCAGAGATGTGGTAGATGCCCCATCCCTGGAAACATTCAAGGTCAGGTTGGACAGGGATCTGAGCAACCTGATCTAGTTGAAGATGTACCTGCTCATTGCAGGGGGTTTGAACTAGATGACCTTCCAACCCAAACCATTCTACAATTATATGGAAAAACACAGGAGTCAGGCTCTTTTAGGTTATGCCGGATAACAGGATGAAAGGCAATGGGCACAAACTGAAACACAAGAGGTTTCCTCTGGACATCAGGAAACACTTTTTTGCTCTGAGGATAACTGACTACGGGAGCAGGTTACCCAGAGGAGCTGTGGGGTCTCCATCCTTAAAGATATTCTGGACATGATCCTGGGCAACTGGCTTTATGTGGCCCTGCTTGAGCAGGGAGGTTGGACCAAATGACCTTCAAAGTTTCCTCCCAGTATCAACCATTCTGTGATTCGATAAGAGCAGCAGCCGTAATTATTACCTCTTCTTCAGAATATGCCTCATTTGCAAATTAGTAAAACTGCTTTAATAGAAATAGAGGGCTGTAACATCATATTTGCAAGTGACACGCAGCTGTAATTTTGCAAGCAGGTATGGTACTTGTGTTCCATATGTGTATTTCTAGCAAGCAGCAATCATGCAATCAAACATGGTTTGAGATAGATTTTAACCATTTATGGCTTGCTATTTATACTGAGCTGTTTTGAAATTCTAAATTCAAGCTTAATATGTAAGATATTTTAAATAATTGATAATGTGCTTAAATAATTAATCACTAGAAAGATACTTTTTCACAGAGAGGGTGCATCTATTTACATTCCACAGTGCTTGAGGAAAGATGGTAGTTGCCTTTGAATTACTATGATACTTGTCTGTGGTGACTTGCAGGAATCTTCACAGGAGCAAATGGCATTAAAAGGTGCTCCCCACTGATTCAGTGTCAGTGAATAGCATGGAGCACCACTGTCATAGAGAGTTGAAAGGTGTATATTAGGGCATAGGCACTACAGATGCACCTCTCCTCTTCTTCCATTGATGGAACAAAGAATTAACCATTGGGGAGATCATCTGAAGAAGGGAAGCCTCACCTCACCTTCTACCCCCACATCCTCAGCTTGGAAATACTTTTTGCTCATAAATACCTTTCTTATTCTTCAGGGTGCTGAAGGTCTGCTGATGGCAAGGAGCTCTTCAGTGGGGGCTTACAGCTGTGATGGTGTCTGTGTTGCTCTGGGTTCCCTGTGGAGATGTAGCTGAGTACTCAGTGTTGTTGCCCAGATGTAAATGAAAACTGGAATTTCACTTTGCATGTAAGATGACTCTTGAATCTTGAAATCTGATTTCTTAGCAGGTAACCTCTACAAATAGGCTGGGGGTGTGTTGAGGCATGAGGTAGGGTTTGTGATGAGAGGTTTGTTATCACACACAAGTTTTGCCACAGCATAGAGAAAATACTGCCCCTTAAAATCCATCCTATACAAGTCATTTATGCATTTATCTATTCCACTCAAAGCAATACATCTGAAAAATTACCAAATTTACTGTAACTGAAGCAAAGAATGCCAACAAATTTCTATTTCATTCAAGAAAATGAGGAAGTAGAAGGTCTGTGCAATCCAGCTTTGTTTAAGTCAAGAGACTTTTGTGACTTAGATATTTTGTAAATTTCTATTGATACTACACCATCAGATGAGCTAATACAATCTGCATGTAAAGTAGCATTAAATTCAGAATTAAGTTTCCATAGTTCTGGGCATGCATGTATTAAGTATCCAATTGCTGTGGTTTGTTACTGGCTCCCTAAACATCTTTTAAGGCAAACACCACAACAAAATGATATCCAGAATTTCACCCACGAGATGTGAAAACAGAGGATGATTTTCCTAAGGGAAAGCCTAAAGGCTTTTTTTTATTATGTTGTGTCAATTTATTTCCATAGCTGTTGAACTTAATTGTCTATTTCCTTTATTGTTTACTATTTTCAGAAACAGATCTGAATTAGTTCATATATATAAAAGTGCCTACAGAATGATTGTCACGAGTTTCAGAAGCCACATACACAAAAATGTTTGTGCAAAAGACAAGTTATTGGAGATTGTTACTGTGCCATGCATGTCTCATATTTCCCTATTTTACTGATGCTTCTCTTCTTTCAAAAACCCTTATCAGGTATACTTCCACTGAGAAATCGTTTAGAATCCCAAGAAAGTATCTCATTTTTTTGCTGTAGTAAAGCCTAGCAGGATTTAGACTTTTGTCATCTTCCATTTCCTATCCATGTTCTAAAATATCTTCAGTTTATATTAGCTATTCTCTCAGGCATTACAGGGAATTCACATATGTGATTGCCTTAGTTATTTTGGACTGTGTTGATTTTGGGTTTTGTTTAAATAGTGGTTCGACATGTGTTGGCAATAACACTTAACAAGATAAGACAAAAGTACATGCAAAATAAAAAGTAAAGTTACCATTCTTAATCTGAAAAAAAAAAAGGGGGTAATATGGAATTAATTTTTTTTCAGGTATTTGTGTTGCCCTTCCATTGCTGAATGGTGGCTCTATCCACCATCTGGAGGCATCACTCCAGTACTCCCAATGAGTTTCAAAATTAATCCTATCTTGCTGAAAGTATTTCTTTTACCACATTTCCCATAATCTGAAACATCCACTCCTGCATAACATATATATGCTTGTGATTTACTGTAGCCTTAAAGATACAGCAGCATAATGTGGAAGTACGCTAGCACTTGTCTTAGCATCAGACACGTCTCAAATAAATATATGATCTGCTGCCTTTTATCATTTGCTATACATGCAGAGCTGAAGATGACCGCTTAAAAGAATGATCAGCTGCATTTTTCACCTTAAACCAGCTGGTATCCTTACAATGACAGTAACGTCTGTGTTGAAGGCGTTGGACCTTGACTGTTGACCTGATACAAGGATAATAGCTATGTTTTTAATCATCACTTGTCTTCCCCAGTTGAATGGACTCTAAACCGATGTGTCAATATTATGCTCGATAAGGACAGAATTGGCTCTACCTCCCTTTGCGGTTTTGTACTCATAAACAAACAAACCACCTGATTTTGTCACCCTTTTAGGGAGTAACTACGTATTCTTTGTACATGCAAAGTACAAATTCAAATGTTCTTCTGTCTATTAGAACAATTGCAGAGGAAACTTGGAAGGCTGCCAAATTCCTGGTAATTGGGAAGGGAGGGGAAACTTCTCTAACTCAGATGGGCAATAGAAGGTAACTTCCATGCCCTTGGCTATAAATATTTATGAAATTGTCTCACAAGAAGAGAGGTGAGAGTGGGGGTATAAGAAGGCCCTCATAGTTTATAAGAATTCTTTTGAAGTTTGAAAAAGATAGCTCCTGTTATGTGATACCCCAGCACTCATGCCCCTGGTGAAAATGATCTTATGATGCAGGATATAATTTCTGCAGGGGTCTGTTGGATGCAATTCACAACAGTCTAGAAACACCCTATAAATCCTGTCATTAAAACCAGCTGGGACTTATTAGGAGAGCAATTGTGAGGGAGAATTCACCTTCAATGAGGATAAAGGAGGAATTGTCAGGATTGCCTACAGGGTCTGTCTACCTGACCTTGTATGAAACCTCTCCACCCCCTCTCTTTTCCATTTTCCATTTCAATGATACTGAAAATTGGGCCTGGTGAAAAAAAATTAAAAAAAAAAACAAAAACAAAGAGAGAGAGAAAGAAAATAAAGTGTCCCACAGAAAAACTGTTCTAGACATCCTATCCTTTTCTTTTTCTGCCTAAAATTGGCCTATGCCAAAATACCTTACTACAAGTGAATTTACATGAGCATAGATGCTAACTGTAAAAACAAATAAATATAAAACAAATATTAAAAAATAAAACAAATAAATTCAGGTGGATATTAGGTACTTCTAGATCAAAAATATAGACTTCCTTGTGATTTTCAACTGTGGAGAGCACAGTTCAAAGGGAACAATTTCGGTCAACATGCATTTACAAACAAATTTAAGGCTGGTTTTCAGAACCTCTAAGATCTACGAATTCCAGCAGATGGTCTCGTGAAACAGTTTTCTCAGGAGAGTCCAGGTGCGTTCTATTATAGTGCATAGTATCAAATGAACAACTACTTTCATGGCTGAGTAGGTACTTTCTGAAAAGAAAGACTGTTCTTCTCACAGATCTGATCTGTGTTTGTGAAATATGACACTACTATCAATTTTAGAACAGAGAAAACCCACAGAAGCACACAAGCTCAAACACGGTAACTGGTAGATCTTAATCCTAGTCCTAATCAGTAAAACTCTTCTGGTTTGCAGTTGAACTCAGATTTTCAACTGAGGCAGAAAACACCATTTTCTTGCTTATATTCTTTTCTCCTTGGGCCAGTCTGTTTAGAACAGTTCTTCTACCACTCGTGATAAGCTGCTATTGAGGAACACAGGTTAAAAGTCTATAAAATTGGAGTGGAAACTTCAGTGACAAATTCTTCCTTTTGCAATGGAGAGGGGATGTGTTCAGAGGGGTTACAGGTGAAGCAATTAATGTCAATCAGCAGTTCTGGCATAACTAGGAGAGAGGTGTGATGGGACCTCTTTACTCTCCAGGCGATGACCTGGAGTGTCTCCAGAACTTTTTCATAAGAGTGCACATCTGCATGTGAAAAGCTTGTCCTGGCACACTTACAGTCAGACTGCCCAAGTAAGGGAGGCCCTGCTGGTCCAAAAAGGAGCTACTGAGTAAAAGCTGATAGATGTGTTTTGAGCTAACTGTACTAGCAATTATAAAACAAAGAGCAACTGTCAGTGCTGTTACGGTGTTTTTTGAAAATTCGTTATTGCTCTTTATCTATGGATTTAAATAAATTTCGGGGGGGGAGGGGGGCACAAACAAACAAACCAAACAACGGCAGATTCACAGAGAATGGTGTTCTTAAACTGCTGCAGGCACTGGGTTAACTATCTCTAAAACAACTGTAGGTTTGTGGTGGTGGAAATACTGGTTGGGCTGTGGATGCTCTATTGTGACTGAAATAGCCAGGCAGATTGTCTGCAGTTACACAGGGAACAGATCTGTTGATTGGTGAGGTGAAGGACAGCCCAGAGCAAACTGAAAAGAGTGAAAGAAAAAAAAATTGCCATCTGGGGACTAAACCTCCTATCAGGTAAGTGGAGAGCTATTGAGATACGCGGAGAGCCCTTGCAAATTTACCCTGCTTGGAAATCTGACTGAATAGCTAATTTTTCCCTTGTTCCTGTTCAGACGACATGCTGAGCTGTTAGTGGTTGTAGAGGTCTACAAAAGGCTTGTGGATTGTGTTAATGTACCTTTTGTTCTTAGTTTGTTCCTTATGTTGAAACTAAACAATACTTTGCTTTGAAAAACCTGATTAATCACAACTGCTAAAGTAAAATACTGTGTTAAAGAAAGAAATACACCAAAGAGAAGGTGAATAGTAGGTTTCAAGGGAGAGCCTGAAAAAATGGTACTCAAAAAGTTTAGCAAGGGTCAAAAGATGCAGCTGGGGCAGTGTGGCGAGCAGCTAAAGCTTTCTAGTAGGACTCAGAGAAAAACAAGGGCTCTGGCTTACAAAAAAGTTGAAATTCATTTTCATTTCTTATGTTTACAATCTTTCTTTTTGCTTTTCAAGTAACAGAGAATGTGTAAATGTGCATGCTTGTGCTGCCTATCCAGTTGATTCCATGCAAGATGGCTAACCATGTCCCTTCTCAAAGCCAGGCAGAAGCTAAAAAGGGCAGACTCAAAATACACCCCAAAACAAACCGTTGACTCCACCTTGTTTTAGAAAGACTCTTGTAACCATGAAATCTTTCCTAGAGCTGAAGATGACACAGAGATAACTTCGCTGAACCAGAGAGTTTCAGCAGTTTTCGGGACTTGCTATTTCCTGAAAAAGTTTCACCGACAGATTTCATCTAGCCCAAGCTGTGACCTCTACCAATGGGGGTCCTTGGAAGAAGCTGTGCTATTTCCCAAGCAAGTTCTTTCAGCAGAAAGAAAGACCCTCACTGCTTTCACAGGAAGTAATGCAGGTGTGATTTTGTGTACGTGTGTGTAAATATGCAGAATCCAAACAGTTGCCCTTTCTATGAGAGTGAAAATAAGCTCCTTCTCCTTGAAATCTGTTTACAGTTCCTACATAAATAACATGAAGCCTGCTCACTTAAAGATGAGTTATAGTTATGTGCCGTAAATTGCATTTCTGCAATGATAAAGGGAGTACGGAGTTCTTACTGTACAGTAGAAAAGCTTTTTAAAAAAAATAATTAAAATTAGATCTAAAATTGTAAATGCTGTGGATTGACTTCATCCTTTTTACCTTTGATTTATTTGAGGGATGAAGTAATGAACTATGAACCTTTTAGCTAGCTCTAATTTTGCCTTCGGAATGCCTCTGCCATCGTAAATTAGTGTTGTTGTGCATTAGGCTCAACTACAGCTCTATCTATTTCAGCCCATTTTACTACCGTCTTTCACTACAAAAGAAAATAAGGTTGGGAATTTCTAGTTTTCACCCATTGCTCTTTCCGTCAGTTCTGCCTTTCTTATTGTCCACAATGCTTGCTCTGAAATCAGTGATTGTGTTGATTTATTGACAAACCACAGTTTACAGTAAATGTCATCCTAGGGTGACATTATCTGAAGCACATGTACTGAGTGACTGAGTAGGAGTTGTCACAATGGATTATTCAAGACCGTACTTTCCAAAACCAGCATACATCACAAAAAGACAAAACTGACTAGGAAGATTTTTAATTTTTTTTTCAGGATCCTTATCAGCTATCATCTAGGCACAAAAGAATGAAACGGGAAAGGTTAGTGACATGCTGAAATCGCTCACATCCACTATAAATTAATTTTTTACTGCACAGAATGGCTTCAGGATTAGACAAGCACAAAGGTGATCTTTACAATTGTTCTTTCTAACCTTTATTCTAGCCGAGTCTGCCTTTGCATATGCTTGCAAAATTTTATTAGGCTGTCTTTGTTTGATAATTGAAGCCTCTAATGTGGATAAGGTCCTGCATCTGCTTGAGTCCAAATAGTCACACCAACTCCAGAATTTGCCTAAACTTCAGATTTTCATGTATTCTTTTCAAATATTGACACCTTTATCCTTCCTTTCAAATAAGGACGTAAAATAGTTCCTTAACACTTAGCAAAAGTGATTGTTTTCTTTATATATATATAAAAAGTCTTATGCCTAATAACTGGATTTTGTTCCTCAGCTGTTTTCTGGCTGTTTTTAGCACCAGATGCATCAGAGAGATAGTGCAGCGTGGGCTTGTTTTGTAAACCAAGCAACCTTCCTTCTAACTGTGGCAGAGTTATACAAGAGGAATTTTAAACAAAAGCATTTCCAGCAGCTAGATAAGCAAGTGTCTTGCTGAGAAAGATGGAAGACTCATGGTAATTCCTCTGCCAGAAAGCAATGGAAAATAAGAGCTGTCATCTAGAAAATGACAAAGCCATTTCTAGTCCCTGTAGATTAGCACTCTATCTTTCACTGAACAAATATGCTGTTAAAGGTGTTGGCCTGTAAACCAAACACAGAAAAATGTCACACTGGTATCAGAGTGGAACTATTAATCTGTGTTTGAAATGTATTATAATTATTAAATAGTTTCTATTAGGAATAGAGCCTTCCGAGAAACTCTCTTTTTAAAGAGACAGGCAAAACACTAAACTGCTGTAAACAAAATGCTTCTTTTCCAAAGAGCTCGCGAACTAAACAGATATGAGGTGGTTCAGGGGGTTGAAGAATCTTGTCCCCCTGTTGATTAGGTCAGTGTCAGAACTAGAGATAAAGCATAAATTTCCCCAGCTCCTACTCTAGTGACCTATTCACTTGGCCACATGGGCTGACACTGAGTCACGCGCAAAATCATTTGAAATATCCTCTCTAATTCCCCTGCATCTTTCTCTTGTACATCTTTTTTCCCCTGAAAAATCTATCTGCTTCTGGCTGAGCAAGACTCTACCACTGCCCTTCTAATAGCACTTTTTTCTCTCTCTCATTTTCCTGCTAAGCTGCTTATTAAATGGAATGCTGTATGCAGCCGGTCTGAAAGATTAGCTGTCTATATAGCTTTTTTAAGTGACTCCCCTCCCCCTTCCTCCTATCTTTTGGTCAAAAATATATAGTTTCTATCTGATTATGTCTGGCCTCTGCTCAACCTTTTGTGCAGGGCTGATTTAGATTTTCCAGCTCAGTCACAGCAGGAAAGATAAACCCTGAACCACATGATGATGTTGGCAGTGTCAGACAGTGGAAATGAAGTCTCCGGGGGATACCAATTGACATTTCAACACTTTGGCTGCCAAAGAACGGGTTTGCACAAAAAAAAAAAAAAAAAGTTACAGGGGAAAAAAATGTTAAAAGTCTTGAAAGTTGAAAGCACAGTGAAAAAACTACCATGCATTTGTAAACGGAAAGCGAGCATCTATTTTACTTTGTATGTGTCTTTACATAACAGATGGAGACTGACCTTAGGTACTTCCTGCCCTCCAAAAATACCACTTTAAGTTCCCAGGAGTTATAAGTAACTCAGACATACTTTAAGAAGTGAAGAGTTATATTTAAAGTGGGACTGTTACTGTTTTGTTCCGGTAGGAATTACAAGGATGCAGAGCTCCCTTACAAATGTAGTTCTTCTGTAAGTTTTATAATGCATTAGGCCTAATTTTTCCTTTGGCTTTACACCTGACTTAGACCAACACAGCTCCATGGCTTCAGTTAATTCTAATTCACAAGCAGCAAACAAGAATCATCCTGAATGTTTTTGACAGAGAGAAGCTTTTTCCCATCCAAAGCCTGCATTTTAATTTTTTCTTCAAGCTTTAAGTTACATTTCTTTTTTCTTAATAAAAAAAAAGTGTGAGAAAACAGAAGAATGTACTAAAGTCATACTAAAACCTCTGTTTGATTTCTCCCACCCCCTTTTCTCTTTCTCTTTCTTCTTTCTTTTCAATGACATTTCCTATGACGAGCACTCAGAAAGAATAGCTATTGCCTCTCTTGTCAGTTTTGTTTTGTCAGCTCTGAATGCTGGGTCTTGCTTTGCCATTTTCAAGGTCTCTTTCAATCCCTTGAACACAGCTGGCGCTTCAATCAAGAGCTCACACCGTGAAGAAGCTGGCAGTTGATCCCCAACCAACTATGTGGAAGATATGTAATATATTTCACAGTACACAGTGGAATACCCTTTTCATTTCATCATTGAGAGAGACTGCTTCACTCAGGAGTTCTTCTATACAAAAATATTAATAATGTCCCATTCTCCTCGGGGATGTGAACATTTGGGGTTTGAACTTCAGTGACCCCTGCTTGTCAGGTTGATGTGACTTTAACAAATTCAGTAAAGGAAGCCTTTTTGTGCCTCAGTTTACGGTTTCGTTAGCTTCACTTCTGAGAATGTTTTTTAATCACTTCATGGAAGAGGTTGTGGGAATTGAAAGCTGTGAAGAGAGTCTGTGGATAGCCAAACATCGCAGAACTGCATAATTGAACTGAGCTATAGAAGGAATGCTAAAAGATTGGAATGCTCTCACCTTTGTTTCCATTAATTATATTTCAGTTATCAAAGACACAACTGAAAACTCTTGCTTTTTCTTTTGTTATGTGTTTACTCTTCAGTGTATTATTTGTTGTGGTTAGAAATCACCACACAAGATTCCCACTAGCTTAAGGAAGGACTGCAGTGCGAGTGCCAATCTGGGGACGTTGCAAGAATTTTTGCACCAAGTCCTCCCTTTAGAGGAGAAGAACCAGCTGTCAGTGAAGCACGAGGAGCAGGACTCATAGCAAGCAGGGCTGATGTTTAAGGACGGCTTGTGAGCCAGTGCCTTTTGCAAGCCATCATTTTGATTATGGAAAAAGGGATTGCAAAGGCCAATGTGTGCACAGGAAACCTGACAACAAATCTGTCTCTTCTAAGCTGGAGAGGATCTCTGTGGTACTTACTACTTGCTGTGTTAGTCTGTGAACTAACATGTGAATCTCTAAGATACTGGAGAGTCTTTAGTTCCTATTAGCCCTGTTGAACTAGGATCTTAGTGCTCAAGCAAGAGAGTTCGTTCAGTTCTGTTTTTCTCTTATGCAGTGTTAAAGGAGTTTCGTGAAGCACTTTCTTGATTTACATGTACAATCCAAAGTAATGTGCTTATTAGCATATTTGCTTTTAAAATGTGCACATTTTAAAGTCAGTTGGAGCATGTTAGAAATGCTTATAAAGGAGAAATGTTTGCCCTATTTTTATATAGGGTGTAAGTATTCATTCTTACAATTCCTTATTTTAGCATCAGGGAAAACAAAGACACCAGAGGCTCTTAGAATTGTGAAGAATATATTGAAAAGAAAACATCCATCTGAGTGTGAAAAATCTGAAGCCCATTTAGTAATGAGTTTGGGGAACCCTGCATTTTTGCTTCAAACACAGAAAACCTGCCAGATGGAGCCCATTTCCAGCAACAGCCAAAGTGAGTGGAATGTACAATATTTACGGAAAACTGGATGCTTAAGTGGTTTGGTGTGCTCATAGGATATTTTTTTCGTCTCTTTAATTTTTTATACTCTCTCCATTTCTCTGCTCCCTCTTTCTCTGGCACGAAATGACAGCCATGGCTAGTTTAGCAAGTTAAGATGTCAGTGTGGGTTTCCTTTACTACAAAGGAGACATGCCACTGTCAGCGACTGATCTAACAGCAGGCACACTGGCCTGATAGCTGAAAGCTGTTCAGAGCTGTCCTTGGGATTTCTCTTTCTTCTTCACCTCTTCAGAGTAATCCTACCTTGTCTGGGGAATGGCTCCTCTCCTTATCTTAACACCCAGATGCTCGTTGTAAACAAATTGCTTTTCTCTTAGACAATTCTGTTTGCAAATTTTCCAAATACTAGTTCCAAACATTAGTTCAACATTAGGTGAAGCACACTGCACATGTTTTACAAAGGCTTAAATGCAGCACTCTAGCCAACATTTGTAAGGGTAAGATGCACTATCACCATAGTGAGATTTGGTCAGTCTGGGAATGCTTTCAATACAGCTAATGAATTGACATGCATGATTTTGCAATTACTTGACCTGAGGGGAGACAGTTCCCATCTTTAATTTCTCTAATTTTATTTCAAACAAAAATTCAAACTGTGTATTCAGTTATGTGTTTAAATTCATACAAAGGTACACTACTTATATTTAAAAAAACTTGCTATGTTTGCATGGAACAGATATTTTGGTTATACAGATTTGTGGTGAATCGTACTAAATTAAGATAAAAGGTCTATTTTTTCTAATTTTGTACCCACGGCTGACATGGATGGAAAATTCTGACCGAGTAGGAATTGCAGATGCCTCATTTCCAGGCATTTTAAACTTCAGTTTTTAAATAGCCAATAGCTGAAACACCTTATCTTAAAAATAATAGCTTTCCTGAGAATTTAATTAGGTCATCTACAGGGGTTATCTTTGGCACTCTGGAATTAGCTTTGTTGCAGACACTTGGGAGGACAATTAGGACCCATCTTATTAGCACTGAAGGTTAAAACTGCAGTACTGTCTTGTATCAGGACATAATCTTTCATGCTTCACAGCTCCAGTTTTCACAATGAGCTGCAGTGGAAACAGTAGAGGGGGGAAGGGAAAAGGGCAGACCTGAAAGAGCTAAATAAATACCCAGTTTAAGGAAGTTCCTTCAGGCTTTTTATTCAATGAACCTGATAAATATGACTCATAAGAAGAAACAAGGCTGGTGGAGATTGCGGAACTACAGTTAGATACAACAAATTCTCTTAATTGAATTCCTAAAATTATGTTTAAAGAACAGGATATTTATGTGATATTGAAGTACATCCTTTTTTTGTGGAGGAATGTTAAATATAAACGGCATTGAGAATTCTTGTGGTAATCAGATACGCGTCCTCCGAATGAAATAGTTTCATTTTCATTTTGGTGGGGAAATACCATGCTTTGACAGCTGTACTGATATTAAGCATGAAAGTCATGAGAATGAGTTTGTGCTCACATGACGACTGTGGAAAAGATTTCACATCTCATATCTCTACTTAAAAATACACTGTATATTAGGCAGTTGTTGAACACGGCCTGTTTCTAGATTCGACAGAATCAATTATTTGTAAAGATTTCTGTTTCAGGGAAAAAAGTATTTCATAAACCTGCATTTTCCTGTGATAAAAGGAAGTCGTTGTATCTTGCTTGCTGGGTATACACAACCTTTTCATAGGAAGCCTCCTTCCCACATGCATTGTGCAATAACAAGTAAAATGACCCTCCAGGGTCATGGGATAACAGTCATGGGCTGCAGCTTGGGGTTTTTTTTTTTTCCTTTTTTTTTCTTTTTTTTTTTTTTTTTTAAGTGGCACCTGCTGTGTGGTTCTCAATATAAATAGAGACTGCTTGCAGCAAATCACAGATGTTTTACACACTGGAAAAATGGACAGGAAGCAATCACTAAAGGAAAAGCAGAAGCAGTGGGGGAGGGCAAAGGAGGAGATAAGAGAGGAGAAACTTTGCTTTACATTTTCTTGGCATTTTCTTACTTAGTGGTGATGTAGTGCTCTACTGCTGTTAGTTTTTAGTTAAAACCTTGCTTAGCACATGCAGGATTACTTTGCTGTTGTTATACTCTCCCTTCATGAACATTGAGTCAATCGATAATTGGTTTTCCTGTGGAGATGTGGGAAGCAAGAAATGCTTGTTTGCTTTTCTTTTTAATGGATTAATAAGAAAAAAAAAAACAGTAATGCAATGAAAACTGCTTGTATTTCTAATTTTCTTTTTGTTCTTAAACCTCTCTTCATACAGTTATATCTGATTGAATTATATTTGTGTAGAATGAACTAAAACAGCAGGCTGTGGAGATCTATTTGAAAGACAACAACAGCTCTGCTGAGCAAGAGGAGAAAATACTTTGTGAGACGCCCTTTCAGACGCTATATTGCTTTTATTTTGTGTAAAACCTGCTCTTGCCCCCTCCCAGCCTCTCATAGTTCTTCCATGCAAATTCAGTATATTTCAGCTTTGGATATTGGATGGTTATGAATCACAGCTCCAAAATCCTTAGGAAGGAGAAAGAAAGTTTGAAAGAAAAAAAAAAGATAATCTGTCATTTGAAAAATATTGCTTTTTATGATTACTGAAAGCTGCAGACACATGGACTTGCCCTCTGATACTGTAGGGCAGAACTTCACATCAAACAGTTTTTCCAGTGATGATAGGATTTTATTAGCTATATTAACTTTATTAAGGAGTACCAGAGATGGAATAATTATGAATAGAAAATCAAATACTACAGAAATAGCAGCTAAACTTAATATCTGGGATTTGTGAGTTTATTTTGTTTGTTATGGGGAGTGTTTGTTTGTTTGTTTGTTTTACTTTATATTCTAAACATCGCATTGCCTTTTCAAAATAATTGAAGTATGATTTCTCTGAACAGTTTTGGGGGCTTCTCCTATTTATATGTGTCTTGGTCAAGCTATCAGGATGCGTTCTGTACACAGACAGTGTCTCAGTTCCCTGGCAGTGGTCAGGAGGTACCCCAGAAGGCTATGAGTACAAGCCTGTGACTATAACCACCTCACAGCAATGACTTGATGAATAGGTCTGGAGGATCATTGCCCGCACTTTCTTGGCTAATACTCCCTGTGGGATGACTGTTTCAGTAGGTTTTTACCAGGAATGTCTTGTGACAGCACATATCAGTGCGTGCTTGGAAGGAGGCTGAGGAATTAATACAAACTTCAGAATCGTATAAGGACATGGACATATAATCAGGTAATCTCAGGGTTAATAAAGAAAATAAGTTAGAAGCACCTAATCTCTAGGATCTAAAGGCAGAAGACCTCCTGGAAGATGAGTGTTCTTCTTTTTTTTTTTCCCCCTACTTTGCTTACTTTTTATTATGTAGTTATTTTTTCCTGACTGTTCCATAATCCTATGGCTAAGGTTAAGAAAGTGTTTTGCCTTAAGAAGGCCCTGGGGCAGATATGTGCCTTACTGTTCCTCTGTTACATCTGACATGAAACCACACTGGGTCTGCTTGGCAGCCAGGACCGATGCCTTTTGCAAGGTAAGAACATCATGGCAGGATAAAGTTGAGCAAATTATGGGAATATACCTACCAAAGGTAGGGACCAAAGTCACCGCTTTTGACTTTCAATGTGGTTTCCTGGGTGCAGTAAGAAATACTTGACCACCCGTTTCAGTGGACTGCACACCAGAAAACCTAATATCTAGGGTGTTGCAGCTGTGTGAGCTACTGTCTCTCAGATTTTTGTTAATCCAGATTAGATCATCTGGGGTGCTGATTTCATTCAAGGCAGAACTGAGATCTCCTAGAGAAGGGATGAGGGTGCTTTGTACAGCAATAGGTAACTATCTTCTCCAGGCTGATCTAATTGACCTGCTGGCTATAGGGGTTACTGACAGCTGAGATAAAATGTATTTCCCTTCTCTGGAGTGAGCAGTTTGCAAGAGTGCATCTCTGTAATGACCACTCGAGGGTCTTCCCTAATCTACCATATGAGATGTAGTGTCTCTTCTCCGGGGCGTGGTAACAGTGCCCTTCCAATCGTTCCATCCATTAGCCCGTTCACCACCAATGCAGTTGTGCATACAGTATCTATGGATGTAATTTCCTTAGCAAGAAGATTACTGTAGCAAAGATAAATATCTCTGTGAAGCAAATCCCCACTGTTTTAATAAACAGTATTTTCTCCTTCACACTGTCTGTTTTCAGTATTCTCCTTAGTTTTCTTCGGCAAAAATAAATGCAGCTTTCTTTAAGATTCTGAGATCTGAAGGGTTAGTACACAGATCACTACATCTAGAGCAAGTCCTGAAAACATAAGGGCATAGTCAGAAGGAAACTTCACTCCAAGTACCTGAGATCACGAAGTCAGCAATTTCATCTGGGAAGGAGGTTTCAAGGAAAAACTGAAAAAGTGACATCTTTAGCTTGGCTTTGACAGAGTACTCACATAAGAGAAAATTATTGACTCTCCTCATACTTGTTACCTTTTCAAGAATACAAACTCAACCCAGTCAAAAGCCTTCCTGTAAGATTAAGCAGGCAGATGACTGCTATAACCTTCTTATTAACTTGTATAAATCTGTCATTTAACACTCTATATAATCATGAAATAAAATTTCTTCAACCTCAACAGGATAGCTGTCAATACTTACCCATTTGAAAAGTCAAACTGATTTCAGGTAAATAAACATAAACGAGAAGGAGTAATGCCATTTTGAAAGAAGAGCTTAAAAAGGAAGAGGCCTTAAGTTTACACAGTTACACTCTAGAATTTTTGCTTCATACAATAGCATGTACAATTTAGTCTTCTCTTTTAACACTGTGAATCTTGGGTAGGGAGCACATGAATTAACTCTTTATCAGAAATATCGAATCATGTTTTGCCTGAGGCTGTAAAATTCTTCATATTAGTGTGGGAAAACTATATGCCCTCCTTTGATTAATAATACTAGGTGTCATAATTTATATTTGTGTGTAATTTGAGATTGGGATTGGATTTTTTTTCCTGTTACCCCTTTCTATGCACCTTTTTACATAATCTGACTTGCTTCTTTGTTTCACTAACTTTACATAAGAATTTTAATATACTTTTTAAAAGATTTTCATTCTTTTCAGTTTTTAAGTGAGAATGAGCTGATTTTGTGTGCTGAACTGTGACAAAGCTTCGTTTTGTCAGTCTGCGTCTACACAGCTGAAGGCAGGCAAATGAGAACTCACTCCAAACCAACTGGACCTGAACTTGCTCCAGACTAGAAGCTGTGTAACCACATTAGCATGGCACTGAGCCCAAGATAATAAGCCCTACTAAGAGGCACTAAAGTAGCTACACAATTTTTGGATCAGAGCTGGCTTGCCTCCAGATAGCTTGGAGTATAACCAGGATGATCTCAGGTTTGTCGGGAAAAGGCAGCATAGACAGAGTCTCAGATCCCTGAAACATGCAGGCTTAACCTGTACTCTAAACTTGTTCTGTAGCTTACTGTAAGAAAGAAGCATGGAGCAGGCAAATGTGAGAACTACGTATTTCAGGTGGGGATATTTAGGAAATAAAGTAGTACTTCTGTATTGTAGTTACTATTCTTTCAGCTTGTTCCATTGACAAAGCCATTTGGGAAATACTTTTTTAAACATCCCTTGAAGGGAGGGCAGAAAGGACGTGTTCATAAGGCTTAGACAAAGTTAGAGTACCAGCAGAGCAAAGCATCAGGTTCCTCTGTTTGTCTGTCATCCAGTGTGACTTCTAGTGTATTTTAATTTAAGTCCTATCTGGTCTTCCATAAAGCAAATTCTTTAATAACTACTTCTTCACTTAAATCACATTAACAATATACCCCTAAAAGTATTCTCCTGAGTATTCCCATTTTTTAAGAAATGACAGTTTCTCTACAGAGAGGAAAGAGCATTTGAAATAATGTTGGGTATTTTGCCAAGTCTGTCAAAAGAGTAACACTTCCACTTTCTCAGCTCTGTCTCATTAAAATTGTATTCTAATTCTGTCTCAACTTGGTCTCTTTGCTTCATAAGTCATTGCCTGCTCATTACTTGTAGTGTGAGAGATGAAATTTATTCAAACCTGATAGCAGGGATAAAGAATTGAAAGGCAGGCAGCTGGGAGAAATGAAATTAGCTTATTCTAATGCTTTTTTGACAGGATTTTTTTCATTGCCATGGGTTACTATAAGTGTCAGTTTGGATTTGTGGTACTGTCTTTGTTAGGTTTGTGAGGGATTTTTTAAAACGGTCTTAAATGCTAAACTATGGTTTCCTCTGTCACATCGATTGAAATAATGTTCGATGTCTGTGTTGATAATAAGGTCAAATATTACTTGCAACAGTAGTCTGTAATTATTTTATCATTACAGTTGTCTAACAAAGATTAAATTTTTTCAATTGTTTTAAAGTAGATTCTTCAGCACCATATTTAGATAAATAGGATACACTCAGTAAGGTCTGGGCAAATGATAGAAAATGCAATATAACTTAGATGCAATTTAATGTGGAATACAGAGGGGAGCTGAGCTTTCTAACCCAAATATTCTCTCTCAAGCTTTGAATGTCAAAAGAATACACTAAGGAATTTCTAATTTTGAATATAGGAGAGTATTAGAAGCAAATTGACTTAAAGCACAGCACTTTTCCATTATAAAATTGAGTTGTTAAGGAATTATATGGTCTAATTACTGAACTTGGTATTTTTGACTACTTGGATTATGAACAGATATTGTCATTAACTAGCTAATTAAATTGACTGCAATAACAAGCAGTAATTTAGAAATATGTTCTAAATTAGTTTTATATGAAAGCAAAGTCTTTGTTGATCTGTGCATGTGATTAATGTCAAGTGTCATGAATTAGCTCAGGGATCTCTGGTGGAGGAAGGGCATTATAAAAAGAAGTAGCTGTGTATTTGACAGAAACAGATGCAGTCAGAGGAGCAGTTTCTATTCAATTAAAAATTTGAATTAGAAAATGTTAATAAGGATGCATACATGTATTTTCTGGAAGCATATAACATAATGGCTCGGTATGAAGAGAGTGAATTATATTTTTCTCTCTAAAGGCAGAACATTATTTCAGCTGCAATGCAACTGATTCCCTTACCCCAGAATCTTCCTGCTTGAATCACTTCGCATTTTGCTACTCAGAAATTGAAGTATAAGGCTTTTAATCTTTATATGCTTATATACTATAAACACCTTAAAGTAACTTGGTTGTTAACATCTGAAATGGCTTGTTAATTAATGGTGTCTTAAAAGCTTTTAAGAACATAAACATGAAAATGCCCTCTGTATTGTATTTGGATTTGTGGTGCTGTCTTTGCTAGGTTTGTTTGTTGTTGTTTTTTAATGCACATTAACTTAAATACTACAATATACTTTCCTCTGTCGTGTCATTTGAAGTAATGTTCAATATCTGTGTTCAAAATAGTCACTGAGAGTACTGAACACACTTCCGAGCACAGCATATTGACCAGGTTACTCTGCAGAAAATATATGCTATCGGGACCTACAAATTTGGTCAGTAAGAGGACTCTTTATTCTAGATTTTGCTTTCTCTTCCTGTGTAATAGTCATGGCATACTATTCCTGTATCCCTTGTTCACTGTTTGGATGTTAGATGCTTTGGATGGAATGGTTTACACAGGGATGTAACTGTAAAATCACAAAAGATACAGACATACTGGGAAAGAGAACTGTTATAGATCTCCAGGGAGGAAAACATTAAAGGTGTTCCTATATTACACATCACCTGAACTGATTTCTAAACAATGTATGGCACCAATGAGGTAATAGGAGATGAATCCCAGGGGACTGATGAGCTCAGCCTGCAGCAGTCCAAGCGCCACCATTCTCAGTAATCTCAGCTGGGGACAGACAAAATGTCATCTCAGGTATCAGTCCTCCTTTCAGTAACAAAATCCTGTAGGGAAACAAGGGAACAGCAAGAACTAGATTTTCTTTTTTAGTCATTTATCTTTATAGAAACAGAGAGGTAGAGGTCCTTGGCAGTTTAAGATTTCTAGGGTCGATTAAGGTAAGGAGCGATAGACAAGTGTAAGCTTTCTCTTTCAAAGACCACCTTAAATAAGTTCTAACAGAAAAATCGTATTTCTAAAAATCATTTTATATTATGCAGCTATGTATGCTTACAGCCATATACCATATATTGGGGAATTAATTATTAAGATAATTTTATTTATCTTATACTCATAAATGAGAACCAGGTCTTGCATTTATCTGATTCAAATGAAATCTCAGTGAATAATCGATTCTTTAGTTTGATCATGAAAAATCAAAACATGCATACCTGGTGCTAACTAAAATGGAAGTAAGTTTTTGAAAGAAAAAAAAAATTCTTGAAAAGTATTTGGGTTGAACAAGATTTTTTGTTTCATCACACAGAAGCGAGTCTCACAGCTATGAGACTGAAGTACATCTTGACTCTCATGGCTCTCAAGATAAATGGGCTAAATACTCTCCACCCTGAGTCTTGAGAGATCCTGCCTAGGAAGCTGCATCACTAAGTGTTTTTTAAAAAATAATGAACCATGGTACACAAAATGCAAATTAAATACTTGCATTTAAGAAGGGAGTGATCAAGACAAGAATAAACCTCAGGAACATGCAAAGCTTTAGAAAAAAATCTGGACGAAGGAATGGTTGAAGACAGAGAGGTAAGTAAGGAAGAGGGAAATTTAAACTAAACTGGGATTTTAAAGTTACTTCCCGCTAGATTAACAAATATCTTTATCTGTTTAGAAAATTGTATCTATTATCAAAAGACGGATAGTCTTACCTGTCATGACTATTAGTTTCCCAAACTGATATAGCCTTCCAATAACCAAGCAATAGGAGCAAGAACTTTAAAGAGGTTGAAAAATTTGTGGGAGAAATCAAGGAAGAGGGGGAAATTATGATGGTAGCAGGCTGGACTTGAGGACATAACCCCATCACATGTGTTCCTAAGTAGAAGCAAAATATTCGCAAGAAATTCTAAACAGATCTCCAACTAACTCTTGGAGAGTTTCATGGGTACACATGCACTCTGAATTTTTCATAGAACTTTTTCAGAGTTGTTATGTGTGAACAAGGGAGGACAACACTAGACAAGAGCTGCAAAGAAACTATGGGGAATTAAACAAGAGCATTACAAAGCACCTTCATTAAGACAGTTGGAGAGTAACGAGGGATGTCAGGTCTGAGTCGCTTTAACATTACATGCACAGTGATCTGTTCTTCTGACAAATTAACTCCAAATACTTCTTGAACCCTGACTATGATGCCGTAGGACTGTTCTGTAGTTGAGGTGGAGAGGGATGGCAGTTGTTTGTGACTGTGAGCAACTTCATAAATGTATTTACAGGATCAGGCGGAAATTAGTTGAGGTAGAAATAGACCTTAAATCTTAGGGAGATGTATTGCGGAAAATGATCATGAAATTGCACAAGCATTTGTTAAAAGTCAAATACACATCTGATGAGCAGTTTCTTACAGCTGACATGTTTTCAGGACTGCCTGTAAGCTATGAAGGCAAGGAGTAGCAATAAGAGAAGCGTAACTGACATGTATGTTGCCCACTTACTAAATGCAGTTAAACTAATTCAAATGAGAAATAAAATGGCCTGTCTTTTGTAATGCTTAGAGAGGTAAGGTTAGATAAATAGACAACAAAGAAGGGACTGAACATGAAATTATATTTTAATTTTAATGCAGAAAATAGAATTCTTGCATGGTCAGAAGCCAACATTTTGGTTACATTTTTAAGGCTGTTTAACCAACTGAAGTGCCGGAGAGTATTCAATCTAGACTTTTTTTTTTTTTAAATGGCATAGACACTGAACCAGGTTTTCAGAACTATAAAAAAAAAAAAAAAACCAAAAAAAAAAACAAACAACACCAGGGTGGTTCATTTTGGGCACGCCTGGTTAGTACAAGTGAAGCTACTGAAACGATTCGAAATAAAAAGCAGATAGAGTGCGACTAGGATTTCAGGTCATTCATAAATCAAGTTCAAGATACGTGAACTGAAGAAGAAAAGTTATTTCTTATTAGTAGACTCCTTAAAGAGATTTTTATATAGCTCATTGAATAGCTGTGAAATAACATTTTCAATCACAATTAACTCCCCATGAGATACCAGGTGAGTTGTTTAATGCAAAATTAATAGATGCCTCCATTCAGCCATTCTCCTTGCTATTTCAGTTCAAGTACACAACACCAAGCTTTTGCTCTGTACAGAGACTGTAAATTGAGAAGAGCAGCATTAGAAAAGTCCTGTCAGATTCAAAGATCTCCTCCCAACATCACTCGCTGTGACGATATTGTTCCTCATATTCTTCAGTGGGATTACCTAGCCATTTAATTCCCGGCAGAAAAGTTCACGCACTGCTAGAGAAACAGCTTTCCTTGAAAGCTGTGGTAGCTGTTATCTTCAAAGCAATCAGGACTCATCTCAACATAAAAAGCTTCTTGAGCATTAGGTTTTTTTAGGATTACCTCCTAGTGAATTAAAACAGAAGTGCTGTTAAAAGACTGGCAGCTATACCTGTGGCCAGAGATCTGGTTCTACAGAAAGAAGATGGGACACCTTTCCATTTTGCACTAAACCAAAGGAATTAGTGGGAGATGTTTTGATTATGGATTCCACCTGATTCTTGTTATTTGTTCTTGTTATTTTACTAAGGCCAGTCCTGGGTTCCCTTTGTCAGCTAGTGACAAGATCCTGATGGCAATCTGCAACTCGTTCAGCCCCGCAAGGTCAGCAGTCAGCTCCGGGTGCTGAAGCCCTGGTCCTAATATACAACTTGATCATAGTCTAAAGGGTACAAACGCAAGGGCACTGACCATACAGCATTTTTGAGGACCGTTAGCTAATTCCTGTTTGTGCCCGCCATGTTGTGCATGCCTACCCACTTGCTGACCATGTACAATCAGAAGAACAATGTGAACAGGTTTCAGGTGACTGAGTAGCTGAGCGGCTGCACACGTCACTGTGGCAAGAGTTGGTCCAAAACAGAAAAATGCCTCTGCAAGCAGAAAGGTGTTGTAAGCCACAGACAGTAATTACTGATAGCTCAGTGTTTTGAAGCAAAATATCCTGCCATCTATCAGGGGAGTGAGGTGTCACTATTGCCTCTCTCTCCTATCTCACCTGTCTCTTTTTAATCGACTGTATTACTTTGTGATTGATGTGCTGACTTATATTTGGTTTCAAGAAAGGAACGAAAAAGAACAAAGGGGCCAGTATATGCTGACCTTGCCATATAACTGACAGGTAACCTCCAAGGTCCACACCCTGTCTAATGACTCAGGGAAGAAGCAAAAGCAGGGAGAACTTACCTCTACACTTCATACCTGTGCCACAGGCAACACCTGTTTCTGGAAAGGCTTGGTCCCACAGAACTTTTTCCTGTGGCCTGAGGAACTGGTAACCTCTTGCCTTTGCTGAAGCACGTTTGCCTGTCAATCTTCTGGACATCTTGAGAAGGGCAGATACCCTCTCCTCTGAAACAATATGACTAACGCTTCCTTGGTTTTGCTGACCCCCTCTGAGTTTATCTCAGCTCAGTGGACTTATATAGTATTGGCTCCTTGCATATTTTCCAAAGGTTCTCTTAGGTGTAAATATTGCCACAATGCCCCAGCCAAATATCACTCATCTGGAATGACAGCCACACATTTGCTCTAGCTGTCATTCTGTCATTCAAATCAGCTGCTCTTGCACTTAAAGAAGGCCACCAGCAACGAGCTGCTACTCCAGCTGCTGAGAGGGTAGCCAAGCCTCACTCACTCTTCCTCCCTCTTCGTCCTCCTGCTAGCTCCTTTGCTCCTGTTTTGCATTTCAGTATAGCAGTATAGCGAGACATATGGTGGAGCTGCTGTTGCCAGCCCCGTGTTTTGTTCCTCATTCTGTCCGACTTGGAACACAATTTTTGTGCCTCAGCCTCTGTGCCTCAGCTTTTACAGAGCATTTTACAAAGTCCTTTGAGATCTACAGATGCAACAGATTACTTGGATACAACCTAGAATCCTATGTTTTCAATTAAGATATAAATGACAGACATGCATTCTAATTTTATTTTTGGAAAGCCTTATAAAATATCTTTGGAATGTAATTTGTGACCCTGTGAAAACTGACACTTGGGTTTAAAAGCAGCTTTTGCTTTTGTCTGTTTAAGCAAAACCCTTTCTGTTGGTGCATAGTTATTTAGGGAAATAAATGCAACTTTGAACGAGCTAAGCTAATGGAGCTTTAACATGAAGGGAAAGAATTATAGCACGCTGGGAATTTTGGTAGGAGCGGAGCTACAAAGAAGTTGCCACATTTGTTTAAAGTGTGGTTAAAACTCTGGTTTGGGAAAAGACAAAAGAGCGTAGAATTGGATAGTTAGTTTATGAATGTGGATGTAACGGAGAGAGCTCATTGGTTTCGTAGGTCTGTGTTAGATTCCCACAGCCCTGAACAAACAGCTCTCAGCCTTATATTTTCGAAGCTTTTGTCTTCCCACTTTGGAATTCTGACTACGGGCACATTACCAAGCCAACTGGATTCACTACAAAGCTCCAGTGTAGCTCTTTTTATCACAAAGATCAAGACAACAATTGTGTGCCTACAAGAAAAGAACAACTAAAACCATCGAGCAAACATTAAAAGAACAATTCTAGAGATAGTTGCCTTTGAACTGCAATAATGGGCAACATTCAGTCCTGAGATTTGAATTCTGAGTAAAAGGAATTCATTACTAACTGCCTTTCCTTGTAATTATCCAAGCTGCTGGCAACATATATTTTCAGCAGCATTAATTTCGCGCAATGTAATATTTTGTAGTTGTGCTGAACCCCACACAATGGCAGCATTGTAAATCTGCTTTATGGAGTTAGTTTTGTTTATTATAGAGTTCGTGTATGAAAAAGGAAGAAATCTAAATTTTATGTTGGCTTCTCCCCAAACCACAGAAAATGGAGTATTGTTTTACAAGAGCTTGTTCTGAAATATCACTTCCCGAATGTAAAAGAAGTACGGTATTTGTGCAGATGCATTCCACAAGTATGCACAATGTCCAGCTGAAAAAATATAGTAAGAGCTGACCACTTTTTTTTCTTTCCAGAATAGCCCAGTTTCACGCTTCCAGGAGGGATGGGGGTGCGGGGAGATAACTACAGCTTTAAAATAAACGTTTAATTTTGCAATGCCCCAAAAGTAACTTAAGTTGGAATCTACCAGACACCAGTAATTTAGAATAAACATTCTGTCTGAGGATCTCTGACCACTGTTATTTTAGTTCTGGCACTACAAACCTAAACCATAGAAATAGGTTCAGTGAATCATCTTGTACAGCTTTATTCCCCCTCCCCCCTCCCCCTCTGCCTTTTCAGTAGATTAGCTTTGGAATCACTGTTAGTCAGCTGCCTGAAGCTTTATTTTTTTCTTGGAAGGAGGTGACATGATTGGAAAAGTCCTTCCCAGATATTTTGGGTTTAATGGAAAAATTACAGAATATAAAGTGAACTGGAAACATCCAATTTCAGATTGGCCTTTTTTGCCATTGCGTAGACAGACAAAGTATATGTGTGATGTGCAGTCTAAGCAAATTTAATGTTATCTATGACCCATAAGTGATGAAGAGGACAAAACTGTCCCCTGTCATATATTGAAGTATGGACAGATGTGCCATCCCTATTTGGCATCTTTGCCTCCTCTGGTTGCAAGAGGGATGCAGGGATGCAAGAGGGAAGCAGGGATGCAACAGCAGCAACATCTGTGATTTCTGCGAAGAAACAATTAGCTGAGTGACCATTTCCACATGAAATATGTGTCAGGCCACTTAGTTTCTCATCCACACAGTTAAAGGGTTACAGGAATACAGAATAGCAATACATTCAAAGCCTTTTCTCCAGGATGCCCTGGAGCTGGTGGAAACTCGTGATATAAATTCCATCTGACTAAGCTAGCAACCTTATAAAGAAATCACTGCCCCTTGCCCAGTTCTAAGACTGCATCTATTTAATATACAGGAGTTCTTCTTTAAGACTTGAATAAAAGGAGCACTAGTATCCTGGAAAGGGGGGACACAGGAGGAGAGACTGTATATTTCACAATACCAGGTGTCCCAGTTGATTTCAGGGAAGTTGTTCAGGGTCACGCAGGTAAAACTCAAATTGTACTTTGCAGGTCACATTACTCAGTCTAGTAAAACCCCAACTTAAAAAGCATTTACCTTTTTTTTTTTTTTAATGTATTTTTTTAAGTTGAAACTATCGCTTGTACATGTTGACAAAAAAAGCGTGTCTCTAGTACCTAGACAATACAAACTACAAATACATTGTTCATAACTTTCAAGATTTTGGGGGCAGTGGATAGCTTTCTAAAGTTCACAGGGTTAAAACTTTCCCAGGTTATGACATAGTAGTGTGATAGCCATTCAAAGTGCCTAAAAAAATAAAAGAGGGGAGGAGGTCAGGAAACAGCCAGTCAGTAGGTGAGGTTTACAGCCTTATCAGAAATGCAAACACCATTTTTAAATTTTTGTTTTCTTTTTCAAATTTCTACATTAAATGTCTTTGTACAAGGCAAAGAGCCCTCGTCATTTTCTCCATTCTGCTTTAACCAGGCCTTATAAATCAAGCTGACATGTTGAGGCATCAACAGAAAACAGACCTTTGCTTTGATCTGAAACTGTAATTGGTCTAGATTTGTGGTCCCTTCCCACTTTGGGGCCACTCACATTTAGCATTGCCAAAAGTATGTTTCTAGCAGACAAAAGAACATCCTGACACTGCAATGGCTCTCTGGGACAGACACAGTGAGCATGGACATCTCTTCTCCTGGACTACCAGTAATTTGTGCCCTTTCATAATTGCATTATTTTCCAGTACAGTCAGTCCAAGAATTATTTTTCTTGGTATTATGTATCTCAGGGGCACGTTCTGAAACCTGGTTCATTAGTGTTCATAAAGTTCTGTGAAAAGGCAAAATGAAAAGGGCTGTGAAAACCTGAATGTTTATTTTTTCCAGTCTACTTTTTTAAGTTCTATAAATACTGTAATATCAATTATCAATTTTAAAAAAACACTTTTTGGACAGTCAGCAACATTGTCCGTGAGATCATTTTAAGGATTCAGTTATGGCCTGTCATATTTTTGTAATACTGAAACATCTGCATCACAAGTTTGTATTTTCTTTCCATTTCTCTCTCAAGGTAAGGATTTCCTAAGAACTACACCATCTAAGAACTAAACTTTCGGATTCCAGCCGCAATTCCATCCTGATACTTACATCCCCATTCTGAAGTGGTATTTATCTTCCTGGAAAATAGCACAGAGGCTCTTTCCTTTTTTAAAAAATTATTTGCATTAGTAAATTACTACAAGTCCAGTACCTTCAGCAAAGAAGTTGGAGTACTTTTTGTAAGCGCTAGATGATAAGGCTGCCCGTGAGACGATAATGCAAGTACATTAAATGTCCATCAAGTGCAGTGCAATAAAGGCAATCAAAATGAAAAGAATGTGAAATGAAAAGAAGTGATGAAACCTCATTATATCATCACTGTTATATTTTAGTAGGTATGTCAAGTTACTTGTTTTAAATTATCTGAAGTTAATAGGAAGTTGCTAATTTGGAAATGCCTGCAGATGCAAAAGAATCTTAATAAAGGTCTAGCAGGAAAATTAAATATTATTCATATATATGTGTGTGAGAGAAAAATTCTACTGTGGCTTTAATATGCGGCTGTAAGATGGGGAATTGCCATTAAGAAGTGATCATATAATCATGCATTATTTATACAGTTATAAGAGATGCGTTGGGTATCCTGAGTTTTATAGTATTATTGTATTATTTACTCTAAATTGTGAGTCTTCAGCTTATTAAACGTAAAAGTATAGGGGTCTGTTTTTAAAGAATATTATCTTAAGAAAACAAATTTTTAGATTAGCTTTCAAAACCTTTAAAAACCCAAAAGGCAGATATAATCCCCTCAACATTAATTGCTGTTTTACTAAATGAACTGTTCTCATTTGTTAAAGCCCCCAACCAGAAATCTCATTAAAATAGTACCCAGCCTCTAGTTTGAAAGTGAGGAGGGGGTGCTTCTGGGAAAAAAAGAAATAATTGTCTAAATTTTCCAATATCTTTCAGAGCTGTATTGTACTTATTATAGCTTGTTGTTAATAAAACTATGAGAGCTAAAATGTTGCAAATTAGATTAATTTCCTCTTCATTTTTGCTTCATGTTCATCAAAATGTACTGGACATTATTAAATACAGACTACAAATTAGACTTAATTGTATCTAAGTGGATACCGTATATATCAGGTGCCCTCTGCCAAAGCAAAAACAATACCTGTGCAGCCCTAATTCTACAATTTTACTTTAGAAAGAAAAAAAAGGGGGGGGGGGAAAGGAAAAGACATAAAAAATGAAGAACAGCTTCAGAACTTTGCTTTGTACCTTTATGTCTTGAAAGCATTTTTTGGTGTTTTGTATTTATATTGCTGACCTGGAAATCTGCGACCTGGAAAACCTGTATCCTGGAAATTTGAAACTTAACTACACCAGATCTACTCAGTGGAATCTGTTTGAAGAAGAACACAGCTGTCAATGCTGTGTCTGGCAAGTGATGATGAGTTTGGACTGGAGGTGCTAGAAAATAGCTTTTGCCCTGTGTGAGAAGAAATGGTTCCTTGTGGGTAGAAGAGCAGAAACAGCTGTCCGCCGTTTAATCCATTTGTGTCTTTTGGGTATTTCTTTATTAATAAATGTGAGGGTTTTTTTTAAAAAAAAAGCTGATGTGCATATTGGTGTATATTTTTTTCCCTTCAGAGTGGACCACGAGAAGCCTGAGAAGTCTCCAGTCTCACTGCTAGAGAGGTTTGAAGGCTGGGGAAGAGTCTGCACGGCACGCGGGTAGAGTGAGAAGGAGACCTGTTTAATACCTTTTCCTATGCCAGTGGTCAAAGCAGCAGTAAAAGAAGAAAATCAGACCTGCTGTGAAAATTTCTTTATCTTTCAATCTGAGGTCCAGGTGCAAGTGAGACTAGGTGCAAGTAGTGGTAGGTGCCATGTAGTCCCCGCCATCCCCTTTCAATCCTGGATGAGCTGCATTGTCTGTAGTTAGGTTAGAAATGACAATCATTCAGTGAGATACACGGGTGTCACTGACCTAATAGCATGGAGTCCCTTGAGATTGTTGAAGCTTTCTTTCTCCTTTCCATTAACACTGACTTTCTGTTCATGAGTTTGTGCAAACCAAAGGGTTAGTATATTGCACTTAAGAGCTGACTACCAAAGATCGTTGCGGAACATTGAATGCTTGTGTACGTCTCCTGCTAACTCAACTGGAAATCTGCAGCAAGTTGTACCTTCTGGGCTGCATTAGCAGGAGTGTTGCCAGCAGGCCAAGGGAGGCGATCCTTCTCCCCTGCTACTGAGAAACACCTGGAGGGCTGGGTCCAGTTCTGGGCTTCCCAGTATGAGACACGTGGACAGACTGGAGTGATTCCAACAAAGGGCTGCAAAGTTGATTAAGGGCTTGGAGTGGAGGGGAGGAGAGGCCAAGAGAGCTGGGACTGTTCAGCCTGCAAAAGGGAAGTCTGAGGGGAAGCTCATCCATGTGTGTAAATATTGTGGGGGCAGAGGGAGGTAGTGAAGATCGAGCCAGATTCTCTTCTCAGTGGTGCCCAGTGACTGGACAAAAAGCACTGGGCACAAACAGAAATACAAAAAATACCCACTGAAGCTTTTTTTTTCTTTTTTTAAATTGTAAGAATGATCAGAGAGTGCAAGATGTTGCCCAGAGGAGCTGTGAAGCCTCCATCTACAGAGATATCCAAAGCTCTGAGCAATATGATCTAGCTGATCCTGCTTTGAGCAGACAGTTTCAACTGGATGATATTCAGATGTTCCTCCTGACCTCAGTCCTTCTGTAATTCTGTGACTTGCCAAGAATTATTACACTGTGACTCAATATACTGTGCAAGACTTATTTTTTTTGAAGTTAGCTAATAATAATGTGAAAGGTACTGATCTTTTCATCAAACCCAGAAGTGTGCAAATCTTGGTCTTGCACTTCTTTTGAGCAATATTCACGCAAGATTTCAGTTCTTCTGTTTAATTTCAGGCTCTTTTTGTTTCATTCCTGTATTTATTACAGGTGAAAGACTTGGTTCAAACAGCTGACCTCTCTCCTGCCCAGGAGACGGTCAGTCACAACTGAAAGAAAAAAAAGAGCAAACTTTTTCTTCCATTTTTCTAATCCCTGTGTGGGTCTGACATTGTTAAGAAATAGCACGTGACATGAGTTTGAGGTATAAGACACAAAGGAGAAATAGTAGACTTCTCTGGCTGCACGAAATGAGGAGCCTGCGAACATTACCCAGCTAGGTGCAAACCAGGCACGAGAGTGGGAGCTGGCACTTAGGGGAGGACAAAAGTCTCCCTACCTTCCCTCACAACTTGTAAACTGATGCTTGCCAAGGAACCCTGATTCTCAAGACCACCGTCGATCACAACAGAATGAACCAATTTTTCCCCAAAAGGTTGTTGCATCGCTTGGAACACAGCCTTCCCTGCTCTGCATCCTCAGTGCTAACTGCCAACATCTCCTCCCTTCTAAAAACTCATAACAGTACTTGAAGACAGCTATTTCTGAAATACTAATCTGTGTGTACACTGTATAAACATATCCATTCTGCATGTGGTGAGGTGGCATTGTTTAGTAACATAACGTTATACTCACATGGATCCAGAGATAATATCTCACTACTTATTTACCTTTTTTTCCCAACACCTGGAAAAATATCACTCCCAGAAATAATTAGCAGGACAATCATGATCAGGGGGATGTGGTAGTTTAGGGGGATTGCAAGCAGAGGGCCACCAAGATGGTCAGGGCTGGAGGACCTGTTCTGTAAGGTGAGGCTGGAGGACCAGCGCTGGTTCAGCCTGGAGAGGGGGCAGCTCCAGGGACACCTCCCAAGCTCCCTCTCTACCAGGGTTAGCTCCTGTCTCAGTGGTTCCAAAATCCTGAGGCTGATGAATAAGAAGCCTTTTTGAAGGCAGAAGAAAAAAAGCAAACATCTGTTTAGCATTTTAAAATCATAAACCATTTTATTCTACAATAATGATATCACTTAATAAAGCATATCAGATGAAAAAGGTGGGGTGTGAAGATTTTAAACAGAGTCAGAGGCACAGCAAGTTTATAAATTATTTTTTTAACAAATAGTCATATTTTTTCACTTTTTTTTTAATCTAGAGAAGGTTTCCTGTTCACTTCAGAAGAAAACCCTGTTTACTTCAATGATTTGCATGGTTATTGCCCAGCTCTTTGCTTTCAATTAACATTCTTGAAAATGAAACCAAAAAAAAAAAATCACTTGTACAAATGTTTATGGAAAACAAATAAAAACATCTCTGAACACCATCAAAGTAGATACATTATTTTTATTCCAGCATATGTTTATGAATACTTTCTTGAAATATTCTGCCAGCTCTAGCCTTGAATTCGGAGTTTAAAAAGCATTTACAAAATTCTTTTCCACTTCCCTCTGTACCACCACATTTACTCACTTGCACTGGTTTTCTGTTTTCCATATGTTATCTCTAAAAAACAGGATTCCACAAAACTAAAAATGCAGAAAAGCTTGAGGCAAAGAGGTATTTGACATGTTTTCCTTATTAAAATCTTGTGTGTATATATATATATAAAAAAAAATAAAGAATATAAAAAACATAAGCCCAAAAAACAGTGACCAAAACTGTGTACTTATTGGTGTGCCAGTTATATTCAGCACTCCACCACAGTTTTATTGGTTACCATGATACTTTTTGAGTATATAGTCTTAAAGTTAACACTGCTCTGTCTGGGTTTTGTGCTGTGTTTTGACAGGCAGATCCTGGCTTCTGACCATATTAGTGCGGTGTGGTATCTTTCCCTTTCACAAGAAAAACAAGTGGTGTACAGCGTTAATAATTTATGCTCAGGAAGTAGAAAGGATGATGAAGCTCTTGATTGTCAGACTTCCACAACTGCACAAGTACGTTTGGGCCTTTCTGAAGGGAAACCCCTGGCAGGAACCTACAAACTGGGTGTCAGTACACAGGCACAGGCAGTGACCCACCTATAGAGTCATTTACATTACAAATCCTGTTCTACCTAGGCGTAAAGGACGGTTGTCTGTCCAAATTATGTTCACATACAGTTGCACACACCATCCTATGAGGCCAGATTTGGGCACTTTCCTAAATTGCTGCAGGCTCTGTTAGTTGTGATGGTACTTGGCTTGTTAGCTCCAAGAATGGACAAAAAGCCCAAAACCGTTTGATTAATAACTGCATTGCTCTTATTAACATCATATGACTGTTGCGTACACCATCCCATAAGGCCAGATTTGGCCATTTTTCTTAATTGCGCAGGTTCTGTTAGTTGTGATGGTACTTGGCTTGTTTGCTCCAAGAATGGAAAAGAAAATGCATTTGGTTAATAACTGCATTGTTCTTGTTAACATCATATGTGCTAACCGGTTTTGTTTTCCATAAAATTTGCTGCTGTTGTTACACTTGGTGCTATGTCTGATAAGAGTACCACTCCAAGCAAGGCGCTAGCATTTTTACTAGCATATGATATACACCACCATCGCTTTCAGGATAAGACTTTCTGTTAGGAGGAGTTACAAAGAACAAAAAAAGAAAAAAATACCTTCACCTCGTACATTTCTGTATTTAAGAAGACACCCAAAACATTTGTACAAAAAAGTAATTTTCTAAAGGTCATACTCTGTCTTAATTATTTTAATATCTCATAAAATACACTTCTGGGTTTTTTTAACGGTACTGTAGATAACAATACAACATTGGTGGTCTTTGTTGTGTTTTGGGGGAGGGGAAGGCTATTTGCTTGAAAGCGGTTCTAAAAAAAAATAATAGGATTATTCTCATCTTTCATTTAGCTTAATAATACACTACATACATTTGTCAATCAAATTAGAATTACTGTCAGACCATAATAATGCATTTTAGTTTAGCCAATATCAGTCAGACCTGATTTATTTGCTTAATACAAATCTAATTGACTTTCAGGCTGCTCTTCTCTTTTCAGCTGTTAACCGACCAAGTACATCTTTAATTTCCAAGACCGATGGTTTGGTAGCAGTTGAGAGGAAGAATGATTTGCATAAGGCCCCAGAAGGGTGCCAAAACTCTTCACGCTTTAAACAACAGCCTTTATTATTCTGTAAGTGGATGTGTTGAATTTTCATGCTTTTGTTTCCAGTTCAGCCCTGACAGAAAGAATAAAGTAGATTTTGCCAGCACCCCTGCTGTGCCCTGAGGGAGAAATTCAATGTGCCTCATTTGTCTTAATTGGAGAACCGCCCTTAGCACCAGCTTTTTCTATGAATATATTAGCATAACAGACAGAAAAGTCTAAGCCCACTTTTTTTTTTTTTTTTGGTAGAAGTATTTTTTTTCTTTCGAAGAAAAATAAAAACCGGGAAGAAGAAAAATACATGCATCATCTCCCAGCCTTCTTACTATTATTGTTGTTTTAAAACACACTATACAGGAAAAATGCATCCAGCCTACTTTATCTCCTCGGTGTTGTTAGGAGCCGGGTAGAGAGAAATGTGATAAATACCATCCATGACAGAGAGCTGAAAGCTGCTCTTTATTCTTCATAATGTACTAATCCTATATATTTGTTCTTTGGCTGGTTGTGTTGCTTTTTTCTGATGGAGGAGATAGTTTTGCACAGAGACTGATGGGCAGAAACTAGGAATGAATCTAAGAAAAAAACCCACACAATCTTGCAAAAGTGAATTTATTAACACAGAAACAAAATGCAGTTACCTCTGTCAAAGGAAGGTTTCAAGCCCCATGCCTATTCATTTGAGAAATATTAAATTCATCTTCACGTTTTTCATTTCATAAAAGAACTCTAAATCTGGACAAACAATCTGTGCAGTGTAAATCATTTCTAAATCAGGGCTCTTTCAGTGTCAGATAGAACTAATGAGATTTAGAAAGTAGCTTTTAAAGAAGAAGTATTTAGTTTATGTGTTCTTATAACTAATATAAATCTTTACATCTGCTAAACTAGCCATGTGTTGCTTGTACATGAAAAACGTGGGAAATAAATAGGTAATTTTAGTAGACTGTGATGTATACGTTTTCCTGGAAATGTGGCTGCATTTTAGAAACTGATGAATCCATATTTAGTCTTGATATTTTTCCCCCGAGGCTCCAACACACTGCATCAGTCACATAGCCACTTAAATAGAAGCTTTCCATGGATGTTAGAATAAAGGCTTGGCTGTTTGAGTTTTTTTTAGGCATCTTGTAGACATTATGAAAAATTAAAATATTCTTTGGGGCAGGATTTTTTCAGTCAACTGGACGAGTTAATAGCTTTGAGGTTTGATTCCAGCAGGAGCTGGGGTGGGGTCATTAGCATAGCCCCTGGAGAAACAGCAGACTCTTAATTCTGATATTTACTCTTGCCTGTTCTCTGTGGCAATTTATCAAAGCCAGACAGCACTGTAACATTAGAAGTCTTTCACACCTCTTCCTCCTCCTATTACTCATTACTGAACCATTTTTCTCTTACATGCACACCCTCCCTAAAACATGTTCAGCTACTTTTGGCTGGGCTCTTCTTGTGTCTTGAAGAGTGATAATAGAAGAGTGGTAATAGAAGAGCTTTTTGCTTTCTTGTGCAAATGGACCTGCAAAATAATTATTTAGCATGATGTATTTTTGAAAGTATGTAGGCATCCCACTACGAGTGGTTTTATTTACATTAGAAAAATGGCAATGATCTACAATAATCTATCCTATAATCCAAACTGTTTGGCTGAGCAAACAACGCAGCAAATCAGAAAGGCAAGCCTGCACTCATCGCCTCTCTTCGCTTGCTTCCTCTGTCTCTAGTATCCTTTGCCTCAGTTTCCGACTAGAAGCTGTTCAGACCTGCCTGGATTAAAAGGGATACCTTTCTAGGATACACTTCAGAGTAATTTAAGAGAATATCCTCTTTGTCTATGCGTTGCCAGCGAACTTCCCAAGGTATTAAATTCCAATATTGTTTGTTTCCTAGGAAAGAGGTTAAAAACTGTTAATGCAACATAAAGGAGTTGGCAGTAATATGTAGCACTTCTTGAAGTAGTGAGATGGTGGGGAAAAATGCCTAATCTCCACGCTGTGCTCCGTAAATTTCCTGGTTTAATCAAATTGCAAAAATTATTTGTGTGGAAACAAAATGGTAATCTAGGTAGCAGAACACATTGCAGGGTTATATCATTGTTATTTGTTATTGTGCTAGGAAGCTTCTACGAACAGCACCCTTTTGATGGATCAAGGCATCCTCTCATTTTCCACAGCACTAAACCCTCTTCCAATGCTGAACAAAACAGATGGTCACAAACCAAGGAACGTACGTTTTAAATAGCTGTCTGCTGATTATTTGCATGTGTACCACACTGCATATTCACAACAAGCCCTTGTCCTGTCATGTCTGTTTGCATTTTGAAAAGTGTTTCATTTCTGGAGTTTTGTAGGATGATGTGCCCTCCAGCAAGTTGCATCTGTTGTCAGATAGGTCCTAGAGAGTAGTGGTGGGTCCTTCACAAGGAATTTCTTTCAAGCCTCCGTATGACTGGTTCCTAACCTAAAGACTCTGCTGCCATGTTTATCCATCCTGTCTCCAAGATGGGAAGTAGATAGCTGCATTTTCCTTCCTTCTTCTTGAGCAAAATAATGTGGAATAACACCTGTTTCCTGTAAGATTCCCTGGGAGGGAGTCCCTACATGACAGCATTCGAAAAGCTTTCTAGGGAGGAAAAGTCACTGGGATCCATACAAAGTGAAACCAGCTGAAGAATGGTTATCTGCTTTCCGTAGATGGCAAAAATACAATAAAGGACTATGTGGACTTATGTGGGAAAAGTAAGTGGTGTTTGAGGGAAACAAGAAAATATCGACAGCTGGCTGGTAAGAGGGAGGATACACAGAGTTAACAAATGTCTCCTCTTATGTGTAATCCTCTCCTTGGGAACCATAAGCTCAGCTCAATACTAACGGGTTCAATGTTGAAGTTGGGTTCTGCGTATGTTTATTTGTACAACCACCCAAGCGGATGCACAACTGTAAAAAGGACATGAAGTGGTATTCAGTCAAGCTTTTTGTCTTCTAATTCAAAAAGGTACCCACTTTAAAAAATAGCCCTCTGCTAAGTTTTAGTGTGCCTAGGCATCTAATGATCTGTTTCCAGTTATACCACTCAATTTCTGAGCTTTTGTGGATTCATGAGCTGTCTGCATGTGCAGTGGCTTTATACATTCTCTTTTCATTGCAGAAAATGAATAAAAGTCCCATTTGTGATGTTCACAAGGCTATCCCACATTGCTAGTCATTAAGTCCAACATTACCCTCCCAGAGCATTGAAGGAGGTAAGGATATGTTATGTGTTCCAGTGGGTGCACAGCCAAAAAGAGGCATTCACATCTTAAACACACAAACTGTAACTATTCATATGTAACATAAATAATGTTCTTTTCCAGAAGTATGGTTTTCAAGACACAGCTCGCTGAGGGTGAGGTGGTGTCATTCTCACTGTTCATGAATAGGGCAGTGTGCAAATCCACAAGCCACATACCTTATGTGTAGCATCTGTGTCTTAAAAAAAGTTCTCTCAGTCTCCATGTCACACAAGGGTTACCACGGTAAGTACTTATTCCTATTCAAACTGTTGAGTAAATAGGCATGCAGTTTTCTGTCATATTCCGAGCCATCTATTCCACAGACCTGTAGTTAATGGAACATGAGCTATTATGAAAACGTCTGAAGTATTTGCAGAACTCCTATTTTAATCCCATTTTATCTGTCTGTTTTCACTGATGTTTTTTTCTCTGGAAGTAGTATACATTTCAACAGGAGCAAACAAAGAGTTGTAGTGTACGGCCGTGCTGGGTCTGTGGTGATGAATTGCATAAATAAATTCTACATGGAGAGAAAAAAGCCCTTTCCAAATATTTTTGAAAGATTAAAGGCTAGAACATTTGCATTGGCATGTGCATAACCTAATTAACTCCTGTGAACAGATTCCTAATGTTCAAAGGATGATTTAGTGGAGAAAAGATTATGCTTTCTTTAATATTGTTTTCATTATTCAAGAGCTGGAGAGATTTCAGTGCCCACCTGATGTCTGGTTTCTCAGTGATACACAAATAGAGCATTGAATTGAAAACTTAGTATAAGACTAATTTTTGAACACTGATTGAATTACATGCAAGAAACTACAGTGATTGCATATTCTTCATTTATTAATAGAATTACAGGAGTATGAATAAATATTGGTGCTACACAGTAGACTCCAAAGACAGTGCTCTGCAGATGTGTCTTGTGGAAAAATTACTGTCCTTATCAGAAAGGATCTGAAACTCGGAGCCCTCTGTAGTGACTCTTGTGTTCAGCTTTCTCACAGATACTTAGTCCAGCATGTTACTGGCCTGCCAGAAAGCCATCAAAAGACATTTGTCACTGGATCAAAATCAAATATGTATCCTGGCTGTTAAGAAGGGCTTTGTTGGACTAAATGACTGTACCATTTTAGACAGTGCTGCAAGATTAATGATGACACTGGTTGTCCAATTTTCACCCTTGGGGCAGTATTACAAAGATGTGCCCTTTCTGTGCACCTGATGTTACGCATATCAAATGCATCATTCCTTCTGCTGCGAGTCTTAGTAATGGTCCATGTTTCCTGCTCCCCCTCCACAGAGGAAGATTAACATGGTGTGGGTGTAATTTATCTTGGGGAGGGGGTTGCTCAATAGAGGTATACTTGCTAGTGTTATATTATATGGGTTAATCACCTAATCACAGAGAACACTTAACAAGTGCATGTCTCTGACAGGATGAGGCCTGTGGCATATATTTTTGAGCCAAAGTAAATGAACTGTTCCTCCCCATCATCATTCTTTAGACGTAAAAGCTATCAGTGAGTAACCTGCCTTCAATTAGACTTACATTCTTTGACATAATCCAAAGCCCCTGCCTCCTGTCTTTGTTTTGTGGTGCCGTATTACTAAGTGTAAGCGTAATTTCACAAGAGAATTCAGAAAATAAGGCTTTATGAGGGCACTTTGCCCCATCCATACATCAGAAGACTGATGAATAAACAGCATGGTTGGCACCATTCAGTCTCTGCAGTGTTTTTCTCCCAGGTTGTGTGCTGAGCCACTCTCCAGTGTTTCCATTTGCCTCGATAATGACTTTACATTCAACTTCCAGCTTCATGATTTCCTTTTCACAGGGTACTGAGCTGCTTGCTCTCTCCTGCTGCTCATGTCAGAGGCAGTTGAACTTGTAGGTCAGCGTGAAGGGAAAAGAGCAATATAATTGCATACCACAGAGGCCAGATGTTTAGTGAAATCATGGGGAATCTTGTCAGGAAGTGCCATTGAAGTTCCTGGGAGATTCACCACTTTCCCAAAGGAAACTGGAAAATTGTATTCCAAAAGACATGTTCCTTAGCAGTAACACGCCAAGAGAAATAAAATGTGCCTATTTTTGCTATTTATTGTTATACACCTTATCTCTCCTTTTTCCTTCTAAATGTCTTCATATTTCTTTCTCATCCACCGTCAGTACAAATTGTACCTGGAAAACTAGTAAGTGCTCTTAATTTCTGGAA
Organism: Larus michahellis; assembly: GCF_964199755.1. NCBI lineage: Eukaryota > Metazoa > Chordata > Aves > Charadriiformes > Laridae > Larus > Larus michahellis. The sequence goes on from NC_133930.1 coordinate 66,434,991, forward strand.
TGGTTTTGTTTCTCTTTGTAGTTATGAAACATCAATGAAATTACCACAAACTCCTTGGATAGTCATTACACAAAAGTGCAGGAAGAAAAACAACAGCGTCTCTTCTAGGCACAGTCCTTCAGTAGTTTAACACAACTAGTTGAAATGTTTGACACCTTTTCCTCAATATTTTGCTGTTGCATGGCACAATAGCTGACAGAACTTATGAATTCTGAGTGTGAAAAACCTTTATAAAATATGAGGCTAGACATCGGCTTTTTTAGAAGCTGAATGTAAAATGCAGGTTTTATCATGTACCTATAGAAGCAGCATATGTAGGAATGAAAATGTGGGTGAGTAAACCCCAGTTAACAACAGACGAACACTGACCAAACTTATGACATCTTAGAAAACAAGCAATACCACATGCAATTGTAAAGTGATTAGAACCAGGAATAAATACATATATACGTTTACACACACACATATATAAATATATATCATTCCAGTAGTTCCCCCTTCAAAGTGCATAGTTCAAAAAGAAGGCACTCACTCTTACAATTTTACAGACTCAGATTTAAAACAGCTGCTGAAGCAGAAAGCCTGAGGTCAACACACACATTTGGTACTTCGTTAGCTGAACTGGCCAAGTTCAACTTGTGAGATGGGAATTACAGTCTAGTAAGCACCAGCTGTCATCTTCATTGCTACAAAGGTAGAAATTAGTGCACAAGAGGAACAGATTTCTAGTGCTAACCAGCTAACTTATTTTATGGTAGATACTACGAGCAACAAAATTAAGTTACGCTGGATGAAGCTGGTATTTTTCCTGCCTTTCCCCTTTTGATATAACTTCATATTTTTCTGTTTGATTCAAGGTTCAATCTAAACTGGAGAATGTAAAAAAGTGTGCAGGAGGGTACCTTTAATTGCTAGAAATACAAAATTACATTGAGACCAACAGCTTCCTACAAATCTTTGATTGCCTTTGCAGTATGGTGGATTTTAAGCTGGGGGGGAGAGAGATAGAGGGGCACGGGGAGAGAGAGAGATGGCCATTCTCTATCCATGTTATTACCATAGCTGTGCTAGTCTGAAAGTGAATTGGCTTTTCCAAACAACTTTAGTATCTTATTTTCTTCCACTTCATGCTCGCGCAATCCTCTTGTGAGAGAAATTTGGAGGACAAGCTTCCCATGGACACCTTCTTCTAACTCAAGTCATGTTTAGTTACTACTAGATGAAACTTTCTTATGTAGATTGACGTGATAAAACCTGTGTCTGAAAAACTTTGTATTTCTTTCACACTGCAATCTCCAGATCTAGGGAAACATCTTTTTCGAGGCTTCTCTTCTGAAACAATGCTAAAACTGATATTCCTTAGAAGTCCTCAATCAGGTTTCTGCTCCCATCTTTAGACATTAATTAGAACTAAACTTCGTGTTTGGTCTGGCCAGTCTTTAGCAGAACACCTGAACAGCTCATTGTATGAAAGCTAAATAAAAGCATGCAAAACTGAGGAGTTTCTTTGTCTTGAAACAACATAACATATCAATGGAAGTGTTGCTTTTTCTAAAAATGTATGCCAGGAATTTATTGTATGGGTATAAAAGCTATTGTAGAAGAAAAGAAGAATGCTGCAGAGCGATTGAGATGAGAACTCAGATGTCTGTCTATTCTACACTATTGAATACGGAACCACTTTATCTTCCTGACCCCAACACTCAGATCAAGTAAAGTCAGCTTTACGTTGTTGATGCCAGTAACAAATTAATCAATGGCAATTTCATCTCTGTAACAGCTTATTCTGTCAAGCTCAAATTTCATTCATTTCGCTGACAGGACAAAGTTGTCCATTTCAAGGAGAGACATAACTGAACCAAATTATCCACCCAATAAGCCACTCCTCACCAAGGTGTGAGATGCTGTGTATACTACTAGCACAACAGTGTCTACTGCATGTGTTTGAATAGCTCTTTGCACTAAAATGTCCTCGTAATAGCCTTTGTCTCTGATGTTTGGTTACCATAAAAAGCTACTGGCAACATTACGTTCTTCCTTAGTTGTCAGCTGCTGACAAGTTGGGCAGTTCTGCCCTCAGTGGTTCTGGGTATGGAAGGATGTATCATTAGATTTTCTCTGTAATGTAGATATGACAAGACTTTTCAAATCTGTGTAGCCTCCACATAATTTAATATAATTTAAGTCTCTCATTTCCAACCTTGTAATTAGAATATATTAAACTGTTTCAGTGATCCTGAATATGAAAGTGCACAGGCACTGAAGTATTTCTCAACCTAATGTTATCAAGTCTGTAATATTTTAACAGAAAAGAAGACCTAAATGCAAATTTCCATTCTCTTTGTGTAACATTTATGCAGTAAAGAATGAGTTGAGTACACGATTTTTCATTTCTGGATAGCTAGGAATAGTAATGCATTAGCTGCAGAAGAGAGCATTAATCTCTCAAGCTGCTAAGAAATGAAATGTCGTAGAGTGACTTGTTCTTCGCTAGTGCTTTTTCAGCAGTGAGTTTTATTCCCCTCCCCTGTCTCCCCCGCCCTTACAAGATTCTTCATCAAAAGAAAAAAAGATCACACTCTGATTATATTAGATTAGAGCAAGGCCATAATCTCTCATACATTGATTTAGATACTGTATTTGAAGTATGAAGTTTTCACGTATCATTCCTTTCTTCTCATAGATAAGTAATTTTAAATTATTTTGGAGTTCCCAAGGGCTAGTGTTGGTCAAGAGGAAGAGGAAGGCTCTGACAGTTTTTGCATTTATTTTATTATGTCACATTAGGGCTGAGTTCTAAAGAGAGCATTTTTTTCCCTTTTTTTGTTTTGTTTGTGTTTTCAATTCAGTCTTGCAACAACAGTTGTGTGAAGTTTTGGCTTATTCACCGGCATGAGTACACACATATGCATGCCCATGTGAGTTCACTTGAGTGAACATGAGGATACAAACTCCTGTGACAAAAACATGTTTGGTTAGATCACTCTCCTCTCTCCAGTTGTGATCTTCACAGGGAATAAAATCCTCCTCTGTTTAGTGGTTCTGTGCCATCTCTTTGACACCATTTAGCACCACTTCTGCCTGCCTCTAAGGATCTAACTGGGACTTGAGAGATGTGAAGACCTTGAGTGAATTTCTTGTACAGAAGGATGAAATTCACTCCTGAAGAATAATTAGTTTCCTTTAACATGGAGACTTTTTTAACAGGAGTCATGAGTTCGATGGGCTTTTATGAGCCCGCTGTAATGCTAACATCCTCGGAGATGTAATCTTGTCAAGTGTTGACACAAAGCTCCGAATGAGTTGTGGAATTTCACATCAGTTTTGAGTCGGTATTACCGATCTGATCCCACATATATATAATGATGATGAAGTAAGAAGTCTGTCATCTGATGATATTGTGACATATTTTATCATATGAATCATTTTTGCTAAGTTGCAGAAATTTAAGATACCGCAGATACTCTCTAAACTGAACTTCATTTACTTCTGCACGTGTTCTGTATCCTTTGCATAGTTCAATTGTAAAAACTCGGGGTGGACTCTTCTATTTAATTTTCTGCTCTGTTACTCAGAGACAACTTCAGAAATTTCTGTGACGTTTAGAACACTCAATAACAGTTTTGGAAATCTTGCCAGTCAGCCTGTCTCAAATGTCATTGCAAACACAGAAACTGATCTGATTTCAGAGAAGGAATTGTAGAATTTTTAATGGGCACATGAACTGTTCATGTGTGGCTCAGTGACCCTCAAAAGAAATATCAAAGCCTTAGAGAAACTAGGCCTTCTATCATATAATGCTGTGTTTAAAATAGAATTAACTCTTCCAGAAGATCACTGTGAAAAGATATAACATTTGACAAGTATTATAGTATATCACGTAAAGAGTAGAAGGCAAAATACTGTGTGTAAATGAGAGCAATTCCCCAAAGCAAAAGACATCCAAAAATTGTTATATGAAAGAGGAAAACCAGCAGGTTTGTCAGGCTGCTAAGATGTCTTCGTATATGCAGTGCTATTTCCTTGCTTTTGCATTTTTTTCTCAGGCTTCAAGTGTTTACGGTGTGCTATTAAGACACTGTAGGTGTTGTCTTTGACACCCACAATGGTGTCACCAGCTGTAAGATAGATAATGGTTTAAGGCTGTGTACTTTTGTCAGAAAAGAGCAGAATCCTTAGCAGAATCTCGCCTGACAATAGTAGACTTCATCACGGAAACTTGTATCCACCGTTACTGAAATAGGTGGAATTCCAGTGTTGTGGCTGTCAATGTGACTGCTAAGCTTTCAGCAATCCAGGTGTAGGCATAGTCCTCTGGACACTGTTCTGCTTATGAATAAAGAAAGATACCAATACATTTGCCCCTTAGACATGGCTGAAGCAATATTCCTTTGCAATAAATTGTTCTTGCTCAAACAATTCAGTTAGTAAAGGGATCTATAGTCAGCTTGGACTCCAAGTCACCTCCCATCATGACAATAAATGCCATATCTTAGATTTGCTTTGTTTCTTTTACTAGTGAAAAGCAATGTAGAAATCTATACTGCAATGCTGGCTTTTCAACTGTTGCTTTAGTTGTTCCTCTTCTAACACACTGTAAAGAACTGCAAGAGAAAAAGTATATATTTTAGCATTGTGTTGTATGCATGGGTGATGGTACCAACATAATTTCATACTGCTAATTCACAGCTCTGAGAGTTGAATGAATACAACTCTCCACCTTCCTCTAACTGAAAGTACCTCAACCGTGCTACAAAACTTTTTTCAGGATATGTTCTAAATCCCACTGAAATGAGAGAATCTTTCCATTGATTTCTCAGGATTTTATGTTAGCCTTCAAAGGCCAAAGAACAGAGCACTAGAGAAGAAGAGAGACAGGTGTAAATTAGCACATTCTTCTCTAAAGTCTTTCAAGATGTTTCTCCACGTATTTGTCAGCGGATGAAAACACCCATTGAGATCCTCATACACCTATGAATTGTTTGATGTTTTGCTAGAAATTACCCTAGATGATCAACAACAGCAAATTCACTTATCAGCTGCATGATGATGGTAAATTCCTGTAGAGTTAGATGATTCATTGCTTTTATGGATGCTATTTTATGTCTTCTCATTTGTCTTTGAACAGCTACTCATACTGTGGGAGACAAATTTGTGTGTTTCTCTTTTATGCTTCTTAATGTTTTCACTTTCCAGAAACCCAGCAAGTATGTGGGGGTGCTATCACTCATCTATTTGCATCTTTTCTTCTTTCCATTATTGTTTGTTTGCTGGATGGTATAAAACGTAGCACATACTTGGGGATTTCTTTATAGCGTATGACTGTGATGTGACAGTATTGTCATAATGAATCAAATTAATACAAATAGAAAGGCCTATACTTTTCTATGGGTTGTGGGTGTTGGGAGATTTTGAAGAAAATGGAATCAGTATTATAAAAAAATACTTAGTTCTGTAATGAATTTCACAGTATGCAAAAGCTGATCATTAGAGCACTTATCCACAATGTGCTGCTTTGGTCTCCCTTTTTGGCGGTCCGTGACAATGATCTGGCTCCTACATTGGTGTACTGAGATTTTTACTCTATCTTCTTTACCAAACAGAATTCTATCTTGTGCTTAAGAAAAATTTCCTGTTTGTCAAAAGGATAAGGAACTTGTAAGCACTTCTGTGTTACTACCAAGTGTTAAAGGCTGTAATTTATTCCCTATACTTCTTACACATAAAGCCATTTCTATAACGCTCGTAACTCCGGTGACTCAGTGCTTCATATCACTAAAAAGACATCAGTGCATCTAGAAGATAGATCTCTCCTACTTCTTTTCTTTTCCAGCTCATCTTTATTTTGATACAGTGCTTTCTACTCTACCAAAAATATTTACTGGCAACAACTTTGTCTCAATGCATTAATAGTTGAACCTTTGGAATTTTAATTATTTAACTGTTTTATTTTGTGTTCTCAGTGCATTTGTTTTCTTAATAAATTATGAGTGGAAATTTTGCATAAGATGCTAGTCTGTTAACAGCACAGTTGTGAAAGGTAGAGGGCTGTGCCATGTGGAAGACATCAGTGGCTATAAAACTGTTCTACTTCTGGTTCAGAAAGCCTATTTTAATAAGGTCAAGAAGGGAAGACACAGCTTAAATAAGCTCTGGAATAGAGAAGCTTGGGAGAGCAAAGGGAAGCTATTTCCTAACTCATAAGCTAAAACACATGACAAGGCAAAACATTCTACTGTGGGTTTCTTGGGGCATGCAGGGGTTAAAAAGGGATAAAAAGGAGTTAAGGGTGATTTTCAGTGAGGAAAAATCCTTGTTCATGCTATGCAGTGAAAATACATTCCAAGCAACGTTCTAAGACAAAGGAAGATGTCAGCAATCAAATAGTAATTTAATTGTGATCGTTATGTATACATATGTAGATGTATACATTCGTACAGGTAGAGGGATAGATATACATATACATACAGACATGTATATATCATATGTATAGTATATATATGCTTTATATAAGATATATATGTAGTTCTGACCATCCAGAAGTCCCAAAGTATCGTGCAAAAGCTAACCAATGAACTCTCATAATAATCCTGTAGAAACACTTTACCAACGAGGAAATTAAGCTACAGAGAGGTTAACAATCTTCTCCGTGTCCACAGAAATCAAGTCAGCTGTGCTTATTCCTTGTTATTACTAAATATAACAAAGCTATTGTAATCCATTGCCGGTGAAGAATTGTGTTGTAGGAACAAAACGAAAGAGGAAAGCTACTTCAGGATGGGAATGCCCACAGAACAAAAGCATTATTCTAAATTGGTTTTAGGAGTGGAAAATAAAGTTAGCAGAGATGTTTTGAGTAGAAAATACCTAGGGCCCCAGAAAAAATAAATAATAAAAAAAAAAAGAAAAGAAAAGACTAAAAAAAGAAAAAGAAAAGAAGGCAAGAAAGCATGGTGAAAAAAAAGAGTCTTCACATTCAATATGCTCACTGTATCTTTACTTTCTTTTGACCCAGTCACAGTTTTTTAATGTCATGGTGAATTATCTGTTTGACATATGCATCCAAAGTGATCAGGAGGAGTAATATGACAACAAAACATGTCAGTGAAGTTTTTTATTCACCTCCTTTTCTGTGTCAACTCTTAGTACAAAAGTGAGGCATCTAAGATGCTAAGGGTGAACTGGATCCAAGGTTGGGAATTTTTTGGCCTTGAAATACTAATTACAATGATAAGGGAACATCACGGCCTTTTTTTTTCTAAAGCTTAGCTGTGTTTGGATGAGGGCTCTTGAACACTCCATTTTTAAGCACAGTCAGAGGAAACTGGTTAAGGTGGATACTGCTGTGAACATACTCGCCCCTTTGCATGGAGGGAATAGCGGGTAGAGGGCTGTTGTGCAGCTCCATCATGCAATAAAGGGTCATGATCATATTATACCACCTGCTACTTGAGTTCAGAGTAAATGGATGAGACAGGATTGGAAATAAGAAGTGTATTGGCCTTGCTCTCTTACAAGGCATATGAAGAACACATAGCAAGTTTATGGTGATATCTGTGTCACAGGACCCAAGTTAGTTCAATCCAGTCTAGCTGTAAGAAGCCCCACTCCCAGCTTAATGTACTCTTTATTTGTGCTGTGATGATGCTCAGAAATTTATTTTGCCATTCTTTTTTTCCTGAGGTAAATGGAACTGTTCTATAATTTTCTGATTTGTGAAAGAGTGGGAGGAACCAAGGGATTATGTTCTTCCTCAATGAGGTAAATCTGAACTGAATTTATCATGAAGGTTGAGGTTTGGTCTGCAATGGATTTTGAGCTGTTTTGAAAATGAATTTGAAGTCCAAGTTTCTCTATTAATTTAAACTCTTCTTGAGATGGTGACTGTTTGGCATATGTTTTCCAAATCTTTTGCTTTAATTTCCTCAATTTCTTTCTAAATTGACCAATTAGACTTATATTGAAAACTTCAGCTTCTTAGTCTATTTACTTCTGTATCTTTCTGTGGGCATAGATCCAGCCACATGGAATAAACTTTGTGCAATTTCTTTCTTTCATCTGGTCTGCATTTGAAGTAGTGAAGTAGACTGACTCTGTTTTCTTCTATGGTCTGTCAAGAATTTCATAATGATCCTTCTGCTCTTGTATGCAGAAACAGAGTCAGTTCATCACATACAATCAAGAGCTCCTACCAAACAGGTTTATTATTTTCTGACCTAGTATGGGGTTTGTCTTTTCAGATTGTGTTTATTTTGACCATTTCTGCCTTTCTTTCCATTTCTAGCAATAACATTTCCCTTATTATTATTGCCTCTTAGTGCTTACACATGGTGCTTGATTATGTGATCGCATATCATTCCCTGTTTAGGATACTATGCCACTGTCTCTGAACTTTCATGTCCCCATCCTAAAACAGACTTGTGCAATTGTTTAGCTTTAAGTCACATGATTCAATTTGGGATTATAGGAAAATTCAGGTCAGGGGGGACCTCGGGAGGTCTCTGGTCCAATGTGATGTTCACAGCAGGGTCAGTTCTAAGGTCAGAGCAGGGTGCTCAGGGCTTCATCCAGTCAGGGTTTGAAACCCTCCAAGGATGGGGACTGCACAGTCTCAAAATCTGACAGCACATAAAGCAAATCAAATACATAAGTTTTCTAAAGACTAGTGTTTTAGACAGAGGTATATGGTGTATTGGGATACCATGTAATAAACACTACTAAACAAAATCATGCTTAGAAGTTGTGTATAGGAAATGCTCAAAGAAACACAGACTCTGTGTATGCGTATCAATGAGTAAAAACTAATTAACCTCATATAAAAACAACCTTTTTTCAACACATGCATTTAAGACATTGATTTTTTTCAATACCGCTCTCTCTCTCTAAGGCAGCTGAGATGATCTAACATCTCACTGCCATTGCAATGGGCAAGTCTCATCCTACCATTTCTCTTTCGTTGCCTTTCGCTTCCCTACATCTGGCTGTGTAATCCCAACCAGTCTCACGTTTCCACTCCAGGACCTCCCAATAAGCTAATTTAGCTAATGATATACTCTCCCACCCCCACCAGATCAGTTTTCTGCAGATTTAGTGAGCTAAACTTGCTCATGAACATAGACAACAAAAGGAAGAGCAAGGTGTGGGGAAGATGAGGCTGCTCATTTCCAGAACACCGTAATATTATATTGCTCAGCTGCTGTCTGTCTGCATCTCTATAATCCTTTTTTTCTCCTTTTTAAATAAGTTTTTAACAATACCTTATATATAATTTAAAATACCATTTAAACTAGATTAAATGGAAAAAAGTTCTACAAATATTCGTTTTGAATCAAATGACACTGACAGTTTGATTTCCAGTAAAACTTTAGTGTTTTTGCTATATTTTAAGAATATCACAGGTACATACGTGTGCACATGCATATGTGTGTGTGTGTATATACACACACATATACAGAAACATACATGCATGCATAATCTGTGGCATTTTCCAACCACATTAATGTTGTGGTTATGCCCTGATCCACCTCTATACAGTGTTTGTAGCAAGAACTATTGTGTACATCATGGAAACCTATAAACTTTTTAAAATACCATTGGCTGATAGAACTTGCAATCTGAAAATCAACTCAGTGAAATATACAGAATTGTTATCATATTAAAATAAATGGACTATTAAATATTGGGGGGGCAGGGTGTCTTACCATATGTTGTACACAGACTGTAGAAAAATTGTTCAGCAATTCTGAAGACTAATTCTGTAATTAAGGCCTAGTGTAATTAAAACTGTCCATGGCACAGAGCTAAGATTTTGCTTTCTGACTATTGAATGCTGAACCATGGTACCATAATATTCTCCTAAATATAGATTTTGTGTGGAATAAAAGGAAAATCCTCACTGCTGCAAAATAATTAGCTCGAGCAGTTATCAATTGTGAGATGCATGCTCTTAGTTAAAAGCTCCATTCAAACTGAAAAGCCAAATAAAGAGAGATCTCCAGGTCAAAATCAGAAACAGAACAGAAAAAATGTCAGCTGGAAATGTTTCTGTGTTTTTTACTCCCTCCTATTCCCTCGCTCGAACCACTAACTTTGATTCCTCCCTGTCAAGAAACAAAAGCATAGAAACTCGGAAATAAAAGAGGATTTAAAGGCAGGAGAGCATGTTTTAATACTAAAATACTCCAGGCCTTCTTCAGATATCTGTCCAAACCACTTCCAAAACCATCATCAATGGACAGATAATTAATGAATTATGAAATACTTCTACCCTATTTGGAGATTCAGATGCAGGAAGTCCATTGCATTTTTTTTTTTTTGAGTCCTGTGAAAAAGTTATTTAATCATGTTTTTAACTAGATCATTAATTGTAATTCGTTTCATTGTTGTTAAAAACTGTTCTTGTACAATATCATTGAGGGTTAGAGAGAAAATAAAATGCTTGGTTTCTTGACAGTAAGAAAGTATGTTTAAAGAATCCTATATTTTTTTAGATTTCAGTCCATCAATTTCAGTGGAAATATCAATAGAAATGTTTACTTCTTCTCTTGTCATCCAGTATTCTTTCACCACATTTAAAGATACCAAATGAGAGACAGAAGACAATTGAAGATGAGTATCTGATTATCTCCTTCTGTTATTGTTTCCCATACCTGGTGCAAAATAAAATTTCTTCATGACAATGCATAATGAAATTATAGTAAGAATGGAAGTTTATTTCATGAACAGTCAGTATGCTGGTTTTGCCCATTTTTCTCTCATTAGTTTATTTCCTTGAGCTAGTGGGAAAGCAGAGATTTGAAACAGGGTGATAATGGTGGGAAGCCAGCACCAGTGCTAGGGCCAGTAGACAACAAGATCTAAATTGACACCATCAAATGTATGTGTGCCTTCATCAAATGCAAGCCAATCAAAGGCAGGAGAGCAGTAGCACCCATCAGGAGAGTCCGGGGCAGCTCTCTCCATCTTGGCTGTGTTATGCAGCAGGAACCTGCTGAGCTGTCTTCCCACTGAACCCTGCTACATGTTGCTTTGGCCGGGTTGCGTGGTTAACATGTGCTCGCGGTGCCCTGCAGCAGTCCAAGGGACTCGGCAGTCTGTGCCAGCTGCTGAGCTGCCCTTGCGTCGTTAAAAGAGACAGGTGGGCCCAAGTACGTGTTTTTTCTCATTTGGGCTGGAGACATTTTCATCATCTTCATAGGTCTATTTGCAAGCATTTCTGGCCCAGGTGAGACTTTTGGGAGTGCCCCCATATGATGCTGGAGTATCCGCATTCAGGAGGTCAAAGCGGTGGTGGCTTATGGCAGCAAGCTCAGAGCCATGTGGCTGAGCAGCACAGCACACAAGGCGGAATACCGAGCCACTTAGGAAGAAGGAGACACAGGCACACCCATCATCCAGCATAATCTGCTCCAGTACAAAATGATTCTTGATCCGAACAGAACTAAAATGTCCACATTTGCACAAGGCGCTGTAACCGGTTTGCTCCAGGGTAAATTGCTTGTAGAGGTGAATCCCAGCGCAGGGATTTTGTGAGAGTCTACTGCTTGCTGTGCCTAAACTCACAGTGTCAGCAGCTTTTAATCATATTAGCTGAGGAATTAGTGCGTGTCTCAATGCAATCTGCATCATCCACCGTAAAGAAATCATTATGAATATGTAGTTTCTTCTTTAAGGGAAAGATGGAGGAACAGAAGGGATCAGTCCGCAGAACTTGTCATTTCATCACAAAGTCAATAGCTCTCTTCATCCGAGGGTGAGAATGCTGCAAAAACAAACTGCTTTCTGTTCTGTAGCGACGCCTGAAAGAGTTTGCGCTGCAGTAATCCCAAATCCAGGGGCAATCTATTAAGAACTCAGCACCACCGATCCTGAGAATCAACTGATAAGCACATTCTCCCCCCCCCCTTTTCTTTTTTTAAACTAATCCTCTTAAAGATTGTGCTAAGTAATGAAAGGATGGGATGAAAGAGGCCTTTTTCATTACTACCACATAAACTACTTGTGTAAATGTTTCATTAACACACTGCTTGACCAGTATTTCATCCTCCCCGCCCCCACCGCCGCTATGGTTCTGCCGCAGCCTGCGAGGAGAAATGTGTGATTTACACATGTTTAAGAGAAACATTCCCACACTTGAATGCTGCACTATTCTTTAGAGAAGGAGAGACGTACAAAAAAACCATTGTGGAGGACATTTTAATTTACAATTCTTTTTTCATATGTGCTTAAGAAGTTCTATTGCTTCCAACTACACAGGGATCTTGTTTTTTAGTTTTGCGAGGTTCCTCTAATACACGTTTGCCTCTTGCAAGCACCCTCAGGCAAGATGACATTTATTAACATGATGGCTTTGAAGAGATATTTATAAGTTTTTATTTTCTTGGAGGAAAAGGTAAAGGGAATCAAAGGAGGTTTGCCCTTTTGTACACTGAAGTACAGGCAATACGTTACCTTTTAAGCCCACGGGTACTGGTCAACTTCTTCAGAGCAGCGTAGAGAGAGAAAAAGGTTTTAAATTGTCAGGTGAAGGCTTACAGCATGCATTTTGTATTTGAACCAAAGGGTGTAGTTTTCTGTATGGACGGAGGCTTTCCATAGTATTTCCCCCTCATCATATGATTACAATCATGAGGTTCCCTGTCCTGCAGCTAATCCTGTAAAGCCTGGACGCTTTCATGATATTATTCAAACAGAAATAAGGTATTATTTTTCACACAGTCATTATTTCTGTAGAAATAAATACCACCTTTAGCACGCAGCGCTTCCACGCTAACAACAGTTGACACATAGGGCCAGCTAAACCTGGCACATCAGCATCAACGTCAAGTAATTCTGTTGAAACCAATGGTGTTACTCAGGGAAGGCTTTGCCAGAATTTCTCTAGGTTTACGCAAATGCAATCAATCAGGAGTAGATTTGGCACATCCTGCATAACTCTTGCATAAAAACAAAATACAATTTCTCTTTTAAAGCAGGCATTACTTTAATATACTAAGGAAAATGAGAAAATAACAGATCTGCTACCACAATCATCTCTCTTCTTTTTGTGTGGCATATGTGAAAATGTTGCATTCTACCAACACTGCTTTACCTGAAATTACAAAAATAACTGGAAAATTGAGTTAAAATACAGCCTGCATACTGCAATCAAGTACTTGTTTTCAGACCCATTTTGTTGCATTAAGAATAGCACTTATATTGCTATGAACCCTAACAGTTGCTACGATTAATATAAGTGCCACGTTTAGTTTGGTGTATGTAAGCTTGTTTGCTGCCATCACCATGATCTGGTTTCAAAGTGAATAGATTCATTTGGATCAACAGTCCCTCCAGGGGTAAATGCTTAAATGTATTCAACCTTCGCAAGAGCTGAAAACATCAATACCTTCATAAAGCCACTTTGATTTGTATTGACTAAAGTTGTGCTGCTAATTCACATACATCATTGTTTACTTCACTGAGCTTTTAACATGGTGTTTGATTTATAGAAATAGTGATTCAGTTTCTACAAAGAAGTGGTAGGGTAAGACCTCCCTCAGATTCTTTCTTTAGCTCAGAAATGCTGAAAGTCAAAGGAAGCCTACCATTGCAATACAAAAATTGCTCAATAAACGTTCATGTGCACTACATATTTTACTTGCTTAGTAACAGCTAATAGCAATGTAGATCTGTCAGATAAAGGACAATCAATTATCTAAGCATGTCGCTAATGTGACTGCAGCAAAACCATTGAATTATGTCTCAGCACAAAGTGTCTCTGAAGTGCATTTCTCCTGCTCTACTCTGTACATGTAATTAAGAAGCTTGTAAAAAAAAAAAGAGGAAAAATTTCTGAAGGCCTTTTTTAGTATTCTTTTTTCATTAAGCAACTATAATCATTGATCCTTTACAGGAAACCATTAAAGCGCATTGGTAAACGCACATAAATAGCATACAGAGCCCCATACAAATAATTGCAGCACTTACATTTGGTATGAGTTTGCAATGTTTGTTTGATGCTACACCAAATACAGGCTTAAAAATTTCTTCTGTAGTTCATTAACTTCAAGCAGCTACAAACTGAGTTTTAAACAAAAGTTTACTCCAATACACTGAGAGAAAAAGCTCAATTACTTTGTATGTCTTAGTAAAGTTTTCCTGAACTATAGTCTTTCAGATTTTTTCCTGGTTTGGAGCCAGATCCAACAAATTGTTATGCGTATATATAACCGGGCTCACAGAAGGAGTTCTGTTGAATGAAGCACAATCAAAACTACACAGTTTTATGTCCAGGAGTTTGAACGGTCTTGCTTTGACTGATCACTTGGGCCTCATAGAGGGTAGGAATTTCTCCTCATCACTGCCATCGGCAGCCCACTACCCTGGTGCAACCCTTAGGGTAAAAAAGAAAGAAATACTGCAAAGATATCCCGTGCTCCTGTGGGATCCAAGGACATGTCTTGGGTATAGAACGTTTCTCAGCAGTGCATTCCCTATCCATCACTTTCAGTGGAGAAAGAACATTGAATACCAAAGTCATACGGCAACCTTTTCCAAAAATTGTAAGCTGTATAACTTTTGCAGAGGAGAGCTGAGCTAATTTGGGGGCTGAAATTGAAGAGTTGGGTTATAGAAATGGTGCTGATGTGAAAGCTATAACCAAAAAAATAACAGTGATAGAGCAGTTACTTTGTCAGGATTGTATTTTCTGGATTAAGCTGCTGATAAACAGAATATTTTTGCAGCTACAAGAGAATCCACATTTACAGGGGAGATAAACTTAGAAAGCTTAGACACACTATAGGGCTCGTCAGCATCTCACAGTTAATTAAAGGAGTGAGTGGAAAGCATCAAGACTTGCTCCCCTCTGCATGAATAATTCACTGCCTGTATCCATTATTAAAGCCAGTTACTTCACCACAATGATTTCCAGCTTGCAATGCATTGGTCTCAGAAATGAGAGATAAATTGCAACAAGGCCTGCAGCTATATTAATAAATTGAAATGAACATTTATTTGCTCATCTAATTAGAACTGTAGTTTTTTCCAAATGGTGTAGTAATGCATTACCTTGACAGCCAATACCTGCTGCAAGAAATAATTAAACAGAAACACTTTCTTACAAAATTCTGTTTCACTGAAGGCATAAGTTTTCCTCATGATTTTGTTCCCTTGAAACTATTTGATTTTAACTGTTTTTCAGTAAAGGTCTATGGTGGATTTTGCATTGCTAAAGTGGAGGAGATCTCTGTGTTTGGAGTGCCTGTAAGTGGCCATAAACTTGCAAATAAAATCAGAATGCATAAAAGACTGCTTTCACCAACTCTCTGTTAAAGGTGTGATGGCGTGATGCACACTTTGAACAGTACCTGAAGAATGTGGTAATTTTTCCAAAAGTTTGGCTAGGGACACAACAAAATAAAGTACTTCAAAATTAATAATTTGCTGATTTTCCAACTGTATTGGCCTAATAATGCTTTTTATTAGGCCAATGTATCTGCATCTTGAATTCACTAACTTTATTCCTATTTATTTTCAAATATGTTTTCTTAGATTACCAGATAAAGAAATGCAATGTCAAACAAAGTTTTCGTATCAGTGCGGTTTGGCTGTGAAATTAACAGTGTTGTTACAATCTCTCTTTCTCTGTAGATGCGTTTTGAATTAAAATTGAGGCTCCAGCTACCAGCTACCAAAATTTCAGCTTTTCTATTCTTCAGCCACCCACAGAATAGAATGGACTCCAGGCCTCCGCATTAGGTTTGCATATTTATGCTTGTCAGTCCCGTCTGTTGTTATTACTGGTGCCAATGTACAAATGGAAGCAGAAACAAGAGCATGTAGTGGCTAGTCACAGTTTTAGTCCTCTCATCTTCTCCTTCACAGTGCAGTAGGCCAACAAGAACCCTAAGGATGGTCTGGAAAAAGATAGTTGAGCCAAAGGATTGGAGACTGATAACACGTGTTGGTGTATACGTGTAGATATCGACATAGATATCCCTACAGATTTCCAAAGATACCTGGATAGAGATAAGAAACAGAAGTGTATTTGGGAATAGATCAAATGATATGAAGCCAAACTATTACTCAGACAGATATCACCACGAGGAAAGACGCACCAGAGCAGCATTATATTCGGCACAGTTTCAGCAATGCTCGTCAGGGGTGAATAGCAACCAAATGTTAACACTGGGAATGGCTTACGTTATAACATAGCGAGAAAATGAAGATTGGTGATCAAAGAAAGAATCGTTCCAGACAGAATTATTTTATTTTCTTTCTTATTTTTTTAATAAATTAATGTCCTCAATTTTTCAGCTACATATGAAATAAAGTCTAGTGAATGGTTTTCCAAGATGGTATTTTTTATTTTTCACTAGAAATGCTATTTAAAAAAAACCCTGAAAATATCTGTATTTGATTTAATAGATTTTGGGATAATCATTAAATGGTTTGAGGGGAATAATTAATCCATGGATATGGAATTAGATAGCGTGGCTGAGTTTGAGCTGGCAATTGTTTTTATTTGGGGATTCAGACACATAAAGAAGTTTGAATGTGCAGCCTGCTTCCTCCTGGTATGCATTCATCCAGCATGGGAACGCAAAGCTTGTGTGTTTAAAGAAGCATGTCAAAACTCCTTTGTAAAGAAGGAGGAAAAAAGCCCCAGACCAAGTGACAGGACTAAGTTTAGTGTGCTAATCATATTCGTTCTTCTTGTAACTGAAGGAGTTCCACTGCAGAATTTAAATGAAATGAATGGTGTTTCAGACACGCGGTTAGTGATTTTATATGGTCAGTGTAATTTTTCTTCTTCTGGGAATTCAATTTGTTCCTATTATGGCAAGGTCACAGATTGGGGAATCTCAGAGAACATTACTTCTCTGCCTTTGATGCAAAGGGTCAGTGGATTAGTACAAAGGAGAATAAATCCAGTGTGCTCGCTCACCAAATGATATTTAAGTCATTTTTAATGAATGACTAGGAGTTCCTATTAGTTTCCTTGAAGAAAATAGAAGCAAGCCGACAAACAACGACTTCATAAATGAATATTCAAGGAAAAGTATGACTTCATTGTCAGCTCTAATTGCTAGTTTTACCTTATTAGTAGAAGCTTTCTGTAGCTAAGTTTGACATACATTTGTTTGCACACTGTTATTAGTCAAGACTCAGTGAAGTCTTGTAATTAACACCTCCACATTATCTCATGCAGTGAAAGCAAAGACTAAAACAGATGACTCACTTTGTTTCAGCTTTGCTCTTGTTTTCTGATACAGAAGTACTTAAGAAGAAGTGTGAGCTCATCAGAGTGCCATATGGAGTCAACAGAAAGCATAAAAGGGTTTTCAGGAAGGAGGGCATCAAAGCTCATTAAAAGCTAAACAGTGAGCCCTCCGCGAGGCACAGTGCTACTGCACAGTATTGGTGTAGCAATTTACCAGACTGGTTGCACTGGTACTAGCCTTTGTACCAGAGTATTTGAAGAATTAACATGTACACGAAATTTCCCACACTTATGAAATAGCCATCAGAAAAGGAAATGACTGAGAGCGATTGAATTCCTCAGAGCTGCTGTCTTTGGTTGTCAGTACTTGCTGCACTGCTAATAGAGACCCGCACTTTGCTACCGTTTGCGTCATTACCATCTCTATTGATCTATCCACCCCACGTGGTCCTGCTTTATTATTTTGCTACTCAAGAGTAACTATCTTAAGTGATTGGGTCACAAATGTTATTGTATTACTGTGATTTCGAGAATTATTAAAGATGGGTCACTTCATTACTGAGATCCCAGAGGTGCTGTATATAGTAAAACTGCATTAGTTAAGTTCAGTGGAAGCTGGCAGGTGCTTATGCACAGCTAAGGCTATCTGTCCTTTAACTCTAGCCTAACAATGCTGCCTCTGATGCATTTTTAGGTACATACTGCTGTGCATGTTTGGACGAGCTAAAATGGCTTCGTAAAAAACGTCAGTGGTCCATCGTAGGTTCTTCAGCTTTGTTTGCAGTAGGTCATAGCATGGTGGAGCTTGTCCTGAAATAGCATCCTGCAATGGTTTGTAACCTTCAAATAGGATTTCTAATAATAGCATTGCTTCTGGCTTTGGGCACTGGCCCAATGACTACACACATCCAGAATGAAGCGCATGCTATACACTAATCTAATCAAAACATTTCTAGAGGGTATAGGCAGTAATCTGGGACACACTCATATTCCAGAAGTACTCCTGAGAGAAATGTTGCTGGACTGGTTTCAGAGTAAGTACATCCTCTGTTTGATTTTTCCAAGACTGAAAGGAACTAAGTACAAATCCCAACAGAAGGAATCACTCACACAAGCTTTTTTCTCTGTACCTTACACTCATATTAGTTGACACCAGGAAATCCGCAGTGAGGGGAAAACAAGGAGTGCAGCTGCCTCAGTAGAAGACTGAAGGATGGTGGTATTGGTTTGTGCTTGGCAGAGATGGTCTTGGTTTGATTAGGAAATTATCACCAGAGTAAACTGCAGTTTAGTTTTAGTATCCTCTGTGTGTGCACTGGCTGATAGATGATTTGGGTGCTACTCTCTACAGAAATGGAGACTAGCTTTTCTGAAAGACCAGGTCTGTCTTTGTATCATAGGTAAGGTAGAGGGTGAGTTCACCTTCTCATCACCATGAAGATATGCAACACAGTGCCTACAACACTGCCCCAGTAGTTACAGGCACGGTGGATACTGCCCCTGACTCTGGTCCACCATAAGGACCTCCTGTGTGCTCTTGCGCGTTCCCCCATCTCTCAGCACTTCTGTGGAAGGGGGCTATGGCACTGTACTGCTGTGCAGCATATGTGCTCTATCTAAGGAAACGTGCTAGTTAAAAGCCAAATTATACCTTTTTATTTACAATACCATGCTGTGTCTCTTTGGAATGGAGGCCCCTTTTCTTTCATATTTGGTGCTATTAATACACAAGTCACTATAGACTATATATTAAGAAGCTTGTTTGATGTTTTAAACATCTGAATATTAGTATCGGTAGTACTGGTTGTTACAAACAGCTTACACCCATTTGGTTGGTTAACCTGCAAAGGAAGATTAATGGTTTAAAATCTGGTCATTAAGTATGGTAACAAATGTTTTTCAGTGACGTTACTGCTGCCATAAACTTTAATCAGTGGTTCATAGGCAGTAGCCTCTGGTTCAGTGTTCTGACTAATGACAAATTAACCATTTCTTAGCAGTTAATAAAGACTTTTCACCAATCTACATACAGGACATGATTTCCCCTGTTGGTAATTAACATTATCCCCTGGGTGCTAACTCTATATATCCGTACCAAAATCCTTATAGGCAGAGATGAAAAGCAGCAAATTTAATACCATTTCACTAGAGATTTTTTTTTCCTTTGAATTGAGTATTTAAAGCAATCAAAACAAGTTTTAAAGAATAGGAAGGCTGGCTATTTAATGAGTTATTGTTTGCTGAATAGTATCAATTATACTGTTTATACTTTTCTTTTTCCTCTTCTTTTTGAATGAATTTTTCTTACACTCAGATCTCAAAAGCAGCAGTCTGGAAGTAGTTAATGATGTACAAAAGTGAAAAGGGTAGGGGTGAAGGTAGGTGTTGTCTGATTTTTCTAAAAGCTAACTAGAGTTGGTGTGAAAATAACACTAGAGAGCACTAATAAATATATGCCTTATAATAGTAAAAGGAAAAAGGTACACCTAACCTTTCTAAAGAGCCTAAGGGCAGGGGTTTGCTTTTCAATGAAAAGGTCATCTAGAATGAATTAAAGTGATTTTCCTGTTGAGGTCCAAGCATGTGGCTTCACTTTGAAGGTTAGAATGAAGTTGTTCTTACCCCTGTATCTTACAGATGTAGTTTTACAGAATGCATTAAAAAAGCTGTGATATGTTTTCAGTCTGTCCAGGGAAAAAAAAAGAATTGACAATTAATATATGGCCTCCCAAGATGAAGCTTCTAATTGACTATTAAAGGTAGAATACTTTTGTGAGTTAGTTATTTATCCAGTTTGTGCTTTTTTAGTGACACTCTTCCATCATTTAATCCTTCTTGTGTTTTAATACTGTTCATCCTTTTGCTATGTTAAATGCTTTAGTTGATCTCTTGGCCTGGCTGAAATCAGACAAGAAAATACAACAGCAGGAATTTTGTGCTACCAGCATAACAAGGATAGACACTGGGACAGCACATGTGAGAGAGAGGACTTCTATACACCAAACTAAAAGACATACAGCCTGTATATCTTTTAGTTATATATGTACAGAATGTATAGTTTACATTGTAAGGGCTTGTTTTTGAAAAAGTCATTTTTCCAAAGATCTTGCCCCAAAGATCATTTCCACAAAGACATATACTTAGGAAACCAAATAAAGCAAACAGAAAAGAACAACACTTTGCCTTTCATATTGTTCACAGACATATTTAAAGCTTTCCATACAGCTATCAGTGTCATGAAGGATAAGAAGAAAAAAGCCTGGAAGAGAAATAGTATCATCACGATTCCTCTAGGAGAAATCTTTACAAAGCATTCCACCAGCTTGCATCCTCTTGTACCTGCGGTGTCATTGGCTAAAATGGCCACCAACAATTTGGTTTACACTGGTTGAAATTTTGTTAAGGAAAATGATGGGCTTTTGCTTTCTCAAGCAGCTCTGAATGAATGCTAGAAGCACACACCTGGGCTGAGGCAACATGGGTTCTTGAGTGATCAAGAAAATAATGCCCATGGCTGAGCTCAGGTTTTGAAGTACAAGGGCAGAGGAATGGTAATTCGTCCTCTCCTAAAATCTTTTATGGTGGTTATTCTCACACACAAAGCTGGATTCCTGGAGTCTCTCACCGGTATCAAGTGCACAAAAGGAGGAGACGTGGGAGCCCACTGACTGCCTGGGTGTAGTGCTTACATCGAATATGCTTTTGGTGGAACACCCAATGTTATGGTTGTAATGAATTTTGTGTGAATGTGATTGTGTGAATTTGTCTTTTGTCAGCTTTTTGGCTGAGTGACTTCTAAAGCATAGAGAATATTTCTGAGAAAAACAGCTTTGTTGCTAGACATCTGGGTTGACTGTTACCTGTGGAATGAGAGAAGCACAAAAAGTACTGATCAAAACAGAGATGTAGGTAACCAACTATTTGGAAAAGCTGTTAAATGCCTCTATCTAAAATCTTTTCTCTTTCTCCCTTCATTATTTTCCACCACCCCCTTTTTTTAAAAAAAAATAAAATTGCTCTTTCATAAAATATATGTGTGTGTGTTTTTATTCCAAAGCATCCCTCTGTTGTGGTTAGGTTCCACAGGAGGGTTCCAGCTTGTAAAGGTTAACCGTGCAGAAATCAAGGCTTTGTGCATTTTTGCAAAGGTCACACTCATCAGTAGTTCCGGAAGGACTGCTGGGAAGGGCTATAGTAACTACCCAATGATTGAACCGTGGCTCTAGGTTTCATTTCCTTTAAGAATACTCTTACAATCACTGGTTGTGCCACCAAGAGATAAAGAGGCTGCTCAGTCACTTGAAATTCAATTTGTACATTACTCAAATCTACCCCTCCTCTTTCCTTCACGGTGCCTGGCAGCTGCTTGCTGGCACTCTGAATTTCAAATGCCTGAGCTACAGGAAGCAGTTTAATAAATGGGATAGGTTTTGATTAATGTAACAAGCTGAAAATAGACAATGATGCAATGCATATCTCAGCAAGAACCACAGACTCGGATCAAATCTCTGCGTGCTGAGGAAGACTGCGGTGGCAGAGAGTTCACCCGAAAATGTATATTTATATTTTGATAACACCTTGAAGGTTCAAAAACTACCAATATATAAGATTTAGACCTGTAATCCTGTTATGTCTCTAAGCATCTACTACAGGTGACTGCACAGTCATGAAGTTCAAGTCTAGATTAAGTATTTGACATTGACTGAGTTCCACCAAGGGCACCCTGCACATCACCACAAAGCTCTGGTTTTATCTGGAAGAAGGAAACACTGCATTTTTTCTTTCAGTATTAGGAATGTAAGCAATCACTTGCTGTGCTGTGTACAAAGCAATGACATAAATACGTCAAGTTTAATTAGTAATTCACCAGCATACAAAATGTTTACATGCTTTGACATTGTTTCAGACAAACGCTCAGTGTGGAACTTGTGCTCATCCAGTGTTGGTCTATGGCTTTAATGCTAGGAAACCTATTTTTTGACAGTTCCTGCTTCCCCAAGCCACAGACACTCAGAATTCGTATGATGTTGAAATTCCTTAGAAACTTGCAGAATCACAGTTTTGCACAATAGTCGTCAAGGTAATAGTCAGCTATGCCTCGCCAAAGGAAGGAGCTGAAGATGTCACTGAAGATTATCACCACTTTCTTATGTATAAAGAAAATATAACTAACACACACTCACTGAAAAGGTCTGAATTATGAAGCCTTGACTCCACTCATTTTTTCTTGCGGTGTCTCAGTGAGACACAGCAAGAGGTCGAGCCTGGAAAGTGAGGCTGCTTCCAAAGGTGACATGTAGTAATTCCAAAGTAATTGAATGTGAGGTCTTTGGGTTTGGGCACCATTCCCTTATTGGCAAGTGTTTCTGTGTTGCTTCTATTTCATTCGCTTTACAGAACAGGAGCTAATCAAGGAATGGCTTTGTATTTCTCCACTTTTTGTGAAAATGTGTTCTATGTTACAAAATAATTAGAAAACTTTGAATTTGTTTCTGTTCGTATTTTCATAATTTGAAAACTAATTGTACTCTCAGTGTTGCCTAACATAACCTTATGCAAGTTAAAATTTACATTTGTTTAATTAACATGTTTGGAGAATAAATTTTTGTGTATGTGAATAGTTCTGTAACATTACATGAGGTAACATTGAAAGTGAATTGAAAATTATTAGACAACGGTATGGGGTAGTTGTGTTCTTATGTTCGTATAGTGTATGTTCATCTCACTGGTATAAATTACTTGTATTAATCATTGGTTATGATTAATTGAATAATCACCAGTTCTGTAATGAAAGACCCTGATTCCAGAACCAGAGAAATTTAATATTTCAGTGGATATAAGAAATTCACATGAAAATCAGTATTGCAAATATCACTAACTGTATGTTCTGGCACACTGGGTTGTGGACTAAGAATGCCATTTTTTTAAAAAAAGATACTACATTTAAAACCTCTTTCTGTGTTTATTTACCTTTATTCTCAAAGTAAAATGTACTATGTTCCTATAGCCTGATTTCATACATTTTATTTTATCATGGCTTCATTTTTATCTGGGTTATCCACGCTTCTGCTCCTCCTACCTGCCAAAACCACTCCCTATACAGTTCAGAGCCTATTGTCATTCCTTTAAAAGTTAAAAACTATCAGGACACTAAATCAATAAAGTGTTAACTCTCTGATAAGTCATCTGCCATGAATAACAAACATTTTAAGTCAGCAGTTTGCAAACAAGCCACAGGCTAATATTTGTTTGCATAAACTATTCAGCACTGATGCATAAAAGATATTTTGTGGAAATCAGGATTAGTTTACAAATGATTCACATACAGGAAAAAAGCTGGAGTCATCAAATATTTCATTCACAATTAATAATTAAATCAGCTCTTGCAAGGAAAGTGAGAATATCAAGATGGCATGTTT
This sequence comes from Larus michahellis, assembly GCF_964199755.1. NCBI lineage: Eukaryota > Metazoa > Chordata > Aves > Charadriiformes > Laridae > Larus > Larus michahellis. Next base: position 66,458,613 of record NC_133930.1, read on the forward strand.
TCCAGTGGTTGTATTTTATATTTTTTTAAATAAATAAGTAAATGAATAAATAAATGAGACAAAACCAAGACAAACCAGTCTTGTTTAATTTTGAGGTGAGTCAATAATGATACGGATAAAAAACAGAAGACCAAGGCAATTCAGATGAACACACCTACTTTGACTTGAACTTCAGTTTCAGAGCTGACAAGGGTGAAATAAAAAGGAGTATTCTGGTATTGCCAGAGTTCCGTGGAAGTTGTTTGTTGGCTTGAGATGATTTTTTAGGGGGTTGTTGAGGGAAAGAAGGGAGGGAAGGGATAGATTTATTTTCATCTCATTTTGATGTATCTTTATTGTCAGTGTTTCATACATGTCTCAAAGAAGCAAACTGTTTCCCATGTCTGTGGAAGAAACAGGCTTTATCTAGGAGGCTAAGTGGGGAAAGAAAGAGAAAATAAGAGCGTGGTTGCGGCCTGCTTCTCCGAGTTCAGGAAGTAGTTTCTTTCTGTTGGCGTATAAACAAGAATAGTAGACATGCAAGAAAAGGGATTTATGGCAAGGTTGAAAAAGACAGTAACAGAAATGCAAGTAAAAGGTAAGTTGCCCCTGAAGAAAAGGATCAAGAGTTTTGATGTGTTTTGGGAAGTATTTTGATCCAGGTAGTTGAAACACTGAGCTAAAAATTCTTTTTTGCTTTGTTTTTGTTTTTTTTTTTTTAATTTTGAGTGAACTGCAAATAATGAGGAAGCATTCATTCTCCTCTCTGGAAGCGCAGTATTCACAGGGAAAGGTACTATGAATCTGCATACGAGTTTTGGTTGTAGAAATACACGTGAGGGATTTTAGAGACATTGTGACAGGATACCTAATGGGTCCTTGCAATGGTGTCCATGAATGTAGGGGAAAAAGCAGAAACTGAATTCACAATTTAGAAGTCCAAAGGAAAAGAAGAGTAATGAATGAGTCACCATCAGTAACAGACAAGGCGGGATGAAAAGATGATGTGTTTCACTTCGCTGTGTGAAGATTATCCTAGTTTGTAGCTTTCCTGTTACTTGAAGTCACAGCTGGAGGTTCAAGAGTGCAAAGAAGTAGCGGCATGGGTGTGAACGTCACTCACGCGAGAGAGATTGCACTGTGTTTGGGTTTAGGCTATCTGTTACTTTTATATTTAAGAAGGTCCCCTCATTTTGCATTTTGTGAGGTCACGTTTTGAATTACTGGATGCACACAGTTGAATCAGTGGGCATAAAAGAAAACGTTCATTTAATTTGGTTGCTTGTAAAGGTTTTTAAGAGTTTCTTTTTCACCCTGAGACAGGGTGCTTTATTCATTTCTATTGTAACTCTATATTTTGTGGTATGTACTTTGAAGGCAGTGCTATATGCATGAGAGACATTATATTTATTATATTCACACACCATTGTGATAAAGTACCTAATTATGCAATATCAGAATTTCTCAAAGTATTCATGTTTTAAAGTGAGTGGATTTAATCCACTGATATAACAGACAGATGAAAAGCTCAGCTATTAATTTTATACTGCTGCTCAATTGGTATTGAATGTTTCACCACCAATTGAGTTCTGCATGATGCTTTTGGTGATTTATTGTAATTGTTTCTGGTATAAAGCAGCTATAAAGCTCAAGGCCTTGCTGTCTTGTGAACTTCAGCAGCTCCTGGTGTAACACTGAATGGCCAGAGGAAATGTTTCATTTGAAACACTCATGTTTTGTTTACTTTTTCACTGTAATTATGCCAAACATGTTGTCATAATAAATAAAGAATAATATATATTAGTCTCTTAGATAACACTTGTTTGCAGTGCATCCTTTTCACCTACTGTACTTTTTATAATATTTCAGTTAATATTTCATCTAAATATGGAGTATTCAAACAACAATAAAACCAGAGAATGTTTTTTTTTTTCCTTTGTACTACCAGAGCTGCTGTCTGCTCTTAGTATGCTTTAAAGCAGAATTCATTATCTTAATCTTGTTAATATTCTGAGGAACTGCTTTATATAGCTGCAGCTTAATGTTGAACTGTGAGCGTTATGTCTTAATACAAATGCCACCTGGTTCAGCTACATATGTTTGTATAACAGCAATACCACAGAAAATCTTAACTCAGGGTAGATGCATTAAATAACATCAGAGTACTTCAGCAGGTCAGGGTTCTGCCTATTATCAAGCACCAGACAGTGTCTACCACAGAATATATCAGTTCTCGTGCATCTTCCAGTACAAATTTATTTAACTGAGTTTTATTCCAGGGGAAATTATATAAATTTTCATTAAAGAAAACACTATATTATGACAGCACCAAATGAATCATCTGCAATCACTTTTAAAATACTCGATTTATTGTCTGCAGTTGGAAGGCTGTAAGTTAGGAAAATATTTTTGCTGACAAGAATGAAATATAGTTCATATATAAATAAAAAATTAAGTACATCTCTCTATCTAAGGAGTGTGTGTATGTGTGTGTGCATGCACTTGTCGTACCTGTAATTATGTAGGTATCCATGTGCAAGAATATATGTATATTTTGGCAACATCAAGAAATACTTGATTAAATTTCCTTTTCTAAGAAAAAAGGAAAACAAATTGACTAATCAGCACAGAATGAAATAAAACCCATCATAACAGAAGAGAATATTTTCCTGGAGTGATTCATATTCACACATCCTTCTGTGAGACTTTCATATATTTGGTGACATTGTGAAATGTCATTGAAGAAAAAGCATTTCAGTTTAGCCTTGAGCAAACATACACGTAGTAGAAGAACTGTGCATATGTAAAGCCTTTTTCTTCTTCCAAAAGGGACCCCTTTTTGCTATATACATAACTGAAGCTAAGCTTAGGCTAGTGAGGTGCTGCATGATAAGAACTTGGTTAGCAAACACATTGAGCGATCGAATGACTTGAATAACAAAATCCCCAGCAGTGTGTTTCAGAGCTAACTGCATTTGCACTCTGCAAGGAGATCAATGCTTCACCCTCATTGATTTTCTTCAGTGGCAGAACCAGGATTATGCACAATATGAAACTGTATTCCCAGACATATTCAATCTGATTTCCTAGTCAGTGCTAAAAAGGCATAGTGTTGTACTGAAAACATAAGGTTAGAGAAGTGTAACATATCAAATTTGTACTTCTGGTAAGGCTGCATATTAAACAGATGCATCATAATACATTCTGGGTGTCATGCAATCCATTTTATAAAAACATTAGATTGGTGCTGAAGAGTTACTCTTTATATATATATATAGCTTTAAAAAAAAAGTGCAGAGATTCCAAACAGAGAAATGGAAATGCATTGCATACACATCACTTTAAAATGTAGTATAGTTTCTCTCCAGCAGACTTGAGCTTTAGTGTAAACACATAAAAAGAAATAATTTCTTCAAAAGCTTCATAGCAAGAATGTAGTACATCTTCAGAACTTAAATAACCTTGTAATTTACAACGTATGCCAGTTTTCAAAAAGTAATGATTACAGTAAAATATATCAGTGGGAAATGACAGCTGACAAGAGCTTCATTCGGATCTGCAGTTTCCCACTGTTTCCCTCCTGGCTTCGCACACAAGCCATGGGAACACCATCAAATGCTGCTCAGCTGTAGTTCAGTTTGAACACAGGAATGCATTAAATTAGTTCAGTTCAGATTTTTCCTGTGTCATTTCCTGGTGGACATAGGAAAAAGCAGAGATGGAGAAGCAAGAAAGAGCAGTGAACAACAAAATTTCCCATCTTCAGTTTCTGCCATTCCGGACTTCGGAGAAGTAGACGCTGGTCCTGGGACCTGTAAGCTACTTATGAAAAAGGGGCAAAATAATGCATGTCATAGAGAGACGTGTGTGTACTTTATACACATTTAACCAGAAAATACGCATTGTCTACATTTCATAATTTGAAACCACAGTAATTTCTTTCTGTCAGTATTATCCAATGCTATCACCCAGCTAGGCATGTACACACACCTACAGCACTTCTCACATCATGCAAATATAGTAATTGGCTAGTAGAAAGCTTTAAGTTACTGCTACGTAAAAAAGGGGGCTGATGCATCCAAAAGATTAACAATTCTTGGTTGGGTGAGTGGGTAGGGTTTTTTTAACTTTTTTAGACATGACCATGTGAGTGGATAGATAGACCCACTCTTGAAGGCAGTATGGAAAAAAATCCCGTGTTCCACAAAGTGGGCAATGAGCGGCGTGTGTTACTTGTGAGCTAACAGGTGTCAAGCAGCACACTGGAATACTTCTATCAGGTGTTAAAGATCTGAATACATGTGATGAGGGTAAACAACAGTTTGGAAGCAAAGTGTTGCTTAAACTCAGGGGAAAATATTTCTTTGTTTTACTCTAGCATAGGCAAAAATCTAGACATGGGCTTCATTGCTTGTACTTAGTGCTGGATATTTTTGTCAATATTGAATATTTGACCAGGAAGGACTTATAACTCCACTTGACTTCTAATCATGAAACAAAATCCACTGCCCTATGTCCTTAAATGCTTTTGTTGAATAGGGACAGATGTATGCACATATTTAAGTACTTTCCAAAAATGAGATCTTAGTCTTGGTCTAAAACCCATTGAAACCATTGAAAGACTTTCCACTGTTCCCAGTTCATCAAGCTCAGTATTTCATTCTTGAAAAAATGCTTTCAAAACCTGTTTCTAAGGTGATTCCAGTTCAATGTTAAAGTTAGATGCTAAACCAGTTCACTGAAAATTGTCTTGTTACTGGGCAAGTTACATTTTTAGGACCTGGTACACTTGGTCTAGATGATCGCAGTCTAAATAAACATTGTAAAGGAATTTGATACTGAATAAGTAGGAGGATGCACACAGAAAACTAATACCATTGTTTAACCTCAAGACTGTGCTAATAAGTAGGGTGATAGACAAAAAACTCAGAATAATGGAGCTGTTATTCTAGCCCACTAGGCTGTCTCAGGGGACTCATAAGTGAATTTGCCATGCCATGACTAAACGTAGCTCCAGTCCAGAATTTTGCCTAGCCTAAAGTATTTTGTTGCGGTATATTCTCACATTCATCAAACTAAATCAGGTTTAGAAGAAAATATCTTCTTCCAGTTAGAAAGGAGGCGTGTGTGTTATTTGCATACTATTTATTTGCTTGCATATAAAATAGAAGAATCCTCCAGAAATAACCTGTTTGAGAAAAAGACTATTAGCACAAGAATATCAGTGTGCCTGTTAAAAATTAAAAGGATCCTTTTAAGAGGGGAAAAAAAAAACCAACAACAAGGAAAAATGCAAAATATCGTGAACGCGTGCATATGCACATATGTTTGTCTGACCTGAAGTTGATTGTAATGCAGAGCATACTCCAAGAAGCATACCCAGTTGAGGTTGGATTCATTGTTGGATTCAGTTAGTTGGCATTGACTGGTCACTGTATTTTATTTCTCTTTACAACAGTCACACTCTGCCAATAAAAGATCAAATAATTTTGGTTACTGGGTTGAATTTTTTAAAAGTACTTGATGTTCCTCTTGAATCTGCTCTCAGTTACAGCTCACTAAAGGGTCTGGCTCAGTGGTGGTTCTATAAATACAAACATAAGCTGAAAAAGCTGCTTCTAAAGCAGAATGCGCAAATCTGATATTAAGTGATTTTCACTCCACTCTATCTTGTTTATGCAGTTTCCAGTCCTGAAAGTGGGTGGTTATGCAGAAGGAAAAAAGATATTTTAAAAGATCTGTGTTGTGCACTATGTCCAATTTTCTGTTGGCCTTTTACAGCAGAGAAACATACAATTACATTGCATTTGAAAAACACTCAAATGAACTCATCCCAGCTTCCCATATGTACAAAGTGATGCATTTTTAGATAAATTACGTTGGAATGAAGACAGACAAGCCAGAGATTGCATTGTGGTTTTATTTCCGATTACTGCCGGTTAACTTTCCATCCACTTTTTTATGTCTGTTAAAAAAAAAATAAATGCAGAGGACAACAGTCATAAAGAAACCACACAGCTTCTTAAAAAATATGTAAAAAAATCTAATGTTCAGTTTTTATCATCCTTTCATACCTGGTATTACAATATCACTTGTGTTGGATAGAAACCTGATCTTCCAGTCATTCATAACCATTAAAATCCCTTCGGTTGTTCTACGGACGTGGGGCTGCATGGTCACTGCCTGGCATAATTCCAAGTTCAGCACAGTGAAAACCCTTGTAACAACCATAAGAGAGCCTAGCCCTAGCTCAGCTGCCATAGCAGGTGTCTGCTCAGTGAAAGTTTCACTGTTCTTTTTTTTAATTTTCAGATGATTTTTTTTCCCCTATTTAATTAACAGGCTGTATATGAAAGCCTTTTTATTATTCGAAAGCCACACAAGAGTTTGGTCCTATGCAGTGGCTGTTGAGAACAACATTATTCTTCTCCTGCCCCATGTCCTGGAGGAAAATGTCTTCCTCCTTTTCTTTTTTCTTCTGTGACTGTTTTTTCACCCTCTCCATTTACTCCCATGCTTGTCTGAATTAATTCTCTCAAAGCCTCTTGCTCAGCCTCGTTGTCTCTATCCTCTATATTTTCCTCATCCCTTTACCCTCACCATTCCTTGACCACCTCCTTGGTATCACCACTGCTTCTACTCCTGCATGCCCTTGACTCCTTCTTGTCTTCTGCTTTCCTTCCCACTGTCCATGTTTCCTACGTCCTCTGGAGCTCCTTCTCTTCATATTTCATGTTGGGGTTCACCTCCATGTTTTCGCAACACCGGTCTCAGAAGTTCACGCTTGGCTTTGCATAGCCTTCATGCCAGGTTCTCTTCAGACTCTTCTGAAGAGATTACTTCCCTCATGGTGTAGCAGGAGGCCATCTCTCCTAAAAGCAGTCCAGGTCTGGTGACATGATGAAGTATGGGGCAGCCCATGCATAAAGCTTGCTCAGGTTGTGGTTCAGGGAGCCCTAAGGACTGGTTGGAAGGCAATTACATTTGCTCTGACTGCATTTAACTTCCAATTTCTTCAAATGCAATAGTCTTTATTTTGTGTGCTGGGGCTAGAGGCTGATATTACAGAGAGAGAGCATTCCTTAATGTTCCCAAAATTAACTCCAAACTGTTACATGTTGTTGTGCCACAATTTCACTTTTTATCTGATCAACGTAGGTGATGGAAGGAGCAGTCCTTACAGACAGTGGGTGGTCTAGAGATTCGAAGACACAAAGCCAAAGTCTGTAGTCAAAATGGGAGCACAATTGCTCAAGTGCTTATTTTATTCATATATACAACCACCTCAATTGCACCTGCACAGTAGGTGCAATTCACATGTGCAGGATAGGAAAATGGGATTCTAACAACCAAAACCCCACCAGTTACCTGTGTCCTGCTCATCACACATCACACTAATGAAGAGAAGCTTCCCTCTACACAAATTGCCTTTGGCTGAAGAAACTTTCTTAATTCTGCCTTCATTCTGTTTACTTAACCTCTTCGTCTTTATATCACTGCAAGGAAATCCTGATTATCAAGTGCTGCCAAATATTTGTTTCTGAGTTACCACCCAATTTAAAACCTATATTTCCAACCAGTAGTCTACAGGTGTTACAAATACAGCTTGAAAAGACATAGGGAGTTCTACTGGCTGGTTTTGGTGATTTGCTGTCTTAGGAATTATACAAGGAAAGTCTTAAGCTTATGGTAGCTGTAAGGATCTCTGGCTATAGTGCCATTTAAATCAAATAACATCCTCATTAGCATCCAGGAAACAGAGCTGTCCTTTAATGTTCAACAATGCACCACATAGTGAACGGAAAGTTATTATGTCCCAGATGAAAATCGTTTCTTTCACTTATTTATTTAGCTCAGTATGCAGCTAAGCATACCAGGGTAAACAAGGGAAAATTAAAAAAATGCACGTAATAACCACACATGTCAAATGAGATCAAGATCCTCAAGTTCTTTCATCCCATAACGTTCGGTAGCATTAATCATTCCCTAATTCAGTGTTGCAGTGTATTTAAATCCCAGTTCTAATGTATTTGGCCTTATATTTCTACCATTGCGGAATGCATTGTGGAGCCTTTACCAGCCCAATATAAATAAAGAAAATCTGGGCATGGAAGTGGTGATGCTAGACACATAAATTAGATGGATTAGTTCATTGTTTTCTTTGCTTTTTTTTTCCCCCTCTTCTTTAAATCAATATTGGTTCTAGGTGGCAGGAAAAATTCGCACAGTATTTGAGTCAACACAATAAATTTAACTAACAGGAATTTGACTGCATTTCTTCGGCCTTTAGAGATATCTGCTTGCAATTTCAGTGGCCACAGAGCAAAAATTGGAACAAAACATGAAAACACTGTGTAGGCCATAATTCAAATTCCTGTAAGTGGAGGACTTTCCAATAAAATCGAGACACTTGAGAGGTATGGAAACTGCTGTTGCTCAGTTAAGTTGATTGAGTGCCCTCACCCCCTTCATATACTACTGATCGGGGGAGGGGGGTGAAAGAGAAGAAACATTAAAAAGAAAAAAAAAAAGCCTAAAGATAATAAAGACTTAACTGTTAGGTCTCCAGATTTAATCTTGTGGAAATTCTCAAGAAGTCTGCAAATCTCATCATACTGCAAACAATTAAAGTCACTACTAAATATAGCGAATGAATAATGTACTAAACTGAAATATAGTGGTTGATTGATTTGATAAGTGACTGAAGGCTTCTCTTTTCTGCAATCAATAACATAAACCTTTTCACTTTCGTGCCTCTCCTGCAGCTCTCTAATATTGCTTCTCTGCTGGGTGCTACACTGTTCTGGGAAAAGTTGCCCACTGTATTGTTCTGAGATGACTGTTCTCCGGGACCTCGATCCTGCAAATAATTGATACCAATTTTAGTGCCAGGCTGAATGAAATTACTCTTCACGGAATTTACAAAATCCATTTTGTTCACATTATTTTCATGATCTGACTCTTAATTTTCCTTTACATAACATCAGGAATGCTGCATCTCAAATTATGACAAAACTTGCATAGCAGGGCTTTATGTTTTCTGTTGAGACACTGAGACAGATAAGAATGATGAGGGAAAGCCGCCTGAACACAACATTATACAAAAATCTTCAGTTGTACTGAAAAATTCCTAAACGTTTGCAGTGATTTGTGACTTCTCTTGCCAGGGTGGCTATTCATCTGATACTAGAACAATGCAGTTGCTGTGGATTGCGGAGGAGAGGAAAGGAAAGGGGCCCTTCTGGAGGCTGCAGCCTGCTGAAAGGCAGAATGAACGTCAGCGGGCGAATTAAAACAGAGACTTGTGTGGGCCAAGGAAAGATTTATGGGAGAAGGCAACACAACCCCTTCCTGTGATGCTTGTGCTCTGCCCAGAAACATTGTCTCTTGGATAACCACAAAAGTGGAGAGAGAAGGTGAAAAAAGAGACAAAGAATATGAGAAGATGGTAAGTGTTAGAAAAGGAGGACTCGGTGTGTGATCTGCAGGGCTGTAAAATTGCTCCATCGCAGCAGAGTCCCCTCATATAGATCAAATTACAGCTGAGAATTTGACTTCTGCTGTGTGTTGATATCGAGGAAGGAAAGTAGTTATCAGTCAAGTATGCCCTCAACCAAGGCTTGCTATCAGGAAAAAGAAAAAAAAAAGAAAGCAAAACATATTTTTCAAATGTACCATCCACAGTGGTGGAAAAATACTTTATGTTGTAACAGTATTATCTTGTTCTGCATAGTTATTCTGATACTTAGCTGCAGTGAAAACTAAAAGAAACCCAAACAAGTTGTTTTGAAATTCGTGCTTTCAAGGTGAGCTAGAAGAAACTATGTTGTAGCTTTGGTGAAGCTGAAATCTTAAACTGCTGTCGGGTGGAGTTAGAAAATGTAGTGTTCCCATTTACTATAGCTCACCTCTCAACTTCAGAGAAAGAAGCATGCTGTGACATCGTGAACATTTTGATCTCTGAGGACTTTCTTCAAATTTCAGAAAATAACCGTGACCTCTTTGGATCTTTAAACTACAGTCTGGATAAAATGAAATGAACATGGAGTTGAATTTAATTTCTGATCTTTGTCCAGCCAATCTCAACATTTTAACCTTATCTTTGTAGTTGAGACATCTGAAGAAAAGTGTCTAGGGAAAGCTCCCAGGTGGTGACTCTGCACTGGCACTTTGTGTGCCCTTTCAGTCATCTGGGTCTCACAGCTCAGCTCATAGCAGAATATTATCTAGAGTAAAGCTTCAATGCAGTTTTCAACATTTGCTTCCCCTGTTTCCTTCATGACATCTGAAAGCCTGGCTTGTTTTCTGTATGAACTCTCCTTCACACCATCCATGTTGTTCTGCAAAGAAAAAAGCATTATTAAGCTGAGTTTCTAATTTCCGTCTGCAGTCTCTGGTCATTCCTCATTCTTGACCAGTGTACATTGCTACACCTTTTAGTACGTGCTTCCTCAGTGATAGGTGGCTGCGAAGATTATTTTTAGATTGCTCAGCATTTATTTCCTTCCCCAGTCACTTTCCTGACTTTTCTGGTCATTACTAATCAATAATACCACTGATATGAGAGATGCCAAAAATAGTTTAGATGCTTAGCTTCTGAACTAGGAGCTTCTTTATCTGGGGGGAGGGAATCTCCTTAGTGTGAACACAGCAAAAAATGGTTAAAATTCATCCCCTCCTTTTGCAGGGTAGCATTTTGTTTACTGTGAGCTGAAATGTGTTTCAAAACAGAATTCACTTAGACCTGTCTTCTGCAAGCTTGTTTTTTTCCCTTCACTTCTCCTCCTGCTATTGCCACCTGTCTTTTGACTTGGCGTCAGTGTCTGTTGGTAGGATAAGAGAACTGACCTACATTTGTATTTTTAGTTTTGCATTTCATTGAAATTTTCTGATGTTTGTAATGAGAAACTGAAAATTGAACAGCTGTGTCTTGGCAGCACTGGAAATCCTGTTCATCGAACTCCTTGAGCAATTCAGAAAACATCTCGACTGAAGAAGGAAACATGGTTTATGTGACTGTGCTACAACAGTTGGAGGAAAGTACTAATGCTATGAATGGTTTATATTACTTTGCTTAACTGGCATTACAACCTTTGTTTAACATTCAAGTAAGATTAGGCAGATAAAGAAGGAAGGCAAGAGAGAGGAAAACTTAAGCAAGCTATGGTTAAGGCAGTCTAAAGGTCAAAATTGTAATATTAAATAAATCTTACATGGTTTTATAAACCTTAATTTATTGTCTATGTGCAACTGACATTTTAGCTCTTGGTTTAATACCAAGCACTTCAAAGTATTCTTGTAGAAGAATAGTCGATAACCCTCTTACACAGTGTAATTGGAATTCTGCATGTTAGAACATTTGGTTTCTGAAAGATTTTTGTAAATGTTAATAGCTGTCTTTTAAAATGGTGTAAGTGTGAAATGCTATGAAAAGCAAAGGTTTAAATGTCACCATGTCTATAATTTTCATATTGTAAAAACTAAATAAATTTTTCAGAATAAAAAACCTAAAGGCCTCCTGCAAGTTTGAAGATATAAGCTAGCTTATTATTAGTTTTTTGAAACTGATATGACAGACACGTTTTGTAAAACTGTGTGAGTTTTAGGCTAAAATGTATAGTTGAACATTTAACTGTCTGGCAGTGTTATTACTGCAAAGAATTCCTATTTACTGGTACCCATTATCTGAGTATGAATAATTCATGGCAATAAAAGGATTTACCTGGAAAGCCTTCTAGAGTCTCATCAGAAGTATTCTCCTCTTATGGACCCACTGGCACTTAGACTGAAAAGCTGCTCACATTTCTCCTCGTTGAGCATTATGATTTTCACCTACTAGCAGGGGGCTCTGGTACGTCATTGGGAAGACTTGTGTTATTTTTTGGAAGAGAGGTTGTGCCTAACTGGAATGGAAAGCACAGATGCTTTAAGGTAAAGTGTCTGCAGAGCTTTTCCATTCATGTGAGTGAAGAATGGAGCCATAAATTTTGCATTACTGAAACTTGAAAAAGACAGGTTTTCATAGCCTAACCCTCTACATTCTTTGCTAATAAATTCAATAGCACAATAATGACCATGCCACTAAAAAGGAGAAACAATTATTTATTACTTCTTTATCCTACCATATTTAAATATGTTTTAAGAATAAAGATTAAGCTCAAGACAGCCACAGTCTCAACACTTTTTTGAGAGTTATTAAAGGTATCAGTTACCATCCAGCCTGCCTAAATCAAAAGGACAATATCTTTTAGGAAAGAAAAAAAAACCAAAACAACATTATAAAGAGCAGGTAACATAAACGGAAATCATGCCAAGAACGCCTTGTCCTTTCATGTCGGTTTTAGGAAGCCAAAACAATCTTTTCCTCATGTACTGTAATAATAAGGATTTACTTTAAGCAAAACAAGATAAGATTATCTTTGCGAGTGAAAGTACTCTTTAAAGTCTCATTGCAAAGTCTGTGATCCCTCACTCTGTAAGTTGATTTCTTTAAGCAGTAAACTTATTTACATGTTTTTTATTAAAAGAGTGAATCAAAAGTTGGAACGATTTTGGCGCTCCCATCTCCATCCAGGAAAAAAAATAACAGGGGCAGAGAGCGCATCCTACAGCAATCAGTCACAGCGTGGGGGCCAGGAACCCGTCTATCAGGAGGGACTCTCACAACCGGTAGTTCATATGTTTACTGTAGCAGAAAAACTCCTATAGCTTGAGCTGTTGGAGGTTGCTAAGTACCTCCAGATCAGAAAAGGGTATGTGGCATGTTGCAATGATTTTTGTCATCCTGTGTGAATCTCAGGTCTGAAAAATGTGGGAATAGGGAGTGTAGGGGGAAAGAGAGAGGGAGTGAGGGAGAGAAGAGGAAGGCGGGGAGAAGAAAGAGAGTGTCAACCTGCATGTAGAGAGTGTCACAGTGCTGGGATGGGCAAAAAAGGATGTTCTACAAGACTGGAATTAGGAGAGAGTCATAGAAACTGCAGCTTAGACTGGAAGAATAGGTTTATTGATACGCTTCTTCATGGTTTCTTAGTGCCCACTGCCATGTTGCTTCTATGCAACACAAGAGTCCGGACCTACTCTTTTGTACAAGATACACTGTTCTTCTCATTGTCCTAAAAATTAACAACAAATAATACAAGGAGAAAAGAGATTATAATTTTGCAAGGTATCTTGTTCTGTGTCAGATGCTCTAGAAAAGTGAAACTCGGTCAGACAGAAACTGAAGCATGGCTATCGTAGTCTGTATTTTATAAAAGCTTTTGCCTTGTCAATACACAAAAATCTGAGAGTTTTGTTTTTCCATCAAAGAGTGTTTAGGTCAACATGACTCTTAGTTATTAGCTGTGTTTTTTTATTACTGGTTAAAGGGATTTAAATTATATTTGGTTTTAATTTACAGAATTTTCCTATTTTGTACTCATATAATCACTCCAGAAATGTACAGCATTTGAAAATATTGTATTACACACCTTGAAAACCAAGTCACTGACCTTGTATAATCGTCCATTTTCTCCTTTAAGAATAGATTTATTTTTTTTTTAAATTATCGCAGCAACATAAAAGACAGCTGCTAGCACCAAGTTTCTTATTTACAATAGCAATGGAAACCTTCATCACCTGCAGAGTCCAGCAGGCTAATACGAACATGCAGTAAATGTTAGCTAAAGTATGTTATGTTAGAAAAGGACATTTGTTCATTTCACATCCTGAATGATGCATGATTTTATGATGACATTTCTCAATCTTCGTATTTTTTTTTCTATTTTTTTTTTTTCAGAATTCCATCATTTCAGTCAAAAGAAATCATCAAGTGACCTTGAAATCTGCACTGGCATTTTCCTGGCAGAGAAAGAAGCTCTCTTTTCTCATTTGCAAAAATGAATAACAATTTGATCATTCTTAAAACTTCTAAAAGGTTAATTATGCTCTCTCCATGAGCACTGAATAAAAACCTGCTTTATCTCTGCCCAAATGAAACCCACAGGGCTCCCATTCCCTCTAACTCTGCCTGGAGACGAAATCCTGCAAGCTGTCAATTAACTCCTATCAGCTCATAGATCTGTGTGAGCTGCAGATGATTTTCTCATCCGAAAACTATGACAGCTCTCATTTGCCAGAGCTGTTGGGTGACTTTAAAAAATTCACAGCAGGAAAGTGTTATCTGGCTTTGGGCTTGGTGGAGAGAAAAAGAAAGAGTGAGAAACCGAGAGGCAGAAAGGTCCTGGGTTAGAGAGAGTTCATTTCTAGCTCTAAGATTTCCGTCTGGTTGCAAAACCCCACTTGAACTTTAATTGCATGTTTCAAACAATAATAGAAACTAAACATGGCCATGTACCACAGAGATATTTCCCTGAGTGTTTGGTTTTTTTTTTTAAATATTGCTGCATAATAACAGCCAGCCACGGGGGAGATGATACTGGCAAACCACAGAATTAGCAGAACAGAAAATCCAACGTGAAACATTTAGCCTGCTGGTATTGGTGCCTGGCTGAAAAATGGCTTTTTAATTTGGAAGTTAGAATAGTGATCTGAAAGGGAAAAACTGTAAGAGTATTATTTCACTTACCTTGCAAGACAAATAGTGCTGTTTCCAAATGAAACAAGAGGAAGTAAAAAATTGCACTGAGCATTTGGTGATCACTATATTTCTGCCTGCTTATTCTATTTTTATAGTTTAGGGTCAGCTCTTGAAGAGTCAGCTACAATAACTTGCAACAAAGCCACAGGAACTGGTGCTTGTGGCTCTGCACATGTTACAAGTTGGGGTTAAAATAATTAATTTTAGGTCTATTATAAATTTATAGTGCTACACTTAACATGCGCATGGGCTTCTGGAATCTCGGTTCTGCTCATGGTCCTGCTTTGGTCTATTGGAAGCCTGTTCATTCTCCTCGTGTGATATTACTGGATTATCTGTAAATATAAATGCCTACTGTTCTAGACATTCAAAATAACAGCTCAGTCGTGCCTCAGCATTTGCAGCTAGACACTTACATCATTCCATTTTCAACAGAAAAGAACAATGAAAATTACAAATCTTTACTGAAAAGAAAAAGATTGATCAGGCTAATGTATTCTTAACTTCTGTAAATTTAAAATGTAAGCTCTTTGGGACAGGCACAATGATGCCTTATCTTGTTGGGAGTTTTACTCAAAAGAAGACAGTAGTAAATGCATTACTCTTCATTTGAGAAAATAGAATTCGAGAACTAATTTAAAAAAAAAAAATAATTAGTCCTGAGGTAGCTCCACATTTATATGATTTGAGTTGCTGTAATATTCTTCTGTTTTTCTCTCTCTCTCTCTCTTTTTCCTGCTTCCTGATTTGCCAAAGCTGTCATCAGGTAAATTGTTCTTGACATTACCGTCAGGTGACTGAGCTCAGCACGGGGCAGGATGGATTTTCCACAGTAAGTTTCTGAGTGGTATTAAACTTTTGCTCTGGCAGTACTAGGAAAGCCCCACAGTTATCAAATATGCCAGGATTTCACATCAGTGTTATTAACGTTAATAAATGACAGATTCCTGGACAACCTACCAACTTTGGAAAATCAGACTGAACTGGTTAATAGAAACGGAGAAACAATATTTAAATAAAGGTGAGTTAAAAGTTAACTATATTGAGAATAACTTTTGCAAGTTCACATGAGCCACCTGATAACGTGGTACATGATTTTTGGGAAGTTACATGATTCCATTTTAGCTTTACAGTTCATCTTAAAAATTATTAGTATAACTACTCTGATTTTTTCAGCTGTAACATAACTAGCAGTGTGGAATAAAATGATGGTGGTTTGTTTTGGGGTTTTTTTGTTACAAATTTCTGAAACAGGCTACAATGTTGTGTATTAAAACATCTCCATGAGGCTTTATCTCCATTTCATTAAGCAGCAGAACAAAGTAGCTACCATGGAATATATGTTGTTTACATGGCAATGTTCTTCCACTTCTTTAAAAAGATCTAATGAAGGCTGAAAATTCACAATGATTTAATTACATTTTAAATGTACCAAAAGCTTTAATGAAAAGTTTTAAGCATCTTAATTATGCTATCAATATTACATAACACAGAGAGAAATGGAAAACCTAGTAGGCAGTAAGTAATTTAATTGGCTGAAATACATGTGAAATATTCAAGTATTGCCTGATTTCACTTCCAGGTTCTAAGAAGTAAGCTTAGAAAGGATCATGTAAAGATTCTCTATAGCAACACATATTTTTACATTTTTAGAAAAAGTCCTGGACAACACAGCTGAGAGCACAAAGGCACTGAACAATGCACTGGTGTTAGAATAAGTATCGAGAAATTGGAGTCCAAGCTGTAAAACCTCTAAGCGCTTAGTAAATTGCTAGTCATTTTTATTTGTCCACCAGTCTGTGTGTGAGATAATATCTATTCTTGTTTTTCCTCTGCTACTTGCCTGAAGGCCTTGTGTTTTCCTTCCTAGTCTTTGGTCATCCCTCTTTTCTGTTCCTGTCTATCACAGTTCCTCCAGCCACAATGCATTTGTTCCTGGTTACTTTCTTTGGGATAAGAATTGTTTATTTTCCATTCAAAGTAATCAAATTTCAGAAGAATCAGTAACACAATGACTAGTTTCATAATTAATGCACTAGCAAAGGGACAGGAAAAAATAGAATAATATGGGAAAAACATCAAATACTTCAATGGGGTAAGCGTTGCACAGTTTCATCTGCCAGAAGCACACAGCTCATCACTGCGGTAGGTGCAGCTCATTCATTAATTGAGTCATTGTGTGACCATCAAGAAAACAAAACCAAAGGTAGCATGATCAGGACAGTACAGTCAGCTGAAACAGGTGGCTTTCATCAGTCTAGGTGCAAATGGAGTGTCTGAATGTCCAAACGGTTCATGGGAGACCTAACAGGACAGTTCATGCCATGGATGAAGCTGTGCCCTTCAAGAGAGGGCTTGACCTCTACCAGGTGCTTTAAATGTCAAAAGGAAAGAATGCGTACAGGGAACATGAGGGGACCATTTTTGCATGGACACTAATATTCCTTGATGACTTACACATTTAACAATTCTCCCCATTAGAGGTGAACCGGGGACACTCTGGAGCTCTGTGTGCTGGGTGTGGGCAGAAAGACGTCAACAGCCGACATGTGGGAACAGCAGCTCCACTCCTACGGTTCCCTTGTCACCGGTGTCCCCCCTCTCTTCCATTTAGTCATTGGACTTGCAGGTAGGTTGAAATGTTATTTCTAGGCACTCCTAGGACATTTCTCTGGTATTAAATGTAGCTGAAGTTTTTTGGCAAAGAAAATTTGAAAAACCCCTGCCAGCCAAGAGTGATGTCAACCTACTACATTCCTTGTCCTGTGAAATCAGCATTTTCATCTGCTTTTACCTTGAAAGGTGGGGCAGAATGTGGAAACAAGAGCTTGTATTCAAAGTTTGTGGTAACAGGAGATGCAGCGCATCTGCAACGCCCTGCACTTGCACACACCCGCCAGGTGCAAACAAGGACTTGTATGAGCAAGTTTCAAATGTTTACCAATATTTGCCAGCTCAGTGCTCTTAGCTATGTGCCAATGCAAAACCACCCTTTATGCTGAGTTCAAAAATGCTGGTGTATATTTAAGGTTTTATTTTTCATTTGCATACCTTTTTTGAATGCAAAGTAGGAACAGACGAACATTTCTGCAAGTGCTCATAAACAGAGCACTAGTAAGCTCTCTCAACTCTTCTGCCAATGACAAACTGGTTTCGTCATTTTCCATTTCTTTTTGTTTGTTTTGGTTTTGTCCAAAGGCACTCTGATTTCCAGATGATGATTTATGTAGTATTTCATGTTTCTAATAAATAGCTAGATTTGTGGAATGTATTAAGGATGTAATCAGCTTGGTATTTGGATTACATTTCTATCCAGTTCCCATTATAATCAGGATAAAGATTCCCTCTGATTTCAATGAGAGTCGGATTTGACCAGGAGCACTTTATTTTTTAAAGCAATGTTAAGTGCTGCTGTTCACTGACATTGTTTCCCAGACACCAGCGATTGTTCACTGACCCAGATGTGAACTTGTATTTTTTTTCTGCCTCTGTTTATAGACACCCTTTCTCTGTCGTGCTTATCTGCCCTAGTCACAGAAACCTGTCTGACTTGCTGAGAAGTTGTGATGGACCAAATTAGAAAGCCTGCAGAAAACTGTTTACAGCTGAGTATGTAAAAACCAGTATTAAAAAAGGCACAAAAATAATATTTACATAGATCAGGGACCTCTATTTTACTGTTCCTCCTATGCCATTACTCAGCTGCAGGAAAGAAGATTAGTATGTGGAAGGGGGAAAAAATGCATCTCACTTTGTAATCCCTACACACTGGAATGGAAAGTCATTCTCTATTGCTCAGTACTTCAACCTGAGGAGGCAATGCAATAACTTCCACAAAATTCGGGGTATTTTTCAAATGCTTGCCCATACTTGTGAGCAAGGTTCACTCTTGCAGGATTCAGAGACTCTTTTCCCTAGCAAAGGAACCTTTTTTTTTTCTTTCTTTTTCTTTCTTTCTGTTTTGTCAAGCTGACAGAAAAAGCCTGTGAAAGCTGGAAAGAAAGCAGAAAAAATAAAGAGAGGTATTCCTATCTGCAGTCTGCTTCAGATGTAATGACCATGATTATAATTAATGATGACTTTTCACAGCACAGAATTTTTGGCCACAATTGGGTTCTACACGAACTTGCTTTTATTTACATAAACATTGTTAATGTGTCACAGGAAAACTGCGTGACGTTTCAGACTTTCAGTGTTCGTTTTGTTTGCAACAGGGTCCCAACGCTAAAAAAAGTTATGCGTACCATGATCTTAAAGAGTCGTTTACTGCAGTAGAGTTACTTTGAATGTGGAAATGAGCGCATGATTTTTCTTCTCTATTATTCCTTATAAATGTGTTCAGAATAATTAGGGATAAATATCCTAAAGCTCTCAGGAAATATTTAAGTTCAGAGACCAAAGAAGCCTTCCCATTTCTTTTGTTCACTTGCAACTATCTTTAAATGATCTAGGAGCTTTCTAACTAAGTGAAAATTACAAAAAAAGTCAGAGCTCATTACCAAATAAGTAGTTTTCTGTCCAAACTTGGCACAAAATGTACATCTTATCAGGAATAAGACAACAGACAAGTTAAAAAATCAAGTATTTACTCTCCAGTGACAGAGGAAATTATATCAGCTTTGAGATCTGTTTTGTTTTCAAAAGACTATAAAGCTAATTATCATTGTGGTCAAAACTAGAGAGTCGTCTTGAATTTTTGGAGGGTCGTCTTCAATTACTAATGTTTTTCCATGATGCAAGGGACCCAGAAAGAGCCTCAGTGTGTGGAATCTTCTACATCCTCCATCACTGCCTCTGGGGTAGCAATGTAAATCAAATCACCAAAGAGTTTCATGGCAAAAATGTGGATGAACACTTAAGGTTTCTTTTTTTTTTTTTACTATTAGTCTTTAGACAAGATCAGTGCACACCTGCTCCATTATGGATTGAGGTAGTATTATTGTGACTGTGTCCTATGCTGTTTCTATGAAATGACCACGCTTAACCAAAATATATTTACTGGACAGATATATTTTAAAACATGGTTGAGCAAACAATTGAACGGGCACATTTGAGTAGTGCTCTTCAATCGGAGTGAAGAGCTGAGTAGAGGTGAAGACTGAGATATGACATCCTCTTAAATCTGATCTGCCTTTACATCACTGCTTTTTTTGCCAATATCAAATCACACCTGTATGGGTAACTGATGTATGTGACTGACTTGGAAGCATAAAAACTGCAAAATGTAAAAATAAACCTGGTCATTATTCTAATGCTCTCATTGATGCAGAAACCTGTGCATTAAGGAACCACAAGCTTGGAGGTACATCACAGCTTGTGAATTTCACTGATTCGTGTCCCACATGCATTCCCCTTTCTGTACACTGGTATTTAAAAATGTAAATATCAAGATAAAAGAGTTCAAGAAAGCATTTGATGGACAAATGTCTAAAACAGTTATAATAATTTTTGCCCTGAAGTACAGCAGACTGAACACTTTTCAGTCAGAATGTCAGTGGATTCTTTGCTGGATTACTCAATGGCTGATCAGTACTTACCTCTGTAGTTGGCTTACTGATAACAGCAGATTAATATCTGGCTAATTTGGCCTGCTTTTGTGCTGAATTGATTATACTTATTCCATGCTTCTTCCACCTTTTTGTGCTGCTTGAATAGGTCTACTGCCTGCCAAATACTGGAATATTCAGCTTACACCACTGTCCAGACTGTGGGGAGAGGGACATCTTAGAAAGCTATAGTAGTCTATCTTCATGCTCAGTAAAGTCAATTGCAGAGAGAGCTCTCACAGTTTCACATCACAACCATTAAATCTGCGATGGATGGTCTTTCTCTTTTTCTATAGCATAAAGCATTTGAATACATTGGAGTTGCATTTCCTTTGTCTGTCTTGTACGCTGGTTTAGGATTCTGTTTGTTGAAAGGTCGGTCACTGACCACAGAAAGTTCCTTTCCCCTCTGCTGAAAAGGAGATAGATGATTTTACTGCAAAACATCCCCCTTGCCCATCAGATATGTATTAACACACCTGTAGGCAGTTTCTGCATGAAATGCAAAATTTGAAATGCACAGAGCTATCTGGAAGGTTTTTTAGCCAGAAAAAATATAATCACATATTTCCATAGCAACTTTCTTGCACAAAGGCTATTCTATATCTGAAAGCATTATCTTTAAAGAATAGGCAGGTTTACACCATATTTAGACTAGGACAAAGATAAATGCTCCGGAGACACAGCGTGGCCTCTTGGAAATTGTTTCAGTGTAGGCAAGAGGAGAATGTCACACAGTGTTGTGCAACTGGACATAGGCTCTCTTCTGTGCTATGGAGAAAATTGATTGCAGTCTTCTGAGTACATTTACAATAACATTTGCTGGCAAAACCATTAATCTGATTGTACTTGCTGACTACTGTGCAAACAGCCTCTGCAACGTCTGCGAACAACACTTCTTATTAAATTATTGTGCTGTAAGAAAAACTGTTAAAAGCAAATTTTAATGGTTATTTCTTAGCAGCTCTAAGGGAGCACTGGCAATCATATTGCTTCTTCACAGGAGCTAGATGGTTTGAATGAAACACTCAGAGAATCTTTGCAGCTGTGGAAGATAGGTTATTGAATTTAAACGATCCAGCACAATCATTAGAATTCCTGAAAATGTCCACAAGTCATTGCACACAGGTATTTTCAGATTACCCCTTGAATACAGGAGGATTGTCAATGGAGAAAAGAGATGGATATGAAAAGACTGCCAGGCAGCCTTTCTCCATGACAGTAGGGGACCCAATTCTGGAGTTGCTAACTACTTTTTACTGCTATTTAGCAGTTACAGCTTCAAAAGTAATAAACAGCACGTACTAAAGAAAGCAAACCAATGTTGCATTCATGACCTTGCACCAAACATCCTTCATACTCAAGCTCGACCGACTGGCATGCAGATTTGTTTCATAAACAAAAAGTAGTGTTTTCTCTCTAAACAATTCATTGTGAGCAATTTGTCATTGCAAACAGCTTCTGGCAGTTGACCAATTCCTTTCAGAGAATCCTTCTTTAAACCAACTGGCCATTAAAATCTTGCCTCTCAACAATGGCACTGATTCATTCCTAATGAATAATTTGCCTGGATTACTGTATTTGCTGGATGAGACGGAATGAAGCTTGTATGTCATAAGCACAATTGTTAACACTACGTTGTTATTTAATTGTCTTTCTCCTCATCTAAATAATCCTGGGTCATTTTTAATTCTCTCTTCTTCATAGGCAGCATTTGAACCCACACCATTTTTTAAGGCCAGAGGGATTTGTTTGACTGGAGCTGTTGATTAGGCCTTACATACACATACTTCAGATTTTAGGTCATTATTTTTCTTTCATCATGTGAAAAAAAGCATAGTCCACAGCAAAGAAGTTCACAGTAGCAGAGAATAATTAAGATTTAAATTTATCACAACAACAGAGAAAGAACATGTAAGTGTCATGATAAATGTAATGTAATGGGTGTTTGAAAACAGGTAAATACAGATTAAGAGTTTACTTAATTCATATTTGAGCCATGTGGAACTACTAACTTCTAACTGGGAACACTAAACAGAAGAATATGAATACACACACTACATTCTTTAAAATGTTAAAATACATTTTATATTGCTTTCTTTTACTTTTTTCCCTCCCTTTCAATCAGCAGATTTTTTTCCCTCATTGATCTCAAATGCTGTTGATAACTGTTAGGTAGGCTGAGTCAAATCAATTTATATTGGCTGTATGCGTTACCCACCTCTAAAAAAGATAATCTTAAAATTATGGTGTTGAATTGAGTAGAACTTCTGAAATTCAACTCTTATTGTCATGGTGATCAATTTCTGTTCAGCTTCTTGTGTCCTCTGTGATCTGGAAGAAGCCACTTCTGCAAGGTGTGACTCCATTTTCTCCTCTGAAAAATGAAGACACTAATCTTTCTGGTCTCCCAGGTGCTGTTTGATGCTAACCTCATTGGTGTCTATGAAGGCTGTAGGTAATTTGGAGATGCGAGCAACAGAAAGGCCTGTAAATAAGATAAAATAAAATATGTGAAGGAGGAATTGATTTTAGCCAGGGCTGGTAATATTTCTTGTCAATACTGACATATTAGTTTCATTTTCCATTATTTCTAGATGTTTTAGTTAAGCTAAAAAAGTATAGCCTCTCAAACAGTGTTTAAGAGATCTTATTTATTGGACTATAACCAGGCTCCAGTGGCTATGTAGAAGGTGAGTTACAAAGTGTTATTCCTTGAACCAGCTATGGCCTGTTTTTATAGGGGACTTGCATGGCTTTAGTTTGGGGTAGTGCTGACCACATTTCTTTTACCATTCTTGTTTAGTGGGAACTAAACTGATAAGGGATGTTGTAAGCTTCCCTAAATGGACACAAAATGTGTCTCTTTCTGTTTCAGCCTTCTAGACTGTAGAATCAAGAACATAAACATCAGAACTAGTAGATGACAGTAGAGACGATGGTTTTATTGGACAAAGAAGGAAAAAAGGAAAACAAACAGAATATTATTTTACTAATGGATGACTCCATTGTTCCCAGATGACGTTGTCGAGCTTTTCATGCCTCAAAATGCCACTTTTGTGAGTGTGAACAATGAACACTTCAGAAAATCTACTTTCCTTCAGTGTTCAGTGTTGACAGTTCACACTGTTGGAAAAGTATCTTACATGTCATAAGAAGTCCACACAACAGATAAAACCCATATAAGTACCCCCATAAATAAACAATTCAGAGATTGCAGGAAATTTGGTTCACTTCACTTCAGTCTGGTCCAGTAGCTAGGCTGCACTTTCCTAATTTCTGCGGACTTTATACATTAATGCATAATGTATCCCCAAGAATGCCCTGAAGTACCCAGGAAAAAAAGCTGCAGCACAAATATATAGAATCCATTGAACCCGTGGACTTGAGAACACCATCCTTTCACAAAATACAGTCTAACTTTACTCTGCAGGACCTTAAGTGGTACTAATTGCGTGGGCTACTAACTTCTCTCACCAATGCAAGCAAAACTCTGATGTCCTGGAATACTGCCTGGTATTCAAGAGGTAGCTGGAAACAAGTTGGAGGCACCATCTTCTTTATCATTACCCCCTTGCCAGTGCTATTCAGAAGAATAAGTTATTGACTGAGCTATGCTTTCTCAATACTAATCTGTGAGTTGATGTGTGTACTGGGCCTAGCTGGGATGGAGTTAACTTTCCTCATCGCAGCCCGTGTGGTGCTGTATTTTACATTTGTAACCACAAAAGTGTTGATAATAGCCAATGTTTTTGCTATTGCTGAGCAATGCTTGCACAGTGTCAAGGCTTCCTCTGTCTCTCTGTGCACCCCAGAGAGTTGGTTGACAGTGGGCAAGAGGTTGGGAGGGGATGCTGACAGTTGGGAGGGATAGCTGACCCCAACTGGCCAAAGAGATATTCCACACACTATATAATGCTGTGCTCAGCAATAAAACTAGAGAGATGAGTGGATGGTTCCCAAAGTAGCCATTGCTCGGAGACTGGCTGGGTGTCATTCTCCTGGTGAGAGGTGGTGAGTGCCTTTGCATTGCTTGGGCTTTTTTCCTTTCCTTGCCCTCATTTATTAAAATGTCTTTATTTTGACGAATGAGTTTTTCTCACTTTTGCCCTTCTGATTCTCTCCCCTGTCCAGCTGGGTGGGAAGTGAGTAAGCAACCAGGTGGGGACTTACCTGCCAGCCATTGTGGTCAACATAACACAATAGAGAAGCCAAGTGTACAAGGAGTACAGTGAAGTGAGAGAGGACAGCTTGTCATGTGCAAGCCATAGTTGTGCAAAGAAGCAAGAATTTATAAGTGCGCAAAACATTCCAGTTTCAGATTCACCCATGCAGAGTCTTATTTGCACATCTGTTTGCATTTTGCAGATGTTATTTATGGTATGTCTCTATCTCATGAAATACACTGCTAATTACTCAATTGCTTGGGAAGGTTTCTATGTTGCCACTCACTGAATTTTAATATTCTGGGAACATCAAATATTCTGGGATAAGACCAGAGGGAAAGTGATGATTTTTTTGTCATCAGTTCTACTTTCCTGTTATAATTTTCATAAATTAATGGAGGACTTACTTGAAAACAGTAAGGGTTTTTTCCTCTTGCTTTCTCCATGGACTTCCCAGAATTTCCTTGTGCTGACAAATAGCAATCTCTTTAATTCCAGTATAAATGTATTTCTGAATAGCATATACTCCACCGTTCATGCGTCTACATGTCCTTCACTTTATCTTTCTTATCTGCAGTCAGTAATCCAGAATACATATTATCCCCACCATGAGTCCAAATCCAACTTGGATCTAGTAGTAGTATCTCTTCCTAAAATTGGAATCACTGGGCAAAAGAGGGGGCCACCAGGAGCAGACACGTCATTAAATGTGTCCTCACAGAGTGAGCTCAGACCACCAGCTTGATAACATCATCCTGCTGGGCCTGAGCCAACCTGAAACTCCTGCTTTTGCATGACTTCCCCAGGTCACCTAGGTTTATGGTGAGTCCTTATAACAGAGTTGGTTCAAATGTTCTGCTGTTCCTTCATCAGACAGGCTGCCACTGATCTGGTTCAAAACAGAATGGTAGAGCCAGTAGGGGCACAGCCAGACGGGACCATAAAGTGTGTTGTTTGTGCTGCTGAAGATCTGCTTCTGCACAGGTCTGCTGAGGGACCCTAGCACTCTACTCCATCACAGCTCATGGTAGCAACTCTTGATCATTATCAGTCTTATGTAGCTTTGAACTGTGGATTTCCCCTTGTGGAGAAACACCCATCTCTCTTTGGTTGTCCATTATCTTGCCTGTGTCTTATGGCACTAGAAGTCAACTTTACAGCTTTGTTTATGTACTTTTAAAGGAAAAAAAATGCTACTATGCATGAAGGCTAAGGTGCCTGAGATAATTACAGCTGCTGTAATTTTCAGACTTCTCTTGTATTGAAAGCTAACAAGGTAACAAGATTTTGGAGGGCTAATGGGTGGAGATAAGGTCAAACCCAACGTCAGTGTAGCATTTCTTTGTTCTTGTTGTCTCATTTGTTAACCATTACTATGACACGGGCCAAAGTACCTGAAAAGAGTTGTACTCTCACTGCTAAACACTATAGCAGTAACAGACAAACATTAGACAATATGGAAATGGAAAATGATGATCTAAGAGTTTCTCTTTCCCTTTCTGGACACTCACTAGCATATTACTCCATGTCCAGGGTACGAGCACTTAAGACAATGAACTGTGTACCCACTTAATGTCCTGACATTTAGATCATATGCTTTTTAGCTTGAATTGTCATGAGGCTCAGATTTGCAAAGCTGTTGCAGTCTTTCACTTGGCGAAAACTCTCCTTTGTTGTCCTCTATCTGTCTGCTTAGGACATTTGTCTAATAAGTTAGAGCTACTCCGTATGCATAGTGAGTGCCTTACTATGCCTGCCTTGGTAGGATTTTTTTTTTTTAGTCATTGGCCATCTAACTTGTAGGTCTGGTGCATCCTATTACAGTAGGCTGGCTATGAATATCCTCCAAATCACATGTGTATGCATTCCTGCAATTCACAAGTTCTGGGCAGTGTCCCACATCACCTGCTACAGTCCTGGCTGGCTCAGTCCCATTTTCCTCTCCTGATTTGGACTGTAGCTACATTTGCCTAGGAACCATACTTAACTAGTTTGCCATACCATATAGTTTGTAAACTATAGGTTGGACAACTCTGGCATCATTTTTGCCATAACACACACAAAATTACTCTCATTTCTTCTGTGGGGTATGGATCCTCGACTTGTCTGGGAATTTGAATTAAATACAACCAGTATTATTGCATGTACCTTTCATTTTAGAGGCTTGATCCTTGATACGTGGGTGTACCTGTACCACAGGTACTATATTTTTCCTCATGTCCATAATCCTTTCTAGCAATTCCACAAGATATCTGTAATAGAACTGTCAATCAAAAAGGAGACGGAGGAAAATACTGTCTCAAAGTAGAAGGTGGCCTTGGCACGAATTCAACAGTGCTAATACTTAGACCAAATGGCAACTGCAAATCTGATGAAACAGCTGGCAATAGGGCTCACCAGGAAGTCAGTTGCCACCACTAAAAACATGTTATCTACAGTCTCATAGATAGGTCCTGAGGAAAACAGAAGAGTTAACAACTTTTCGGATCAAGTGGCACTAAGGTAGAAAGGATCTTTTTTAAATTTCAGGTGCAAATTCTCAATTTAGAATGTGTGTTTGAAATTATATCTTTATGCATAAGTAGTCTCAAAATCTTTTTCACTGAAGTCAACAAAATCTACTGCCTGACCTAACCAGTTGAGAGCATTTGATCACAATACAATTGCACAGAAATTTCAACAGTATGAATATGTGCAAAGAAGTCTTAATGCCTTTGTTCTACTTTTGCATTCTGATATATTCCTAACATTATAGGTCTTATGGTTAAATAAACATCACGTCTGTGGATATGGATATGGATGCATAAATATATATATCATGTGTACACATATATACATACGCATACTCATACCCATGCACATATACAGAATTTATATGCATAAAAGATATGTAGGTTCTTTCTGTTACCCAGATAGCTATCCTGTATGTAACAAAAGACCTCCAGAAAGTGGCTACAAGAATCAGTTCTCTAAAAAATTAAATAGTATACAGTATTGATTATTTCTTCATGAAATCCAGGAATCATTTCTTCCCTCTTTTCTTGAGAGTGGGAGCTTTATGAATTTGTATATGATGTGGAGTTCTTACTCATATCTACCTATGCTTCTAATGTTATTTCAAGGATAGAAAATATTCACTTTTATTCAGATTTATGCAATGTCATGGAAGGTGACAGTTTACTTGAAAGTTAAGGAGAATAGAAAACATTTTATAAGCAACATAGAATTCACTTGTAATTATAACTTTTATATCCAAACACATTCAACTGACAGTTCACAAGCAATTAGTAATAAAAGCTGATTATCGTAACGTTTGCATCACGTCTCTGTATGTTTTGAATCTCCTAACTTCTTTCAGCAAGATCAGTCTTTGGGGCTAATCTCTCCCACGTGAGTAATGCTAGAAGATTGCCTTCACTACAGAGCGAAAGAGAAATTGTTTAAGTAAAGGTAGAGACTGTATAAATCATAAACCACTTTCTCGGATAAAGGCCATTAGGTAAGTCTGTGTACAAATTTGACACTTTGTTTCCTTGCCTTTGACAGCCGTTTAGAAAGGCTTAAATGTACAAGATCTGACTAAAGCTTTCAAAAATTCATCACGGAATATTTGTTAACCTTGTTCTCTGTGATAGCTGTAGAACAAAGATAATGCTCTTCAAATGGAGATAAATTACTATCTTTCAAAAGATTATCACCAGTCTTAATCGAGTTTGCTCCTGCAGCTGAACAGTCAGTGACCTTGTTACTTGCACAACAAACAGATCTGCCGCTTTACGTTTACGGGGAGTAGGTTTAGTCTCACCAGCCTGCTGAGAGCAGCTCCACGGGTTTGTTATGGCTCCAACTTCTACAGATAAGCCAGGGAATTCAGCTGGCCAAAGGGTAATTTTTGAATTATTTAAATACCAGAATTTGTGAGACTCGGGTAAATTTCAAATGGAGCCCGTATATGCTGATCAACTGCTACAAAGACATGCTGAACCCCCAGCAGATGTAAGTCAGCGTGGCACCGGAGATTTCCAGGGTCCCGTACCACACCTAGTCCTCCTCCAGCTGAGAGGCTGCCCGGGCACCTGGCTGCCCTTTCCTTCAGCAAGAAAGGAGATCTGAGCAGATAGCGAGGGATCTTCGCATGTAGCTATGTGCCTTTTCAAAGGCCTTTTTTTTTGGCCTTTGTTTTATTTCAGCTAGGAGTACTCCTACACCTCCTTATTTGACATAAACATTTCAGCACCTATTTTTCATATTATAGCACGTAGGCTTGGCAGGAACTGCACTGCAGGGAGTTGGCACTCGAGCCGGTTATGCCCTGGCTCTCGTTCTTTGCAGAGGTGTTGGGGTGGAGATTAGATTGTTATTAATTATCTCCTAATGGCATTAAATCCTGCACTGTATGGAGTTTGAGACTGCCTGTGCCAGCCCAAGTTCAGCAGAATCAGATTAAACATCACAGGTTTAATATGCAGTTTTTGCAGAGAGAGCACTTTTCTTTTTTTTTCCCCCCCATTAACAACATGACCTTTATTGGAATCGGCACCTCTTGATGTTGCACAATGGCACAGCATGGTAAAAGATGAAGCTGGGGTGAAGGAACGGCTCCTTCTTCTCTGAAGCAGCCTGTGCACTGGTGGGCAGAGCTGCCTGAGCACAGTTCAGAGTCAGTCCTGACATGAAAGTTAAGCCAAGGCCGCTCTAAGATAAAGCATTTGGCATTACAGCAGGTCTATACATTGTAGCTATGAGACTTTCTCTGCTTTCTTCTCCTGTCTTTTTAGTTTAATAGCTATTGGGTTTACTGACTATCTTTTTCATACCTTTTGGGGAAAAAAAAGGCCCATTGTAAACGTTGATGAGTGCTTCGCTGCCTCAATGGGAGTGGAGGTCACCCAGCACCACACAGAATCAGGCCATCAGCAATGAAATCCTCAGAAGTGGGGGGAAAAAAAAAAGTGCCCTTTATTCCACATTTCTCAAAATCACAGCCAGGGATATAGTAACATTTTGCCATGGAATTTGGAAAAAGTTTGAACGCCAATAATAATAACAATAAAAAATAATTACTGTCACATAGCCTGAAGACAAACCTTCATAGAAAATTGCCAAATGATATTTTGTGTGTTTATTGCTCCTCTGCCCTCTTTCATGTCTCATCAGTCTACCCCTTCTCCTGGTTTCTTCTGGTTTTGTAATCGCTGAACTGTCCCTGCAACTGTTCCTTATTCACTTCTACAGCAGGCTTTGGATAAAAGAAATAAAAAATCCTTTGAGGCCTTTCACTCATTTACTCACCCTGCTGCTGCATGAGTTGATTATCCCAGGAAATGGTTAATGGTGCTAAGTGTTTTTATATACTACAGCAAACCCCAGGATTTGACTGTTGCTTTTGTAAGTGAGCTCATGTGATTTTACTTTTTTTAGGGGAGAGGAAAGAGGCTGTTTTAAACATATGGCCATGAACTGAGCTTCATTTTCTAACAAAACAGCACATGAGACTTCCTTTACAAAAGCAACAGTAAAACCTTAGATCCAGAGGGGGGTTTTTTGAGGGTTTGACACAATTATTTTGCATAACCTCAATATAATGCTTACAAGGCACAAATATGACAAAGCTAAGCAGATTCCAGTATTTATCTTTTTTTAGCTATGCCTTTGGGTCAGCTGAGCTCTGCTTTATGGAGAGATAGTTGTGAATTATCTCTGCATCCTCCTTCCTTTGCTTGATCTGTAAAACAGCCCAGGGCCCTTGGCAGGACTGATGTACTTATGGAGGTCACTGTTGCTTGACTCCTTCTGATTTGTAATTACAAGCAAACCCCACTAAGTTCTCTGGGTCCAAGGATTAGACTGGCTTGCATAGCACACACACAGGCACAACAGCTTCATGCCGTTGGTAGACAGAGTCATAGCATCAGTCATAGGACCCCTTGTTCAACTGTCTTCCAGACCTCACAGCCCCATTCCCCAGGGTCGAAATCACACACCTAAAAAACTCTGCCTCACGAACCTCAGTGGAGTTGCACGCTTGTGTGGTCCACAGCTAGCCTCCGTTTTACTTACACTTTCAGGCCAGTGCCAAATCTCTGATCTACTACCTGAGGACTACAAAGCTGTCTTAACCCAGGATCTCTTAACTCATCTTGGTTGTAGATTTCAGCTAGCAGATTTAGTCTGGTGAGGCACGTTAGCACTCACCTATGCCTGTGCAAACAGGAACTTGCAGACTGGCTAGTTAGGCTTACAAAGGCAGACTTTGCATGTATGTGCAGGTGGGTACATACATTTGGTATGCATCCAAATCAGCTGCTCTGCTTGTTCTTTTAAATTTATACACAAAGGTTTTGAGGAACTAGAACAATCATTTCACAGAGTAAAATAGCAGAGCTTTTTCAGTTTTCAGCTGAAATCCTCAGTAGGAGCCATGGAGAAAGACCTCCCCCTGTTAACAAGGAGTTGCCAGAGAAGAAAGCTTTGTTTTCATTGCAGAAATGACTCTGAGAACTTCATCAGAATACCTCTGGGCATCATGATTGCATACGATTGAATACCAGTGGATAAACTAGCAAAGGGAGACAAAAGAATTTGTGAAAGCTTGTGCAGTACTGGAGCTCTTATTATGTTGCGTGTCTATTGCTTGTAACACCTGAGCTTCTGCAGATTTCTAAACAATTCATTCTCTTAATCAGTAACAACAACTATCCTGTTGCTCTGCATTCCCATATAAGAAATTCTTTGAAATGGTAGAGACTGGAGATGTCTTTGATCTCCCTCACTCTTTTCCTATAACTCATTCTACCTTTGTTGTTTTATATGAAAGACTTGCTAAAGCAAAGTGTTTTGGGGCTGGTCATATGCATGGGGGATGGGACTCAGTGCTCTGCCTGTAATCACAAGGGAGCAGGTGGTGGCCCAGGTTTCTTGTTCCTGCCACTTTCTGGACAAGAACTTCAGTCATCAAACACAGGCTGAGCATTTTGATTGTTTTAAGGAGTCAGAAATACATTGCATATGCAAGCACATATGTTCAGTAAAAAAGAATGAGCATGTGAATTTGATATTTGCAGGTGGGGAGTTAGGCAATTGTCAAGAGACAACTGCATGCACCAGGACTGATTCACTCTCAGCTATGGTAAGTCAGGAACAGTTTAGGCAAGCTACCACATGCGAGGTTTTTCTGCATGATTGCACATTTGACCTTTCAAATTCAAGCCTGAAATGCCAGTGATCACCATCTTTGTTTGTTATACAACTCTAGCTGTGTAACTGTTTTTACTACTACTCTTTGTTTTTGTTATTACTCTGTGGTTAACCCCAAGACTCTACAGGAACTGTTGCTTGCTGTATCACACATGTTAATTTTGCTTATCGTGCACATTTTTCCTTTTGCATGACTCAAAAAGAAGTCACAGCGAATCTGTTGCAAGTAGCCACAGTTAAGAAAGAGCCTGTGACTCCACAGAGTTGTTTGTTCACAGGACAACCAAGACAAAAACGGTTTGCAGAGCTTTTTCTTGTGCATGTTTTCGGAAGCATTCTTGAAGCCTAGACTGTAATCTGTGTTTGCTTGTTTAGTTGTTTGTTTGTTGTGTTGGCTTCCTTCTTTGCTGCCCCCTCCATCTGTTCTGTCTCTTTTCCTTACTGTGTTTCTTTAGCTATCTATACAGGAAACATCACCCCTTCTTGTTTTCTCCATTGATCCTTTCACACCAGGACATCTGGACAATGGTAGTTTTTGTCTAGCATTCAAATGGTTGAATTAATAAGGAGCGTGAACTTGAGGGAAGTTACGTAGAATTCTTATAGGTAGTCCTCTGAATTTGGATAATATTTATTACAGATGTCTGTTGTCACAAGCTATTTTAGGCCTTCCATGGTGCTTCCAAAAGTTTGCAAAACAAAATATAATTCTCTCACTAAATCTGTGGCAAAATTTGAATTTTTTCCACAGTTTTCTTCTTGAAGATTTCACCTGAAGAGCACCAAAACCAGAAAATGACCATATCATTATCTTCAAGGACAGGTCCTCACCTGCCATAAGCATGTTTAGCTAGATACAATTTTATGTGAAAACACACCTTCTACGTTGCAAATGCAAATGGTAAATCATTCACCTAACTAGCCAAAAACATGACCAAAACTTCAACTTACATATATACCACTAGAATTCCTGTTTGAGTTTCAGTATGAACAATTTATACAAATGCATAAATTGCATTTGGGATAGCCTGATCGGTTATATTATATAAAGCCTCCATATGCTCAATAAAATTATTTACCCAACAACAGTTGTTCTTGGGAAATGATTAACAGTAGGGCTTCCTTTCTTCCACCAGTGTCAGCAGTGTCACCACTATCTGCATACTCTTCTAAAAGCTGTAGAAGGGATCATTGTTCTTCTAATACCCAAGAGAACTTGCCTCCTACTTGTGCTCCTGCAGTATCATGTTACAGTTGTTTTAGGAAGGTAACATATTTCCTAAATGAAATATACTTTTTCAGATCTATGACTACTACAGTAAGATCGACAGGTCAAATATTTTGTCAGCAAAGTGACACCAGAAAATCAGTGGAATCCAATCCACCAAACTGGTGGAGTCTAAAGGCAGTATTCCCTACACGTCATGTTATATTTCTACTAAAAGTGCTTAAACCAGGAT
This sequence comes from Larus michahellis, assembly GCF_964199755.1. Classification (NCBI taxonomy): domain Eukaryota; kingdom Metazoa; phylum Chordata; class Aves; order Charadriiformes; family Laridae; genus Larus; species Larus michahellis. The sequence goes on from NC_133930.1 coordinate 66,491,539, forward strand.
GTTAGACTGCGGTGGGTGAGTCAGCCTGCTTAAGTACCTGCGTCCTCAGGCAGAACCTATTTTTCTTTGCTCCTTTGATAAGCAATACAGATAAAATAGCCTTCTAAAAGTACATGCTTTAATTCAGGTGGGTTTCCAAATTTTATGACGACACCACTGTTCCCACACTACTTAGGGACAGATTTTTCCAAAAAGTTCTAGCCACAACAGACAACTTTAAGTTACCCGGGGTTCTTGAGAGGGGTCCCTGGGTGGGTTGCATGGTATGCCTATGGAGGGCTTGGTGGGAGTTAGGCACGTCCCAACAGGGTGTAGCAAAGCCAACCCATGGAGCACTGAAGTTACCATCCTAGCAGGCCAACAGGCTGAAATCTCCTCCAACAGAAGGCTATCTGAAATCTTTCCTTTGAGGATCATTTCTCTCTCTTTTAAATACATCTACAAAGTATAATACTTGCACTCATAGAATCATGAGAAGTCATCTCATCAGATGCTTCTCCAGCCAGAGGGAAATAAAACCACCACTTCCCTCTAATTTTTCCCCATCAAAATCAGCAAATGATAAGACATTAAGGGTCTGAGGCACTCATGAGTCTTTTTGTTGAAGCTATTTTATTCCAAAGAAAAAAATACAGGATTAGCAGGACCAGAGAGAGAGAGCAGATTGTCTAAACTTTGGGCTGATTCCTGCTTCAGGTGGTGTTCATATGGGCATGGAAAGGGCCAAAAATAGACATGATGCATCTTATTAATCTGATAATTCTTGTTATATTACTCCACAAAGGCAGAGTAAGAAGACAGTGGGACTAAGTCAGTACATGAAATACTAGCTTTAAAAAGGAGAAACATAAGCAGGCAAAGTTAATTGCAAACTGATGAGAGTACAGGGGAGCATCAGAAGACATTTACTCACAAAGAAAGGATGACAAGAGAAAAGTAAAAAAGCAAAGGGAATATAGAAAAGTAAAGCTATAAAAGACCAAAAAGCTGAAAAGAGTAAGAAAGGAGCTAAAGGGAACAGAAGAGCAATAAAAAGATTTATGAAAAATGATGAAGCCATTAGTGATTCCACTGTTAAAGCAGGATTGACTTTGTCTGATAAAATGAGGCTTACATCCATTTATTAAGCAAAAGAGCAACTGTGGATCATAACCAAAATTACACCACCTACTCTGTGGATAATGATTCAATTTTCTCAAAAGTTACAAGAAAATTGTTGAAGGAAATTGAACAAATACCTTTCCACTCAATGATTCTTAAAACTCACCTGAAGGAATTATTCTGAAGTTTTTTTACATTTCGTGTCCCTTATATATCGAAAGGGGAGGAAAATTACAACTGCAGGTCCTTAGATTGAATAGCATCCATCATAAGCTTAGCACACAAGACTGTCGCTGAAGCCAGTAGGAGAGGAAATCACGCCATGAGCTTGAATTTCTAAATGAGCTGAGCTTCATTGCACATTGTTGGATGTATTTTCAATTCTATTTTTCCACATGACCAAAGCATAAGAAATTTAAAGATAGAAGATACACTCAGTCAGTAAATGCTGTTTGAATTGCTTTTTGTTCAAGATGTTTCAATAACAGTCTTGTAAACAGCAACATGGAACAAAAACTCAATTCTGGACATTTTATTGCAAAAAAAAAATGAAACAAATGAAGACAAAAGATTCTACTGCATTATTTTTCATCTCGATAAATGCTTTGAAGAGACACTGAGATTTTCTCCAGAGGATGTCTCCAGCAGCAAAAAACCCCAAATGTTTTATTAACTAATTTAATTATTTATAGTTAAATTATTTATATTAAAATAAGTAAAACAATAATAAAAATAGTCAACTATTAAACTTTAAATATAGTTATAGCAAAATATGAAATACAAATAAACAGTAAAATAAAATATATTAGTATTTGTATCAATTTTGTCTATGTGTTATTTATTCGTTCGCTTAAGGATAAGGTGAATGTCCATTGTGCCTGAGAAAATCTCTCCTTTATGTTCTGGGAAGCTCAGGATGCAATGTCCAGCAGGATTCTCTTTCCTGACACCCAAGTCACCCCTTTAAGGAGCCACGCTGAGGGGCGCCCCTGACCCTTGCACATAAAAAACTAGTTGAGATATTATTCCTGGATTTTATAAAGTCTTCAGAGGGATTTCATTCGGGAGTAAATACTAACCGAGAGAATCCAGGACAAAGAAGAAGCTGCAGAAGTTTCAGCAACCATGTAAGGAGCCACTGGAAAGACTTTATCATCCTTGCTCATCACCTCTGAAGCATTTTCACACCTAGATTTATAAAAAATAAAAATAATGCCTCTTCTCATGCATATGTGGTGTTCTGTACACCCTACTGTCTATATCTGTACACCCTACCCTTTCACAGCTTTTTCATTTTCCCCAAGACTTTACTGATTCACTGCTGCTATTTCTAATAAGTTAACATCCTCTGTCCTGACGTATATTTAACTGCACTTCATGGTGTAAGAACTGGGCCATCATTTATGCCTGTGGACTTTCTAATATCTATAATAGCGCCCACAGCATTCATAACAATGTTTCATGCTACTCTTTGGGGAAAACAACAACACATGGAAATCCATTTTTGAAAGGTCATAACTGTCTGTTAAGTTGGACCACCCCACCAGAGAAGATTAATCACAACTTTCTTTGATGCACCACTTGTGTATTAACTTATTTAATTTTTATATTACTTTTCATGAAACAGCCTTTAACTAAGACAAATCTTACAACGTATCCTGGGACACGATGTGCAGTTTTTCCCTGTACACAATTTCTTCTAGGTTGACATGAAACTTTTCCTCAGCAGTTCTTCTCCACATTCTCCATACCAGCGGTAAGTGTCACTTCTTTTACAACAAAGAAGCTGAAGACAAACTTTCCATGTCAGTATTGGAGATGTCCTCTAAACAGTACAGCCCAACCCTTTTTTTAACTCTTCTTTTTTTTTTTTAAGCATCATTTCATGCTCTAGGCAACAGCATGGCCCCCCCAGACTGATGAACCACCCTTGCTGGAGGGCTAATAACCTTTGGTGTGCAGGTAGAAACAAGCAGCTGAGGACAGGTGGAGGGAAGAACGTCTTAAGCTTGTTTCAGCGTCAAAGAAAACATGTAAAGTAATTACAAGCCGTAGTACAGACAGGTTACCCTGTCTTTTAGTTTCAGTGAGGAAAACATGAGATGACGTGAAGCCATGACTTGAAGCACTGAAAGAAATGTTCTGACAGCAGAAGCCACACCATTTTCTATTTTAGTCTGTATGGTGTTGATGGCAGTTTGGCCACCGACAATTCGCAGGAGAGGTGGCAGAGATAGATGAATGTGAGCATATGCTGTTTAGTATAGTGCTTATGCAGGTGTGCTCTCAGGAGCTGCAGTTTTTTCTACATGATCAGAGGTAGGGAATCACTTTGAATGACAACAGTAAGAACGAGAGCTAGCGACCGGCTGTCTTAAAGCAGATCTTCTTGGCAATTTAGGGAGATCGAGAGGTTGTTGGAAAGACATCACTGGAGATTTAGGGATTGCTAACATGGACATTTTAGGCAAGCTTGTGGAGTCATTCTCAAGGGGGATTTTGCATTGTAGTTGTTCTACAGGTTGTCATGGTCAGATAACGATCAACCTCAAAGGAATTCAGTTTGGTTTCAAGAGCAGTTTCTGATGATAACAGACTTGACTTTGGAGTAGTTTAGTCAACTCATTTCTACCTTGTCTCAAGCTGCACATTAGTTGCTCTTCAGGGAATGCTGCAAAGTCTTTCTTATCTTTGCAGGTATGTGGGGAGTCTGCAAGTTTGTAAGAGAAGGAGCTGAAGATTATGGGTGACTTAGCTGATTTTTTTATGGTGTGCTATTGTCAGGCCTCCTTTAGGGTTCTGTGAGAACCTGCTAACAGGAAAATTCATAATAGGCAATTTAATGGATAAAGATCTTTTACTGAGAAATGCTACATTTTCTGGTTAGGTATTAAATTTTAGAGGATTCCAAGAAGTCTGGATAGGTACCAGAAAATAAAGTAATATGTAATGAAATAAATAATTCCCATCAATAAGAGCTGAAGTTACAAAATGAGGGCAAGTCTGTATTGAAATATTTAACATTGTTTAAAGAGCTCCATCACTAACTCTTCCCTTGACAGGCTTATTCCTTTAGCAAATATTTTTTTGAAATATTTCCTTCCATGTGGCATTACCATATGTTTCATATTGCATAGATTTCCATAAACAGAGCACATACACACATTTTATAGACTATTGGTCTTTTTCCTGTTCTGAACAATGTTGATGAGAGTTTTTTCCCTGACTTTTATAAGAAAGGGCTTATTTTTTTTTTTAACAGATTGAACTATATCATATGCTGTTGGGGAGGTTTGTACTTTTCTAAGCTATTCCTTACAGTGACTACATAGAGACTAGGGAGTAAACTAATACAGTTTCTTGTCTGGAGAAGTACATCCATCAGCCAGCCACCCCAAATGCTTGTCTCAGTAAATGAGCTCTACCCTGAGCTCTGCTAGAGCTGCTGAGCGATGTCAGCCAGGACATCTCACCATCCCTGCAGCTCGTCCACATCCAGGCCTTGCTCGCCTTCCCTCCGCACACTGAGGCCACCATTTTGAGTGTTTCCATTTTTATCATGAGACATATTAAGTAGGATGCAATTTTACGAAAATCACAGCTTTTAAGGTAGGTAGTAAAGCAACCTGAATCACGGTCACTACTTAAAAAAAAAAAAAAAAAAGAAGAAAAAAAAAGCCAGGCTTAAATACATCTCTGACCAGTTATAATGCTGTTGTCAGATATACTTAACTAATTAATAGTTGCATTTTGCTCACAGTAGTGTAGGTTTCCAGTATATAGAAAAGAGTCAACAGAAGAAATCACAGAAGTATGCCAGAATATTAAAGCCGTACGTTGAGGTGCTCCCATGCCATCCCTGCCACTGGAGAAGTCTCTGTCACCTTAGCTGCTGGCTGCTCCTCTCCAGGCTGGTGCCATCTTGCAGCCAGAGCCAACAGAACAGCTCGTACGCTTGTGTCGTGAGCCACGATCAGGGAACTGATGCCGCTGAAAGACAGCCCAGCATGAACCGCCTCTCTGTGATGCACTGGTTCCCACTGCTGCTTTTAGTGTGTGCTTCACAAATGCTGCTTCTGGCATGTTGCAGGTCAGCATGACAGAGGGAACGGGCAACATTAGCTGTGCAGAGAGATGGCTGTGATTTTGGCAGCACTGCCGGCTTACAGGTGCCTAATCCTGCAACTCAAGATTTGCAGTGAACGATGAGGCTTCATGACACAAGAGCCCTGTGAATTCTTTCATATTATAAATAAGACATGACTCAAAAATTCTGTATTCTACTAGTAGAGAACTTATAAATAAACTAGGAATGGAAACACACAGCTAATACAGACTTAGCAATAATTTACCAGTGTTGCATTTTTCTCCTTTCTGGGTAATACCTGTAGCTGCGTGTAACATTAGGTCATTCAGTTAAGTCCCTCTTTAATAAAGTAGTCTCTTCGTAGTTCTGCAGGATGGCATTGTCTTATCACCTGTTTCAATGAGAGCAACAGTACAGAATCAAGATCACTTATTGATGCAGCATGTCCTTTGTTAAGGTTATCCCAGGTAATGCAGAGGTGAGCAATCAATATATTTGTTTGAAAGAGCAAATTTTCAAGGTGTATCGTGTATATTTCTAATAATTCGAAAATGTCATCATGGTAGGGAAACATCTTCAAAAAGGGAAAACGGATGCACGTTGTCATATTCTGAACGGATTGTGTGTGATTTTTAGAACAGTACCAAGAAAGTTAACATTTGTATTCCTTTAATTCCTCTTTCTCCACACAGACTATCTAGCTGATTATTATTGCAGGATTATTCCCTGTGGAACACTTTTACAAACGCTTTCTTTCCTGTGACCTGTCCGTGTATCTGTAAAGTTCACTTGAACTTAAGGAAAAGGGAAATGAGCAGAATTTTCCATTGCAATACCATCCCAAACCATCCTTTTAAGGCTGTGCCTTTCCTGATGATACACACCACAGAACTCCCTCTTCAGACTCAATCCTTTAGCAAGTGGTAGCCATCAAGGAAAAAAAAAAAAAAAACAAACACAGAAAAGCTTATGCCAACTATTTGAATAGGATTTGCATCCAGCAGATATCACTGAAATGGAAGAGAAAACAGTGCCAACTCTCACAACTGAATCTTAACCACCATTCCCAATGGGTCAAATGCTGACATGGACAGAGCAATGTCAGAGCTGGTAGGCCTAGAGCAATACATTCTACTGGGCTGTGAACGGCTTCCACCATCTAACCAAATCCCTATTCAGCCTTGATCCAGCTGCCCCTGAATCCTCAATTTGTTTTGCTTTGTTTTAAGTCTAAAGTCTAAGTCTTTAAGTTTAAGACTTAAGTCTAAGTTTTAGGACCTGGCCTAGAGCAATGCTCTCTTTACATGTGATTTTTTAAACGTTGGCTACTAATTTTACTGTATTTGCAGATATCTGAGCTCTCTCAAAAAGCTCTTGAGTGAAATTTTGCATCTCTTCCTCTCACCATGCACCCGTAATGTTGCAAAGAAAAAAAAAAATCTTGTTCCTTGTCATGGTTGATAAAATAAATATGTTTTTCAATCCGTTAGTGATATAGTGCTTTCATCGGAGGAGTGAATAATACCAGGTGTTCCGTGGGATAGAGACATTGTACTCACATTTCGTTTCGTAGGAAACCGTGGAATAAAGCCATGTTTGCATTCTATAGCTGGAGACAAAGAAGTGAATATTCTTGAAGTGGCTGCCTTCAGTGTGAAATGTGGAATGAGGGAGGTTTTGTTTACTGTGAGGAATGTCACTACCAAGTTTCTTAATCCTTTGTCAACACCAAGCTAATTCAGCTTTCATAAAGACAGGGTAGGGCAATGAGTAAATGGATCAGTTACATTCTTCTACTATCACACTATATTAACATTAGAGTTTGCAGGTTGCTCTGCTTAAAGGGCTGTCTCAGATTTATGCTTCACGGGGATTTTTTTGGCTAAATCTTTGGCAGACTGTGCTTTAAGAATATAAGGAAGCAACAGAAGATGTCTGTGAAATAAACATGACGCATTTCGCAATGATCTCAGCTATGCAGTAATAGCAATTAAAAGCTACAATACCACAATGGTCACTACAATTAATGCCATTAAAGTAATTAGGCCCAGCAGCTGTAGGGTCAAATAAAGACAGCTTTGTAATGACAATATGCCAGAAGAAAATTACTGACATTTCCATCTAAATTATATTCCCTAAATTACCATCTTAATACTAAATAAATAAAGTTACAATAATTCAAGGACTGACTACAGATGAAATTAGTGCAACTACTTGCTCCACAGTTGGCGAGGGTTAACATTTTAAACGTAATTAATAGCCTTTACTCACTGTATCTGGTTATACATGGTGTTTCTCATTTACATTCCTTTGCAATATGCTGACAGCGTTAAATGTCTGAGAAGAAGGATCTCATCCACCAGAGGAAAATGGTTCTTCATGTTATAGTGCTTATAATGGACATGGTTGCTGCACTGTTTTAATAATAATGACCAGAAAAGGAATGTGGGAGAGAGAGACTCTATGCTGTTTTCTTTTCAGTTCTGTGTTCCAAGCCTTTCCTGGAGTCAACGTGAAATGTAATTGCTCTTTTGACCTCTATCTTCTCTCTCCCCAGGTCTGAGGAAGAGCTACACTGGTTGATTATTGCAGGAATGAAAGGCACTCTGACCTTGTCGACCGAACGCCTTGCTGCTTTCAATGTTGCCCATTATGCTGAAGGCAGGCAACTCCTGGAGAGAGGCTGAAATCTACAGGAGAGCTGCTTGCCGGGCAGCCTGCCAGCAAAGGCTTCGGCAGCAGCACGGCAGACACCGCCAGGCAGCAAAGGAAGCCAGCTGGGGGAGGGAAAAGAGCGGGGGGGGACACACACTCTATATCAAAACATTGTTAGCACAGTGTATAAAGAGCTCTCAGATGCTGATCACAGATTGCTTCTTCATTAATAAGACTTTACATCATCCACCTGAAATGAAAAGTAGCAGAGAAGCAAGGGAGAAAGAAGAGTACAGCGATATTTTTTATTTTTTTTTCCAGTGGAATGTGGCAGTCATTAAATTAAAAAAATTCTAAAAAATACCACCCAAACCCACAGCTTTCACAAGAATAGAGAGATTGTTGCTGTATAAGGATCCATTGAAAACACTCCTCCAAGGAAAATGGGTCAAATATTCAGTTGCTATAATTGTACTAAATCGGAAAACATTCACCATAAAATCTTCCTTAGAATATTTTTGGAGCTGTAAGAGGCTGGAAAACATACCACCTGGCAAACATTCTCTCTCTTTTCATGTGTGTGTGTTTTTATATATATATTTCAGAAAACCAAAACCTCGGAATTCACAGTAATAAGAAGACATTATTTGAAATGATTTCCTATTACTCTGACTGTAACTTTCTTTGCTCTGAGCCAGCCATGATGACTGGCTGAATGAGGTTTCTAATTTGACCTGAGGATAATGCGGAGATTCAGGCGAAGCTGTTGAAGGGCACTGACAGTGTGAAGCCAGTCCATTTTAAATGAAGCTATCCAAAAAGAAATTCAAATAACACAGGCATTTCATTTAGAAACAGAGCCTACCCCAGCTGGGTCACTAGTGTTTCAATGTCATCATGACTTGAAGGCTGCCTAGTGACTCCTACAAAATGAACCAGTGCTCTTCATTTATAGGTTGGGTTTTTTTCTCAGTTGTGTATCCCTCTCACAAAAAACCACCACTAAAACATGGGCAAGACACACTCCTTGAGCTGAAGCAAGGGCTGGATGATCGCTAGATTACTCTCACACCCACGGAAGCTAATGCTGCTTGCCACAGTGGGAGAGATGTGGGGTTATGATGACAAACGTACCACATATCATGTGTCCAGCATCCATGTCACACATTCCCCAGCCCTGCTAGATCGCCACATGTTCTGCCAGGCTGTGGATGGGACTGATAGCTGCTCCTTGTGGCAGCAGGGCCAGAATATGCTGGCAAGTGTCTGCCCTGCATTGTTTCTTGCCATTCCCCCTCTCCAGGTCTATCAGGGAGGACACGTACTATGTCTTCACAGGCATGTTCTACCTTGACAGGATGGTTATATCAGGTCACTGCTGCTCAGAAAGAGAAGCCCTGCTCCACATTGATGCTGTACTGCTGCCCAAGAAGCCGTAGGAATAAAGCTGAAGAAATTGGTTGTAGGTCATGTCCAGAGTTGGGCACATATTCCCCTCATTGAACCAGCAGTGGAGAATCTATCAAAAATCTTTTCACACAGTAAAAGTAGTTAATGACCTTTATTGTTAAATGGGATGCCCCCCATCAAGATTGCACTGAGATGGCCTGAGTTTGGCTAAGTTTATCACCAATTCATTCCACGCAGTTATATCTCTGATAGAGCTCCATATCAGCAAATTTCTGATCCCTCGTTGGAATTTGCAACTGACCAATGCTCCCATTTAACCTCTCTGTGACAAACAAAACTGACTCCACACCCCAAATCTTTCATAGGCAGGCTTGTTTTACAGCCTTCAAATTTCTCTTCCGATTCCTTTTTGTGTTTTCTCCAGAATACGAACATCTTGCTTGAACACAGTGCTCCTGTAAAAACCATCCCACTGCAAAAAAACCAACAAAAACCCATAAAAGTAAAATTTCATCTCTTGAATCTTATTTGAGAGCCACCCAGCTTTGCCATTCAGATGACTATTCCCTATAAGCCTCAGCTCATTTTCAGAACTGCTGAAGTCCTCTACCCTGTAAGTAATGGCTTCTATTATTTGTTCCAAGCTGAATTGCTATATGGTATGGCTGGTCCCTTCCTCTCTCTTTTTGTTGGAAAAAGAAAAGCCACAGTGTTGCGTCAAAAAGAAAGAAGCTATGTTTTAAAATAATGTGTGTAAAGAACCTGAGTGTGCTAATACAGGGGATCCTTTCATGCAGTTACCATACCTTCAATAGTTTTTCCATGGAACAAATACAGATTATAGACAGGAATTGTTACATTTACACTTCACCTTATAGTGAAAGGGCATTCATACTGAATACTATTTTTAATATTATTTTTCCTCGTGCCCTGTACCTTTCAAGAAGCAGTTACCAGGACTAGTGTTGGAAAAGGGAGCGTATTGTACAGGCAGAATCAGCATAGTAATAAGTATGAAGCCAGGTGAGCAGGAGTCTAACACACAAACAAGAGTAAATATATTTTCTCCAACACACTGCAGGAGCTAAGTGGCTTTTTTCCCCCATTCTTTCCAGAGTTCAAATCCCTGGCAAACAGCTTGCTGCAGCTCAAGTTATTTTGTTTGGAGAAATCTAAAAAGGTTAAGCCAACTAACACCATGAAACAAATGGATCAGAGGTATTTGAGCTCTGGAAAGTCAAAGTATTAAATAAATTGTAAGTTCATACTGTGCCAGTTCTTAGTTTTCATTGCCTTAATCTGAAGGATGAAGTGAAATAAAACTGTGTCAGATAAAAACAAAACAAAATAAAAAAGTATGAGTAACGTGACATGACATATATAAAACAGAAAATAATTATTTTCACTCAATCTGCTCACATAGAACCTAAGCAAATTAGCAAATTTTTCCTGAAAGCAGTTCAAAGAACAGGAGCTGCCATTTGTACCCTCTGTTTTTTGCAGCTCTTCGTGCTTGCCGTCTTCCATGTTTACTTCCTAAAAGCTTTGTATTGTAGATAAAAAATAGGAGTTTTGACTGTGAACCTGAAAACGTATCCAGGTTTTTTTTGGCAGCCTCGATGTGTTCAGTTCTCCGCAATACAAGTACCCACTTAACACAAATGGCTTATGAACATATACAACTGCATGCACTTTCAAAATCAAATATTCCTGAATGTTGAATGCACTTTGCATGCATTGGCTTGAAGCACAGATCCTTGTTTTGGCTGCGAATCAGGCCTGGTAGGTATTCAAAGAACATAGAAACATACTGCATAATACAATCTCCTGTCCACCTAGACCTTCACTCTATTAAAGAGCAATAATAAATGTAATTTTTCTAAAGTACAGTGGTATGTTCACCATTAAATGTTTAGAAATTACCCAGTACAGCTCTAAAAACAACTTTATGAGGACTTTGTCTTGGTCCAAAAATGAAAACTAAATACTAGTAAAATTGAAAAGAAACAAGTCGTTTTCTCGCATCTGTGTGTGTGCATATTTGTGTATGGTCTGTTTGAATTATCTTCAATCCTTATTCGGTTTTGTTTGTTTGTTTGTTTGTTTTGATTGGCATTGTTCTCACACAGATGACACTTTCTCATCTTAAAGCTTTGGGGGGACGGGGTGTTAGTGAACCTTAGAAAGGTGACCAGAATGGAAACCCTGACAAAGGCATTGAAATGTTGGTTCTTTTGCTACTTGCCCAACACTGCAAGGTGCTGGAGTTTTACTGTTGTCATTGAACTGACCTGGGAGAGATGATAAGACTCCGGAAAAATCGTGCACCCCTGAGGATTGGGCTCAAGTGTGTCTACGGGTTCACCAATTGCACTTGACACGTACATGCAAACTACATTTGCTCTTTGCTTTATTTTAAAGGTTGAAATGTGGCATTTCAAAAATATAATGTCAGATAAGTAATAAGTCTGAATGTTAAGGGTTTACTGAATATCAGATTTCATCCAAGGAGATGAGAGAGGCATAATTTCTGCAATATTTGCTAGATTAGGGCTTTTATTTTTGTAGGAAGGGTAGATTTTGTCAGGGTGGCTGGCAGCTCCTTGTCAGCAGACGGGTAGGAGTACAAGAAGCTTCCTTGTGTTCAGTATCAGCAACTCCTGTTTAATTTGCATTTGAGGGAGTTTTTTCCATAGCGTATTCATTTGCCAGCGAGTTAATGTGTCCCTGCATAATCAGATAAGAATGGAATAGAATTACTAATGATAAGAGGAGCTGGAACAAGGGCATGCCAGTAGAGTAGCCTTTCCTTCGCCCACTTCATCTGAATAGACCATAATTTCAACTATCTCAAGTTTGGTTTGGTCTTATTTCTTTTCCCAAGGTAGGCGTAGAGGTATTTTTTTCCTCTCAAAACTGAGTTTAGAAAATTAAATGCTGTGGATTGGCTATGACAGCTACTACTTCATTCTGTGAAGCTGGAGTTAAAGAATAAAGCACTCTAGCTTGCAGCTAGGCAAACACATCTTTTACCTCCTAAATCCAATCCAAGATCCAATTAATTAAAGCAGAGTAAAAAATATTGTCTGTGAAGCAAGAAGGAAAAGAAAAAGAAAGAAAAAGAAAAATTTTCCTCCCAGTGCAACATACTCTTAATGTGTGCAAGTCAATAGTCATAATTGCATTAGAGTAAATGCAAATGTCATAAACCTTTAGGGCTGTAATGTGCCACTCATGAGGCAGGCCTGCACGGTGGAGGAGGGAGGACTTCCAGAGAGCTTCGTCAGCGGGTACTGGGGCTGTGGGGCTCAGAAAGCACATTGTGCACAGCAATGTGTGGGCTGCCCTGCCAGACCTGTTGGTGTTCAACCCTGCCAGACCTGTTGGTGTGCAAGGGGTGGGGCCTTGACCTCACCCTGGAGGTAAGGGCTGCACCCCAGGGGCTTGCATGGCAACCAAGGACCATGCTTCAGGCTGTTCATCAACGCGCTTGTGGGACCTTCTTTGACATTCGGTAAGGGGGACAGTGATGAGCAAAAGGCTGCGACATGAAGATGCATCAATTTAAAACATCGCGTAAAACCCCCATGAATTTACCACTAGTAAATTCATCCCTTCTAATGTCTCTTGGACAAAGCAGCAGTACAAACACCCTGGAATTTTATGTTGTATTATTACTTCTAAGATTCTGTAACTCAACATAGATTATCCCTTTTAGCTGAAATACTTTGTAATGTAGAAGAAGCTACTTTTGAATCAGAGAGACAGGTGTTAATGGCCAAGATGTAGGAGGCCCAATTTTAAACTCGTGTATGATGTCATTTCATTTGGCTTCACTCAGCTTCTAATTTGGTTTTGTCTGAGCAAATTCTCAGTGAACTGCGTGAGCTACACCCTTTAAACATGATAGCTAATATAGAAAATGGATACTTCATGTGTTTATCAAGTCTGCTTAACAAATTTCATAGTGATTTTTAGCATAAAACTGTGAGCATATATGCTATGATATATTGAAAGCAAATACAGAGCTATGAATACCCATAGCAGTATATATGCAGTTTGAAAGAGAAGAAAGAAAGGGAAAGAGGAAGAGGAAGAGGAAGAGGAAGAGAGAGAGAGAGAAAGAGAAAGAGAAAGAGAAAGAGAAAGAGAAAGAGAAAGAGAAAGAGAGAAAGAGAAAGAGAAAGAGAAAGAAAGAGAAAGAGAAAGAGAAAGAGAAAGAGAAAGAGAAAGAGAAAGAGAAAGAGAAAGAGAAAGAGAAAGAGAAAGAGAGAGAAGAGAAGAGAAGAGAAGAGAAGAGAAGAGAAGAGAAGAGAAGAGAAGAGAAGAGAAGAGAAGAGAAGAGAAGAGAAGAGAGAGAAGAGAAGAGAAGAGAAGAGAAGAGAAGAGAAGAGAAGAGAAGAGAAGAGAAGAGAAGAGAGAAGAAAAGTTAACAGAATAGCTCAATAAATCTGTTATAGTCTTTCAACCTTTAATGTGTATTATGTGGCAAAAGTTAAACAGTTCCTGCAGCCTAAAGCTTTCCTGTGGATTTTGCTTTGGCACCTTAAAAATGTACATATACATTTCCTGTTTGCATATCATCTGCTCAGCAGAACAGTTATGCCAACTATAAACTATTCTGCCTAAGTAACATAAACTACATGACCTTGCACTGGCCTTTGTAAATGATTTGGACCACTGATGTGTTTAATTGGGAATTTAATGGGCGAAAGAGATGTTCCTGTGCTTTTCCAATCCACAATTATGTTCTTCTGCTTTTACTTCCAGATAACCCTACTGACTTTGAGGAAGGCACGCTTTGGACAAACAAAAAAAAAAAGTAGCAGTAGCAGTGCAACAGGCCCACGCCAGCTTCACTGCAGAAAACCAGCGGAATTTGCACCACCGTAGAGCAAGCAGATCAAGCTGTAAAACAAGGCAAGTAACTATGGTGTCTGCTGAAATAACCTCCTCAAAAGAAGCACCAGATCCTTGAGAGATATTCCAGCCACTGTCACTGAAACTAAACTTTGTGACTGCTAATGCTCTTGAAGAGCATTGAAGAATACTTGATCCTGTCATCTCCTTCAGGCAATACAGCCCAAGAATCACCCTAAAGATTACAACAGTCTAGTCCTTTCTGAAGAAAGCCTATGCTTGATGCCACCAAGTTTAGCCTTTGTAGTTCTCTTTCTTCTAAACTCTCTTTTCTTAGCAGTATAATTGAGAAAAACATATAGCTATCTAATCTTAATAGGGTTTTGTACATTGTCCATCACTTCAACACTTGAACACTTAGTACTTTAGCTGTCTTGAGAACTGTAGCGGTATCGAGCTACATACAGGATTATGGGTTTCCTTGTCTAGGTAGGAATATGCTTCATAAATCACCCTCAGAATTCAGATTCTATCCAAAAAGTCTAGCTTTGATTACCTCCAAAGTCGCCGTGTAATGAGCAAACCACAGAGAAAACGCAATATGTGAGAAAGGTGAAGGTATTGAGATCCAACATAGCAGCAGAACACAGAGCAAGAGGGCTCCTCCTATGCAAAGTGGAGCACATCTCAGGCATTTTTTGATGCAGAGGTGCCAAGATAAGGACATCTAGTGCCTGAGGTAGATACTCATACAGGAGGAACAATCCAAGTAGGATGCTAATTCTGTCTAAAACAGAGAAATACAAGCTATGTACAGCGTGTTCAGATCACAGAGAGATCAGGGAAAAAGGTTTGGCTTCAATGGCAACCTGCTGCACAGAGATTCTGCTTTTCCATTAGTTTCTATTGGAGCCATTGCACCTCACAGGAAAAAAAAAAGGCGTGGGCTGACTGTGCCCACACTAGAATGACAATGATTAATTGCTAATTCTTCATCCCCTCTTGGAGTTTATTTATGGTAGGCAACTGGTAAAGTGAAAAGAACTACATGCCTCTGATTTTTAAATATCATTTTGTTCCCTCTGTACTGAAGATTCTTTTCAAGCACAATACATCATTCAGTGAATCACTGAACTTTTAAGAATCTCAGGCCTGCACAAAATTTTCCTAAAATAGATGCAACTAGGTTTCTTACTTCAACTTTCCCATAGTCCCTTAAGGGATTGGTGTTGCCCTTCAGGTACCCAGACAATGTCTGGGAATGCCTGTGATCTTTAAAATACAAAATTCGAGCTCCACTGTATTTGTATGAAAGCCAATTCTGTATTTTTCCCTAAGCCACAGAAAATGTCAAAATGTTTAAGGCATAATGATGGTCAGAATTAGAGCCCTTACTGCATTATTTATAGACATTAAGATATATCACAGCAATTGTCCTACACAAATAATCCCAAGAAGCTTGTATTTTTAAAGGTCTTCAAGTGGGTATTTACATAATAATGACTGTGAAGGAGTAGGTGTGTTCTGCTAGGCAAACCTCTGTAAGTCACTTGTTTCTGCAATTGGCAAGAGCTTTTTACAAAATGTTATAGGAATGTTCTTACAAAGTTGTTGCCATCTACCCAGAAAAAAAAAATCTGCATTTTAAGAAGGATTTATTCATTCACATAACTAGACTCTAAAGCCGTAAATGGCTGTGCGGTGCTGTATGCTTCCATTGTTCCCAAAGCTGCCACATATGTTTATTGAATCGGCCTTTTCCAGTGGTTAGTTCTGGTCGAAGCTGACTTTTTTTAACTAACAGGGGAATAATTAATTTTCTCTAAATAGCCCCCTAAGCTATGGTCCCAAGTACAAATCTATGTTTAGGATCTATCTTATCAAGTCTTTCTCTCAACTCCAGCAGTGACGTAAAGGCAATAGTCAAGACACACAGCCTTAAAAAAAGTTATACCAAAGCCTTTGAAAGGCAGGGATTTTGATTCCGCAACAACGAAGACGAATATCCATTCCTGCCTGGTGATAAGGCACAAGAAGATTTCTAAAAAAGTTCACAGAGCTTATGTTTCGTGGAGAAAAGACACAGACTGACACACTGGATCCTCTCTAGAAACAGGGTGATCTCAAATAGTTGAATGGCATGGGATATGGTTCCTGTGCACGCACAGTAAGATGGAAGCATCAGACTTCCAGGACGTGGGCTGCTTTCCATTGCTTTGTGAAGGTAGCTGATCGTTGCTGCCCAGGCAGCTCCGGGGACACCTGCGGGGTTGCAGAGCACCTTTGTAGGTAATGTGCAGTTGGTCCAACATGCCTGGTATTGAGCTTCCTGCAACGGCCGTTGGAGCCTCTGTGAATGGAGACCTGCAGCTCCAGGGGCTCCTGCTCTGAGAGGATGGTGAATACTAGCAGTAAGAGTGAGAAGCACACAGAAACAGATTCATTATCCTTGTTGATTGTTTTGGTCAATTCTTACTGAGTTGTGAAAAACAGACAAAGTGATCCCCTTTATGCTTTTGACATGTATGTGGTGATAACAGACATACACAAATTCTGCCAACAAAGTTCATTTCCCTTTTTCTGCTTTAGTGCTTCATAGCGACCTACGAAAAAAGTCCAATGGGCAATAGGGAAAACAGTGTGCAGAAGAGGGAAATGGTCATGGTAAACAGGTGTTGAAATACTTGTTCTTTTTTTCTCCAGGTTTTTGTCAAACAACTGCAAATCAAAATCACATTATTTGGTTACAATGTCTTGTATATGATTTTGTGTAATTGGTCCTATTGTATTCCTTTAGCAGCACAGAATACATGTCAATTACTATTTGCAAGTTTGGAGATGTATATATTCGTTACATCTTTCCTGAAAGGTTTGAAAATAAAAGATTTTCATTTAGCTTATTAACATTATGTAAATGGCAACATAACTAGCCTTGATTTGCTGCCACTACCTTGGAAATATTTAAACATTATTATTACTTAGCTCAACATTCCAGTTTTATCTCTGAAATTAATGCTTTTAGGCTCAATTTATGCTTGTCAACAAATAATGATCATAGATGTGAGCTGGTTCATAATCCAGAGGTACTAGGTTACAATGTGTTGCCATGGAAACTGTGTTTTATTGCATTTTCTCTACTTGATTTAAGACATTTGACAATCATAGCAACTGTTTGCCTGTCTTCTCATATCATAAAAAATTCAAAAACACAAACAACCAATAGGGGACATTCCTACAGTTCTTGGACCTCACTATAAAAATAAAAAAAGAAATTACAACCTTATATTTAATACCAACCTTTTGTGAATAGTTTATCTCACAGAATGTCTAGGAGTGTTGGAAAATTCAATCAGTGGTTAGTCACCGAATGGACCTGTCTTGCCTGTGGTTCATTTTGTTTATTGCATCATATATCTTTTATGATCACTGGGACTTTAGCCTGAAACAGCATTTTCTTTAACAAGAGCCATGTTTCCTCTAACGTTGTTTATTGCATCTGAAACATTACTCTTTGAAACCACAGTACATTTTCAATTGAGCAAAGGTCTGTAACGGAATATAGCATGTCTGTGTTTATTCAGGATCCTGAGTAAAAAATATCCCAGTTCATGTAACATTAATCACTTTGCCAGTGTTCAGCTGAGGTCATTGCCACATTCCTAGCAGTATTAAGCCGAGTCAAGATTAATCACGTACATTAAACCCTGCAAGGAAGGCACGTGAAGCGGATCTGAAATTAGACATTTGGTGAAGGACTAAGAGAGCACTGTAACAAAATATGTTAGCAGTGCTGTAGCAAGCTTTCAGAATGATATGAGATTTTTTTCCTACTATGTTGCTGTCAGCTCATCTATATTTAAGGCTTTGTTGCTGTCTCCTTCACTTAACCCATTTTTTAGAAGTTTTAAATAAACCCACTAAAATTCTTTCTAGACTGTGGGAGTGTTTTTTCCCCCTTTTTACTTATTCATTTCTTTTAAAAATGTGTTAATGTATTCTTATGTAACTCAAATTAGGCTTCTGGGAATTTTAAAAAACAGGTAATAAAATCCTGCAATATTTTAAGACAGAAAAGTCAATAATCAAAGAGCATTTAAAATCAGTTATCCTTTCATACTTCCTCTTCTTTCTGTATGTGCACATACGTTAGTACCATAACGCTTTGTATTTCATGCTGATGTCGCTGCAAGTGTAAAAGATGCATTTTACACTATACCTTTATGCTCTACATGGTAGACCGTAACAATTCCTTTGTCCATTCTTGTGAACTTCCATTAAATGTTTGTTTGTTTTTACTATGTTACAGGCATAAAAGGATAATTGAAGCAAAAATAATTCTTACTGAAAACCCCAAGGAGAAATACCTATGGTGACATGAGGTTTCCCGTCAGCTATCTCTGTCTTGAGAACATACTGAAGTGTCAAAAACACTAGATTCATGTTTTTAAAAAAATTAGGAACCTAGGCAATTCAGTAACAGGAATGGAAACTAAACTGCTGAACTATAAAATTAAAACAGGCAGATTAACATTATTTTGCTATTCTGCAATGGCCTAGCAATGGCCTGCAATATTAAATGCTCTCTTTTTCAATGATAACAGAAAATTTTTTCATACAGCCAGCATGCAAAATCTGGGCTTGTCCTAATTGTGTCTGTATAAGGTTGTGGCCTCATACTGCTCTACAGAGTCACAGAAGTAAATATAACACACTCACATACAGTGTGGGTGAGAGCACAAAAAAGGCTCCTGGCTGGGGCTGGATGGACTGAGGATTGAAGGCAATCCTTCTCTCCTTGGAAAGTCCCATACTCCCTGCCTGACTTCTTTGATGTGCAGGAGGGATATTGCCACTTCCGAGTCCTTGACGGGACAGGCTGTTTTCTATAGAAGAGGTAAATGGCATCTCACATTAGTAAAGACCCTCATCCTGGAAAGGACACCTAGCACCAAACTCTACAAGGTTTTAAGAGAATCATGACATTTCTGCAGGGGTTCAGCCACTGTTAAGTTTTTTATCTCCTTCCTGATGAACTTTCACTGAGCAACCATGGGCTTTCTGTAGTAGAGCCGCGCAGAAAAGCAGTGAGAGAACTTAATGCTCTCTTGCTACTTAGGAAAGAATGTTCCTCTTATGGATCATCAGAGGGACTGGTCACAGCTGAAGGCAGAAGATGCTTCTAGTAGCAATGAATTTTATGAGACATCTGTTTCGTGTGTGTTTTCCACAACTTTATGCTAAACTGATGTCTGGAAACAATCTTTATTCAGATCTGATTGGCATGTACTCTTGATGTTCCTCTATAGAATTAGTGTTTTTCCAGTGGTTGTCTGGGAGGTTTGTCTAACAAGTTCCCCTCTGCTGCAGAGGCTTACAACATTGGAAAAAGAAAAAAAGTCTGCTGCCATCCTTGAACATATACTATAGCTGTGGCTTTCGTTGCTTGTATATATGTCTCGTATTTGCTGTAGGACTTGAGAATGAATTCTGCGGCCTATGACGTTTCAGTAGTATGTAGGATACATGTTCTGTGAACCTCCTAAAATACTTACTGCATGGTTTTCTGCAACGGCAGGGATTTGGACTTCTTGTACAGCGTCCTTTCCAAACCCATACTCTGGTGTTCTCTTATAAAATGGCTAGGAGTCCAATGATTTCGACTGTGCTCCTAGTTCTGCCACAGACTTCACACATGACACTTGAACTTGCACTCATCCATACTACCTGTCTACCCAGCAGTTTGTCTACTAGATGTCTCTGTCATATTTGGGCTTCTGCCACATAGTCTGAAGGGGTGTTTATGAATACCTGATTGAGAAATAAACCACACACTTCTCAGGTTTTTTCACCTCTTTGTGGAAAATAAGACGTAAGAAAACTCAAAAAAAAAAAAAAGTTTTGGTCCCTCTTTTCTGTCTTTGAGAATGTTTGCTTCCAAAAACTTCATTAATGCAAGTTTAAAGTCAACTGACAGGGCCTTGTATGCCTGCAGTGTCCCAAACTGCATGTGCAACATTGCCCCTGGAAACCAGAGTTTACCACTGGCTTTATCTGAGACTAAACTGCAGCAGTACCTGTCCCATTGGCTTTAGGTGATGCCATAGTATTATGTTGAGTTGGTAGTATTACTACAGTCATAAGTTCCACCACCGTAACAATATGACAATGTTTTTTTGGAGTCCTTTCTTTTTTTTTTTTTTTTAAATCAATTGATTGATTGGATGACTGATACCCCATTATAGATTTGGAATTAATAGTGAGTCTGTGCCACTCCTAGGAGTAAGGATGTCTCAGAGATATTTCTCCATGTTCAATTTTAGAGCTGAAGAGACAAAGTGAATGTGTCAAGAATGTCACTAAAAAGTTATGGTTTTTTAAAATTCACAGTGAAGAATAAGACTGTTGAAATCCTCTGTGAAAAAATATGAATCTGTGCTCCATGTGTGCCAGTGAACACATCCCAGACTGATGCACTGAAGGCCAAGGGAGATACAGCACAAAGCAGTCCCCATGGGCGAGTCTGAGTCAGGCATGCGATGCTTCAACAAATAAGTAGCCTGCCCAGGAGACAGGGATGAAGCCAGTGGGCAACGTGGCAAGAAATCAGGTGACTTTGTATTGGGTTCCTTCTATCTGAAAAAAGCCATACAGAGATTTACTTTGGGTTTCTAAAATCACTCAATGAATTTCACTCAACACAAAAATACACAGACCTAGACAAGAAACAGTAACTCTTGCAATTACTTCCTCACTCCTGATTTCTTACCATTTTGGAACATTCTTCCATAGCCAATAGCCTGGCCCAGAATATTCTGTATGGCTCATCCAAACCATTTGTCTTCCAAACCATTTACTGCCTTCAGCTCAGCTGATCATCTATTACATATGTTGATCTAACAGCCAAACCTCTCTGCTGTGCTGTGAAAGCAGGTTTATTTCTTCCCTTCATTTGCCTAGGATTTCCCATGTGTCTCTGTGAGTCCCTGTTCCAACACCTTGATTTCTTTGCTCTTTTTTTTCAGCGAGGAAGTTACTGTATAGCGTTGTGAATTTATAGCACAGTCATTCTTCTGCAGTAAATCCTTCACAGTGCGGATGCTCTAAGGACAGAGGGAGATCATTTCTTTTTACTGCAGCCATGCCAGAGGAAGTGGTTTCTGTCTCTACGTACCAGAAGTTTTTACCTGTTCCTCTGAATGAGGTTCTTTCATGAGTATATGTCTTAGTGTGGTCCTGGCAAAGTGAAAAGGATTGGTTTAGATTTAAAACGTATTTTTTTGGCAATTCAGCCGGCAGATGTGGTGATGGCAGCTGGGACAGCAATCTGAGAAGAGGCAGGTTTCTGTCCTTACGGTGTAGTTAGATGAAATGGCATAACCCAATTTCATGTTTCGTTGTGACTAAAAGGGGTGGTCCTGCTCTGTTCAGCCCTCAATTCCAGCTCCCTCACTCCCACCTAACCTACATGCTGACAGTGACTCTCTCAGAGGTGACACAACTGGTCCCCCGGCTGCAGAGCCAGCCGATTCAGCTCACTGAGCCGGCAGCAAACTCACCCCACAAAACAGTCAACAGTTTTTTTGTTGGCTTAACAAACTCCACTGATTCACTTAGGGGTCAAATGAGTGCCAGAGCCGTGCAATGGAGAGGATGAGACCACACAGCTTGAAGGGCTGGAGAAAAAGTGGGAAAACAGAGCCTGAAGAATGGGACTGCCCCTTTTGGCAGCTGTTAGAGCAGCTCAAGTGTCTGGCTGAGCTGCACCCTTACCGTGCACAAAGGATGCCCATGTGAGAAAGAGTGCAGTAGTTAGTGTGCTGTAAAGTCACACCCCTGCATACTTTGCCGTAACTTCACTTGATCCATAAGTCTTTTGTTCTGTGTTTGTTCTCCGAATTCCCTCCCTGCAGGCAGGTAAGGGAAGTAGCTTCAGTTAATCTCCTTAGCATACCTATTGTCTGGCTAAAGTACAGTCATTATTTTCAACAAGCCTCCATTGTAACCAGTCTGGGAGAGAGAAGACGCAGTCCATGTGAGTTGGATACCCATTTGCCAAGGGCATTCAGAAGTACAGCAAACCTGCAAGCTCGCCACACCAACTAGAACTCATAAACCTTACCCATGCACCCCATCGCTGTGTCACGTCAGAGTTTGAATTACTAGACGTTGATTAGGTGGGAGAAAGGTTTGCCAGAAAACTTCTTCTGTCTGAATGCACATACATTGCACAGCAGAACATGTCGGGCCCCTTATCTAATTAAATCTGCAATTAACAGACTGCCCAGTTTTGGAGAGATCAGCCTTTTGGTGAGTACAAGTAATGCCAGTGACTGGGACAGAAAATGTGAGTTTGAATTAAATTTTCAGTGACCAGTTTTGACCTTATTCCCTCTAGTAATTAGCAAGAATATTCTACTAGAATAAACGCGTTAACAACAATAGACACAGCTTCAGGATATGACTATTAGGCTGTAAACAACCACTGCAGATGGAATAGTTATTTTCTAAGTCTATTGTGACTTGTTTATCACCGTACTCCCATGCCTCTTCCCAGAAGTTACTAAACTTCACCTTTTCCAGTAAGAGCTCCCTCTAACTCACTTCTGCGTAAGTGGGTTCAACTACTTAAACAGTGGGAAAATAGTTTTGCTAATTTGTCTTGTTTTGGCTGGAACGGCCTAGGGAGCACTCAGGTCAGAAAGAACATGATGTGCTATCCCCAGGCAGATGATGGGCAGTACTTCTTCCACTGGTACAGCGATTTGCAGAGGTAACGTCTATCTCTACCGCCCCAGTCTCCCAGGGAGATATCCAGGGACGTCTTCAGAGTAAGAAACTTTTAAGGAGCAATTAGATATAGATTGGATAAGCCATTAACACATAATTTCATTTTAATGATTAGTATCTGCAAGAGGATATAAATTAGTAATGGCTTATCAAACTTTATAGTTGAAGTTAATAAAAAAGACCGCTGAATAGTATGATTTTAAAAAATTACATATATATATGTATGTGTACATACATATACTCACACACATGCACATACTTGTATTACTGCAGGAAGAGCTAAAATCAGTTTGGGGTTTTTTGTCTCTCATAAAAGAAATGGCTCACACATGTTGTCCAGCTTGAAGGTTTCCAAGAGAGCTGATTGCCAGCAATTATTTTATATTTTATGGTGCATTCTTTCACTCTATATTTGGTTTTGTTCATATGGAGTGCTCAGTGCAATACAAAGGTTTGTAGAGGGCTGGAATTCCTAGATCCCTTCTGAACGCTTGTTATTAACAGAGGCTGCTTAAAAGTACTTTCCATAGCTGCTGGCTGCTCCTGAAATGCATAACAACAAGCTTTCTCGGAAAAAAAAAAAAAAAAAAGGAAAACCTTAAAAAGGAAAAAAAAAAGGAGAGGACACTAATTTTCCTCATTCTGAGTAGGAGGTATAATGTCTTCATAAAGTAATAATTAAAAGAAAAACAATTACTAGTGCCTTATCTGGACCTTGCAGCTGTACTTCCCCCTTTTGCATTAGCAGTGTGTGTTCTAAGGTTATGAAAAACCATGAAAATTGCATCTTAAGAGGAGTTTTATTCTTTTTCGTGGGATTTGATTGAAACAGACAGCTACATTTTGTGTATATATAATTAGGCAGTAAAATAGGCTTTGAAGGCAGATTTCTGTTTAGTATGTGAGTCACACGCACAACAGTCTTTCATTCAGCAACCAAAGACTGATCTTTTTAGTGCCTCAACTCGCTCAACATGTTTTCTGAATGCTACATCTTGCAGGAAAGAAAAAAAAAAAAAAAAAAGAAGAGAGAAGGAAAAAAAAACCCAACGAAACAGCTTTTAAGCCATATTTCTCTCTTTCTTTCTGCCTTTCCTCGTTTCCCCAAATGAAAAACAATCTGAAAAGCCAATCTAGCTAGTCTGTGGTGATTTAACCTTATGACAAACTGATTTTTATCGTCTTTCTTTACAGATTGTTGTCCAGGGCAGCACTGAATGCTGCACCAGCTCTAGGCGTATCTAATCCCTCTCATAAAAGGCCATTGTGGTAGTAAAACTGAGACCAATGGCTTTTTCATTCTCCACCTCTCAGCTCTCCAAAGTAATGGCAATGGGGTCTCCTCTTCATGTTTTTCTTTTCAGATGCATAGTTTCTCCTTTTAATAAGGCTAAAATAGAGAGAAATAAAAGGAACACAATCACATTTTCCTCAAAGCTCTTTCTATAAATACCTTCTGGAGAACTGAATTTAGGAACGATTATCTGCAATCTGAGTTGTTGTGACACTGTGTGTGAATACAGCAACGTATCCTTGGAAGTTTCTGATCATTCTGAAGCATGTGAACATGTTAAAGTGTTGGGGAGATAATACTTAGGGCTTCATATTTTCTGCTTAGGGTCATACTCTGGCATTTTTCCTCACCCTGAAGCCTGTGGAACTACAAATGTGATACGGGTAGTCGTCAACACTGGCACAGTTCTCACACCTACTCCTTGCAAAGCAATCATGTAGAAACCATTGTTCACTTATTTTGTGCACTTGCAAATGCATTAATTGACAACAACATTTTCTCCACAAGAAGACAACCTATAACCCAGGTTTTTTTTACAAGGAACAAGTAAGAAGAGTAGACAACAAATATTCTCCTGAAAAAGTGCTCTTTCCTTTTTTTTTTCTTTTTTTTTTGAAAAGCCTTGACCTCAGAGTCAATGTTTTCATTAATAATATGCTAAAGGATTATATTTCAGAACTGGTTCACCATTTTGAACAGCAGTACAAGAGAAAGTTGGTCTGCATTTGATTACAAATTTTTATTTGACCTCAGAGGAATGCTTTTAACCAGCAAAACACAGAGTGCCAGATAAAAAGATTTACGGCTAGAAATAGTTCACACAAATTTTTCTCCAAATCAAAACACTGCATTTTAATACTTCTTATGAATATCAAGGTACTTACAGATATCTTTTAATATCACCATTAAAATTAAAACCCAACAACGCTGTTTAAAATCTATGGCTTTTCCAGGAAGAATTTTAACCCCAGTGTTTTAATTCTGAGGGCACTACATGTGTACACTTAAAATTATAGAAATGTAAAATGAAAAGGCACGATTTTGTAGTAAAATTTCTATAATTTATTCCTAAATTTCAAATCTGGAGAGAAAGGGAAGGAGAAGTGTGTACTCTGCAAAATACCATTCTGTGCTCCAGAGTATGGAATAATTCATAAGCATCCTTATCTTTTAAGTACAATTTGGAAAGCTTCTGTTGGGCATTCTTAATGAATATGAGCTAGAATACACTCTGTAGAAGCAGCGATCCTCGCAGCATTTCTTCCAGGTTCTTTTACAAGATTTCTGTTGGAAGACAGTTGAAAAAATAGCACTTCTGGCTCTAGGACACCACAGAAAACCTTAGGCTCCACAAAAATCCCTGAGCATCTCCTAAGGACTCAAGACTTCTTTAACCAGAATTACGAAATGTGCACCAGGTCTTTTTTCACACCGCGGGGCTGCTCGGGAAAGAAGACAAAAAGTCAGCAGCCGTCCACGCTTAAAGGGTTTGAAAGCACCGAGCCTCTTTACATGAGGCAGATAAAGCTGAGACCTGCGTGTGACTCTTTGGACTGTCTTTCTTTTCCCTAGTTCCAAAGAAGAGAGCAGTTTCAGCCACTGGAAGGTCTGCTTTAATAGTAGTTATTTGCAATACACATGTCTAAATCTAATGCAGATGTTCTTAATCACTTTACACTTGATCTCAATATGCTTAACAAACACAGTCCTCAGGGCACCCTGTAAGGTAAGCGATCACTGTTACACGGAATTACAAGCAAGGCAGCCGAAGCATTGTGATGAGAAGACCCACAAGTTCCAAAGTCCAGATTGTGCAGAGGCTCACCAGCTTAACATATCACCTCTGCCTTGTGTCTGACAACAGTGCCAGCTTGAGCACACGCCACTGCTTTAAAACAGAGACAGAAGTGATGCACTCGGTTTAGCTACAATCTTAACTTTCTCCCCTAATAAGAAGAATGATCAGCCACTGATGATGATGCTTGTTTTCTTGTGTCACAGCTATAGTGTGTAACACCAGCTAAATTTCATGGCCCCTGCTGTGGTACAACTCCTAGACGTTGAACCAAGGAGCATAACAAGACTATCAGAGCGTTGTACACATACCGCATATTGACAGAGTAAGACATCACGAAAATTGTTTTGAATATGCTATAAAGTTTTCTGGATTCTCAGGTGATTTATTGCCTTTCGTGGGAAATTCTCACATTACTTTTTTTGTGACTTGACACTGCCGGACTTCTAAATCTATGCATTTCTCAGAGGTTTTTTTCTTGCCATTTTCTTCTTTATTTTCTTCTTCCCTTTTTAAATTAAACTTTTGCAATCATACCTATGCAGAAAGTATCTCAAGGCTGGATGGGTCTTCTCCTCAAACATCAAGAATGCAGTTCTGCAATGTTTCAGGTAACCCCACAGAGAATATGAGCCTTGAAAGTGAGTAATGTCTCATCTGATCCATCCTCCCCTTCCACTAAAAAACATAGCTGCATTATTTTTGGCTGAGGAATTAGAGATATTTTTACACCCATGCATTGTTTTAGTTACTCTAGTTAAGATAGCCCAATTGCAGAGAGAAGCACCATGAACTTCCCAAGCTCAAATGATAACTATGAGACAGCTGAGAACAGACTCCCCCAGCTCCCCGTCCTCTGCACTCATGACAACATTCGTTCCCTTTTGTATATATGCTGTCCTCTTTTCTGTACCCCTCTCTTGGTTTCAAACCCCCCTCTCCTTCTTTCCTACTGTCTTGACCTCTGTCTCCTCACGCTTCTTTTCCAGCAGGTCCCTCCTTGTGCAGCTGAGGGTACAAAGCTCTCTTTGTGTTTCTCTCGTCCTGCCCCAGTACAGCCAAGGAAACAAGAAGAGAGCAACAAAGACAGTCAGGAAAGCAAGAGGCCACAGTTGCCTGCCCTGGTACATATAGAGAAGTTCTTAGGGATACTCTCTTCACTTGTAGCTCCAGTGGCCCACATACTTCATCTGTTAAAATGCCTCTCGGCTTGATTATCAAGATCTCAGGCATTCGTCTTGTCCCAGAGCATTTATTTTCTGCTTCCACACCTCTGCAGTTTTTACATCTACCAGACTTCAACTCCCAAACACTTTCTGATAACTTCTTTGGTGAGTTTTCAGGGTCATTCCTCTTCAAGCTCCTTTCTGTCAAAAATGTAGCAGCATGTTTCCTCATTCCTCCCCTGAGGTTGATATACCTAACCTTGGCTTCAAAAACTTTCACAGATTCATTCTTCACTTCACCAGCCAATACACACTCTGCCTCTTAGTCATTTTTATGTTACTCCTAGTGTGTACTATCTGATCTTACTGCTGGCCTGTTCCTTCTACTCATCCAGCATCATGCTTCTTGCTCTCCTTTCACATTGGACAACAAATCCCTCTCACCCCTGCTTCTGCCACAGACTCCTTGTGTCTAACTGGCTACTTCTCCACAAACTCCATTTCAAGACTCATCTTCCCTCTCCCTGGCCTATGACTCCTATCCTTCTCTCTAATAAAACAATCCAATCCTACTCCCTAAGCCTCAGTTTCATTTCCCCATGTTCATTTTTTCCCTCTGAAAACTTGAAGTATGGCACCCAGCCACTGGCCTTTTGTACGTTTTTCACCTTCGCGCTACTATAACGTGGATGCTGCCCGACCAAAATACTGAATCTGCATCCATCACTTCTATTACAAATTATAATCGAATGTGGAACATTAAGCTATTTTGTATGAAGGCAGCTGTAAAAAATACACTGTGTAATAGAGTACTAAGGCTATGACAACAGGCTATAACAGATTTTAACATGTATTGCCTGATTCGCATCGCAAACAGTCTATTAAGCAAGAAATACATGTTTTTAATATTATCTGAATGTTTACACAATGCACTACATAAGTAAACAAGCTGTTGTTTAAATGACTTGAGGAGAAATTGAGTATCTATACAGTGGACTGAAGGCTATGTTCACATCTGGGTAAAAGGCTTGTAGTTCAAATTCTACAGCACAACTTCGCAGAACTATTAAGTTAGGAACTGGAAAAGACTTACTAGGTCATTCAGTCCATTTTTATGCCAGAATGGAGTCATTCCCCATAGTATTTATTTTTAGCACTTTTTCCAGCCTAATTTGCAAGTCCTATGCAATGGGACATTAGGACTTCCTTTGGGACACTATTTATTTCACTGTTTATCACACTTCACTGTTAGGATTTTTTTAAAAAAACTTCAACTGTTGTTTTTCTTTTCTTTTTTCTTTCTTTTTTTTTATCCCCTGTGCTCTCAGGGGATATTCTGTCTACCTTTTACACTCTCTCCCTACCCCCAAATAAATACACATACGTACACACATGCACACAGAGTCTTTCAGAAATCATTCCCTCCAGTTGCCTGTTGCCAGGCCATTTTTGTTGCTCTTCGATAAACACCACAGCAGTACTTTGTTTCCATATATAACCTATATTTGTGTACTGAAACATCAGATACACTGACCTTTAGACTAGATAACAAACTGAGACTCCTTGTGAATACGCAAATAAATGTAAGAGAGTCTATGGACTGCTCTAAAGAAGAAGAAAACATTGTTAGCATTGCCTCTTTCAAAACAAAAAGTAGTATCTAACATAAGTGTCTGCCAAGTGTATAATGACTCCTCTGTATGTTTGCATCACCAGTTCCCACACTCCGGTCCGTCTATGGATCACTGGCAGTCTGCAATGCTGTAATAAATTATCCACAACTAATCCGCAGAGCCAGTAGTTTGGCACATCAATTAAAAGCTCACCCATAGGACTGTGGGATAGGCTGTGATAAATTCGGCGGGTTATAAGGATGTTTCCAAAAATTTTTGGATCCAAAATTTTCAGATCAATATGATAATTTCCAATGTACTGACTTTCAAATCTGAGGTGAGAAACCCTTTATGTGCAAAATGTTGTTTATGAGAGAAGTGACACTCATTGTTTACCTAATTAACCTGGCAAATAAGTCTTCAAGAGAAAGAGATTTTTGTCCTCTAGTGCAAAGTTGAAGAAAAATTAATAATGGTTTCACCTTTGCAGAGTTATAATACTGAGGCCGCCTGCACATACACGTACCTCTGCTCCTGCAACATGAAACGCAGGAACAAAGGGTGCAGTTGGAAGAGGTCGTCTGAGGGAAGGTAATCAAGGCCTAGCTGCAAGTGATGGTACGACTATGTGGTATTTTCAGACATTAATAAATTTAACACCTGTGACCTTAAATTTCCTCCTATTAGCAGGATGGGGCATGGGCAAGGATTGGGAAAAAGCCCTTCCCGAAGTCTCCCGTGAATAAGTGTTTGCTGTAGCCTTTATTTCCCCACCCAGGCCAGCCCCTAGACACAGATGCCCCGTGATTTCGGGGACGAGGGAACCGGGAGGACGGGGATGTGTGTGTGACCCGGCCGCCCCCCCCGGCCCCGCCAACTCCCGCCGCGGAGCCGGGCGCGCCCCCGCCCGGCCTCAGCCAATGAGAGGTCGGGAAAGAGATTTCTAGAGCGCTGATTGGTCGCTGCCCGCTCGGCGGCCGGGGGAGCGGCGGGGCCGGCGGGGCCAGAGCTGGCCGCCGCTCCGGCCATGGATGATGGGGGGGTGTGGTGTGTGTCCTCCCCCCACAGGTCCCCCCATTGACCTTGTCGCCAGGCTGCTCTGGGACAAGATTAAAAAAAAAAAAAGAAAAAAAAAAAGAAAAGAGCGTTTCCTCATAACAAACGTGTTTTTAAGCCGTGCGGGAGCGTAGAATGGGAGCCGCGCATTCCTTTCCCTCAAAAAACAGGCGTTTGGCTGTAATTTTTCTCAGGCTGTGTGATGCATATGTCAGGCAAGATTAAAAAAAAAAAAAAACGGGGGGGGAGTGTGGATGGGGGATCTCTTTGGGATTATTAGCGCTCTGCAGCTGCATCAATTAAAAACGGATTTCCTATTTTAGACAAACATCACTAATTTATTGGCCTTCTGTCTGTCTTGTAAAACGTACGCGAATGCAAAGTTGTAATTTAATTTGGCGAGCAGGCAGAAATTAAGGCGAAAGAGGGAAAGAAAAAAAAAAAAGCCACTAAATCACACAGCAGGCGCTGGCCTCTTTTTTGAAATGGGGACGTTTCCAACCTGACACGACAATGTGAGTTAAGCGGTCTTTTTGCAGCCCACTCATGGGAATCAGCGACTGCAGATGCACCCACGGTGCCCGCGAGTGGTCCTGCTGTAACTTCTGCCACAGAACTGGGTAAATAAAACCCTGCTTCGGTAATCATGCAGGACGCTGGGCAGGCTCCTTCCCTGCACAGCCATAGACAAAAGCCCGGGGGGGGGCGAGAGGGGAGGCTCCCCTCTGAATTTCGTGATCTGGGGAGGTTTGTGGGGATATTTTACCCACCAATTGGCAGCTGTGGTTGGAGAGACGGCTCTTCCACGGACCGCTGCTTTCAGAAATTAAAATGATGGTGTAACGCAGATAAAGCAGAGGCATTTTTGCAATCTCTCCCAGTGACTGTTCCTTGGCTAGTTAACAGACCATCTATTCAGAAGCAATTTTCTTTGGGCTGAAATTATGTGCTGACCGTAGCAGATCACTTCCCATAATACCCCTTCCCCCACCCAACGCTAAATACAAACTGTCTCCTACTCACTGTATAATAATGTGAAAATGACTGTAATTTCGCAGACGAGAAGCAGCCCAAAGTGAAACGTGTCTAAACAGAGGTCGATATTGAAAAATCAGGGCCATTACCTAAATCTGAAAAATACATACTGTAAAGAAACAGGAACAGTGATCCGCGACTAAGCGGACTAAAAAAAGGAGGCTCGGTGTTGCTGATGTTAAAATTTTCGCTACCCACTGAGTGAAATCACCCAAAAGTTACCCCGGGGGAAGCTGTGATTTTCAGTACCTGGTGACATTATGCATGCTCGTTCTCCCGCGAATTGCAAATGCCCGGCCACCCCCGCTGCCGCCGGCAGCGTCCCAGCCACCGGGGCACCCACACCGGCCACCGTCCCAGCGCCGGGTCGGGGGGGCAGGGACGCCTTCACACCCCGGCATTTCGTGTTTGTGCTACACGCATCCCCTGCCTTTAATTTTTCTTTTAATTCCCCCCCCCCTTTTAATCACTTAAAAAAATAATGTGATCAAGGGCCTTCTTGGCAATGAACTCACCTCTGCTCATAAACCCTTCATTATCAGCCCCTGAAGGGGAAGTGTTTTTACACCAAGGGGACACGAAACGGCTTTTCTCCAGGTGTCTTCCAGGCCTCCCACGGGAGCCTGTGCCGGTGACCCCGGAGGGCTCGGAGCGGGGCCGGGGTGAGGGGCGATGGGCAGCCGGGGCTCCCGAAGGACCTGGGCGCGGTGGCTCGGTGGCCAAAGCACAGCCGGCTGCCCCATCACGGCTGGCTTTTACCACCCCCACCATCCCCATCTTGCGTCACCTTCCCGATGCCCCGGCAGCGACCAGGTTTTTAGGAGGTTTTACTTCTCCGCTACCTCTCCGCTAATCACCCCTTTGATGGGAAAGCGTGTAACGCGGGGACGCTGACGCCCGTAATTTGCTCAGCTGGATGACGTCCAAAGAGGTATTTTGTCACCCTGTCACGGGTGTGCAGGACATCGTAAAATGCCACGCTTTGACTGCTCTCGCCGGAAACCTTGACTTGGGCAACGCGTGCGTTTGGCAAGAAAAACATTCCCTATCGATTTTCACAGGGAGATAATTCCCAGTGAGATCAAGGGAAAAGGAAAAAGAAAAAAAAAGGGGGTGGGGGGTGGGGATGGTAAACCGTGCTTAAGGGCATGAAAAAGGACAGGGTCCGACCCCCCGATGCCGCGGGCGGCCGCCGCCCCCGCCCCCCACTGCCGTCCACGAAGGGTTAAACGCAATTTAACGCAGTGGTGTAGCATAATGGCTCCCAACCTAAACAAAAGGCATGATTAAGGGGGATATTTTCGAGCTACACAAAGCCCGATAGGGAAGATTTGTGTTACTAATTCCTGTGAAAGGATGTTCACGTGGTAGTTATACGGTCGCTGGCATTCACAGTTCAGTGCGTGCAGCAGTAAATCAGCAGCCTGGAAACAAAAGGGTTATTTTCTGCTCCCCCTCCTTCCGAAAAAGAGAGGGGGAAAAAAAAAGAGAAAAAAACCCAAAACAATAAAACACGACCTGCCTAGCTTAAGCCATATTGTAAAAATGAACGTGGAATAAAATACGCAAGCAGGGGAAGGGAGAGGGGGAACGCAAGAGAGCGGGGTGGTGGGAAAGCGCAGCAGCAGTGCCTCGGTGTCCCCCCCCGCCCCGAGCAGAGGTGGGGGTTGCTGCCCTGCTCCGAACCTCCCTCCAGCCCCTTCCTCCAGACACTGTTTGCTTTTCTCCTCCACTAAGCACGAAAATAATCGCACATGTGTATCAGCAGCCCTCTCTCGCCGGCTTCAAGCTGTTATAATTTTGAATGAGGGGGCATTTAAAAATTATGAGTGAGATTCTAAATTGCCTCTTTGAAACCGGCACAGGGAAAAAAAAATAAAAATCATTCATCATCTCTTCGAAAACTGCCCTGAAATTAAATTAAAATGAAATGAGGGAGTCTTCCTCCCAACGTGTGAGTCTTGGCAGAGCTACTCTCCACCTTGGTTTTTCTTTTTTTTTTTTCTCCCCTCCTCCCTCTTTCTTCCTTTTTATTTTTTTTCCCTAAGCCCTAAATGTTATATAGGATAATTGAAATGGGAAACATGATTTGTAATCTGGCTGCAGCAGGAGGCTGCCGGCTGTGGCTGAGGGCTGTGTTTGTGTCTGTATCTGCGTGTGTGTGCGCTGTCTGTGTGTGTGTACACTGTGTGTGTGTACAGTGTGTGTGTGTATGGTGCGTGTGTGTATGGGGGTGTGCATTGGGGGGGGGTGTGTGTGTGTGTGTGTGTGTGTGTGTGTGTGCGCGTCTCCGTCTCTCACCCTCGCCGGCAGGCAGGAGGAGCGGCGGGCCAATCGGAGAGCCCGGTTTCATAAAAGCTGGCTTCTGATTGGCCGGCAGGGACAGGGCATTGTGAACAAAGAAAAGTCGCTCTCAGGTAGCGCGGCGGAGCGGGTCCCACTCCCCCGCCACGGCCGCGCCGCGGGGCAGCGCCCGCCTCCCCCGGGGGTGTCCGGCGGTGCGGGGACGGGCGGAGGCGCCGCTCCTTCTCCTCCCCCACCGTCCCCCCCCGCCTCACCCCCCTTTGTGTTGTTTTTTTTTTTTAATTTTGTTTCTAGAAAGAAAGGAGGGTTCATGGTATCTGGTGTGCTCTCGTCTTCCAAACACAATAAATCTGTTGAAGACATTAGTTGGTTTTTTTCTTTTTTTTTTTCTCCCTTCCCTAAAATAAAAAGCGGCTGCAACAAAAACACACTCAAATGCAGTTAGAAGGAAAAGGTCAACTCGATCCAATACAGACCGTAAGTACGGTTGCGTGGTGTGTCTATAGCACTTAGAGGGGATTTTTATTTTTTTTTTTAATTTTTTCTCTGCAAAGGGGAGCGTTAAGAGTTTTGGGAGTTGAGATAACAAGGGATTTTTTTCGGGTTTTAAGCAGGAAAAAAAAAAAAAAGGAATCCCACAGGCAGGATGAGTTATTTGAGGGAAATAAAGAGGGTGAAAGCACTGTAGCCACACAAATCATACTTGACGGTGCACTCGGGGGGTGTTACAGCATGGTGCCTTTTTGGGGTTTTAACTAACCAAGGGGGAAAAATAAAAGTGACACCATGCCAGACAAGCCTGCAGACCTCCCCTTCCCCCTCCCCCCCCGCCCCCCACTTCGCCCCCAGCCCCCCGGGCCCGGCGCTCGTTAGGAGCGGCAACGTGCGGTGGCGGGGGTGGGTACGGACCCGTTCCGGCCACCGCTCCCCTCACACCGGGACGCCGGGCTGGAGATGGGGGGTTGATGGGGGGTAGATGGGGGGGGGGGGGGGGGCGGGCGGCCGGGCGGGGGTCGCCGGTCGGCCCCGAGGTAACGGCGGGTTCCCGAGGTCCTTCGCCGCCGCGAGCCCCCCGGGCTGCAGGGACACCCCCCCCGCCCATCCCCGTTGTGTGGGGGTGGTGTGTGGCGGTGAGAGGCCGCCTGTCGCGATGTGGGGTTGGTTGGGCTTTTTTTGTTTTTTTGTTTTTTTTTTTTTTTTCTTTTTTTGGCGTGTTAAAGACCCGTCCGGCGCTCGCTGGATGCGCTTGTCACCCATTTCTTTTTCTTTTTTTTTTTTTTTTTTTTTTTTTTTTTTTTTGTTGTCACGACAGCCAATGGAGCCCGCCGGCCTCACGTGACGCGGGAGGCCTGAACTGTTACGGAACCGCCGCGCCTCGGGGGTTGGCGGTTGCTGGCGCGAGCGCCCCTCCTCCCCCCCCCCCCCTTCCCCTCACTTCACTCCCCCCGCCTCCCGCCCGCCACCGGCAATTCATTACGGCTTTTAGCTTCCCATCGCCGGCTAATTAAAAATACTAAGCTAAAGCTCCGAGACCGTCTGACTTGGGGAAGGCGGGGGGGAAGAAGGGGGAGGGGGTAAGAAGTAGGCTGCGAGGCTTTGCCGAGACAATGAGGTGGGAGCGATCTGTCCTGAAAAAAGGGTCGTCTGCTTTATCTCCTCGGACTCTAATTACTGAATTACTTACCGCATGACTGATTAGCCCAAGCTCCCGTTTGTTTTTTTGGTTTGTGTGTTTGTTTTTTTACTGCCTTTTTCCCCCCCCCCCATTATTATTATTTCTTCCGAGACAGCAATTTGAAACTCTGATTTGTGCCTATGCTTTCCCCCCCCCCCCATTTTATTACCGTTTTTAAAAAGCGTTGATTTGAGGCGGGGGGGAAGGGGGGAGGGCGACGGCAGACATCCTCACCCACCCACCCCCTCCCCGAAAAGCTTATCCCTGGGAAAATTTACTTGGTTTGAGAGCACGCTGTCCTCCCTCCACTCCCACAAAATGTTTTGATAACCGGTTTATCAGATCAGTGATTCCCCCCTCCCGCTCCTCCTCTTCCTCGCCTCTCCCCCCCCCCCGTCCCTCCCCCCCCTCCGTTTCCCCTCAAGTTACTTCAAGAAATCAGATCTGTCAGGACGGGCGAAAAAAATGCCACTTCCCAACTAACAGGCGGAATCCAGCCCAGATTTTCAGTCCTTTCTTCTTCTTTTTTTCCTTCCTCCCTTTCACTAATTTATCCCGATGTTAGCACATTCTGTCTTGTAACACCCGGGCGCCTGTAGGTTTGTTTCATGGGATCATTACTTACTGATCAGGATGGCTCCCAGGTCCGGGGCTGAAGACGGAGTGTGAAGTTGGGGAAACATTTTTTTTTTTTTCTTCTTCTTAAATTAACTGTGATGATTATTACCTCTCGGTGCTCATTCAGGAAAAGCAAACAAACAAAAATCTGGTCCTTGATGCTTCAGTTCTGAATGTGAAATATTACCAACCAGCTGCTAAAGTTGTGGGGATCAGCATTTTTTTTTTCTTACTGTTTTTTTTTTTTTTCTTTAAGCAAGGAGGAAAAAAAACCTAAACAAACAAAAAAAAAGGACTTCTGATCCGTGTGCCAAAGTAGGGGGAGATATGTTATTGACCGATTTATACTGGCTGAGATGATACTTGCTTTCTACTTCTTGATCACTTGGTCTTTAAGTAAAATGAGGCACAGAGTTGTTGCTGAGACGAGTGGGAACACAGCATTTTGATTTGCTGGTTTAATTAAAAAATGATAAAGGATTAAAGGTAAGCATTATGCCTATATATGTATAAATATTTCGACAGTCGACTGTAAAAGGGAGAGATCCCTTTAAAAATCGTTTTAACTAAGCTTTGTCAAACACACACTCATTTGCGGTCACTGAGGCCACCTTGGTGCAGATCACTTAAAGTGTATGTCTTAATCAGTTTCCTGTACAGTCAGTAATACTATATTTAACAGACCTAACAATTGTGTGACCTAGGAGTACATTAGAACTGCTGAACTGCTTTTAGAACTGTTATCTTGAGAATATTTTTTTTAAAGAAAGAAGACCTTTTTATTTCTTTTTTTTCTTTTTTCTTTTTTTTTTAACCTATGGAGTTAATATTTTCCAGTAGACGTTTGTGTTTATAGGTTGTTGGTTTTTAACAGAAGCTGTATTGTGGCAAGGAAAATTAGGTTTCCCACTTCCCTTAGTGCTCCCTCCCTCCCCCCCCCCCCCCCCCCCCCCCAAGAGATTAAGTAGAAGGGGGGTAAAAGATAATGTAGGAGAGTCACAAAACTTCAAGGGTCTGGTTTAAAGCCACAAAATCCATGGAATGCAGTGAAGAGTGAATCTGTGTCCTTCCTTTACTCTCTTTCGTGCCTAGGTGGTGGTCCAAGGGGTTAGATTACAACATGTGCTCGAACAGCTAGGCACCACTTCTAAGACTGTATTTCCTGAGCTTTGTGGATTTAAATCATGTAGTTCTTTTTTTTTCTATCTTTTTTTTTTCCCCTTTTTTGTGGACATGACTTTTTAAGAGCAATTGTGGACGTTGGTATACAACTAGATTAAAGATGCTCACTATAAAAGCATCACGGCCGCTGCCTCCGGTTTAACAAACTTAAGAAAAAAACGTGGCAATGGTGCATGATTTCGCTCCCCCTTTCTTGCCCCCTTTTTATTAGTCGTCTTATATTCTGGTAATAGCCAGAGAAGAAATATTCAACTTTTCCCCCCTCCTCACAGGACAAGGTGGACGTGGACTGCGGGTTGTGAACCTAGACGCACCTGGGGGAGGAAGACAAGAAGAGTTGAACTTAAAGAGAGCCCAACGGAGATAAACGAATGTCCCCGCATCTCCAAAGGAAAGTTCATCGGATTTTTACTCTAGAGATCTCATCTTCAGGATGTCATTGAACACTTCCACTGCAGAAAAAGGTGTGGATCCAAACGCGGTTGACACTTACGACAGTGGCGATGATTGGGAAATCGGTGTTGGGAATTTAATAATCGATTTGGACGCCGATTTGGAAAAGGACAGACAGAAATTTGAGATGAATAATTCTACTAATACCACCAGCAGCAGCAACACCAGCTCCAAGGATTGCGGGGGTCTGGCTTCCAGTGGGGCTAATGCTACCTCAGCCTTAGCTGATGGCCTAAAATTTGCTTCTGTTCAGCCCTCTGCTCCCCAGGGGAATTCCTCTCACAAAGAGACTAGCAAATCAAAAGTGAAAAGGAGTAAAACTTCTAAGGATGCTAATAAATCTCTGCCTTCTGCTGCCTTGTATGGGATTCCTGAGATCAGCAGTGCTGGCAAGAGGCAGGAAGTCCAAGGGCGCCCTGGAGAGGCAACTGGCATGAATTCAGCATTGGGTCAAAGCGTGAGCAGTAACCCAAACGGCAATAATAACAACACCAGCAACACCACCACCATTGCCTCTTGTGGGAAAAACAAAGAGGAGAAACCAGGTAAAGCCCCGGGCAGCAGAGGCTCCAAGAGGGATAAGGATGCGGGAAAATCCAGGAAGGACAAGCAGCACGACCTGCAGCAGGGCCACCCCAACGGCAGTGGGGGTGGCAATAGCCAGGCTCCCCCTGGGCACCTCTATGGCTTTGGGGCCAAGGGAGGCGGTGGTGGAAGCAGCAGCCCCTTCCACTGCACCTCCTCTGCTGTGGGGGAGGTGAGCAAAAGTACCCCGGATTCAGGGTTAATGGGGAACTCTATTTTGGTAAAGAAGGAAGAGGAGGAGGAGGAGAGCCACAGGCGAATCAAGAAATTGAAAACAGAAAAGGTAGGACAAAGCTCCTCTCCACCTCTTCTCTTCTGTGTCTCCTTGTGTCTATAATAAATGTTCCACAACTGTGTGTTTGGCTCCTGTGTCCTTCTCTCTGCTGTGTACTTGTGACGTGCATCTGCTCTTCCTCTCTCTCTTAAAAAAAAGACCCCAAACAACCCTGAGACCTCTTTCCTAGCCAGAGGACACCATGTTTTGAGTGTGCTGCTCTTCCTTAAGATTCCCCCTCCCTGTCCTCAGACCTGGAGAACATTTCTGTCTTTAAGTCTTCTTTTTGGTTGTGCTTGCCCAGAAGCAGAAACCCTGAGATGACCCTGACTGAGCTGTCCCTGGTTTTAGCAGAGAGCAGCAGTGTCGGTACCAGCAGGATGGCACGTGTTTGCAGGCTGGAGGTCGATGTGTTTGCCTAGGGGGGTGTTGCAGCTCAGGCACCCGGAGCAGCAGGTCTCCTATGTGCTGACACTTCTCCACAGCACTGGCGGGGCATTGGTGGCTGTTCCTCT
The DNA here is from genome assembly GCF_964199755.1 of Larus michahellis. NCBI lineage: Eukaryota > Metazoa > Chordata > Aves > Charadriiformes > Laridae > Larus > Larus michahellis. The sequence goes on from NC_133930.1 coordinate 66,530,004, forward strand.
CCCAGATTCCAAAGGGACCCTTCTCCCCTGACCCGCTGTCTGGAGTTGAGATAGTGCTTGGTGGGGGAAAGAGGAGGCACCGGGAGAGTCCCGGGCTCCACCGCTGGGCTTCTTTGTGGAGGCACAGGATGCTTGTCGTCCTGGGTGCTGCTGTGGTACGGCAGCCCAGCGGCCCCAGAAGCTGGCGTTGAGGACGGGGAGGAAGGAGCCAGCAGCCAGGAGGTGCCTCTTGTCCTGCTGGAAGGAGGAGGCTGGGAGGAAGGGAATGCACCTTGTGCTGAGATGTGCCTGTCTGCAAAAGAGCTTTCGGAACAGAGGGGAGCAGTTTGTCTCCCGTCTAGGGGGAGCTTTCCTGCCTGAGCCCCGCCGACTCTTGGATGCGAACTGCTCGTTTGTTGAGTGGTTGAAATGTATGAAAGAAATCAGATGGGGGTGTGTGTTTTTTCTTCCTTTCTGTTACGTTGCGTTATGAAGGATGCTTTCTCTCAGAATAGATGGCCACGACTCCATTCTTTGGGAAGGGTGGAGGGAGAGCTTGGCTTTTGTTAACCGCTGTTTGAAGGAGGTTCTGGTGTCGGCGGGAATTGTTCTGTCCGTAGGGCAGAAGGCATCTTCTGGGGGACCTTGGGGCAAGCGTTGGCCCCGGATTATGAGTCCAGTGAATTCTACAGGTTGTTAAACAAAGATAACTTGGTCTGCCTGCAAAATAATGCAAACCAACACCACCCTCACACACCCCCAATGAACAATCTCAGGGTGTTAGATTGTGACTTTATTGTCAGCTGTTGGTCTTAAATTACCTGCTTTTACAACTTCCCTGAGTGAATGTTCAGGGATGGGAAAACTTTCGGGTCAGTGTTAACTATATGGTCTGCAAGCGTCTGGAAGGGCTGAAGGTCTCAGGGAAAAGTTACGTATTTTTATGATCCGTTACCGGCTTTTTTGTATTTCCATCATGTTGAAGTTTTTGTAGTACTTAAGTCGACTGGAGGATTAGATTTGGGTGTTCACGACATCAGATATTTGTTAAAATTGGAAGATAATTTCAAGGGCTTCTGTTCAAGGCAAAGAACAAATTAAATTTCATATTGTATGCATATTATTGCTTTTAAGATAGCATATCTACGGATGAATTTGAATGAGCCTTGTGACCTTTTCTAAATGCAGATGAGAAAAACAGATTGCTGTAATTCATGTGTGTACATTTGTGCCATGATTTGTGAAAGTTCTGTTCGCGGCGGAAAGGTGTCCTAAAATCTCACGGTCTCTTTATTAACTTAGTACAGTAGGCATTTACTTCTGTTGCCAATAGTCTTCAAATTGCAGTTCTCTAATCTGTTTTAACTATCTAGATAAATTGCCCTAATCCGGTCTTCACAATGGCTGTGGTTAAAGAGTCAGAGCCATTTGATTGGATTCAGTGGCTGCCTGGAATGTGGGAGGTACTGCCCTTTTGCCACCCCCTTAGCCTTTTAATCTCTCAGCCAAATGTTCACATTCAACAATTTTGTTTAGCTGGCAATCTGAACATTTCAGTATCTCAAAGGCTGCTGTCATGGCAACAGAGATTAGAGGGTGGTGTGGTTTCTCCCGTTTTTGTGTTCTTTTCACTCTCTAGTCACACAGGAAATTGTATGAAGGATCCATGTACATGGGAGTAACCTGACGTGCAGTGTAAATTGGATGGCGTGTGAATTCGGAGCAGACGTGTGTGTGGAGGGGGTTTTGGAGCCCCTGGTGCACTTGGCATGTGTAGCTGTTGCTCCAGGAGGAGGTTTTGAGGTTGCGTTTCCAGCCACAGCCTCTGCTGTGGACATGCAGTGACTTCAATGTGGGCTTTGCCCATCGGAGTCGCCCAGCATTAGCCGTTGTCTGGCACAGTGCTGTCCTTGCTCCCTGCCTCAAATAACATCCCTGGGTGTTTCTCTTCCCAAAGACTGGCCCCTTCTAGACAGACAATAATAATCAAGCTCCTTGCTGACAACGGTTGCAACCTTAAGCCCAGCCTGTGGCTCTTTTACTGAAACTTAAGTGTTTTGTATTTGTTCTAATGGCTTTTTTCCCATCTGTTTAATAATGAGAAAGATACATTTTTAAGGCTTTCAGATTCCTTAAGTGTTCTCGCTCTTTCACTGTTTAAACACTAGAATGTATATGGTGTACTTGCACAAAGCACCTTGTGTCTGTAGATAAATAAATAATTTTCAAGCCTGCCTGTGAAAATAAATTTCCAGCTATCTTAACGCTGTGAAAGACACGTCTCATGAATTTGGATGTTTCCTCTTAGACACAAATGAGTTCATGCCTGCCAATGCAAAATCTACAGGTTTTTGTATGTGGTGTGGAATATAATATTGCATTTGTTTACTATTTGTGAAAAGCTTGGAGCAGATTCCCAGGAGTTGTAGTCACTGTTTAGCTTTCACAGCATGCTTCAATGTCTATTTTTGGTCTATTTATTCTGTTTCCTTGCTGCAGAAAGTCATGTAAAACATGATAAATTGGATCTTATGAAGCCTAATTAAATCAATGACTGTGTTCTGCTGGCTCTTTTATGCCGAAACCGCAAGTATGTTGTAAAAGTCGCCACTCCCCTAATATGTGGATAAAGTCAAAGTATGCTGTAATTCTAAGACGTTTGAGCTATATTTGTGCAGACCATCTTGTGGTTAACCCACCAGTGACATGTCTGAATAAGTAGCTTTGACAGGTAGGCTAACCACTCCTAAGATTTTTGGTGTTAAAACCTGTCTCCATTTTCCATTTTTCATCTGTACCGTTTTTAGCACAGTTACTGACTGTTTGTCAGCATGAACTCTTCATCTGTTTTAGCAAAGCTTTTTGTGTTCTTAACAGCTGTTTCATTGAAAAGTGTTCAGAGTATTTACAAGAATTTGCTTTGTGCGTGTTACAGGGAGATTTGGGGATTCAGACAGCCACAATTTACTCTGATATACAGGAAAATTGTATTTGGCACGTGAAAATCAGTATGCTTACGTGAAAATAATACAGAAGATACAAAGCTGTAATCAGAGGTGTCTAGTTGCAGTTTTTAAATGAATCAGTCTAGTGATACTCCAGGACTGAATTTTTCTCTTGTGTTAGCTTATTGCTTCTCATTAAGACTGCATTTCACATCAGAAAGTTGTCTTCAGCAAATTAACATGTTGGCTGCTATTGTTTATTTTACCTTCACTTTTTTTTTTTTAATAGCAGGATCGAGGGTGTTTTACACTCCATTGGGAAACTGTGCATTTTACCTATTGATGTAAATCATTTAAGTACATGCTTTGATTAATGATGTTATGGAGATATGCTTTTCATGTACTTCTCTTGCCGGCCTTGGGTGTAGTTTATTCACTGTGAAATAAAAGGGCAGGGAGGTCACTTGCTGTAATTAAAGAACAAAGTCCATTGTTGTTTGACAGCAAACTGTTTTGAAAGCTACATAAGGGATTTAGCTGTTAAAAACATTGATAACTATGGGTGTCTAACAATAAGCACAGCTCAAGGTTCTTAAAGTTCTGTAGTGCTGTCTCGTAGTGTGACGGTGCTTTTTGAGCTGGGTGAAGAGGTGTTGCCCTTTGGCTTTCCCTGTGAACCTGCCGACCTCTGCCAATATGTACAGCCAGATCCGCTATTGAGTTCCCCTGCAAAGCAAGAGCCAGCGGAGCACAAGGGGGGGGCAGCCTAGAACATTTAGAGCATAAAGTAAAGGGGAGCTGATAACCTTACTCGGAACTACTGAGAGGAAAAAAAAAATAATTTCGCTTTGGGCATTGGTAATTTTACAATTTTAATAACTTCATAAATACCCAGTAAAAAGGAAAGGATTGATTGTCCAGATGTCATGAGGTTAACCACGTTCTCCATGTTAAAGGGCTTTCCTGCAAGACTGTTTTAATTATAGCTATATAAAGACTTGTTTTTCCAAAGTAGCATTTTATAGTCCAATAAATGAAATGTATGTTAAAAGTGCTAAGCAAAATCTCCCGTAACCATAGAGGTGTTCAATAACCAGATTCAAGTACATGGAAAGTACCATCTGTTCCTAGTTTTCAGCATAAAACCAGGAATTGAATAGCTGAGATTTGCTCATATTTTTTCGACTCTCTTTCTTTTTTTATTATTATTATCATTATTTTAAAAAGTTCACCTGGCACTTTATAGAAGCTTTCTGAAATGCAATAATACAGGAGAGACTGTGAAAACACATGTTCGTACATACAGTTAACCAGTTCCACTTTCATTTAAAGAGATTTCCAGAAGCTCAGTCATTGAAGAATTTATAATAGTGAATCACCTCCTGCAGGCAAACACAATAAGGGTCAGCTCTTCAAAGGTCTTACTATTTAGGTAGAACCTGAATTATTCTGTCAATTTTTCCCGACGAGGTAAAAGGAAAGGGGGGAGGGAGGGGGGAAATGCCTCTCAAAGGATAACTTTAGCAAGCTCTTATCAGTCACCTAATTGCACATGATAAAACCACTGACTAAAATTTTCCATGCAGAGACTTTCCTGCTCTTCAGAGAAGTGTTCTAGAATCGTTGATAGCGGGAAAATTACTCTTTTAAAGATATCTTAAGTTCTGAACTGTTAGGCAATGAGATTCTTGGCTGCAGCCTACCAGCCCTGGATAAAACACCATCCGGCCTTTGTTTGAGGTCTTTTACTGAAGCTAATGACTGGTCTTGTGCCGCCCTGAGATAAATGACATTATCTCTGAGTAGTCTGACAGGAAACAGACATGTTAATGGTGAAGCTGCGGGGAGGATCTGCTGCAGCTCTGACAAAAGAGTAAAGCTTGGACCCCTGGTAGTGATCATTAACACATAATGCATTCCAGCTTCTCCTACCAGGCCTTTGATAATTGGAACGCTATTTTATCGACAACAACGTAAATCATAAATCTGAAACGTGCGGTTTTTCTTGTGTGCTAAAACTCCTGATTTTTTTTAAAGAAAGGAATGATCTAGTTTTTAAAAGGTGTCATCCGTAGGCTCCATCATACTGACGTTTGTGGGAGACTCTGTGGCCTGCCCTCTGTTAATTGGACACATCCTTTGCATGTTGCATGCAGGTTCCCCTTTATTTGCTCTGTGTTATCCATGCGATTTGCATTTGTAAAAGTAGCCTAAATGCTGTTCCTTCAGCGAGAGCAGGCCTTGTCCTGTGCTTGTTTTGTAAAACAGGTGTATTCACAAAAACCCAACAATCCACAACAGCGGGGAAAAAAAAAGTTCCCTTAGATAAGACTGTTCAGAGTAGGTGCAGGGTGGAACATCACGGTACCCATTATCAATTGAAAATTTGTACATTGTACAGGGCTACACAGATCTGCTTCTGTTTCTCTCCTGCGTCACTGTGCTGCATGTGTCCAGAATCCCACCATGTTCTGTACCTGCTGGCCTGATGGATGGTGGTCCCAGTGCCTCCATGGTTTGGAGGTCACTGGGTCTCAGAACAGTTGTGTAAGCCCTGCTGACTACCCAGGCCACCTCAAGACTGTTCCAGTTGAGAGCTAGAATGCACGCATCCACTTGTTAAAATCCATTGGACAGGTAGGAGAGCAGGTGTCTGAGATATCCCCAAAAAGGTGTCAGTTGTGAGGTTAATAATGAGTGTGAGATTATATCCTGGCACCCTTTGGTCACCTCTGAAGCCACTAGGATTACACATATGTCTCAGAGCCACACATAGTATTAAAGGTCAACAAGTGTAATCTGTGAAACAGTAGATGAGAAGACTTGCCTAAAGAGAGGGTATAAAGAAATGGGAGTCCGTGGATGAAGGCCAACTATGCTTAGAATTAGAACTTCCTTCAAAATGCACAATATGTCAGCAGTATCTTGACAGCCTATGCATCCTTGACCCTAGAGCCATGGCCTTGGATGCAGTGTTCTTTTTGAAGCATTCCTTTTACTTGTGTGGAGTAAAAGAGTAAAACAAACCCCTGTGTTTCTCCACATCTTACATGGTGTTATTGGTACATGTGGTATCGAGCACATTTTATGAGCATCATCGGGAGTATGGTCTCAGAAATCCTAACATTTCTGCTATTAGAAACACCACCTTTACTTCTATTTTGGTTTTTCGTCACCCACCCTTGAAAAAAGGTTAGATTACTTCCGCAGCTACTTAGACAGCTTTGTGTTGTTACCGCATGTTCTGTATTTCTCAGATACAGTACTCAGTTTCTGAATGGCACGTGAGCTACATGTTCCAGATTTGTTCCATGGCATATATAATTGGGATTGCTGAATATAACCAAGTTTTAGAGTCTGCCTTGCTCTGAGCTGAGATACTTTGTACAGATAATCCAACAACCAGGTTATTCTTTACGTAATATACTTAGCACTGTACCAGTTTTATATTTTACTTACATAATGTTCTAACGTACATGGTGATATGTCACTGCATTTTCCTGGAAGGCTGGAGAGATTATCTGACTTCTCAGTTGTGCTTTATGTCTTACAACAGAAATACATCCTTCCATGAGTCCTCAGATAGGGTCACACCTGTGGATCTGTGGATACCGTGACTTCAGCTGAAGGGCTGGCCATGGTTTTGCAAAAAAATAGTGTTTTAGTGTGTTTACGTGTCCAGGAGTTATTTTTATCTTTTAATAATAATAATCACAGAAAATAGATCAATCTTTTTAAAATTTTAGTCTGTCATAACCTCCCCTGTTGGGTGAAAGACAGCAAAATGGTGTTAATGAAAATTTCTGATGATGACATAATTAGAAAAAGTAAATAGCTTTTTAAAATTTAGAGAAGTTATTTTATAATTATTATCTTTTTTCTTTTCAATTTGAGGAACTTTTTTTCTTTTTCCCTTCTTGCACCAGTGTTGGTGCCCAGTGGAGTCCTTTTGTGGTGTAGCGTTTCACCAAAGTGACTAATAATACAAGCTTTTTAAAATTTACTTAAAAATATGTTTGAAATGAGATAATTTTAATAAAGATAACAACCAGTTTTCATAGCAGGACTTGAGGGGTTTTGTTAAAATGAGATTTTTAAATCACAAGATTATTTTTTTTCATTATAATTACATTCTTGAATTAAAATCACGATATACTGCAGGCTATGAATAGCCATTTGGGCAAATATGAAGATCAGACTATGACTTTTGGTTGTGCTGTAGCCAGGGTTTCAGTAAGCATTCTCTATTGCATTTTCTCTTTTAATTCTGACTAAATGGTCTTGGCAATGGGAACAAAGCCTTTACATTTGAATGAAAGGTTGTAAAACTATTCAGAGTGACTTGACTGACAAGAAAGTTCTTTGTAAATTTTTTTCCCCCTTTTTTGAAGAAGCTGAGAGAAAATTCAAGGGGGTGGGAATAGGTAGTTTGCTCTGATGCCCCTGGTTGCATGTACATGTACACATGCATAATACATATGCTTATATATAAGATTACTTGATTAAACAACTTAAATGAGGGCGTAGGGTGAGTTGCATGTAATGAGATAGGATTGATGACACTATATGTAGGTTTTCCAGCTCTAGGGTAGCTATATTGTTGATTAAATTTTCTGAAACCTTAAGCCAACACTGTAAGTAAGAAAGTTGTATTTTAGTGACAAAAGTTTATAATATGTCTGCTTTTTTGTTGGCAAATACTGCTGAACCTCAAAACTAAGGGATCAACTCTTCTAGCATCTACATGTAACATCCACTGAGTTTATTCAGATCAAAGCCATTGGGAATGAAATGTGAAGCTCTTTGTTTCAGTAATTTGGAAGTGAAGACGTGCCATGTTGAATTGTATGTCCTTTATGATAATCTTCCTCAACCATTTTGATTTACTGATCTTCACAAATCATAGAATCATTTAGGTTGGAAAAGACCTTTAAGATCATCGAGTCCAACTGTTCAGAAAAAATAAACACTGAACATATGGTTCCCTTATCCTCTCCCATCATCTTCTCCCCATTTTTGAGTCTTCCTAGCTTAAATCTTATTCCTGGGCACCAGCCTGGCTGAGGTGTTTCTGTCTCCTAAGAATCTCCACCAAATAATAACGTAAGAAAAATGTCCTCGTGGGAATGTTTGAAGCATATGCCAACAGAGACACGTGAATGCAGTTTCTGCAGTCAAAAGAGCAAACTAAAATATATTGATTGTGGTTTCTTGATGTTTTCAAAACACTGGTATTCTAGTTGTTGAATTGTCTTGTCAGTTAACCAAGAAGCAGATGGCATTATGCCACAGAAGTGTATTTTTACTTAAAGGAACTTTAGAGGTTTTGATGTGTTTTCTTTTCCTCTTATTTCCCTGATGGCTTCTTTTTATTGAGGAGTAACATGAGGAGACCTGGTAGCAATTTTATTGCTTTCCCATAACAGTTTGAAATAATAGCATGGTCTTTGGTTGCCAGTCAAGTTTCTACCAGTCATCTTGATTCTGTTTTTTATCATGTGGCAGTGGAATATAAAAAGTATATGTTTGTAGCTTACCCTCAGAAACTGGCTCTTTTTTTCATGCTTCAATTAGCAACAGAAGACTAAGCTCCGATTGGTCACACTTTTATAAACTCCTAGAGCTCGCTTTCTTCGTTCTGATAAAAGAAATTGCCAAGTTTCGGCTCGGTTTCCCAGGAAATTTTGAGACACATCTGGCCTCTTTAACTGTGTGCACTAGACAGTTTGATTTTGCACACATTTAGTCATTTGCATTTTAGCGATTGAATTACTTCAGGGATTTTGTTAAGTCCACCACCAACCCTGCCCCCCCCCCCCCATAAATTCACACTGCTCAAATGCTACCTTTATTGGTGAATTTCAGTGATGCTGTGCTGAGCTATGGTAGAAATATGTCTGTCGCAGGAGTGGTACCATAGGTGTCTGCTACATACGCGTAGCTTTTACATTTTTCACTGCTTCCCTCAGCCAGTAAAAAGAGCGAAAAGCAACTTGTAATCTCCTTTCTCATAGCGCATAGGGCCAGACCAAATTATTTTTGGATTTCCTGTCACCTCCTTGGCTGATTTCTGTGGATGGCTTATGTTAAAAGCAACAATAATGTTTGAATTGGAAGGGTTTGGTCTTTGGGTTTTCATTCTTCATGGAGAACTGTTTATTTGTGTGTGGTTCGCCACACTACATGGATAGTACTATCAAATCTGTGCTTTATTATAGGCTTATAGCAGTGGAGTAATGGCAGTAGTTGCATGTTTCAGGGTTTCATGTTCTTGCCAATTCTTCCTTTTTGAAGGAGGGAAATGAAACCAAATCTGTATCTCTGCGACAAAAGGTAATAGTTAGAAGCAAATACAATTAGAAATGGACCTCATTACTCAGTTGAACTTTGTTTTGCTGCTAGGAGTTTTAAATTTCATTTAGTAAATGTCCAGGGAGTTGTTTAGTTAGCTTTCACTGACAATAAGGATCTAATATTCCAGGAGTACTTCTGGATATATTGAACATATTTGACATAATGTTTTACTGGTTAATTTTTGCCCTGGGTTTAACGTTAGGCAGTGTATGTTGAATTGCACCAGAGTTCTGGAATTTGAAGAAAAAATACGGCTGCAATTTGAGAACAATGAAGGTGGTTGTTCCACACCCAGTGTTACTAAAAAACTAAATCCAGTTCTTACCCACCTCAGCCAGTAGTAAGGTGCAGTGTCATGTAATAGCGGTACTAGTTGCTGTTTAAGGTCAGGACTGTATAGGTGTATGTATCCATGTATGTCAATATATGTATTCATATATATGGGGGAGGTGTATATATGCATGTGTATATACAGATATACACACACATACAAAAAAAAAAAAAAAAAGAGCTGCTACTGTTTTATAAATACAGCAACTGAGTTTTGGCTAATAGTCTGTATTTACATTTCATGTCCAGATCCTTTAACAGTCTTTCCTGTGATGCTGCACCAGATGCCAAACACTGAAGGAGAAAGCCAGCAGCTGTTTCCATTACAGCATTGGTACATTAGCCCCTGCACTTTATTTTCATTTTTATATTCCCCTCCAACCTTTCCTAATCACCCTCTGAAAAGGATTTTTCCCTCCTGCCTCCAGTTTATCTGTCTGCAGGGTTCTGTGTCTTTCTTAGCTTTAAAAATATAAAATCTCTGTGATTTCCCCCCCCCCCCCCCCTTAAGAGCTTAATGCTTTGACTCTTGTTCACAGTAAGCAAGGGCTTACAGCCCTTTCTCAACTCAAGTAAGTAGTTCATTGCATTATGTCTGTGTAAGCCCTGCTTGAGATGAGTCCAGGTTACAAAACAGGGCCCAGTGTGACCAATTTGATTATTCTGGTAACAACTTGAGCCACTGTATAATTCATATTTTTTTGCACACCGCCTGAATAGTGTTTTGTTCATTCTTACTCTTTCGTTCACCATCTCTCTGAAAATAATAGGTTCGTGGCTGTATGCTGTTATTGCTGAGATATGACTGAAAACTGCATGCAGTACAGTGAAGCACATTCATTTTCATCTAGTACCCGTTTATTGCCTTGAGCACTGTAAATCTGTCAGCTCTTCACGATGCTTTCACCTCTTTCTTCATTTGCTCCAGCTTCTAGTTTGACAATGTTCCCCTGAGGCAGAATTCTAATCTGCTTCCAATTAGTTGCAAAATGTGACTCAAATTTCCACATTATGGCTGCTGTTTTACTTGCACGCACACATCTAGAAACAAATTAATGCTCTTGAATATTTATTTTTGAGCCTTCAGATTTACTCTGGGAGGAAAAGTTGCCAACTATTTTCAAACTACTTCCAAGATTTACATTTTTCCTCAAACTGAAATATATATTATAGGTTTAAAATGCTTCTTACTGCTTAATTTTTACAAAACCCTCTCAGCTGGTTGGTGATTATTGAAGTTGCATTGCATATGGATAAATTTTTGAAAAATGAACAATGCCTATAGTTAAGGCTAAAATTTGGTTGTGATAACTGTGCCGCTTCAGGATATGAGACATTTCTTTTCCACAGGACTAGCACAACATTTATTATTTTTTTAACCTTTAACTAATTTTTCAGGACGAATATACTTATCTGCCACCTGTCTGCCTGCCACCTATCATCTGCAACTCCAGAAGTTGTCATTTGGCTGGGGGTAGGGAAACAGGCATTCATTTGGTCTTTGCTGAGTCTTAATAGGTACAGCTAATTATAAACTGTGTGTGTGTGTCCCTTTGTATGTGTCTGTACTTGTGTGTGCATGCATGCATATACATGAGTACATGGGTGTACCTTTAAAATATTTCATGTAAGTTGAGGTTTTGGGATTCATATTCCTATGAGCAGTTGGAGTAGGAATATGTCCTTTACTGTTGTATTCATCAGGGGAAAAGTGAAATTTTAAGTGGAAAGTCTGGAAATCCAGACTAAAACACTGTGGAGAGGGCTGGAATATAAACCCAGTTGGGAGTCTGAACTTCAGTCCTTGTTCAGGCAAAACTGGTATCAGAGGCTCCATGACAATTCTGCTTTATTGCCTGTCTACCTCAGTGCCTTATGTCTGTAGTTGCCTATATGGAGAAACACAGTGTATTTAATTCAAATATAACAGTAGCTAAATTTATAGGTGCAAATCTTTAGTGGAGCTTAGCACTGTGCAGCTTGGCAGATTGATGTCAGCAGCCGTAATAGACTTTAAATAGGCTTGCAGAATTTCATTGAAGTATATTGCTGAAGTTGATATTGCTAAGTACCTGTCATTTCTAAATGAGATTAACACCTGTAAATTTAGCTTTTCATTTACAATAATCCACTTATTTATAGACACATTTTCAAAAATATTTCATTGTCTTTACTGTCCCATATTGAGGTGGTAGCCTGCTAGTCCTGTGTTGTATGTGTAAATACCTGAATGAAGGCAAACGCACACATGCTGTGTTTTGGTTCATAGTCCCTGGGAGCCTATTTTCCACGAAGAACAAAAATGTAAAAATAGAGATAAAGGAAAATCACCTTGATGTCATTTTGTTTTCTCTTGGGTTGTGAGTAACTCTTTAACTGCAGAGATGAGAAACCTAACATGTTATTTATTTCTCTAAAGGTTTTGCTTACTCTAATAGACTCCTGTGATTCACAACATCATTTTATAAGGAAACAATATTTGCAAACATTGTGAAATGCTGCAGCAGCATGACTTTTTTTTTTTCTCGTACAACATCAAAGTCTTTGAGGTTCAGCTCTGTAGCCACGGTGAATTGCAGTTCCTGTGATTGTCAGTTCTTGAGAAAAAGGTCCACAGACAATTAAAAATGGAGTGAAATACATGTGTTTGTAGTTTACAACAGCTGACTTAAAGACATCCAGAGTGTTTAACTAGGCCAGCACATAAAAAAAATCCCCACACATTCACACGTATGTGTACACACACCCACCCAAACACACATTATTAATTTTTCAGGCAAAAGCTGCAGTGCTTCAGAGAAGCATTAAATGCTTTTGTTGATAGCTTATAGTTTTATAAACTCCAAATGAGCTTATTGCCTTTTAACCAGCACTAAATAATAGAAGAACCTATGAGCCTCCACATTGGACAGCAGCCAAGCAGCCAAGGAAAGAAAGAAAAAAAGACAGAACTGAATGGTTTAATTGTAGAGCAAATCATTTGTTTACAGATTAAGACCTATTTGGTAGCCAAATCCTAAGGACAAGGAGGTGAAAGAATGAGGCACTAAGGTACAGGAAATGAGCTTTATATTTTGTGACTAAGTCCTGCTATTTTTGCTCCTCCTAAAGCAGAGGAGGCAAGGAAAAAAAAAAAAAAGAAAAAGAATTGTTTAACAGCAAAGACTGCTGAGCAAAGTGCACATATTAAGTAGGAACAAAAGGGAGGGAGAAGGGAAGTGTTGGTGCGTTTTACAGGCTGACAGGAACCTGACAACTGGAGCTGCTTCCAGCTAAGGGGCACCAGTCAGTGGCAAGAAGAGCTGCCCTATTTTGTTTTCCGTCTGAATGGGGTGGGGGAGAAATGCCTCTGTTAATGTGAGCAAACATAATACATTTTCTTGAACCTCGCTCCCTGAAATGCAGTTTGGCTTGCTCATGAGACCTTTTTCCCCTTCTTTCCCCCGCTCCCCCCTCTTTTTCTCCTCTTTCCTTTTTAAGAGTAAGGTTTTTTAAATGGGCCTTTGTTTCAGTATCATAATTAATTAGTTGACAGTTCAAATGGTTAAGAAGTGCTTGTGGTTCCTGCTTTATTGTTGTACAACATTTTTTTAAAGACCCACTTACTGGTGGCCTGTAAATTTGAAGATAACATTTTCATGAGTCATTGGTTTAAAGATCAAAGTCAAGAAAGCATTATCGCAGAAGTGGAGTAAACTCTACAGTAAAGGTTGTTGAAGCGTCTTCATTTGAACCTTTTCTTTTTCAGTGATTTATAGCCTTTAAAAACTTTTACCTTTTGTGTTGAATTTTCTGTGACTACTTTACTGTAATTTCCCCACCATAACTGCTGTGAAAATGAATTTACGAAGTCTGAATAGGGAAAATATATATTAAGGGAAAAAAACAAACCCAAACATCATGGAAAAGAAAACATTTTATTTATACAGAGCATCCCTGCTGCCAGTAGCTTGGTAGGCAAAACCTTCTTGGAAAATTTGTCATTATTTTTTGTGTGAAAATTGGCTTTGATTTGGAGTATGTTTGGCCTGTGTAAAACTGGCTATAAATTTTTACATTTTCAGTGCCCCAGGTAACTTCGCGTGAGAGAGGGAGTAGGCATAGCTGAATTTGCTGAGTTGTGTGTGTTCATCTGAAGTAATTACAAAACATGCTTTTCGTTTGATCACCTTTAAATTATAACAAAACGGACATTGAGGTTTTTATCCCTTTGACTGGCAAGTGGCAAGTTGATGTAAAGAAAAATCAAAAGATTCAGGAAAAAAAAGAACTTGTCAGTTCATATTTGAAATCTAGTTTTTAGTGTACATTATATTGTATAGTTTCTGTAAGACCACAGGAAAAAAGCTAATGAGCTTCAGGTGTGGCCTTTTAAGTGCTTAGCAACGCTGTGTGTTGTTTCTTTTCATATTGCTTGATTGAAATTTACTGAGCCTATATAAAATGTTACTCTCTGCTTATGTATAAACAAACATAAAGAGCTTGCCAGTAGCTTGTGCTATTAAAAATATTATGCTCTCAAACTGAAGTCTACTACGTAGTAACCCCTAACAACAGTATTCTTAATAGAGTATTTTTTTCTTTGTATGTAGTTTCTGCTGCATTTCCTCATCCGGAGAATGAGAGATAGTACATGGTGAAGTGCATGTAGCTGTATTCCCACATAACGGGCCATTGCACGGAGAGGCAGAATCTGGCTGCTTTGAAATGAGTATCACCATTAGCACAAACATCTCTGCAATGAGAGTGCTGCCTCGAAAGTTATGTAAGAATTGTGTCTCTTACATGCAGTCTAATTATCTGCATATTTGTGTACGTATATATCCCTTTGTTTTCTCCCTAGGCACTGAAATAACTATTTATGTTGTAACATTAAACCAGTCTGTTATCTGCTATCTATCTGATAAAATGAGCGTTGACATTGTATTTTAAGTGTTTGAAAGCAGTGTTGTAAGCGACCCTTAAAGAACTTTACATTATGTTCTGGTATTGTGATTTTGTTCACATTGTACTTTAGAACTTGTATAATGTGACTGTCAGAGCTACAAAACCAGTCTGTAATAGGAAATTTACAGTAGGAAATTTTAAGGCAGATCCTCTGCGTGGTAATATTTTTTTGCATCTACTTATAAGTATATCATTTTTTTGTTGTTACTGCTGCTGACAGATGCCTGGATGGTCTTCACATGGCGGGTTAAAAATGGTAGCATTGAAATAACAGATGAAGTTTCATACATTCTCAAAACATTTTTTTTTTTTTTTGTGGGTATGTGAGGTTTAACTATCAGTGGACAAATTCACTCCAGGCTGTGTCTTCCATTTTTGATCAATGTAGTGAAGTATGTAATAGAAAGTTAAGGGTTTTCTTCATCAGTAGTACCATATCCAAGTGCTTGACAGATTTAATGAACCTCTCTGTCTCCTCAGTAGAGTAAAAAACAGTTATTAAGCAATGTTGCCCTGAATATGGGTCTCACTAAATTCGAAAGGAAATTTGCATTGTAAATAAACAATTTAAACCCAAGAAATTTTTTAATCTCAGGATTCGGGGAAATTTGATACAGGCTTAGTTTGAGCTTTGTTGTTGTACTGGAAGCCGGGGGCTGGTAAAATTACGAGGAAAAGAAAGTTGCTGACATGATTTTAACTCATTAAGATAAAAATAGCTCTCGATGATATTTATGGTGGCATAAGAGCTTCCTCTTTCTTATGTTTATCAACTTTTAATTATTTCAAGAAAAGCCATGCAAATACAATATTACTTTCAGAACTGAGTGGAAGGTGAGTGGTATAACCTCCACTAACAAACTTCAGTATCTTGCAGGAGACAAACTTTTGATAAGCTTAAATGCAGATGTCACAGTATGTATTACTCTGTCCTGTTTGGCCTGCATTTGTATGGTCCATGTGTGGTTTTGATCTGATCTTGCCTGTGTTGCACAAAGGAGTCACTGTGTTTACTTACTTTAGTGAATAGAAACCAGCTCCGCGCATGAGGAGTGTGACACCTTTGTTGTTCAATCTCATACTTTCTGTATTTTCAGTGTTTTGATTCAGAGAAGGTCATCTGATCTGGAAACTGAAAGTCAGTATATCAGGTTTTCCAGGTAATTAAGCTAATTTGGTTTAGTCATTACTAAATTTGTAAAGCATTCGCTGAGAGACCAGGCTATGAGCAGTGAGGAAACATTAGTTACTTTGAGATTAATTTACTCTCCTTTTAAATTACAGCTTCATTTAAAAATGAACTCATAGCCCACTTTAGAGTTGAATTACTGCGTTCATTGGTTTGGGGTGTGAGCGCAAAGCTTCATTACAAGTCTGGTGAGTAGGGAAACATAATTTCTTTGGTTTGGTTTAAGTCAGGCTGCATTTCCAGGAACCAGTACCTCCAAGACTAACTCCTCTTAGAGCACTACAGAAATTCTTTGTTATCTTTATGGGTTTGCCAGCGTGGAAGTGGGCTATGGTAAATCTTGTTATCTTGATTTCCAGCCACAAAAGGTCATGTTTGTTTTTTCTCAGTTCTCTCACAAAAGGTTTTGCACAACTCTCTCACGAAGGAGTGTCTGCAGGTGTCTTGGCTGTACTGTAGCCTTTGCATTTGTATGTGTAGTGGAGCTGCATCTGTGAAATGGGTGTGAGTGGAGCAGTGCCAGGACAAAACTGGTAGCTGCCTGCCAGAGCGTGCCTCAGCCTGCGGGTATCGGTGGAACAGTTCTGGGAGGTTTCTGAAAATAAAACTTGAGCTGTAATCCCATGTGGGGTTCTAACAGCATCTACCCAGAATAGTATCAATACTCATCGCTGATGAGTACTTTCTTACTTTCTTATTTTCCCTTCTATTTTCTACAAGGTGGGCCATTCCCTAGAGTGCTTCTGTCAAAAAAAAAAAAAAAAAAAAAAGGAAGTCCAGGTGACCACAATCATGTACTTTTTTCTAACCCAGTGTTCAGCTTTGCTGGTGAAAGTTAGGGTTACATGGGCACTGTGGAGGGAAAGGCAGTGATCTCCACAGTAGGTGAGGAGGGGCTGGTGGTGAGTAGCTGGGTTTGATATCCTCGTTTCAATTGAGCTCAGTTGCAGGTGTAACAAGATGTGTGACTCCAGCCTGAATGTACTGAGTTCATGTGGGCATTTAGACTGACATTTGCGATCTCCTGGTTAACCAGTGCAATGTATTTAAAAAAAAAAAATCAAGAGAAAGAAGCACTGAAAGTCTTTTTACTTTATTACATCACATTGCCTGCTTTCTTCATGAAGGACATGACTACTTTATGCTTATTAAGAATTATACTTAATTCTTTCTCCTTATTTCCATAGATCGGTGATTATTCTTGCCTTTGCTTGCATTTGTGTGATACTAATTCCTTGCATTTTAATCTCACATTGTAGTGCCTTTTCATTTTTTCTCATCTTGCATTGTATTCAATGTTAGTAGAAGAGGTGGAATATAGGGACAAAATTTTCCACAAGACCCTCCTGATCATTTGACTGGTTGTATACGTCATCAAATCTCTGGTTGCCTGGTGTACTTTGTCATCTTCCGCTGTTGTTTCTGTGGATTTATCAACGGTTACTGAGGAGAAAAACGTATTTCCAAATTAATAGGCAAATGTGTCATGAAACTGCAAAAATGTATAGAAGTCTCCAGGGTAAGCCAAGTATCTGGAACAACTCTGTCAGGGCTTTCCTTTTTAAAAAACCTTTCATTAACTTGAAGGGCTGTGCCTGTAGAAACCTGATGCTGAAATCCTTGTTTCCTTTGGTGTCCTGTCTTGGAGGTCTCCATCCAGACCTCCTCTTTAGCAACATTTGAAACTTCTCATCTGGCTGTCTGGTGGCCGGACACTCTGGAGGTAGCTACGAAGAATATCACGGATAGCAAGAAGGACAGGGTTTTCACGTATAATGGTAGGAGCCAGAACTGAGTCACTTCATATGAACGAAGTTCACTTAGATAAGATGAAAATTCACCCTTCAGTTCTTCAGGGGAAGCTGTCTGGGGGGGGGAAGGTTGAGCAACAACTGTCTTCTGGTCCTGAGGAGGGATTATTTTTTTCTCTTCTTTTTCTCCTGTTTCCACACTTGCCACCAGACTCTGGAAAACACATTTTTTTGGAGCTGGCGCCAACAGCCTTTATTTTTTGGAATAGCCTTGTCTTTATGTCACTCTTGAGTGCTAAACGGTCTTTTGGGGATCTTTCATTGGTCCGTTGATTGCCCTGTGTGCTGGATGAAATAGATAATGGTAACCTATGGAAAGAGGTAACCACAGGATTCCTTGTGCAAGTGATGTAATTTGATAGATTCTGTGCTTATGTGCAAATCCATTGTGTTTAGGGAGCCAGGCAGCGATGTGACTGTAGAAATGGCATGCTGCGTGTTGGGCATTTAATGCATGTCAGATAGCTTTCTATAAGCTATTCTGTGATGAGGGAATAAAAAGACACCTCTTTAGAAAGGAGGAGGCACCAGGAGAGTGTAAGACTTGGTGTCTTCTCTGTGTTGCCCACTTGGTGTTGTGACACAGCGTGTGACTCATGAATCTTGGCTTCGTCATCCTACTGTTGCCCTCGCCAGATATTGCGAGTGCTGCGTTTAACGGGGAAACGTAGCTTCTCAGTAACGAAAGGACATTTTGTATGAACTCGTTCCGCTTAGATGTGTTTTAACAGTGCAGAGGAGGCTGTGTCAGTAACCAATTAACAAAATGAAAATTTTAATTTTCATATAGATGCTTATGCTTGTAGTAACTTGGATTTCAAGCTACTTCATCTCAGCAAGAGAAGGCTAAGAAGCACAAGAGATGTAAATTGGATGTTGCAGTACAGGGTGCTGAAAGCAAAACCCCACCTTTCCTGGTTACAGTTAACCTCTGGTTGAACTCCAGATGGCTTAAACTGGTACCAGCCCCTTTTGTCTTTTCTGGAGCTTCCTCTTCCAAATTTGTACCAACAGATATCGTGGTAGTTATCATGATGATGACCGATGCCATTTACAGGGCAGTGGAGGGATACCTTGAATGACCTGGCCTGAGAAATGGGCTTTAGGTAGTTGTAGAAAGAGACAAAGATTTAATGTAGGAGGCAAACCAGCACAGTAATGACAAAAGAGTTTCCAGACTGTTCTACTTTGTCTAACCTAATTAAAGATCCAACGAATTGTATTAATAAGCCACAGATATGTGCTGTGCAGAGACCTGTAGCTGCTTCCAAATACTTGAGCTTGAAGAAGTACCCATTGGAGAAGATACTGTGGTGTGACGGGTGTGTGGCTGTAAATCTTGTGCATCTAGAAAGTGGAGGCTACCGTTGGTTTGCCCACAAAATCTGTGACTGATTTAGTGGATATTAACGTTTCCTTTGAATATCATTTTCAAAGCGAGGTGAAATAATGCTTGTTCCCAAGCTGTTAACTTTCTGAAAAGTCACTGTGTATTAGTTAATTAATGACGTTTATAGGATCGGCGTGTTGTTCAATAACCAAATTCCTCGCCTTAATTAAAAACGTGAGTGTTATAATCCTAAAATACAGGTATCTGACCTTTTCACAGAACGGCTTGTGTGCTGCTCCGTGCCACTGTTATAATGAATTAGCAGTTACAAAAATGGGTATGTGTTCTCTCTAATGGAACTAAACGTGGAGGTCTCTTCCCTCCCCCTCCCCGTGTCGCCGCTGTTACAGTCAAAGGTGTTGTTGGTATTAGAATTTGAATACCTCCTCCTCACTCATCGCCGCTGAATAAACTTGTTTTTGATTGCAACTTTGCAGATTAGCAGTTCCTGACTGCCCATATTGCTCTCCACAGCACAAGGGTAGCCTAAAATGGCTGCAGATTATGATGTATGGCTGCTCTTGTGAAGCTGCAGCTGTGAATCTCAAAGAGGATGTAACCATGCAGAATCGCTCTTTGAGATGGTCATTAGCGCTGCATAAGTACAAGCCTCTTTTTCAGATAGCATTTATTCTTCACGGTTCTTCTGCGAGTATGTGATGGCAATGTCATTTGCCAAGCATTGAATAACAATGAATGTTTTATTGAAGTACAGTATTCCGAACCAGTGCTTTTTTAAGCTGTTTAAGTGCTTAATTTTCGTTTGACTGCTCCTTTTCATGCAAATGTGAGTGTAGCAGAAAAAGCCAATACATCCTCCTCCCTTGTGCTCGTGTGATGTATTGGACTAAGCTGAAGGCTTGTGTGTGGGAGAAGGAAACATAGCTTAATTTGTCAGAGTTATCCACTGGCATCCTACCCTACTCCACTTTTAGTCGTCTTTCTTCATTTTGCTTAGAACAAACACGTGCAAAAAAAGCAGAAAGCTTTCTGTGTTACACTAAGGAAAAAGGGAGCCAAGAAACAGTCTCTTCCTTGCCCCCAAACAGATGGGAGACCAAATTCCAGATTCCTTTTACGTGAATGAAAAGAGGAATTAGTTCTAACTAGTTCAATGCATGGTTATTTCATTCTTCTTCCAAGGATCTCAAAGAACTTGGAGGCATTATGAGTTCATTTCTGAAGGGCAGATTTTTAATGTGGTTAACACCTACAACTATGTAAGATTTTTGAACAGTCTAGCACCTACTTTTGCCATTATGAGAATCTGAGGGAAACCCATGCACCCAGTGTGCTTTGTTCTTGTGAACATCTGGCCTCTTGTTTTGATTTGTGAGCTATTTTGAAAATCTGGCATCAGTTCTGGGTTTTAAATTCTAATTAAATATAGTACACAGTCTGGCCATAAGCTTCACAATACCCAGAGGGAAGGAGTGTGTGTGGGGGGAAGCTATCCTCTTTTTATAGTCAGTGAAATTGGGATGGCGAGATCATGGAGTTATTGAAAATTGGCAGTATATTTCCATACAGAATAGCTCCATCAAAAGTGGCTTTTAGAGCCTAAATTCAGACCAAAAGAAATGCGTCTGTGATCTCAACGTTCCTAGGTTTTAGAACCACATAGCAAATTGTTTGCATTATGGCATGGAAATTAGCTGTACTATGCCATAAGCACCGACTGTGTCCATTCCTACAGACTCCTTAACATGATTTGAGAATGTGAAATAATATTCACTTGTTTGGGGGCAGAACAACAGATACTGTGTTCTTTCTATGGAGCAGTAAACAAATACTCGTCAGAATTCAAGTGCCCTGACACTAATTTTAATAAAACCCACAGTGATTCTCTTTTAATTATAAACAGTATTGAAAGCAAGTGATCAGTCTTCAGTAGATCCTCAAGCTAATCCAGTCTAGGGTAGCTTAAATACCTATTTCTTTGCTGTGTAAGAGTGAAGAATTTTCTATATCATGCCTATCAAGGTCAAAGAAGTGTGTTTATCTGGTTCTTTTTGCCATTTTTTTTCTCTATAAAAAGGCTGGGTTGCAATGTAAGAATGTGTATGAAGTTCTTTGCTTGTATTCAAAGATCCACCAACTCTGTGTCTGTATATTGGATGTCTGTGTATGCTTTTTCCAATGTTTTTGTGTGTGTGTGCCCCTTTCCTTCTTTCTCAATTCTCAACACACAAACAGTGCATCTTCGTGTATCTTTGATCCAGTCTTTGCTGCTTGGCCATTAGTCATATCGATTCTCCAGTGATAAAGGATGCTTTGTTCTCAACGCAGTTTTAACAGTATGGTATCAGGGCCTTTCACATAAACATGGTTGACATCAAAGAGACTTTGCAAAAACGCGTAATTTTGCAAAAATATAAACTGAGTTGTATTTTGCCTTTTGTATTTCAGATGCAAAATGGAAAACCAAATAGGTTGGTTTTAGTGTCCAAAAGGAATGAAATTGCAGAACCAAATAAAAACAATGACAAGAAAATTTAACTTCTTCCTTTTTCAGTTATCTAAAATGCTAGTAATAATGCCAGCATGGTAGCTTACTTTTTAATCTGTCAGTATCCCTTTAATGTAATTTAGCATTGATACCATTTTCTGCATTTTCAGATGAAGTAGCTTTCTCAAAATAGAAAACGAAGTATGCCATTAATCTCACTATCTGGGAGTAGTGTTTTGAACTGCCTTGTTTGCGAGTAGGCTTTGAATTAAAATACTGTGTTACATATTGAGAATTGTTGTCAACCAGTGCACTTTTTATGTTTTGTTATAGTACAGTATTTGCTTTAACCCATTTAAGAGTCAGTCCAATAAGAAGGAAAGGGAAGGCAGCAGAGGTGTAATAAACACTGGTTTAATTTTTACAGCACAGTACATTACAGAACTATAAAATTGTGTGATTAACTAAGTCATTAACACTGTCTTAAAGCAAATAAGTGTTTAGAGCCTCACGCAGTTAGTGCTGAAAACCTTTCTAATAGTGAATTTAAAAAGTAACTGGTGTTGCTTGGAATGAAGATTCTGCTGCTGTGCATCATGAGGAGCTCTGTATTAGGGCTATCATCCAATCATTATATTCTAATGCATTCCCTCTTTGACAGCCCTCATTCAATCTGTGTAATTTTGACACTTCCTTGAGCACTGTACTATGCAGAACCTGAGAAGCATTTGTACAGGGTCTCCACCAAAAGTGAGTTAGTTAATTTAAGTCCTGCCCTCCACTTTATGAAAGGCTTTCTTTTCATTTGCTGCTTGTCCTGGTTTCGGCTGGGATAGAGTTAATTTTCTTTCTAGTAGGTGGTATAGTGCTGTGTTTTGGATTTAGGATGAGAATAATGTTGAGAACACGCTGATGTTTTAGTTGTTGCTGAGCAGTGCTTACATGAAGTCGAGGACTTCTCTGCTTCTCATACTGCCCTGCCTGCAAGGTGCACAAGAACCTGGGGGGGGGGGACACAGCCGGGACAGCAGACCCAAACTGGCCAAAGGGCTGTTCCATACCATATGGTGTTGTGCTCCACACATAAAGCTGGGGAGAGTTGGCTGGGGGGCGGAGGGGGGAAAGGGGGGAGTGGTAGCTACTTGAGGGCTGGCTGGGAATCAGTCGGTGGGTGTTGAGCAGTTCCATTGTGCGTCATGTGTTTTGTATATTCTATTATTATTATTTTCCTTTCCTTTTCTGACCTATTAAACTGTCTTTACCTCAGCCCATGAGTTTTACCTTTTTTCTGATTCTCTCCCCCATCCCATGGAGCAGGGAGCAAGCGGATAGCTGTGTGATGTTTATCTGCCTGCCAGGTTAAACCACAACACTGTTTTATCCTGCATTAATTGGTAGTGAGTTAGGAGGCATAGTAAAAGCCAACCTAAGAGTCATTAGAGTCACCTGAAGTCTCCACTTTTCCAATAGGATCCCATTGACGCAGGTACTCTGTTAGTTGTTTATGCTCTTAAGTCAAAATTTCAATTATGATTTAAGAGATCTCAAATCGCCTGGTATGAGACATCTCAAAAGTCCCAGATTTTTGTATGCAGACTGCTCAGTGCCTTCTGAAAATGACGTCTTTAAGTTGGAAACTTAGAAAATCTTGACCCTGTTTTGAATACAGTCTAAAAATAGATAAAGTCTCTCTTTTTAATTTGCTAGATACTGGGAGGCCACTCCTGTCAAACTTAACTCATGTCACTTGGCGCATTAAGTCCAACATTTGGTATTAGTTTGTATTAGTTCATTCAAATTTGAAAACAATGTTAGAGAACATTTGGAAGACAAATTTCCTGTCCCAGCCAGCTGAACAAAAACATGGCCTCTTAATAAATTTAACTTCTTTTCATTCCAAAATTTTTTTTTGTTTTTTTTTGGGTTTTTTTGCCATTGTCAGCTGCACAATGGTTGAATCACTTTCTTGTTTTATGATGCGCTTATAAAGTTACTGCTTTGGAAGACATCTGCTTGATAAATGTTTTCCCAGGTTAGCTTTTAAGCAATGGAATTGCAAAATCACTAGTCCTCGTAGAATGACAGAAAGAGAGCACACGCTGAAATTAAAAACTTGAGATGTTTTAGTCTGGCTCTCATAGCATGGTGTTCTTTTTGGACATGTAAGAGAAACATATTCTTTTTGGATATATATCAGAGGGAATCTTTTCTTTTAAAACAGTGGATATATTCCCAAAACATGTCTAGGGTAAGCGAAAAAGTATTTCTAAAACCATGTCAGCTGTTAAGCTGCAAGTGATACGTCTTTAAGGACCTGGTGTGTTCCAGGCATTGCTTTTGCTATGGCAAAATAAAGTGCAAACCTAAGTGAGCAAAAGACTCACATGCAGTGTTAAGCTCTCAAGGACCAGTGTGAGTTTAAGATGTTGCACGTCTCTGCCAGCAGTTGCCATCTCCGTGGCCACGCTCACAGAATGATTGTGTGAGAGCCGTCTGTCTCCTTCGGTGCAAAGCACACACACTTAGGCTCTGGTTCCACCTCTGCAGAAACCCATTTCAAACTGAGCTGTCACTCACACTTTCCCTTGGACCCTGGATAACTAACTGGCATGCCAAGATGAATCCCACCAAAAGCATGAGACAAGTTGTGGGATTCTCTTTCTTTTGGCCAGAGGTGAGTAGTCCACCCGTTCAGCTATGGGAACGCAAGAACTGATACAAGACTGTGCCCTTATTAAAATTGCCATTACAGGTGTCCCTGAAGCAGTAAAGCTAACATTGTCATGGCTACCTAAGCAAACAATCTGGAACTGACATCTCTTTGCTCCAGCTGTTTACTAAAGGGGCATTTCTGCTGAATGTGCTGTTTGAAAGGCTTCGTGCCTGTGTGTCCTTCCATGTATGACTGTGACCCTCTTGGCTGTGTCAATTTGACTATCAGTACACCATCCTCCAGTGGGATATATATGTGAAATATTCCAGGTAAAAACAAGTGAAGGGAATGAGTGTTTGGAAGGTCACAGTGAAGTGGGAACTTTGAAAACTGGCTCATCTAACAAAGAGTATGTTTTCTGGAGCTGTGCCTAGAGGTGTAATTTTCACATTACTGGCTCCAGGGCAGCAGAGACAGTCTAGAAAGTTCCTGTGTCTTGCCCCCTCTTTGCTCAGAAGTTAATTGCTGGCAATATCTGGAATAGCTTATATAAAGGTAGCTCTGGAAAGTCCTCAAAACCAAAAAATGCCCTCTTCCAGATTGCTTACCTTTAAATACAGCATCGGTAGAATTGGACACAGGTTGTTTGCAGCCATGCTGTAAGACATCTCTCTATTTTTAGACCCTTGAGTAGAGTCCAGACAGGGTAATTGATGACGGGGCAGTGACTGGACCAAGCTTAAAGACTATCCAGTTAATACTGCTGCATTTAAAATGCCAGCAACAGGTTGTTTGAGCTTCATCTCAATAGGCATGTTTACATTTGTACAGAGGAGTAACTGCTTCCTTTGGAGGTATATTCTTGTTTTGTTTCCTTTCATTTATATGTAAGAAGAGTAAAGCTCTAGTCAGCCACCCTGCACAGTAGTCAGTAAGCAGCACGATTGTGGGATTTTTTTTCCATGCATTTGAAGACCGAAATGCACCTGAAGATGAGTTTGGTAGTATTTCTACTTTATTTTTTCTAAGTCATTAGCGAATCAGAGTAAATGGATGCCTTGAAGGCGGGCTAATTTGTTTATAATAGTAAACAGCTCTGATTTTGAGGGAGAGAAAAGCAATCAAACACTTCTGTGCATGGATGTTCATTTCCAAATATCTGAATAATGATTGAGGTTGTATAATTGATACATTCAGAAGAGGAACACATAGAAGTTGTCGCCTTTATCCACGAAATAGAGCTTTTGCAGCCTTTCACAACTTCCCATATGTTAATGAAAAACATTTTCTGAGAAATTGGCAGCTTTGTGCTTCGTAGCTGATGCCAGCTTTTTTCATGGACCAGTTCAAGGCAGAGCAAAGGGAAAAATGCCTTGTTTTAGTGCGTGAATTACTCTGACAAGCTTTCACATTGCCCCTCCTCTTATTAATATTCTTTTTGATGTGAGCTTGTAAAACAGAGGATTGGCTGTTAATCTCTGGGATCTCAAGGGCTTTTGGCAGTGGCCCATAATTGATGTGTTCACATGGCTGTTGTCTGACTACTAATGATTAGAAAGCAGTGTTATCTCCCAGCTAAATCAGTGTTGCTTATAAATCACACTTGATAAACTGCAGTTTCATTTCTTCAAAGGATCTGTACTTGTCTATATAGTTTGATAGAACTGCCAGAGTCATTTCATGATTTCATGACAGCTTAGATTAAGTTTATTTTTTATTTCAGTTGAGCAAAATATTTGAATTTCAACCATGCGTACAAAAATGTTTCTTTTTGTTTGTTTTTGTTATAAGCTCATCATGCAGTGGATAGAATAGAAAGGATATGTACAATAAGGGCAGAGCAGAAAATAGAAGATGCAAGTTACTGCCCAATATAATATATGAAAAGTGGAATACTTGGACTACCGATTTCTTTTGCTTTATTTGAACAGAAAGGGAACTTCATTTGCAGCAGGTGTTGATCCCACTGTTACACTATAAAAATAGTTGATGAGAGCATAAGAAAGGAGGAAGTTAAAGGTTAGACTGATGTACTGAAACACAACAGCATTTCAACAACAGTGTCTGGGATTTTCTGGATGAAACCAGATCCTTTGCCTGCTTCCGTTCTTTCTCAGCAAGACATGAATGATAAGCTCTTACTAAAACTCAGTGAATGTAAATTTTTATCTGTGTTTGGGTGCTTAGAGAGCATGCTAATGAGGATCCCAAGGTACTAAGGCAAAATCAATAGGGAAGCATGTCTTTGAGGTAGGGACATGAGAACGCAGATCTCAAGGTGACCTGCTTCTGAGCTACAGAAAGAACAAGATTTGTCCGCCTGTTCAGTAGCCTGTAATCAGATGATTTGGTGCTGGTAGCATAGATGGTCTCATGAAAGAGAATTAAGTGAACGCTAAACCTGGATTTCTCCTCTCTGCCAAAACTGTTTGGCCTCACAGCTGAGGCAAGTAGGTAAATAAATTTAGAAAGGTCTTCCTTGCTGACTCCAGTTCTTGTATTTGCTTTCATACTGTAAATTTAATCCTTCAGTCTTATCGTTCAGGATTATTGGACACTTTGCATCAGTACCATGTTCAGTTTAGAAAGAGAAAAAAAAACAACCCCAAAACAATTTGGAGGGAATAGGTATTAGTGGTTTCCTCCTCACAAGGGTTAACTGTGCATGTATTATTTTCAGATTTTTTTTAGAGCTTTTGAAAAATTATTTGAAATGCTAATTGCTTTTCTCCCTGGTAAAACAAACGCTACAGTCCAAATTCTGCCCATAGTTATGCTTCAGTGGAACTACTCTGGATTTACACCACAATAAAAGCGTGCACCAATTGAAAGAAAAAAAAATTATAATAAATTGGCTTTCCCTAAGATACTGTAAATACCTCAGACTGCATTTGAGAATAAAGATTTTATTATTAACTATAGATATTTAGCAGCAGGTAGTTGCAGAGCTAGACAAATAATAATACTTCAGCTCTTTTTTCAGTTGAACTATCACACTGAAAAGGAATGCTCAAAGGTCATTTTAGAAGAGTTTTCGTTAGTGACTTGCTAAATAATCATGAATGTTTGTGTCCCATTCTTAAAAGTAGTAATACTGTCTTGTTCTTTAAATAAGATGAGGAGATGGTATCATACACTTGGCAGTGTTTGTAGCTAATATCATGAAGTTGGTCTCAGAAATATAGAGGAAAAACTAACGGATACGTAATCCTAAACTCTATTGAAAAGGCCGAGTGGGAGGTTTAGGGCAATAATACCAGAATATATTATCCAGAGATCCACCTGTCTGGCCTAAGAAGCCTAAGGGCTAGCTAAATTAAAAATTTTCAGGTCTGTAGATACTGATAGATATAGGGCCATGAAGTCAAATGAGGGGTTTTATAAGAATCTAGTTAGGCAAGTAAAAGTTTTTGTTATACATAGACAATCAAGGAAACTCAGTTCTGTTTCTGAGAATTGCAGAGGTTCTTTGACAAGCTTTTGGAAGAGAAATTAATGATTTAGTTGATTCTCCTTAGCAAAAATTTATGCAGTTGAGGAAGCAACAGCCTATTCCACCAGACTGCAGTCACATCATTGACTAAGTGAAACCATCTTTTGGTAATGGAGAACTCCCGCTGTGGGGTCATAGGGTTGTGGCATGATTTGCTTGGACATTGAGAATGAAAACTTGAAATGTAACAGTTAAATGCTTTCAGTCATAGTGCAATTAAGTTATCCATTATCTTCCGATATACCATTAAGAGTGGGAAAATCTTCCTTGGACATTTGGTGTCTTGATATGTCATAGAACAAGCATAGCTTCATTCCTGGGTCAATGTCTCACATCTCTTAGAAATAAACATTGTCAACTTCAGAGTACCATTTATTAATAATGCTGTGAGATTTCCATAAGCAAATACCTTATCTTTTTTCAGGCTCAGAACCCTGAAAAGTTGAGTGTAGCAGCAACTTGGGAAGTAAAAGAGGTGATTGTCATCTTTAAAATGAAAAACTTTTTTCTTTAAAATGGAAAGCTTCTGAAGGGTCACAGAACTCGATAAAGCAGTACCTAATCCTTACCAGCAAATGGTTGTGCCTTTATTTTTACCATACTCAGTTGCATGGCAATGTCTGATACTGGAGATCATCTTAGGCATGATCTGTCTACACCCAAACAGTTCAGAGAAATTCCTTCTTGACAGTGGAATACGGTGTATCTTTCTGAACAGGATAGGTATCTCAAGCAAATTCCAGTGCTTGTTGATTCTGTATTAAGGCTTAGCAAAGCACACAGGCTGACTGAAGAAAAGTTTGGAAGGGCAAGACTGAAGAGCTGACCAAGAGAAATCAGGTTTCAATGGAGAAAGGTGTTCTAGAGACCTATGAACAGAATTATCTCAATGAATACGATTTTCTTGGGCTGAAAGAAGAGAAATGTCGTTACTAGAAATTTGCAGGTGGTGATCTGGGCATCCTCCCAGGACTCTGCCAAATGTTAGAGTTGACATACAGTTTTTCACAGATGCAGCCTTTGGCAGAAGAATATCGCTGGCAGCTGTCAAATGCTAATCTTTCCCACAGTAAAACGAGTGAATGGCTTTGGGAAATCCCAAGCATCTGAGCTATAATAGAAGATATAAGAGACAACAAGGAATTTTCTTTGCCTGTTGTTTAGCACCATTGTTTCTGCATTAGACCCTTCTCAAAGCTTTTTCATTGTGGTCTTCATTGTATATTAATGATGCCCTAGAAAAATATTAGCATTAACATGTCAATGGAGGTGCTGTAGATACAGTCACATAATGTCTGAGAAGGTCTGGAGGTCTGCATGTAGGAAGAATATGTAACTGTCAAAAGACTCTTGAGTTTTAAGAACTGTGTGTGCAGGTTCAGCAGCTGATGGGAGTAGCACAGAAGATCTTGAATACATTTTTTTTTTCCTTTTTCCTTGTATTAAAACATTAGTAGCATAGTAAGAGCTTTAAGTGGATATTTTTTTTTTTTTGCATAATAAAAAGATATTCAGAATATTGGAATTATTCCAGATGTGAGTGATTTGCTGATTTACTGGCAAAAAAAGTGTCAGTTTCTGATAGTTTGTCTTTTGCTTGCTTTTTTTTTTTTCTTTGCTTCAACTACTCAGTTGATTTGGAGAAGTTCATTTTAAGGGTAGGAAATACTTGGAATCTCCAAGTAGATGCTACTTGTGTTACTCAGTTCAACACAACTACATGTTAGGTTTCGCATCCATACTACAATATATGTAAAGCATAAGTGATTTTTTTGCTTATTCTTGAACATAGGTTTTGAAGTCTAAAATTGGATGAAATTTAGGAAGCCTGAATCTCCTTCATCCTTCTTTTATATTCAAGCTGTTGTGATTCTCAGCTAAGTTGACCAAAAAAAGTAACTGCCTTAGTACCTCTGACTTTTCTGTATTTTGAATGTAAGGCTTATTATAGATATGTCTGTCCTGTGACCAAAATTCTTTCTGCATCCATATCTTGTAATATTTCTTTCCTATTTTCTAAGCATGTCCTTCATGGTACTGACCTTTTCTTCCAACAATTTGATATAGAACGTTCGTTTGTTTGCCAAAAATGCCTTTATTAGATATTAAGCATGGGTTTTAATAAATAAAATGCCTTTAGGTAATGACAGGTATTTCAAAAGTATAACTAAATCCTTATTATCTTAAAGAAAACAAAACATCAGTTTTGTTAAGTATGGTGTCAAAACACTTCTGAGTGTGAATTTATATGAATTTAGATGCAAGAAATACTAAATTGAGATTAAACTGAGTTTTCTTCAGATGAAATGGAGTTTCTTCATATGGGTAATTTCTGTTACGTGGTGGAATATGAAGGAATAACTTTAGTTTTAAGAGATGTAAAGTCTTTGTGGGGGAAAGTTTATAGCAAGAAGAGCTTTAACAATCAATGAGATGTCTAGAAGTGCAGACACCCTCCTGAGCACAGAGACATTTTTTCCATGTCACATTCTCCCACATTTGTTTTCTTCCAAAGTAGTTTCATTGATTTCATTAGAATTACTTCTGATTTATGATGCTGTGAATGAGATTAGAATGAGGTCTTCTGGGGTCACTGTTGCTTTAGAAAATTAAGGTGGGGGCAAGCATACTTTATATAAAACCAAGGTAATCTCCCTTTCACCTTAAAATCTCGAGAAAGCAATTTGGAGAAAGCAAAACTTCCATATAGGGCTGAGTTCCTTTATTTCCTCTTTCTCATTTCAGACATAGTGATTCTGTGAATATTAATTCATAGCTCTAAAGAACTTGTCAATATCATTTTTAAGGCTGGAGGTTTCTTGCTCCTTTCAGTCTTTCTGTTCGTGTCTTTTTTTAAGGAAGGATTTAGTTTCAGGAAGGGTCAGGCTTTGTTTTTTAGGTATATCCCATAATAGGATTCGGATCTTTTTTACACATTCTTTCTTTTAGTGCAGACATTCCCACAGGGAATGCTTACAGTAGATTTTTTTCTCAATTTAAAAAGCAGTGTGTCCTTGGAAGGGCTTAGCCTGAGCCTTAAACCTGCTCCTCTGCCTTTCTCCAGGCTGTATATTGGTAGATGGATTAAATGGCATTTGGCATGTACATTTCAAAATCCCCTGGTGGGTGACACTGCCAGTGTATAGCCGTGTTTGGTCTTAGATTGGTGGGCTATGTCATCGTAGAGATACACCTTCAGAGATATACCTTCATTAATGAAGTGGAACTATATATACATTCATAGGTATATATGTGATAGCACACTGGATGCGTCACAATCACGTGGCCTGGCTGCATGACAGTTATTTTCTAGTTTGCATTTTGTGATTTATGACAGAAACGTTTCACATTTAAGATACACCCCCTCTGAAAGTTTTCAAATTTGAAATGAACAAAATACATAGATACAGAATACTTCCACTTGATAATATGATCAGAAGTTATCCATTTAAATCTCTGTGAAAAGTGATTTTATTTTGACTACTACTGTAAATCCTTCTGTCAGATTAGTACCATGTCAAATGGGGCCATAGATGTTCCTGGTATCTTGCTCTGCTTTCGTTCAGGTGAGCTTTCCACAGGACTACGTGAGAGACTGTCCCATAAAGACTTAAAATTCTCCCATTCCAGCGGGAATTGTAATACATTATGACTGATTGCAGTAGTATGATGTTGGGTACTCTCTGATTTGGGAAGTCCTTTCAAACCTTCTTCTGTGAGTGCATCATTACCCACTGGAATCCCTCCTGGTTGTCAGGAAATTGTGTACGAAGGACACAAAATTTCAGACATAATCTTAAAAGCTTACACTGCATCAGGAAGGTGAGTTTTGATGAGCAGAACTTAATTCCAGCATGTAAAGTGCCTGAGTAACTGAAGGAGAACCCTGCTTATTAGGAAGTCTTGCCCATTTCTAGTTAGGTTGATATTCCTCTCTCTTCCACACCTTCCTACTCATACTGGCTAATGCTATGCAGCCACCAAAAATTTTTTTTTTTTTTGCTCATGTTCAGATAGAGGAGGGCTCCATGGAGCACTGACTACATTGCTTGGCAAGCATTCTTCATTTTCTGTGAGCTTTCTACTACTGAGAGCCATAGCTCTCTGATACAATCAAACACTTGGCAGTGGAAAGCTGCCATGAATAACACTCCAGCTTTGTAGCCTTTGTCACTAATCAGCTCTCAAAAGCTCTTGGAATTAGGTGAATGAAGAAAATATTGCTTGAATATTTCTATCTTTTTTGAAGCCCTTTGATTATGTGTATAAGGAGAGCATCTATGTAAATAACCTTTTTCAGATTTAGATTTTCATTCTCATATTGGAATCTCTCGTGTGATAAACAGCAAGGCTACTGCTCAGTATGCGCCAACACCTGGGAATAATCAGGCAAAAATAACAGTGAGAAACTGCAGAGCATCTGTTCTTGACATTAACTTTCCTCAGTTTGACAGACTGCCACCACCAGATGTTAGTCTTATGTGCCTTTTTTCCACTGGAGATGGCAGCCTTCCTGCCTCTCTCTTTGCCTCTAATAGCTTACATCAGTGCCCTTTGGAGAATTCATGAAAACAATTGTGTCACCACAAGGATTGCTGAGAACCACCACTTTGCTGTGCTGATGTTACAATTATCAAACAAGATGGGATAATTTTAAAACATGGAAAGCCGGAGCAATATTTAAGCTTAGCATATGTTCTTTTTTCTTATGAGTAAGGTTGTATTTGTGCAACGAACAGGAACCTCAGGGGCAGTAAATGTCCATTTAATTCTCAACCAGGCTTAGTGTTTTAATTCACAGAGCAACAGTCCCTTTTACTGCGATAGACACCCTTTGGCCTTGTCCTATGTGTTCCTAGTGGAAAACATGAATATTTGTTAGCAGGTCTAAATAAACGAGAACTGAGTACAAATATTTGTAACAAAGAACTTCGTAGGGTACACTGTCAGATCTGTGCTTTCTTTAGCTCCCCCTCACTGTTTATAATACTTGGAAAATGGAAGACACATCTGCCAATTTAGTCTACATTTCATTTAAAACATTGGCTAGTTTAGTATGATAATAGCAAACATTTTGTTTTTCCTCTGGCTTTGTGACGAGGATGTTTTACAGAAGAATGATGTTGCGTGTGTAGTAGGAGGTTTTGCACAGCTTTACAAAACACCATGCAAACTGTCAAATGGGCCATTCATCAGCATTTTTTAGGTTTTACAGAGGGATGTGGCTTAGCTTTTCTTAAGCACTGGGCTCCGTTTACCTGCCAGCTACTGATCCTGGTTCTCTTCCAGCTTGAAGTAGGATACGTTAAGAACTCCTCTAAATGATGCCTGGGGTTCCTATCAACCCCCTGTCACCGACAGAGCCCCATCAGGCAGCCAGTGCCAGGGAGCAGGGCTCTGTGCCATCCAACGCTTCGCCTCCACCAGGCATCAGCCAGCCAGAGCCTGCACAGCGTACAATCGGTGTCCTCCCCTACCAGCCAGACATGGTTATGGATTTATGTTGCGCTTACTATTAGACAGCACAAGTAACTGCTGCTCTTGGGGTCAGTTGATATTTGACTTGCCTGTGTGCATTCAAGTGCGCTCTGCAAAGCGTTTTTGCCTGTGCTTGAACTCTGCAATTGCAATGGCATAAAGAGAAGAATAAAGATACCGTTTCATTACTTGACTGCATTGTTTTTATGCCACAGGAGCTCTGCTTTACTCAGTAGAATTTTGCTGGTATTAGCATGTTTTTACTCCTAATGGATGCTTTTAGTATTCACATATTGCTTTGAGTTTGGTTTTTTTTTTTACTTTGTTATATCTCTAACCTGAAGATTATTTTAGTCCTAAATAAAATGAAACACCACCACAACCCACCCACTGCCTCGACACCCTACCAAAATAAGGAAGAGTTTGGAGAAGAACGTGGTTACAGGTCCCTCCTTTCTCCTCCCTAGTACTAGTGTAATTGAGATCAGAATCCAGGCTGGTCATACAAAGATCATACAAAACATTTTTGTTAAATATTTAGCACACTTAAGGCTTTTGTGCACAATTAAAAATGTTGGCTCCCAGTTTGTATGTATGAATGATGCTCAAAGCAAAAGAATTTTTACAAAGGCCAACTGTAACAATTGTTACAATTTTAAAAAGTTCTTTTTAATTTCAGATTTCCATTTTATTTTCTCTTAATGAAAAGTGGCCATGTGATGAGGTGAGTTGATCTGTGGTACAAAGGATATATAATACAAGGACAATACTCTTAGTCCTTTCCTCTTTTTATATCTCCATTTGCCAGCTTGGCTTTAAAAGAAACAAAATTAACTTTGATCTACGTTAAGATACATTTGAATGAAACCTAGATGACAATGTACAGTGAGTTAATTATGTCTTTTCTGTTGAGTTTTCTTACAGGGTCCACAATTAAAAAAACAGCATAGACTTAAAGAGATTTGGTGACCTATTTGAAAGCAGCTATAAAGCAGACATTTTAAAAAAATCATTGCAGAATCATTTCTTGGTGTGGTATCTATGATCCAGTGGGCCAAAGAAATACGAATTTTAGGTGGTTTAGCTATTTGAGTGGGCACAGTCATATCCTCATTTAGCTATCTTTTATGTGACAAAGGACCTTATGGCCTCAGTAAAATACTGAGAACATTTAGGCCAAATCTGTATACAGAAAATCTGCTACTGGGTACACTGGATGTCATATAGGAAAGATAATTTATTCAGTTCGTATATATATATTGTCTCTGTGTGAATTGTCTGTGTACAGGCTGATTGTCTGGTGAGTTGTATTCTTCTGAATACGCATTTTGGAACCCCTGAGAAATTAGATGGTTTGGATAGGTTCTTGTAAAAGTCCTCATCTGTTATTTCAAGTAGAAAGATGTAAATGTTATCTGTAAGCTGTTAGGTGGGTGATCCTAATGTATTTTAAGTGATTGGATGACAAGAGATTATATTTGTTGCCATATGGATATTAGAATTGTTCCAAGTCCTAATTTCTCTATGATGCACATGAAAAAAATGGCATTTATACGTCTTTGTACTGTCTTTATAAATGTTTTTCTTCAAATAGAAAATGAAGTTCCCAGTTTGCAAAATTAATTCCCGTCCACAAATCAGTCTCTGTCAGTGCCAAGAAAAAAGTGGCCTTAGTCCTTGTTTTTAAAATTTATTATTATTTCATACTAGCAGTCTATGACAACAGGGAATAATCTTGTAGAAACTTAGCAGTTTGCCTTGTTTAGCATGATAGATGTTTTTGTACTTAATTTTTCATGTGCAGCATTTGGGCTGATGTTAAAAAAATTAAACTCATAAGACTGAAATTACCTGTGATACACCAAATCCCTGCATACACAAATGCAGTCTCAGCAAACTGGGCTTGCTTTCTTTATTTTATTTTATTTTATTTTATTTTATTTTATTTTATTTTATTTTATTTATTTTATTTTATTCTTATTTCTTATCTTTTTTTTTTAAATCTCACAGCACCATTATAGTAAGTTTGTCTGTTGTTTTCAGGTTGATCCCCTGTTTACAGTGCCTGCACCTCCACCTCCGATTTCCAGCAGTATCACACCTCAGATTCTGCCTTCCTACTTTTCCCCATCTTCATCCAATATTGCAGCACCAGTCGAGCAGCTTTTGGTACGGACTCGTTCAGTGGGTGTAAATACTTGCGAGGTTGGAGTAGTAACAGAACCTGAATGCCTTGGACCCTGTGAGCCTGGGACCAGCGTGAACTTGGAAGGAATTGTGTGGCATGAAACTGAAGAAGGTAAATTGTCTTTTCCATTAGGTTTGTCTGTGAGATATGTTAACGAGGAGAAGACTTTGCTGTATCTGCCTGGGTGCTAACTAAGGGCTTGCTAGTCTGTTGGGACATCATTATGTATAATGGCAGTCACAGCTTTATAGCTCAGCTAGTGAGTTTTTCTTTTAAAAACCAATGGCATGTTTTTTATTATTTAAGCAACGGTATTTTCCAAATGACCTACCATGTAAGCCCAGTTAACAATAGAATTGTTTCCTATTGCTATATTGATAAAAGCATATGAAGAAATAGCTAACATAATAGCATAAATGTGCTATTTAAATGTACATCATGAGAGGGGTATATGTGATGGGAGTGGATATATGAATAGTTTAGAAGAAAACTTGGAAAGCTGAATATTTTTGAATTCAGACACTATGATCAAAAATGCCACCATTACATAACAATAGAAGCCCCAGAGACCCCGCAGAAATTCAATTTGATGTGATTATTGTTTGCATTTTGGTTATTTGAAACATGCTTTAAGAGGAAAACATTCTTGCTCAAAGAGAAGTGTTCCATCTGGTGAAGAACTGCTAACTAAACCAGAGTGATTTCTTTAATAGCCTTTGAAGGCATTTGGCCAAGTAGGAGTGCTGGAGAGCTTTGGGGAATACTAAGCATTGATTTGCTATGATTCAGAACAAAGTAAATAGGAAGAGGATTATGCTGTGATATGCAGATTCTTCTGTTTCGGTTTTCAAAAGCTCAGTATTAAAATACCAGCTCTCTCCTGTTAATGCTAAATATCCTGCATGTGTACACTAAACTTCTGCAGTTTTGGGGTTAATAACAGTGGATTGCTCCAGTTACGACTGCTTGAGAGTCTTCCTGTGATTGTTCTTATATTTGTTTTGAGGATTATTTAATTTTTAGTGATCTGCCTCCCCCAACAATGAAAACAAGGTTATTTACAAAAGGATATAATGCAAGTATACAGCAGTGCATTGCTTCATGATAAATCCTGACATCCTTCAGACATAACACACAATGGCATTTGGTCCTTTGCAGTGATATATAAGACGTCACCAAAGTGCTCTACACTGTCCTCTCAAAAATCAATAGAGTCAGATTTACTTGCTTTTATATGCTTTCATCCATCCATCTTTCTCTCTGTGTATGTCTACAGCAGATTCATAAGGTACATTGATCCTTTCAGATTGTTTTTAAAGCACAGTATAAATTCTGTTTTAAAATATCCCTGCAGAGATGACTGCCCTTAGCGGTTCCAATCTTCCTTGACTGGCCTGTATTAACTGGAGTTGGAATGTGTGGGCGTTAACTGTGTTGACATGAAAGAGCAGTAGCTGTTAATAGTGTTATTCTTGCTGAATAAACTAAACTTCTGACCCCCACTGAATTTAAGAAGCCTGCCTTGTTAAAGGTTTGGCACCAGAAGTGAAGTATTAAAAAAAGTGCGTTCTGGTCAGGATGACATTCCATTTACCAGTTTCTCAGCACTCTACTGTTTTAAAAAACTCTTGTTAGTTAATAGAAATTAACTCCTTTAATCTTTTCCCCGTTTGTCTAAAACAATTTTCTGAAACAACTTGGAGTCAATGACCACAAGTTTGAGTGAAATGGTTTTGAAAGTGCCTGTTTTCACAGCTTTACACATACTGTTTGGTGACGCTACAGCTATGAGTGACTATAATAATAGATAAAATGGGATTCTAACATACTGTAGAAATGTAGCTAGGATGTAGATTAAGAGACTGAAGATAATTGTTATGATTTCATATTGTATGGTTTGTACTGTGCTTTTTGTGTTTTACTGTTTCAGACCCTGCGGACTGAAGAAAATAACATAAATTTTATTCTGTTTTTCCCAGTGTTCACAATCAACACTGTATTATGAAAAATGAGTTCCTAATGATCATTTTTGCATTTTAATTAAGTTTTGACATTTGGGGCACACATATATGTATATATTTAGCTGTTTTCAAATTTTCTGACATGTTCATGAAAGCAGCTATATAGCAGCTTGTGTGAAGCCATTTCTGCCAAATTTTAGAAAACAGGGTGCAGATGGGTCTTCTATTTATCTTTAACAGAAGGAAGATTATCAGATACTCATTTTCTGCAGTTATGATTTTCACTTCAGTTAGGCCAGAACATGACCTTTCCTAAATTGGTGTAAATCCAGGGTACTCTAACTGAAATCTTTGTAATTGCTGACATCTAAAACCATTTTGATGTTCATAATGACCAACTGAAATACATATTTCTTTTGTGATACCCATATGTTTCTTTCACATTCACTCCCTTCACTGCTTTCCAAAACCTAATAAAAACACACATGCAAACTGACGTCTATCTAGCTGTCTATATATCCGTTAGCTTTTTAATGTAAAACAATTCTAAGAAATGAAGGTATGAAAAATTCTGACCTTGGCTTGTGTTTTGAGATGTCTGAATTATTTTGTACCTGATTTAGCCACTTGGTAAGATGAGTTGTGAGGTGATGAGAATAGATGTCCGCGTACTCTATGGCATATGGGAACTGTGAACCAAATGTGCTGCTGAGCAGTCTTCATGTGCTCCAGCAACTAGCTGTGGGAATGCAAATACAGAAAGGATGTGGTGATCGCAGTTATTATAATAAGAATAGTAGAGCGAGTAGAGAAAGATGAAATCAGATGAAGTCATTATTAAATGTAATATATGCTTTATACAGGAGAATTCATGAGAATTCATGTTTTGAAGGTTTTTGGTGTCTGAAATAACCAGTTTTCTTTTAGGAATGTTAAACAAGTTGTCACATTCTGTTGCATTTGTTCTTCAAGGTCAGAAAAAGGATAATGTTTGTTTTTGTTAGTCATATTTTTAGGATAATCACTCCAAGGGGTGGGGGGTGAAGCAGCATTGGATTTCAAACAAAACTGTGGCAGATCAAAGGGAGAGTTGTTACTACAGCTCTTTTCATTTATTCCATGCCAATCTATTCAGCTGACTTGATCAGCAGATTTAATAAATCAGACTGTTTTTTCCAGAGTGTTTCAATCTTAAGATGTGTAGAGGGAAGCTGGCATCAGGAGTCTGTCACATTTTATTACAGGGCTTTGTAACTAACCATAGGTTGTTACCCATATAATTGACTGAGACTGCTGGTTATCACGTGGGCATTTCTCAGTTGCGCTACTAAGTTGTGTAGTGTTTAATTTCTACCTATGTAGGCAGTAGGCATTTTCATCTGCATAATGACCTTGTTTGGATATGACTTGATAATGTGGCCAAAGTGGTGCTAATGGCTGTAGAAAAAGAATATTGAAGGGACTAGTTAAGGCTACCCTGTAGTAGTGGACTGAGAAATGGTTATGGGCAAGTCAACCTGAAAGCTGGCAGCTGATGCGGGTATTTGACACCAGAAACTGCTACCCAGTAACATTAGAAGTCCTTCACAAAAAACAGCTTGATAGTATTATTGGAGTGTATTTTTTTGTTTGGTTGGTTTGGTTGGTTGGTTCTTCTGATACTCTGGGAAACAGCTGTTAAAAGTCTGTATTTCTATACTGAGAAATAAGGTTTATCTAGAATCAGGTACTTGCTAAATCGTGCAATTATCTTCTGGGGAAACAGTTTTGAAGAGAGCAGTAATTGTTTCTT
Organism: Larus michahellis; assembly: GCF_964199755.1. Classification (NCBI taxonomy): domain Eukaryota; kingdom Metazoa; phylum Chordata; class Aves; order Charadriiformes; family Laridae; genus Larus; species Larus michahellis. The sequence continues at coordinate 66,568,963 of NC_133930.1, forward strand.
ACTGCCTGGAGGAAATAAAAATGACCCAGAAAAAAGGGAAACCGCCAACCAACTTTCTAAATTGCTCAGAGCTTGCTTTTTTTTGTTTAGTTTCTCACACGCAGTTGCCCTGGGTCATGTCCTGGTTTTGGTTCTGCATCTAGTAGTAGAGTCTGCCTTTAGATGTGGGAAGCACGAGTTCTTGATGATGTCTTGTTTGCTTGAAAACTGCGTAGGAGACAGCCATCCGTCACCTTGCTGCCGTTGTGTGCAGCACAAGCTGTCTACATGAGGCATTGGAGTTCTCACATTGCTGCACTGACATTCCTCCTCCTTATGCAGTTTGGGTACAACTTGCTGTTGTTTTTCAGTAACAAATACTGGGGAAATGAGTTGTATTTTCTAAAATGTCCTCTTGTCAGGGTTAGCTTGTTGATTTTTGTAACTTGAGACTTGTTGTCAAATGTAAGGAATGGGATCTGCTGGATCTCAGAAATCTGGTGGGAGTATCTCCAGGGTATTCCACGTTTGCATCAGTTCTGACACTACTTTGCAGAAATTTTCCATAAAAAGGAGAAGTCTTAGATGACAAAGAGGCACGCTGGTACTTGTGTATGGGTTTCCCAGCCTGCCATGTTTGTAACTAATATGCATAGATGATGTTTTGAAAACATATCTGTTGCACAAAGCTGATGAGGATTCCTCCCTGCCTTACTATGTGGTATTAGTCTTGCAAAACCTATTTCAAAAGAACAGTCTGTTTTAAACATCTTTGGTTATATATGTGTTTGTACATGTGTGTATAAGTAAGGGTGTGTATGAATCTATAGAAATAGAAGAATGAGAAGTAGTCTGACTGCCTCTGATTCCCCTTAGCAATTTTTGTGGTTTAACAACCACATTTTCCTACTTTCACAAATACAAAGGCATGATAAAACAATGAAACTTGTAATGTTGAAAGCTGTGTTAAATATGTAAGTAAACAAATGCAGAAATTAGAGATTTTTAAAAAATCTGTTTTATCAAAGAACATTACAATAATTCATAGAAGTTCAGATAAACGTGATTAAATCACACTGTTGTCTTGACCTCAGGCAAGGTTTATAGAGAGACATAATATCCTTTATTAAACAAAGAGATACAGTTGTTAAAAATGGGTAAGCTTTCAGACTGTGCATTTATATTCTGTCCTTTTTGTGTGATGTAGACCATTGACTTGATGGATACAGGAAACAGTGGTCAACCACCATATTCAGTTCAGAATTGAAAGACAGTGGGTATTTTTATAGGAGAGAGCATGAAGATACTGCTCAAAAATCAGGCTTTGTTAGGTCCGTGTTACAGAGGAGCAGTTGGTGGAGAAGGTAGTTTTTTTGGCTAGCTGCATTAACTGAACACCTAAAATACGGCTATTTTCTACTGTCGCGTGAGTCATCTGCAGACCAGTATGAATGTCAGTCAGTATCAAAATGTCATCTGTTCAGAAAAGGCCTATACACGTGTTTATATTTTGAGATGTTGTGTTTGATTTTTCCTCTTCCTACTGTCTGTGATACCAGACCCAGTAAATCGCTGGATTTAAGGAAGTCTGAGATAGGTGATTCTTTATAGACCTCAACTGTCTCACTGTATTATCTAAGGCACTTGGAGTCTGACATCTGGTACATGTTACGTAGAAAATTGTAGCAAAAGAGAAATGGGCTATATCTCACAACGTGAAGCCACAGGCTTGCATAAAAATGTTTGTGGTTTATGAAAGCTCTACCTACTTCACAAAAGGAGTTTGGGGGTTTGTACTTTGGAACGTACACAGACTATCTGAGAAAAGTTTTAAGAGTTTAATGTTAAAGGATTTGTACTGTGAGAGCGATTTAGCTGTAGGTACACTGAGGTTTGTTGGGGTTGAGGGGCCTTTTTGGTCATCTCAACAGTTTGCCTGACCTTATCAGTGTACATGCTTGCTTAGGGACATAAATTGTGACGTTGTCCTGTAACTGGCTTCTGCAGTGTTTCTTGCACGTTTGTTTGAAACATGTAGTGCCGCCCAGCATCAGAGGCAAGGAGTGGGCTAAACAGACTGCTTGGTCAAAGCCAGTATGGCAGTAATTTAATTTTGATATATTTTATTGCTATAAGACAAAATGTTTGTGCTGAGAGAAACAAAAAAGGAACTGGTTTTGACCGAATCATAGAATCATTTAGGTTGTAAAAGACCTTTAAGATCATCGAGTCCAACCATAAACCTAGCCAAGTCCGCCACTAAACCATGTCCCTAAGTGCCAAGTCTACCCATCTTGTAAATACCTCCAGGGATGGTGACTCGACCACTTCCCTGGGCAGCCTGTTCCAGTGCTTAAGAACCCGTTTGGTGAAGACATTTTTCTTAACATCCAATCTAAACCTCCCCTGGTGCAACTTGAAGCCATTTCCTCATCCTATCACTTGTTACTTGGGAGAAGAGACCAACCCCCACCTGGCTACAACCTCCTTTCAGGTAGTTGTAGAGAGCGATAAGGTCTCCCCTCAGCCTCCTTTTCTCCAGGTGAAACAACCCCAGTTCCCTCACCCGCTCCTCATAAGACACTGTCGCACACAAGCTTCAGTTTCCCCATTGACAACAACGTGTAGTCTATGATACTGTTTTCATCTAAAATAAGTGAAGCAAATAATAATTTTAGAACCAAACTCCCGTCTATCCACAGAAGCCCCTCAAAATGGTTTTAAACCATTGGGACTGGCTCTTATGAACCAAGTGTACATGGTTGAGATGATGTGGCTTTAATGAGTTGCTGTGAATAAGCTGGGCTATGATAACCAAACCTTTGCGGGCTCTTTGTTCACAGCAAACAATAGACAAATCATGTCAGTATAAACCTTCTCAGTGAAGGAGAAATGCAAAATAGGTTATGGATGTTCCCTGCTGGTAGAGCTGTATGTCAGATGGTAGATATTTTGACCTCCTTGAGTTTAATTCTGATTCCCTCACAAAGCACACTTTTTTCCAGAAACGTTCGATTAGTCATTTATTTAAACGGTAGTTTGACTTCAAAGCTGTTTGTCTAGTTGATGGAAAGCATCACAGATTAGTGAAGATGTGTAACATAAAAAAAAAGAAAAAAAAAAAAAAGGTGAAAACAGAACCGCTGCTAATTTCCAGGCTTTCTTAATGTGGCGGCGAAGTCAAGCTAGTTTGTCACCCCTTCCATTCCTTCCAAACAGCACCGCTTCAGGAGATTTTTGAAGACTGGAGACCACCATTGGAAGAAAAGCACTTAGGAAATCCATGTAAAGATGCTGTTAAATGTTAAATTTGGTATTTAAACGTCAGTGTTTCTCCTTGAACATGTACACACAGCAGGATCCAACTAGTGCTAATGCTACAACTTTGTTTAGATAGGCTGAACATCGCTATTGCAAGGAGGGGTGCGCGATTTGTTTACTGCCTAGTGCTTGTCCTGTTGCTTCACTCTTACAGATACAGAGGTAATGCTAAGCAGAGTGTAGCCATAGTACAGTTGCAATAGCTGACCAAAAATATCCAAAGTGCCTTATTTAGCCAGCGTAGTAATGGCCAGCTTATCTAAAGGGGCCTGGCAAATGTCACATTTTATAGCTCAGAGAGAAGACTGGGTGCAACCCTCTTGGTATAACCCGAAACAGAGAGTGAAAAAAACTTAACAAATTCCAGACAGTGCTTACATAAAAAGCTGTATATTGCCAGACTGCTACAGAGGAAGACTCCCTGCACTGCTTGTACATACATAGAAAATTATCCCTTTTACAAACAAGCATATGGGGGCAGGGAGGGTGCATTGAAAAAGGAAGGAGGATAATTGAGATTGGAAACATTTGCTTGGAGCTATTTGAATGTGAAACTGAGCCTGCTCAAGCAGTGAGGTTATGAACACTGAGGAGCTGCTTTAAGAACAGCAACAGTTTTGAGCATTTACTGCTCAAAAGCAAAATCTCAATAGTAGCAGATTGCTTAGAAGTGAGACTGTTCCAGTACAAAATACTTGCAACATGTGGTGTTTGGATTTGTAGATAGCAGGGGGGAGAGATGACTGCTAATAAAGAAAGTGTGTATGCGTGCAAGTGTTTTCTTACTAAATAAATACTGCTGGAGTAAGGAATGAAAGCACAACTGAAATGGTATCTTTAACTGGTGTGGTTCAGGGATTAAACCACTTATTCAAAGATGTTCTCACAGTCACTCTAATTTTGTACATAGTTTAACTAGTTAGGACAAGCTGTGGTGTTCCAGTTTTGTTACACTCCTAAGTATTGCTGGTCTTCTGTAGTAGTCTTGGTTCCTGGACTGTATGTTTTCACTAATACAGATTAATATCAAATTAATAAAATAATCTTTTTTTGCTGAGTTTCAGGCTACATAGCAAAAAGCTGCTTTTGGCATCAGGAGTAACTTGCCTGTATAAGTCCAGTGGCTGGCCTAACATCCAGCTTTTCATGTTTTAGAATTGGTGGAAACTTACATTTTGTCACCCTGAGGGCATATTCATAATACTTCCTAGTTACTACTGATGTGGTAGTAACCAGCCACTAGTCTGGAACTCTTCATGACAAGAGGCAATCCAAAAAGCAGAAGGAAAAACCTCAATTTAAAAAATTTTGACCAGTGAAGAGTTCTTTGGCCTTCAGGGTTACTAAAAGATTACAGCTTTTATTTTTGTTCTAAAAGAGGGAGACAGGAAAGGTAGACGTTCAGGGTGAAGACAAAGAATATCAAAAAAGAAAAGCTCAAGGGAAATAGCTTTCTTGATTTAGACTGAAAAACTAGGTCTAGATTTATTAAAGTTAGTGTTGCAATGGAAACCACAATTGAGGTGCAACAATTTTATATCCCCAAATGCCATGAGATTTGGGGGGGAGGGGGAAATCTGGGTTAAAAACCAAAAGGCCATTATTAGAGCACTCGGATTTAATTCTGGTTTTTGAGCTTTTTTTTTTAAAGAGTATCAACTAAAGCTGAAACACTATCCAAATTAACACTGGTTTGTATTTACTAGCTGCAAATTTAAATCTCAAAAGAATTTTTAAGAGGATATAGCTACGGAAATAAAAGACCATAGAATTAATTTTTAAAGGCAGAATTTACTACTCTTGCTAAAGATTTAATCAGAATAAAAAAGAATATTGAAGAAAAGCCTTCTTTCATCCTACTTTTTTGTTTTGTTTTGTTTTAATAGATGTCAGTTACTTGTTAAGCTTAGGAAGTTTCTCGGGTTTTGCTTGGGGTGATATTTTAGTGTATTTAAGTGATCTTGTTTTGTTTGAATTTTGTTGTTGTTTCTATATGAGCATTAACGGAGAGATCAGGCCACTTGCTTTTTCTCTAGTGACTTAGCCAGTAGTATAAGGACCTCCATTAATAAAATGGAACTGAAGTTAGTTGTCAGTAGACGGCAATTCTGTAGCCGGTCCCTAACACTCAGGACAAGTGTTGTGGAGAATCAGTTTAGAGCAGGGGCAGTTCCAGATCAATCTTCAGTTAATCTAGAAGTGGGTTTTTTCCCCCCAGTCACTTAAAACTTCTGCATTTAAGTAGGCTGAAACAAGTAATTACGTTTTACTGCCTGTTTACTTTCCCCTACAGTGACTGAACCTGTACTTCTTAGCCTTGCATTCATACAGAGCTGGCTTTTGTGGATCTTTTAAAGCCTGAGGCTATGTGACCCCCTCTAGTTGCTAGATTTTAGAAACAGAAAGAAGGGTCTCAGGTTTCACTAAAGGAGCTCTTTTCCTTAGGGAAGAGATAAGCTCATGTCAACTTTTAGCAGAATACCACTGATGTTTTAAAAAAACCTTACTTTTTAGGTTATTCTCTACAGTTTTATTAAAGTCTTGAAAGTTATGACTGTAGGTTTTGTGGTTTCTGAGAAAGTTTTGCAATGAATTAATATTTGCTTCTTGAGAAATTTTGTTCGAACTACCACAGATGGCAGTGAAGCCAGTAGAAGTTTGTCTGCATTCAAGCCAGTTTCGTCTAGAAGAACTGCTGGCTATTGGTAGACTTCAGCTAGCTTCAAAATAAGAAGTATCACTCGTTACAAGCCTAAGCCATTGGAAAAAAAAAAAAAAAAGGAAGAAAAAAAAATTGTTCCTGGGTTGCAACAATTCCCAGCTAGACACCTGTATTTGGAAGTGATACAGCCTGAACTAAGGTCTAGTGGAAGCTACTAATGTTCTTTACTTAATGAAAGTAAGTCAGATCATTTTTGTTGAATTGTGAAAGAGAAAATGACATTTCAGCACGGTCTGCAAGCACTTGAAAAAGCCTTTCATTTTTCCATTGTTGTATAAAGGAAAGAAAATTTTCCTTGGTAGTCGTATAAAAATTAAGAATTCAATATTTCCAAGCACGTCAGACCTGTGTGACTCTTAAGAGGCAGTATAGTTTAGTGCTTCAACAGTAGCCGATTTCTGAGCTTTTTCAGCTTCACCAGTTTTTTGCAAACCCCAGCTAGGCCCCATTTCTTCCAGACTGGAGGGCTACTTAGGATTGGAGTGAAACATCTTGGGTTTGAAACATAGTGACACAGTAGTTTGTTTCTCATTAAACTGGCTAGTCAGGGTTTTTTAGAAACAGATTTAGCTGCAGAAATGTTCAAACATAGCTCTGGTGGGGAGACAACAGGCGGCAGCAAAGTTGTCCTCACAAGTGGTGGTGGAAGGCCGAGAGATCTCCACGGCGCGTGGGGGTGGAGGCACTCACTGAACCCCCGCATTTCCTTCCAGCCTCCCTGCTTTGGAAACTTCCCACAGCAGACCTTCATGTCTTATTTGGGAGTTGTCTGCTAGGTTTGGTTTGTGTCTGTGTCCCAAAAGCTGTGCAGACTGGTTTCTTTGAGTTTTCCTTTCCCCACCTCTTGAAGTTCTGACGGGCTGACCCACTGTGCCGTTACACCAAGGTGCAGCTTCTTGTTGACCAGGGAAACCGCAGGTGCCAGTGGGCTTGACAAGGATTTTGAATGACTATGCCTCCCCTGCAGACACCTTCCTATCAACAGCGGGAATGAATCTGTGTAGCATTTTACTCATTTATTTAATGATTTCCTGAAGTACTGTGTCCAGTTTTGGGGTCCTCAACACAAGAATGACATGAACCTGTTGGAGTGTGTCCAGAGGAGGGCCACAAAGATGATCAGAGGGCTGGAGCACCTCTGCTATGAGGACAGGCTGAGAGAGTTGGGGTTGTTCAGCCTGGAGAAGAGAAGGCTCCGGGGAGACCTTATAGTGGCCTTCCAGTATCTGATGGGGAGGGACTTTTTACAAGGGCATGTAGTGATAGGTCGAGGGGTAATGGCTTCAAACTAGAAGAGGGCAGATTTAGATTAGATACCAGGAAGAAATTCTTTACTTAGATGCACTGGAACAGGTTGCCCAGAGAAGCTGTGGATGGCCCCACCCCTGGAAGTGTTCAAGGCCAGGCTGGATGGGGCTTTGAGCAACCTGGTCTAGTGGGAGGTGTCCTTGCCCATGGCCGGGGTGGGGAGGGGTTGGAACTAGATGATCTTTAAGGTCCCTTCCAACCTAAACCACACTATGATTCTATGATGCCCAGTCTGGAGGATTTTCCACAAGAACTGACAGGCAGTTTCTCCCTGAGGTAAAGATTAAAAGTGGCAAAGAGGTTTGGATTTACCAAGTAATGGTGCATTTTTATGAAACATGAATCAGAAGGCTAATGCTGTTTCTTCTTATCTTGATTCTGCCCACACAAGTGGCATGTGGAATTAGTAAAACGAACAGGGGAGAGGGACTCTTGAGGGGCAGGAGTAAATCTGCACTTGGTTTTGCTTCAAGACAGTGGGTGGTGATTGGGTTACAAATGGTTCTGTTGGTCTAGACAAGCAAGTGACAGGAAATAACTTAGAGAAAATGTTTTTGTATCCCCCAAGTGTTATCTTCAAGGAGCATAGTCAGTAATGCTGTTGTGAAAGAAACCTCCATTTGGACAGACAGCTTGATGCAGGCAAAGCTGCTAATTTGTTTTCAGCTTCAAGGAGATTTAGAGTCTTTGCATCCTTGGCAGTAACACACAATGTAATTGTTTCCCTTCTCCTTAATCTTCAGTCTAGATGCATTGGCTTAGTGTAGCTAGGAAAGGCTGGAATGTTGACTGAATTAGCTGCACCGGATAGCTTCTCCTGACAGGCGAGGAGAAGTTTCTCCGGGACTCTTCTGACTTTCTAGTGTGTGAGAGAACACTCGCTGTTCTTTTCATGATTGCATCTACTCACACAAACTCTTTTGCGCAGAAAGGCAAATAAATTGTTGGGTATGAAAAGGAGGTGACAGAATTAATGTTCTTACACTGGCAACGTTACTCAGTTATTAAGGGCTCTCTGTAAATAACAGCTTTGCTTTTATCTATTTTCTGCCTCTTTCTTCCACAAAAGTAATTTTGTAACCCTGCAATTTTTAAATACTTTAAAAAAACCTAACTGTGCACCAGGAGATCTGTTTGCATTCCTATTATTCAGTTTGGCAATGTTTATGGGCAGCAGCTGCTTATGCCTTTGGAATATGCGCCATTAACATACCACTGGTATAAACCTAGCTCAATTCACCAAAAATACAATCTTCAGAGAAGGGATATAGCATATCATTGAGCAATTAAATTATTTAGTCAATCCAGTGGTTAAGCTTGGGTCAGCTTTGAAGGGTAAATTTCATTGCTGGGATACATTCTTGGCTATGAATGAATGCATGAATAATCTTTCTTTGAACCTTAAGATGCACAATAGACACAATAACTCTTGAGTTGAACTCTTGAGAGTGGGCTGATTTATGGGCAGCTGTTGAAAGTGCTCCCAGTCAAATTATTTTTTCATCTGTGAAGTAGAAACCTGTAGTATATTAATTACTGTATACCATGGCAATGGTAGACAGACAAAAGCTGTGCAAGTCTTTGCTACAGGTTTTTAATTTATAGATTAAAAGAAAAAGTAATGATTTTGACACGGTACACTGCCATAAACTGAGAATCGCTTGTCAGGGCTCCAGCAGACAAATAGCTGAAGGCATTATTGACCTCAACTGCTCGGCCAGTTGATCTGTGTAGGTTACCTCCCATTTAGCAGAGGCAACAGCAGGGATTGTGTGTGCTCCCCAGTGCCAGCAAGTTCACAAACCTGCATAAGCCAGCTCTAGTTTCATTTACATTAACGCGGTAAGTGCAGGTGACCAAGGGTCTGACACACATTTGTTTCTGCCCTCCCTGCTCCAAGGGCTGTAGCCTCAAGCAAAGGGCTGGGACACATATACAGGAGGAAGTAGCATCACGCTGTACATCAAGATTTGTCCAAGTTTATCTGCTGGAGGGCTTGGTTTGCTGGAAGGATCAACAGAGGTCTGTTTTCTGATCAGCAATAGTGGCTTGGCACAGTGCCTTTTCAGTGCTGGGGGAGGAGGCAACTGGTCTTGTCTCAATACCCATTTCTGAAGCTATTGTGTCTACATTGAACAGTGCTAGGAAGCTTACCGATTGTCGTAAGGCATTCTGCATTATTAAAATTGTGTCATGGAAGTTGTTTTTTAGGGAGTTCTTCTGAGAATTAGTTGCAGAAGGAGCAATTTGATTTTATTTTCTTTCAGTTAGCAGGCCAAGCAGATGGGAAAGCAGACCTGGAGTAGTTTTGCTGGCTGGCTGCCACAATTCTGTAAATTTTGATTTGTGTGGATATGTAACAGTTTTATTTTTCCCTTTTTGGAAATGTATGCCTGTAAGTCTTTGGGAAATTAATCGTTGGTTTCCTGTGAAATGTGCACTTGTAAAACAAATGTTGTAGCAATGTGTCGTGCAGACCCTGTGTTGTGTCAATTAGGAAGTGTGACATCAGCAAACTCTATAGGCTGTCAAAGGCTAAAACACTTTTCAAAGCATCATTCCCTCACAGCTCTCCAGAGAAAGCATTAAAAAATGACAGAAATTTGAACTGCAGTTCAGTACACTTTTATTTGTTTGCCTTTGCCACTCAAAATTCTACCCAAATTTCATAATTCTACCCAAATGAGACTTTTAATGCTATTTGACCTTAAGCTATTTTGTATTTGAAATTAACAAGGCATTCAAATTTGCAAAATCTGTATTAACAACTAAGTGGGAGTTGATCACAACTTGTAAATCTTAAATTTAATGTTCCACACGGGGGAAGATGAACAATACAACTCACATTTCACCCTTGGTCTGTCTGCCCTTCACTTCTTGCTACTCCCTGCACCTCCACACCAGAACAACCTGCAAGAAAAGAGTTACTTAAGCATTTATTAATTGTGGTATTGATGATGACATCGCCACTAATTACACGCCAAGAGAGCTACATTTAACAGTAAAAAATGCTAGGGATTTAAGCACATGATTGACAGCCTGGGTCATAGTTCTTTTTTGTAGCTTTTTCCCTGGAAATTTAAAGAACTCGGATTCTCACTGTTCAGCATTTGAATCTTCGAGATCAAAAGGCCTTGCCTTCAAAGAGTTTCATGTTGTTATTTAAATGGTAATTGGCTCTATCCTTAGTTTGAGCATTTTAACTTTAGTAGGTTTGGGATTTTCGTTATTTTCAGTTCTGTGCTTCTAATGGAGGAGGTGATTTGGGGAATGACAAAGATTAATTGCAAATTTGGAAGCTAGTTCCTAGTGACAAGAGTTGATAACTTTTGTGAAGGCACATATGCTATTTGAGCAACATGTGTTCCATAATGAATGATTTTGCTGTTGTAATAATCTGTCTCTTTTTTACTGGTGACTTTTACATCTGGAGTAGTTCCTCACTGACAGGTGAACGTTTCTGTATAGTATGAACTGTGAAGTAGACCTAAGTTACAGGATTTGTTAAACTACTTGCCTGCAAACTTTCAGTTCGATACAGTACTCTCTGGAGGGAAGATCGTGGCCATGAACCCCTGATCTCGAGGGAGGCAGTGCTTGAAAGTAGTAATCTTTGGTGAATACTTTCTACTGTGTCTGCAGTACTTTCTGGTGTAGAAAAAGTTATGGTCCCCTGGTGTTTTTTGGAGACAGAACCAACATTTTGCTTTAATTTCTGTTCACTCCTTGCTGAATTGGACATCAGTTCCCCTCCTGTACAGTCTGTTATCATTAGCTGTCAATGTGATGAAGAAACATGAAAACTGATATTGTTGTTATCCAGGAAAGACTAAAATACTTTCACAAACAAGCGTATCACTATATGATACTGCTACTATTGAAGTAAGAAAACTGCTCTTGAAGAGCATGATGAGACATGATTGTGTTTCCTGTGCTTGGTGACTTGGTTTTCATTCTGCTGGGGGGAGGAGAAAAAAAGTCCAGAAGACCTTCAGGTATAATTACCACTAAGCGGCTAAGCTGCATTCAGGATTAAAATGCCTTTGTGCTAAACATTAAGTGAGAACCTGCAAGTCTGGGTAAGAGAAACAAGCAGATGAATGTGGCAGTTTTTTAAAAGGCGACAATTCAGTTTGTATGTGTTAGGGAAAGAAGCATCTGAGGGGTCTGCAGAGGTGTCTTTGTATTGGTGATGTAGCACAAAGGACTGCATTAAGAACCACTGGTGTTTTCTAATAACGTTAGAAGTATCTTGCCATTCACATGTTCATTTTCTACCGGCTTTAGACCACCCAACATCACATCTAACCTGCAGCCTTTTTTTCCTGCAGTCTCTTTCCTCCCTTCCCCCAAACGTATGGTGCATGTGTATTCATGTTTTTGCTTTCTGTTCACGGAGGTATCCAGCTGGGAAAATATAATGTGTACAATACTCTCTGCCTTCAACTGACATTTCTCATAAATTGCAATAGAAACACTGCTATCAGCAGCTTAATAGCAGGTAGAATACAGCTCTACATATCAAGTCTCAGCAGGACACAGAAACTATGGTTACCAAATTTCCAAAGAGAAAGGGTTGGGAGGGAAAGTTTTTATATAAGAATAACTGGGGAGGGGGGGAGGTGAGAAACATTTAAAATGGATTCATTGAAAGCTGCCTTTTTGAAAAAAAAGGCTTATAGGGGCTGACTCAGTGGCTTCAGCATTCGCTTTTTGCTGAATTGTTGTTTTAGAAGACCTCACAAGAGGTTTCTATTATAAGCAGTGCAAAAAAAGCAGTGAAACAGTCTTTCCTCTTTGGTCCTTAAAAAAACCAACCTACCCTCCACACCCATTCCTTGAAATAATTTTTGAAAAATACGTAATGCTTAACTGCTGCTATAGTATAAGGTGTTTATGACAGAAAGTCTGGGTCAGCCACAGTGCATGTATGCAGGAAATACAGGTTTGGTGGAAATAGACTAGTAAATAGCATTATCTTCCTAATCACAGGATTTAATAAGTTTCCATTTTGCCCCCAGCTCTATTTAAACTCAAATCTTGACTGAATAAGGTCAGCGTAAGTTAGAAAATATATCACAATACTTAAATAAATTAATTGATTTAGGATTTTGTTTGTTTGTTTGTTCTTTGGGGTATTTTTGTTTGGTTGGTTTGTTTTGGTTTTTGTTTGGTTGGTCTGGGGAGAGTATAAGACAGATGAGATCTTGTTTGTCACAGGTTGGTCTGTTCTTTGTGATCATGGCAGAAAGGACAGGAAATAATGATCCTAAGTTGTGTCAAGAGAAATTCAAGTGAGATGTTAGAAGAAAAGCATTTCTAACAGCAAGGATAATGAGGCTATGAAGTAGATTGTCTAGCAGCTTGTGGAATCTTCCATTAGAGGAAAATCTATGCAAACTTTTTTTCAGGATAGACACTGATACTGCTTCAGAAGTAGGGGAGGGGGACTAGACAACTTCGCAAGGTCCTCGCAACTCTATAGTTTGGTGTTTCTTAAGACCAGGATAGTTCATAATTGATTTGGTTGTGTTTTTTTATTTCTCACAGAGGGATTTCCTAGGAAATTAGGACACAGTGTGTCACCTTTATTTTTTTTATATTTAAAATTAGTTGAACAGCATGAGTGAAATATTTTAAAATGTCAGTAAAAAGGAAATTGTGTTGCCTAAACTGGGGCTATATATAAATTATAGCAGACAGCTATTAATCAAGGGCTCATGGGAACCAAATATGGAACAGAGAACAAGTCTCTTATGGCCAGCCTGGTAATGAAGAGACCAACTGTTATATCTATACAGCAGAAGGAAAAAGGCGGAGAGTGTGCAGGTACTCTTTGCTGGAAAGTTATCCCTGTGCTTGGCTTAAGCTTTAATTTTTCATACCAATACCTAGCTAGTAAATATCTCATAATTTTGAAGGACACTTCACCAGTAACCTTTGCTTTTCTGTAATATAATCTTTTAAAGCTGTCTTCTGAGGAATGAGGGAAGGCAGTGTTATAAACATAGTACAGCATATTGAGATCCAAGAATACCGTTGAGTCTGAGTGAGGCACATAAATAACACTAATCTTCCTTCTGTGAGGACAGCTGTTGGTTTCAGTTTGGAGAGTAATAAAGATATACTGCTCTTCTCCTTCAGTTTTTCAGACTATTTTCAATGGAATATTTTTCCAGCAGTAAATATGTATTAGCGTTTTTGTTTGTTTCTTTGAAGGGTATTGGTTGTACGCTGAGTTTTGCTTGGAGAGAAGAAAAAAAAAATCTCTTCAAGGCTCAAAGATACAGCTAGGTATATTTTATTTATGGCATCTCTAAGACAGTTGGCAGCTGGCCATAAAGAGACTGAATTTCCCTCTTAGTCTTTCCACTTTTCTCATTCTTTCCTCATTATTTCCTATGACCTATCAGTAACAGTATTTAAGAATTTCCTAGTTCTGTGTTGTTTTCCATCTAGCTGACTTTCCTGTGACAGAGAAACAGTAATAGTGAGCTTTACCAACAGTGTTTTTCTTGATTCATCATTCGTTTTTTTCTGCAGCCTTCCTTTGCACTACTGAAGTTTTGTGAAGTCTAAGGAGCTCATTTGAATTTGTTAGTTGTCCGGCCATATAGTTTTGCCAAAGAACAGTCTTTGCCCATTTGGTTATCTAACCATGAACCTTTTTGCCAGTGAGCGACTGGCTTGCAAATACATTACATTTCTCTCTGTCTCAAATGTCTAAAAGAAAGAAGATGTTTTTTCATGGACAACACGAGAAAACCCCCACACTCTTCTAAAAGTATTTTATGTAGATAGTTTACTAATCTCCCATTGAGAAGGTCTTGGAGAAAAGAGATCTTCAGCCAATAACAATCTAACTTTGATTGTGCCTGCTACATTCTCTGGACAGGACAGATGAGATGGTAGAATGAGAAAAATAAGCTTAAAGCATTTTTATCTAGACACAAATTCATCCTTTATGTCTGCAGCGACTATCATTGTGAGTATCTGAAATCCAGAGCAATTTGGGAGGTTCTGTATGCAGTGCCTTTGCTTTCAAAAACAGAGACCAAAATTGACTCTAGTCTTTTTGGAAGCATTCTGCCTTCACTGCTAAGGGACTGTTAATTATGTAGATGGGGAATCCCCGGAAAGAAGAAATTATCTTTCTACTCTCTGAATGTTTCTGATAGTCTCCTGTCAGGTAGAGCCTCCTATCCATGGATGTTTACAGGCTCCTTTTAAGCAATTCCCAAATGTACTCAAGTGGATATATTTAACCTCTAAAGACAGACATATCAGACACAAATACAGCTTTTAATTTTTCTAAAACAGTGGGTGATGTTCTATGAAATTTGAAAATACTTCAGATGAACTCAAAGGCTACCATTTTGCATGGAATAATTTCTGAACTACCTTAGAGGATAGCTACTGAAAGAATCACCTGCAGTCTTTTGGTTTAAGGATGTTTTACCTCCACTTCCCAGTTTTTCAAGTTTACCAGATTTGCCTTTTGCCATTTGTCATCTGAAATACTGAGTTGTGTCTTTGCAGTAGTCTATAGGTGATTAAACATAATAGAAAATTTTCTTTTCAGAAAAAACAGAAACTTCTTGAAAGGAATGGTTGTTAAATTCATCACTGTATAGGAAATATAAATTGTTTCATGACTGTGCTTATTCCTTCTGGATGCTATCAGTGTAAACAAAATTTCTATATTAATAGTCTTTATGAACTCTTTGCTCAAGTTAGCATTTCTGATAGACCAAATGCAGATTTTGGTGTCCTTGGAAATAGTCACTAAGCAGTTTTATCAAGAGAGGAAAAAAGGTCCTTTTCAGAGGAGAGAAGCAAAAAGTAAAATGAGTCTGCAAAATCTAAGGAGAGTTAAACGCGTCTGTTGGGCAACAGGGAATCTTCGCCCAAGACATTTTTCTATAGGGTCACTTGAGTTTTCAAAACCTTCAAATGAAAGGTAAATGTAGCAGCTTTCTACCAGCCTACCAGTCCTGTCAGCTGGAAAGAGACCACAAAAATCCAATGTAGGTTTCCTTTGGTGCTGCTCTTTTGGAATCTGATTCAGTTCACCAAGCAGCCTTTTTATCTGCCTATCCCCAAAAGGTTTCCTAATAAAAAGAGGTTGTTTCTGATTGTGCGTAGTGCATTGGACTCTGCATAGAAAAAGAACACTTCTCATAAATAAGATACTAACTAGGTCTGGGCTGTCAGTAATACGGTGAAGGGGAAAAAAAAACCCCTAAGATCTACAAATGTGTTCCATGGACGTTCATTAAAAACCTAGTTTAGTCAACTTTTTACTCAACTTTTTTTGAGTAGTTGGAAGCTATTTTAGGTGGTTTCAGGTCTTTATTAAGAAGAACGTATCAGTTCCTGTTATTAAATCTGCAGTCGTCAAATCTCTGCTGGTGGTCTTTGTTTCAAAAGCAAGGTGTCCCCTTTTTAGGACTTTTCATAAGTCATCTTAATATTTCTTTCTCAAAATTACGTTTGCAGAAGCTCTTCAAACAGAACAGGAAAAGTCTTCCAGGAGAAAACATCCCCTTACCAGTGGAAAAAGTCCTCCTTTTGTTCACTTACCAAAAGAGGCAGAAAGACCTCCATGTTCTTGTGTCCCTTAACAGTTAAAGCAAATGCATGGTCATATTGTGATCTCTAGTACTCTATTCTGCCTCTGTCACAGAGGAGGGTCCACAAGAAAAAACCCAGCCTCTGTAATCTAAGTAACTAATTGACTAAAATACCCAAAGATCATAGGATGGTTTGGGTTGTAAGGGAGCTTAAAGATCATCTAGTTCCAACCCCCTGCCCTGGGCAGGGACACCTTCCATTAGATGAGGTTACTCAAAGCTCCATCCAGCCTGGCCTTGAACACTTCAGGGATGGGGCATCCATAGCTTCTCTGAGCAACCTCTTCAAATGTCTAACCACCCTCATCATAAAACAAAGTCTTTCTTATTTCCAGTCTAAGTCTACCCTCTTTCAGTTTAAAACCGTTACCCCTTGTCCCATCATTACACTCCCTGATAAAGAGTCCCTCCCCATCCTTCCTGTAGGTCCCCTTCAGGTACTGGAAAGCTGCTATAAGGTCTCCCCGGAGCCTTCTCTTCTCCAGGCTGAACAACCCCAACTGTCTCAGCCTGTCCTCATAGCAGAGGTGCTCCAGCCTCTGATCGTCTTTGTGGCCCTCCTCTGGACTCACTTCAACAGGTCCCTGTTCTTCTTATGTTGGGGGCCCAAGAGCTGCGTGCAGTACTCCACGTGGGGTCTCACCAGAGCGGAGTAAGATCATTGGCAGAACCTCTGAACACAGTGAAACCATGAGGAAAAGGTGCCACAGCCTTGGCTGCCTTCTGGGTGAGGAGAGAGGCTTCTGCCAAAGATTTGAGAAAGGCAGCCAACTGTCATTCCTTTCACACCTTCCTGAAGTGTTACAAACTTCTTGTTGTGGCATCTGTTGTTACTGCATTTGGTTGTCTACTTCTGAAAGATGTGGTCCCTCACAGGAACCCATGGATGGAGACATATGGAGGTCTGACCTTTTCCCTGTTGGCACCCTTTCTCTGTCATTGCTGCCTTCTTTTCATGATGAAATGCCCTGATTCTGTGTGATTCTACTCCATCCTTTCCTCTAAGCAGCCTTAATCTGCTGGTGAATGTGGCATAGAAAGTGTAAGGGAGAGAAAAATACAGTATTGTTTTTGCTAATTACTTTTGTGGCTTCAGGTGGGCACCTTCAGGCGATCTTGTATCCTGAAACAAAAGACTCCTCTTGATATAAGTCAGGTAGGTGAGTTAAAAGATGATAACAAGTATACAAATAGAGTGGAGGACCAAGAGCAAGGGTCTTTCCATGCAGTTGTTTCCCAGCCTACAGAAAGGTGAATATCCACCCCAGTGAACCCCCACAATCTCCAGGGCTATAACGAAAAATGCATTGACTATATGGAACCGCATTCCCACGTTAGGACTGAGGGAGCTAGGTTTTACATGGGTTTGATACATCTCGCTGGTGTTTCCCAAAAGAGGAGGTCCATATGAGGTATGTAGATTATTCCATGTAGTATAATGATGGCATCATTTCATTTGCTTCCTTCCTGACAGAAGCCATTAGCTGTAGTGGATTAGCTGCTGCCTGAGCGGAAGTTGTTCTGACAAAGATGATCATGTAAGGACTGAGCTGTAGTTTTATATTAGGAGAGAGATGTCAGGAAATTAATGCATTGGAGGATTTGAAGAGAAAGAACAAAACACTCCCAGAAGCCTTGCTTTTGTGGCCTGTCAGAAGCAGCTTTCTTCATATGGTCAGAGAGAATGTAAATGACAATAAAAGATGCAGTGAAGAGTTGTACTTGCCTAAATATTACACATAAAGTCTTTATCAGACTTTTTTCTGCTCCTGCTGTTGCAGGCATATATTTTCAGATGTTCAGGACATTTTCCCCTCCCTCCATTGTGCTCCTATTCAGAGGCTGCAGAAACTTAAATTAGCTGCCATTTTCATATCATAAATAGGGGATTAAGGGTTGTACTAGGATGATGTGGTAACAGTTACCCCAGTTCAGACATGCCGTTTCTTTGGTATGTTTTCCCATCAGTTACGCTATATTACTAAGCACAACTCACAATGTAGGTGGTGATCGAGTTCACAAACACTATCATCACAAAGATGGGAAATTAAAATGCGCCTTGCCAGACGTTATAAAGAAATGGCAGGTGAGGAGCGGAAATCAGAATTAGGCTCTCGGGGCTTTTGGTCAGCACACGGTGCCCTTTGCAGCACCACGAGCCTGCGTAACAGAATGAAGGGAAGAATTTTCCCCATTAATTCATGTGACAAGGAAGTGAAACAAACCACACAGCTTGTACTACACAGTTTTTATTGCTTCATAAATTTTATTGAGATAGAAATTAACCAGTTTCCTCTGTGTTTTAAACAGTCAGTTTGTGTTTATTGACACAGGGGAAGCTCATCTGTGTTCAAGAATAGATCTGTTTTCTGTTAGAAAAGGCTGCACTTCAGAGATATTTTTAATGCTATCATGTATTAACTTGATACACCATGCTTAAGAATCTGTGGTTTAGGATTTCTTAGTTTAACAACAACAGTTTTTCTACCTGATTGGTTTTGTGATAAGCCGTGAAGTATCAAGAAAGAGGTATCAAGTTATAAGAAAACCACTGTGAGATGCAGCAGACGTGCCAAAGTCAAGAAATGTTTTTATGTATTTCCAAAAACTTTTCAGCACTGCATCCACATTAGGGCTGCTGCCATGTTTGCTAAGCATTTGAAGGATGTTTTCCTGCTCATTTAGGGAGGAACATAAGCATGGGCGTGTTACATTGTGGCAAACATATTCAGGAATGTCTTTCATTTAAGCTGTATTATTCATTAAGAGTTTTAAGCTGCCCTAAAACATATGGAACATACACAGCTTTATTTGGGTGCTTGAATACAGACAGGACCGTTTTTGAAATGGAAGTTTAATGATCTGTGACTATCTGAAAACTGAAAATGTATAGGCAGAGCCCTTGAAACGTCACCCATTTTTTTCTCTATTTTTACAATAATGATTTTACAAGACGGGATTTGCATCTCTGAGCAATGAGTTAAATACTTCCAAATCTCCTTGAAATCAATTTTGTGTGATCGCGCATGCAGATTGAAAACCATGACTTCGAGATTTACGTTCTGTGAATAAAATTTACGTTCCCTGAAAAGCAAAGAAGGCTGTCATTTCATGCTTCCTAACCTTCATTGTCTATCTCCCTTTGGTACACACAAGCCCAGCGCGCCTGCGCACAGTCTAGAGGAACAGCTTTCTGCTCTGTCGAGTCCGTTTTATAAAAGCCCTGTTTTCTTTATTGCCTTTATCTATTACATCTGTAAAATTTATTTAAGCAATGACAAATTTCTCTTTCGGGCCTGGAGTCTAAAAGAATAACTACTGTTAGGCTATCGGTAAAAGATTTGTTGGATATGACTGTTCATTAAATTGCAAGGGTCTGTGGGTGAGGCTGACTGAAGCTGCTGTGAGTAGGTGGGTTATGGGCTGTATTTAGTGAATATACATCATCAGAGAGACAAATGTGCTTCAGCAGCCTCTTGTTTTGTTCAACTAAAATGGGTGTTGATTTTGGAAAGCTCAGCAAAATCACTGTCGTTTTTCTAAATCAGATATCATTCATCCTACAGAGCACCCATGAAAAGCAGCATTTAGGTTAAATATAGCAGCATTACTTCTCAGCTTTGGAAGTTGACAAGAATAGCATTACATTTATTTCCCTTTAAAAAAAATGCTCAAGCCGAATGCAGCGCCTGTGAGTGAGAGCTAATTGACAGCACTATAAACAGGAATCCTTGTACACTGCAAGTGTACAGCCCAGGGTGCTGCAGGGCTTACCTTTTCACACTGCTTTGCCAGTTTTTCTCAGCCACATTTTATGTCCCTGTAGGGACAAGAAATTTAACGTTGCGTGCTTTGTTGCTATTTTTAAGAAAGGAAATAAGAGAATATTCATAAGGGCAAAAACTTGAGTTACTAATACTGTGACTGTTTGATCCACAGTAGCTACATAAATAAATTGAAAGGCCTGCTGTATTTTTAATTTTTATTATGCTCCAGCACTACCAGTGCTTACTGCTCTGTTTATTCAGGTGTCCACCTAAATAACTGTGAAACTTCATCTTCAGCAGAATCTGAAAACAAGCAGTTTGATGGACTGCAAATCATGAGTTCTCATTCTTCAGGGTGTAAATATGCTTTCAGCTCAAAGCCAGGGAGGGAAGAAGCTTTTAGTCTGCACTTGATCTCCTCTGGTTTTGTATGAAAAGCCACATTGGACTGAATGACAGCTGAAAAGGCAAGCTGCTGTATCAGGGGATTTAGCAGAAGGAAGCTGCTGTTCTTTCAGCCAGCACCTTCCCAGAAAGCTCTCCAAATCTCTTACCAGCTCAGTCCAATTGCGAAGTCGTTGCACTAACAAATATGCGGATGAAACAGTTTAATTGAAAGTACCTCTGTCTTAGTACTGATATTCAGGTTTAAGAAAGTAAATAAATATTCACTTATGGCTATTGATTTCTAGGCTGCAATTTAAAATGGGATTATCCTTTCCTAAAAGCTGAAGTTGTAATGGCAGAATCATCTAAAGCTACAGCTAAGTTAATTAAAAAGAAAACAAAAAAAGAAAGAAAGAAAAAGACCCACTCTCTTCCTTCTTTCTTCAATATCCAGGGGAAACTGATCTCTGGAGTTACTGCAGTTGGTTTGTGCTAGTTGATCTCAAGTTCCATTTCTATCAAAACGAGTCCTTAAAAAACTGCTTTCTTTCCTTTTGTTCTGGTTTTAACTTTGATAAATAAATAAATAAATAAAAGACATAGAAGAATTTCCCAACTGTAAAACCTAGTCGTGCCATGCAATGTTGAACTTCTTACAAAAAAAAAAAAGGGTTTTGTGCATTTGGTGACAGCACATTATGAGTACGTAAATGACCTGTTGGTGGTGGTAGTAAGATTTATGCATGCAACTGAATTGATACACAGTTGTTTAAAAATAATAGTAATAATTGAGGCTGAATGTTTTCAAAGACAAGTCAGTATTCGTCCATGTCAGACATGTAGAAGTCCCACTTAAATGCTCTTCAGACCTGAGGAGAACGCTAGGGAAAAATAATGACATCATCATTAGTTCTGAAAGTGTTTTCCCATTTTGAGCCCAATGTGATGTTGATCTTGAAATACTATAGAGTGACTAAAGAAGAACATATCTGTTTGTCCATAGTTAGCATAGCACAATTCCACAAGGGATGTTTTTAATCAAATCTGGTTTGGTCACTGGCTTTCTATTACACAAGTTATATTACAGAACATACCAACATTCGTATGACAGTTCTGCGTGACTGAAAGGTTGTTGTTCTTGGTGTGCATAAAATGATCTTAGGAAATCTTTCTTAGTATGTAAAGATGACGAGTCTAGCTGTTTGAATGTTACTCCTTTCTTTGATACAAGTATGTGTCTAAGGGCTGATCTTTGTTACTGATGATTATTAGCAATTAGGAATGTGTTACTTCCAGGGAAGAGGCTTTTGGACCATTGTTGTACAGCTCAGAGTCAATAAACTCTGAGCTGCTCATAATGCCTTTCTTTCTTATTGAAGCCTTGGACTTGCCCTAACTTCATCAGAGCAGTGGAAAAAAGAATAATGTGAACAATAGGAGCCGTGGAGTTTGACTTGGGCCTAATGTGAGGAGGCTGTAAAAGCTGTCAGGGAGCTTGATTGATGGGCTCTCGGGCTGCAGTCCTCAGTGCAAAGCAATAATGTTCCTGCCTCTTGTGAGAGGGCTGGATGTGCCACCTGGGGTCAGAGCTTATCAGCCTCAGGGGCCAACATTTCAGATGAGGCCAAAGTGCAGTCAATAATTTATACAGAAATTTGTGTGTAGATTCTGGAGTAAAGCAAGCTTTATCTTGATATTGTTTGTCTGACCAAGGGAAGAATTAAGTCATGTCTGAAAGCTCAGCCTCCTTTTTTTTCTTTCGGTGACATGGGAAAACAGTCTCCTAATATTGAAATATGTGTTTGTGTCATCGTGTTGGTTGTACTTTAATGAGGGAGGGCATGCTTATGATGATCCTTTGAGGGATGTTTCATTGCCAAAAGAAATGTAGAGATTTTTAACAGACTATATTAGAAATCCTAAGACTTTACTTATATTTTATGCAACACTGTTCTTGGTGTCTAAATAGTTTTGTTGTTAAACCTACGAGGGTCAAAGGTTGATCAGCTCTAGCGTGCGAAAAAGCCATAAGAAGCTGTAGTAGCAGCATAGATCACAGCAGGTCAGGGAAAACTAGCCAGGCTCTTATTAATAAGTGGAGAAATTGGGACAGCCTGCACAAAGGACACTTAGAGGAAAATTGTCCAACCAGTAGCTGGCAAGAGGAGAGAAACCTAGCAGACAGTGTACTGATCGCTAGTGGGAAATCACTTTGCTGGTAGCGTGCCTTTGCATTGTACCAGTATTGACAAACAGCTGGAATAAGCCAACTGGTTAATGAGATGTTTTACTAAGTTTACCCAATTGGGATGTAATTTAAAACAGAGGAAAGAAAATAACAATGAACTATTCCACAGAACTCTTGACACCTATTGAAGTTGATTAGTTGATAAGTAGCTGACTTTTGTTCTGTCCCAGCAAAATGACTGCTTTGCTTCAGTAGATGCTAACAAAAGCCCTTCTACCTTTCTTCTGCTCAGGAACACTGTTAGTTGTAGTTCATTAGGCTTGTTCACAAAGCAGAACTGGTATCTTAAGTGTGCTACTGAAATTATTGTAACTGTTCTGGGCATCTTTTTCCCCACTACAATGCAAGGATTTTATAATAGGAAGGACAGCACTGCCTGCTATTTTTTAAGGAAAAGGACTGGTTTATGGTGTAAGAGCTGTAAAAATTATGTAGCATTTAGCCTTGGCAATGGATAATATTTGGTTTGTGTTTTTCAAATGTAGAAGGTGAAGTTTCAAGCATAGTTTTGTTTTTAATCTGTTAATCTATACAATGTTACTGCCAGTCCTAAACTGAAGCAATTTTCTAGGAAGAAGACCCTCAGATGCCTAAGGTTCTTGATCTGCCTTTCCTAAAAAGAGGAAAAAGGCGAATGGTGGGCCTCACAATACTGTACTTAATTGATTCCTTTTCAGTGCATAGGTGGGAAATAGGTAGAAGAGACAGAACTCCTCATTTACAGTTGCAGTATTCATAGGACTCTAATGTACATCCCATGCTTGACTAGACACCCCTTCTAGCTTTATGTATTTTACTGTGGTGTTTCATGGTAGAGTATTACTGTATTAAGATCTTTAAATAGAGTTTACCTCCACAAACGTACAAGAAGTGTCTCTGCAAGTCCGACAAACTGAATGAAAGAAGAGGTACTTGTCTCCTATTAGCTGTAGAAAGAAATCCTGAGGGAGTTCTGCAAGAGAAAATCCCCAACGTTTTTTCCCCCTCTCCTTTGTCTTGGATGTGTCTGTCTCAGGTGTTTACTTACCCTTTTCCCAGGCTGAGGACAATGAAGTCTTCATGAAATCAGTGAAGCTTAATGCAGAGAGAGAGAGAGAGATGTAAAATGCAGTTCAGTAGATTCCAGTGTTTTCAGCTACTGCTTTAAATTGCTATTTTAAATTCCAGTGAGTGGAATAATAGAGAAGTTATCGTGTCTAGTAACTGCAGTTGGCTTTTGTAAAGAATGGCTTGTTAGGAGGCTTTATGATTTACTGAGGCCACAGCTGGCTGCCAGCAGAGCTACAGGAATGTGTTCTCTCTTGGGCCTGGTAGCTAGAGATGAAAAGGATCCAAAGCTGGCACAAAAGCAAATAAATGCTTTGACTTTAAATAAAGCATCATAATTTATAAGAGGCTCTGCTTCTCAATCCCAATGAGGTACATGGATCAGCAGCAGCTCTTTGAGATTGAGCAGAATTGTCTGCCTGGCTCGACTGCAATTCTGGTATCTGCAGTCTACAGATTCGGAATCATTTTCATGGTTTGGGCTTGGAATTGGTTTTTTTATCCATGCTGTTTCTTTTCCACAAATTCTGTCTCTTCTGTCTTGCATTCCTTTATGTTTCATTAGCTGCTCTACTGTTTGATAAATAATTGTACCACTGTTTGCACCTGGCAGCTCTTTATCATGGTGTAGAGCACTGGGGAACTAATCACCAAAGACACCTGAAGGTTTATGGGTGCATTTTGTCATCTGTTATTTGCTTGGTTTTTACTCTCCAAGTAAATTGTTCCTACAGTAGCAGATCAGAGCTGGGACATGAACTTCTATTGAGATGCCCTAATATTCACCTTAGGAAGAGAAATAAAAACGTGTGAGCTCCTTAAGAGGTTTGTTTTTTTTTTGATAGACAGATATACATGCACATAAATTCAGGCCAGCTTCCCTATTTCTGCAGCTGTTTCTCAACAGTCTGCTGATGAAAACAGTATTTTTGTGGTCTGGTGTCTGAGATGAAGAATAGAAATGAGGCAGATGATTATTAAAGGAACTCCTGAATGCATGTCAGGGTAAGAAAAAATGGTTTTCCCTTTTTGGTCTTACTTCTCATATTTAAACGGTAGTGCTTTTCCCTGTGCTCCAGTCTAGTTTTGGTTTACTGTTTACTTGCTTTTAAAAGCAAAAGAGTTTGGGAGAGAAATAACTAGCTGAAGAGATCCTGTAATTAATATAAACTGCAGGAAGCGAGTGTGACAGATGAGTTGAAAAGCGCTATGTTCTGTTGCTTATCTCAAGTGACATATGGTCCTAGAGTACAAGCAAAGGCAGTGGGTTGTGGGGCTTCTTTTTCTTTCACTCTAGTAGGAGGCAGAACAGTGTCCGTGTGTTCCACAGGGCACCAACATAGAACCTGAAATAACACTTCTTGAGAAGCGAGTGGGAAATTTGAGGGATTAGAGAACAGCATTTCCTTCTAAATTTGAGACTATGTGACAAGTTTCAATGTCAGGCTATGTGAATCACAGTTATGATTACTGAAGTAAAAGAGAAAAAAAATCTGCTAGAAACAAAATACTTTATTTCTGAAACAGATCTGATTTTCTTCAGAACACACAGATGTTAAATGATTTTCAACTTGCATTTTTAGTGTCAGCTGAAATAAAGTAAGACTGCAGTTTTATTCTCAAGCTTCAGTAGAACAGTGAAGCGGTTCAGTTACTCTGGCCAAAGAAAAGGTAAGGTTTGTACAAAAACAAATCTTTAGTTGTACTCCGGAGGTCAGAAACCTATGGTTAGTTTATAATAACATTAATTGCACATTTTCCTGTAAACACTGCAAACATGTGGTCTGACTTTCAAGAGGTGTAACAGCAATTTATCCAAAAGCTTTCCTAGTCCTGCCAAAATATAATCACTTTGATATAAATCTGACAGGAAAAAATTATGTTGGTCACTGTGGCTTCATAGTTTTCAAAATCACCATTCCAAGTAGCTTGTATTTTAGTAGAACTATTCAGTTGTGGATAAACCTACGAGGCATTTGAGACCCACTCTGATGTACTTTCTGGGGTATTACCCAGTTTTCATTGAGTCTTTTATTGCTCTTTTAATGAGTGTAAAAGTTATCCTTGTATTTCATTAGGACTGTTTGTTTTTCTTTCAGCTCTCCATTTGCATTTAGATCTTGCTTATTGGTTATTTGTTAAGCAGACTGTCTTTAGAAGAAACACACACTGATAGATTATAGTGGCATTGTTATTATAACTGATAAGGGACATAAGCTCTTTGATTAGATGCTTTCCTGTTTTCCAGAGCCAACCTGCCCTTAGCATTTTAGTCATAGCTTTGTTCAGAGGCACAACCACTTCAGCTCACCCTCAGCAACAAGTCTTCCTAACATGCTGTTTTGTTTTATACTAAAGCTGGAAAAGCATAATATTACTAGGGAGGCAAGAAAAAGAAAAGAAACGAGAGCTTCTTTCAGCTGACCATTCAGCTGAATATTGACCAACTGTCTTCATGAGAAAGAAATAGATGGTGGTGAATAAGCCAGAGTCTAGTTTTCCAAGAAGGTCAATGATTTTCCCAAATCAATACAGCTCATCAGGCTTCAGAACAAAGGCTGCGGGAGATGTGACAGTGATGGAAGTGGCTGTGTGTTCTTTTGTGTATTAAGCACATGGGCTCATGGGGAAACAGGCCTTCTTCAGTTATTTCAGTGTTTATTCTTCTATATGCTCTGGGATAAACCTCTAGATTAAGAAAATATATTACAGTTATTATTAGGTGGGATGAAGAAGTGTCTCCTTGATGGCCCAACTCCATGGCTACAAGAGGTACTTCTCACTGTATAATTGCTGCTTCTTTTCTGAATGCAAATGGGAGTATGTAATGCAAGTCCATGCAATATATGTTTTGTTTGTATATCATTGAAGGTATAACACAGCTTTTTCAAGATAGGGTGGTGGTTGCTACTCTAAATATATTGTACTGATGGCTTCATAATGAAGGGGGAAAGAAAGGGCATGCCATTTGAACAAAATATCCATGAAATCTAGGTTGATGTTACTCAGAACTTACTGGAAATCACATGGATATGAACTAAGTTTATTATGCTGTTGAAGAAGCTGCCGTAGTTTCTGTGGCTAGAGTAATGCCAACCTCCTTTAGCCACCAGCAGGGCAACATTAACTAAAATAGCAGGTTTTAGCCTCTTGGCCCTTTAACCTTTAAGCTTACTCTGCTTTCATAAAGTACTAAATTAACACCACAGCTAAGCGTCTCAAAGGTTTATGACTGTACCAGCAGTATTTCATTATGTTTCTTTTCCTTGATGCTATCCAGTCTTCTCAGCTTCACTGCTATACAGTATTTGTTCAGATCAAGTCTGGTGTCCAGGATGACTAATTGCAGATCTGCACTCCAGATGGTTTGATTACAGGATGTGGTTAAAGTGACTTTTCAAACATTCAGCACAGCAGCAGGGTGCTTTAAAAAAAAAAAAAAAGCCCCAAACCCCCCCAAAAAAACCCACCAACAAAGCCAAAAAACCCCCACCAGTCTCACATTTCCAGGCCACCTGACAGTCATTACATTCTCAGGCTTGCTGATGTTGATGTCTGTTACATGTGCACCTGCTGTAGATGTAGTTAAGTTCTTGTGCCATGCTAGACAGAGAGTGTGATTAAAGTAGTAAATAAATTGTATGTCTACCAGATCAGTATTCAGTGTAGAAGACTTGACTTTATATGTAGAATGTTTACTGTTAATTTTAGATTATTTTCTTGATGGAAGCAATCAGGGAGAAATAAGCCATTTGCATTGCAAGTCTAATATAAACATTGTTCTGTGTTTTTTATGCTTGGATGAATTGCAGGTGTATATGTTGATCTGGGATTGATGATGATGTGGTGGATGTTCTGAGGCAAATGAGTTATACTGTTCTTACTAAACGAATGGCAATGAAAAAGCTTGAGATAATCCTAAGATTATAGAGTTTCATCTTGCGGTTTTTTGCACTTCATATACTTTAGTTATTGTTAGAACAGTGATGTCAAATAGATATACATGGGATTAAAAAATTTGCAGTGCCAGATGCAGACTAAAATGTGTTTAATCCATGGTGGCAGTGTACTCACTGATGACAGATATGCCACAGTTTGGCTATCCCAGGCATGTCTGGATTATTTGTACTTGGCAAGGCTGGAACCAAAGGCAAATGGAATTCAGTTTGCAAACAAATTTGTGGACTCATTGATCATAAAGATATGAGGAATTGATTTTGCTGTAATGTTATGTCAAGTGATGATGTGATGCCTTCTCAATGCTGAGAATTGCACCTCAACTTTGAAGAGCTCCTATGCCACAGGAATATTGCGACAAGAATTTGTCATATTTGTTTTAAGAAGTAATCTTAAAAAATTACTACAAAGCAGAGTATATTTTGGTAGATCGTCCTCTGTCATCAGCAAAAGTTGTCTTAAAATGATACTCAGAATAGTAAAGGCAGTGGGCAGAACAGTTAACCGAATGGGAATTTTGAGCAAGTAGGACTCCACTTATGTTAAAGTATAAGTGAATTATGTGACCTTTTAAACATAAGGGACTTTTGGTGACTGAAAAGCAAACAAACGGTTCCTAGTTTTGGAATATCATTTAATTGTTCTTCAACAAATCAGTTACAGAATTGTTCAGAAAGACTTCATGCAGATCTGCTTTCTCCAGAGTTTGGCAGATACTTTTGGCCAGATTCTCTGCTAAGAGCAGAGGGAACAGCTCCTTTTACAAAAATGAAGGCATACCTGTTCACCCATTCAAATAACTGGTCTTTTGAGTTTTCTGGGAAAATAATCAACTTGAACTAAAACAGAATTTTGTAGCAGTTACTGTGATGTGAACACAAAAGCAGCCTATGCTGTAAACATTAAGTCAGGCTTTCCAGTCTGATTAATTGAGTAATGTCTACTTATATTGGAATTTGAATGTATTTGTTTTCTAAAGGCAGTATTTTCAAAAACTGGGGCCTGCATTTAAGATATGAATGTGATAATTTCATTCCTAACCACATGACCTCATTTTCAAAGTTTTGAATACAAAGCATAAAAATCCTTGGTTTATGTTCATTGCGGAAAACAGAGTCAAGAAAGCAAAAGAATTAGTATCTGTTTAAGACTAGATCCTTCAGTCTTTTGTTCTGTACATGATGGACCATCTGCAAGAGTGTATCTGGTTAGATTTGAGTAGATCCTTACAAGCTGGATGTGGCTGCTAGAAGCGCAGTGTCAAGGTAGTCAACATTGAGTGGTACCCTGGCTTGGTTCTGAAGATGCCTTGCAATTGTGAAGTTTTTACGTCAAAATAACACGTGCATTTGTTAGGCTGACTTTAAAAGAGCATGGCTCTTTTTTCAAGTAGTGAACAAGAAATTTAGATAGTTCCTTTCCAATTTGCAATGACATATTTCATTCTATAAATGTAGTTAACAGCCAATTTTAGTTCTCGTCTTCCTTATGCAGTCACTGAGAAGAAAGAAGGGAAAGAGCACAGATACATTGCATCCACAGAACTCATAAAATGTACTTCATTCTGTAGATTTCTGAAAATGATTTTATTACAGATCACATTTGTGACGTGACCTTTCATTCTATAATAAAAACCAAGTACAAATTGTCACAGTTATTTTGTACAGACTATTACATTATATCTATCAGAACTGCATATGTAAAATGGTTTTGTGCTCCTCTAGGCATGCGTTAGCTTTTCCTATCTGTTGTTGGGTAATTTTTGCCATAAACTTGTGGTTATGAATGTGACAAGTAAAGAAAAAAGCTCACAATGGTACATGCACTGTGAAGGAAAACATGAACACACAGATTTTTTTCTTGCTCCGAACAGACTAATGAAATTCCCCTTGGTGTTAAATGAGGGACTTCTATTGACAGTAGTGGGCACTTGGTAACATCCTGTGTGCACCTTTGCTGTACGTTAAGGCTTTTGTGTGTGATTAAAGCTAATGATGGATTTCGGCAGAAAAGGTACTGACTAGTGTAGGTGAACTGTAACACTTAGAGGAAACATGACCCCATTTTCCTGTGTTAGACACCATCTCGTAATTCCTACACATAACACATTCATCACTTACTCTGTCTTCTCCTGAATGATAAAGAGTAGCATGGGCAGTAATTTTTGAAATTTTCATTTTCTTATTCTTGGCTGCTTTAATTTAGGGTATTTCACACTGAAGATTGTGGAAGATATTGCTAATTTCAGATATACTGTAACTGTGAATAGTTATGTAGTTTGCAAATGGAATGATAAACCAAATTAAAACAAAACATTTACACCCTCATTTTGGGACAAGTTTATTACATCCAAATGTTGTGAACTGTGTTCTGGTAATTGGTGAAACTCTTTGAGTTGACACCCTTACTCAGTGGAAGAAACATTTGCATGTAGTCTAAACATATTCACTACTGTATGATCCAACCTCACAAGAACAGGATTAGATATTTGGCCAGGTTTCCTGAATTAGAATCTTAGAGGCCCGACACCCTCAGGTACACAGCATTGCAAGCATTTGAATTCATCTCCCATTCTTCAGTAATGGTTACTTTAAATAGTTCGGCCTCTTGGGCTTTTTTTTTAAGGTGAAAATACATCTCTGTATTCAGACAGTATGAAACCTGTGAGTTCCGTAGACTGTCTTTGCATTTTCACTCTTGTCCAGGCACTGCTAAACAAATGATTTTTACATTATGTGTAGTCTAATGTAATGGGAAGTCTTATTACAGGGACTTCTTATGACTTGGCACAGCCCCAGTGAGGTTTGATCCTGTATGTTGTATGTTACTTACTTCATAAGATGGAGGGAGGATGTGGAGAGCTATGTCCCATCACACGCACACTCCAAAGAGGAGCTGGAACAACTTAGAGAAGGGTTAGTGCATCTGTGACTGCATGCCCAGTGTACTCGGATGCAATACTCGGAACTGAACTGAAGGCTGCTGTGGTACTATTTGTGTCCCGCCTCTGAGACAGTGCAGAGAAGTCATAGAATCATAGAATAGTTTGACTTGGAAGGGACCTTAAAGATCATGTAGTTCCAACCCCCCTGCCCTGGGCAGGGACACCCCCCACTAGACCAGGCTGCTCAAAGCCCCGTCCAGCCTGGCCTTGAACACCTCCAGGGATGGGGCATCCACAACTTCTCTGGGCAACCTGTTCCGGTGTCCCAGCAGAGGTTCTTGTTTTGAGCTTGAAGTCTGTGCCAGGACAAGTATTTTGGATCAAAGAAACCTGTAACAGTACACCCTGACTGGGTGCAGCGACAATAATCCTTTCTCTTCAGTAGTGCATCTAGTGTATAATGTAGACTACTTACCTTTCTCATCTCCAGTTTCATTTTCCAGTGCTTTGGTCTAATAAACCTCCAGTTGCATGTTTCTTTAGGGGTCAGCCCTACCTCCCGTGTTACTTACATTCTCTTGACCCATTTCTATGGTAATCTTAGAAGATTAAATGAGCTACCTTCACTGCTGGTTCTGTGGAATCTTACCTGTGGCTGAGTAATGTGCGGTTCATTAGGGAAAGGAAATTTATTCCTTGCCACAGTTATTCTAACACAGCATGGAGATTAATCTTCCCTCCTACTTACATACTGGGGCCTTTGCTAAGACTAACAAACTTAATGAGATGCTAAATGTAACTGACTTTAAGGGAGGAACTTACTTGTGTTTGCTTTTGAAGTATTGACTTTCTTACACTGGAAGGTCATTTGAATGTCTTCTAAGAATTACTGAAATGTGTATTGATTTCAGGGGTTTTTATTATTATACCTACTCCGTGCCTGCTACTTCACCCTCTTTTCTATTAATAGGTAGCAGACTAACCCTAGGTCTGTTATATAAATTAATAAATAAATAAACCGCACAAAGAGACAGGCAAGACTAGAAGTATTGAGGAAGATGGAGCCTTCTTTAGGAATACACCTCGATTTAAAAAAAAAAAAAAACAACAACAAAAAAAAACAAACAACCGAACAACAAACCCTAACAATTACATTTTAACAAACGGATAAAGGTGAACTAGCTGCTAGCTGGGGCAAAGTAAATGGCAGAGTTAATTCTCCTGTAATACTCCGTGGGAAGTCAGGAAGCCCTCCCTGCTTGGAACGCTTAGGAGGAGATTGGACAGACACTGGTCCGTGGGCAGGAGGGAGCAGTTGTGCTGCTGCAGGGAGATGGGCTGCACAATGTAGCAGAAATTAGCGATGGCCATTTTCACTAGGAGCATTTATGGAGCTGCAGCCAACAAGCTGCTAAGGTGGAAGGAAAGCATCAAGGTTACCAGAGAAATCTCTAGTGGGCAAGTGGCAGATGGGGCATAGCCTGGAGTTGCTTCTTGCGAGAAACCCGCTTTCCACCACCCTGTGGTTCTGCTGGTGTGTTCTCCGCCTCACACCTGGGCAGGAGCAGAGGTCTCCAGGCATGCCGCGATGGCAGCACAGGACGAGAACGGCACGGCACCTGCCGCCCCGCAGGCTCCCCGCCGCTCCGGTGCTATGGAACCCCCGCTCCCCTCCTGGGCGGGGGGACGCTTCCCGCCGGGCCTCCCTCGGCCGCAGGCGCCCTTTTCCGGCCGTCGGTCTTCTCCGCCCGCATGCCTTTGCCCGCCTAACGCCCCACCGCCGCCGCCCAGGCCCAGGAGGCGGCAGAGAGTGCGCGGCGCTGCTGCCCCGCGGCCGGCAGAGCCCCGCACCGCCCCCTGCCCTGTCCGCCCCGCCCCGCTCGGCCTCTGCCACCAATGGGCTGGCGGTGGCGGCTGCCAATCAGGAGAAGGACCAATAGCGACGGGGGCCGGGGCGCCCCTCGGGGTTGGCGGTGGCAGAGGCCCCTGAGGGCAGGCGGGCGGGAGCGGGGCCGGGCCCGGCGGCAGCTCCGGGCAGCGCCCAGCCGCCTTCTCCCGCGGCGAGGGTAAAATGTATGTTGTTTTTTTCCGTGCTGCCAAGTTTGCGTAGGTCATAAAAATCCGGCATAGCGGTTTAACTTTGGTCCTTGTAGGTGTTTGGAGCCCGACTCTTACCCTGGCTGGGAGGGCCATTCGTCTTCCCTCCTTCAGACCCGTCCACCCCAGCGTAGGAAATTCTGGTCACCGTAGTATAACGGCAGCTTAAAACCATATGGGGAATAATTTTCAAATCTGCTACAGAGAATTTTCAAGGAAATCCCTTCTTCCTTGGTACCTCCGCTAACAACACTTCAAATGCTTCCCGCTGTTAAAAGGCCCCTGAGGAAATAAGCGGCTGGTTGCATGTTTACTTTACCTTGGTGCAGCAGAGAGGGATGGCTTTTAGTGCAGAATTAGAAATGGCACTGGTAAGACAAAGCAAAAAGGCTGGCTGGAAACGTTCTGGCGCAATGCCATTATTATATCCGTTACAGAAACGCTGCAGCTAGAACAAGGGAAGTGTAGAGGAAAAACAAGTCAGAAGGCTGGCAGCTGTGAGTTACTGTCTTCACGCCTCTCATAAATCAGAAACATTTTGCATTGTGCCTTTCTTTGCTAGGTAAAATGTATTTTTCATTTCAGTGTACGTTCTAATGAGAAGACATGGCTATAGACATAATACTACCTTGTGTTTATCTGTGGAAGTTAATGAATTAAAGGTGCCATTATGCTGGCTAGACCATAAACATGATGATAGATTATGTGAAGAAGTGTTTGAGGGCAACCTGAAAACATTTGGATGACATCCCCCACATTTGTTTTATTGTTACTTAGGATATCCTTGCCATGCACGTATTTGCAGGGATAATTTGAATAAACGTGAATTAGAAGTCTGCTTCAGGTGTGCTGACAAATTTACATTTAATAAAAGTCATAGGTGGAAAAGCAATTAAACAACAGTGCATTTTTCAAAGAATCCCTCTTCCCAAGTATCTATATTGTGATTCCTCTTAGCTTTGCTGTGTGGTTGCAATTTCTTGTCTAGTACCTCACTTTCCACAGAAGAAAAAGCAAGGCAAATACTACACATCTCCACCTATATCTGCTGAACGAAACTTGCAATGCATACATGTGTGTGTGTGTTTGTGTGTTTGGATATATGCAATTCCAAATAAATAGAAGCATCATTATCATATTGTTCAAAGCAAAGGAGATTCTTCTCAGTCACCTACTGATTTAAACACTGTAACTGGTGTTTAGTTTATGCTGGCTGGCTGCCAAGCGAAAGCAATTATGTGCAATAATAGCAAAATTAAGAGGTGAGTGTTGCTGTTTTACAGCAGGACATGGCAAAACCCATTTCCTTCTGTCAGCTGTATCTTGATTACACACACAGTCACACAGGCACACTCTCTTACAGACATACACATGCGCACACACACTCTTGTTCTTTGTCGTTTTCTGTTTTTCCTGTGGGTTTTAACTTGAGGTCACTGAAACCAGAAAAGAGGAAGAGTACAGACCACAGCATTTGAAAGCAAATGAGAATAAAGGTCTCACTTTGTGGGGAAGGAAAGAAAAAAATGAAAAAAGAGCAAAACAAAAAGCCTACCCCAATTATTGTTCTGACTGTGATAATACTTTGTTTTTTCTCCCACTGGCAGGTGTCCTAGTGGTAAATGTTACATGGAGGAACAAGACTTATGTAGGAACACTGCTGGACTGCACAAAGCATGACTGGGCCCCTCCTAGGTAGGCAATCATTCTGAGTCTGTTTTTTCTCTGCTGTATTTTCACCCCTAATCTCTTGTCAAGAGACCGTGCAGAGATTAATAAAAAACAACTGGTTATAATTGAAAACGTGCACCAGTGAAACAAGTAATTCTCAGTTCCACACTGAAATGCGGGGTGGGTGTTTTTATTTCTTTTTGTTTCATGTTTTTGAGAGGAAAGGGGAAATACATGCGACTCAATCAGAGAACAGCTAATTTAAAAATGCATTCTGTAAGTTTGGAAATTTTTTCTCTAAATTGTTCTAATTAGGTGGTCTTGTTCTTACCGTTTTTGTCCTTTGTTAATGACTTTCCGTTGGAGACTGTAGCGTTCTCATTTGGAAGAAGGACATCTTTAACATGTGTGAAGGTTCTGTTAGAAGTGGTGGTGTTTTGGTATTCATTCAGTTCACAGTTCCTGCTGATGAAATCTGCTCTTGTTTATATAGGTTTTGTGAATCGCCAACAAGTGACCTGGAAATGCGTGGAGGACGGGGCAGGGGAAAGCGAGCAAGGTCTGCTGCAGCTGCAGCTGTACCTGGGAACGATGCGAGTTTTGCAGAGTCCAGAGGACTTCAGAATAAGAATCGAGGTGGTGCCAATGGGAAGGGGAGGAGGGGCAGCCTGAACTCAAGTGGGCGCAGGACACCCCCAAACTGCGCCATGGATGAAGTCAAAGCCAGCCCCTCATCCACAAACAAGAGGAAGACTAAGCCTCCAATGGAGCTAGATTTGAACTCCAGTTCGGAGGACAATAAATCTGGAAAACGCGTTCGTACTAATTCTAGAAGCACTCCCACCACCCCACAGGGGAAACCCGAGACTACTTTTTTGGACCAAGGCTGCTCTTCTCCAGTGCTGATTGACTGTCCTCACCCCAACTGCAACAAAAAGTACAAGCACATTAATGGACTACGATACCATCAGGCTCATGCACATTTAGACCCAGAGAACAAGCTGGAGTTCGAGCCTGACAGTGAAGACAAAATTTCAGACTGTGAGGAAGCATTGAGTAATGTGGCACTTGAATGCAGTGAGCCAAGCACAAATTTGCCAGGCTTTGATCCACTAAAAGCACCGACATCTCCATCCTCCATCACTACCCCAGGGACACCCAAGGGAAAAAGGGAACTGACCAGCAACGGCCCCGGTTCAGTTACCAGTTCCAAAACCGGCAAGAATTCTGGCAAAAAGAAAGGTCTGAACAGTGAATTGAACAGCCTTCCGGTAATTTCTAATATGGCAGCCACACTGGATAATTGCTCAGTAGCAGATGGCAATTTGCAAACGGAAATGCCCAAATTGGAGGCTGAAGGGTTAATCGAGAAGAAGAGTTTGGGTGATAAAGGCAAGAAAGCCAACAATTGCAAAGTGGATAAAAACCTTTCCAAACTGAAAACAGCAAGGCCCATTGCCCCAGCGCCAGCACCGACTCCTCCCCAATTAATAGCTATACCTACTACAGCCTTTACAACCACCACTACAGGGACAATACCGGGACTGCCCTCTCTAACAACTACTATTGTTCAGGCTACACCAAAGAGCCCTCCGCTAAAACCTATTCAACCAAAGCCCACAATTATGGGAGAGCCAAGCACTGTAAACCCAGCTCTCACATCACTCAAAGACAAAAAGAAAAAGGAGAAGCGAAAGCTGAAGGACAAAGAAAGCAAAGAGACGGGAAGCCCCAAGATGGATTCTAAGCTGGGAAAGCTGGAGGATTCAAAAGGGTCTGGGAAAGACTTATCTGGACATTTTTTGAAGGACCATCTCAACAAGAATGAAGTGTTAGCTAATGGACTGTCAGAGTCTCAAGAGAGCAGGATGGCAAGTATTAAGGCTGAAGCTGATAAGGTTTACACGTTCACAGACAATGCGCCCAGCCCTTCCATAGGGAGTGCCTCCAGGATGGAATGCAGCACTTTGGTGAATGGACAATCTGCCATGGCGCCACTGCACGTGTTGACACAAAACGGTGCAGATAGCGCAGCCACTAAAACCAACAGCCCTGCTTACTCGGATATTTCTGATGCAGCTGATGATGGTGGCTCTGACAGCAGGTCAGAGGGCATGAGGTCAAAGGCCAGCTCTCCATCGGATATTATTTCTAATAAGGATGGTGTTGTAAAAGGACATTCTTCAACCACAGCACAATCGGCTCAAGCGAAAGAGTCCCATTCTCCCTATTACCATGGCTACGATCCTTATTATTCACCAAGTTACATGCACTCTGGACAGGTCAGTGCCCCAGCAGCTGGGAACAGCAGTACCCCACAGGGACTGAAGATCAAAAAAGAGGCTGAGGAAGAGGCTGAAAAGAAAGAGAAGGCAGAACCGTTGGATGCCAAGAAAAGCGAAAGCACTTCCTCTAATTTGCAGCCACAACATCAGTCGGTAATAACGCAAAGACACCCTGCACTTGCTCAGTCACTTTATTACGGGCAGTATGCCTATGGGCTCTATATGGACCAAAAGTCCTTAATGGCCTCTAACCCTGCTTACAGGCAGCAGTATGAAAAATACTATGAGGACCAGAGACTAGCAGAACAGAAAATGGCACAAACTGGGAGGGACTGTGAAAGGAAAAATGATCCCCCCTTGAAGGAGATTGGGAAGGATGACAACAAGCAGAAGAATATTCCATCTGCCACTATTTCAAAGGCACCTTCAACTCCAGAATCCAGCAAAAATAACACTAAGATAGGGTCATCAGTCCCTAACAAAGGTGAGGAGACGAGCAAATCACAGATCCTTTCCAACCACCAGCAGCAGCTTCAGTCTGACAGTTTCAAAGCCAAACAAATGGAGAACCACCAGCTCATAAAGGAGGCTGTAGAGATGAAGTCTGTTATGGACTCCATGAAGCAAACGGGAGTAGATCCAACCACAAGATTTAAACAGGTGAGATCCCGGGAATTTGAACAAGAGTGTCTTGATTTATCCTTAAGCCATATAAGATTTTGTCCCTGATTCTGCTGTGGTTTTCTACCTTTGCAGCCAAACAAGCACCTCCACCCTTTTTTCATGCTGGATAGTACTGTAGTCTGTGAATAGACCAATAGTCCTTTCAGTTGAGCTGTTTGAAAAGAAAAAAAAAGTAAAAAAAATCTTGCAAGGTGGTGACAGAACCCAGGCTTAAGACCTGAATAGGCTATTTTAAATTACATGCATGAATAAAATAGAATTAGATTTCTCTTTTAGATGTAAATTCTAAGCAATTTGCATAGTTCAGAAATGAGAAATTTTGAGCAAAATAAGCAGCTTTCATTGTGAGAGGACTTGAAGTAGATTTGAAACATGGTTTGAAGTGTTTCTTTTTTTTTGTTAAATGACAGTTGGCATTTACTAAGGATGGGTGAGCTGGTTCTTTGAAGAGTTGGCTTGAAGCTTGGCTCTTTATCTTAACCCAAGGTGACCTTTTTGAAGCAGTTAAGTTCCCCTTCTCTCCTCAACCAACCTCAAGCCCCTACAGACCTACACAATGGATGAAATCCTCTCTCCATTGAAGTCAGTGATAGTTCTGCCATTGACTTCAGTGGAACCAGAATTTCATCCAGTGGCTTCGTGCTGACCTTCCTAGATGTCACATTGCCTTCATTCAAGGCAATGCGACTGTCTCTGCTCTGAACCGGGGCCTCAATGCTTGATACTTTCATGTCTGGTGTACAGTGCATCCCAGACTTCGCCCTTACGGGCTGTCTTTGAAGGTACAGTGGGGTCAGGTGAGTGGGAGTTAGGGAGCTCTAAAGGAAGTGGGATGGTACAGCCCTGAGTAGGGGAAGATTTCTGCTGATTCAAATGAGTATTTGAACCAGCCTGTCCAAGCGTTTGGTTGTGTGCTTATGTTTCTGTTGCATCTGCCATAAATGTCTATCAGTTGGAGACGATGTTTACAATTAGGTCATGCATATCCTGTATTGGAAAAAGTCTTCCTGTTACTGCTCAGTACTAATTTGGTGTAGTCTTGTAAAGAACTCACCTACCTAGTTCGATAACATGTTTATAAACTGGGCTATGTAATATATTATGCAAAAATGTATTTATGATATCCTGTACATATTCTTTAAACCATGTGGTCCTCATCTGGTAAATACTTACCCATGTGTAATTTTACCAACTTGAAATAAGACTGGTGGCTGAAGAAGTCTGCCTTAATGTTTGACTTCCGCTGATTCTTGTATGTTTGCAATATCAGAGGCAGCATTAGAATCTTCCCAGCTAGATCAGGTTTTCAGGTTCATCGTTCCAGGTGATCCAAGTGCTCTCGCATATCATTATCCAGCTTTAATTTTGTGGTTCACGGGTATTTTTTGCTCTCTAGTGGGAAAATCTCTCTGTGGGATTTAATTAAAATGTTTTATGAATAGGGTGGTCTCAGAACTTTGATACAATGCATATGTATTTCATGATTAAACTAGTTAAAGGCATGAAGAAGGATATAAGATGAAGCAATTGAATTAAATTTTGATAATAGTCTCTTGCTTCTTCATGAGAATATTGGTTTGACTTTGAGCTCAAGGCACCCTGTAGCAAGCAAACCTCTCCTCTATGTAATAGGGATATGTTATTAAAACAGCTATTAAAAATACATTAACTGAAGTATGCGAAATATCAATAGTGATCTCATTTTAACATCTAAGTTCAGAACAAAATTTTTTTTCTCCTCCATATTAGGATCCAGATTCACGAACATGGCATCATTATGTCTATCAGCCCAAATACCTTGATCAGCAAAAACCAGAAGAACTTGATCGTGAGAAAAAATTAAAAGAAGACAGCCCTAGAAAAACACCTAACAAGGAAAGTTCCCTGCCTAACCTTCCTGTCTCATTAGCGAGCATTAAAGAGGAGCCTAAAGAGGTCAAGCGTTCTGATTCTCAATCAGTGGATGAGAGCAAGATAAAAAACGATGATCGAAAGACTCCTGTAAATTGGAAGGACTCTCGGGGTGCTAGAGTAGCAGTTTCCTCACCAATGAGTCAGCATCAGTCATATATCCAGTACTTGCATGCTTATCCTTATCCACAGATGTACGATCCCAACCATCCAGCCTATCGCGCAGTCTCTCCTGTCCTAATGCACAGCTATCCTGGTATGTATTCTGAAAATTGCCTTGCACGGTAGTTAAGATTTACACCCTCAAAATGCAGTAAAGCCTGCATTTTAATGTTTCTGTTAGTAGCTAGGGTAAATTAGAAGCTTCATGGGTGACATTTGTTTTGCTTTTGCTTCCACTAGGGAAAGTTCTGTAGATGAAACTGATTTAATACAAGATGTTGCTTTTATGAACTGTCACAATTCCCAGCTACAGTTTTCTCAACCCTTGACAGTCTGCTATTGCTGTTAGACTGACAGATAGTTTATTGCCTATAAAAATATTCTAAGCACTTACTGTCAGAACCATTATAGTTACTATTCCTTTCACTTAAAGAGGACCCATAAATGTCTGAAATGGCTATCAGCTGAACCCTCTTTATAACCTCCATTCATCAGGGTAAATTAGGTGAAGAAATTGAAGAGCAAAGATGCCGTTTGATAGTCATGTGATCCATTTTTGATGTTATCCTCTGTCCTGGCATCCCCTCCTCCCACCTTGATGTGACCAAAATGTAAACCCAATAATTTGATATGGTATTTATTGTTTACCTGCAGGGGCCTATCTCTCTCCAGGATTTCATTATCCAGTTTATGGAAAGATGTCAGGGAGAGAAGAGGCGGAGAAAGTCAATACCAGCCCAAGCATCAATGCGAAATCAACCACTGAGTCCAAAGCACTGGATTTGCTCCAGCAGCATGCCAACCAGTATCGCAGCAAGTCCCCTGTTGTAAGGCTTCATCTGTTGTTACTGAAGAGTGGTATATATGGGGAGGGGTAGAGAACATAATTTTAAGAAGCACACAATCTGGCATCAAGCTCTGAATGCATGATTCTTCTTTATAGTACTGCTTAAAATAAAAGCAATTTATAGTCAGGATGCTTCCGTGGCATAAACTGGAAGTGACACATATAACACAGTTCTGTGCTCGGAGTCTTCCTGTCTTTAAATGAATGGACTCACATAGAACCATAGAGTCAGAAACACCTCCTGGTGCACAGTTGATTGCAGTTAAAGAGGAAGCTCCTGTTTGGAAACAGATGATGAAATGAGAAGTTGGGCTGTGAGGTTTGGTAATATCCCTTCCCTGTATTTGCCAAGAAGCCGCATCTTCCAAATAGCAGATTACCAGTCCCCATTTTTGAAGACTTCCACATTGAGCAAATACTGTTATTTTACTTTCAGATAAGTTGGTGCTAGTTTTAATTGTGTGCAAGTCCCTGACTCTGATTCTATTTTTAAAAGGGCTTTCTTGCTATTCAAGCAGGCTTGATCCCCAGAGTACATTAAAGAGGGATGAGGATTCATTTACATCAGCTTTCAGCAGCTCAGCTAGGTTGTTCAGGCACTGGCAAGTCAGCCAAGCTGAAGGGAGCCCAGAACTAAAAGTCATCCTGGTGGCTTCAAGCTGCAGTGCATTGCCTCAAAGTCTCTGTGCCTTAGAAAATCTTCCATTAGCCAGATAGACTAGTTTTGGATTAGAATCAAGTGCAAATAATCCAGTAGAGATAGTTCTTCAGAAAAAATAACTTTCATCATTTGAATTCAAAAGGTAGTTGCCAGGTAATGGCAAGTGTGGTTTTATTGTGATTTCATCCCTTCAAAAAATTTCACATCGTTTTTCTTTCTGCTGCTAGCCTGTGGAAAAATCAGCAGCTGAGCGTGAACGGGAAGCAGAAAGGGAACGAGACCGTCATTCTCCTTTTAGCCAGCGGCATCTCCATACGCACCATCACACACATGTTGGAATGGGTTACCCCCTTATACCTGGACAATATGACCCATTTCAAGGTGAGCAGAAGATTTCCAATGGTGGGATTAGCTTGCCTCATGGAGTTGTTACCTTGACATTGGAAATCATGCCTACATGAAGCATTTTGAATAGAGATCCCCTTGTTAAATCAGAAGTGCTTTACATTTAGGAAGAAAGCTTGAAAATTCACAGCATGGACTAAGCGCAAATGTATAGCTTCGTACCTGAGAAATACCAAGTTTTGTTTCCAAAACTGGGTGTTGGAGTTTAAAGTACATTAAAGATGTACCGGTAGGCTACCATTCACATGAACGTTTTGATTCGTACTGCAAACTGACATTAACTGGCTGAAAGGCAGTAAAAAAACCAAACCAAACAACCTCCTTTTTGTATAATTAGGGTTGTGTAAGCAATGGAAGAAGTGTAGCAAAGACAAAAGCTTTTTATACTGAACATATTTTATGTACAAGGCATTACAGTCACAAGGGTTTGAGCTTGTTATAATTTGACCATCTGAAAGAGGACTCTTTGTATTTTGGCAAATGCAGCGCACAAAGTTGCAGCCAGTGAAAAAGCAGCACAGTAAGATACGATTCATTCTCCCTAGGTTTTATACCAGTCTTTGACTGTTTTTCTGTAGCCCTGGACTCTAGCTGAATTAAAAGGAGATTTCCTCCCATGCAGCAAAATACATGCTATCACAATTGGTGGCTAAATGACATTAATTCATTACGTTCACTTGGTGCCTCAGCAGTTATTTTTCCTGTGTAAAAGTCTTGACATTTCTCAGTTTGATTCAGTGATTCCATATGCCTTTTGGGATGCATTATGCTTGTTCAGTAGGAAAACTGTAAAATCATAAGTTATTATGAAAGCGTTGTATTCTGAGCAGCTGGTATGCCGTTTCTGTAATTCACTGTGACTTTTGATTCTTGTTGTTTCCTGGTGCCTATTATTTCTACTGAGCTTCCTATTCAGGAACTCATACAAACCACTTGGCATCATGCAGTGCACTTCTTGGAAAGAAATACAATAAGTAGGAATGTTGTATTTTCTTGTAAAATATCTATCAAGGACAATTCAGTTTACTATATGAAGTGGGCAGACTGTCTTAACACTGTGGCCTGAAGTATTTGCCATTTATATAGTGTTAAAACCCCACCATTTTCTGATGGTGGGGTTTTCTGTCTGTTTGCCTTAGAGTTACTTCCTAACATTTCTCTGAGCGCAAAAATCCATTAAAACCAGAAGTATATCAACATTCCTTCCTTTCTTCTTTCCCTCAGGATTGACCTCTGCTGCCCTTGTTGCCACTCAGCAGGTGGCTGCGCAGGCATCTGCATCTGGTATGTTTCCTGCACAAAGAAGGTAAATAGCCAGTAAATATTAAATTATATATCTTAACATAGAGAGGAGAAAGCAAATCATAGATTTTATAGCCTGATGGTCTGCAGTTCCTTGTATGACTCAATCTTTAAGTACTTAAGGGACTTTGGGTTAATTGCAGTTTTATTCTCTTTAAGGTGACATTTTGTCCTTAGTTGTGTCCTTTAACTGTAACATAGATCATTAAGAAGTAGTCTGTCTTCTGAGATTTTCCATAGACTATGTTTTTAAGATAAAACAAGTGATTATGAAACATAATGTAAGATCCAAATTATGTATGAAATGGGTTTAAAGTTCATGTTCAGTTAGATCCAAGTACTTCCAGAAAAACATAAAGACTTTGTCTACTCTGCAAGTCTGCCTGGTTTGCTGATTTTGCTTTCAGAGAGGTTTGCTTGGGAGTCCATTAGAGGTGACATCGTATTTAAGTTAACATACCCATTCCGTGCATTGGTTATTTACTAGGTTTTCAGTAGAATTTACCCTTCAACTATCATCCTTGCTTTTCAAGAGGAAAGAGACTCTTCTGTATTATAATGATCCCATCTCAAGTGAAAAACCAAAAGCATCCTTAACATTAGTGTTCCTTCATTGCTGCCATGTCAAGTTTCAGAGTTTAATGTATTAAATAGTAGTGTAACATT
The DNA here is from genome assembly GCF_964199755.1 of Larus michahellis. NCBI lineage: Eukaryota > Metazoa > Chordata > Aves > Charadriiformes > Laridae > Larus > Larus michahellis. Next base: position 66,611,907 of record NC_133930.1, read on the forward strand.
CCATGGTTATGGGTGTCTTTCTGAAAGCTGACTCTGAAAACAAGTGACCATGTAAGGCTCTTAGCTATAATTATTCGAATGAGAAAGTTCTGCAACCCTGAAAAAGCTGATGGATGTGAGGGTGTCAGAACCCAGAAGATAAATGCCGGCACAGGTTACTTGTTAGTGTGTTGTTCCTGGCAAGGGAGGGACGCGGACATGGCTTGCTGTCTTTCCTTCTTGGGGTTGAGAGTACTGTGCAGATTGTATTTCATGGTATATCTGAGGTGCAGAAAAAAACAATGAGAAAAGGATACTGCATGCTAAAACATTCTTATTTCTTTTTGCAGAGAATGATGAGTTTGGAGATGTACGTTGTCATGTGACTGGATCACATGAGGAAGCGCTTTATTACAGACATCAGTTCCATGGTGTTAATTTGAAATGCCTTAATGGCAGGCAAAAACCAGTCATTTCATTTTTGTAAATTGCAGATTTTATCACAGAGTAACAAATGTTGCTGTAATTAGACTTCTGTTTTTATATATATATATATGCGTATATATATATATACATATATATATAAAAATATATATATATTCTTTACTTTTTTTGTATCAGTACCAAGGCTCGCACACAGGGTCTGCTGCTAAGTTGCGAACCACACAGTAAAGGAGATATGTATTTGTCATGTTTAGAAAGCGTTAACCGCAAAAGGCTGTTTGTTTCTTTTCTTTTCTTTTTTTTCTCTTTTTTTTCTTTCTTTCCAGTTGTAAATAAATATTGTTATGTATCAGTGTGCCTGAACCTTGCATACCCTTCTGATATTTCCCACAAGCTCTCAGAGAGGCTAACTGTGATGACACTTTGGTACAATGTAGACGTCTATTTGGTGGCTCCTATTAAGATGCATCAGTGTAAAATGTTACTGTATTCACTGTTTCATTGTAATTGTGTATTGTGAAAAATATACCTTTGGAAGGCATGGGGATCCTAGTACCACAAAAACTGTGTTGTATATAATGTATAGATTTTAAATGGAGATAATGAGCATCTGTGAATAATGAAATGTCTTTTTTGATAATCTTGAACGGCAGATAACCTAATAGCCTGCATACCAGAAGACATCTGTGATTGTTCTATTACTTGAATAGTCCTGCAGTCTTTTTTTTAATGTTTACAATTACTGAGTTTTAGAAGAGGGACTTTAATGCCATTGCCTGGTTACTTGTTTTATGCTGTAATCTCGTTTATTTTATGTAAAATGTATATCGAATGCTTTCATTTTTTATACCTGCCTTAAATAATTTGGCAATCAGAATAAAGAAAATAAGTTGTTTTTGTACTTTCTCGGTGTCTATGGGCCGCTTTGAAAGATGTGTCATAGTTGTAGACAGCGGAGGCTGCAGCTACCACACACAGCTACTAGTCTGTGTGCCCAGAGGTTCTCCCTGTGGCTCAGTTCCTGGTGTGCACCTGCAGCCCTCCCATGCCTCCCCGCTGGGCCTGTGGTGTTGTCCTCTCCCAGCGGGCGAGGTCCACTCCAGAGGTCCAAGCCAGATTGCAGTGGACCTCTTTCAGTTGACACTGATAAGCTCAAAAAAGGCCCATAGTAACACCTTGGATGGTATTAGTGGAACTTAATTCTCTGATACCTGTTGTAGAGCAGCTCTGTGTGCTATAAATTATATAGGCAAATTTTTTCTATTATATCTGAATGCACCCCTCTCCCCCATGAATAGAGGCCTAAAAACAGAGGATGTGTCGATTAAAAAAAAAAAAAGTTCCTTGCTGTGCTTAATCTGCGTTACCACAAAATAAATACTTTATGTGGCTGTACCGCCTGTTTTGTTACAGTGCGGTTAACACAGTACACAGTAATATGAAGTCACTAATCATGACATGAAAAAAAATCAGATTTACTGGTCAGATTTTTGAGGCTTTAACTTTTGTCTTTTCCTGCATATCCCAGTTATATTGCTTGTCAAAACTGTTTTTTAAAGTTTCACTGTTTTTTTTTGGTTTTGTGTTTGTTTTTTTTTTGACAGGGTGAATTACTGCAAGTTAAAGCTTGTTCTTGAAGTCGGTTCCATTTCTTCTACCTTGTGAATACTTAATACAGAAGGATGAATTAAAGATTCCCAACAGACAAGCACACTTGGACTTTTTATATTGCTATGATGAATCTGCCATTAATATTGCTATAATTGTTTTATTTTTATAGGCATAAAATCAGTTCCCTTAGTGACTAGTTATAAGGCTTATTGATTTTTACTACACATCATTCATCTGTGGCTTACTCTTATTGTCTTGTTCTGAACACATTCAGAAGTCTCACAGTGGTGACATACTACAAATTAGCCTCATAAAAAATGGGAAGGAAGGGGTGTTTTCTTTGGAAAGGGGATATTGTGAATGCAGGGCTCTTGAAATAATAAATGCCTTATTACTTCTCTAGTAAAGGCTCAGGTGGCTTTTGTATTGAAATGTACCATTGATTTTTTTTTTCCCAGCCTAGGCCATTAATGCTTCTGCAGCAAAACATGTTTTATAACTTCACACGATTGGTGATCTTGATTTGGTGTGGTTTAAGATTGAGTGTCATGGGTAACTGGAATGAATTACTCTGATTGATACAGGGTAAGCAACAGTTAAAATTATAATTAATGTTATATCCTTGAAGTCTGTAAGAGGGGCTAACATCCATTGCCATTTATTGTCTTCCACCACTTAAGGTTATTGTCTTCCCTCTATCTGCATAGCTTTGCTTTTGGTTTAACACTTGCCATGCTGATATCCTTAAAGGCTGTGCAACAGCGAGCATGACTCCCTGGTTCCACACTCCCTAAAACCAAAGGGTATCCACTCACACGTCTGAGCACTGACGTGCAGCTGCTGTGGTCGTTTCACCACAGTGTGAGCATCCAAAGGGTGAGCAAACTGAAGCAGGAATATAAGGAAGAAAATTTACAAACTAATAGCTGCAAGAATTCATCATTGGAAAGGGGCAGCTAAAGCAGCATGGTGCAGATACATTTGCACTCTCTTTTCCATGGGAAGGGCATGTACTTTTTGTTACTTCCAGCTGACAGCTCTACCACTTTGCTCTTCAAGCAGCAGCAATCAGTGACCTGCTCCTATCTTTCATCCCGATATTGGTGGATGTCTTGCAAAGGTGAAGCACGGCTTCTGCATTGCACTTATTTCTTTGAGTTTCTAGCCTGTACATGGAATGGAGCTAGAGAAATGAAAGGTCTGTCAGTGGGAGCCCATCACACACACCCAAAAAACCCAGATAGGGAGCTACTGCCTGTGGTGCTTGCACTGGGAAAAAATGGATGTGAACAGAGAAGGGGTTGGATTTTTTTTTTTTTGAGCAATCATAGGATGGTTCAGGTTGGAAGGGACCTTAAAGATCATGTAGTTCCAACCCCCCTGCCCTGGGCAGGGACACCTCCCACTAGACCAGGCTGCTCAAAGCCCCATCCAGCCTGGCCTTGAACAGCTCCAGGGATGGGGCATCCACAGCTTCTCTGGGCAGCCTGTTCCTGTGCCTCAACACACTCACAGTAAAGAATTTCTTCCTAATATCCAATCTAAATCTACCCTCCTTCAGTTTGAAACTGTTACCCCTCGTCCTATCATTACACTCCCTGATAAAGAGTCCCTCCCCATCTTTCCTGTAGGCCCCCTTTAGGTACTGGAAGGCTGCTATAAGGTCTCCCCGGAGCCTTCTCTTCTCCAGGCTGAACAACCCCAGCTCTCCCACGCTGTCCTCATAGCAGAGGTGCTCCAGCCCTCTCATCATCTTCATGGCCCTCCACTGGACCCTTTCCAACAGGTCCACGTCCTTCTTGTGCTGAGGATTCGAGAGCTGTGTGCAGTACTCCAGGTGGGGTCTCACCAGAGCAGAGTAGAGGGGCAGAATCACCTCCCTCGACCTGCTGGCCACACTTCTTTTGATGCAGCCCAGGATGCGGTTGGCTTTCTGGGCTGCAGGCGTGCATGGCCAGCTCATGCTGAGCTTCTCGTCCACCAACACCACAAGTCCGTCTCCTCAGGGCTGCTCTCAATCCGTTCTCTGCCCAACATGTATTTGTGCCTGGATTGCCATGACCCAGGTGCAGGACCTTGCACTTGGCCTGGTTGAACTTCACCATGTAACTCTATCAGACAGGGGCCTGAGTGAGCTGGCTGGCTACCAGGGCTAGACTAGAGCTGGTGAAAATGGGAGCTAGGAGTAACATTTCTGCAGTTTTGTAGCTTTAGATTCCCTGGTGGCCTTAGGGAACACCTGAGAACTCACAGACCTAATTATGTGTTATGCCCCTCCCCCCATCCCCCCTTGCTTCTGGAAGGTGCATTGGTTGGGCTTAGCCATTGGGTCATTAGTCCCACTTGTCACTCTGACAAGTGCTGGCAGGACAAGTGCCCCCAAAGCACATGAAGTTAGAGAACCCCTGAATCCGTCCTAAAACACACCAGGGATTGTTGGTAGCACAAAAACTGGCATAAGCAAAGAACACCACAGTGCCCTTCTGCAGCTCTCCACCCTGTCTCTTCTGAGGGAAGCAGTGAAAGTCAAGCAGGGAATCTAGCTCGTTTTTCCTTCTGGCGTCACAGTCTTGTCACTGGCTTTATCACAACTGGCATATGTACTGTCCTCATCTTTCTGCCTCAGAATCTCACTCTAATGTTTGCTTGCCACACTCTCTCACTCCTCCTTTCTTCTCTCCCCTCTTAGCACCACTTGCCCATTCAATAAGCCTTCTTCTATCCATTGGATATCATCAAAACTCGCTCTATTTGCACAGATAGAAACTTTCTGCATACATTTGTGATCACAGCCCTTGATTAGTTCTCTCTCTCTTTTCTTTTATCACACTCCCTCCTTTGACTTGTGGTTGTTTGGGTTTTTTTTTTCTGTATCTTATGCTGTATCCTGCCTCTCTTCAGCCTAAAGTGTTTGGGACAGACAACATGTCTCACTTCATATGGCGTAGTTCATATTTATAGTTCCTTCTGAATAATAGCTATAGCATCTCATGGGTGATAGCACAAGATGCCGTGAGTGGCTAGAGCAGACCATTATTAACAATGAGCTGAAGATAACTGGCAACACCCATGACAGTTTTAAAAGGTGTTTTGAAGCAATCTAATGCCTCAAAAATTGGGGATGGTACCAAGCCCTGAAGCTGTATCTCCTTGTATCGGAGGGAACTGGAGACATGCAATCATTACTTAATGAACCAGCTTTGTTCTGCTTTAGAGAGCAAAGCTCTGTTTTCTTCATTTGTTTCAGTTTTGGCCCTTTGCTTAGCTTTCTGCACTAAACACTCTATAGCTTTACTGTGAACTATGGTTCTCCTTAATGAAGTTTTTTTTTTTTTTCTTAGGTCAGTATTTCCTAAGTTCTCATAGCTTCAGCCTTTTCTGTAAGATTTTTTTGAGGGAATCTTACTTTTACCAAGAAGTGCAAGAGGTTTTCATTCAGGAGAGGAGACATCAGCTGAAGTTATACATGTTGTGGTGGTGGGAAGGTAGACACCATTAAAATCCTCACACTGTCTGTTAGTAATTTTTGTGCAGCTTATGCTAAATAGTGCTTCCAGCCACAGTAGCAACTCTGAAACTTCTTGTCTGGACTGATAAATTAGCAAACTTAAGGATTTAGCAAAGGTAATTATTACTTGCAGCCTGACTATATTTATCATGCAAAAACCTTCTCATTCTCTGCCATAATATTACAGAGAAGTGCTCTAGGGACTTTGAAAGTAGATTCTGTTACAGACAAATGAACTCCTGCAGACGAAGCTGGCACCTGTAGTTCGGTTCCAGTAGCCTCATAGATGTTTCAGCAGCATTCTGCAGTCATTTGGGATGGTATAACGGTGTATGTTAACTACATGATTTCCATCATTTGAGTTTGCTGATGGTAGAATAGTGCTTACTTACTGCTTTGAGCATAACGCTACGGGATTTCTTTACGAGACTGAACAGTGCAGCAGTGCCTGCTAAAAACAGAGCTAAATGAGGAAGCCTCTGTCAAAGCCTATTTAAACCCTTAATACAGGAGACTAATTTTACAGCTTACATCTTGACAGGTGGAGCAAATGACTGCAGTTCTCCTAATTGTTTTCAGGGCCCTGAGGGCACCACCAAGCCTTGCTGGCCCTGCCCAGCCTCCCATGGAGCCTTCCCCTGGCCCTGCTGCGGGGCTCAGCCCTGGGCTGTCCATCCCTGCCCCAGGGCCGCCTGATGCCCTGGGCTGGGGCTGTACTGCTGCTGGTACCCACATACCCCAGCTCCCTGGCTGGGGTCGGTGGGACGGGACCCGCCAGCCCCCAGGAGCCCCCAGCCCTGGCTGTGCTCTCACAGTTGCGAACAAGGATGTGCACTGGCTGCCCTTACAGGACTTGGGTTTAGGCTGTTTCTAATAGGATGGTATGCAGGGAATGGGCTTCAGTAAGACCCTTACTAATACTTTTGTAATTAGACAAATGAAAGGTGAAAGAGGAATTTTTGTCTTTATATGTTTCAAATCAAACTCTTACAGAATAGTGGAAATGAGGCATGGAATAAAAAGCTCTGGGGTTTTCTGATTGAAGAACCTCCTGTATAGTTAACAGGCTGCCATGAAAAAAAATCTTTTTTTCCTTAATTTTTTCCCTTTTCCTCAATAGTATAAACTTGTGTTTGAAAGTCCCAAGTGACACTAGAAATACCTTGAGGGGAGAGGGGAATTTTTTCCTCTCCTCATCCAACGCGGGTAACTGAAAGGGACAAGATTTGCAATTAGCTTTAAAAGGAGCTGGCCCTTAATACATGTGCTCAAAGTAGGCACCCTTATTACACAGAGCAGGTTTCTCCTCCATAAGCTTCCTACGCAGCAGTGGTCTGCTTTGCCGGCTGCTTCAGAAATGTGACTCTGCCTCCTTCCTTTGGGGCTCCCCAGAAGAGAGTGGGAGGAACCAGATGAAGGGTGAGACAGACCGCGGGGATGGTTTCAGTTTCTGCTTTTCCATTGCATACACATGCCAGAGCAAGGCTTTTGTAATCTCCTTTATCCGCATCTTTCCCCAGCTCTGTCACTAGGTCCGTTTAAGTGTTCGCAGTGAAGAGCCTCATCAAGCCACTGATTTTTAAGCAGAGCTCCAGACAGAAAAGGTCATTAAAATGTCAATGACACAATATGTCTCCCCATGTCGTACATTGGAACATAACAATTTAATACCAAGCTTTGCTGCAAGTATCTGCTGTGCTAATTCTTCCTACTTGGAAAGAAACTGGCTTCCTTTAATAGAGAATTTGCCAAATCCTCAGTAAATGGCTTGTGGCTTTGTTGAAACCAGCTGACCACTTTCCCTTTTAGCTGCCAAAAGTCTGTCCCCGTTTTTGGAGTTACTTCCCTGAAGAACCAAGGTGCAGAAGAAACTACTACAGAAAGAAAACACTAAAAATAGCAAGACAGAGGCCACTGTTTTTTATGCTAGGGCACCTCTCGTTAGGCTTAAGGTGGGTTCTGCTTCTGCAACTCAGGTAAGGTCTGGGTCCCTTGAGGCGGAGCAGTAATTGCTATTCAGTATAGCTCTTTACTTCTTCCTTGAGTACATGCACACATAGGTCTCTCTCAGATGCTTATGTACTCATTTTCTCCTTTGTTAGAGGATCACACATAAATCCTGTATGCACGATTTGATATTAATTTGCTTAGGGGTTTCTTTTGTAGCCCACTGGCAATAAAATGGCTCCCTAGGGTACTAATGACTGCTGAGCTTTGGCGTTTCATTTCTGAACCTGACACTAGGTCACAAGCTTTTAAAACCTGTCCCACCTGTAGAAGGGTTAATTCTTCTAAGTTGCGGATACAGTAAAATTCTATTTTATTAAAGAAGAGCAGTGTGTGTATGTCAGTGTATGGGCCTGACAAATCATTCAAGTTGTATACAGAAAGGTGAGGGAGTGATTATAGCTGGCTCTGATGGGTAGGGAGGACAGGAGACTTTGACATGAAAGTGACCTGGCTGAATTCTGAGTCTTCTCTCAAGACTCCAGTGCCGAGCTCTGTGCTGAAATACAGGGATTTGGAGAGCCATGGGTTCAGCAAGGTCACCCCAGCAGCACAAGCAACAGTGGCATCGCTTAAGTCACTGAGCAAGCGCAGGTGAGTCCCCGAACACTGGAACTGGGGCCTGCAGTGGCTCCTGGTAAAGAAAGCTCTGGCACAGGAGAGATGGACCTTGTTTATGCAGCTAACATGGAGCAAATGCCCTTGGAGCAGACCTGACTGTCCTGAAGCACTTGGGTGCTGCTGCAGGCTCGCATGCTGCTGGCTTACGAGCTGCCATCTCAGTGTGCTCCACTTTCTTCAGTGGCACAGGTCTGCAGCATCAAGAAACAGGCTGTTCATGATCCAAAGAGCAGTGAGAGTTATCTTATTATGTCTGAGCAACTTACAGAAGGTGAGACAGGATAAAGCACGAGGCAGCCTTAAAACTCAAGCATGGCCTCGACTACTTCGTCTTTAGAAGGCACTGCACCTCTCCCATTGCTCACATCCAACTCCCCTACCCTAAAGGAACATGATTTCATGTGCTTCCAAATGTTGTACACCAAGAACCAGTGTTTTCTCTCTGCCTTGTGAAGACAGGAGTAGAGGAAGATAATGTTATTGCAGAGTAGAAAATTATCAGCCAGGAGACCATACGTGGCAAACCATAAGTGCGTGTCTCCATTTACGCTTCCTCTCATGGCAGAAAGTTGAAACCTTTGGTTCTGTCCTATTTCATTGTTTGTTGTAACTAAATAGATCGATTCTTACATTCTTTTGGGGCCCGTTAAATAGTGGTATTAGATTACTAACCACCAGTGCAAAGCACCCGTATCTCCTCATTAACTGGCTGATACATGTTTAAGAAGCCATCTTGAATATCTTTCGCTGCAAGAAGGATATTTCCATCATGGGACATGATAGTTTTGTCCTTACTAGATGCTTTTGTTTTGGCTGCTGTATTTCTAGACATATTGCCACTTTAGCATGCCACTTAGATGAGGTATCAGATGAATCTTCAGATGCAGTATTTAATATGTTCATAAGTTCAAAATTGGTACTAGGCTTTCATAGTAAATTCCACACATATTTAGCAATGTTTTGGTGGTTTGTTGTGGTTTTTTTTGTGGTTTTTTTTGGTTTTGTTTTGTTTTTAATCTTGTTCATTTGAAAGGGGAAAATAAGCTTCCAGGAATTCACTTTGACAGGTTTTCTTTTTTTCCTAGTTCTTTAAGAGGACAAAATTCATTCACAGATCATTCAGATTCTTGGCAGCACCTGGTAGCAGATCCAAAGGAAAACAAATTTCAATATAAGTCACGGATTTCATGGAGGCAACATTTATCAGTAACACAATTACACCTATAACCCACACTAAAGCTCGTTTGACTAGTGTACAGTGATCAGTACGATGAGAACTGAAAACCTCTCTATATGAAATCTGTAAAACAAACACGCGACCCTGGTTTCAGGAGAAGGCTTTATCAGGGTAGCTAATGGCAGTGAGGGATGCAGGTCACTTCCCCATCTCCCTTTCACACCCCGACACCCTTTTTTAGTTTATGCTTTGCCTGCTTCTTGTATTTACTATCCATTAGTCCCTAGTGATAGCATCGAGGTCAGATGCCCTACTTGAATCAACAGTTGAATTACCCCTATCTTCTGACACCATCAAAAGCAAATTGCTAGCTAATCGCCAAGGAAAAGAGACTTGAAGAACAGCAAATAGTTCTGTGACCACTGCAGCTAATAAATACCAGTTTTCAATGGCTTTCTTGCCTGTTTTAGACTCTCAGATATTCAATAAAGTGTGAACTTCTTAAATTTTCCTAAATGAGGCCACTAACAAGCTGTCTCTCCTTTGCCTGCTCACCAATATTTGTGAAATTTATAGAGCGTCTTTCAAGTATCTAGTTTAATTGCAACTGGTCAACGAGCTCAAATGTTATGTGCAAGGGAAAGGTTACGCACACGGTGTGATTGCAGGAGCTGTAAATGAGAACTATGCAAGGGTCTCTATTGCATGGCCTTGCTGTGTGTGTATCCTCACCAGTCAAAAACCTTGAAGGTGTCAGTGGGCATAACAGCATCTTTTCCCCTCACAAAGACGGGCTGTGCCTGAACAGACTCTCTCTGTGAAATTACTCCAGTCTCTTGCACCACAAGTAAGACGCAGAACATCGCCAGCATCATAGCTGTTGTAAAGAAAAGTAACTGGTTTATAATTGATTCCTTTTTAGGGTAAAGCTATGAACAAAGGAAACTGAAATAGGTCTAGGTCATGGCTCTTGACTCCTACATCCATCAATAATCACAAGAATGTATAACTTGGAAGCAGTCCATTATATTTATGTATTTAGCTGTAGGCTTTATGGGTCCCTATTACACACACATGGGCAAAAAGGAGCCTGGATTTAAGAAAAGCTACGGCCATATTCTTTTTTTTGTGTTCTCGGGTGCCAACAAACAACAATGAATTTTTCTACGGTTTAATAATAAGCTAGTTAAGATACAAAAAAGAACAAAGAGTTATTTTTGAAAGCTCTGGGTAGTAACAACATAATGGTTTCATTATCTAAAGTTCAGTCACAACAAGGACAAAAAAAAAATCCCTCTTGTGTATGCTGAAGAGCCTTTCAGTTTTGAAAAAAAATCAATACCATATTCACACTAATGTTTGCTTGCATAAAATATTGACTGTAGTCACACTGGTGGTTTTACATAAAGACTTAAAAGCAATCTTGATCGTCTGAAAGGTTCTAATTGTTTTTCCCCTTTCCTGAAAGAGTAATGAAAGGACAACTAAAAAGCAGAACTATATAGTTATTTTATAACTGGCACTAACAAATTTCACCAATTACGGAGTCCATTCTGTAAGCAATGAATGTGTGGCTCCCAATTAATCTAGTGTACCTCCAGGCAAGGTCTAAATCAGCTGGATACAGCTAAAGCAATTTGCACACAGCTAAAAGCAAATTGGAAAATAAGTGTTCCACGCTACTGCCTATCTTTCCAAGCCAAATACACAATCAGTATTCTGGCAGCAGCACTCTGTCATGTTATTTGCAGCTATCAATTTTAATTATAACAATTATTGATTAGTTGGGAAAGTGAATAATCTAATGTTCAAATGAGGTTGGCGCGGCTGTTTGGGATCTTTTTTCCCTGTCATGCACATGTACATTTAGCGTTAGGAATTATCCAGCAAAGAACGTACCTGCACCACAGTGCTGAGCTCAGATAACTATCATTGAAGTTGGCAGCGGTGATTTTTTGTTTGTTTGTTTGTTTACCACAAACATCCAGTTTTAGGGTTCACCAGTCTGCTGTACAGAAAGGTTGATATGATTTGCATTAGGGCGTGAGATGACTCAGTTCAGGAGCATAGGCCAATACTTTCAAACCTGGGCACCCAAAGTCAGGCTCCTATTTTCTTAACCACCCAAATGAATGAGCTGTTCTCTATGGGGAGAGTGCTCCTGTTGCCCATCGACACCAGCTATTTTGCTAACCTATTTACTTTTAGACACGAGCTGTTTCTTCTTGTAGAACAATGCTTCTCTTGGAACAGAGAAAAAGGAAATATCCAATCCTAGCTGCACTAACAAGAGTTTTATGTGTTTCAGCTAAATAAATAGCTGGGGGAAGAGTACATCCTGATTTGAGCAGGGTTACAGCCACAAAGGCTGAACACGAACTTTCTGAATCCGAGCTTTTGGTACAGGCTCATCTCCACTGCTAATGAAATGCCCTTTGTAGTGTTGCTGAAGAGATGCTGTTTCCATTTGAAGTGATCCAGTAAACATTTAGCTAATAACTACTGTACCCCAAAGAAGCCCTTCAAGTTCCCTGCAGACTACCTCTGCTGAGACCGGGAGAGCAACAGGAGAGTTTCCTCTGCATCTCCTGCTCCTCTTGAGCTGTAACCTCAGGAGGCAGGGGGGAAGGGCTGTGGCAATTTTAATTCTAGGGCTTTAGGATGCCGTTGCCAAGTGTGCCCTGCTTGCCCCATGGCTGAATGTGCCTTCCATAGTGCTGGGGACAGGCACTGTGGCATGGCACAGAGCTGCCCCATGTCTGCCCTGGGCTCTGCTGACCCCAAACAGGGAGACTGGGGGCACAGCCCCAGTGCCTAGCTGGCTACTTCTCACATGGGCATGGCATTTTTTTTAAAAAAAAGGTAAGTTGGGCATCTGCGGGTCGTAGCATCCTAAAGCTGTGAGCTACCACTGAGGTCAGATGAGCAGGATCAGACCCAGGATCACATTACCCATTTACCCACTTTTGAGTTTAAAGCATGTACTAAGTACAGAGTACTTACACGTACTAAGAATAGAGCACTTAGTACTTACACCTACTGAGTACAGAGGACAAAAAATTTTTTTTGTGCACTTTCACAAATAATGGCCACTGGATAACTGGCATAGTAGGTGGTGCATTGCATCGCTGCTGGGAAACTGTGGATGGATGTGAAACTGGGAAGGTCAGCTGCTGCAATTAGTTATCAAGAGAGAATAATTTCAAAGACCTGCACAAGGATTTAGCTATGCAACTCCCACTGTCTTGGCAGAGACGGGGACAGCTAATCATCTGCTTTGAAAATGTGAGCGAATGCATCCTTGAATTGGACAAGAAGATCTCTCCGCCTAATCAGGAGCCAAAAAAATGTGCTTACAGTGCCTCATACTGCAATGGAAAAAACAAAGGAAAAAAATAGCAAAGACATGGGAACGAATCCTGAATATGCCAAACATGGGAATGCCTGTGTCTGATAACAAAACTGCTCTCTGAGAGAAAAAAGGAGTGGAACGCTTAGATAAATACGCATACATGTGAGATCATCCAGTGATCAGATATACCTTCAGCACATATGCACACACAGTAAGTATACTATGGTTGTCTGACATGCCTCCAGCTCTATCGTTTGCCTTTCTGAGCAATTTTGTGTGGAGTTTAAATTATTTTACCCTGCCCGCCAAGTCTGCTCAGCTTGATGTGCACAAACACATTTACAGGCAGAGGCCTGTCCCCATCATTTTCCTTCTTCCTTTCTTTCTCCTTTATTGCATTGAGGAAAAAATGCACCCCACATATAGCAATTTTCTCTTTAATAGTATTTCCCACTATAGTATTGTTGTAATAGGGAACTGTGAAAAGTTATAGACTGCAGTCCTTTAATCTGGCATATAACAGTGTGATTCATGTTTTGTTAGGCTATAAATTGATAATCTCACAGCTTCTCTATTATTTGGAACATAATATTAATATTAAAATTGCTGTGCCTGTCCATAACTTTGGGATCAGGAATGTACCTCAAGGGATCCCGCTCCATCTGCTGTAAGTGCTTTTCACTTCAGATTAATATATTTTCATTTGCCCTGTCAGCCTATGCAGACGGAGCAGGCCTCAAACCACACGGGGTCAAGTAGGAGTCCAATTAGGCAAAGTTATTTTTAAGTTCTGGAGGGCACAGGGTCAGCACGCTAGAGGGATTTAAGCACCTAAAGATGTAGATAGGTGTCTTATGTATTTTCAGAAGTGCTATCGCACTGCAATCGAGGGGATTTAGGCATCTGGCAACTATCTCGTGAAACGCATTTGGAGATCCCTGCAAAGAGCCTGAACTCTCTTGGAAATCCAGCTGCTCTTGACAGAGGAAGGTTCAGGCCACATAGCAGAGGCCACCAGTGGTTTCACTTTCCTATTCCCACGATCTCAGGTCTGCTGAAATTTAGCTTCATGGCCAAGATTCATGCGGCAGCCTCCAGACATGCTTACATTGCTCAGGCGGACACACATACATCGACCATCTCGGGAGTTCAAAGCACTGGGGAATCAACCCGGAGGCAGGAAAGCTGATGGCCACGGGTGAGCCAGTGCACTCAGGTGGGGCGTGGGTGTCTACTCACTCAGCACTCTTCTCTGTACTCTGGGTAACGGAAGGTCAAAGAACATAAACCCAACCACTTTACAGCTAGCTCAGTCATCAGTAGTGGCCACAAGCAAATGCCTAGAGAAGAGCAAGACCTGGGAATGTGTCTATACTAACACTCTCCCATCTTCTGACAATTTTCAGCAGGGGGATTTTCTATTGTGGTCTTTCTATACAATAATTTACTTCCACCCCCTGCAAAGTGCTTCTTTGATCTCCTCTCAAAATCAGTATAAACTTCTTCTGTACATAGTGTCCTCCTTTGCCAAGGAGTTTTCCACATGCATTGTCCATTGCATGGACATTGCCGAACCTGTGTGTCCTGCATGCAGAACCTCTTACCTTTTTTTTGGTGGCCCTGGATTCTTGTACTGGAAATAACAGCAAACAATTTCTCCCTAGTCGTCTTCACTCTGTACCTCTCATGATTTTATAGACTTTAACATATTCCACATTAAGTCATCTCTTTCCACACTGAAGATTCCCAGCCTAATATTTTAATATTTTCTATTTTTTTTATTTTTTTCCCTTTTCCTATGTGGAACATATTAATCATTCTTGTCATTCTTCTCTGAACCTTTTCTATTTCTGGTATATCCTTTATAGTTCTGGAGATTCATATCTATCTTTCGACTGTAGAACAGCCCATTTATTCCTACTTTTAACTTCCTGGATTTTAGGCAGTTATTTTTCCTATATATGTTTTTATGCTGGTGAAGATGTTTTTAAAAGCCATGGTGAAAGTCCCTGTCAAAAGCCTTTTGGAAAGCCAAGTAGACAATATCATAGGGGTGATCTGGTTGAGTCATCCTTTTCCATATGCTTGTTGATCCCCTGACTGTCAAGAGATTTGTAAAGCAGGACTTTCCTTGACAGGCAGGGTATACAGAAGCCAAGCCTGGAAGTGCATTTTGTGTTTGTATCCAGCATGAAAGGGAATTAAAGTCACTTAGAGTTTTGAGCACATTTTAATTTAATTCTGTGAATTGTCCTTAGATTTTATACAGACTTGGAAATAGGGCAGATGAGACATAGTCTTTAGGAGACTTTTCAGGAGACAGTGTAGGAAGATGAGAAACGTGTACCCTCAGCCATAGTTTATTAAATCCACCTCCTTGTTTTGCTTTTAGCATCATAGAATAATTTCTGCTGGAAGACACCTGTGGAGGTCCGTAGTCCAACATCTAGCTCTAAGAAGATTTGATTAGATGAGGGGCTGTGTCCACTTGGATTTTAAATATCTTCAAGGATGGAAATCTCACACCTCTCTAGACCTCTGTTCCAGTATTTCACCACCTTCACAGTGAAAATTGCCTTTATTATACCTAGTTGAAATGTCCCATGTTCCAGCTTGTATTTTTTGTCTTTTCTCCTACCCGTCTGGCTTTGGAAAGGGTCTGGCTCCACTTTCTTCACATCCTACCATTAGGTAGCTGTACACAGCAGTCAAATCTCCCTTCACCCTTCCTTTATTAAGGCTGAACAGAACCAATTCTTTTTCGCCAAAAAGAAGTAAGTGACGCATTCATTTGACAGCAGCAGCAGCAGCAGCAGCGTGTTTCAGTTCTTGTTCTTAATAGTGAATGATACAGGGACAGGATACGAATGTTATCCACATGGAGCTGGAAGAAATCCTTAGCAAGCTTTTTAATTAGGTTACTCAAAAATAAGCAGTTAGAGCTAAAGAATTGCACTACAAGTTAGTGACTAATAATTCCTGAAGCATTGGTTGAATGATGTAATATGTACAGTACGTACCAGGGCAGAGACCTGGCAATGCACTACAAAGTTCAGTCCTAATACAATAATGACCCCAGAGGGGGCCATCAAAAGCTAGCAGAAATTAAAGCAATTCATGATCCTCTAGCTTAGACTGAAGTGATTTCAGTACCATGATCCATCAGAGTGGATCTGCAAGGACCAGCTGAGGTTTTAACTGCGGGTTTGCATACTTGAGGTCTTACAGCCTCCAGCAGCTGTGTGTTGCTGCTGGTATTCTTGTGGTTCCCAGCAGAAGGGATGGGGCTTCACATCAGGGAGGCAGAGAGAGCCTTCACCTCGGTGCTGGGTGTTTGTTCCTCTGTCTGACAGCATGTTAGATACTACACCACGCAGTTCTCCTCTGCCTTTTTGCTATTTCACATATATAAGCCTACCAACGAGTAAAGTGGGAAGGTGAGATGAGTCTTTTCAGTCTGCTGGTGGTACGCAGACTCATCTCTCAGTCGCTCCACAGAGCACGCTGAAGCGTGTTTCCCAGAGTTTGAGTATGGTGCAAGGTAGATAAAGGCAAATCAGCTGAAATCAGTCTGGAGATCAGCAGAAAATCTCTCCAGAACAGCTGCTTTCATAAAATTCCTGCTATTTTGATAGGAAATAAAACTGGCAGCTCGCATGAGACTCTGACCACAGCAAATCCAACATTGACTGTCTGCTTAGATTGCGATCCAGATCTGAAATCTAAAACGTTCACAGCCAAGAATTTTAATCCAGGCTGTGTGTCCTCACATCTACAGTCCTGAAATGTATTGCAATTCTCTCCCATTTCCAAAAAGTGTGTTTAGTGAGCGTCAGATGGGGATCAGCGCTGCAGACTGCAAAGCAAGCTCCAGCTCCTGTTGCAGACACATACGTGACAGCAAGGAGGGCCCTGGTGCTAACTCCAGACAACACAGTCTGCCTGAACGTGTATTGGTATCTGTTGCGGGAAAAGTGGGCGACTATTCCTGTGTTTGGCATACAGTTCAGTGGCCTTTACACCTGTAGGTGCTATCATCCTGTTTTGGCTTGTTCACAAATTTATTTTAGCTGCTATGGGAGTTCTGTAAGGCTCTTGTGCAGGCGAGTACACAGAGCTAAGTACCCACAAATCTCCTGTAAAAGTATATTGGTATTAATTGCATGCGTATGTGGGGGAGAAACAGTTCTGCCTAAAGGGACCAACTAGAATCTGATCCATTAAACAATTCCAATGTTGAATATAGTATTTTTTTTCCAAATGGCTTAGACTTTGCATATGCTTTTGTTCATATATATTTCAGAAATAATAACAAGACTCTGCTATAATGCTTTATCTTGGCTTTCTGAGATAACAGTGCTAAAAATGCAAAACAGTATCAAGCAAATCTGGACAATGTGAACAATAAATAGGAAAGAAAAGAGCAGCCGAGTCTGTCCTTGACAATGTTACTGCTGAACGTGACCTAACCTGACTAATGCATCTATTTCACAAGAATTTAAGTCTCTTACAGTGGGTTTGTGATACGATAGAGCAAGAGTAAGACGTCTTTTGAAAAAGAGGAGAAAATTGGATCTGATGCAAAATTTAAAGCTCATTAAAAAGCTTATAGTTAGACCTAATTTCACAGTAAAGTGTATTCCTTTCCCTTTCTTTTTTTCTTGTTACTAAGTGTGACATATTATGTGTAAGTCTACTTTTAAATTTTTCTATGGATAGATATATATGTATATATTAGTATGTATACATGCACATATATATGTAAAACTACGTTACAGATTTCCAAACAGTTAAATGCACGTTATATTTTCAACATTTTGTTAACTTCTCCATAAGTGCTGAAGCCTGATTAAAGGCTATTTTTGAAATAAATCAGTGGAGAATAAGTAGTCTTCTCAGCCTCTGCAGACACTGTGGATGTAGAAGTGGCGAGCTGCTGTTGGCCGCTGGTCCAGAGTGCGCTCTGGCTGACGTCTGTGACAAGTTTCCCTTCTTGCACCAGAAGCAATAAATTGCACCACTCTTATCAGTGCAATGAGATAAATCACCCTCCCTGGCGTGTGGGGCTCTGTGAGCCACTGGGAAGGAGAGCAGAGAGGATGTGTTGGTGGCGAGCTGTGGGGTCACTCTTGGTTGGTTGAAGGACATCTTAGAGGTTTTGGGGTGTGTCTTCTCCTCATTCATAGCTGTTTCTAATTTGTTTTAAAAGACTTTAATACGAGTAAGATAACCACTGCCTTTCAGCACGGGTTCAGCCAATACTCCAGGGAGGTCCTGCCACTTTCCTTCCCCCAGCAGCATCACTCAGTCTGGGGCAATGCCAGCCAAGGGCAGGCTTTGGGACAGCAGGGATGGGATTTTCTTTGTGTGCAGGGCAGCTGCCTTTTGGGCACTTTATCTGCCACCTCCCAGCCATCTGCTCATCAAGGTCCATTGAGTGTATGAATCTGCTAATGCAGCACACAAGTTGAGTATCTAGAAGCTGCCACCACCATCAAGGTTCAAGGGGATGATAAAAATGTTATGGTGGCCAAGTATATTTTGTTGTTCTGACTCTTTTTTTTTTTGCTGCTTCAGCTCCATTCCCCTCTCAGCAGGTGAATTGTGCAGATTTACATTCACCGTGTCAGAGATGCTGACCTCTCTAATTAATTCAAATTCACAGTGATGTCAAGGGTATAGAGGTAATTTGGCCCAGTGGATCAAACACAGAGTGAAAAACATGCTATTCCCACAGAAATTAATGGAATTTGTTTTCACTTGAAGCAGGGCTGACTGTGGTTCAATGACACTGAATTTCACAGATTTGTATTGATTTGCTAATGAGAAATTTACACCACCATTTACATGCCTCTAAATTTGACCCTTTCCCTTCAGCTTGAATTGATGATTACTGTGGGAACAGAAGAAACTGGATTCACTTCTCTGGAGTGAACATAATTCAGTGAGCAAACTATAAAAGAATTTGAGGGCAAAGTAATCCAAGGATTAAAAGAAGCCACCGAACAAACAGCAGCAGAGTGTCAGTCTGGTAGCATATCACTGTGACTAGCGTGTGATCACTACATGTCGGGGAGCTGCCCCCCATTAAAATGTGATGTGTTATTGGTGAGGGCTGGGCACACACGAATCTGATTTTCATAAGCCCCTGGAAGGTGGTCTAAAATCCAGCCTGCTTCCCCTGGCTCCCCTGGGGGTGTAGGCTGAGGAGGGCTTTGCTGCGGGGATGTCTCCAGGAGCAGGGCGACGGGCTCTGGGGACACCAGGCCCTCGCAGGCCGGCTGCGGCGCGGGAAAAGCCCGCCTGAGTCACGTACTTCGGAGCCGAGTCGCAGCGCAGGCACCGGGGGTTCGGAAACGGCTCACAACGCGGCGCTGAACCTTGCTGCACGGCTGACCTGCTTTGACTAAGGGAAAGAAAGCCCACATTAGCATGTGAGCAAAGGAAGTCAAAATGATCTCATTCATAGAGCTTTCTCCCATTTATGTAAGGGGAGTTGGCCCCCACAGAATAGCATGTCTTTCTCTGGGCCACACAGGGCTGTCTGCCTAATTTTCCTCATTCTTAACCTTTGCCTCTCCGTGGGAGTGAAGTGCAAGACAAAGCTGGGACGCTGCATTCTTCCCTTATATCTTAGCTACAATAGGGAGGAGGTGGCAGGGTTAAAAATGTTTGCACACCCACGGGACGGCTTGAATGCAGGGAGCTGTTGTGGCGTCGCTGCTCCTGAGCTGCAGGGACTGCCTGGCTTGAGAACACACATCTCCGCCGGAGTCTGTACGTAGCAGGCGGCCACAGCCGCCTAAGCTTAAGTGCAAGCTATCGAGTTTAAATTAATGATAAAAAATAGGTTCTAAATAATAAAAATCCCCAAAGCAAAACTTTCATCTAATACTACTAATTGCCTTTGAATTAGTTCTTCTCTATAATGCCACGTTAGCACAGCAGCGCATTAATTATTGAGCAATATTTAAATCATTTTGAAGTAAGTAATACATTCATTTACCACCACCTCTTTTAGATGGGAAATATCTTTTATAGTATGTTACATTTTGTTAATCTTTATCATTTAAAGTAACATCTTTTGTTTGTCCTTCCGCCTTACATAGCTGTGAATTTTTTTGAAGACAATGCTGCAGTTGAACTGCAGGTTCAGAAGAAAAGAATTTATCATATTTTTAATCTACTAACTAATCCTTTTTTAAAATTATGCCTCTTAACAAAGTGTATTCCTGTTGTTTTGTTGCTGTGTTGTTGGACAGCTTAGTAAATTACTTTTTAAAGGAATCTACCTGAATCGAATTAATTATTTATGACACTAATAAACTAAGTATTCATAAAACTGTATTGATTGTGCCAACATGGGTCTTGAATCCGCCTCAGTGTTGAATAGCTAATATTCACATTCCTCTGAAAAAGAATGCAGCCTTTCTGTGACTTTATGTGCGATTTTTACAGTGTAAGAGATGAAATTACCTTGCCTAAAAGTAAAGGTAGGAATATACTACAGTAGAAATACATTATTCCTTCACTATTATATTATTCTATAAAAGCGATTTCTTCTCTATATATTCAAAGTAAGGTTTTGTTATTTTGTAAGACCTCTTTTGTGTTGCCCTATAAGAAATGCATTCAGGTATTTATTCCATTGAATATATCAAACAAATATTCATCCTATCTCCTGGATTTTTAGGGTGTTCAGATAAGACATTCAGCTCCTCAACAGAGATATCTTAAGGTGCAAGTCAAAACATCCTGGCATTCATAAATAAACACTCCCACACAGTCTAACATATTCTCAAACAAGTGCCCCAAAGTATATGTGTACGTTCCCACTAGGCTAGTGAAGGCACTGACGTTACAGGCATGCAGGACCTCGCCTCACCACAAACTTTGGATGTACCTCCTTTGTGTCCTTCCTATATATATGGTGTTAAACTGAAAACAGTTACTGGAAGTCACAATTTGACCAAAGCAGATACAGATCTAGGATGTTACAAGCTTTACTACTGTACCTGGTAAAATTCTAATACGGGTCCACTTGTAAGCTATTATATCCAGGCATGTGAAGGACAAGACTGTGACTGGGAAAAGTCAACACAGATTGACCAAGGATAAACAGCGCGTGACTAATCTGGTCACCTTCCATGGTGAAACAGAGAGCTGAATGGTGAATGGAGAGCTGAGGACATCATTTGCCTTGATTTCAGCAGGGTTTTTGACACAGCCTCCCACAACATCCTTGCTGACAAGCCATTAAGATATGGACTGGATACACGGACCACAAGATGTATGGAAAACTGGCTGAACTGACTGGTGGTGGTCAATGGCTCAAAGTCAAACTCTCTGCCACTCACAAGCAGAGATCCTCAGGGTGAATACTGGGACCAGTGGTGCTCAATGTCCTTATAACTGACCCAGGTGGTGGGACTGAATGCACCTACTCCAAGTTTGTGTATGACACCAAAATGGGAGGAGATGTGCACACAAAGGATGGAATAGCCACTCTATAGAGACGTTGACAGGCTGAAAGATTGGGTTGGAAGGAATTGCGTGAGGTTTGACAATGGTAAATGTGAATTCCTGCTGCTGGGATACAGTAATCAAAAGCGAAAGCACAGGCTGGGGTCTGACTGGAAGAGCCCTGGGGTTCCTGGGGGCCACCAAGGTGAGCAAGAGCTAGTGGTGTGCCTTGGCAGCAAGATAGGCCAGTCCTGGGCCACATCAGGCCAAATTTTCTCTTAGCATTGACACTAACCTGATATCTGGATAGTCAGACCATGTACCGTGTCTAAAAGACCCTTGTTTCTTCATTCCCAGATTTCTCCTTTCCATTCTGGTACCTCTGATTTTTCTGTTCCAATTCTGTACTCTTGCAGAGTCCGTCTTGTCTTCTTCTGGATTCCTTACTTCATACTCTTTGCATTGAGTTCTATGAAAACTTCATTTTTTTAACTGAGTGAGATGGTAAGTTCCTGCATAAACTTCTGACATTTAAATCTTCAGGACAATATTCCCTTTGTGACAAAATCCTTTAACTCTATGACATCAGCCTTCACTAATATTTGGATCCATGTTGGAACTCTGCCCTTTTCCCCAAGCTGTAAATTTCTCCAGGTGACTAATAACTGCAGAATGTTCAAGTGTTTGATGGATTATGAAATTGTTTAGCTGACCCCCTTGAAAGGCGGGATTGGAAGGAACATATGGAAGGAAATCTGAACATTGCCTCTCTAATTCACAATCCTAACACTAAGTGGAAGACTCCACACAGCAATGATGTGCTGTTTTGATGGATGACCTCAACAAAGTAGACAGAAGAAATCTTCCAAACCAGACCTCATAATTTTCAAGGATGCAACCTATTTTCCACAACACTGAGATAATATCATGTATAGAAGGCCCAAAGATGGACATATCTTTGTAAGCACAAAGTACAGTACAATCTTAGAAATTTCTAAAATACATCTTTAAGTAAGTTCTAGATTCAAAGATTTTCTAAGGATGCTCACATTCTTCAGCAACAGAAGGGATTTCTGTGTAAGTACTGCTAGAAATCTTTGCAAAGTTTTAAAATCACTGTTTTCAGGTGGAGACAATGGACAACCAGCTGTTCTGCACTTGGCGTTTTAAGGAACCCCCAATAGCAAACTGCAGTTTGGGCTTGATGAGCATAGTATGAGGGGAACTTACCTCTGGAGACAATCAGAACCTGGGTCAGAGGCCCTAGCCAGGTGTTTTTCTGTTTGTTTTTGTTGTTGTTGTTGTTGTTGTTTTTGGTTGTTTGGTTGTTTGGTTGGTTTTTGTTTGGTTTGTTTGCTTGTTTGTTTTTTTTCAGTTAGTCAGTTCAGTTGTTTTTTTCACTTCTTTCTCATGCAGCTACAACTAGTATTTCCCAGATTCTGAGGCACTTTCTAGGTGAATTTGCAGTCTTTTGTTTCCTGTTTCCAAGTACTTGAGACTTTATGCCTGCTAGGATTTTCATGCACACCTTCTGGCTCTTTCTGGATCTGAGCTGCCTATAATCCTCAGCTACTTCTTCTTTCTGAATGCTAGTTTGTGTGTTGGCACTACTCAGCAATGATCAGAAAAGAGTGGCTATACATCAGTGCAGCACTTAAGAGTTACTATTTTGTTCAATCTGAAGTACTGGTCTGAAGAGATCACTGCACCTTTTGGATAGGAGAAACATTTTCCAGGTATGTGACATGCTATTTCCAGTGTCTATGTATTACTGATGAAGTAAAGTCTGTACATTACCGTGCAAGAAAACATGATGGTTTGTCTGCATCTCATTTTGTCAAAACACACTATATTTCAGACTCACTGTCCATGACACTTTCCTCTGTATTGTTTCATCCCACTTGTGCTATAAAACCAAGTGCCTAATTCTTTTTATCCTGAAAGTAAGAGGTGAAAGAGACACTTTGTTAACTGTCTTTGCCAAGAGTAGTTAGACTAAGCTGGTGGAGGTCAGTTGTCAGTCTTTCTCTGAGAACTGGATATGAGCCATTTGACCAGGGTATCAAAGTGGTGAATAACCTGAGACGGGTGAGCAAAGTTTCACCAGAAGATGGACCTACCTGCTTTCCCTCCCCGCTTCACTGATGAACTGGCCTTGGAAAACCAGAGAGTAACAAAAAAGAGGAAAGGAGTATAGCTGCCCCAGTCATAAATTGAACCTGCAGAATCACTGAGGAGAGGAGGATAAACTCTGGTTGGGGGACATACATAGGTATTCTCATTAGAGCATGGATCTGTGTGGTTCCTGTATTGTCCAAGAATAAAGTGTTTTAAAAATTCCACTGAAGACCCTTGTGTGTTCTTTTAAGAATGGTTTCCAAGGAGAAACACTTTTGACCAGATTGCTATGAAAGAGGAGCTCTTGGAAGTCAATCTGAACTAACAAGGAAAGTTTGTGATGGGGAGCTTCTGCAATGACCTGGCCAAGACCCTCATCGCAAGGGAGACTGAGGCTTCCGACAAAGAACACACACCCACAATACACCCAGGTGGCTTGCAGGTAGAAAATAATCAGGATTGTTTGTGTGGGAAATCACAAGATCCAAACCCTGGGTACGCTGATTCCCAAGCATGTGGTAAGACTCAGCCGGTGCTGTAGTATAAATAAAGCAAGAGGTGAAAGAGCAAGATTGGGAGAGCAGCATTTCTGTCAGTGGAAATGTATCCTCTGGAGCAGGACAGGAAGAAGGACCCCATGAGGAATGAGAGGGTAGGAGACACCATATGTAGGATCCACCATATGGATAGGAAAAGATGGAAGATTAGGATGTGGGGAAATCCCATAATGAGAAAGAGATAAAGGAAGGTATTCAATGGCAAGAAAAAGGAGACACTAGTGATAAAGGTTAAAGAAGTATGAATGTGGTAGGGAGGAGCAAGAAAGAAACAGTAGAATGCAATGAAGAGAAGCAGGCAAAAGAAAAGAAAATAAGAGAAAGATATAGGAGAAGGAGAGAGAAAGCGTGTGGGTCAGTAAAGGGTGCTGGGTATAAAAGCAGTAAAGAATGAATGGAAATGCTCCTTTCAGAGAGGAAAAGAACAGTTACAGAAGAGAAAGGCAAGAGAACAACATGCAGAACAGTAAAAAATCTAAGATAAATAATATAAAATTGAATGGAATGAATCGTAACTAATAGAAAAGCAAAGAAGGGGGAAAAGCGTGAAAAGGATAAAAAGATAAGTCAATATTCAGAAAAAAAAGGTGGCTGATTTTAATTGGATTTATTTGTTTGTCTATATTCAATAGTCTTTCTGTGAGAGGCATATCTTCCTAGATTTTAGTATTAAAAGCAGTGTCTACCTATGGACTAACGTTCAACATTTATCACATTTTATAATTATATTGCTCATGGAAAATTTTTTACTAGTGCTACATTAATATAATCTGAGTAGCAGAGGGAATCTGTACGAAAGGACACCCTACAGGAGAACTGACACCCCGCCATTAATTATTCTAATTATTATTTCAGAGTGGAATTGAATTTAATTTAGCCTCTTTTAATTAAGAGGCCAAAAAAGAGCTCATCTCTTTTTGAGTCACACTTTTTTCTTACAAGCCCACTGTTTACAGTCCATCTGCAATCTGAGGGTCGCATGTCCTGCTCTTTCACACACAGCAAAATCAGCAGTTTACGTTTAAGATGTTTTGCTTCTTTTCTGAGTCTCTTGCTAGTGTACTTAGCAGAGAATGATTAAAACCTGTGCTCTGTTAGAACTGTTGCAGTGTTTAAACAAGGAAGTCTGTGTTTGTTTAAGAGAATGGGGAAATGGTTATCTTGACAGATTAGACTGAAAAAACAGGACAGCCGCAGTCTCGCACAGATGTCCAAATTTGCCACTTGGCTGGTTTTTTGAGGTCCTCTAAACAAAACTTGCTTGTGTGTTTGTGCCTTTGCTCTGTTTGACACCTGACTGAGGAATGTGATTAAGCACTACTGCCAGGGATTACATGTCTCTCGTGGGCAAGTGTTCACAGGGCTGAAGTTTCCTCATGTCTATCTAACTGTGTCATAGCTTGCTAAGGGAATACAAGAGAAACATCTCAAAATGGATTAAAGCCTTTGCAAAAAAGTTGGTTTGTAACGAAAAAGCTGTTTTGGACGGAAAACCAGTGAACTTTTTTTAGAGCTGAGTTTTCTAGCGTCTCCGTTCAGCACATGTGACAGCACATGTGGAAGTGAGAGACATGATTTGTTTGTGAAATACTGATGCCATTTGCAAGACACATTACAGCCTCACAGATGTAAAGCACATCTCGATGGAAAGAAATGTTACATCCTTAATCAGCGTGAGATGATAATTTTCTAATACATTTAAGATGCATGCTTCACTTGATAAATCCATACAACTGTCTACTCAAACACTTTATCAACTTACATTGAAGTTATTATCTTGAATTAGCTGTCCTCACACTACTTCCATGATAGCAAAGGTACTTTAAAACTACAGCGATTTTTGTTTCTTTAAAACCTGCTTAGCAGTAAATAAAATTTTGCTCTTTCGATTAACGTTGAGCCTAAAAACAATATCAAGGATTCAAAAGATAAAGGCCATCAATCTACAAGAAGAGGTGACTACACTGTTCAGGCTTGTGTGCACGTAAAGGCTCGTGTTTGCACAGTGCACGTGTGAGAAATTCTTTGCTTGGCGTGGATGTTCTGTGTATTACATACATTCTGGCCATGTACACAAATTTAGTGTATGCTGTAGGGCCCCAGAAATGGGTCAGAAATCTGGGCCAGATCCCAGAAAAACAGCAGCGCATGGTACCTGATTGTGGGGATGTATGAATACTTTTAGAGCAATTGTCTCTGGTCCCAGCCTTCACAAGCACTCTGGGGAATTTCGTCTATATATGTCTGTGTGGTTGCAACTGTTGGTTGTAACTCTTAATGGTGAATATACAGTTAGAATCAGAAGGTGGCTCTTTTTTGGAAAAATGACTGAAAATCTGTTGATCAATCATTTGGACTCCTATTATCACACTGGTATGGGACAGATATTTTATAAAGCACCTGTGGCAGAGGGATTATTGCAGCTTTTGTGTATTTTTTCAGGTTACCCTAGATCTAGTGTTCAAGTATTGCTTTACCAAGATCAAAGATATATACCTACCACAAATATGAGGTACCTGATACATACATAATAAGTGATAAATGTGAAATACACGATAAATAAGAAAATGAGACTACTTTGGGACTCAGGTTGCACACAGCCAAAAGGATCCTGTAAGAAACTGAATTTTATAACTTGTAGAGTTGTTCTATAAGTCTGATGAGAGATTTTAATACCTGCTTAGCTAATAGTTTAACTTACATCGGCATCTGCTGAGTATCATGACACTATTTGAAGCAGTAACAAAATTGAAGCCATAGTCAAGCTCCACCTTGAAACTTAGCAGTTTTTTTAACTTTTTGCTGGGGAGCTGTTTGAACGGTCAGTCTGATGTTAGGAGATGTGTAAGAAGGCCAACGACCTTATGGGAGAAAGGGTTTATGCCAGGAGACTTGAATTTGGTTGCTGATAGGCTTTTATCTATTTCTTTTATCATCAGTTGCCGATTTTTGTTGTCTTCCCAAGCCTTGGACTTGAAAGTTATGATGTTTCAGAAATCATAAGCAAAGCTTCCTGTTAGAGCAGAGATGAATTAATGGCTTATAGTTGAAATTGTTGGCTTGAAACGGCTGACTGCCACGAGGTGCTTAAAAAACCTCTGAGTTTTTAGAATGTGTCTGTGCAAGTGTGCAAAAAGTGATTCTTTGTCCAAGCAGTTGGACCAGCCGGATTTGTTTTGTGTGTCACGGTGCAGAAATTGTTCCACCAGCTTTGCAAGGGGGAGAAAAACAGGAATGCAAGGACAGCACAGCTTGTTAGCTGAGTCTAGGAGTCTAACTTATCTTCAAATTCACAGAATAATACTACAACAAATGATAAAACAAACTATTTGTAATCACCCAGAACAAGGAGTTGAGTAACTGTCAACAAAACAAGAAGAAATCAAGACATAACAACTGGAAATCAAGACAAAACAACCCTTCTCTGAGAGGACACTGGGAGGGTAACACCAAACCTTACTTATCTCGACTTTAGTATGACTTTGTGTATTACACAGTGTTCCCAAATACAAGTGAGAGAGGTGTGGTGTTGTGAAGTAGGAACAAACATGACTGGCAGACCGTGTTTGAAGAATAGCTATCAACACTTCTTGGTCAAACTTGGAGTGTGTACTGAGAATTCCCATTCACCTGCTCAGAGGCCACTCTTCAATATATTCATCAGTAACTTACATAATGAAATAGAGTATATACCCTTTAAAAACATATGGTTCCTACCAAACTGCTTTGGGCTAGAAGAGTGATAAAGGATGGGGCTGGAGTGCCAAATATCCTTCAGTGCAAAGGATACGTAAAATGTGATGCATCGGTAAGGAAAATCAACTGTGCAAGTAGTGATTAGCCAGTGACTCTGTAGGAGTTCATCATGGACCAAAGTGAACAATGTCAGCAATGTCATGCTATTGTGAAAGCATCAACACATGATGCTGTGGTATGAAACTGTATAGTCTGTAACACAAGAACTAATGATCACTCTCTACTGAGCAATGGGAAGAAGTCAGCTCCGTGCCCTGTCCACTTTTTGGCCATTATGCATCAAGATGTGGACTGAGTAGAGTGACTATGAAGGATAATGAGAATGGTAAAAAAATGAGGGATTTCAGTTTTGAGAATCTGGTCAGAGGTGAAAGTCTTAAAACAGTATGAAAGGAAAAACAAAAAAGGAAAGTAACTTTACTTCCTGGCTGTTTGTGGATAGGCTGAGAAGTAAAGGAATGAGGTTCCAGTAAGGGAGATTTACATTATCCGTCAGAAAGGCAGACTATTAAAGACTGTCGTGTGAGGTCTACCAAAAGTTCTTGTAGCCCAAAATACTGGCCGTCATCTGTAGCCAATTTTTGAAGCATTGGTAAGGTATGCACTCTGGAGGCTAACATTTCATGTTGAGATCTAGCCAGCGTCCAATATCTACTTTATTTTATTTTATTTTTAAATTTAAAAGGTTGTGGTGACATCTAAATATTCTTGAGGGCTTTTCAGTTTTACATGGCTTAAACACAGACCATGATTGCTTTAGTACACTAAATGATGATGATCCTCTGTTGCTGGGAGGAGTATTCACGAGAATGTTACAGATATACTTGCTGCTTTCAAAATATCTCTTTGTTATGTCTGAAGGTTTCTGGAGCTGGATGGCAAGGATAGGGCAGCTCCCCTTTAGCTTTTTATGCATCTATTTGAAAAACATTCCTGTTTTTTCAGTTACTTTTCTGTATATTTTTTTTTTTTTTTGGCAATTATCTGTCACAAAGATTTTCTCATGCTGGGTTCCATGGGTTTTTATTTGTGGTGCATAATCACAGATTGCTGTGTTTCTCAGCTCTTGCAAAGTTGGATGATCTCTTAGGAAAAATATTTTACTGTTGACTTGCCCAATGGTATCTTGTGGGACTAATTAATTAAGCCTTGCTAACTTGCTGTAACATTTAGTGCTCATTGATTTACCATAGATAACAATCCTCTTGTCATCCTGGCTCTGGACACAAACAGTCCTCCACACAATCAGGTCAGCTAGGAATATCTGAGCTGATGGGTTTTTTTTCATCTTTTTTAAATTTGAGAATGAATAAAGGTTGCAGGGAAAGGATGGGGCTGTGAAAGGAATATGCTGGTTGAGCTGGGAAAATGTATGAATACGATTTAACTGGCTCAGATGCTTCTGGGGTGACTACTGATCTTCCTTTAAGAGGTAATTACTTGTATTTCTTTCAAGTTTTCTAAGTAAAACAAACACAGAATGAGTAGATTTACTACCTAGAAAGAGTGAGGAGCACCAGAAGAAGCACCCTGCTACTCTTATACTGTTAAATTAAGAGAGCTGGGGAACAGTGCTGGGCACTAAGCTCACCCGTCCATACCGACACCGTACCAGGACTGCCTCAGCCCAGGTTTGTCCCATACCATCTGCTGGGTGTGGGACATGACTGGACCCAAGTTGTAGGTTTGGATTTGGCAGCCTTGTTTTGAACAGTAGGATAATTTAAAGGAAAGGATGTGCGCTGTTCTGTGTAGGTTGGCCTCATTGCTAGAGAATGGCCTTAGGCACATTGAATTTACTACCATGTCTTAGGCCATCTGTCCTGGACAGACAGGAAGGCATTCATGTTTTACCTCTTGCAAAGAAGTTTATACCTCAAGGCTGAAGTCAGTGCAAGGTCACGGTGAAAAATCTTGGCCTCTAATTGTTTACACAGTGACTACCCTTCTGGTTTGCACAAAATCCACCAGCCCCCAACATAACCAGTACTTTAGCTGTTGAGAGCACAAAGCCTAACGAGTGATAATTACAGGAAAAAAACATGGAACTTCGCATTCAGTCCCCTTTTACAAAAGCCAGCGTTGTCCTATAGTGTTTCACATGTATGGATGTCACCAACAACAAAGGCTGGAACACCATAGCTGATCTTATTTCTCAGTAACCACTAGTACACCAAAACACAGAAGGAATAATCTCAACCCTAACCAGAGTTTTGCAGCTCAGACATCCCAATAAATTGTAAGCATGTTGTAAGTGGTGACCGTTATGCAACCACTCTCCCCCAGCAAAAATAGTTGTTGGCATTGTGCTGTTGGTAAAAGATTTTTTTTTCCCTGATAAAACCATTCTTAGAAACATTGACAACTCACAGAGGGAATAATACATTCCCCTGGAGGCCTGGGATTTAACCTTGAAAGAATCTACTGTGACTGAGCAGAAATCTATCTGCACATCTCTCATGGTAATAAATGCAGAGGAGAAAAAAAAATTCTGAAAACAAAAATTTTACCTATTTACCTACAAAAAATGTAGATACAGTTATCCACATATTGGCTACAAGAAAGGTATAATATGTTTGCTGACAGTACATTTACCTAAAGATTTACTTTATGGCAAAAACTATGCTATTTAAATTGTCAGTAAAGCTGCAAGGAATTAAATTATCTGAATTCAAATGGACTTTTGGGGTAACATCAATCAATTGTGCTTTGCATAGTGCGCCTGGGCTGATAACAACGAATACAGTATTATGCTATTTATTTTATTTAGCAGCCTTCAAAAAGAGCACGATAAAAACCTGCAAGAAGTGTGACTGCTGGGCAGCCCTTGGTTTCTTTTGGCAGCCCCTTTGCAGCCTCACTCTTACTGTACCTTTGCGTTTGCCCTTGCCTTGACCCTAACCCTAATGCTGGCAGTGCGCTGAGCCCCACACAAGGCTGCCCGCCCTTCGCAGCCATCAGCATAACTTTTGCTTGGGCAGGATCTTCGCAGGGACCCCATGGAGCAAAGTGCCCAGAGCCCTCTCGCATGGAAGGAGGGGCGGATGGCGGCCCTGTTCCAGCAAGCTGTGCTTGCAGCTCCTGAGGTGGGGAAGGCTTGAAACCTGTGGCTGCTGGCAACGGAAGGAGAGCTCCGTCCCCGCTGGCAGATGTGTGTTTACAGGCTACAAGGAGTGCCTTAGTACCAAAGAGCTATGCTGGGGAGGAGGCATCAGGGGTGGCTGAGCCAAAGGCAGCGGTGCCTGGCCACTGGTTCCGTTCCCTGCTTCTGCATCCCAGAGAGTGCACAAATGGCAGCAACCATACAACGGGGGGGCAATGGAAGAAGGCAAAAAAAGTTGGGGAAAAGAGAGGGGAAGAGCTGGGGTGGTGCTGTGAGAGCTGCACATGCATCCCACCCAGGAGGCTCCCACAGTCGTCTCTGCATAATCGGTGGAAGTGCAAATCTTTTTGCTTGTTTCCAAATCCGCTCAAGTCTATCAGGCTGCAAAGCGCAGCTCAAAATCCATGCTATGTGTTTATGTCTGAGTCAGTAGCTCTAACTAAAGAAGCAGGGAGAGAGGGAAGGAGGTGTCTACTGAAAGAGAGGAAGGGAAAACAAGTGCAAGGGCCTGGGTATACTAGAATGGAAATATAGAAGGACTTGGGGAAAATAATAGGAAAATAAGTTTTGTCTCTATATAATTAATGCCACATTAATTCTAAATTCTTAAATAAATATGATTCATGTTGCTTATGTCTGTTAGAGTACTGCTTCACATTGTTTCAGCACACAGGCTGCTTCGTATTCCAGTAAAGAAAACCCAAACCATATGAAAATACTTAAATGACTGTACATTTTGGTATGTTATTGCCTTTTTTTTTTTTTGATTGATGATGTGAGAGTGCACACCTCATTGCAAAGTAATGCTTTTAACTTAAATCAAATAAATGCTAAGTGAACATGTTTTAAGCATTTATGCTTATAGTTTGAAAAAAGTGTTTCCTAAAAAACGGTGCTGCCTTTTAACTATCCCGTGAACAAGTCACTGGAGATGCCTGCGAGTCTCAGTCAGTGAGCATTTACTTGTATTGTCTTGAAACTGCTACAAGTTTAGGGCTCACAGAGCTGCTGTAGTCTTAATGAAGAGGTTAATGATGTGTGAATTATAGATCCTGACAGCCCCTTTAATAAAATCAACAGGACTGCATCCACAGTCTACCATAGCTGCTAAATTATGACAATACTGTCTGCTTAACATAACACAGTATCTTTAAGTAAAATACCATTCTTGCATTCTTGTACTGAAAATTTCTCGTCAACACAAAGAGGAATGTAAGCAATGAAGAACAAGCTGATACACACGACACTTCGTTTCTTTCAGTTTGGGAAAGAAATGCACTAGCCACAGGGAATTCACAAATGAAGCGTCATATAAAGCAATGTGTTTTTCATTGCTATTGTAACAGCAATTCTACGAGATCCTTCATTGAAGTAAAGAACAGCATAACGCATAATGGATTTTAACAGTCAAAAGTTTGCAGGTTAGGGGTTTTTTTTGGTTTGTTTGTTTTGTGTGTTGGTTTGGGGTTTTTCTTAAAACTTTGTCTTCCTAACAGCTTTCAATGAACAATTGTCTTCATAGCAGAGCTAGTTGGAATGTGATAGTGCTGGACAACACTTACTTGTATGGAAATCAGTACTATATGTATGTATGTTGGGGGATTTTTCCATACACTCAGCTAACAGAAAAAGAATGATCGTTGTAAGAATGAAAGTGCTTTTTTTTGCGTTGCTTTTGGTGATCAGTCCCATAGCCAGATAACAATTCAGGGAAAATCTTATCCGTGCCTTCTGTATATATTCCCTAAATAACCTTTATTTTCTGGTAGACTGAAACCAAACACTAAGGGCTCAGGAAAAATCCAAGACTACTTTACTGTATGTGTTTGCTCTTGTTTATGTTTTTTTCCAAGCAGTTCAGGCAGCTGTCTTTCTCTCACTTATTTAGCAGATACTGAAGCAAAGAAAACAGAAAAGAACGAAGCCATATTCACTAGCTGGTGTAATCACGTCATTTGCTATCATGGTTCATGCAACATCAGAGCAACAAAATATCAAAAAGCTAGAAAGTAACTGATATGTAAAAAAAACACCATTAAGACACAGCTAAAAAAGAAGGAATTACCTAGCCTGTGTATAAGCTTGTGAATGTATTCAAGATCCAATAAACCCGTCCTGCTGGACTGAATTTACCCAGGCGAAATTTTCTTTACCAGTAAAGGGACTACTAGCTGTAAAGCCTGTTGCAATCATTGTGGAGAAACAAAGCAGAATGACTTGCTTAGGGAAGCACAGCCAAACCATTCAATTAGTCCCCAGAAGTTCAAAGTCTGTTTTCTTGCATTACTGCAGCAGCGTTTGTACAGGAAACATTGGCTGTTGCTGTTCTCTTAAGCAGAAAGTCTTGGAAATGCTCCCTTCATTTGTACCTTTCCGCCCCTCTTTTGCTTTCTTTCCTTTGGCACCCACCTCAGTCCTATGTGAGCAGACAGATGTACACTCACATTCATGCAAGCACAGGTGTTTGTTCCTATTTGGATCTTTTTGTTTCCAGTATATCACGTCCCACATCTCTTCTGCTAATCTTTGTTCCACACCTCTCAGTTAATACCTTGTTTAGCCCCATCCCGAAGAACATCCTGTCTCCTCAGATCCATTCAGCACCTACAGGGAAAAACATAATTGCACGTTCCTGCTTTTCACACCCCTTGTGAACTGAGAGACCCCTCCACCCCTGCCAGTGGATCCATTTTTCCTCCCTGGGCCCACTCTAAATGCACAGGGATGGATTTGCTTCTTGCAGCAGATGTTGGAGGGAAGAGGGTGAAAAGAAAGGCAGACAAGCTGTTAAGACCATCAGTCCTCCAACAGGTGTAGACTTTTGGGATGAGGGCAGGCCTTTCAATCATTTCTCTCTTTCAAAGCAAACCCAATTTTTTTGTGGAAGAAAACCAATGTGGAGAGGACGGCTGTGCCTCCTGGGGGAAAAAATACATATCCAGTGCTCTGGATAAAATAGAGATGTACTGTGTTCAAGAACTTTTGAAGTAATATACATGGAAGGCTTAGCTTCCTAATACCACTCGCTATTTTTGCTACCACTGCAGTGCGGCAAAAACTAGGAGTTAAGACTCTTAGTAGTCAAAATCTCATCCTACCAGCTACCGTACTGCTTCTTTCACATGTCTCACCATTAGCATCAGTGGCAGCAAATCCTCAAAAAGCAGTGGTAGTAAAACTGCCATCTCATAGAGGCTGTGAATGTGCACTGCTTGGGAGTGCACACAACGAGAACTAAAACAGAGTAAATCTCCCTCCAGTACAATGCACCATCCACTTCAGACGTCCTGAGTGGTGCCATATGCTGCCAATATTCCCATTCATGTCGGTTACTTCCTTGGAGAATAAAGCACCACAGCTCCTGGGAAGTATGGGAAGGGCACAGGTCTTGAATCGATAGTCTCCAGCACAGAGGAATCACTAACAAATGTGAAAAACCTGAATCTGTGCACAAGATTGAAGCCAGCTTTATCTTTTTGGTGAGAAAGCAAAAAGTATGGCTAACATTTTACCTATTTAAGGTTTTTGCATTTTGCTTATTTAAGATTAAGATAAATATCGCAAGCGGTATTGGTTTTCTTTTATTTTAGACCACCTACTTACAAGAGAATAAGAGATCCAATCATACAATGATCCTCTGCTTCATTACCACACGAAAGAGGTTTAGAAAAGCTTAGGATAAGCAGTGGGATTTGTGAGCATGTATCTGAGTCAAACCTTAGAGATTTCTGAGGTTTGCTTACAATCCCTTGCCTTTTTCGGCAATCAGATGTTAGAGGACCTTGGAGAAAGATAGGTCATTAAATGATTCAGTTCTAATCTATAATGGTTGCTAGTGATATCAGCAAACTTGTGCTTTCCATAAATCATATCGCTAAGCAATATTCTCTAACTAGAAAAATACTGCCTTATCCTGATTTTTCAGGGCGTTTTTTTCACCCTGATCCTTTTCAATTTCTTTTGTTTCTCAGTAGCGTATGTTTTCTTCTATTGCAACATTCAAGGAGAAATCATTGCGGAAATCTGTCTTGCACTGCAAATTACATTAACTGCTTCAGAGCTGGCAGTGGCACGTATCTGATTACAAAGATGTCAATATTTTATGATCACAACAGAGAGAACGAAATGGTGAAAATCAGTAATATGCAATACGCTCTGAAAATGGGGTACATGCTTTCATTGTTATTAGTGTTTTTCATGAGTCTGGGGGAGATAAGTAGGTTTCATATGGTTCAGAGACTTTTAAACTGGCATCTCAGTGAATTGCAATGAAGTTTTTGTTTAAGTACAGACCTCGTCATTGGTGGTGTAGCAAGCGTAAACTGGCATGGAGCCACCAAAATGAATGCAAATCTGCTGATTTTTGTATTGAGAAGCTTGTTCTCAGAATGCAGTCAAAGCTTTTACACTGCAGCTTGTAGAAGAAGGTAGTGACATAAATTTTCACAGTCAATAACACAACTTCAGCCGTGCTTTTGACAGTTCTTGGTTTCTAATTTGTATAGTATTCTTTTTGCAAAACGCTTGACCAGGTGTAGGGAGCTGCACAGAGCTGCTGTTATTTCAGGAGCCCACAAAGAACTGCAGTTACCCCAGAACACCTCATCCCAGATCAGCTTCCTTACTGCTTTGTAAGGTATTATCTAATTAGTAACAGCTAACATTCATAATCATTGCATTTTAAGAGAATGTTGCAGAGGAAAATGTGCATCAGTCTACTGAAGTCCAGCTGAGTAAGGAAATAAAAAAGCGATCCTGATAAGAAATGCTCAACAACCATCAGGGTAGAACCTGTGTTTTTATTTCTGAGTATCTGCACAAAGTGCACTACAATAGATTCAGATTAATATTTTATTGTTGTTTCTAGTCTACAGAAATCGTGACTTTGGGTTCAAAATAATCAATAAATCAAATACAACAACACAAGTTGTTCAGCGTTCCCTTGGAAATGTGCTTTATTTTTATTACTACAATGTCACTTAAAACAGAATTCTTTGTCTTTGGCTTGATGAGTAGGTATAAAAGCAATTCCACAGCCAACTGTCAGATAAAGCAAACTCAGTTCATGTCTTATAATGACAAGGTCATGCACCACACAGAACCACTTTTAGATTTGCTTGGAGTAAGCTCAGATGAAGAAAAGCATGTATCAAAATATAAAAAAAGAGCCATTGAAGGGTTTGGATGAGTCATTCAGTCTCACCTGAGAATACATGTAGATAAAAGAGTGTAGCTTTGATGGAGGCACTAGTGAATTGGTTATGTTTTCATAATGACTTCTTTACATTATTGAATACAATGGGAACTTTAAGGCCAACTGCAATAACAGTTTCTCATGAAAAATTAACAAAGAATTTATGGAAATGTAGCAAAAGTCCCAAAGCAATTAGCTTAGATTTCTCTAGAGTCTGAGAAAAGCCTGGATAATTGCAGACAGAAACTGCATAAAGTGGCTATTTTCATTATCACAGGATACAGAAAGTCCATTTTCATCACAATGGGACATAATGATGTTAAAGCTAACATGGCGATACGTTTAAAGAGGTTGAGGCACAGTTTACAGAATGGTTTGATTTACATGGCGTCCAGATCCATATTAAAGATCCTTCTTAAAGCAATGAGGTGTTTTTTACCTGGTGTCTTCAAAGCCTCCTGCAAGGTAAGAGAGAAAAATAGATTGCAGTCTCAGGAAGCTAATTGTACATTACCAGTAGGATGCACAGGAATGAGTTTAATTTGTCTTGAATGGAGAAGAGCGAAATTGTGATACAAATTGCCAGATGAATATACATTTGAAAGTACCGATTATATGTATAAGAGCACTTACAATGCTAAAGCTGCATATCTCGGAAACAGAGCAGTTGTGGCAGGCTAAGGCCATGCAAGAATCACCCTTAAAATCGTAAAAACATTGCTTAGAGCACTTGTAACACGTCCTCAGCCGTATTTTCTGTTTTGTCTATGAGATCAGTTGATGCATTTTATTTTATTTCACTACTCTGCACGTGGTGCGCTTTCGCCAATCTAATTACTCCTCACATGAACTGGAAAGTCATATTCTGGTTGGATGCTCATGCTCAAATGATTTATATTACATAACACAAGCAGCCTCTTGTAATCACAGATGTCCTTTGCAATGTCACACGCTTCGATCTGTAGAGCATTTCCACCAAAGACCTCAATAAATGGCTGTAGGTAAAAGTTTTCTATTATAGCACAGAATAATTTCTACACTATTACAGTACAGCTCTGCGGTCATTATGCAGGTAAAACCAGCACTGGTCTCCAAGGGGGTTTTAACTACACAGTCAGCCTTTACATGTTCTCACAGCTGAGTAACACAAATAGCATTCAGTCTAGCTGTTAGGCTTGATTATAATCTTGTTCATATCAGTGTAAATTGAAGCAGCTTTGCCAATATTTCGCATCAGTGCAAGTCTCAAGTACAGATGGGCTAGCCATTTTTCCCAGTAGTTTGTCAGTTTTCCTCTCTCTGAACACCAATATGTATTGGTGTCATTGTAACACTGGCTAATTTAGATCCATTTTACAATGGACTAAACATGATTAATGTACACTAATGCATGACCCTTTTTCCCCTATGAATTTTCTGATAATCTTTGTTTCATATCTGAACAGGAAGGATAAACAGTTTCGGTGTTTAATTAGCGGGGAGTTAATGTAGTAAAAAAGAACGCGTGGATAGCTGCTTATCACCTGCACGAGCACAAACAAATGTGTCTACATATCTATACAACCCATTTTATCTGTTTTCATGTTTTTCTTTCTTTTCAAAGTAAATAGGATTTTTAAAGTTATATATGTTATCCTATCACATGGCTGCATTACTTGTTAAATAATTAATAATAAGCAATATGAAGAGGCAATGCTTAAATATTGCAAACGCTTGTGGGTTTTTTCCCACTTTCTCATTTGGTTTTTCTTTTTGAAAAATGTCTGCTTCAAAAAGGGAAGAGAAGGAGAAACAGAAAGAGAAAAAGAAAAAGAAAGAGAAAAAGACAGAGAAAAGGAAAAAGAAAAAGAGAAACTAAAAGGAAAACAAAACCAACAAAAAATAAAATTAAAAATAAAAATAAAAATAATAATAAAAATAGAAAAAGAAATAAAAAGAAAAAGAAAAAAAGAAAAAGAAAGAGAAAGAGAAAACACAATCAAATAAAAGCAATCCATGAAAATAATCCTATAAACCTGCAATGGCCAAAAACTAATTTGACTTACCGAACCACAGACTGGCTTGAAACTCTGCTGAATATGAAACACTGACATTAAACACCCTTGGATCTGAAACTTCTGGATGGTTTAGGTACCAGTAGGTCAAATGAAGTTATTGCTCAAGGGCTAGTTTAAAACTACTTGTAACATGTTTTGATTTACAGATTATCAATTCAGCTGAGCAGCGGAGGAACATATTCGGGGAATCGCATAAACAAATACATTCAACTGTACTGCGGATTAACCTAAAGTGACACATTTATTTAAAAATCTGCCTACTACTTGTCCTCATTGATTAAATGCCCTTAAGAAAGTGAGTCTGATGAAATAGAAGCCATTAAGATT
Source organism: Larus michahellis (assembly GCF_964199755.1). Classification (NCBI taxonomy): domain Eukaryota; kingdom Metazoa; phylum Chordata; class Aves; order Charadriiformes; family Laridae; genus Larus; species Larus michahellis. Next base: position 66,650,181 of record NC_133930.1, read on the forward strand.
CAGCACACCTCCTCCACTCCTTTTGATGGTTGACACATTCCCTGGAGTGGGAGATTGGACGGCTGATAAGCTAACACTGAATTATAAGCACTTTGTGCAATGTCACCGGCAAATGAAAGATCTACTGTTTTGCTTGCAAAGCAACAGTATGCCTTAACAGCACAAAAATGTACGTGGTGCAAAATTATATCATCCTCTGTGCTGAGAATGTAAATGAATGTATGTATTTGTATTTATATACATCATGTGTGCATTTTTATGGTGGAGAACAGCTCATAGTGCAATACAGCTTGTTTGGAGGTACGATGCCATTGATCAGAAAAATAGAAGTATCCAGGACTGTTTTGGTGTTGTCAGAAAGCCAAACAAGCATGGTGTGGTATCTCCATTGAGTGTGCCATTGGAAGATTTTTCTGAAAACAGGTAAGGGAGCAGAGAAATGGCAAGGGAGAAATCTCCTCATCCCTAAACTACATTGGGTTCAAGAGATGGTGCTTGAACTTTAGAAGGACTGGGTGAAAACAGTTTTGAGATTATTTGAAACATGAGTTTTGGCACTGCACTTGAGCATTTGCTACTGGTCTGCATAACCCCTTAGGCTTTTGGGAGCCATTGCTGCTGATGATTACAAAACCTTCACAAATCTTTGGGTTATCCTGAATGATCAAATAGCAAAAACTAAAGTTATGATCTTGCAACAATGTCTTCAGTAGTAATGAAGGCATAGAAAGCCTACTCCTTTCGTCAGTCACTCATTTCAGTGCCAGCATAGGAGATCACAGGAGTGCAAGGTGACCCTGGACTGAGAAGCCAATCCTGCAGAAAAAAAAATCAGGTGGGCCCCACCATCAAGCATGAAACTACAGTCACCAGTTCTTTCCAGAGCTGTGGCATGAGCCCTGCCATCCCTGCCACCACAAAAAAACCCCACCAAAACAAAACTAAAAAACAAACCACTTGGCTGATCTCCAAATGGTCTTCGCTTGTTGTAGCATCAAGCATCACTTGCTTTTTAATTGTAGGTAGCTAACTGTGGGGTCTAACACCTGCTGTCAGCCCCTGTGTTGATCCCATATTGGTTTCTCTTGTCTTCTCATCTTGTAGTTTGATGTTCTACGTATCTGTGGTGCTGAGCCAGTTTCGATAGCTCCAGATCAGCAACCAAATCCAGCTCTTCTACTCATCTGGGTTATTTTGGGCTCCAAATCAGTCACACTGTACTAAACAGTAGACATAATTTTTGTGTCATGCTGCGGGACCTTCACAATTATTAAGAACATTTGCCTTAGCAAATGTTCTTAATAATTGTGAAGGTCCCACAAGATGACAAGTTCTGCCCCTAAAAACATCAATCTAAATTGGCAGGAAAAGGAAGGGCTAGAGGTGAAGGCATTTAGACAAATAGAGTAATTAACTCGCACATTATTGTTAGTACCATGAGCTTGCTGGTGGGTTGCTACTGTTGTTCAAAAAAAAAAATGGTTTTCAGTGAGCAGGAGAATTAATGAAGCCGGGTTTTCTACAGAGCAGCATCCTTTATCCTGCACTGCACCATCCGTTTCGTCAGTGTTGCACCTCCATGCTCCCCCTGACCCCACTGCAGGCAGGGAAAGGCTGCTCTGGAGTCCCTTACACAGGCAGTGGTCGGCCAGCTGCTGTCAGAGGGCACTCGTTATGGCTGAGTATGACCACTCTTCCCCTTTGCAGGGGTGCTGGGAATATGTCTGTCCTCTGCCCAGCTGCCAATTTTCACACAAGCTCTAGGAACTTTATTATCCTAGATTTCTTGTCTGCTTTTAAAGTCAATTGAATTGGCAGAATTACAGCATTACATTAAATGTCTTTTCCTCCTTATTACTCTAACTGCAAATTTCCTTTCTCAGTTCCCACCTGGCAGTTTTATGTCTTGGAAATATATGAAGAAAAGCTCAGCATACCCTCCACACATACCCTGTGTTAAATACAGCTATTTGGCATAGTGGTAACCCCGGGCTCCAAATCACATTTTGTTGTTGATGACAGGGAGAAACGGAGTAGCTATCAGATGAATAAGGAATGGACAAACACTGAAGTTTGTGGAGGTGAGGAGTGTTTCAGATAGATGAACTGATAGAAAGTGCAACTAAAAGTACCTTGTAAACCGAGTGGGTGGCCAGATGTGTGTTTATCGAGAGCATCACCTTTGCCTTGAAAGAGACAGGGAAAGTTGTCAAGGCAGCTCCTGACATCCAGCATCTGAGCATCTCCTACAGTGGGTCTGTACAATCAGGCACCGGAGGAGGAAGGAGGGATTCAGCTGCCCACACACTGACATTAGTGGCATTTGAAGCACCTTTTAGCCAACTTCCAGTTGCCACTCCAGAAAACCACAGGCTTCTCAAGCTCTGCCATGACCTATCTACAAAGCTGGCAGGTACTTTAGGCACATGGATGTCTGGGAATGGCCATCTTTTAACAGCGTAAGGCACTTTGATGTAAGCAATGGAACCGAGTCCTTGGATTCGCAAGGTGTTGCATCTGGTTGGCAGGAGAAAGAAGTGGGATTGGAGATGCTGGGTAACTCTTCAGCTGTGGGGTTTCGCTTGTGAGACCACAGCTGGAGTGCAGTGTCCTGTTTTGGTTCCCCAGTGAAGGACAGATGTGGGCACACTGGAGCAAGTCCAAAGGAGGTCCACCAAGGTGGTCAGGAGGCTGGGGCACTTATCGTGCCAGGAGAGGTTGAGAGAACTGAGTCAAAACTTAACTGGTCACAGCTCTGAGCAACCTGTTCAAACATGACCACCTCTAAGCAGGAGGTGGGCCCAGATGACCTCCCTTCATCCCTTCCCCACTGTGTGAGCCCGTGATTCATGAGCCCCCCTCCAAGAGCCAGGGCACCTGCAGGCTGGGCCCACTCCCCTTCACATGGGCCAGCAGAAGAACAAGCAGAAGGTTTTGGGCCACGAGCAGAGACTCTGAGCCCCATGTATGTGCTGCTGAGCCCGCAGTCACCACAGTCACATGGCCTCTGCTCTCCCATCTCATGCTGCCGCTTGGCCTCCACCATGGAAAATATTTGGCTATCTTCAGACTACAAATCTGTGTTGACTTGGCACACAGAGTTTGACCATCTGAAGATCAGTCATTTCCTCCCATTTTTTCACAGTAAGATCTTGGTTTCAAACATAATAGCAAGGAAAAGCTTTTAAGAAGCATCTCTCTAATTCCTTAGCAGTTAAGTTTGCTAAACGTTCACCGGGGGGGGTGTGTGGTGGTGGTGGTCGTGGTGGTGGTGCAGGTGTGTGTTCTATCACTTGGACCATTTCTTATTTAACAGCTGCCATGTGAATGATTAAAATACCTTCTCATAATTTTAGTTCAGCTGCTATTTCTGTTCCTGTTGCTGTTTTGAAAAGTCTGGGCTAATTCTGTCTACATCTTAATGTTTCTGAAAGGTATTAGGATACAATGGCAACTCTATGTCTCTTCCATAAAGTAAGTCATGCACGGCATAAAAAAGGCAGCAAAGAGCGAAGTGCGTAACCCCAGCATGGTAGACTTACATCATGTACTTGACCGATTTCAGAAAACCATATGGAAAAAAAATACTCAACCAAAAGAAGCCATTTTCATTCAATGACAAAACCTTAAAGGTTCCAAAAATCACTAAACATGCATCTCAAAATATCCCATTTATTGAGGTGCACACTGCTCAATTCGTGATGTTGATCCAAGTGGTCTTTTAGCACAATAAAATGTTTTAATCTTTTGAAACCCTGGCAGTTAATGCCACAATGAGAAAAAAATGCCCAAACATGATTTGATTTCTTCCCCTTGTTTTGCTATACCCCTGATACGTATTCTGTACATACTGCTGAGAATCTATATTTTCAGAGAATAAGTATGTGTAAGCACATGCTTATTTGTTATAGAAATACAATGAAAAATCTTGTTCATTCATTTTTAATGAATCAATATAGTATTTAATATTTATCAGTATTAATTTCTGTCAGAATGTTTAGTATTCAAAAAATATGATCATGCATTTTAATTTATAGCTTTGATAACTGAATCCAGGGAAAAATCACAAGAAATTTAAAAAAAACTTATCCATTTAACCAGTTTTATCATTCAAGTTGAAAGTTCTTTACAATTAAGGAAAACTCAAAGCGAAAAAAAAAATTGGCCTACTTGCTTTTGCATCTTTAGAATGGAGCAAAATCTTCCAGAATGTTCATTGAATCTTAGGAAAAATGCCCAGGATTCTTCATTAGCAGAAGTATTTAATCTAATTAATGTATGTTCCTTCCTACCTGTTTGAGTTCCCTCTATAAATCAATTAAGTCTTACTACAAAAGATGGAGGCTCTGTGGTCATTGTGCAAACAAAAGTGATGGTCCCACACTTGTGCCAAATTTATCACAGGGCATTACTTGACCCTTACTGATAATTTTAGTGCATATAAACTAATTCATCTAGAACTTGATTCATGAAAATAAAGGCTGGATTGAGCTATACCTCTTCCCTTTGGCTTAGAGTGCTGTGATTGTTAATAAAGGCTGGATAAAAATTATAAAGCTTTCAAAATATTAAATACTTCAGTACTACACTGTCAATTGCTTCTTTTGCATCTAAGGATATAGGGAGGGCAAGCCTGCCCAGTGCCTCAGTGCACAGTGCTAAATAGATCAATGCTTCTACTCTCTAAATCTTCACCAGTGCTTGGACTGCTTGGGAAAAATTTTTGTCATTTCATTTATTTCAGGTACATGTGTTCGCAGCGGACTGTATAAAGTAGTCCTAGTTCTACTTACTTAATGCCAATTTCTTGCAGCTTTGACATAATAAATCATGAAAATAGAGACTAGATTATGAGCTTTCAAAATAAACCCAACCTCAAATTACTCAGATTATAGCATGCAATACACATCTGGGTATACTGAGTTATGTATACTCAAACTTGAAAATTCTGAAAGAGCTATTAGAAAAATCTGAGGAAAGACATAACTATTAAATATTTGTGGTCTCAATAGAAAGTTTAAGGCATAGTGCTTATGAAAAGAAAAAAGAGTGTTCTTTAAGAACTGAACATAAACTCCATAGCTGATACAAATATGAAAATTAAGAACATTTAAATGAATCAGATATTCAAAGTTAGCTACATGTATCTGACCATACTAATACTATCCATGTGTGACTTTTTTAGTATAAATTCAAAGGCACATGCAGACTTAGTGTTTGACCTAGCCTAAAGCAGGAGGGGGTCATATAACTTCCCAGCTGGACTATGTATGTATTGCAGGAAAATACAGGCAAATGTTACAGGAAGTGTGCATGCTGTTATAATCACGTAACTCGGAAAATAGTGTCTCAAAATTACCTTGACAAAGATTGTCCTGATGTTAATGAGATGCCTTCCACCAGCATGTATTTCCATAAATGCATACTAATATTTAAAAGTGCCAGCTATGATTGAAAAAATGCTTTTCTGTTTGCTTAAACTTCAGCTTATTCCAGCTGAAAAAATCATACTTAAAATAGAGGGCTGAACAATGGGCGCTACAGAAGGGTTGAAATGAATGAGAAAATGTTTCGACTAAAAATCCCCAACCAAACTGCACTTAAAGGTTAGTATTTAGAAGGAGGAGCTTTCAAGAAGAAAAGATCTAATCATAAAAAGAGAATAATATTTGAAAGGGCATTTAAATTGTCTTTTCAGTTGCGACATGTTATAGCTCTTTGGCATTGCATCTCTTGGCTAAACAGAGATTATCAAGAAAAGTCCCACCCATGAAAGACACTAAATGTCTCATATGTGTTTCAGTGAAGCCTTTACTGCCTCTGAAATCAGTGGCAGCCTCTGTTTGCACAACACTTTTGAACATCACACAGCCTGATTTGGGAGCCTACGTTCATTGAAAATCCGGGACACTGTTTGTGTATTCTCCCTCTCATTTAATAGATCATGATAGAGAAACTCTTATTTAGTTTAAGTGGTTAAATACCCTGATGGATTCATTGCAAGTGGTATGAAGCTTGGTGAGTGTGGCAATTTTTCCTCCTTTCATCTCCTTTTATCTACCTTTTAGCTTTAACCTTCTTCTCTGTCATCAGCTTTTATTATATCTATCCCTTAGAGGATCTGATTCAAAAGCTACTGATGTCAATGGCAACCTCTCATTGACTTCAAAGGGCTTTGGATCAACCCCCAAATGACTTATTTTAAGCATTTGTGTTACATAGTGCTTTTTTGTTTGCTGGGCAAAATTATTTTCCAAACAAAAAGAAATCAGATATTTGCTGAAACGGTAAAATGAGTGATGAAGCGAAATAAATCATTCAACTCTAGGCCTTGTTCAAGTTTAAACAGAGGTATTAAATTCCTGTCAATTAATTTACATTAATATTGATCAGTACATATTAACTGTGCAAAAGCTACTCTATGTATTAACACTATGAGTATCACTGGCATGAATCCCACAGCAGTTATCACCATGAAAAAAAAACCCTGTACCTCCCCTCTGTAATTTATTTTTTGTGGATTGTCATTCTTGATAGGGTTTTAATTACAGTTGTTGTTGTTGAAGCAGCATTACCTAATATTTTACTTTTGTATCCAATGACAGTCTTGAAAGCACAAGAAAACAGGGACCACATAGTATACTAGATTAACTGTGGGTTAAACTGTTTCATATGGATGTCACTGGCATGAATTTAGTGCATTTTGGCATAAGTCAAGGAGCATCTGCTCTGAGTAATGGTGGATAATGCAGTGATAAAAATGCAGTCTGTGAGACACCACTAATTCTGCCATTGCTACTTGGTCAGCAGTAGGAGATCTCCCTAAAATTGGACAGCCATTTTGCCTCAGCTCCACATATTTTGGTAAGTTATGCCAGAAGCGTAAAAGCATAACAAAGCTATTTTTACTCACAGTTTATTCTATGCATGGTTTATTGCATGACACGGATTTTCACAAAGCAAATCTGAAATCTGCTTAACAGCCTGGAATTTCTTAGGCATTTCTCCCTGGCCCAACACTCCTGGAAGAGAGGATGCATGAAGCCGTATTATATCTTGACATGCTGCAATAGCCAACATTTCTCCACAGCTCACGGGATCTGGTTTAAAAGCAGGTGATAGTACAAATGGGTTCAGCATGTGCTAATGAGAGATCATAAACAGATATTATGTCAATTTGCAGAAATTACACTAGTGCCTCTCTTACAACTATAAACACTGCCAAGAGGAAACAATATACTGCATTGCACGGTTCTTAGGCTAAGCTCATACGCTGAATATAATTCAAATCGGTAATATGAAAATCTGTGCAGCTGGGCAGGAGTTAAACAATGTGTCTTTCATGTTGGAAAATGATTGATAGGACTGGCAAATGTGTATGGCAAAAATCTGAGGAGAGATTCCAAATAAACCATGTCATGCAATTATTTACAACCCAGTTGTCAGTGTAAATTAGTAAACTAGTTAAAAGGAAGGTATACCCAGATTTACTGGAAGAATACAGAAGATCTACGTATGTCAACTATTTCTTAGCCTGCACTGAGTAACGAGTATCATATTATGTTTTTGCATTATTATTTGAATTTTTTTTGCATGCTCTGTTTTTGAAAGAAGCAGTACTTCATCTTTGAAAGTTCCTTCTGTGCTAAAATTAAGCACAAAATTACTAATAATGTGCATATGAACTGTTACATTTATTTCCTTTCTTATCCAGGCTATTTGTCAGAGAGACCTAACTGAGTGCAACTTCATTTTCATTTGACTCTTAGGTTTCTCTTTTTCCTCTGTAGACTGTGTCTTGTAGTTAGTCAACTGTATGCTTTTGGGTCAAGCAATGCAAGAGAGTGACAGAATCCTAAAACTAAGTGAACTAACAGAGGTTTGAGCTATAGAGAAGAGAAAGAGGTTGTGGTATTTCTTTTTCCAAGGTTATGGGAAAAAAATTGAAAATAGCGACAGTAATACTACAAATACCAAAACCCATCCTCCTCTTCCCACAAAGAAATGATATTTTAAATATATTTTTTTCGCAATTAAAAAAATAATTTGAAAAGGAGGAAGTTAAAAAGCTATAATTCCTAAAAAGAATATAGAAGGGATATTAAAAAAAAAAAAGAAAGTAATATTAGCTCTGACAAGACAAATTTTAAACTAAAATAAAAACAGATACAAAAGATTTTGAAGAACAACTTGTTACAGGCAAAAAGTCTTGTAATAAAGTATATTTAAGTGCCTCAGAACCAGGAACCTAGATAAAGAGCAGGTGGAACTGGCATGTGATTGATGTGTGAAAACCATAACAGAAAAGCAAACTAGATCATTTTCATTCTTTCACTCAGGAGAAAATCCTAAAGGTTCACTTGTCGGGTCCATTCTACACGACATAAGTCTATGGAACTGCTCAGGTTGAATTGTTGATAAAACCTGCATTTAGCAAATCAACAGGGGAAACAGGAGCCAATTACTAAGCTGAACCACCTTGTCTAGATCCAGGTTGGTGCTTGGTTTCTACACCTTGTTTTCACTCCCCTTCTGGCTCCTCCTACCTGCTTCCATTTATCGCATGATTACAGACTTGCAGTCCCTTTGTGGGTTAGTTCTGAAAAAGACTTTATTGACACTGTAATTTTGGGAGGCCTCCCAGCAGATGATGGACCTCAGGTGCTCAGACGCTCCATTAGGCATCTCTGAAGGGTTGGGGAGGTGAACACTTCACTCTTGCAGTCTTTTCCCCTTGTAGCCTCATTGCCAGCATTAACTCAAGACTTCCCAAAGAGCTCAGATATGAATGAGATGAACCACCAACCAGGCAAAAGGGACAATAGCATATGAAGGACCGAGAGCAAAACAAAGAATATAATTATCCTACTGTATAAATCCTTGACTATACCTAAAAACACTAATCTTGATTCCTAAATATAGATCTGGTCACCTAATCTGAGGAGGTTTTGCAGGAAAGCACAGGAAGGGACAGCAGAGATGCTCAGATATATGGAATGATTTTCAAAAAAAAGAAACTAAATTGGCTGGAAGGTTCTGTAGTGTAGGAGAAAAATTCTGGAGGAACGTGATGGGCAGATGTTTGTAAGATAATAAGCAGTACTGAAAGGGTGAAAAGCAAATCTTTCCCTGCACTTTCTTTTAATACCAGGAAGAGGGATCATTTGATGGAAATCCCGGGCAATAACTTTAAAAGAAACAAAACCAATTTATTTCTCCATACCACATATAACTAACATTATACTGCTAATTGATACAGAAAACTGTGAAAGCCTCGAATGTAAATGAATTCAAGACGAGATTTGGCAAATTCACAGAATTAGGCTATTCAGTGGCCATTAAAAATGAGGCTTTTGAAGCAACTTTCAACTCAGAGAGTCCCTAATCCATGGATTGCCATAAACTAGGACCTACACTATGCTGTAGGCCCACAGTGATGCATTATACTGTTTTCCACTCTGGAGCACTTCCTACTAACTCCTGGTTGTTACTGGGCTGGACAGATGCTTGATTTGACCTGTTACAGTCCTTATCTCTTTATATGAGTAAAGACAGAACATGAGGCTAATGGGACTTACATGTGGCACGAACTTCAACCCTGCTACATACAGTTTCTGTAACGCAGAAAGTAGCTTTATTCTAACCTAAAAAAAGCAAAGGAGCAGTGTACATAATAATTGTGCTATTTATATTGAATAACCTTTTTCACATTTTACTTGGAGCAAATTGGCAAGCAGCTAGTCACAGATTCACAGATATTAATCACAGAATTCAGGCGTTCCAAACATTTCTGACAACATGTTTATTATCTTTTCTTTCACCATTTTAATATTTAAAAAAAATTGCTACAGTTAATTACGCTGTTAACGACAATTCAATATTACATGCAGAACTCATATATTGCTACAGACTGGGTGAAAAAGATGGAAATATAAAGTCAAAAATATTTTGCATAAGTGAAAGGTAATCGAACAATAATAAAACATACATACATTCCAATGTGTATAACTTTTTGCTAAATTAAATTCTCCATAAACTATCCATTTAGGTGATGTGAACTTTTTTTTTGTTTCAGCATATGGGAAATCACACAACAAGTTATAGATGCTGCTTCTGCAGAAGGAAATGTAAAAGGGAAAAATCCCTCTTCAATAAGTGGATCAAGTGAGGCAAATATCAGAGAGCAGATAAGCACATTTAACACAGACGATGAAACTGGCTATATATTCACAGTGTCTCCAAGACAACTACCCTGCTTTTGGGGGAACTACTGAGACCACCTTCATCCTGAGTTGAGTCTGTGAATGATGTTGACAATTCTTTGCCCTGCAAAAAACAGCTTAGAGACTATTACAGGGAAATAGGTCAAAATGTCCTCTCACACAAGAATGATGGAGGACAATTAAAATAAATAAAAACCCTGCCTCATTCGCATTTCCTAAGCAGACCCAAAGCATTCAGTCACCAAAATCACATGCATTTTTCTGGGGAAGAGCCAATGTGCACCCTGCCGAGGCTAACCCATGTCCACAGAGCCATGCACACTTTCCCTGCCTCTGCATGTGAGTTAACAAGCAGAGCAGGAGATGGAACTGTCCCAGTGGCAACAGAGTACTATGGACGGGGGTTTCCAGGGCAATGAAGGAGCCAAGAAGCTGGAAGTCTGAACTGAATCATGGCTGTACTGCAGAAAGCAGATGCGGAGATAGCTCACAGAGGAGCTGAAATTCCTCTCCACTCGTCTTTGCCACACGTGGCACATGGCAGCTGGTCTGCAAAGTCCTGTAGACATCTGACTGTTTTCAGTTTCAAGTTTGAAAAAGTTGCACAACGGTGCACAGACATAAGTTGTGGGTGGGCAGCATTCATGATCCGCAAGAGCTCTCTTCCATGAGTAGTCCCCTTCCCCAAGCCCTCTTCTAAACATGAGAAGTTGTTGATTTCCTCCATCTCTGTTTTGTTCATCTGGTTTAGGCAATTGGAAAGCAAACAATGCAGACCTATTTCTCCCCCACTCTGCAACAATTTCAACGAAACCTCTGTCTGAAGTAGAGACCACAGTATTTATATCTGTTTATTGGTTTTAATAACCATACTAGGGAGCCACTGCAGGTAAATCCTGTCTGTCTTACATTGGTCCACATTTATTTTTGGGGAGCTGGTCTGACAGAGAGCCACCAAACTGAGGAACAGTGGATTAATACATTCATTAGTCCCAACAAATTGCAGAATTAAGATGGTATAAACTAAATATAAAATACATTTCTGTACTCCATAAGGAGACGTATCACTTGCATATATGCTATATGATTTGAAATTAGGGGGCAGTGCCACCAGTCCACACTTTTATGCATTTTAGGAAGCGTATGCTGTTTTAAAATAGCATGAAAAATCACGTCTGTATAAAGCGTAGCTTTCAAATTCAGGGGGCTCACCAGCACACCCACCTCCCAGCAGAATAAGGAGTAGCACAGCAACAGATAATGAAAAGTCAATAGATGAAAAAGCATTAAAACATGGAAAAGTAGCAGTCCTGCCCATCCTCAGCTGAAGATTCATATGCATTGCAAAGAGGTTGCTTTGTGAAAGAAAATTAGGGGGTTTTTAATTCCTCATTTTTATCATGATATGTAGCAGAATTTGTCCCTCTTCAAGAATCCAGCTAAGGAGGTCTTTTTAGCAGGAATGAAAGGGAACATAATTTTAAAAGCAAACCTTTAAAGGTATATTCAGATTGCTTGACATAATTTGTTTTCCCTGGATAACCTTTATTTTCACTATAAATTACCCTTCTCACTTCACAAACGGTGACTATCACGGAGTGCAGGGGAATTGAGGAATTATATACACCCAGCTGCTATGTTAATTGTGTGCAGTTTGTTCAACAGCACCATTAAGAGTATGAAACCCTCCTCACTAGTTCTCTGAAAGCCTTTACAAATAATAACCCTTATGTTAAACTTTAGGTCTGAATATTCTGTGTTTATGAGTAACTGGATATTATCATATTAAAATCATTACTAACCCACTGCCTGAATATTTGTTCTGAATCCTGTCAATACTCTAATGGCAGTAGTCTTGGAAACTACACATCTGCCACAGGATTAATTACACACATAAAACATTATCATTGCCCTACGTCTCCTATGAGGTAGAGAGGCTGCTAGAATGATTAATGGCTCTGTATGACATATGAAGAAATAAATGTAAATGTTACCCAGTGGATAGAAAGATCTGTTCCTGACTCATATAAAAAGAAGCTTGAAGGACCTCACTGGTGCAACATTATTCTTTAGGGTCTGCAGGCAATGTTAAAAAAAACCTAATCCACAAATGCTGCAACATTCGCTGTACAGTTAAGAAAATGCCTACCTGACGTGGCATTTGGAATTATTTAGAACATCGGCTGTGCGTGTGCTCACAGGTATATGGGCATATTAAACAGATGCCATGCTTGGTGGGTCACCTTTCCTGCTTATTGTAAGTAGTGGCGCTGCTTCTTGGGCTAGTGTTAGGCCTAGGCCATTAGAAACTCCTAAATTTTGACTTAGTCTTCAGGCACAGCAGGGAGAAAACATTTCCTTTTTATAATACATCAGGGAGGCATAGGTTCAGTTGTGACAGAAAAGAAAGAAAACTGGAGGAAATATTTCAAAGACAGTCCATTGTTTACAATTAAAATTAACAGAGCAGAGTTCAAAGGTGACATACCAGTATGCAATTAAAGCCATGGGCAGACCCAAGCAAGCAATTAGGTGAGAATTATAACAAATGTAAACTGGAGCTAATCTATTGATCATGTCACTTCTTCATGGTTCATTATTTCTTTAGATGTCCCTTAATAAAGACCCCAAGTGGTCCTCTGTACCTTTGTCACTGAAATCTGAAATACTAAATTACAAAGGCTGAGCCCTTTGTTCATCCCAAACCATTTGTTTCTGTTCCTTCTAACTCACACTTCCGTGCTTTGGAGGATCGCGTCCGACGTGTGGGACTGAGAGCTGCAGCTAGTCATTGACACTGCAAAGCTATTTGCCTTCAGCCACCTTAGAGCATGCACACATCCATCAGCGAATTAAATCTCAGACTCATTTTGTGATTTACACTCACATCGATATAAAATTATATGTCCTTCATCCCCAAGTGGGACACCCCTGGTATGTAAGCCAGCAAGCAGCAGTCTGCAGGGTGCTCCTCACAAAGGTAACTGCAGTGAAGACGGAGTCAAGTGAGATTGACTGATATTCCAATGACGTGGCAGGACCAGGAACCAAACATTTCTTCTGAGTAAATGCTGTGACACCATAACTTGTGGCATTGCCCACCTTATGAATTAAGACAAAACAACAATAAAGTTGCCAGTGGCCATTTGTATTGGGGTACACAGGAAGTATTGCCCAGGCTACCTGCCAGTGCAGATGGGAGGTCCACAAGGGAAACGGAAGGTGGAGGAGACAGTGTCCTACCTTGGTATTGATGCAAAAGGGATCAGCGGGGACAGTAAGTTAGGACTTGGTGCCCCCCAGATATCCTGCAGAGCCCCTTGATACAGCATTGATGCCTCCAAGCCTCTTATTTACCGACAGGCACCTATAACATTATGGTGTCCTCCTGGACACCTTTTTTTCTGTTGAGATGTAAAAATAAGCAATGTGCATTGCTTTCTTACATTTAAATGCTCAAATTCTAACTCCACACATTTTTGGTGCTCAAGGGGGCAATGTGGAAACCTGAGCATGATCTGAGTCACTGTATAAAGTGTTTGGGCTCCCAGCACCTCCAGGCAGTGGACAAAGCCTTGCAACAAAAGGGGACCCTCTATTAATTTTCCACGCTTTGTTAGTCTGTAGGTGAGTGTTTACAGCTGATGTCAGAGGTTTACACCCTCACACAAGAGGATTTAATTTGCTTTTTTTTCCCAGAGGTTGTGCTGCCACAGAGATGTTACCACCAGGCTACAAACTCCTTTTCTTCTCAGGGTGCGCTGTCACTGGGAGTTTTTGAATGAGTCTCTGCGTTTTCTCCTGTTGACCTTATACATCTGATCTTGCTTTTACATAAGAACAATACTTTACCAGAGGAAGGCAGCCTAGTATCTCACGTAGTGTGACTCACCATGTTTCTCATTTATGAGGCTGCTGTTGCTATTCCAGAAAGTCTGGTTTGTTACATCTGAAGGGTATGGAGAGATCAAACGTACAGATCAGCATTACAGACCTTTTCAAACAGACCTGTGATTAGCTTTTCCTATTGACTGCATCTAGACTTTCAGCATCTCTCAACTTACCCACCTCACGAGCAGCTCATGTGGCTCAGGTGCCTAGTTATTGGGAATCACAACACACTAGATGTGTTGTTGCACTACAACTCTGGGGGCTGAGCCGTGACTTTAAGTGTCCAAATGTCTCTCAATGCAGGGCCCTACGCTCCAGTTATTTCTGCAAACCCCAAAGGTATAACAATGATGGTCACAGAAAAAGACAAGTACTGCAGCCCACCTTATAAGATATCTGGTCAGTTTACCAAAAAGAGAGCAAACACAGCTTTTAGACGAAGTCCATGTCAACATTTTGGGCACTTAATTCACTCAAATCTAAAGTCTAATCACCTTTAGGTCACCAAGCTCCTAGAATCTACATGAGAAAAATATTTAGGTACAGAAAGGTTGTTGTCATTCATACAAAGTGCCTATTTGAGCAACGTGTAATGATATTATAGTAGTGATGAGGTGTAGAGAGTGTAAATGGAGTTTGCAATTAATAATAGCAGAGATTACCAAATTAAGATAAATATAAACTTTGAGATAAGCTTTGTGGTACTAGCAACATACAATATAAACAAGAAGTCTTGTGATAGTGTATAATGACCACTATTATCCTAATCAGCACAATCGCACTCATCATTAAAATTTAATTAAGGTTTTCTCTTTGCTCTGTGTAATTATTAGAGAAGCTTCTGGTGAAGTCTAATTGCCCTATCATAAATGAACAGAAAAGAGAAAGCCCCTTTGTCCAACAAACAAGTTTTCCTTTAAAGAAAAAATATTACATAATAATGAATTTTCAGAAAGAATTCAGTCTCTGAAAGGTATAATTAAGGTGCTGGAAAGGGAGCAACAGCTACTGTAGGTGTAACAGATTCTGTGCAATTTCTACATTTTTTATGTTTTCTTCTTCCTTCTTGTCAGGAAGAGCACAAGGGGAAGAAAATGACCATCACCAATGGGAGATGCCCCGACTTCCATGACTCTCACAGAATAAATACTCTGCCCTAGGTCAACGAGGAGACAAAGCGGCTCTGCTCCCCCTCCCTGACTAGATAGCAAAGTGGAATTTCTGTGTTCCCATGTGCCAGCTATACACCAGGGTGTGGACGCACCTCGCTTACATCCCACCAAATAACACACAGCTCCTGCTTTGGGTAAAAGACACAACTGGAAAGAGTTTACCAGGAGTGAGTTTAATATTGTTTTTACCAGCAGTAAGTTGAGGGGATTTTTTTTCTTTTTTTTCTTTAATTTTAAAGTGAAGTAAATCTAGCACATAATGATTTTCTTTCTATAAGAACTTAAGTGGAGAATGGTATTTTTGCTGTAAATTACTCTTAGTCCACAGCCACCTCATTACCAGCCTTCAATGTTTTTCCACACTACACCTTTACAGGAAAGCACTTTTTTTTTTTTTTTTTTTTTACAGTGGTAAATAGTACATCTTTGTTTTGTGAAGAAATATCTTAATAAATTGTTTTGGTTAATGATGTTGATGTCTTGTTGTTATTCTACAGTTGCAGAATTATACACTTTCCTACTTTCATGCTCTTGCATAACACATTGTATGGGATAATGAGGTTTTTGTGCGCAAAAAAGGGAGAGCTGATATCCACCAATAGCTGGAATTTTACATGTTCCAAAATGACTTTTGATTATCTTTCTTCCCAAAACAATGTAATCACAAAAGTGCAGTCTGCTTTAGGAGATCCATTACATCATACACTTTGGATAATTCATGTAACTTCTGTCTATTGTTGAAAGTGGTAGATAAAACTAAAAAGACCTCTCTGGTTATGGTTTTGGAGATTCCAGAAAGAAGAGAAAGAAGTTTATTTGTATTCTTCTCTGAAATCATTAGAAATTCATGTGGTCCCTTTTTATTAATAATCAGTAAAATGTAGTCCTTACAAACCTATTACATTTAGATAAAGCCCTTAGGCATCTCTCCTTGCATTAGATGGTGCTTCAAAATCTGCTTGGGACTGAACCTGTGTTTCAAAGTGAAGATATCAAATGATGCAAAGCAAAGTTACATGTCTTTGTTCAGGCTCTTTGGTAGTGGAAATACTACATAATGGAAAACTGTTGATCTTAGAGTGTCTTTTGAATGAGCCATATTCATTCATCTACTGTAACATATACAAGAAAACAATGAAATAATTATTCCTCATCAGATTAAGTCTGATGCAACAGTCCAAGGAGTTAAAAAAAAAAAGGAAGTGCATTATTATTATTATTATTATTATTATTATTATTATTATTATTATGATTATACTTTAAAATTCTCTTGCCTAAATTTAGGACTCAGCATGTTCAGGGAGTTAAAAAATGTGATGGATGTCTCACTCAGCAGCCTACCTTTCTCCCACAACACACATAAGTTATATTCAGGTCCCACTGATTTACATCACATGAACTCCAAATAAGAACAAGTGCATCTTAAATTGCCTGCTGAAATCCCATTAAGTCAGTGACAAATAAGTAGTACTTACTTACAGTTTACCTCACTCATTTTTTCGCTTGTCTATGGCTATACTTAAGCCCATGTTTAAATCTTCGCTGAATCTTTGTTTCCCTTGACAATTAACGTTTCTGCCCCCCGCCTCCATCTGACTATCTGATGAACAATGCAGGAAGAAGAAGCAAGGCTCCCTCAAAGACAGGTTCGAGCTTAAATTCTGCAAAAGCAGGACAACTGCATTTGGAAAGTCTGCAAGTGAGCTGAAGAATGAAGTTTTTCAAGAAAGGGTTGAAAACACAGGACTTACTCTGTCTCAAGTAGAAGAAAAACATCCAGAAATGAAGAGCCACGTGTCTTCATCTGCTTGGCAGACTCTGATTGTTGTTTTTCTACTCAGCTTGAACCTGGGGAAATCACTTAGTCTGAATGCACTGGTGGTCTTAGGTGCCTAACTTTTGCATTTTGTATGACAAACTGGTTTAAGAGACACAATAATTAGATGCCTAAATATTTTTGTCTACAAAATATGGAAAATGATGATTTTAAATGCCAGAGGCATAGTGAAGACATCTATGTTAATGTTTAGGAGGAGGCGACGAGAACGGCAGGTGCTATATAGGTGGTAACCATATGATTAGAGACAAAAATTAAGCTTTCTGAATGAATAATTTGAAGCATCCCTGTGTAATTTGAGAAATGCAAATTATATGCAATAATACCATTAGAAATGGACCATCTTTTAACCAAATCACTTCATGCCAAGTTTCATAACATATTTACAGATAAAAAAATTTAAAATTTCATTTTTCCAGCCATAAGAATATTATTTGGTCTGCTTTATTAAAAAAAATATGCCTATACAGTCTCATTTACGTCAAACACATACATTGCTGATTTACACACAGTAGTATCAGCTGCGTATAACTGTGGGGATATCAGCTGTACATCTGTGTGGTGAACAAATCAGAGATACTGAGATCAATTTTGCAGAGAAAGTAGTTGCAACGCATGTATTTGAAGACCCAATCAGTCTAGTCTGACCAGCCTTTCCCTACTATTTGGAAGTCTCTTGATTAAAATCTTTGTCTTTAAAAAGTTACATCTCATTATTCTTATAGACATTAAACTGGGTAAAAATGCTAGACACAATAGGTCACTGTTGCTTTCTAAGACACTTTCCAAGCCACTTCAAGGTAAATTAATGATACTATTTTTTCTCCATTCTGTATGTTTCAGAATAATCTGTTTTTCAGGTAAGCTAAATACAAGAAATTACGTGAGTTTGTACAGCCGTAAAGATAAGCATTTAAGCTGTCTGAAATGTGAAAATATTGGGCTCCATGGCTGGATACTATGAAAAGTATAAAGGAGATAATCAGAGATGAGAACAACTTCTGTATGAATACACACAGAGTAGACTGGGAAGAACTGGAATTGGTTACCACAAAAGGGTAGTGACTGTGAAATGTGACAGAAGCCTCTGAAATGCTAAATGATAAGGAGGCTGTGGGTATGGGGTGATGATTCACATTTAATGCCACAGAAGAACTAGCTCCCACCCAAAGAAAACTATCAGGCAGAAGGCTTAAGCTGAAAAAAGGTGTGAAGAACAGTGGAACTTACCAGCACCACTTATTTTAAATGAAAAAATATTAATGTATGCCATATGAACATGAAACAATTAGATACATTCCTGGAAGAGGGATTCAGCAGGATACAGATGCATAACTGGTGGTTACGTACAATGGGCCATGTCCCTGCATCAGCAAGCTGACAACAAATAGAAGGAGGAACCACATTAGCTTTGCTTCTCATGCTCCTCCCCTTAGCAAACGTAACTGGCCATGGTCAGTAGCAGAAAACAGAACTAAAAAGAGCCTGATGGAGCTATCTCATTCTCATAATTGAAGAACTCTGATATATTAATTTCTCAGACAAGGAACAAAAAGAGTTTTGACAATGAAGTTAAGAATTACAGTGCATTGTACAAACAGGTTGAAGTCTGTTAGGATCTACAAATATAAATGTTTTAATAGAACCAGATACTATTGTACTTTGCTGGCAAAACATACAAGTAACAGAGGCGTTGAATAAATGACTTTTCAGTGTAGTTTTCTTTTGCATCTCCTTCTGGGCACCGTGTTTTACACTTTTCACATTCTTCTGGGATCCTTTCAGTTCTCATATTTTTTTCCACAACAGCTATTGAAAACACAAATCCATCTGCATCTCTCTTTTGTTACAGAATGGTTTTGTATTGACTGTGCAGGCATGCAAGTCCAGAAGAACAGTGAGCTGAAAACGAGTGATCCCTGACTCACCCAAGCTGAAAATACAAAGACATCTTACAATTTATTATAGGGAAGATACATCTTTTATCTCTATTGTTGTTTTTTTGAAGTAATTCTTAGGTTATAGTGTGGCTTATCTTTTCTTGTGTTTGCACACTTTCTCACATAATGATGCCCCAACCTGTTTGAAACCTCTAGTAACAAATGCTCAAATACAGTAGAATAATGCTATTGGCCATTCTGTGGTAGAGTCATGAAACATATCACATCTTCAAAAAAGCGTTATATGCTAATCCTTATTAGCATTAGCTAACTATATAGCTTTTTAAAAAACAATGGTATTAGTACACAGTTTTTAAAACTACATTTTCTAATCCCACCTCCAAGAAAAAAATTACTTTTCTGAATGCAAACACACATGCAAGTTTGTATTTTAAGTCATATTACAGATTAATTGGATGTGCTATAAACTTCATATTCCTTCATCAAAAACATTCTGTCAACTTTGAAATGACTGTGTACCTACCTTGTAGACTGTGCAGACCATTTGAGAGTGACATGAGAGTGCCATGAAGGAGGGCCATGAAGATGATCAAAGGCTGGAGCATCTCTCCTATGAGGACAGGCTGAGAGAGTTGGGGTTGTTCAGCCTGGAGAAGAGAAGGCTCCGGGGAGACCTTATTGTGGCCTTCCAGTACTTAAAGGGGGCCTACAGGAAGGATGGGGAGGGACTCTTTATCAGGGCATGGAGCAATAGAATGAGGGGCAACAGTTTTCAATTGAAAGAGGGTAGATTTAGATTAGATATTAGGAAGAAATTCTTTACTATGGGGGTGGTGAGACACTGGAACATGTTACCCAGAGAAGTTGTGAAAGCCCGGTTCCTGGAAGTGTTCAAGGCCAGGCTGGATGGGGCTTTGAGCAGCCTGGTCTAGTGGGAGGTGTCCCTGCCCATGGCAGGGGGGTTGGAACTAGATGATCTTTAAGGTCCCTTCCAACCCAAACCATTCTATGATTCTGTGATTCTATGAAATCTAAAAACAAAAAAAAAGATAGGAGGAAAATAAACTAAAACATCCCTTCCAGGTCCCTGATCAATCCACAGTTGACCTGTGGAAAAAAAATGTCCAAGTTGAAAAAAAAGTTGTTTACTACCATATTATGTGTCAGAAGTCTTAGATGCATATATCAGGCATATCTGAACACAATGGTTTAGAGAAGTACATGCTATTTGTATGGAAAGGACAGATGTCAAGTGCGACGATTTCTCAGAATTTAATAACCTTTCTCTATATATTAATAACCTTTCTCTATAGTTACCAAATAAAGAGGAAAATAAGGTCAGAGGAAAATAAGGTCAAAGGAAAATAAGCCATAAGGTCTGCCAGGCATGCCACTAGGCATCTGAAAGAACATGCAAAGATCACTGATTAAAATAAGTTCTCTTGTCAAGCAGTTTGCAGAAAGACTGAATTTAAGAAACATTACAGCAGTAGGGACATGTAAGGACTGGTTCAGTATTGACAAGAGAGGTGTATCATCATGCGAAGGATTCACATTTGGATATTGTAAGATTGTTTACCTTGAAACATAAAGCTCTGTGTGATATCATGCATACAGTTCATTCAGGTGCTATGAAAAACTTAAGTTAGGATACAATTCTGCTGGAGTGGAATTTGATTTTAATTCTTTGCATTCAGTTTTTGCACACCACTACACAACAGCACAAATGAAAGATTTTCACTTCTGTGTCTAGTAAGTACAGTGTGTATAGTAGGCATGGCATGCGAGTTGAAGCAAATCCCAAGTAAAAGAGTCTGAGCCAAGCAATTTGGTATAAGGATATGATTGTGCATTTGGATTAAAAAAGCAGAGTAAGTTTTGTATGGAAGCAGATGCCAAAAACCTAATACATGCACACATATATGTTGCAAGTAAGCCAATCAGAGGAGCAGGGAGTTGAACTCGATGATCCTTATGTATCCCTTCCAACTTGAGATGTTCTGTGATTCTGTGCCAATCTGTCCTTTGACTGTTCCATCCTAATATTAACCCTGTTTAAAGACATCCATACTCTCATGAAGTCTGACCATCCTGGATGAATGGGATACTCAAAAGCTAAAGTTCTCTCTGTTGCCATGTTGTTTTTTAATTTATATTTTGCAAGAATTTTGTAAGCCTGCACTGTTACCCTGGCTGTGCCAGATATTGCTAGGACAATAACTAATAGAAATAAAATCCTATTTGCACCAACAGAACACAAGAAAAGTAGGCTCTCCATCACAGCTCAAAACTTGCTCAGGGCCACACACTTCCTTATGAAGTTTCACCATGTAAATAATAGAATAAAATGGTGCCATGGGCTAATGTAAAATAGTGCATGGTAATTACATGACAATGTATGCCAGTGTTACCGTATAATTACCTGATAACCAAACCATTAACTTATCATATCCCTGCAGACAATAGACATGTTTTCATAAATTTTCACAGCCTACATGAATTATATCACAATTGCATGTTTTTGAATAAGGACTTTGTATTCCCATCATTTCTATAGTCTCTAAGCCCTTTCTAACGTTCCGATCACAAATTCACATTGTAACAAAATAAGATTGTATAGTCTAATATAGACTTGTCTACTGTAAATGTGTGCTCCTCTACCCTTTTTGTATCTCTAGTATTAATGGTTTTGTACATTTGTGTATGATGGTGTTTATAGCACTTTCCTCAGGCTTTTAATGAAAAAGCAATTGCAGGAAGTACTGTAGCATAAGCGATAGAATCTGAAGTCTGATGTAATCCTGGTTTACCTGGTCCTTGTGGCCCATATTAGCAGAGAGGAGGTCACCAGGTGCCTGGAGTGTGGGAAAAGAGTTAGTTCTTAAAAAAACAAACAAACAAAAAACCACCCCAACACTAGAAAGAAAAGCTTTACTGAAAGCTGCAAGAAGGACTTCCTTTTGAAATCTTTGTTTGCCTATGTATGTGCGTGTGTGTGGCTTTCTTTTGTTGACTTTCAAAGTAAGTACAGGTGAGCTCAAAATGACAACAAAGTTATGTTTGAACTAAACCAGCTGCTTTTTAATTTTAGCATCCACTTGACAGAAAGGAATTTGTTCCATGTATACTTATATCTCAATGAGTTGCTGAACTGCAGAATCCTCATAAACCAGCACTCCCAAGAACATGGACACATAATGGAGCTTGAGAACTGTTAGCCCAGCTAATATCAGCAAGCACACACCCCAAAGCTATATCCTTTTTTACTCACACAGTCCTCTAGCTGCCATCTGTTCAATACAGAGTGGAATAAATCCTTTTTGATGTGTGTTAACACCATCCTTGGATCAGCATTAAAAAAAATAATAAAAAAAATTAATGTAATATTAAAGTCAAACTGTAACACAGTGTGAACTGCAATTTGTTAATCCGAGTGGTTAGGATTGTGAAATTTTATTGGCACCACTGGCTGAGCTCTGATGAGGGGAGTGTACGTGTTTGCCACTGAAAACAAATACAATTGTTATTTTTTTGTTCTTTGACTATATTTTAACAGAGGAAAAGTGGTTTCCAAAAAAACTATCAAAAATTAGGACTGCTGTTGAGTAACTGGTGAATAGAAGAAAAAAATCTATTAGCTCCAAAAGTAAACACAGACTTTCAGCTAGTCAGTAGGACTGACATCACTGCTGAAAACCAGAAATTTTACTGGCCAATTAGTTCCAATAAATAAATAAATAAATAAATACATACATACATACATACATAAAGCCATTTAAAAGAAAGTCAAGTACTGTTTCAAAATGTCACAAGCCTGACCTGCACATGATTATGCTGCCATTCACAAACCCAGTACTATTGTGTACATTCCCTTGCCTATTTGCTCAGTTCAAAACTGATGAGAATGTGGTTTCTCTCAGTTTCTCTCAAAGGCTAGTGACAAAACCCACTTTTACTTTGGTGGCAGCAACATACCTAAAGGTATAAAATTTTACAACAAATACATTGCCAATAAATAAGGCTGAAGTTATACACAAAATCATATTTCATGTCCTGAATACGTAGCTGAAGTGTATGACTTGCGGTAGACTACCGTGATGCTGGATGCTAAGAGATCTATACTGTCACCATGCATATTACAAACTCCATTGAACTGTAATGTAAATTCTATTGAAAGAGTAAGAATGATACATTTCTATGTCAAAGGAAACTTAGCTTTTTTTTCTTTTGGATTTTTGGGCAGGCAGAGGAGATTGCCTATAGAGAATACAGAACAAGATTTACAGATTCCACTGTATGCTGGGATGTGGCTTTTTGGAGCTCCTTAGTGCCATACTTGGTTATGGCATTAAAAATCTTAGGCAAATGGCTCATTATTAAATCTCATTGACAGAAGGGAGCATTTTTCTGTGAACTAGTTCACAGAGATCTTGTCTAAATGAAAGTTGCATTTCCCAGCCATTGTAAGAAAGAAAACTGGGTGGGAGTAGGGGATGAGGAGGTTGATAAACATGCCCCTGTAAATTGTAAAAGGGAATAAATCATACTGCTGTACAGTCAGTTTTTACAGTCAGTTTGAGAAGGGTGCAGCACATGAAGTTGACATCTTTGTGTTGGAACAGAATGTCATATCTCCAACACTTCAAAAAGTTGCTTCACAAAGTATGAGAAAATCCAGTTCCCAAAATAAACGCTCTTGTTATTCTCTGATTAACTTTCTTTGTGATCTATCCTTTGACCTGTAATGTTTAGGATGTTTCTGCAAACCTCCCTAAGTCTGAAATTTGAAAAAGCCCAGTGTGGTTGCTCATGAGATCACTGCATGGACTGTTGCAGAAAGTAGCGTAACAACTTGGGGTCAAACCCATACAATAATTTGAGTTGTTTGTGTGTGGAGGAACTGGCTGTGTTTCTTGTATGTAGCATGGAGGTCAGCTGTCTATAGGTGACAAGGTCAAAAGCTGACCTTTCCATTTCATAACAAATTCTGGATTTGGGAGGAGAATGGGAGAGGGGAGGGAATTGTCTCACCCTGAAACACAAACGATACATTTGAAGCTTTCCCATAGAAGGGAAAAAATAATACTTTAAAAATAGTCTATAAAACTTAAGGCTGAACCTGACCCTGGAAACTCAAGTTCAAGGCTCGTCACTCTCCTTTTGGCAGATTTGTGAGAAACCCAGAGTGCAGAAACCTTTCCTGTCATTGTCAGGCTGAAACTTTTTGTCATTGAACAGTCTAAGTGTTTCCAGGACCCATCACAGGATTGCCAGGGCATGCGGGGCATGGCTTCATCACTGGAGACAACATAGTTCACCTGGAATATGTGGGAAACACGAAAGATCCTCCAATGTGTTATGTCACAACTACGTCAAAAATGACACTTCAGCCATCATTTAGCATGTGATGATTCCTAGTTTCACAGGAAAACTCTTGGCCTATATTATCTTGTCATTTTAAGTAAGCTTTAAAATAAGTTCATGACAGTTCAGGTTGGCAGGGATGGGTCAGATTTGTTAAACCAATTCCAGAAAACTGTGCCCTGTCTCTTAGGAAGGGGCTGAAGATCTTGCTTCAGCTATGGCCTTCATTCAGTGGTCAGCAGTGATAAGTCTATTACTCCATCCTTTTGTGATTCTGGGTAAGCCAGTGGCTCCTCTGCTTTGTTCTTCGTGGTAGGAAGTGGGTTTAAGGATATTTATGTGCCCTAAGGAAGGGCTTTGATCCTGACTTCAATCACCCATATAGAACTCTGAGCTTTGTAACAAGCCTATAGAAAATGCCAAATTCTGAAAACATTGTTCTGCTCACATTTTTCATTTTTTTTTTAATTGATCTAGTTAGATTCAGGTACGTATTTGGGTGCATTTTGGGGTTGGTTTCAAACCACATGATTGAAATGGCTTTTAATGATACCCTTTCTGATTTTGTAACCAGTTACAGGTGCAGTCAACTGATACATCTGAGATGTTTCATTTTATGCTTATTATTCAATTTACTTTTGCTTTGTGTTTTGGAATACCTCTTACACAGTCTGTCAGTGCTTATATCAGTTCCCTCTACAGCTATTCCACACCACCACAGCAAGGAACAGATTGTAAAGAAAATGTCTACAAATCAGTGCCAATAATGCCACCAGTGTATGCTACAAGATATTACTGCATTGGAAGATGGAAAGGACACTGGTCAAAACCATTATACAAATACAGCTGGTGCATCATACAATCAGGAATCCTTTAGTTGAAGAGATTATGGAAAGAGAAACATTTTCCAGACTTTGCAGAATTTTCCACACTTACCTTCACCTGGGATTGATGACACACGCAAACAAGCTACATTCAGACCTAAAAACCCCTTTAGTCTATTGAAGGGTGGTAAAACAGACAAGATCTTTCTATTGTGGATTTTTAACAGAAAACTAATTTCTAAGTAGTTACCAAATCAGACATAAAATTGTATATATTCTTTTGATATGCTGTGCTCAAGTGTTTATCCAGTCAGACAACAATATCAATACCATGTGATTTATTTGATCAGGCATGGCCAGGCAACACACACAGAGGAAATGTTGAGTGCCAAGTATACAGAAGCTTTCATGGAGTACATTTTCAGAATAAATTAGAATAATGAATATGTTAAGGGAGATCATGATCTGCTCAGCAATATTCCATAGTCAGGAAAAGAGGCTAAATTCGTTTGCTAAATTATTCATTGCAAATTATTCGCTTAACTCTAATTGTGTTGATTAGTACTTATCTGATCTAGAATGAGAACAGCAAAAAGCCAAGGCATTAGACAGGGAAGCTGGATAAAAATAATATTATTGCCGTATATTTGATTCACTATACATGTCTATCACCTGAAGGCTACGATGTGGCTTTTGCACACTCTTTGCAGAAGGAGGCCACCGACTGCCTCTAATCAGTAAAGGATTTTGCTATAGCCAGCGATGGAAAGAATCCTCTCACTGTAGAGGGTCATATTTGACAGTTATTTTCCAAGGCTTGCCATAGGCTGGAAGGTTTTATTTTGCCTCATCCACCTCCCTGTCCTATATGAAAATTAAGTTGGTTATCAATACTTTGTCCCTTTCCTCCCTCTCTTCCCAGGCTTCAAGCTTGAGACAAAGGATCCTCTCTACTATACTGCTGCTGGCCAGGAAGGGGAAAACAGATCTCTGGACCTGTCTTCTTTTCTTGTGTGAGAAAAAGAGAAAGAATGAAAATGTTTGGAACCTGTAAAATTCTTAAAGATCTAGTAATTTCCACAGAGGAAAGAACTAGCTCAGAGTTAATTAATGGAGAGAGGATGCCTGAGAGAGGGTCCTACTTGAACTGATGGACAGAAAGACAGATACACACATGCTCTTCTGTCTAGAGTTTCTTTTCTCCTGCCTGTATAAATAACAACTTAATATACTTTACTCAAATACACCCAGCACCCTAAAGTATCCCAGCTCCCTTCTCTCAGACAGTTTCTCTTCCATTCTCCCTTCCTCCTCTGCCCATCATGCAAGGGAATAAATTTCTATGTTGGTCTCATTCTAACTCTTATTCTAACGAACTATTTCTTTCTTCCCCTACTCCTTCTACCTCTCCCAGTCCCTGCTAGGCCTCCCTCTTTCTGGACTTCCCTACCATATGCCCTTTCCCTCTTCTCAGCCAACCGCTATGGGTGGTATATGGCTGTCCAAGTACAGCTGTGCTGTTCTGCTCAGCGGCTCAAACACAAACAATTTCAAAGACCTGACAAATTCAACCTGTTGGCGTTCAGCACAGTTTCCAGCACAAGGCCTTTGCAGCATAATCAAGAAAAACACTCTCAAAATTCAATTATTAACTGTCTTGGATTCCCAACCTCATGGGCAGGGACTTCCAGAAACTGATGTCCAAGAAAGAAGGTGCCTGCCCTGCACTGGACAGTATTTGGCTCCAGACAGGCTAACAACTGTCTTTCAGCATACGGGCTGAAGAGAATTTCCAGGCTTTATCATCATGATGATGTTATCAAGTGAGTCAGTGGTAAGCCAGGAAGGTTGAGGTGCATTAAAACTATAGTGCCTCTCTATCTCTAGTAATGTATTGCATGTCAGATAGGCTAACTGGATCGGAGTGAGAGATGCTGGAAATATAAAAAAGGCACTAGTGGGCAGGAAGCTTATTTCAGGTGTTCTAGCACAGTCTGGGGGTTTGTGGTTTTTAGCTACTTAAGTGGCCTTGAGAAATGTGTAAACTGCAACTTTTTCCAAGACCATGCTTCCCCAGAGTAAATAGGTCCAAAATTGCTGTTCTCTAGTTTAATTACGTTTATTAAGTCCCAGTTCATTTCCTGTTTTCTTCACAAATGCTACCCCAAAGCATTATTTAGTTATACGGTAGTCTGTTTAATGATTCTTCTTCTCCAGTTTTAGATTCAAATAACAAATATTTGCCGGTAGCCAGTACTTGCGGCTCTGTTTATGGCTCTGACACAAATGCATATAAGGTACTACATGTTCACAAACATATATCCAACATACATATATTTTAAATTAACTTGTTTCATTTCACTTTCTGAAAATCATGTATACATGCTATTCTACTGTAATATTCCATTGAGAAATTTTCAATGCCGTCATTAATGTGTTTTCATTGGCATTCCAAAAGGGTTTTTTATTGCAAAGCCCTCCACTGACACTCTGCTCATACTTGCTATTATCCTTCCAGCTTTGTCTTCAGCTGAACATACTCCTTTTTTTCCTCTTTCAAATGATTATTTGCATGAGGATTTGCATTTAAATGGATGCAGAATGTGCATTAACAACACCTACACTAACGAAGCAAAAGCTGCTCATATTTGTTACTGGCAGACTTGAATTAAAAAAAATAAACACATCAATGTTTCATATAGTTGTTTTCAGGTGTCTGTGTTTAGGTAGAAACTCTTATTTGGATTATTTTTAGCACAGACTGTGCATAGAGCATTATGTATGTGTCAGTCGCCTGATCAGAAAAAAAAGTGATGTCTAAAATCTAGGAGTCATGGATGACATCTATTTTCTGTACAGACACACTGGATTCATAGAATCTCAAGATTAGAGGCTAGAATTTGCTCTGAAACTATTCCCAGTTTAGACATTCATTTGTTTTGTAATAAAACCAGTTTAAAAGATTTGAGCGTTTAAAAATACAAGCCCTTAAACCATTAGTAATGTCTGGGTTTTGTTGTGCAGATCATGAAAATTTTGCAACTGGCTTGAATATGTGAAAGAGTCGCAGTGTGGTTATGAGTAGAACTGTTGTGACTTGCATATAAAGTACAAGTGTAAGATGTTCTTTTAGTGTTATAAGTGAGAAAAATAAATTGGACTTGGCCAAAACATACTGTTGCAGAATAATGCTTTCTGTTTATTGTTAATTATCTTGTGCTTACAACAGCCTGTATAAATGTATATTATTTATAGAGTAACACATGATTTAACACAAAGAATTTACACAGAATATGGAATTAATTTCCAATTAACTTTTGTCTCTGGTGGCTTGTAAAGTTGCTCTAGATTAAAAGTTTCTGGTTTTCTACTGGGTCCTTGAGGAGTAACAGGCACCGTAATTACAAACATTCATTTACAACTCTTTTTTTTTTAATGTTTTCCTAAGTATCAATAGGCTAAAAATGTGTCATGAAAGAGAAAAGGAGAGGAAAGGGTAGGCTGGGACTCAAGAAACATTATTTGTCTTACATTTTTCCGTCTGCAGAAGAAAGGTAGAACAGAGAAATTTACTAAAGTATCTGAACATAATATGGCACTGACACCTCTGAGTCCTAAAAAGCAATTATTTTTCATTGCCTAAAACCAATCTGCTATATACTGCATGTGCTAAAGAGGAATACGTAAACATCAAAGGTAAATCACTAACAAGTCTTTCTTGTTCATACAAATGAAAAAAAATATCTATATTTCCCCACCTATTGATGTGGAATAGGCCTAACTAAAGGAAATTCATTGCTTCCAATGGGGTTTGCAGTGCAGCAGTGGAAGAACGTGGTTTCACATATCATAAAGTCTTCCATCTCTATACTTCAACAAATGTAATAAATATGGCAGATTCTAAAACCAGCCCTACAAAGACAGTAATTGACTTGCAGGTTGTAAGAGACAATGATTTTTGAATGAGACAATGTAAGTGGAATGAGAAGATTTACAAATGTTCTCTTCAGGGTTGTGTAATGTTAAATCTTCCCCTGTAATGTTCCTTTCAGCCTTTCATACTTTCAAGGTAATGCCTAGGAGGAAAGCAAAGTAATAACAGGAGGAGTGCTTGTGTGTGGTACCTAAGCGTGGTCCGTCTGTCCCAGTAAGACAGTGGTTTGGTCTCAAGGACTCATCTCCTTTACACTCACACCACTCCCATCGCCTCCAGAGGACGCGCACAGAGGCAGGGTCAGACCTGTCAGTAACGCCCCGTGCACTTGCCGAATGAGTACTGAAGAGTCGTTAGTACAAGGCAGATATGTTGCACTGGTACAAAGTAGAAGCTAGGCTGGCAAGCTCTCTTTGATTAGATAAATAAAGCATAACTCCCTCTTCCCCCTTTGTACGAGTTTACTTTTTCTCTGTTAAATTGTAAAGAACAGTTGGTTTAAACTAACTTGGATTTACTGAAATCAACAGTGTTTGACATCAGAGGAAGATCTGCCTCCAATACCTTCACTGATGTTTTTATGTCAATTTAGTTACCCCGATGAAAGTTTAATGTGCCAAATGCCCAGGTCTCCTGCACTCTTCCATCTTCAGAGCTGCCATCATGTCAATACACTAATTTAGACTGAGAGGAGTTCTGTGTGTTATTTGTAGTATGCATTCACAGTGTGCAGTGTAATTGCTCCGTTGGAGCTGATAATGCTTTTTTATTGCCTAAAAAACAATTTGCTGTACTGTTTGGTAATATAATCATTGGTTTATGTTGTGAATACATGTCATTATAAATAGTGGGCCAAATTCTCCTATCAATTAGAGTTTGCATCCACGTACAATGAAAGTAAAGCCACAGAAATAAAGGGAGTCCACCTGATATCACCAAGACCAAATTTTGGCCCGTACATCTTATTAGCATTCAGGCCATAGGAAAAACATTGAAATTATAACATATGTAGAAAAGATGAGCAAAGCCTGCAAGGAAAATGCCTGAGGTAGCATTAGTTAACTGAGACGTCCCAGGGAAAGAGCAGACATGGACTTACAGAGGGAAAAGGAAGAAAAAGCCAGGTGCACAAGGCTTCGCAAATCCAGCATCTCTATGTGTCTCAAGCAGAACCCATGTTCCCAATATGCAATGCTACCTTACAACGTAGGAGATGTTTTTCCTTAAAGAAAGCCTGAGCATATCACAGAAATATCTTTGACAGACATAATACTTGCCTAGTAATCTACCAGCTAGCATACTCACCAGAAAGATGGAAGGCTGCGGTTTAAACCTGAGAAGGTTTGAAACAGACAGAGGCTGGAGACAGTGAGTGCCTCATTCACACCTGAGGGCACTGATCCCTGGGCTACAGCTACTGTTTGAACCCCTTCAGCTGCCTCTTCGGTGAGACTGGTTAGAGCTTGTTTAGCTCACGTCTTGCTGGGTCAAGACCTGAGATAGGGAGAGAACAGGTCCGAGCTTGGGAACATGTACAACCTGAATGCCCTGGGGGGTTACTCCTTAAAATTTAGGTGCTGGGATGCTCCGGGGTCCCATCCAGGCACTGTGTGTGCCAATGGCATCTGGATGCTGGATGTGGTGCCTGGGGGAGTCCTCTGTGCTTAAGCTCTCCTTCAGAATCAATTTATTGAATAAATAAACAATGAGACAAAAGTATTTCAGAGGAAAATAAAAACCAAACAGAATTATGAAGAAGAATGTGTTAGCTCATCTGAAGGTCTGAACAGAGGCAGACCGTGAATCACTGGCAAACTATTTCGAGCTTGAACTCAGCAGACCAGAGGATGAATTCATCCTCTGATCCATTTATATTTGCGAATGAAGTGGGGATCATACATTCAAAGCAAAGAGTTTGCCCTGTTCAGGTCTGTCAGTGAGATGTAGCTACTTGAAGGGAACTGGGAATCTTCATACCCTCTCAGTTTCATCTGTAAAGCAAGCTAATACTTTGAGATGTTCATTATTTTTTGGTTTTGCTTTTGTTTTCTTTTTTCTGATACTAGGGGAAATATAAGGCCATGACAGGAATACTATCTATTTGCAACAGAATTTTTTAAAATATTATATTTATTAGGGAATAAATATATCTTTTATTTTATTTATTTAGAAATGTATTTTGTGTTTTATTGTCCTTAATAGTCCCCAGAATATAGCATTTTACTACAGCAATTCTACCGTATCACAACATCTAACAAAGAAATCTAAGGAATAAGCAGCTTTAGGGAACCTAAAATAAATAAACAGCAGTAGATTGCCCTAGGCACATGCTTTTACTAATTTTGGTTTGTTGTTGTTCATGTCAGTTAGGTTCAATAAACTAGCTTTCTGGTAATGCTTTGCTTTCTTGTGTGACACTTCAAGAGCCAGCTGACAGTTTCCTGTGTTGTCATTAGATTTTCTAGTTCCATATGGGTGTGTAAGGTCCAACTTGTCTAATTCTCTTAGATTTCTTACAGCTAGTTTCAGATTACGCTTGGAACAAGGCCAATAGCAGAACCCTCTACATGTAGGTGTTACTTCTGTGTTTTGCCTCACAAAATGTTCAGAGGGAAGTTAAAAATGCTGCCTGTTTCACCAGTTTGCAAAAATATGCTAATTAGAGCTGGCTAAAGTGTGACAAAAATATCAGACAGTCAAAAAAAATTAGAAAAGAAATATATAGAGAGAAAATAAAACCAACGATTACATTCCTGTGGGTCTTTTTTTGGCATTAAGAAATATCTTTAGAGTATTAGGTGTTAAGAAGTGAAGGCTGTTCCCATTTCTTTGAGAGTTCTCTTCCTTGGAGGCAAGTGTACGAAGCTGATTTTATTCTTGTATGAATTATGAATTCCTCTTCTATTCCAGCCTATTATTCCCTTCCATTCCCACTCTATTCCAGCCACTTTCTTGTCCCTTTATCAAGAGCGTGTCAGTGAAATCTTGGGCAATGTAATGTCAGCAGGAGTTTTTCAGACCTTTCAGTGGCACAATTAAAGTCTGGGTGACTGTAAGAAAGCACAACTGCATGGCCAGGACCCGTATGGGTGTTCTGAATACGTCCACATGTTTCACCCAAAAAGCATACTCTTATCTCTGCTCTGTTTGGACACAGATTTTTCACCAGAATAGATTCTCATTCCTTTCTTCAAGTCTGGAATGATAATTGCATTTATCTCAGAAGAGTTGCAGAATAATTTTACAAAACTGAGTGAGTGGGTGGCAAAACAGCATATGAAACTCAGTGTCTATAAATGCAAAGTAATGCACATGCAGAAAAAAAAATCCTAACTATGCATGTACAGCTATACGTTTCTAACTGGCTCAAGAAAGAGGACTTATCACTATGAATAGTGCTATAAAAAGTAATTTCAATGTCAATTTAAAAAAGGCAGGTATTAAGAGTTACCAGGCAAGGACATGAAAATAAAACAGAAAACCACACTATGCCAATGTATAAATTTGTGATATAGACTCTTTTTGAACACTGCAGAAAGTAGGGGTCTTTTCTGTCTCAGAAAGGAAGTAGTCAAACTTTTATATAAATACATGGAAAAACAACAAGAATTGTCAGGATTGGCAAACAGTTTCACTCCAAAGAGACAATACAATAAGAAGTTTCACCTTGGAAACGAGATGAGTTGGAAAGGGAAAGAGGAAAAGAAAGGCCTGTGGATGAAGGAGGTAACCAGGGAACGTTTATTCAGGGAATGTTTATTCACTGCCTCACAACATAGGGACTGGGGTACCCAATGAATTTATCAAGCAGCACGTTTAACACAAACTTTTCACACAGCGCATGGTTAGAGGGTGAAATTCTCTGGCCCAGAATATTGAGGGATTGTCGAAAAAAAAAAAGAATCCATTTAGACAGGGTCATAGTGTATATGTTCATTGATGACAGCTGCCTACGATTCTGCTGAGGAAGTCATTGACCTGCTGCTGGGTGGATACACTAGGCAAAATGTTAGTGCTTTCTCAAATGAGTCAAAATTAGTTAAATCAGGCAAGATTAGTGCCATAAGAAATCTGAAAGGTCCTCTCAGAAGACTGAATAGGGAAATGCAACTGGGTGAAAGAGAATGTGAAGTATTGTAATGGAAATAAACCATCCAGCATCTCACAACATGTGAATTGTTAATTCAAGAAAAAAGTGCATGCTAC
Source organism: Larus michahellis (assembly GCF_964199755.1). Taxonomy (NCBI): domain Eukaryota; kingdom Metazoa; phylum Chordata; class Aves; order Charadriiformes; family Laridae; genus Larus; species Larus michahellis. The sequence goes on from NC_133930.1 coordinate 66,683,533, forward strand.
CACACATGCTGTTAAAAAAACCCAAATCTGCAGCAATGAGGGTAAAAAAAAAAAAAAAGCATAAAACAAGATGCTACGTTGTCATAGGAAAAGTACAAGAAATTCTGAAAGTGGTCTAGTGCTATTTTAGTGCACAGGATGCGTTGGATACAGTGTGCGGTTCTGGCCAACGTATCTCAGATGATAAAATATCAGCTAACAAGAGAAAAATGAAAAAGTCTAGGAAAGGGCAATGAAAATCATTACAACATAGAAAATGCTCACGAAATAGTTATTTGAAAAGACTGTTTAGTTCAGGAAGAAAAGGCATAAAGAGAGGACACGATAGAGCTATGTCACGGAAGTAATGGAACAGGCCATCTCTCAACTCCACTTCACCAGAAAATGAATCAGAATACACAGCAAATTATTAGTTCTAAATTCAGATGAATTGCTAAGAAGAGTTATTTTTCTTTCTAGTATTGCTTAACCCACCTGATTTAAAACCACCATATGTTCAGACAGAGGACGAAAAAGAATAAGAATTAGGTACTGAGTGAATCAGGAGAGTATTATCAAACCAACATATGCTTTCTTTTTTCTCATGTGTCCTCTTCCCAGTACTGCAACGATGTCAGTAGAAGCAACTCCTTTAAAGATCTGAAGCTACAATATTCAAAGGATCAGCCTTTTATTGTATGTTCCCCCCACGTTGCCTGCTTTATAGAGGATGAAATTTTGAATGACAACAGAAGTCAACTTCACAGCTTGGAATCAGTTTTTCCAAAGTAGAGTCTGGTGATCCCCAGGAAGGCTGAGGAGGGTGATAAACAGAGACAGTTCTTAAATTAGGGTTGTATGGCTAGTACACTTGACATTTTATTGTTTTAGAGGCTTCTGTTTTGTCAGCTTCACATTTCAAGGCTCGTAGAACAAAGTCCATTCCCCAATCCACTATGACAAGGGTGTTTCATTATTTAACTGATTTCTCATAGAAATTTTTCTACTTCTACCTTTTTCAAATTTTCGTTGTAAAGAAACCTTCTGAAAGGATCAAAATAATTTCTCTTAGAAATAAATAGCTGAATTTCCTCCCTCAAAAATACAACGGATGCCCTGCTTTTGGCTTAGAAACAACCTACAACTTGATAACACTTCACTTTGGCTGCTTCCCTTTTGTACATTATCTTACATAATCTAATCTTTAGAAATTTAGCTTTTGGAGTTGCTAATAATAACAGATGATTGATTTCAGCAGATCCTCATTAGTAACACTATTCATTTCAGATCCTCATTAACCTGTCAGATAAGAGTGTTGGAATCACCATTGTAAGAATCAAAGCAGGTTCTAATAAGCTCTAATTAAGGTGAATTAGGTGTCACACATTGTCTTTCAGTGTGAACGTTAGTGGATAGATAGCTTTCTGCTCAGATTCAGGTGCAGATACATAATTTTTTGGACTTCGTTGTATTATACCTCTGTTCACAGAAACGGCAGTTATAATACTATAGCTAAAAAAGGCCGAATTTGTTATGAAATAAAGTGCTGCGCACACCATTTAGCAAACAGTCACTGGGGAGGGGCACACGTATTTTGAGCAGTCTTTCTGTAAACATACACTCTTCATATTTGTGTACATCAGCAATTTGGTGTATTCAGCCTACAGGGGACTTCAGATTAAAATTAAGTAGTTAAGAGGTCATGGTCATATACAAGGATGCATGAAGAGCTGAACTTGACGTACAGCAACATGACAGAGTCAGATTTAAAACTCCTAATGACAGCCATCTGGTTCTGATCAGCACAGCAGCACTGGAACTTTCTTAAGGCTCTGTCAGAGAGCTCACTGATTACCTTGGGATAAACTTTGATTGAGTCTGTCAAAGTGGGACTCATGTTTAATGTTTCTGGGCTAGCTACAGAAAAAAAACAACCCTGCCTCTAAAGTGCAATTGTGAAGCTCAGGCAGCATTTCTATTCATGCAGATAACCAGCACCATGTAAAGACCTCTTCTGAAATACCTTATGTCTGACAAAAAAGAAAAATGAGGATGGCCTATGGCTATTAGGATCGTTCATGTCTCTCAGTTCATTACCAAGGATTCATCTGGTTAACTCACTGGAGGGGGTTGCAAGGGAAGAGGAGGGGCAAATATAGTTGCATGATAAATTAATGGTGTGTAATTGGCAAATTAATTACAGATAAGCATTTCTGAATATGTGTAATTCATGGCAATAATATAATCATGCCCATGAATCGCAGTTTTTAGGATGTTCTAAGTGCAGCTAGAATTTCCTGACCACCTCTCTGCCGTGTTCTTTTACCCTTCCTTAGCTTTGATGTTGCCTTCCTCAACTTCATTACAAGCTGCTGAAAGGATGTCTCAAAGTACATATTCAGAAAGTTTGGTTTGTGGGCATTACACCCCTGCAGTCAACTCTAGTCCTTCCAGCTCAGTGAAATCCAAACATTTGCTTTAACGATACTAAGCTCCTGTTGCTACCAGTGTCTTTTAAGCCATACACTTATTAATGAGTTTATTGTTTCCCAGGTATCAAGAGATAGTCACAGAACCAACAAAAGCTGGGCAATGAGAGGAGAGATGAAGGAAGGTTACTAACTTAGAAAAGGGCCAAAGACACATTGGTAACTATCTTAAGCAAGAGAAGCAAAGGGAGAAAGAAAGACCAGAAAGGCACTGGTGGGGAAGAGAGACGGGGGAAAAGAGATGGAGATGTGGTCAAGATTGAAAGCATTTGCTGCTGAAAGTACCTGTTTGCAGATGCTCATTGTTCCAAAATTCTCACCTTTCTGCCTCATGATTATATATAACTGGTCTCTGCTCAAAGGTGATTTTTTTCCCCATTTGCAGTTGGATTAAAATGCATTCAGCTGTTTCTGATTTCTGCCTGAGTGAAAACACTACACTTCTCTTTTTAATAAAGAAAGGGAAAAGTTGTTGTAACTGGATTTTTTTTCTCCTTAGCATAACTTAGAAATGACAAAACTTTGATATATGAAACTCAGCATGTAACTAGTCCCTGGTGAATAGTACATATTTTGCTAGGTTGTATAAGAGTTGATTGTAAAATAATGGAGTTATGAACATTTTAAAGTGTGCCCCAGAGCAAATGCAGTAGAAAATTCCATCGATGTTTAAATGGAGTTGCTAACCACAGACATGCACATGTGCATAAAGCCGATTCTCTGTGTAACACAATACCTGAGCTACAGCAGAGGTAACTTTTTTATAAATAGTCAAGTGTTATTCTGGATTACCTCAAAAGGTCTTTTTGCCTGTCTCGCTATACACCTTCACCTAAATACATTATTGACCAAAATCATATGAAATGAAGAAGAACTGTTCACGTGGTCTGCCACACAAGATACACTGAAGTGCTCTGGAATGAGTGATTAGTCACTGCTAGTGAGGCCAGACACATGAACCTGGTCCGAACTCTTTGGGAAGTTCAAGCTATGGTTTTCTGCATTTGGTTTAGTGGAGTCAAACCTCAAATACACATGAATGTGAAAAAACCATTACTGTTCTTGTATAAGTAAAATTATTCATTTTTGGCTAATGATTTTAACAGAACTATGTTGCTGAAAGCTATTTTTTATTTTCTATAGGTTTGAGCTTGTTTCCTTTGAAATCAAGAAGAATGGGATTGAGGCCCAAATCGATATGACGAAAATAGTGACAAGACTGTAAATATTTCATGAGGTGAATAAACTGTGATTTCCTTCTAATAATTTATCTTGATATGAGAAGCCATTGGAAAAAATTAGCTCATTTTGAAAAATGAAGGAGACTGTTTTCCTGGCACAAAACTTCTTTTGCCCACTCAAGTACAGCTGAGCTACCTCAGACTGCAAGCTATTCAAGATTTTATAAGCTAATCATGTTTGTGCCTTTTTTTTTTTTTTTTAACAAGATGGACAATTTCCAAAGAAAACCCAGGTGCTGTAGGACATGATGTTGATGAAGCATGCAGTATGCCATAGGCCCTCATCAGCCTTAATTTAAACATATGCTTAAGTTTAATGCTTAAATTTAAACATTAAGTATTCCCTCTGAAGTGAATGGGTTTATTCACATGCTTAAATTTAAATAGGTGCATAGGTGATTTTCTGGATTGGGGTCTGAATCCTTGGGAAGGTATCCGCTGCAGAAGATGTTGATTTGTAGAGGATGGAAAGGGAGTCCCTAACCAAACACAGTAGTCACTTTTGTTCCCATGATAGCGTTTGTAAAGATAGGGTAAGTAGTAGCACTTGAGTAGACACTTTGTTATTTGGAAATTATTACATGAATTAGCTATCATAACACTGGTGCAGACTGTTCATGCTAATAAAAGGTAACAAAAGTGTCAAGCCTATGAGATTGTTGCACAGGAACAAAGTGTTTCCATTAATATATTCAGAGTTAAATTCAAGTGGACATTTCCTCTTTGGGCTTTTTTCAGACTTCTTCCTGAATGGATTGGCCAGGCCTCTGAAAATTCCTCTTGTATTTTCACTTGTAAAAAACAGTTGGGGTTTTTATTTTTCAGTTTCTGGTAACGTAAGGTTCTAGGTATGGATAAAAATCGAACACTGTATTTGAGTTCATGGGACCACAAAACTCTGGACACTTGCTAAGGGCAACTGTGGAGTGAATAGTAATTGGTATTACAATTTGCAGAACAACCCTACAGGGTACTTCATGATGGAAGGTATTATACGTATGAAAGTTATTACTGATGTTAATGTGATTAAACAATGCAAACTTCTACTGCCATACTGGGAGAATAAATTGTAGCAAATATTTTTACTGATTTTTCCAAATAAATATTTTTCTACTATCCTGGCACAGGATAGTAGAATTCAGCTAAGAAGGGTTTTCTTATTTTCTAAGCTTGTTCTGTGTGCTTTTGATTATAATGCAATTTTGCTTGGCAACAGCCACAGTTTAAAATTGTATTCTATGCATACAATTTTGAGCTAGAAGTAGAAAACACAGGAGTGTATTTTTCAGTGCATCTGTTTTTGTTGTTGCTTGAGATGTGTGCAATTGGAGAGCATCTAGCATATGAAAAGATATATTTGGAAAGATTAAGCTTTAATTATAAATGATACAAGAAAACTCACAATGTGGAGTATTTGCAAAAGAAAATACGCTTCTGTTTAACATGGTTGCAAAACATAGCCTGTAACAACAAGTAATGTTCATTGATTGGCTATGTTTGATATAGTAGAGCATACAGAACGCTATTTGAAGAGAGACAACACAGAAACATTCAGCGTTTTGACTTTGGCATTAATAGGGTTGTCTTGATTACATAGCACAAGCAATGATAAGCTTGATTAAGTGACTTTATTTCATTGAGGTCTTTAAATAGCTGAGTACGTAATTTGTAGCTTAACCTATTCGGTTACCTTTGTGTTACCATGGCAATAAAATACACACTGGAATGACATTTGACATTCTTTTAATTTTTGTAATTTGCAATCAAGACAGCTCTATGAGTATGCTTTATTTTAAGATGGCTTGGGAATAACAGAAATGTAAATAACATTTTCCCAGTAGCCATAAATCATAGTAAACTGTATGTATTGGTTACATTTGCTTTTGAAAACAAGTATATGACTTGGAATCATTTGAATAGCTCCCTGTGGACATCAGTTTAATGGTCAGTGTCAGTCTGAAATGCAGGTACAATATTTGCACTTAACTGAAAAGGATCTGGAAAGTAGATAGAAAACACCATCTTGGTCACTGTTTAAATCCTATTGCTTGAATATTGCACTTCAGTTGTGGTTGCTTTTCTCACAAAAGATACAGAAAGACAACTAAGAAGAGACACATGTGTGATCAGACGTGTGGAGTGGGTTGCACGTGCATGTGAAATAGTCTAGAATGATACTGGTTGGATGGGAGGTGGCATGACAGAGACCTATAAAATGATGAATGGCAGTGAGACTATTCATGGCTTCTCAAGAAAAAGAGGGGGCTGCAAATTTAAAATAAATACACGGAAATTTACTTTCATGGCACACATAAAAATGAAGACCATAGAAATATTCTCACAGAAGGCTGAATGTATAAATAGTTCAAAAAGAAACTAGAAGATAGATTTGCTCATGGCTATTAAACATAACTGTCCAAATGCGATCTCTAGCACAGAAAGTCAATAAATTGCTGTGGGGAAGAAGCTGGAAAAAGATGAGAGGGGACCAATCATTTCTTACATGATCTATTCCTTTTTCTAAAGTGTCTGCTGTGGGTATTTTTCAGGCATAGGTTACACGTTTGATGCACCTTTCATCTAACCTGATCTGGAAATTCCTTGGTATCTCATCTAGTATGAAAAAAACATAATTTGAAAGGTTAGTCACACCAAAATAAGTCTGCTCTAGAAAATACAATTACTTAGGCATTTAAGTTTTAGACACTAAAAGCTCCTGCAGCAGATTACCACATTAACTGTGATGGCCTGAAAAGAGGTCCTGGAAATTTGCAAGGTCCAAAAGCTGAATCACTAAATTCAAATAAGTTTTGCAGGGACAGTTTTCCAGTTTCCGACTGCTGTCTTCTGCCAGGATAATGCTTAAATTTCCTTTGGGGCTCTTAAAATACTTTTGAGGGGAACATTTTTCCCAGGTATTCAACCATTCTTTTGGAAAAGTCCAAGTACTAATTGCTGCAAACACAGTCAGAAATTGTGTTTCCTGGCATAAAGGAATGGAGCAACTTAAAACACATTTTGACTAGATTTTTCCAGTCTCAAGGGGAAAGACTAGCTAGAGTTTTTGACTTTTGGAGTCTTTTGTAGTATTTTGACTTTCCAGTCAGCAGTGGCAGCCCAATCAGCCTACTCTTTTCTGTAGACATAAGAATGGTCCCCTATATAAAAAAACATCAGAGTCGTTGATATGGTCAGAGGACTGGTAAGCTGATTCCCCAGCACAAAGTAAACCAGTAATGCTCTCTGACTTCCAAGGTACTTAACCTGAATTTGGGATCTGTGGAAATCATCACAGACATTTACCTGGACTTATGCAAAGGGTTGACACTGTCCTACATGACATCCTGGTCTCTTAATTGGAAACGCACGGATTTGATGGATACTATCACTCGGTAGATAAGGAACTGGCTGGCCTCACTCAAAGGGTTGCAGTCAACAGCTCAATGTCCACGTGGAAACCAGTGACGAATGGTGTTTCTCAGGAGTCAGTACTGGGACCAGTGCTGGTTATCTTTGTTGGCGACATGGACAGTGGGATTGAGTGTACCCTCAGCAAGTTTGCTGATGACACCAAACTGTGTGGTGCAGTCGACACACTGGAGGGAAGGGACACTGTCCAGAGGGATCTAGACAGGCTTGAGGTGGGCCTGTACAAACCTCATGAAGTTCAACCAGGCCAAGTGCAAGGTCCTGCACCTGAGTCACGGCAATCCCAAGCAGAAATACAGGCTGGGTGGAGAATGGCTTGAGAGCAGCCCTGAGGAGAAGGACTTGGGTGTGCTGGTGGATGAGAAGCTCAACATGAGCTTGCAGCCCAGAAAGACAACCGCATGCTGGGCTGCATCAAAATAAGTGTGTCCAGCAGGTCAAGGGAGGTGATTCTGCCCCTCTGCTCTGCTTTTGTGAGATCCCACCTGGAGTACTGTGTCCATCCTTGGAGTCCTCAGCACAGGAAGGACATGGACCTGTTGGAACAGGTCCAGAGGAAGGCCACGAAGATGATCAGAGGGCTGAAGCATCTATGCTATGATGACAGGCTGAGAGAGTTGGGGTTGTTCAGCCTGAAGAAGAGAAGGCTCCAGGGAAACCTTATAGCGGCCTTCCAGTACTTAAAGGGAGACTACAGGACAGATAGGGAGGGACTTTCTTTCTCAGGGAGTGTAGCGATTGGACAAGGGTTAACGTTTTTAAACTGAAAGAGGATAGATTTAGATTGGATATTAGGAAGAAATTCTTTACTGTGAGGGTGGTGAGGCACTGGAACAGGTTGCCCGGGGAGGTTGTGGATGCCCCATCCCTGGAAGTGTTCAAGGCCAGGCTGGATGAGGCTTTGAGTAACCTGGACCATTGGAAGAGGTAACTGCCCATGGGAGGAGGGTTGGAACTAGATGATCTTTAAGGTCCCGTCCAACCCAAACCATTCTATGATTCTATGATTCTATGAAATGCTTTGAAATCCACTGGTTCAGTTCAAATGCAGATGTCATGGTCACAGACCACAACGAACTGAAACAGAATGGGATTCTGCACTCCAAATGTTATGGTTCCAGCTTGCCTTCAAGTATGACTTCTATCTTCCTTTGGATCAGCCACTTAAAAACAATACTTAAACATTTAATTAGCTTCATTTGGTTACATTAGTTAAATGTGTTACTGAACATCGATTCCTTAATTCTCACAAGATACCTATTAGGCAGGTAAATAAACATTAGATTCCCTGTGCTACAGATGAAAGAAATGGATGTTTGAGTAACGTGTGCAAGGCCATGCAGTGAGACAAGTGGTAAACATTATTTAAAAGTCAAGACTGCTTGACTTATCTGTCCTCTGGGCTGTCCTCTGCATCTCACAGCTTCTCATTTTGATTTCACTTTGCTAGACGATTTTACCAGGACTGCCCATTTGACCTCTTTGGCTTGGATTGCTTTTCTTTCTCACTGTGGTCAATTATCAGAAAGCTACATGCTAATTCTGTCCTCCATGCAGGAAGATACAGTGATGCATCAGACATGCTATTTGAGATTATGGGGAAATGGTGGGAACCATCATACCTGGGTGTCCCAGTGTTCATACAATCAGGATTTCCTCCGGAGTCTGCTCCTGAAGTAAGCCTGGTAAGAGTGGTGCCTGGGAAATGAAGAGTTCACTGAAAAGGGAAAGACTCCCTAGTTCATAAAAGACCTTTTCTGGAAAAGCATGATACAACTCAAGAATGTTATCACACAATACAGCAATCTTTAACAACATACAGTATAGAAAAATCAATGTTTTGCTTTAAAATACAGTTTGAAAGGTGTTCATAAAGCAAATGCCTTTTTTGTTATTATAAGATGCTTCTCTTCAGCAAAGTATAATACAAAATGATAGGTCCCTTATTGCCACAACAGCACTACACTGCAGTATTTTGCCTGCACCAGCATTTTTCTTAACTTTGCAGTCCATCCCAAGGTAAAGTTTTACATACTGTAATGTCAGTGAAAAAAGTGTCAGCATTTTCTGGGGTTGTCAATTGACATCCGATAGAATTAGAATAAGAAGGCCAGGGACTGCTGGCTGCTGTCACTCTGACATTGTCATATTGTGGAGCCAAGGAGAAAAAGCAGAGACAACAAGGATTTTCTTTTTACAGAACAGCTACGTAATTCATTGCCTCCAAAGCCCTGGTAGACATTTTCAAGTATTTAAAAGACACATTTGACAATGAGTTATGTAGGTGGATTTTTACTCCTGTATGTGTCCTATTACTATAAATAATAGCGCTAAAGTAATTTCTGAACTCACTGGCTGCAGTGTAGGCACAACAGCTTTCACGGAGACTTTTATAAGGCAAATACATTGAATTTCAGCGGAATTGAGTATAGAGTGGTCTGCTCACATTTACTTTGTGATTACCTGAAAATAAGTCCTGATACCACCAGAACATGTAGATTCTGAAGTTTTTCCAATGAATTTTTAGACAGAGACTGCCTGGGGGCTGGGAGGGAGTGGTAGAAGGGAGGAAAATGGGGAAGGCTGATGAGTCTTCCAAACAGGGCAGGGATGGGAGGTTATTAGGTTGCAATGGCCAAGCAATGCTGCAAAGATTATCAGACTTTCCCTGTATTGCTTTCTGTTTCTTTGCCTGGCAGAGACATCTTCACTCTTTTGCTAATTTTTCATATTGTTCTTACTAATTAAGTATGAACTAATAAAGACAGTGAAGAATAAACTCAAAAATGAAGTTAATATGGTGGAAAGAATGGACTTACTAAGCTCCACTCCTTTTCCAAATCAGGACATAGGAAGCAGCATGGAGTATCTGCCACCCCTCTTCCAAGACAGTTACCAAGTTTTTTAATGCCCTTAGTGATAATAATCCAATAAGCTTCCACACTGCCACCAAAAAATAAAGATTAGTGCCGAGAAACACTGCAGTTATAACTGAATAATTTTGTACAGGATGCTATTTAACACAGAGCAAGAAGGATGTAATGTCTTTCTGATTAGGGCTCTGATTTGGAAGCTGTAACAGACACGAAGAGAAGCACCTAACCACATATCATACTTACTTATTTTTTCCCCTGACAGCAACAGCAGACTTATCTGCATCTGTCAGTAGAATTCCACAACATTTAATTCAGTGTTAAATTAGGTGATATTGATGACTTGTAGTAAACTACAGATGGTTAAAATGAGTTAATGTGGTAGGTATAAAATGTATTGTTGACCTCTGCTTAAAAATAATGATCAGCATCAGCGACACAGACTGTGTTCCCAAAGGCAATAACCAGGATGCTGATGGAGTTTAATAGGATGAAGAAGACAAACACAAACTTGCCCTTCACAGCAGGGACAAACCAAACCCCTGGCCAGAGCCTTGATACAGAGTCAATTAAAAAAAAACAGACAAAATTGACTATGGCAGACACAATTAATTTGGGTGAATACGAAGAAGGAAAATTAGTTGGAAGTTTGACCCTGGTCTGCAATATTATAATAGCACACATTTTCAAGCTTCGACTTTTCTGTCAAAGGTTATATCAAATGGCAAAACAAAAGATTCAGAACTTCAGAGTAACCGCTCTAATCCTGATTTCCCAGCCTCACCAGTTCCATATTCTTCCCACAGATAATCAAAGACCCAATGAACTGAGCCTGTCATCTCCACTTACTGCAAATATATTCATCTAATCAAGGAAAAGTAAAATACATCATTGCATTGAGTCAATTTTTAAGTCCACCTGACAGAATGAATAGAAAACAGACTTCAAGGTCTAGATTCAGCCCAGCTGAGATCTGACTAGCCACTGGTAGTGCCCCTCTCTCCTATCAATGATGAAGGCTAAAGGGTGGAAGGGAACACAGTCAGACTTCTAACTTACCAGCATTTTTAAAATGCAGAGAGCGCAAAATATTTAAAACTGACCCATAAATTTACATATCTTCTCATTAGGTATTGTTAAATAGTTATGAACAAGGGCTATTGAAGATGTTAAAAAACATCTTTATGAAAATATTAAATAGACTTTTACCAGAAAAATAGCTTTTTTGTGAGCTATCCACAAACAATGTCTTTACTGGCATGAAGAAACACAAATACATTTAATTGACACATGAAATGGTGAATAAGTCTTATTTATCACTTCACAGGTGGTTGGAGTTCCTTTTTTCCCCTCTGTCTGTTTATGCAAACATAAAATATGAATAGCTGTTTGAGAGAGAGCTAGCTGGGCAGAAATGACAGACAGAACATCAATAAATCTATGTAAGCTTGACATCAATAAAGGTGTCAAAGCCATTGAGGAAAGACAGACTTTTTGGCCCAGGACTGTACGGAATCATGCCTTTGTGTGAGCTGGAAGACAGTGGTATACAGAAAAACAGAATCATAGAATGGTTTGGATTGGAAGTGACCTTTAAAGATCATCTTGTCCAACCCTCCTGCCATGGGCAGGGACGTCTTTCACTAGATCAGGTTGTTCAAAGTACCATCCAACCTGACTTTGAGCACTTCCAATGATGGAGCATTTACAACTTCTCTGGGCAACCTTTTCCAGTGTCGCATCACCCTGATTGTAAATACATCTAATAGTCTGACCTGTAAGTACAAGATTTGGAGTCAAGCGGTCTGGTCACTGTCTTTTGTTGCAATTTTAATACCCCTCTAAGGCACCTATTCTTAAATTCCAGGAGTGTAGTATGATATATAGTTGGATTTGGGATGGAAAACAGAAGTAAAGAGCTTATTTTCTTTATATAGTAGCTTATTTTCTATATATAGTAACTTATTTTCTACATATAAAGGTACTTAGTACCAAACCCTGGACTACAGAAAATATTCTGTGAGGTGATCTTCTTGTAAACTGAATATTTGACAAGGAGGATGGGTCTTCAATGTTAAGTTCAGTTATGCTACCCATTTCAGTTACAGCTTCTGGTGTTAATTATATGGGGAATAAGGATATCCATATCTATGCTGTTGTATATAAATAAGGAGGAGAAATAGTATTTTAAAGCTTAGTTTGTTTTGTTGAAGTCAATGGCAGGTTTGCCAATGGCTTCAAGGTTGTAACATCAAGTTTACAATAAAGAGGTACAGTGATTTTGAGGGAGAAAATAAAAAAAAGAGATCAATTCCTTCAAACAATGTCAATGTCCAAACTTTAGCCTCTAACATTAGACTGTAAGAGATGGTAATTTCCTCAGTGGAAATTTAATTAACTTTAGAAGATTCCCTTTAAAAGTGTTATTATTTATAGTTGTTTCATTGTGTTGTAGAAAACCATTTTAACCAGAAAATAAATCATTTTTTGGATTTGAATATATTAAGAAATTCAGAGCAACAGTTCCAGTTCTGGAAGAATTATTCCTGGAAACACTGAGTAGATAACCTAAATATGAGGCTGTATGACTTTCCCTCTGAAGGGATAAGTAGAAAATTTGGTACTCTAGGCTTTGTGTATTTCTAATTCTTTTCTTTTGTCAGGTAATAATCATATTGATTAATTTTCTAGTTAACAGAAATCGTATTCTGGTGAACTGTAAACTACTGAGAAAAAAAATTTGCCAATCACTGGATAAAGTATGTTATTAGAGGTAGAAAAACAATGCATCCATGAGCTAATGGAAATAAAACCAATAAGCCCTGAAAACAGCAAAGGAAACATTAATTCAGTCAGTGCCCTTTCAGTTCGCCTTAGGAATCATGAGTAGCAATTTGAAATCCTGTTTTTCTCCTGGGAAGAAGCAATGCCTGGAATATCATATAAACTATACTGATCAAATAAAAAGGGAAGCCGCAGGCTAAAACAGAGAGAAAGAAGTTACAACAAAGAAAAACAGCTAGTTGTATGAAATGACACATTTATACACCAGCAAAGTAAAATTAGAATCCTCTCCATTTACTTTATATCAGCTGCAGAAGAAAAATAGTTGTATTACAGAGACCAGGCAACAGAGTAACATAAAATAAAGGATTATTTTGAACCGTCCCAGAGGATATCTTCCTAAATATGTACTTAGGATCTGCAGATAAAATAGTATGATTGTCTTGTTTTTGGATATTAAAAAATGCTTGCAATAATCTAGAGCATATTGAAGAGATTTTAAAAGAAAGTATAAGTAAAAATCTGTATGTAAAAATCATGTGCAAAGCAATTTTACCTTAAAAAAAACACTACCAAATAGTAGCAAAAAAATCCTTTATCTATAGCAGAAGAATTACAGTGTGAGGGTTTCTTAATCTCTGGTAGCCTGAAATCTCTTATTCAGTCTCCTTTGACTAATATGCAGTCTGTAGGTCTACATTGTTTAAAGAAATAAGAAAGGTATACTTAATAAGTAACAGTGCTGTAGGAAACCACTGACAGTTCCAGAACACGGGACACAACAGTAAAGTAAGAGGTGAGGGGAAATGGTGAATTTGTTTTTACCAACAGTATCTTTGAAATCCGTTGTGTGCTAAACCATTCCTGTTTTATCTTCAGTCTGGCATCATATTTCCAGTAGCGAAGGAACAGAAATACTCTAGGTATTTGCGTTTGCTGTTACAAAATAATGGCTCACACTATTGTGCGTGATAATTGAAAAAAATGCCCTGTAGCACTTTGTGGAAGTTTTGCAGCAGAGATGTGCTCTCAGTTGAAAATTTTTAGTAAAATGCATCAGTCCCAAATTTTAGCTGTGAAAGTGGTATCTCTGCTAATTAAGGAGCAGCATGTTACGGGTAAGCTGGGTGGATTCATAACATAGTAGGTTTAGATGGGATCAAACACTCAAACAATAGGAGAAGCCAAGGTCAAGATCTTACATCTACATGAAAATTTACAAAGAATTTTAATTATAGATGCTTTAAGCAAATCATCCAAGAGGTCAGCTTAAGCAACTGTTCCCATCCTTAATGGCTCTGAGAATACACATCAAGGCAGATGGCAAAAGGAACAGTCCACATTGTGTTAGCATTTCATCACGAAGAGTGTAGTAAAACTGCATTTTGCTCAGACCACAAAGATACACAGGGGGTAAGACAGGTGTAGTGTGTAGTGCAGGTGAGCTATTTTTTGCCAGGCACTTCTGCTATTTTTGGTAACAGAAAGGTAGAAAAGTTTTATGTTGATTAGTTTCTGAAGTGACCTGGAGTCTGCCAGGCGAATGGTTGCTAAAGAGAATATAATTAGAATGATTTAAAGTATAACTGGAATAATACAATTTCACAGTGAAGCAGCAAATGCAATTGTTGAGTGAGTAAGTGGTATTGGTCTTTCATTCCATCATCATTTGAGTTTCTTTCCTATTCTGGTTGGAAGGGAAATGAAAGTTTTAACTGAATACATTGAGCACAATATGAAATTAGATGCTATTTTTCACAGGTCACGTACCTACTCATTACCACAAATGATCGGTGCTCTCTGAAGAAACCTCAACATTCTTGGTTAGTTTGGTGCTTTTGCTAATATTTTGTTTCCCTCTACTTAAGTTATGGTCCTACTCACTGCACACTATTTGAAGTTTTCTGTCAACATAGAACTGCTGGTTTTCTTAGGAACTTTTTCTGTATCAGGTGCAGCTGTGTTTATGGGGAACACCTCAACCTCACACGTTCTACAGATGGAGCCTGGTATCACAGAGACGTTAAGGCTGGACCCTGAGGTATGTCCTCGCCTTTTTGGGTGTCCAATTTGGAACATGGACACCTTGTTTTCCCAGAATATTAAAGATGGTTTTGCATCGTTTAGTAAATGCAAAAGTAAGCCTCCTTGATATCAGTGACAGCAATAAGCTCTGAAATCTGCAAATCACGGCATCAATGTCGCAAGCTTATTGCTTGGAAAATAAGGACCTTCAATTGACTTCAGGTAAAAAATCAGTTTAAACAACTAGCTAGTAAATCAACAGGGGGAGACTTAGTAACTAGTTCAATTTTTACCTAGTTGAGTGAAGATATCATCTATTTGTTTTTCTTTTCTTTGCCTCGTTCACTATGTAGCTTCCAAATTCTGTGAAAGGTGCGGAGCAATTTAATAGACAATTGTTTATTAGAATGTACAGGATGATTGTTGCAGAAATACTTGCAAGCTAAGGCAATATATTGCAAAAGCTAAATGTAGTGGGAGATTTAATAGGCACTGTAAATGGTAATTGATTACATTTGAATAAAAAATTAATTCCTCACTGAAAAAAAAGGCTAATATCCACCTCTCTCTGTAAATGTGCTTATGTGACTGAATGATTTTATGTGTGTGTTTGCTGCTGCTCCACCATTACATGTATGTATAAATGAATGTTTTTCTGCACATCGTATTTATTTTTCAGAATAAATCAATTATGTACTTGGAACATCTTTACAGAACTGCATATTTGCTCTTTAAAAACACATATTCTGAAGTATTTATGTTTGGACACTTGAAATTTAAGTTGTAACACATATTTACTTGTTTATTTCATGTATACTGTATAAGCAGCAGACTGGGAGATCTATTGCCTGAAGCCTAATCCATAGGAAGACACCCATTTTACAAATGAAGCGTGGTATCACTGAGAAGTTAAGGACAAATCCTGAGTATTGCCACTTTTTTTGTGTGTCCAACTTGAAACTTCTACTATCTGTTTTCTCAGAGTATTACAGAGTCCTGCAACATTTCAGAAAATAGTGACTTGGTAACAGTCTCCAAAGGAGCTGATTTCCCTCCATCACTATGTTGTGTGTATTTCCAGCAGAATGAGGGCTGAAGCCTCAAAGTAGGCTATGGGGTAGCAACAAATAGATCAATCTGCCCAGAAAATAGGATCCTCTTATCCAGCTGGCAATGTAGGACTCAGAGGATGATTAACAGTTGTTTCATGTGTCTGCCAAGCAACATGAGAAAGGCATCAGCATCAGACAGCCCTCCAAAGATTATATTGGGGTAGAGGGAAGTTATTGTTCAGAGTACCTGAGAATGAAAATGTATTTCTAAGTTGTCAAAACTTATGACTGAAACAGGGAAAAGGAACTGACTGCTTTAGGTAGAGTTCAACATTTAAATCTGTAAGCTCTCTAGGGCTGCTCTGTTAATCATCTTCTCTAGAGAACTGAAAATAAGGGGCTACAAATGAAATAAAAGAAACCCTGCTTGCTTAACCTTCTCACTGAAGTCAAAACCATGACAAAAAAGATCTAAAAAAACCCCGAAGACACCACATTCAGCTGTTTGAAAGTAGCTGTAATGAGGGCTTGTAACATCTCATTAGGAAACTGTCAAACCCCAGGTTGCTTTATAAATGGACAATCATGAGCTGCAATTACAAAAGAGTGGGAAATACAGTGATAGAACCAAACATTGCTGCAGGAGAGGACAAGGTGCACAGCATGTGCTGAGAATTGAACCTGAGTTTCTTCCTTTAAGTTCTTTAGAAAAATCTTTTAAAGGAAATACTAGGGTAACTTTCATAGGCAAAGGAAGAAGAACAACACTTTAGTCATTTTCCCACTGAGGCTGGAATCTCTGAATGACAACACCAGTATAGTAAAGGTCTCATGTGAGGAGCTTCAGGTATTTGACCCCAGGAAAGCACCGAATGAGTCTTTTACAGTTTTGCTATAATTACATATTTAGCGTAGGAATGATAATGTGACAATGGGCATATAGTTTTCACTGAGCCTACGGAAAAAAAGGTGTACTGTTTCTTGGGAAAGTACAAAGGTAGACCAAATCAATGATTGTCAAATAACTAAGGCAAAAAGCAGTGAATATTTAAGAAGGAAAGAAGACTTAATTGATATCTAAAATCACTTTTTGTCCCTATTTTATCCAACTAAATTGGTATTTGTTAGCAAAAGTATTTTTCCAACAAGTGAATAGTTAAGAAAAAAAGAAATACTATGCGTCTCACAAGAGAAATTATAATTGGTCATTCAAGGACAAACTTCAGTGTAAACCCACATGCAATCCGTAGTCTCTGTACATGGTATGACAGAAACAACTTTCTGGATAGAGCCAATATGTACCTGAGCTCCCAGTTCCAGGACAACAATTTCCTCTGCAGCGTGGGTAGTAGATATATTTATCAAAGAATGATTTGTGAGGTGTCCAGTTGTCCGTCAAGAACTGTCCTGTAACAAACAATTCCAAGACCTCATTGAAATATGGAGCGAGAAACCACTCCGTAAATAAATACATGCTGTGATAAAGGGACCTGTGGGAAAACCTGATCCCAGGCAACCCTCACAGTGGTGGCAGCATACAGACCTATCTGCTGTGGAAAAATGGGCTTTCCCATTTCCCAAACACATTTATGTTATGCTGCTTGTGATGGGGACCTAACCATGAAAGTTGGCTGAAACCCATCTCTTCTGGCAGAAGAGTGGCATTTTGTTTCCTTTGAGGGCCCGGTGAGAGGACCAGCCAGACAGCAGGTGCCAGCACCACCAGCTGAACTGCCCAAAGCACTGCCCAAGTCATGTGCACCTCAGAGCAGAAGCAAGTAATCAAGCCTGTCAGCACAGGAAGGCAAGAGGAGAAGACACTGCATACTCAAAATGAGAGCCAGCCAGTTTTGCCCCTTTGGAAATGCACACCAGCAGGCCGCACTAAATTTCGCATTAAACACGTAGAAATTCCAGAAGTGGAAGGGACGTGCAAGGAGATAACAGCAGAGAGTGAATGTTACTGCTGCTGTTGTGAGGTTGCAGTTTCAACCATTTCCTTTACTTACTAATGCTCAGTACCTTGACTGTCGAAAACCTAAGTTTGCCTGGGAGATAATCCTTTAAAATAAGTAAATAATGATAAAGTCTTTCACATCACTTGGTTCAACTATTACATACAACATGCTCATGTTCATTCCTTATGTTCTACCTAATTTTCTATTTGTCTAACAGTTAAATTCCCTGAATTAAATGCAGGGCAGATTTCCTGATTAGAACAGGTTATTAGAATTTTCCCCCTGCATATGGCAAAATTAGCCAGTCACAATAAAACCAAAGCACGAGTGTCACCATTTTAGTGGTGTTTGTTACAGATTTCACACACCTTTATTCTTGGTACTTGTAACTGTGCTCTTCAGAAAGCTGTTGGATGCTGACAACACAGGGACCTTTCAAGCATTTCGAGGCAGGGAGACTGAAAGGGAGAAACCAGGAGCCTAAGGATGAATGTGATGGTATATAGAGCAAATCTACAGCTCAGATCTCGAGCAAGCTATACGTGTTCCAATGTTTGAGGCCAGCCACAATGCCAAGTGTTCAGACCTCAAGTTTATGCTTTTGAATGAGGTGACTTCTCTTTTATTTGTGTAAGCTGCTTCCTCTGTGCTTACTTTCTCTAACACACTAGGTAGCTCCCGAAGTGGACGTATACAGTGTCTAGCCCAGCATATCAACTGAAAGATACTAGGGCCTGTTTCTGGAAACATCCAGTGTATTACTGCTCTCCAGCTGAAATTAAATATTCCAAATTTCCCTTAAATAAGATACCTGTTCTTTGGAGTGTCTTTGCTTCTATTCCTAGCTCGGTAACAAATAATGTTTCTTTTAGTTTTGTGCATAGCAGCCTATACAGAAAAACATATACGTTAATATCCGGAAAGTGCTCTCTACAAAACGTGCAGACCGTAATTCCTTGCAAATTCCTTTATGTTTTATTGCCTCAGGATATATATCATCCAGATTTCACTGTCTTTCCTTCACATCCTGTTTCTAGATATTTTAGAAAGTATGTGTTAAATAACCTTACTCCAGAACTACAAAACTAGCTCTGTGTGACCAATGACCAAAATTTCCGTGTAAATTTGAAGGAACTTAGTTTCCCTAAAAATGAAATACGAAAGAAGTGCATGTACTTACTAATCATTTTCATGCTGCAAGCTAAACTAAACTAAGATTCCAAGCTTTCATTATGAACAAAATACTCAAAGGCATATTTTTGTTCTAGAATGCAAGCTGCTGCTAGCTTAAATTAGAAGTCTGAAGTCCAAGTGACATGCCCCAATTTGCTCTCTTTCATCACTTGAGTGCATTCACAGTTAACAGTTTAACAGAACTTGGATTTCTTTGTTCTGGAAAGATAAGATCAGTCTGTGGATTATTCTCTGTCTGTCAACCAGTAAAAACTTCAAAATGTTTATGCAAACTTTTGAATTTCTGGAAATGTAACGTCCTCCTACACTACTAGATGTTGGATTTCATCCAGTTCTTTTGGTGTGTGTCTTGTAGGCATGGGTTTATCAACAACCAGCACTCAGAGAGAGATTTTTACAGAAACTGTAATGAGAGACCATATATATCTCAGCTCTGTCAGTAAACCTTAACACAGTTCTAATGCTGGTTCAAGGCTTTTCAACCACGTAAGCAAAACTCAGAGTCACTGCCCTCAGAACGGGGTGGTTTTCACCTGGGAAGGAAGAGGATCTGGAGTGGATCCCAGAGGACAGTGCTCCCAAGACACAACTTGGGGAACAGGAACAGCAGGGGAATTACTCATGATTCTTCCATGTGCTTTTTGTTATGCTAGCCACTGTGCTATGCATTTGCCTACCTTGACCGTACTTGAGGCCATTCACGGTAGTATTTCTCCACATTTTGCTGTGTAAGCTGGTACTACAACGTAGTGGACAGCTGAAAAGAAAGCAGAAAGCAACAAAATATTAGAGCAAAGTAGTGTCATAGCAGCGTATGCTGTAAATCCTGATTTTTTTTTTAATTGTCTAATGTTATTGGTGTTTGAGGTGATAATGAAATTGCAAAATACTTCACTTTGTTCAGAGTGGGCATAATGCTGGTGTGGGCAGAACAGAACTTCTTACTGCAAATTAAATTCTGCCTAGATTTCAGCTCAGCCCAGATTGCTTATTAGCAGAGACTGACGATCACATTGCACAAAATTTGTCACAGGAATAGATTTCTATCATCTCTTATGAAGAAAGGCTGATGGATTTGGTCTCTTCAGTCTGGAAAAAAGACAGCTGAGCGGGGATCTTATCAACGCTTATAAACACTTAAAGGGTGGGTGTCAGGAGGATGGGGCCAGGCTCTTTTCAGCGGTGCCCGGGGACAGGACGAGAGGTAATGGGCACAAACTTAAGCATAGGAAGTTCCAACTAAACATGAGGAGGAACTTTACTGTGAGGGTGGCAGAGCACTGGAACAGGTTGCCCAGAGGTGGTGGAGTCTCCAACTCTGGAGACATTCAAAACCCACCTGGGTGTGTTCCTGTGCAACCTGCTCTAGGTGACCCTGCTCTGGCCGGGGGGTTGGACTAGATGATCTTCAGAGGTCCCTTCCAACCCCACGATTCTATGATTCTATTATATGAATGACAAGCTAATTCAAGGTTGCAATCTAGGTTGAGACTTATTCCAAATCTCTTAAGGTTAAAGACCAGCATTCCTGTGTAGTCTGGTTGAGAAAAACTGAAACACTGAGATGGTCTAATATGCACCAACCACCTTTCAGCCTGAATCTACTAGAAAAACTCAGTTAAAATTTTATACTATTTCAATTCAGTGCAAAACCATAATTGTACTAGATTACAAGGATGTTCCACTTCCACCAGCATTCTTCTGTACACTACAAGTAAAAAAAAAAGATTCCCTCATGCTTGCATTCAGTACAAATAGATTATAATTTTTCTTTTCCTAGTGTATATTTTATTGCTCTGCCTATGCTACCAGCTTCTATCTAAGGAAATACTGTTCAGTATGGGTGGTCAGAATAGTGTTTTTATTTGGACTATTCTTGACATTTGGCTTATGTATTAGATTCAGGTATATATTCATATCTGATCTGATATCTCAAAGTTTAGAGGTGGTCAGATACAGAATTTTTGTTTAGAGATACAAAAAAGATGGAAAAAATTATATTCTAGATATGAAAGTAGTTTCCTTATGGCATAGTGTGGTATGTTGTATGAGACTACATGTGTCTGGCTTCATAGATAAAGGCATTGCAATACTCACATTTTTAAAAACTGATAGAACTCTGAGCTATTTTCATTTGAACGTTAGAATTCCACAACTTCAAAAAAGGCAAGAAGGAGGACCCAGGGAACTACAGGCCGGTTAGTCTCACCTCTGTCCCTGGGAAGGTAATGGAGCGACTCATTCTGGATGTCGTCTCCAAACACATAGAGGAACAGGAAGTTATTGGAAGTGGTCAGCATGGATTTACCAAGGGCAAATCATGCCTGACCAATCTGATAGCTTTCTATGATGTTATAACGGGTTGGCTGGATGAGGGGAGAGCCGTAGATGTCATCTACCTTGACCTTAGCAAGGCTTTTGACACTGTCTCCCATAACATCCTCATTAGGAAGCTGAGGAAGTATGGGCTAGACGAGGTGACAGTGAGGTGGATCGAGAGCTGGCTGAGTGACAGAACTCAGAGGGTTGTGATCAGCGGCACAGAGTCCAGTTGGAGGCCTGTAATGAGTGGTGTCCCTCAGGGGTCAATACTTGGTCCAATTTTGTTCAATATATTCATTAATGACGTAGATGAGGGGACAGAGTGTATCCTCAGCAAGTTTGCTGATGATACCAAGCTGGGAGGGGTGGCCGACACTCCAGAGGGCCGTGCTGCCATCCAGCGTGACCTGGACAGGCTGGAGAGCTGGGCAGAGAAGAACCTAATGAGGTTCAACAAAAGCAAGTGTAGGGTCCTGCACCTGGGAAGGAAGAATGCCAAGCACCAGTATATGTTAGGGGCGGACATGCTGGGAAGCAGCTCTGAGGAGAAGGACCTGGGGGTCCTGGTAGACAGCAAACTATCCATGAGCCAGCAGTGTGCCCTTGTCGCCAAGAAGGCCAATGGCATCCTGGGCTGCATAGGGAAGAGTGTGGCCAGTAGGTCAAGGGAGGTCATTCTCCCCCTCTACTCTGCACTGGTGAGGCCACAACTGGAGTACTGTGTCCAGTTTTGGGCTCCGCAGTTCAAGAGGGACAGGGAACTACTGGAGCGAGTCTAGCGTAGGGCAACCAAGATGATTATGGGACTGGAGCACCTCCCTTATGAGGAAAGGCTGAAAGAGCTGGGACTCTTTAGCCTGGAGAAGAGAAGGTTGAGGGGGGACCTGATTAATGTTTACAAGTATCTAAAGGGTGGGTTTAAGGAGGACGGAGCCAGGCTCTTTTCAATGGTTCCCAGTAACAGGACAAGGGGCAATGGGCACAAGCTAGAACATAGGAAGTTCCGTTCAAATACACGGAAAAACTTCTTTACGGTGAGGGTGACAGAGCACTGGAACAGGCTGCCCAGGGAGGTTGTGGAGTCCCCTTCTCTGGAGATTTTCAAGACCCGCCTGGATGCAGCCCTGAGGGATGTGCTTTAGGCAATCCTGCTCTAGCAGGGGAGTTGGACTAGATGATCTCTAGAGGTCCCTTCCAAGTCTGAAGATTCTGTGATTCCATGATTCCGTGATTCACCATTTTCTTGGTGGTCCAAAATATGGACCCCCATATTTTGGGTCTGCCCACTGTCTAGGGAGAACTTGCACAGGCAGCCAGAGAGAAATCCAGGTTTACCAACTAGAGGCCCCAGTGTTCACTATGGTATATCTAAATGTTTGCTTGGTCATATCTCAGCAATGGTAGTACAGTTTACGATCCCCATTTTGCTGTCAACCCAACTGGTATCACACCTAGGGATGGCAAACCTGACTCTGCTTTCCCCCATTTTCTCTTACATATGAGTAATCAGACCAAGCCAAAAATAACAAAAAGAGACTCTTTTCACGTTTTCTACTTAACAGTTCACCTATAATGTTTTATCAAATGCACACCTGGCACAAACTTTAATGGAAGCACCAATATTTAAAATGTATTTTAACAACATTTATTAAACTCAAATTTCATAATATCATGCGAATTCAGTATAATGATATTGACATCATTTGAACAAACATATGAAACATATCTCTTGGGAAGCTTGTAACTTTCTGGTATTGGAAAAGGCTGTAATAGTAACAAAACAGGGGTCTGAAAAGGAACAAGCAATGAAAAACCTATGTTTTCAATAGTCTTTACAAGTTTGCATGGCAAACAAAGACATTAATGATAGGAAAACTAAGATTATGCTATAAAATTGTCACACTACCAAGAAAAGCAATGGAGAGAGCTAATCATTTGCTATAATTAAAGAGAAAAACAAACAAAAAAAGCCCTAAAGTAGGTGTTCTGAGAAAAGGATGTCTTTCACCTTCAAGTGGTGGATGTTATTCATGCCGATATACCACAGGAGCGGTCCAGGAACAATAAATAATGAATCATCAACACACAGGATCTGTGACCTGATATATTAACTACCCAGATGGGAAGGAAAATGTACTGTTGCATCTTCTCTGGAAACTTCATTACCTTTCTGCCTTATATAAGCTCAATTTCTTGTCCTCGTTCTGCTTAGCAGCTCCCCTGACAGCAGCAAAGCTTTCTCATCTCTTATTGATGTGAGAGCACTGGCCCCTTTCTCTTAGACACAATATACTGACACTAGAATATGTACGGTACAACAGGTTAATAAGACATTAGAAGATATTGAATAATAACACTGTTAACAATCCAGTTTAGACCCATCTCCAAATCTTCAGGCCATTGGTCATTTGATGGCAAACATAGAATGAACTAGAAATTATTAATTAAATTCCCAGAAACTGTGACAAAACCATCTACACTAGTTTTCAGATCTTTAACTTTCACCTGACTGCCACACAAGTTCTGTACATTTTTTACTGAATCTTAACTACAAAAGAAACAGAGTATGACTAGAACCTTTGGACAACAGGAACCATTGTCTGAACATTAGCAGCTAAGAAGCTAATGGTGTTATCTTTTCTAATTTTTTTTTTTTTTAATGAAAGGTTTTCTCTTGGGAACACTGAAAAAGTATAGTAGAGTATAGTAGAAGCCAGATAATTTTGTTGGAATTAAAATTTAAGGAATAAATTCTGTGTAGAACATAGCAAAATAAAAAGTGAGAAAACTTAAGCATGGTGAAGTTGACCATTATTAACAGTATCACCAACTGGAATAGAAGGGCGGAAAAAAAAGAAGTAAATACTACTTTTTCCTGTAGAGACTTGTCTGTAAAGCATGGAAAGAAATAACCATCTTTCTCAGAGTAGCATCATGATAGCAGCTTCTTGGGAAGATTGAATTCCTGTCATCTGACAACCAGAGTAGTAGCGATACAACCATAGCTCCTTAGGACCTCTTCAAGTATAGCCTTCAACTCACTTCTTGGACATAGCATCAAACCACAGATGCTGCAGAAAGTCTGATTTTTGTTAATTTTAATTTTATTTACTTTTAACAAATTCAATGAGCAATCTTAAATGCCGTCAGACAGCTGATTCTTACTTTGCAATTGTAATGCACTCATTTGAAAATATTTACTTTGTCCAGTTTAACTTTTCATACTTTTGTGAGGTGTTTACAGAAATTCCACTAACCAAAGGGATTAATGAAAGATATTTCAGGCCTATGATAAAAAAAGTTAAGTTAGATTTACAGGCAGCATCATTTGCTGCCTCCCAGCATCATGAATAGTGCCCTCGTTGGCTTCAGGATTTAAAGGATTTAGCAGAAGATTTATCACTTCACTTCAGCAGGTAATCCTGCCACATATCAAAGTTACAGTGGCTGGATTTTTGCCCATACTTTACATTTTCAACGTATGAATATAGATATAGAGAGATAAACAAAGGACGTCACACTTCAGGACTGCCTCTTGGGTACTTTGCACAACTGAAACATTAAAAAGTGTTTAAACATGTATAATCTTGTTGTGAATGGTTAGCATTCTTAAAATTGCATTGGGATGTATATGTGAGAATGTGAAATAAGATGTTTTGGAAATTACTAAGCATGGAACTGCAGCATTGTACATTTTCTGACATATTTTCTTCCTTGTCTCACCTATGCTTTTCCCAGTTTCCCAACCTATGTAAAAAGACCAAGGAAGTTGCAGTCTCCCCTCTGGGACAGCACTTTTAGATTTTTGCCCTAGTTACTCCAATTCAAAACACACAAACTTTATAACAGTTTAACCGGAGCCAGCAACTAGGACCACACAGCTGCTCACTCACCCCCTCTCTCCCTCTCCCAAGGGTAGTGAGAAGAGGGAGGAACGGAGGGGAAAGGGAAAAAAACCCTTGTGGGTTGAGATAAAGACAGTTTAATAGAACAATAATGGAAAAGGAAAACAACAACAACAATAACAATAAATATTACTATTAATAATAATAATAGTAATGGTAATGGTAAAAGTGTATACAAGACACAGGTCACCCGCACCGCCTGGTCAATTGATTGCCCAGCCCCACACAATTCCCTCACCTGGCCAGCTCCCATTTACACACTGAGCATGACATCTGTGGTAGAGAATATTCCATTTGCCATTACAATGCTCTGTTTGTGCTCCTTCTCAGCTTCTATGGGAAGCTGAAAAAAGTCCTTTACTAATATAAACATCCTTTCATGCCAAATCTGAAACATGGCAACCACTGGAAAAAAAATTAACTCTATCTCAGCAGAAACCAGGACACAGTTTTTCCGCTTCTGTGTTGCATTAGTTCAGGAAATAAACTGCTGGCCATGCTGGCTCTTATTCAGCACCACTTGTGGCCACAACAGAATCTGTTATTCAGTTGTGTGCACATTCCAACCTGCAACTCAGACGTTGCATGTTATGAAAACACTATTTGTATTTACTGTTTCCTTCGTGTACCTAACCTTTGGTTACAAGTATCTCCACTTCCTAGACCTGCACAGACCTTAACGCTGACAAAGGTTTCTTCTGGATGCTACCACTGTACAAAGTCCTAAATATTGTCTCTTATTGTGGGTGCAGCCCAGTGAATTTTTTTAGCAGCCAATCAGTTAGCAGTCAGAGACAGACAAAGGGCATTTCAATCTGACTTTCAGTCTCGATTTTGATAACACACGAGTAGAGGCTGTTGAAATAAGAACTTCTGCATATGATATTTAAATTGTAACAGTCATCACCCGTGTACTACTTTCATCACCACTAGTCAAGGACTGGATCAATTTTAGCACTCTTCCTTCCCTGTGAAACAGCAATATATTTCAGCCTGTCTGAAAATGAGTTCTATTGCTATCCTAAGGGATAGATACAAGGTCATGTGACTCTGCTGCCTCAATAAAAATAAATTAAAATGTAAAATGTGGTTTTCATTTTATTCCTCTGTATTCATGTAATGCTGTTTGGGTGACTAAAAGTGTTCATGTGTTCACAACAAGTGGCATTCCACAGGGGTTGGTATTCGGATCAGCGCTGTTTCACGTCTTTGTAGGTGACGTGGACAGTGGGATTGAGTGCACAATCAGCATGTTTGCCGACAACACCAAGCTGTATGGTGCGATTGACACACTGGAGGGAATGAATGCCATGCAGAGGGACCTGGACAGGCTTTAGAGGTGGGCCTGTGCAAACCTCATGAAGTTCAACCAGGCCAAGTGCAAGGTCCTACGCTTGGGTTGGGACAATCCTCGTTATCAATACAGGCTGGGGGATGATGTTATAGAGAGTAGCCCTGAGGAAAGCAGGTCAAGGGAGGTGATTCTGCCCCTCTGCTCTGCTTTTGTGAGACCTCACCTGGAGTACTGCATCCACCTTTGGAGTCCACAGCACAGGAAGGACATGGACCTGTTGGAACAGGTCCAGAGGAGGGCCACGAAGATGATCAGAGGGCTGAAGCATCTATACTATGATGACAGGCTGAGAGAGTTGGGGTTGTTCAGCCTGGAAAAGAGAAGGCTCCAGGGAAACCTTATAGCGGCCTTCCAGTGCTTAAAGGGAGACTACAGGAGAGATGGGGAGGGGCTTGCTTTCTCAGGGAGTGTAGCGATTGGACAAGGGTTAACGTTTTTAAACTGAAAGAGGATAGATTTAGATTGGATATTAGGAAGGGTGAGGGTGGTGAGGCACTGGAACAGGTTGCACAGGGAGGTTGTGGATGCCCCATCCCTGGAAGTGTTCAAGACCAGGCTGGATGAGGCTTTGAGTAACCTGGTCTAGTGGAAGAGGTAACTGCCCATGGGAGGAGGGTTGGAACTAGATGATCTTTAAGGTCCCGTCCAACCCAAACCATTCTATGGTTTTATGATTCTTTGATTCTATGGTATGTATTGGGTATATCTTTCATTTTTGCAAAATTATATTTATGCCATTTCTTGCAGCTGACAGATGCTTTGCTCTTGATTAAATGTTCTTTCAGCAAAACAGATAAAAGCTTTCTGGGGTGAACAGTGGTATAGTTTCATAACCCTTCATCTGAATTTTTTTTTAGAAGACATTGTTTTGGGAAGTCAATGCATTTTTTTCATAGACTACCCCTTATTTTATAAGCTGATGATGAGGAAACTGCAACTCATCTTTATTTCTGCTTTTTCAGTTCCATTTGGCCACATAATAGATATAACCAGTGACTGCACTTACTATAGCCACCTCCTAGAGTAAGCCTAATGTTGCTGCATTTTTAGTAGTTCAATTTAGGGCAACAGACTGTAAGTAGGGTGAAGGCTTTTCTCCGTTATACACTTCACTCTTCTGTGTTCCAAAACAGGAGATGGTCTTGACAAACAACTTTCTTCATGCCCCCCCAAAGGGAAGACATTACATAAAATCACCGTAGATCAGAACTCACAAAATTTTCTCTGCTCATTATGGATTAACCGATATAGAAGGGTTTTGTCTGAAGGATGACCAAAGTATTTGCTCTGGTATGACCAGTAGCTATAACACTGAGCTTAAACAGAGGAAAAACAATTGGCCTGGAAGTCAGCATGTTTTCTTGCTGCAAGCTGCAGTGGGAAAACAAGTAAAAAATGAGAAGAGTATTTGATAACAATGGAAGCCTACGCCTTTGCTGTCTGCTGACCTCCTCCTGACTCCAAAGGCAAAGGCTGCTTTCCCGCAAGAAAGAACTTCAATAAGCTGCTACTCATCAGGGTAGGAAGGTTGTGCCTGACAACTAGAGTTGGCATGCACAATTATTTTAACAAGAAACCAGCAACACGTGTATTTTTTACAGTTTCCAGTGCTGCTAAGAATAAACCTGTACAAAAGATTTATTACTTTTATAAAGAAAGTCAATTGAGCATGACAGTAATATATTGTTCCAAGAAAAGTTTAACTCCGCTAAACTGAGACTCAGTGGGAAATTTAAAGAGAAGCAATTCCTGTTATCAGTTTTAATGAATGCTATTAAGTGATAACCAAAAAGAAAGGGGAAAAAAGATTAGTGATTGCTCAGAAAACATCCTTCCCACTCCTCTAAATTATCATGGCACCACAATCTTTAGCTGTGAAGTTAATTTCCTCAATAATTACATTCTGCTTAGAAGTGCAAGCACTCAGAAAAACCCGCTTGGTATGCCTTCCCCAAGGAATGGCAAAAATCAGATCTTTGGTGCCACAGTGGAATTGCAGGGAATGGAAGAAGATCTGTTGTTGCCCGCTTTTCAGGCCCTATAATGTATATCCATGCCGTCCAGAACCCATACACAGAGTGTGCCTCTTTACTACAATATACCTGACAAAATTTATCTCAGAAGCTATCAGTGACATCTAGTCAACTCATAGGGTCATCCTGGAAGGACTCAGATCACCTTCTAAATTTCCCTGGATATGATAAGTTCCTTTTGGCCCTTTAAGAACTGAAAGGGAATATTATCATGGTCTTCTGCTTTTACTACTTGAATTTCTTTTTGGCTGGATGCACAGAATATAGACTATAACATCAAATTAATTCCTAAATGTAATTTGCCACCATAAGCATACAGTCTGAGCCTATGTCAGTACTGTCTGTGTGAAAGGAAAAAAAATAATTCCTAGACACTTGTCATAGTAGCCATAGTAACCATGGCTGTTTGACAGCGTTGTTTTTCCACAATGGCACTTATAGGGATACATCTTCAGCCTTGATCTCTCCCATGGAGATTTAGGCACCCTCTAAAGAGCAGTAAATTGGGGCAAAAGAAGATTCCTTTTGCAATACCACAAAACAAGAGTCAAGGGTACAACATGGCTCTACAGCCATGGTTCCCCCTTGTTCCTTCCTGTGAGTGCTACCATGAGAACAAGGCTCAGAGGAAGACAGGCTGTTTCATATTGTTAATATGCAGACATGGCATTCCTTCTCATCTATGGAAAATGTATCAGACCAGCGAAAATTACAACCCCAATCCAGTGGGGTTAATATGTCCATGAACAAAAGATGGCAACCTTATAGGAAGGCAAAAACTACAGCAATGTCACTGATGCCACATCTGAGTGATAAACAGTATCATCTGAGAATATTCACATTCAGTCCAAAATAAAGAAACAGTTTGGGACTCACTTAATCACACTTTCAAGATATCTGGTCTCATGTGGTGTCTGATCCAAAAGCCATGTATCCTCACCATTATCTGCAATGCTCTCCACAGAGTTTACTGTACTGGGCCAAAAGAAACACCTTTGGATTGGAACTGTCAGAAATGTGAAAAAGACAGGTGTCTATACAAAAAGCAAAACCAAAAAAAGTATTCAGAAGGCCATGTAGTTACATTATGGTATAATAACCTTTGTTTTCCATGGATATTTACAATTTCCATTTGGGGAAGATCAAATTCTCAACATTGACCAGTATTTTAGTGTGATTATGATATGGACAAATGTATTAGGAAAATGGAGATTTTTAGTAGAAATGCCATTTTTTCTTTAAGCTTGAGCTCTACAAAACCCCACTAACAAACAAAGAAAACTTTGCTAATTTCTCAGGAGGCCCACTTCCATGCAAAGAAAGCCTCAAAGTCCTCTAGACAGAGAATTAATATCTGGTTTCCTGCAGCTTATGGTAAAAGCACCAAAAGATTCATAGAAATGATGTAGATCCTCGAAATACTGTTTGAAAATGCCAGCCTGTTTTATGTTATGCTCTGGCACTGGGGTAATGTCCTGTAGTCCAGCATTAACATCAAAAAAGTAGTTGCCTTTTAAGCTGGCTGTCCAAAGGCTCCCCAGAGGCTACAGTAATACAGTGGTCCTAGGGCTAGATTCTAGCACTAGAGTCTGTGACATAAATCTTAGTAACTAATTTACTGAGTAAGTTTCTAGTTCCTTAGCAATCAAGTGTCAAGTCTGTAGCACAGAGCGAGAAACCAGTGGCCACATCTCATAGCAAGGAAAAATATCCCTTCCAATGTCATGAGGTCTTTTCTGTTGCTTGCTGCATCTATAACTTCAATAAGAAAAAACAAAGTAAGAAAATGATGAATCTCTACACATAGTTTATAGTTACATTTAGGGTGTTTATTTCTCATTGACATTCTTGTCATCCTGCATTACTGTATGCATACGGTTATTCAAACTAAAAACTATCATCAGTTATGCTTTTTGTTGACTCCATGTAGTAATAAACAGTAATTTAACAAAGCTTTGGAGGACAAGGACTGAAAGCAATATCAGAAAAACTTATTTAGATACTCAGATTGGGCCTTTGATACATGCAACTTCAGTATATTTCCATCACAGCCTATATTTCCTTTTATAGACAGTGCACAGTTTTATGTGACTAGCAGAGTTTAAGTGCTCTGAAAGTCTGTTTGCTTTACCAGCCACTTTATCACTTTGATTTTTTCACCTTAATATCTTAACATCCTCTCCACTGCCTTTTCCCTTAATTTTCTTCCATTCACATTCCTAACTATTCACATAATATTCAGCTCATGTCTTCTCATGAGCTATTTCTGAGTTTCAGTAGTCATATTACACTGCCTCCTGTTGCTCATCATATTAAAATTGTTTCAAAAGCATCAAAATTCACAAAAATAAAAATACACCTTTCTGCTAAAAAAAACCCCAACCTTTTTAAAAATCAATATTTCTGATTTTTTAAAATAGAAAAATACACTTTTTCAAACTGATTTTCTAACATGAATTGATCTAGCTTGACAAGTACTTTGGAAGAAAGTGGCGAAGAATAAAATAGGAGGCTGGAACTGGCAACTTCAAGTCACCAAAGAAGCCGCAAGAAATTTTCTTCTCTATCTCAAAGGAGAACAGTAACCTTTGGATATGACATATACATAAACACTGCAAGGGGGTTTAAGTAAACTAAAGTCCAGGAATTGCAGAAAACAAACAGTGGGGTCTCCTTTCCCTGCTACCGGCTACAAAAAGGAACACCCCAACATGCACCTTTATACTGTGACATAAAAGGACAGATATATGCCCCAAAAGACATTTTCCTTTTAGATTTCCAAAGATTAGTAACACACGAAGACTGTATCTAACAGTGGGAACAGGCAGCATCCACTTTACATAGCACTGAGATCTAGTCCTTGGCAACCTGATAGCTTAAAGTTATGTATATATACTTTTTTACGTGGCTTTTACTCCTTGAAGAGTGACAAAAGATTTTTCCAAGTGTTTTTCTTAATGAGTAAAAACATGCTCTAATACTGGAGCCAACTCTGAATCTAGCCAAAACTCAAATTCCCTTGTTGAAACCTAATACAGAAAGGCTAGTGGTCAGCTGCAGTACTGTTTTACAGTTGTCATGACTTATTAGGACTGTTTTGCTGCTACTCCAGAATATGTCCAATCACAACTATCTATGGCTTTGCAAGTCTTCAAATCCAATGCCTCACCAAGGCTGAAGTTAGACCTAGTTCAGAGAGACTGATTTTACCTATTGCTATAAATATTCCTCTTGTTTTTAATTTATACCCCAGTCAAAGGAATACTACCCCATACTAGTGCGTTTTCTGAAAAAAAAATCACATCTACCCTTTTTGTACTTGCTCTTAGCTTGCCCTACTACACAGATCTCTTGGTTTACAAAAACATTTGAGACATACAGACTCCTTTGATGAATAAAGGTGAACACAGGCAAAGTGAAAAGGTCTGCCTATATTTTTCTTGTTTATGATGGTCTGAATTGCTGGCATATATTTCACTGAATCTCTAATTCTATTACTGCCTCACACAGGCTGTTTATATTTGCTCATTAATGAAACAGTATCATGACTGAACGTGTGGCAGCAACAGTAATTAGCAAAGCATCTCCTTCCATTCTTCAAAATGTCGTCAAAACACTTGTCAGGAAACAAACTCATTTTCAGTCTCTACTGCCATTTACAGGGTTTCAGGCACTGATGATAGCTTGTCTGCTTAGTTTAAAAGAGCTCTTGATATAACAGAACCTGACACTGTTTACTTCAGCCTATTATGCCTGCTGCATTCACTGAATGCTTCAGTGGAAAAGAAAAATCGAAAGAAAGCTATTCATTGTAATGCCAGCTGCTTTTTAAAAAAAGGAAATCAATTTTTGCTTGAGCTCAGAATGTACTCAGCAGGCCCAGAGTGACCCCCACTTCTGATGTCAACCACAAAAGAATCTGCTTGTATTTTCCACAACAATCAAAAAACAGCTAAAGAACACTGAAAATGTAAGATTAGTTTCATTTTAGTTTATGTTCAAATTGGTATCCACTAATACAGAGAGTACTTCAAAACAAAATGACTGCTATGTCACAGGTTGCATGTAGAAACACAATGAGAAACAAGGGCATTTTTTGAACATAATGCCTCATTAAAAATTACTTGGCAGGACCATTTTAAGGCTGAAATAATTAGTTGCATTTGGTATTTGTAGCTGGTATCATGATGACTTTCTGTACTGCCAATTTATTATTTTATGACCAGCTTGTTTCAAATGCAGTTATTTAAGTATGACAATGATCATAACGTTTTACATATTCATGACAAGCCTACGTCTGTCATTCAAAACTTCTTGCTATACTGAATGCCAAACAAATGTCTTTCTCTTAATATTAATTTTCATATAAACTTGTTTGCATGATACGCATGAGACTGCATAAGCCTAATCTTTGTAATAATAATAGTAATTATTATTACTCTCGTAGTGTAGCCATGCACAGATCAAAATCAGGGCTTTATTGTGCTAGGCTGTGTAGAAATGCAGATTACAAAAGTAGTCTTTGCACTGGAGACCTTATAATCTATATAGTTCAAAGTCAGCAGAACAAACAAAGCTTCTGGATGTGCAAGTGGCATACTGGCCACGTCTGTTCTACGTTGTCCACTAAACTCCTCAGGATAATGATATCGAAGAGAACACACACACACCCCCATCACTAAATATTGTAGCTTCTCCATTTCTTGTCCTGTATTTGTGGCTAGGTTAGAAAGATATCAAAACAACTCTAGTGACTGTTGCAGAGGAACAAGAGAGGGAAAAAATGCAAACAACCAATTTTTTTCTCTCATATTCAGAAAAAAATGATTGTAGCATTTTGTATCTTTAAAGCATTGTGCAGTCTTTCCAGTGATTCAGTCTGGTTTATTAGGCACAGAGTCTATGCTGACTTCCATAGTGTGCACCAGTGATGATACATTTCATTTTGTAATAGGATTTACATTACTCCCCTTGGGTGGAATTCTCACCTTTAGAGACCTACAGCATACATTTGTCTAAGTCACTCTATGCTCCCTTACGGTCAGTTGAGAGAAACAGATTAGATACACTGCACCCTAAAAGCAGTTATTTTAGATGTCTACTTTAGGTTAAGATGAATAGTACCCTAGAAAGACCTATTTTTCTACATTAGCTATAAAGTTAGCTGGAATGAAGGGTCCCTCCCACCTTAGTGCTTTGACAGAATTTAGTTTTGTTTTCTCTGGTTCAGTTATTCACTTCATTGAAGATAGAAATCACTTTTGCTAAATGTATATAATTGTTTGAATTGCCCTGAATATTTTTGTCGACACACTTTTTTTTTTTTTTTCTCTAATGAAAATTACATTTTTAGCTTCAGAAAGGTAAGCTTTTGACCTTTAGGTTAAAAAGTTTAACAGCTTTTCAACTTAGTGTTCAGAGTTGGTGAAAAAATACCTCAAATACTTGGGTATTCAGGTTTTCTTATCTTTTTCTGTCTCTCACTGCCTTCATTACATCATTGAAAAAGCAGAGAGAAAACAGTCAAAGGCCAAAATCCAAAGACCAAATAGTGCTTTTGAATTTCTTTTTTGTCAAAGATTGAAAAATTTACCCTGGAAAATCCAGAAACTTTGTTTATAAGCCTTTTTTCTCCCTTCTTTCTCCACCAGAAATACACAACTTCCCTGGATCAACTCCAATGACTGGAGCACATGCTGTTAATACATGTAGCCCCGAGAGTCCTGTGAGGTTTGGAGATCTCCTTCTTTATGTGAGCCAGATTCTCTGTACTCCCTCAGAATGGAATAAAGACAAAAGGATCAAGACTTTTTGGCACCTCTGGAATTCAGTAAAAAAAATGATAAACAGGAAGGAAGAAGAACTAAGAAAGTAAAAAAATCAGAGAAAAGGAATTGTGTGGGCATAATACGTGGGGCAAGAACCTGGGTTATATATACAAAAAAAAGATATCTGAGGGGTGTTCATAACTGAATTTCTTGATGTTTGTCCACTAACTTCAGATATTTTCCTGTACAATATCTGGAGTTGCAAGAAATATTTAGGAAGAGAGGCCATTTGATACCATTTCATGAAGAAGACTTTATTCCAAATTACTGACAACATTAAAGTCCTAAGAAACTAGTAACAATATGCAGAGTCCCAAGAATGTTGTCTCACTTGGTTTGTAGTCAAGATAAACAACATCTGTGCCCAGCTGTCCTCAAAGGTCTCTTCTTATTTATGCATTATAAGTTACAACAGTTTGGCCATCTTCCACAGTTCCTCTCACAAAATGTTTCAGAAAGCTGGTTGAGGAACTGGAAAGGATAATTTAGTGAGGAGGTCAAACATCTGCTGGGGTTTTCTGGTTCTGTCTGGACATTTTTGACTGTATTATTGCTCTCACTTTCACAAAAAACGAGTTTGTAATGCTTGGAAATCTGTTAATCTGGTGCAAAATCACAAATTACCCCAAAACAGAGAAAGAACAAGGAAGGAAAGGAAAGATATTAGAGGAGGTCCACTAGGTACTGCACAAGTTAATTCAGGATGCTTCCTATCCCAATCATCCTTATATCCACAAATCACTGCCATCACTTTAGATCAAGCAACTGTAAACAGAAACTACTGCCCCTAAGACTGTCAGGTACTGAGAGATCTGTTGGAGATATAGACTAATTCCTTTTCCATCTCGCAGGGAATAGCCAAGGCTGCTGTTTAGGAACCGTCCCATCAGCCTGTGCAGAGTGCACAGGTGCCTAACAAAGCACACACCACTGTATAAGTTTGGGCTGTACAGGCTGCACTGATTTCGAGTTAGTTATCAAGTTATTTTGCAAATATTAATTTTAATTGCCTTGTGAATTTGGTTTCTGTGAGATTTGCTGTCTCTGATATTGCCTGTTGGTTAAAAAGTCACAGGAGTTAGTTAGGCTCAGGGTGGAAATCCTTGAACATTTATGTATGGTAAAGAAAACCGGTCAAAGAAGGAGGTTAGTAATTCTGAATTTCTCTTTCCTTACCAATTCAGTGTGTGACAAAATATTGACAACAAAGAAAACTCAATCAAGTTTTACTGTAACTCTTTTATCATACAAAACTAGGAGGACAGAAGGGAAGAGTTAAATTTCAAGTTTCATACTTCTTTTGTCCAGTTCTGTCTTTTTTGCTACTTTATAGAAACATTTGAGATTTACTTTCTGCCAAGAGGTGTTAACAGCATTGAAAAAAATATATTTAAACCGTAAAATGACTTAAGACAACTTTCTTTAGAATATTAATTTGACCAATTGCTTTTTGAGACACAGCAG
Source organism: Larus michahellis (assembly GCF_964199755.1). Lineage (NCBI taxonomy): Eukaryota > Metazoa > Chordata > Aves > Charadriiformes > Laridae > Larus > Larus michahellis. Next base: position 66,719,463 of record NC_133930.1, read on the forward strand.
ACTGTCGCCTGAGGAGAGCAGTTCTAGAGCATAATTATATGTTGTGTGAGAAACACTTCCTGTGTTTTGTTTTGAATCTGGTATTTTTCTTTAATGCCCATCATATTATAAGATCACATACTGTATTACAAGAAACAGAAACTAATATTTTCCTATTGACTTTCTTTATGCCACACATGATTTAATGAATGTCTACAATTTCCCAGCTTCGTGTCCCCATTTGTCCCTTTTTCAGGGTGGAGAACTGTTTCTCATGTAGGAAAAGGTTCAAACCTTTGCTCACTCTTCACTCAATCTAGTCACATCAAACAGGTCCCATTCAGAATCTAGATAACGGTACCTGCATTGTCATAGCTGACCATTTTCCTTGTGCTTTGGAAATGAGCATCTCTGCAACAAGAAGGCAAGATTTTAGAGAAACTTTGCAGGGGAAAAAGTGAGAGCAAGAGTGTTTCTAAGCCAGGCGTACCAGCCTTTTTAACTGCAACCTAAGAAAGGAAGAAAATAGAAAATCAATGACATGGATGAGGGGACAGAGGGTACCCTCAGCAAGTTTGCTGGTGACACAAAACTGGGAGAAGTGGCTGATACACCAGAAGGCTGTGCTGACATTCAGCAAGACCTGGACAGGCTAGACAGTTGGGCGGAGAGGAACCTGATGAAGTTCAATAAGGGCAAGTGTAGGGTGCTGCACCTGGGGAGGAATAACCTCATGCACCAGTACAGGTTGGGGGCTGACCTGCTGCAGAGCAGCTCTATGAAGAAGGACGTGGGAGTCCTGATGGGCAACAAGTTGACCATGGGCCAGCAATGTGCCCTTGTGGCCAAGAAGGCCAATGGTATCCTGGGGTGCATTAAAAAAAGCATGGCCAGCAGGTCGAGGGAGGTTATCCTACCCCACTACTCTGCCCTGGTGAGGCCACATCTGGAGTACTGCATCCAGTTTTGGGTTCCCCAGTTCAAAAAAGACAAAAAACTACTGGAGACAGTCCAGTGGAGGGCTACAAAGATGATCAAGGGACTGGAGCATCTCTCTTAAAAGGAAAAGCTGAGAGACCTGAGACTGTTTATGCTGGAGAAGACTGAGAAGGGATCTTATCAATACTTATAAATATCTAAAGGGCAGGTGTTAAGAGGATGTGGCCAGACTCTTTTCAGTGGTGCCCACTGACAGGACAAGGGGCAACGGGCACAAGCTGGAACACAGGAAATTCCATCTCAACATGAGGGAAAATATTCTTTGCTTTGAGGGTGGCAGAGCACTGGAACAAGCCGCCCAGAGAGGTTGTGGAGTCTCCTGCTCTGGAGATATTCAAAACCCGCCTGGATGCAATCCTGTGTGACCTGCTCTAGTGGGGGGGTTGGACTAGATCTCTAGAGGTCCCTTCCAGCCTCTGCTATTCTGTGATTCTGTGACAATCAAGAGAAAAGGGGAGATTAGAGGGAAATGGAGAAGTATTATATAAAATAAATTATTAGATGATTAACAATTATACCTCTGCTACAAGTTATGGATTCTAGTTTAAGCTTTAGGTCATGATGGATAGTAGTAATACTGATTTCCATAGTGCCTTCCTCCTGAAATACTTTGTTTCCAAACAACAATAAAATAAGTAATCACGATGAATACCTGATTTTTGCAAATGAGAAACAAAGAATATCATGCAAGTTTTCCCAATCTTTGTTTGACATACTTGGGTCTAGTTGTTTGTTTTCAAAAGAAACAGATGAGCTCCTCCTCAGTATAACTCAGAGGAGCTCAATGCAGTTCTTGCTCCATATTGCTTTTACATGGACCCTAATAGCCAGTCATACAGGGAGCCTAAGGAGGTTACTCCTAAAATTAGATGTCTAGGAAAGCAGATGAATAGTCTCTGAACCTGTCTTGCATAAGGTTGCAGATAAGTCTGTGAAATAAACAAGTACAGTATTAATTCAACCTGAGACTAAAGCCTCAGTACAGTTACAACACTGTCATTTATGATTATCTACAATATAGTTACTGATGCTTACAATAAAGCATTTATGGAATGTTGCCTTCAGAGGTCTGACCCTGTTCACTGGGGTTTTGTGCATGTAGGGTAAGAACAAGCAATTTCTGCACAGTTACACAATAACAAGCATCTTAGGGGGGGAAAAAAGACCTAATATTTCTTTCATGCATATGCATTCACAGTGTGAATGCAACATACATTCTGTTCACTTTTAGTTCACTCTTTGCCTGGACACTCACAGAAATGGCAGTTGTCTTACAAAAAATTGTACTTCTGCTTTTCTGTATGTAAATGCTTGTTCTTGAGGTACAAACAACATAGTGAAAGTACCGAAAGTCTTCACTAAATTCTAGGTACTATGACAACTGTTTGTATTCCTGTCACCAGCATAAAAGTTTCTTTTAAAAGGCAGCTTTCCATACAGTAAAAAATCTTTTGAGTGTCTGTCTTCATATATCATGAATATTATGCTATATGAGATATATTGTTAAAATTTTTGAAATTCAAATGTATGTCCATATTTACAAAACATGACATGAGTAGTGTGGGTTAGTACCAGATAAAAAGGATGACTTTCATTTTTTATTCTCTTTGGGTTAGAGCTGCTGGGTATATAGACGTGGTGTAGCCTGGAAAATAATGCACGCCATCTGTGAGAAGTTCCTGTTTTCTTCAGGCAAAAGTACAGCTAAAATTATTTTTAGTCTGAGGGTACCCATAAGTCAAGCTAGACTTCTGTGGTGTGTGTGCATGAGTGTACTGGGTGGTAATTTTATCACCATCTGATTTCTTGTAACTTTATAGAGATTGCAAATGTATCCCTGATTGATTTGTGGCAGCCTTGTGCAAAGACTTGGCACTCTTACACAGATGTCAGTGCCTTGGAGGAAAATATGTAATATAGTTCATATCATGTAGTTATGCCCTTTTGGATATTAACTATCACAACGATAATTCAGAATTACCGTTTTGAACACAGAATCATCACAGCAAGGAGACCCGAGGACTAACAGGACAAATAACTAGTGTAACCTTACCAGCACAGTCCTTTACTTAGCTTTGAAGTAGCTGTATCTTTGTGTTCATATATTTTCCTAGACCTGCAGGAAGTTCTGTGAGTGCCCTTCCAAGTCCTCCATCAGCCCCACAGACTCCACTCCATTATATTTTTCTGCATGAAAGGGAGTTTCCTGTCATTAACTAGGAAGTCTCTAGTGAAAAAAAGCACATTTAGTTCTTATCATGGCTGCAAGACATCAGTGTACTCTATATTTTTCATCTTAGGATACTAACATTTAATTATGATTAATTAAATTAATGATTTCAAACTCCTTTCTAATACAGGCATTCCTATTCTGTCTATTTTTAGTATTAATAAGATGCTGCTGGATGAAAGAGTTGATAAGAAGATAAACATCAGCAGAACAGAGGAACATTGGTCTGTTTGGAGTTGAATTTAAACTTACATCTAGACGCTTGTATGGCAGTTTTTGTAGTTTCAAATCTTGTGTGCACAGATGGAAATAATTAGGAGGAAGAAACTTAGCAGTACATTATTATGGAGAGAAAAAACATTTTAGACATTTTTTCAAGTTGTTTTCAACTTCTTTCTTCACGTGTACTCTCTTCTGCGAATTGTGAGTGTGAACTAGACAGATATTTTAAAGCCAGTACAGAACAAACTGCAGAAAATATTCGCTTTTTTCTTTGGCTAATTTTCTGTTGAATCACCTCAGAGTAGGGTGAGGACTCTGGAAGTGGCAGTGGTGGGAGACTGAAGTCCATGGCTGGGAGAGGAAGCAGGGAGGCACACACTCTCTTCTGTTAGCTGCCAGGAGCTGCTAGGTGATCTCAATCCATACCGCTTATTTCTGTTCCAAGGCACTTGAGCTTCCCCTGAAGAAATGCTGTTGGATGGTGCCAGCGATGGGGCAGGATGATGTGGTGTGGAGGAACAATTTTCTCTGCAAGTGTAAATGGGACCACTTCATGCTCACTGCAATTTCAGGAAGTGTGCTAGTACCACTCTCTAAGATACATCAGAAGTCAGTGTAGAGAAGGCGTACCACTACTGTCTTTCCATGCAAAATCAGGTGAGTTCAGTCCCTAGGCCATCCAAAACAGCCTATTTTCATTCACAAATTACAAAGACCAAAAAAGAGCCTTAATCACTATTGCTACACCTAGTGCTAGCAGAAGAAATACAATCAGAAATTTTCATGGAATACCATCGAAAAATAATAGGGGAAAGTAATTTAAATATTTAAAATGAAAGGTAAGGAGGTGAGTATAAGAGGCAATACGGAAAATGGCAAACTGAAAGAAGAAACAAAATTGGACCTTTGTGTTTTAAAGATGTCCTCACCCGTGGAGTTCACTTTCTCCTCTTAAGAATTTAAACTGAATGCAAGGAGACAGAAAACACTGTTAGTGGTGAGTCTCTTACGTTTTAACACCTCAGGGTAGCAATCATTTTGTGGAATAATACAAAGTAATGTTTATTTGGACCCAAGAACTTTCCTTTTATCCACCATAGCAAAAGTCTGAACCTTAAGAAGATTTGCTTGGCATTGATGTGAATGTCATTTGACTGCGGAAATCTCTTTGTAATGCAGCATTAACCACCAAAATATGTGTTAACACTTGAAATAAGTAGGAAGAATTTTACATCTTCTGGCGCACACTGATTTTTCTTTCAGCCAAGGATGTTATAGTTTCCTTGCAGGGGCTTTTATATTCTTCTCAAAAAATTCAGTGAAGCAGAGTAGTCGTTGGAGGAAACAGGCTGGCCGCATTTCTTAATACTTACTGTTTTGTTCTCCCAAATGAATTTAAACAACATACTTCTGAGCATCATTTACATTTTTAATAAATATTATAGCAGACATATTACTCGCTTTGCTTGATGAAATCCCAGTAGGACAAATATGGCAACATGTACCCTACTACAGCATGTAAGAAAAATCTCAGCAGTGATCCGCTCTGTTGTTATATCTCTTTTTTTTAGCTGATGGAAAAGATGGGTCCTGGGATGACAAACAACCTGATAAATATTTTTATGAACAACGATGGAATAATAACAACATTTTATTATTTTATACTTCTTTAAGTTTTGGGTCTATCTAACTACTCTTTGCATTAGACTTTCTCTTCTTTCTCCTCTGCTTTTGGCTTTGAGAACAATATTCCCACACTGAAGGGATCTTATTTCAAGTCTTACTGCAGTTAAACCTTCTCCTTGGCTCATTAAATTTTCAGATACAAGACCACATCAAATTAGACTGTAGGACAGGATGTCTCAGAGACTTAATATCCTTCTATGCTTGTAATTGGTTGCTTTCTAAAAGACAAGCATCCATATCACACTATTAGATCTCATACAATCACTTTTGACATCAAATAATTATTTTCTGTGGCTTAAAAAAGTGATAGAATTTGGTAGACTTGTAAAGTTAAAAGTACGTGCTCTGAGCTGTTATTTCTGTATCATGACAGTGATAGTACTGCCTTCCCTAACAGCCGTGATCTTTTCTCAATGTTAACTCAGATGAAAAACTAGAAAGGAAATTTTTCTCAACCACGCTTTTTTTAGAAGATCCATTATAAATATATGTATGTAGTTAAACTTTCAGGTTTACTAAAGTTTTGCTTTTGCAATATGTACTATTCCTGACTGAATCTCCTTTGGTTCTCATCTCCACTGAAGACAATACTTATGTCTGGTTTACTCCAGCATCTGGGTTTCATATAGAATTATTCTGGATGTCTGTATACACCTCTGTTTCACCTATAGGTGTTTTTTTTGTTGTTTGTTTGTTTGTTTTTTGTTTCACCAAGGCAGATGTAGCCACTGTTTAATTGGCCACAAAGGCAAACAGCAAAGCGGGAAACCCCTGCTCCGTTGTAACACAGGAACTGCGGACTGAACATGTAACTCACTATACCATGTAGAGAAAAATGGGAGAAGACTGAGTCTCCTTGGTAAATCTGTATGTGGTTATGCTAAATTTCTGTTCCTGCTGAGTTCCTGCAGTCAGATTTAGGGGAATGCTCTAATACAGGTATTAGAGCACAGTTACCTTGTCTGATCCAAGGCAAACCAGTTGCAGTTATTTGAAATATCACAAAAATATCTGTTTTTTAACAGTCTACAGCACTGAACATCAGGGATTTAAGGCCATATTTTTTGTGACTAGAAAAATTATGCACTGTGTTAGACTGTAATTTGTTGTCTGAATAGGTACTGAGCTATCTTGAAAACCAACAGTATTGGGCTCTCCACTCTTTGGCTACTTAACAGTAAAAATAGATAAGTTCAAGCTTTTCTGTCCTCCTGTGAGAACCAGGGGTACTTACAATACATTTGTAAATATATAAAGTGCTCAAATGTTATGTGTAAGAACCAACAGAAAGTCAAGTTTTTATTGCAGTACCAGAGCAATAAACCACTCTATTTTTGGCCGACTCCAAGGCTCTGTTTCATTCAAAAGTTTACATTAACATCAAGCCACGCTGCCTCTCTCCAATGGTTTCTCCTGAATTCCTGAGGCATCACACTTCATACCTCTTTCATGAGATTGCATTCCCAAAACATATAGAGTGTTTTCCCACCGTAGCTATTCCGACAGCCAGCACAAGCGTCTCACCATGCATTAAAAGGTGTTGAATTCTTCTTTTGCAACACTGAGTAGACTCAGCTCTCACTGAAGTTGTTTGAATATGAAAGGTTCAGTCCCCAGCAAGGTCAGGGCTTCTGATGTCCATTTGCTAGAATGCCTGTTATAACTTCTTTTTGTCAGAACTCCTTTAGTCCCATTTTCTTGTTTTACATAGCCTTTTTTTTTTTCCAAAGGGAACTTTTTTTCTTTAAAATTTCAATTCTACAGAAAATTGTGTGACTTACAGACCTTGTTGAAAAGATCTGGTGGTCATCTCCATGGGAAATATGTTAGGGAAAAGAAAGAGGCTGTAAAAACTGTTGGTCTTTCCCATAAGTAGTTAATAATAAATTTTAAAGTCCTACTCGGTGACTGACAGCAGAGTTAGGAAGGTTTTTCTGGATAATATTAAAGTTATAATCCTCTGTCCTGCAGGAAAATTCACAGGCTTGCCAGCCTGCACCTCTGTAGTATTTCACTGAAATAAATGGCTCTCCACAAAGGTACAGGCCTTGGCACTGAAGGGCTTGAAGGCAGGACAAGAATCAAAGTAGGCAAATATAAGTGTACTGGGGAGGGAGGGATGGGGGGAAAGGAAGCTAAACATGTGTATCGTGTCACTGGAGAAAAATCACCTTGTGGTTTGGCAGCTTATATTAACTTCTCCCTCCCAGACTCATGTTAGCTCCCTCTGAATGTCTGCATGTGCTGTGTAAGCATTTTATTTCACTTCTTTTTAATAAAAACCTTGGGCTAAGGTTGACTCTGTCACATTAGTTGAAATCCAAAGTGAACTCCACCAAAACAGTCAGGCTTATTCTGGAATCACACCGCAGTAAGTTAGATCGGAAACTGCCCCCCGACCCTCATCTTGTGAAAGCATTTTATTCCACAAGTGACAATTGGATGGAAAATTAGTCATTTTAGACTTTACTGAGGAAAAGGAAGTGTTATCATGACAATATGCCTGTATCCGGTTATTCTTAGAAATGTGACATTTATGAGAGATTTTAAAAAGTCCAAAATGTTTCCAAGCATCCTGAGGAGCTATGGTCTCAGAGAAACAGCTTTACACTCTCTGTCAAGCAGAGACCATGCCCTTATGATCCCTTTCCTGTTCAAATACGCCAAGAAATGAATTAATTGTCTGGTTTTGTTTTAGGATATAGGATCTAACAACTTATTTCAGAAACACAACCAAGCTACACTTTATGAAAGACCTTTCAACATTGATATAAATTCTCCTGTTTTCAGAACTCCTCCTTTCTCAGGGGAAATAAGAAGGGCCCATTTCTGTGGCCGCGTATTGCATTGAATTCAGCAGTCATTTCAATAAATATTTCACACTGAAAATCCAAATCTGAAACAGTGATATGAGACTGTGATAACATGGGAATTAAGAACAATAAATGATCAATCAGACAAACCTTGCTTTTTGATCTTTACTGTAGTGATCACAATCCTCATGCATTGCTGTGCTTAGGACACAGCATTCATCTTCTGTCAATTCAACAATGTCAAAGGCAAATTAACAATGAATTTGCTTTGTAGTAGGTTATGATAATACTCAACTTGCTCGCCCTGGCTACAAGCTTTTAAGCAATTGTAGCTCAATACTTACTCCACTGTATAAACAAATTGTAAAGTCTAGAAAACACTTGCTTATATTTAACTGTCCTACTTCTTGTAAAGCAGTCAAACACCCCATGGCCTTTTTTAGCTTAACAAGTCTAGATGTATGTTAATGAAAACTCAATATTTTACTAAAAGTAAATATGTGAACATTTTAGATATCTGCAAATATTACAGCAAAAAAACACTTTAAGGAGTAAGTTGTACTTTTGAGGGTAAAGGTTGAAATAGGATGTCGCTATTTGCCTGATATTTTTACCTCGCACAAGCAAAGAAAAAGGTACATGGGTTGGTCATAAGCTATATTCCCAGCGCCCCAGTACAATATAGCTCATGCATCGTGACCTCTCTTGCCCAGATGCCTGCTACATGAACTGCAGCTTAAAGAGGGAGCAGAAAATAATGACATGCTACATATCATCAGGAGAATTCTGGTCCTGAGTGGAAGTGCTTCACTTTTTATATGCTGAATGAAGAAAGGCTCATGAACTGTTCATGTCTTTAAAACTAAAAACTGCAAACACATACACGTTGTGATATGGCAGAATATACTGCAGACTGCTCCTATGTGTAAGAGAGAGCGTCTTGCATTGCTTCTCTCTGAAATAATTGGCAGTAAGTTAGAAGTACTACAAGAAAAACTGAGCAGCTTTTATGGATGATGGAAAATGGAAATTTTATAAGTTTATATATAATTAGCATCTATGAATTTTTAATTCTGCAAATATTTCAAATGACTTTTTAAATTTCAGCACAGACATGACTGTTACATAGAAGAACATGACAATGGTACTTCTAGTGTTTTCAATCTGAAAACCTCAGAATATTTCACAAACATAGTAAGAGCGAATAATTCCCTTGTGAGGTAAAAACATAATTAATAGTCAGGGTGGCTACTACATCTGCCGCTTTACAGGGACTGTTGTGATACCCACCAAATTCAAAAGTAGAAGAGAAAAAAAAATTCCCATGATAAAAAATTTCAGAAGATACTTCAATAAAAATGAAATAATCTTTTCAGAATTTAACTTTTTAAAATAAAAAGGAGACACGTAAAAATGTCCTAATTTCAAACATTGGACGTAAAAAAGATTTATCAAAGAACAATATAGATCTCAAAGTAGTGCACTACTTAATCTATTTTTTTTTTGTTACATTTGAAACTAACACCTAAAAAAGTTTCAACAAAATCTTTTTTTTTTTTTTGTCACACAGCCTCAAAACTACATATTCTGATCATCTGTAATTATTACACTGACTGATTATTCACTGGATAGTAAAATCAATGAGACAGGACTAATCCTTACTCCCCCACCTCTGTTTTTCTTCAGTCTTTCACCTGCTAACACGGCCAAACTGTCAGGAATAAGGTTACCAGAATAATTGAACCTTAACTCGATTTCCAACAAACATAAATCCAGAAGAAAAGAAAAAATGCAGTGGGCAGAATATATTATAGTTTATTTGGTTGCTGCACAAAACAAACCCTGACTGAAATGAACAAAACTGATTTTAACTATCTTTTCATTGTCCATTCGTCCTTTAAACAAAAATCAATTTAGCTGCTGTGTACGTGTCTGTCGTACGTGCGGACACACAGGAGGCTGGCTGCTGTTGCCTTTTACTAATCAAAGAGATTCCTTCTCTGCTAAACAACTTTTATTTCTGTTTGTTCATACTGAGAGGTCATAATCCCTAGTGGCCTTAGGTATAATCTGTTGCTATGGGAATGACTGTGGTGCTACAAAGGGAGGATTATGACCTTTCACTGTATAAAAATGTTAGGTTTCCATTACCTTCTTGAATAGCACTGAAGAATTTTCATTTCAGTGTTGGGAGTTATCTTTCCTAAATGGATGTAGGGCTAACTATCCATGTAGGTGATAAGTGTTATCCCTAGTCATTACTGATTGTGCCAATGCTTTGATTTCCAAAAGATAATGAATAACTTAATAAAGAACTGTCAATGGATGAACTGAAGCCTTTAAACGAGCAGTGAAAGGCTTTGACTGCTTAAAAAGGATTTATTAGTACATGATAGAGGTTGAAGAATTAGCATTAAATCCTGGCAAAAATAATATAAAACATAGCAGGGGAAAAACAAGAATGAGTCTTACACGTTTTTTAATTAATGCAAATTTTCATGTTGCTTCATTTTCTTTCATTATATGGTTTAGGATTAAAGAAAGAAACAAGCCATCACTTGACTGCCTATTGCAAGACATCTCTGGCCTTGACTGATAATAAAAAGGAGTGAATGGTATGAAGCCTAAGGAACAAGGCTCAATCACTCCCAGCAATTACTGTGTCTTATTGATAACTTGCAGCTCTATCCTGCAAATGCCATCTCTGGAACAAAGCCTGTCACAGATCAGACTGAATCCATTAAAAAGCTTTGATTAACATGTCCCTAGGGTGTGCTGGGGAAACTTTTTACGCCAAATGACAGCCTATTGCTACTGCTTCTGAATTGTCCTCCTGCAATACTCTTGTGTTTTAATCTAGTGCACAGTTTAAATTAAAAAACAGCAATGACTTTGTGTGACCTAAATACGAGCCGCTTTTATTCATTGTGGGATTTATCAACTGCTTGCAGATTAAGTGTTCAGAGAAGCAACAATTAACCTTACTGTGTGTTAGCTAATATTAATTATATATCTCCTGTGCTTTCTTGTGCTAGTGTACATGTACCCAGAGAATGGGTTATATTTAATGTGCTCTGTTAGTGGACAAGACGCTTTGTACTTGTCTTCCCTTGAAAACAAATTGTTTGTATTTGACAAGCATAACATCAACAATGTTGGCTTTCTTTAGCAGGAGCTGACATTGATGTGTAAATGGATTTCAGTCCTTTTAAAACAGACACACAAAAGCTCCATCTTTCTGGGCCTCAAATTTCAAGAGGGCGAGGAATTGCCCTCTACACACCCAATCATTTTCCCATCATCCACTGGGGAAAACAGCCCTTATCTATTGTGGATATTATTTTTCTTTGTTACCCTGCAGTCCCTTGTAAGACATATGCTGAATGGTATGTGTCAGGGCCAGCAGGGAATAATACATTACGAACAAAAAAATGGATTCCTTTATAGCCCATTAAAATACATATTTAGAAACACCTGCAGGTATAAGAAGCCCTTGCCAGAAGCCTGTTTGACGTGATGTGCTAGAATCTAGGAAAAAGACATAAAAGAAAAACCTGATCCTGTTCACATTCAGGTCAGTGTTAAAATCACATTAAAACAATGTTAAAGCAGAGCTAAATCCACAGAGAATCAAGTGTCAAAATGCTGAGCCGTTTGGCACAGTGGTCATTTATTAGTAGCAATTCAAATTTTCCCGTGTGCTGAATCTATAATGAGGGCTAGCGCTCTCGAGCAATACCTGGGCTCAAGCTCGCGATGACACTTTTCTGTACCAGAGGGGACCAACTGGGCAAGGCTGGGAGAGTGCCTGGGACCAGCAGCGGAGAGGCATATCACAGCCCCTGCCCTTCTCCCAGGCACAGCTCGTGTCTGAGGGCGATGAGGGGAAGGGAGGGAGGCAGGCAGCATCATGGTGAGCGCTGTGGCAGCTCGCTGCCACGCAAAAGTCTCCCTGAGAAAGGGGGAAGTAGGGAGACAGAGGTGGGCATTGCTTCAATTGTTTTGAAGATCCTCCGTTATCTTCAGAAGCACACTGCAAAATGAAACGGGGTATAGAGCAGCTCTGCTTGCCAGAAAGATGCTGATGACTGTCCTGGGATCATGGCAGAGAGGAGCTAGATAGCTTCTGTACCTTTAAAAAAGCTAAAGAGCAATAATCCTCTATGCAGCAGCATTTAAATCTGAAGACAATGGTGGAGAAGTAAATACGCTCCTTGTCAGCAGCCCTTCAGGTAGTGCTGGGGTAAGTACTATTTCATGGGAGCAGCACCTTCTTCTAGGTTTGCATTGCTCATAACAGCAGTTTTCCACATCCCAAATGGGATTAATTTTCCTAGAATTAGGACAGTCAGCGCAAGGATTTAGCCACCTGCCTCTAGATTTCCTTTGAATCTCTCCATGTTTATGGCTATGCATTTCTAAAGAATGTGCATGCAGATGTTGACATGAAGTGTGTTTTACACTGTACAGGAGTTGACAACATAAATTTAACAAAAGGCAGAGCAGCAACCTAGACGTTCAGCTGCTGAGAGCAAGTTTGAATAAATATGCAGGGCTCTCAGAAAATAGGTGCTATTGCAGTCACCGATTTGTGCTATTCATATAAAATGATAGGGCCATATATTTTAACACCCCTGACAATGTTATTTGTTGACTTTGTAGATTGACCACCTATGTCTGCTTGACAACAATTGACAAAAAGCCTTTCTATACAGGGTAATTGTGGCTACAAATGTGCTTTCAGTGCCTCTATTACCTTCCCTTCAGCAGGTGTAGCACTTTATTGCTTGATACTACTCTCCCTTTTAGAAGTCTGGCTCCAAGCCTCTTTTGTTTCAACCCAGATGCCAGCTTCTATTTAACTATTCATTAAAAAAAAGAAAGAGCACCCACCCCCCCAACCATCTGTAGTAGAACAGATAGGGGAGGGGACTCAATTCTGTACCTTTTTTAACTGTCTTAAAGGTGAAAGGATTTGTCAAATCCATTAATGACCTATCTTAGATCTAATAGACACTTCACATTCAAAAAGGCTTGTTCAGAAGCTGGTTCAAACAAAGGCAACAGAAGCAGAGAAGACCATGCACAAGGGGCAAAATGGTTTGGGAAATATAAATCTACCCAATTATAATTTGAACAAAAACAAGTGAGAAACCATACTCTGCTGAGGCACTATTGGCCAAGCATCTGGGCTTTGCATTCATGCATAATTAAGCTTTAGACAGCTGCAGCCTTCTCCAGTGCACAGGGCACAGGATATCACAATACAAAGTAAGATGCACATCAGTGCCTAAAAAAAAGTTGGCTTTATATTCAGATGCAGCACTAAAAAAAACACCACCAAAAGAACAACAACAACAAAATGAAAAACTTAGCAAAAATAAAATACTATTCAAGGTGTCAGTCAAATGTGAGCTGTGATTCACAGAATTCCCCTCCTGCCCTCACTGTGTTGTACATAATTTTGTTTTAAATTTCCACAAAGTACTAAATCAAAGCAAGCATGAAACTACTAAACAAATTTCTGGACATAGTTTTTACAATTAAAGTGATATTTAAAAAATCCACACCTATCTGTGAGGGTATTGTGACATGCAGGTGGTAGCTTCCAAGGTGATTAAATATGCAAGAAAGATAAAGTCTCTCACTGGGATTTTTAACGAGTGCTTTAAACTGAACATTGTCTTGCTTACAGAAGCTGGTCCTTTTCTCCATTACAAATCACATTTGGCATAAAAACTGAGAAGGCGGCATATTGTATTGCAGACCTGGCAGACCTCTGTTAATAGTTGCCCCAGCTGTGATGATCTCAGAAAATACTGTCATCTGTAGAGAATTTGGCTATCTTTTAACTTCTATGTTCCTTTGAGGCTGCTTCAGTTCAGAAAGACTGCAATGCTGTGTCCTGATAATTCTGTTAAGCCTTTGAAAAATATTGTCTACTTTCTAAGCTGAGTGTAAATCTTGGTTATTATGGGACAGAGAATAGGTAGCTTACTGAAAAAAAAAAAAAGGAAATACATTCCATTTTACAGGCTCGGTATTTTTTAAAGGTATCATTTGTCTATTTGACACGGGATCAAAGTTGCTTCTTGGAAAATTTTAATATGATTAATCACACATGGATGGGAAATGTAAAGTCACAATAGCCTGGGGACAGGACAAGTACAAGTCAGTTAGCATTCAGTTCACCCTTCTGAATGAAACAATGTAAATGCAAAACAAAGATGTTAAGATCTACATTCCTACACAAGGCAACATGAACAGTTTTTTCAGCTGTGCAAGGAAGTCTAAATAAAGACTCCGCTAGTGAATGAAAACAAAGCGAAACTGAGCACAGGAGGAGGTAAAAAATACATAGCCGTTACCTGTAAGATGGCAAACCACCAGCGCTGATGTTGAATTTGATACCTACAGAGATCTAGGTTGCCATCAATGACACTAAGTTTGAGTGTTTTTTTTAATAACCTTAGTAACAGAAAACCGAGAGGATTTCACCTTCTCTGTCTTAGATACATATTTCTTTCTTTTTTGCAGTGTAGGTTTTAGCAGAGCCATGAAGCTGTGACTTCACTTACTTTTCCCTGATACACTATTGATTGCATATTTATGAAAAAATATTATAATGATGTGTTCTTTGTTTTCCTGTTCAGCCTTCTTTTTTCCTTATCATCACAGATGATGATCTAAATAAGAGTCAAGCAATTAAGGGATAACCAAGACAGCAACAGCAGCACAGGGTGAAGTTAAGGTTAATTGTATTTGTACATATGATAATTATTTTATCAGTTCTGCTTGTGCTGGTCAGTCACAATTCCTCTTTGTTTCATCTTTGTTCTTTTTGTGTATGATTTTCCAAAGTGCTCACTTTCCATCTGAGTTTAAGTGAAGCAGACCTCTTTGGAATACCATGCATTTTTAGGGTCTTGAATATTTGAGAATCTTGGGTCCTGGTTTGACGTGGAGTGAACAGATCATAATTGCCAAAATACTCTTCTGCAGAGTTCTAGAGTTAGAACATTTTCTTGTATTAGGAGTTTTAATGCAGCATGACTAAATCATTTGAATTCTTGGACTAACTTCTTGGGTGTTAAAATTACGTTCACATTGGGGAGGGTGTGTGTGTATGTGTGTGTGTGTGATGGTTAAGATGAAAACTGACAAAGCTACTACAAGTATGTAGAAGGAATCTTAAAACACAGTAATCAATCATATTACTTTCCACCATGAGGGAAATACTGCTCACTTTTGATCTCAGCTATACTGATGTTAATCTATAATAACTTCAATGAAGTCATCTAGAATAACTATTGAAATCAATAAAAATATTCCAGATGTACATACTTGCACCTGAGATGATAGCTCTACTCAACTTGTTCAGGTTGTCTGGCAAGACCGTCAGGGCCTTTTTGTCAATGCTGTTGAGTAGACAGCCAGCCAGCCCATAGCAATGCATGGGATGGTTCTACCTCTGCTTTTCATTTGTCCCAGTGGTACTCCTTAAGATTCCTGCTGGACCATTTTTCCTGCCCACCCAGGACCCCTTAAGTGGCAGGTCAGCCCTCCAGTATATCAGCTGCTCATCCTGCCCCAACTTGGTGTCCTTCAAACTTGCTGAGGGTCTATTTCATCCCACTGACTAGGTTATTGATAAAGTTATTGAGCACTTTCCATGACAGTTTTAACCGCAAAGCATGCCACTCGTAGCTGGCTGCTAGTTTGGCTTCAAACTGTTGACCACTATGCTGTGAGCCCAAATATCCAAACAGGTTTTTTTCTCACCTTCAGTTTTCAGTCACCCTCGCATCTTTCCTGTTCACTGTTTGCCTGGAGATTGAAGTAAGGCTGAGAGCCTCATACTTCCAGATCTTCCTTCTTGCCTTTTTTGAAGAAGTGCCAAACATTTGTCTTCTTCCAGTCATTGAGGACCTCTCCCAATCTCCATGACATTTCAAAAAGGACAATCTCACAATGGCATCATACAGCTCTTCCAGCATCCTTAAACATATCCCATCTGGGCTGTTAACCTGTTTATGTTCAAATTACTTAAGCAGTCCCTAATGCAATTCTCCTCCCCTGCTGGTTGTACCTCTCACCCCAATGTTTGCTACTACATGCTGAGATTGGGAAGCCTGGGAGCAGGCATTGTGAGTAACACTGAGGCAAAGAAGGCATTTCTTCAATACAAAAAGCTGTTTCTTCACACTTTTTTCCGTATAAAAAGGTGTTCCTTCTGTAAGCCAAGTAAAGTGCAGAAAAGCAAGATTTCTTGTACAGTTACTTCTACTGATTATCTAAATTAACCAGTGAAGAATTCAGGAAATATAACCAAGTCCATATTGCAGGCATATTTAAATGAAGATATTAGTAAACATCTTTTTCTGTGGGAATTGGGTCCTGCTTTGGCAAGATACTTAAGGGAGAGGCACAACTTTATAGGACCACTCATGTGTTCACTCTACTCATGTGTTAAAATATACACATGTGGCTGAGCTGAATAGACCCCCACAGCTGTATTTATTTCAAATCTATGGTAATTAACAAGAAGATAAATTGCACAGATCAATAGTTCTCATCTAAACTGCAGGCGTGGTGTTCATTTGATCATTATTTATTTTGTTGCCTGCACAGACAGCAAAGCACAAACATGTAGGGCACTACACTTGAGCAGTCACCATACCACTGTATTTCTTCCAGACGTTTCTTTTCTCTTTCTCTGTCGGACAGAACTAAACAAATGCTATGCCTGAGAAACCTACTGAACCGGGGCAGTCTGCTAGCCAGAAGTGGCCACAATTGTTTTGCTCATGTTACTATGTAAGATCTACAGGAAACTAGACCCTTAACAGGATTACCTCCAGATGCACATCTGAGTCAAGAACTATTCACTTCGGGTTATGATTAAATCCTCTAGAGAATGGATTTATGAAACAGTAAGCCTGTGTTTCTACTGACAGTCTCTTCTCTTTGCCATCTCAATATTATCAACCATGCAGCATTTCTCTCATTAAAAAAAATAACAAAGAACACCTATTTTTTTTCCATATTTATTTCCTGTTTTGTTATGGGCTCAAAAGTACTCAAAATTAAGGGCAAAAATTGGAGATTTCTCATTCCGAACATGGCAGACCTTTCTATCTTTCCCTTAGAGAAAGTAGTTTCATTCATGCCATGTGATCAAAAAATGGTACTGTTAGGTGTCAAGTAACATCTTTGAAGACGATAGACAGATAACAACAATCTCTTACTTAAGGTAGCTAGATAAAACTCCTTTTCTGTAGTAAGGTAGCTGAAACACAACAGTATTGTGAACAAAAACAGAATCACATGGTTCAAAGAGTTTCCCTGGTTACTAGTAAAGCAAATAACTGAGGACAGCCCCATGTGGTGGAGCTGCATTTGTCTGCTGGTCTTGGAGACAAGAAGAAAGATGAGGAAACTTGAACAGTGACAGAGACATGCTCCTGAAAGAAAAAGTCCAGAAGGAGATACCTTTTGGATGGGATGTTGACCAAATGAGGCCACATCCTGTTATTAGATTCCTCATATGTTAAAGGAAGCAAGACTAGATATTGTCTGTAAATAGAAAAGATTACAACAGAGATATGTAACTCCCTTGTCAAGTTCTCCTCTTATAGAAACAGCATTCCAAGTTCAGACTTCACAAAATATAATATATGAAAAAAAAAGCTCCTGTGACTCTTTTCCTGTTTTCTTTTACTTGTAGAGGAGAACAGAGCCTTCTTTTGCTGGATATGACCACATTTAAACATTGCAACATAGATTAAACTTTATGGGTTTTTGTATGCATGAGAGAGAGACTGTTTATATACATTATGTGGTGAATAATTCGTACCAAATATTACTTGATATAATTATTTACTACTATTTATGCTTCTATTATTCAGGAAGTCCTTAGGCTGCAAATTGTTGGAGGATGGGAAAGTAATCAAGGAATGCAAAGGATGCTCTTCTTGTACTCTTCTTTACACATTTTCTATTGAAGGCAGTATACTGGTGCAGACAGATACAAGAGGGCAGTTTCACACGCATTCTGTTGCATGCATGCTCCCATGTAAAGACATGACTTTTGTTCTTTCTTGTTTTCCTTAGATGAAATGCATTGATTTAGAATCAACATCATTTGACTTTTTTTGTGGGGTTAAAATAAGCAACCCTGCTCATGACCACCCAAGCACACTGATTAAATTAAAGGCTTTTGGAACAGTTTTATAGGGGTTGTGTTGTATGTTTTCTTATGCATAGAGATCAGCCTTCTTGCAGTTGTGATCTCCACCCCAATCCCTTTTTATTCACTTTGACTTATTCTTTTTGTACTTCCTGGAAAAGTTCTGTGTGGAGACTGTTACCAGAGAGGGCTACTGCCTGTTTCTTTTATAGAAGCCTCTGAGTTGCCCTGTGGCCAGAACACAAAATCTCTGTGGGATTGCGAAGGAATCCTTCAAAGGTTATTTTCTGCAGATCCAGAATGAACAGATTTTTCTCTTCATCTGATATGGACCCTTTCACAGCCTCCATAGGCATTTCTAGCTCTTATAAAAGGGATAAAAAAGGGACAGTAGCAAGACACCTTCTATTTTGGATTTATTTTTCTTAAACACAGAGCATGTATGCTCAGTAGGAATCATTAACATCATTGTAAAAAGTTAACTGCCACGGTGTTAACTACAAATGACTGCCCAGTGTCGCACACACCAGATGACGTTTAGCATCGTGTCAAATAACTATCTGAATTCACATTGAAAAGAAGCGCTCAGTGTAACTGGAACTGCTTCTGTTTGTGCACAGCTGATGCTTATTTGGGCCATATATCCCCTGTATTGTACATGTAATAAAATTATTTAGTCTATTAAATGGAGATGAGAGCTACAGTGTGATCCTTGTCTTGCACACTTCTTCCATTTTTTTTACTTCATAAACTTCTTCTTCACTAAAGTACCAGCGGATCATAAGGGATTTAATCTTTCCATACTAAAGCAAATTCTCTGTTGTGAACCAAAATAAATTATTCTTTTAAGGCATTTAGCATTTGTAAGAACTAAGGAAAAAAAAAGCAGCCAAGGTGGAAAACTACATTATTTCTATAAGTAGTTCAAAGTATTTTTTATGTGGTCTATCATTTTTATTTGCTGCCATGCTGCAGAAAATGAATGAAAAGAATTAAAACTACTATTAATTAAAAAAAAAAGAAATAGGAACCAGCTTGATCTAATTCAGTATCTCAGCAAGTTAAACTGTTACAACCACTGAGTTCATTAGCAGAGATTGAAGACTGAATGCAAAAACCAGGATAAAGATGTGATTTTTATATGTTTGATCACATGGCAGCTTTTAATAACTTCATGACTTTATCATGGAACCCTGTATTTTCTACCCTGTTACCTTCTTTTCAAGAAGATAATCTAAATCTTTTTGGGACCATTCCCATTTCCTGGATTACAGCATCATCTTGTGTGAGTTAATTTGATTTTCTGTGCTGAAATATGGCAGTTCTGGGATGGTAGATGAAGATATGATAGAGATGATGTGATTCCTTCTTCCTGCAGAAGTGCAGCTTTAAGAAACATGTTCCTATCTTCTGCTGAGCTCTATTTCGTATATCAGGAATTGTAATCTTGGAGTTTGGCCAAAACTCTTCGCCATATGTTGTAGATTAAAATAAATCTATAGGCATTTCCTCTTGTAATACTCATATCCACTTTAAAAAAACCTTCAGAACCTGTAATGAACAAGAGTTTATATTCTAAGAGGGGCCTTTTGGAAAATAGATTATGATTGTAAAGACACTGACTTACTCTAAACTCTAAAGATGAAAAAACTGGAAATGACTATGCAAGTTTTTGGTCAATCCCGTGTCATAGGAGGTATATCAGTGTAACAAAACTCCACAAGAATATAGCTTGTTGGAAACGAGTGTCCTTAATTAATACAATCTTGAGGTAATAGTAAAAGAAAAGACCAAATTATTACTGACACAGAAGCAGAACTCCTGTTGATATTAAAGGGACTTTTGTATGCATATTTGAGGTCACTTTTAGCCAACAGAGTCATGGCCCTGTTAACCCTACTGGTGAAGTTTAGGAAGGCTCCCACCAAATCCTTTAGTGATTACTGCAATTAGACTTGTAAGACTGATTGGCACTTCAGTTAACAGCAGTGATGAAAGGGCCTTTGCCGTCAAATGAACTGAAAAGTAGTGACTCATAAGGATTAAGTTCTATATCCCCTCTTTTACCCCATGTCAATATTAAATCTAAGGGTACGACAAGTACTTACGGGCTGAGCTAGATCAAATAGACACTATGGCTGTGCTTATGGTTCCTGGTCTCAGAATGGTGAAGTCAAACCAGAATACTGGTTCTTATATTTTTAAAAGTATGTTTTTAAACTTCCTGTCTACAAAAAAATGTGACAACGGGAATATAAAGAGTAAGCACCAGCTGCCTATGGCACACACATCCGATTGCTTTCATGTTTCACTTGGTGATTGTGTAGATGCTTTAAAATATGTATGCTGCTGTTGCATAGCAAGTCTGGTTCTCAGAAGGTATCATATTTTTCTAACATATCAGTGACATTAATATTCTATTTCAAAGCCTGACATCTTTCAGTCACAATTTCTGTAGTTACTCTGTGCTGGCCTCAGACTTGTTTTATATTTTCAAGCACATTATACAGCGTCTCTTCCATTAACCCCATCTGTATAACTCATGCTAGCAACAATTTTATGCCTAGGTGGCAAGCGTAGAGCTTTATTGAGTTTTGCATTAAAGGTTACTTTTGCCAAGAGTGACAAAATGGTCGATTATATTCCATCAATTCTCCTAATTCTCTCAAACAATTAATTCTGAAGGCTTCTTGGCTCATTTACATCAGGTGCATTTCCCATCACAGACATCACATTATTTCTGCTCTTGTGTTGTCAGAGATGCCAGTGTCCTATACCAGTGCACTATGCCTCCAGCAGACATGTCAGGAAGTTGGTGAGGGCAGGGTCTGTGTTTCTCTGCTCACCCCTGCAGATTTACTAGGATGAACAATAAATTGTGGTTCACTGTCAAAGACCATATAGGTCTAGCTGTGACCCAATGCTTTTGGAAGCAGATAACCTTTAATACTCTTCATTTTGAAAAGAAAAACAAGAAGAATACAGCTGTCAATAGAGATAAAGCCAGAAATAAGCAGTCTGAAAACCAGCAGCCCTCTACAAATGTGGGGGCTCTGAATAATTTCTGTGTTTGGGCAACATAAAATAGTTGGATTGGCAGAAAAAGTTCGTTTACATAATTTTGCTTTTTATGACTGGCATCACAGATGACTCAAGGCCTTGTTACATTCCACATCCACACAGGACATTTCAGTAAGCCTGTGTAGCTCAACTAGCCCAATAATCTTAGAAAATAATGAATATAAATTATAAGTGAGGTGAGTGGAAGTTATCTCATTTAACACTTTGTGGGCATCTACATCTGAAGTAGTTAGCCATATTCTTTATGTAATCAGTCAAGGGAAAGAGACATTTCCTAGGCTTCCTTAATCTCACCCCAGTGGAGATGTTTGAAATACCTGAAAGAGTATCCACAAGGACCTGTTTCTCTCTGAGGCTTATAGGAGGGGTCTATACAACAGATTTGGATGCATCTGCACTGTAGAAGTTTAAATTTAGAGGACCTGAGTGCTACCACCAGGGACGGTTACTAAAAGGCACCAGGTGTGAGAAATCAGGTTTCAGAGCAGCTGAGGTGTCCACATAGGCATCACCATCACATTCAAGGAAAAAAAAATGTTTGATTAACAAGGGAGATGGGAGGCAACCTGGGTTAAGCACTATGAGGCAAGAGGGGAGATCCGTACCTGAAAAGCTCTTTTCACATACTGTTTTTCATGGCTTCAAAACTTTTTTTTTTTTAATACTATGACTGTCAAGGGTCAAGACCCTACCTACTAAGATCCCAACAAATTTTCAGAAAATTACATATTGTACTCTTCTCTCTTACGACTTTTGTTTATAAATATAAGCATTATTCAGCCCATAGAAATGTGGTCATAGTTCTTCAAAATTCACTAAAGAGCCCTTTGTTTTTATTACAAGAAAGGGGTATTTGCCTTTTGCATATTGCCACAACAGATGTGAAAAAAGATTTAACACCAATGGGCCAAATTCATTACTGCTGCAATGCACTGAAGTTCATATTACTACCAGGATTAATGTAACTCAATGTAATTACAACTCAGAGAATCTGCTGCTGGGATTTATCTTCAGTCTGCATAGAGGCACGGTAACAGTTGTCTTTGTTTCTGGAAAGCAATTGCTATTTTAAAAAAGAAAACAAGCATACATGGATAATCAGAAGTCATTCTTCCTTGCCACAGAAAATAATAAAAGCTGAGATTTCACTGAATATCAGTGAAATGATTTGTAAGTTGCCCGAGGCCCCGAATGAACACTGCAGTTAAAACTCACACTGAATAACAGAGCAGAATGGTAAAAAAAAATTAATAAAAAAAATCAATACTAATACTGAAAAAGCAGCTGGTTGCAATAAAAGTAAGAAGAGACTGGAACTTCCATGTTAGGAAGATGAATTTGACTTGCACAGAAGAAAAAACAAATGAATTCAAATAACAAGGATTTGTGTTTGTTCTTGGGTTTTGTTCTCAATTTCAAACCCTAAATTGTTGGAGAATCAAGATTTTATTGAAAGTTAGTTAAACAGCACCATCTTCCTAAGTAAATATTTAACTCCTGGCAGAAGGTTTAATGAAGGCTAGTGGGATTAACTTAAGAAAATACCCATGATTGGAGTGATTATTACAATTAGACCCATTCATGTCAGAGTTCTATGGTTCTATTAGATAGTTTTACCAAAGCTAGTGGGATTAATGCAAAAGAAATGCCCAAATTTGAGGTCATTATTGCAATTAGATTTGTACATGTCGACATTTCATGGTTTTATTAGAGAATGATTAATGTTTTTATGCTGGAGCAAGGAGTTTATTGTCTACTCTAGGCCACATGTCATCAGATCAGAATTTAGCTGTAATGCACTAATATCCCCCTAATTGTTGCAATCAGTTGTGCTAAAGCAGCTCTTATCACTCTAAAATATGGAAAGGTTTGTTTCCAGCTGTACCAAGCTACAGGTTCCCATCTTGCCAAAAATATGTTAACTAGCAAGCGTTATCAGCCAGGCATGTCCAGTGTAAACGAAGCACTAAAACACAAAATCCAGAATGAATATATGTAGATACATTTGGATTAATCAGTCCAGCCTTGTATACAGATAGATAAAGAGTGAGGGAGGGAAATACATTGTTATCCTACAGATTGTGTGGGCTCCTTTACCAGATGACATACACCCAGACATCAAAAGGAAAAGAGGTTAATTGTATATTCTAGAGTAGATCAAACTGTTTCACAGCATAATCATCTCCAGCATACTACCAAAGAAAAATGGTATTTATATAAAATAAATAAATGAACAAAACCACAGAGATTCCCAGGTTTCCTTTATGTCTCCTAACAGGAAGAATGTGATTATGGCTGAGGTAAAGAGCCCCAAAAGAATCATATCACTTCATGAAGTTTCTCAGGATCCAACAGATTGACAATAACTCCATTCCTCCTCACCACCCCTCCCTTGGTAACTTCATATAAAAGACAGAGCCAGCGAAAAATACACTTTTGTATCTGTAGCTTCTTCCCCAGTTGCTGGAGCAAGTAGTGGGGAATGAGTATCAGCCACTTCTTCAGGCTGCATCTGTATATTATTTCTAAGACTTGTGAGTACTTAAACAGAACTCAGAAATTTTATCCTGCTTTTGCAGCTTATCTTCCTTCCTCCATCCGTGTGCTCGTTGGCATCAGGTAGAAGGTGTACTCGGATGAGTAACATGAAGACTGAGTAGACCTTGGCCAAGGTCAAAACACTAGCTAGCAGACCATCTGGTAACCATATAAGTCAAAGCTTAAAGTGTCTCTACTGATATTATCTATAACATTTAGACAAAAGAAAAAAGAACCAAGTATTATTTCAATAATTGCTCTTTCCAGGCTTTTATAGTAACCCTTACCTTCAAGAACTAATATAAATTTTACATAATTTTATTATATTTTTTGTTACAGATGTAACAGTAATTTATGTTTTTTACCAACCGACAAGAACAGCACACCAGCTCTATAATTTAAAGGCATTATTGAAAATAGATAATTACTTGCGAGGCAGTTCACAATGAGATACTGAAATTTTGCAAGATTGAGGGTCTAATCTGGAATAATTTTTAAATTATGGAATTGAAATGGTAGGAGTGAAGCTCTGACTATTGTACACAAAAAGGAATTTTATCCTTGTATGTGCTTTTTGCTATGTACTCCATTCCAAGTCGCCAGATGAAATATGAGAATGAATACATGAAGGGACCACTTCTGTGCACTGTTTATATTTTACACTTAATGTTCACACAATGAAATTTATTGTAGATTAACTGTAATTTCATCTTCAATCATTCTTTGTATAAAATATAGAAAGAAATATATTTCATTTGGGTCATTTCTGAATATTAGGCGATATGAGCCTGAGCACCCTGGAAAAGTGCATTGTGAAATATGCAGTTTAGATTATCATTATGGTTAGGTTTAAATGTGAGTCACACAAAGGCAAAATGGAATGAACATTCATACTCTTGTTGCCATCAGGACTCATTGACGCTGCCAGGCCAGCGTCACACAGCTCCAGTACAGCTTGATTTCTAAAGCCCTTTTGTGGTGATAATTAATTACTTGCTATTACTTTTGATTTCAGGGAGGGTGTGTGTTTGGTTTTTTTTAAAGACTTTGCAAAGCACTGATTTGGTCAGGCAACACACTTGGTGGGTGATGATGTGCCAGATTATATCAAGACTCCTGAATTCATATGAGAGGACATAACTTGGCATTGGTCCATGTTATGAAAGCCAAACAGTGCAGACTATGTTGTATAGTAATGGGAATGAAAATGGCTTTCTGAAAAACAGAATGTGCCACCGTCTACTTTATTTTTTAAGAAAGCAGTCTCCCCTTCATGCCTGCCAAAACCTCTTCATCCAGCTTTGCTATTAGAAGAATTGCATCAGCCTTAAAATGTAATGAAAAGTATGAAAAGTTGAAGTTTGTTTTCTTAACTGGCATTATTAACCTTTCTTCTACACAAACTGTAGTGAAATAATTTAACAAATATAACTCACTGCAAATCCCTGGTGTTCAGAACACACAAATGAAGCCCCCATAAAAATCACAAGAAATACTAAAAATATCTTCTTTGTATTCTTTCTGCCTTCCAATTTTTTAAATTCTTGTGCATTGCCATACCTTTAATGTAAATACTGTAAGTTAAGTATTTCCATTTCCAACAGCAATACTAATTACACATGCCAAATAATGATTTGGCTCCTTGACTGCACATTAGATCCTCCAACCACTAGTGGAAGACAGTTGGATTTCTGCCTGTCCTGTTCATTACAACAGCTTCTTTATCAGGTCTACTCCATTCAAGCCTCTGTGGAAAGATATATAATCTCTCCTGCTTCTCATATTACCTTTAATCTCCTTTCTCCTACCTTCTTCAAACTACTATATTCTTCTTTTTCACACCTTATACTCCTTTACCCTGTCTCAAATCTCTTCTTAGAGTTTCACAACCCCCGTGTTCCCAAGCCTCAGTCTTGTTCATGAAGATACATTTCTTTAGTTTCCTTTTTGTCCACACAGTCCACTACCCAGGCTCTCCTTGCACAGACTGTACTCCCTGTTGGTGGTGGTTCCCCATGTCTTGCTTATCCCTTTATCATACTACCTTGCTTCATAACCTGTTTGAGTTCAGACATTCACAGTACCACTTCATTCTCACTTCATTTTTATACCATGGTGGGTTTCTATACCTCCCACGCTGAGATGCTTTTTATGTTTCCTAACATCACTTTGCTTCCTTGTTTGCCTTCTCTCTCCTACCTTGCTCTCTTTCGTTGTTCTTTGGCCTCCCTGTTTGTTCTCTCACACGCCTCCTCCTGAACATCGTAAGCCTCTTTTCCCTTCTTCAAACTGCCTTTCTCCTCATGGGTGTCCTTTCTTGAAACAAGCACATCCCTGGGAACCAGTGGGCATAGGTCTCAGATGCCATGTGGGCAGAACTAGCACTGCCAATTTACCTGGCTTTATTAAGAGATTTACAATATCTGATGCTTTACCTTAAACTGTAGTTCCAGGAAGTAATTGAATATCGGACAACCTTGCACATTTTCGTCTTTTTTTTTTAAAAAGACTCTCAGTGCTTCAACCAAATGAGGGGTTGTACAAACCCACTGTACCTTGGAGGGTTAAGATCCAGAAGACAAATAAAAATTATGCAATATTGATTTTCATGCTCACGTTCTTCTATCACTCTTCTGAGTTTTTGAGGATGAGTCATGATCTGTGAAGGTTCAGGTTGGCAATAACACAATGTTCACAGCAGCTTACGGGTATCCTGAAACTTCTTTGAACCAGCGTGCTGCTTGGAACCAGTACTCTGCTGTAAAGGGATCCACAGCTGTAATGTTTCCTCATCCTTCAGGCTTGCTGAAGCTCTCTCATCACTCTTTGTGAGGCCAATTTGACTTGTTACTTAAAAGATATGAATCTGTTCATTCTTGTCTCTCTCTCCCCCTTTCCCTTCCTCCTACATAGCTGAAGATATTTTTTATGGAATGGGGGAAAAAGTCTTTTGGGTCTGCTCTTTGCTGCTTTTCATGCAAGTGATCACATGCAAGCTGTATGGACTCCCTTGCTTTTCCTCTCACCTTCCCAGTCAATGTTTCTGTGATGTGGTTTGGAAATTCCTGAAGTGTGGAAGTGGAACAGTGCATTTGTAAAAGGAGCCATTTCTACAAGATTACTTTATGCTTCAGATGTAGTGAATTTTCCTGCAGGTTTCTAGTGGTTTAACTACATAGAAATATTGTACCACCTTCTCCTTTATAATATGATAAAAACCTAGTTAATATAGTTTTGACAGCATAAACCTCTTCATTCATATGTTTACATACTCATAAATTGTGTGAAGGAGGTGTTGCTTCAGCTTAAACATAGTATAAATTTAACTGAAAATATCTTGGGTGTCAGAATACAGTTGTTTATAATGTGAACAGAAGGGACATTTATACTCGTGAACTAGATGGACTTCATCCATGTCTTATATCATAGTGGATGCAATCACCTGAAATGGTAAAAAATAAAACGACGTATCTCATGGAAATCATTAGCAAACATCTTCTTCATGGAGATAACAGTGGACATGTCATTAGCTTGGAATTTGGAATATGCTAGGAGGAGACGAAGGAAAAACTAATAGTGAGACTATATTGCAGCAATTCAGCCTCCATACGACATTCAACTGTTCTTGCCTGCAAGTTGTTAGCTATACGCCAGCCAACTAGTAAACAACAGCATAATTTTGAAGAAGATAAATTTAGGATATTCTGAGATAGGTTGGGATCAGGCTGAGAGACCAGTCGTAGACTATGAACAAGCTTTCCTCGTTAAAACAGACCTAGATGATCACAGTTGTTTGCTACTTCTGCCAGAGTTGTCACCGTCACAGCCACCACATGGTCACACCTCTTACCTTCAATGAAAAGTCAGGTGACAAACTGTAAACCTCCGGTGACTATGAACTTTAACTAACACTGCAGAAGGTGTGTGGACCTGCTGAGGTGTCACTGCGTTTTCTGCACTTCTGAGTCTGCTGGAGGGGTAGTAGCGTGAAAGAGGAGAGCTGTAATATACCCTCATAGGTAATGCCAGTAGTTTCTTAAGCTGCTCCACTTCGATCTGTCAGATCTGATCTGGTCTGATAGGAAGTAATATACAGCACAAAAACACAGATAAGAACAAAATCATTGCATTTCTACTGGATTATTGTTTTAAAGTATAGAAGCACTTTTATTGAGATGAAGTTTTATAAATATTTGTCCTGGTTTCAGCTGGGACAGCATGATTCTTTCTAGTGATTGCTGTGTTTTAGATTTGGTAAAAACAGAATGTCGATAATGTGTATTGCTTTAGTTGTTGCTAGGTGGTGTTTATATTACTCAAGGACTTTTTTCAGCTTCCCATAAAAGCTGAGAAGGAGCATAGACAGAGCAATGGAATGGCCAATGGAATATTCCATACCACAGACGTCATGCTTGGTATATAAATGGCAGGTGGCCAGAGCGATGGAATCCATATCGCTGCTTGGGTCAAGCTGGGCAACCAATTCACCAGGTGGTGAATTTACCATTATTATTGTTATTTTCCTTTTCTATTGTTGTTATATTAAACTGTCTTTATCTCCACCCACAAGTTGGTTTTTTTTTCCACTTTCCCCTTCTTTTCTCCCTCTTCTCTGTACCCTTCTGGTGGGGGAAGGCATAGTGAGCAAGTGGCTGTATGGTCCTAGTTGCTGGCTGGGGTTAAACCACAACAATATTGTTTTCAATGGTAGTGGCAAATGGAAGTGAGTTGCTTTGCTGACACAATGTGAAAGACTGTGTTCCAGTGGCTAGATCACACGTCTAGCTTTCAGCGATCTAACTGCTGCCATGTACGGCTATAATTAATTGTGGGTACGAAATTGGGGGTGGTTTTCAGACTCAAGCAGTTAATATTCCTGTCTTCATTATGCCAATTTGTCTTGCCAAAGCAGTTAATACATCTCTGCAAATGGAGAAAAATATCAAAGAGAAGCAACTCTTGCCGACAAACTGACATCTGTCAAATGTAATTTCTAGTAATAAGGAGCCTCATCCTTTGGGAATATTTTTAGTCTTATTATTTTTATGTCAGAACTTCTCAGCTCTTTTTCCTTCCTTCCTTAGCAGTTCACAGATGGCATTTTTTAACTTAGAAATACTACATCTTATAATGCAGCAATTAATGGGTTAAATGGATACTTTTTAATGTTGGGTTGTTGTCTTGTGTTCTCCCTTCCTTCAGTTCCTTGCTGGGTATTTTCTAGGCAGAAAGAGTTACTTATATCTTTTCAAGAGTATCAGTGAACCCTCATCTCTGCTGGACCAGCCTGTTGCTATTTCAAGTGCAAAAAAAATGGACATAATTTCCTATAGGTTTACCCGTCATTGTTGTAACTAGACAGAGGCTTTTACAAAATCTCTTAATAAGGACACTTTCAGACTTTCAGTTTGAATCTCATTGTAAGTACAAATGACAGACTTCTGGGCCACATTATGCACGACTTTTTTATAGATCATGTGCTTCACCGCTGGGTTTATTCACCTAAAGGGAAAAAAAAAACATTTTACATTTATTTTATTTTTAAATTTTCATGCTCGATTTTGCAGTCACAGTGGTGTGCTGTGAAACATTTTGACAGATGGATGGATCTCATAGAATAATCTTTGATTGCTCTCTTTGTTCTTGCTGTACGTGTCAAAAGTAAACAATAGAAAGCCTTTTCTCTGTCATGTTTCATCTCAGTAGATGAAGATGGAAGGTTGAATAAATGCAAAATATAAATGTTATGGCAGGCTTAAAACAACTTTTCCTTGATGTTTGATTTTATTCAGCCTGTATTTTACTTTCTGAAACACAAATATTGCACTAAATTTAGCATTTAGGTAAAGATATATAAAAAATGTCCAAAACATACAGAAAATCATATATGTCAAGCTGGACAAACTTCAAGTAAACACATCACAGGTTAGGACATTTTTCTGCACATTTCACTGAATTAACCTAAATTTCTTGCATTTAGGTAAAACTTAGCAATAAAAAATCCCCAGAATGTTAAGATGATGTATAAGGATACTGATGGTAAACCTCAGGAAAGGAAAGAAAGGAACTACACCATATCCATCATCCATTTCTAACACATTTCAGGACGTGGATGTAGTCTAGATTTTCTTCCTTTAGTCCATCTTTAACCTTCAGTCTGCTAAGCAAGTACAAACAACTAACTTAATATCAAAGCGCTTTCATTTTAATAGACATCTGATAGCTTTCATAATTCACTTACAGGTTTTAAATTGTTTAAAAGGTATTCCAACAGGATTAAGATAACAGTGCAGAACAACAGAGGTCCTATACCCAGTCACCGTTAAGACTGCACATTTAACAAACAGCCTCTAGTGCAGGGGTGCAGATGCTCAGCTACCGGAGTGTGTCTGAAAGCCATCATGCTCATATTTAATTACAGGCACACAGTTGCAGCAGGAAGATTGGAGGCCGGGCTGAGGGCAGGCAAAAAATAATTTCCGTTATGTTTAATCATATACCATGTACCCATATTCTACCTGGCTAAATTATCTTTCAAAGCTGAAAGTTTTGGCTTAGTTCCACTTTAGCGGGAAAATCATAAGCTTTAATAGACATCACTGAGAGATGTAAAGAACTCTTAATGCCCAGTGGCAAAAGCTTTCTTGAATTACACAGAGGAAGCAGTAAACTTTCTTTGGATGCACCACCAGCGAATGGAAGGACAGAACTTGTTTCTGCAGCAGTTTCATTAGAAGCAAGACAAAGCCAAAAAAAAAAATAAATTACAAAAATCTCCTTAATTATTGGATATTTCTTTAATTTGCAATTTTGAGAATTAAAACACATTTCTTGGAGTTCCCACTGCAGGGGATCAGGCTATTGCTGTGCAGAATAACCCTTGTAATAATTTAGCCATGATGGTACTAAGTCATGTTGACGAATACCGTGTTTACATTCTAAATTGCATCAGTGAAACTGTGATAGAGGTATATTCAAACCAGAAAAAATCATTACCAAGACGGAAAATTTCTTTGACTACTAGTTCCCCTTTCTGGCTAGCCAGCTCTTGGGAACCAATTCTTATTATCCTTTGACACTGCGAGAGAAAGAGAAACCCCATCCTGCTCCAAGTATTTGAAGATTTTAAAAAAAAAAAAAAAGAAAAAAGTTGCCCTGATACATTGGTTAACGATATTTTAGGGCTGTTTTTTTTTAAAGAATTTATAGTCCCAGTATTTTTAGTGTAAGAAACAAGAATTATCATTACTAGGATCATAAGTAAAATCAATCACTTCTGTGTTTTTTGAAGAATCATTAAAGAAAGGTAATAAATGTCCTTCTTGCTTCCTCACTCCCACCCCTTCCGATCGTATTTAGTTCCTTTTATATCTGAACAGGCAATACCTTCCCAAATTAATGTGAGCAGTTGCCTTCTTTCACATTTGATTTTTAAAGGAGTTTCAAAATACATACTATAGTAATGTACTTACGCTACTGGCTTTAAGCTTTGCAAGAATACGAAATATAAAAATAAGGTACACAGAAGACACACTTATGCTACTCTGTTCTTAGAGTAAATCTCTGAAGAGCACAGCAAGCCCATTGCAGGCACTATATGGCACTTCACACCACCAGGCTTTCTCTCCCTGCCAGCACACTGTAATTAAAGGAAAGAGACATCAACGTGAAATCAGACATGAGATGCTGTCCAGTTTAAAAGGTTACTGCAGCAAATGAGCAATTAGTGCACCCTGCTGCAATGACTGCTTCAGGTTCAGAAAGGACTCAGACAAAATACAATAGCTGAATAAACTAGCTTTGTAATCTGTTTGTCGTAAGTCCTGCGGTCAATGCTATACAATGGTTGGCAGGATATATGCTTCAAGGACGGCGTGAAGCCTATTCTACTCAGGATCACCAGGCTTATTCTATTTTTTTTGCGGACAGTAGGCAAGAAGAGTGTTTTTGTCAATATATACCAAACCAAGCTCTCAAACAAAATATGCTGGTAAAAGCACTTTTCAGGTGGCAAAGTTCTATGTACTACAAGAAATGTACTTTCCAGAAACATCACAAAAATCACTTCTCTAGCCTCCAGAGTCCATTAAACTGGATAAATTGGATTTACACTTTAATTTTAGAAAAATAAAAGCCACAAGTACAAATGTCTTCAGTGCAAAAATGTGATTTGTATCTTTTTTAGGAAAGCCAGATTTACATTTGTTATTTTTTTACAAATCTAAAATGACTTGACCAATTCATGCACAGCTATTCCAATTTAGTATCACCCAAGAACTTTTTTTTTTGTCATTTTAAACTGTACACAGGTTCTAGCTATTTCAGAATATAATATTTTAGAGCAGAACATTTACAATATTTTAGTATAGAGCAGAGTATCCTGAATCCTGAACCTCCTGTGTACAAGCCAGCATAGCTGACAATTCTTTCTTGTTGTTAGCTTGAAGGTATTAGTACTAGAGCATGTGCTCAGTTTTAGTGCTTTTCAGAGACCCTCTTAAGAAACAAATATATAGACACTCATTCACGTTCACTGAAGAGTTGTCAAGATACTATTAAGTGATGAAGGCTCCTCTGCCTGCAGTAGCGCCTGTAGAAAGCCACGAGCTCACAGCTCATGTTCCCTGTAGAGCTCAACTTGATGGGGACTTTTACACAAAGCTACAAACTTACAAGGGAGGGTGGTAGAAAAGGTTGACACCTGCCGAATTTGTGTCCCACTCTAAAACACAAATACTCTTGTATACCTCAGAAGAAGGGATAGGAACCATCATGAGTGGCAGCTCCATCAAAGTAATACATTTATCAACTTAATCAGATACTTATTGCCTGGTCTAGGATTCATTCCAAACTAAGGTTGTTAGGAATTGTTTTCTGTAGCAAAGGCTGGTCTTATTTTGTTTGAATATTTTGTTTTCAAGCACCGGTTTGACAGCATTGTATCAGTATCACTCTATCAACAGAAGCTAAGTTTAAAAGCTTATAATTACTATTTAATGTTTAATATTTACATAGTGCTTTACGAATCTCAAAACACTGTATGGAAAAAATTACACAAAGCAGCAATAGTCAAGAGGAGGGGGAAAATAATTAATGCAATGAAAGAGTGACATGAAGTCAGAAGAAATGTGAAGAAAAAGATGGACCAGCCACTTATTTACAATGAGATTTACAATGGCAGAAAGCCTACACACTGGAATTTGTAGTAATTTGTAGCAAGCCATTAATGCATAATGAATGTGCATTTTCCTCAATGTGAAAGATGCTCTAAAACCCAAATATCTTTCCCTGCGATAAGCGAACAGAGACATCTGGATTTTGGAAAGGGAGCAGACAATGCAGGCAGAACCCTTCCTTCCACACAACCAAAGGAAGAGCTGGCAGTGAAACAGATTGTCGCCTTCACAAAGAAAAGGCTTAATTGTTCAAATCCCAGTACTAGCTTCCTCCTCCTCCTCCTGCTTCTCCTCCTCACCTCTTTTCACTCCCTCCTCCCAAAAGCCTTGGCAAACACTGAAGAATGGAAGGGAAAGTCTTTCAAGTAAGGAGATGCAAAAGGTTTAAAGGAACAAGGCAACACGGCATTTTTAAGAGTGCGGGTTCACAGATAGCTTAAGCTGGTCTAAGACAGAACTGCATCTGAAAGGAAAAACCCTGCACTCCCCTCTGCGCTCATCAACCAGTTCACGCTGTTTTCCTCTTGCCCAGCTCCCACAACATGTGGCTACAAAGTGAGTCAGATTAACTTGCTAATACAAAAGAAAAGTAAAAATAAAAAATAAGCTTTCACTCAGGACAATAAACCGATGGGCACTATGTAAAAAAAGGACAGCTATGAGGTTTGTGTTACAACCCAATGCCAACACTCACGAGACTGCAGAATAGCTGTAACTAGAGAGGCCTCTTTGTCAACATGGTACATACAGCATAGATTGGTGGCAATCCCACGAGCAGAACCTATAGTGCTTTTAGAAAATGTATTTTTGCCTTTTTTTTTTCTTCAAGGAAAAAAATAGATCCCAGTCTTATTTATGGAAACATTTATCGAAGTTGTTATGTAAAGATAGGTATGCTGAGGAGAACACCCAGGAGAATTTTTCTGTAAGTGCCTGCTTGGTGTTTGTCTCTCTTCATTGAGTAACGCTGTTACAGGGTGGAATGCATGCAGAATTGAGAGGAGAGTCACCAGCGCTGCAGTACTGCCCAGAGAGAGAAACATTGCTTACTAACTCTTCCACAGCACTCTGCAAACTGGAAATATGACTAATAATGCCTTAAATTTTGGATTTGCCTATTTTATCCTTGTTACTGCTCAATTTAGAGTATTTTCCTCAACGTCTACTCTCTCCCTTCATGGGTTTCACACAAACAGTATGTTCAAAAGAGATATATTTTTCCCCAAGTGTTAAAAAAAAAACCAACTTAAAAATAAACTGGTTTGAAGAAAGAAATGATTTTTACTTGTGCCTTGTAATAAGCACAATTTCCATCAAAAGTGATGGGAGAGACACAATTACAACTCTGTTCAACTGCTTGAAAAATGTAAGCATTTATTATCTGGCTTTCATACCTGGAAAAGAATCCTTGACAAAAGTAGATTACATCTTTTCCCATCAGCTACTCTCACCCAATATTTGCAGTACTGTTTACATTGCTAGGTGAGGTAACTCTGACAGCAGAGGTGACTAAACTAATCCTAAGTGGTATTAGTGACGGAAGGTGCTCCCAGGCAATTCCCTTACATGCTGTTAAAAGAAATTGAATCAAAGCAAATCCCCAAAGACCTTTTAGAAACAGGTTTTTGCATTTGTCTCTTGATATCTCCAAGTAAAAGACAAAAGCAGCCCTGAGTTATCAAAGGACAAAAAATAGCATAGAAGTCATTTATTGAAAGGTCATGGGTTAGTTTTAGTAAACTACTGTGTAACATGTGAATCTCAGAGAATGGTGATTCCAATTTAAGAATCATGAGCAGAACAGCAGATACAAATATTATCCAGGGCTTGGGGATAGTAATTAAAAACTCAGTTATTAATGACATTTTAGGTACAATTATCTAATGAGAAATGGAGAAAACTCAAGAGCAATACAAACTAGAATAACACAGCTAGAGCAGAAGTCATTACAATAATTGACTGTAACCTAGATAGCAGATGTATATTTCAGATTGTTTTAACATGAATAATATTTTTCAGAGTGCAGAACAATAACTAATATTGCCCAGAAGAAAGACCTTTTAATTTTTAAATCTCTGGTTTGTTTTCATATCCACTTATGGCATTGCAATTTTTGTCTGACAGTGATACACCCTTTTTAACACTATGTACTATGTAAATGGGATCATGTTTTTTAGTCATTCTTTCAAAGTTTTTATTATTAACTTTCTTTTTTTCTCTTTGCTGAATGGAGGAAAGTAAGAACATGAGCCTTGGAGAATATAAATGGTTTCACATGCTTTTACCACTAAATTATGCTAAACTATCTGTAATGCAATGCCCTTTTCCTAGATTACAAGTGATCCAAACACCAAAGGAATCTCAGTCAACTTTTTTCTCTGTCCCAATAACTCAAATACTCTTTTTATAAGTTGGGGGGGGGGGGGGGGAGGGGGAGAGGGAAGCCCTTACATACTCTGTGGTACACACAAGGACTCTGAAATTCAAAGGATCGAAACCAACAAAGCTATCATCAATTCACTGGAAAGCCAGAGATCATAATTAAGAAAAAAGTTCACTTTGTGACAGATCCTGCAAGGTTTTTTCCAAAGAACAGCAGTCTGTTACAAGATCAAGATTTTTCATGTTTCCTTGTTCTTTCTCCTCTTGTCCCTACACATTTATTGTTAAGGGCCTGAACTTGCACTCCGTAAGATGCTGGATGAAACATGCTCATGGATTGTTAAATACAAATCATAGGTAGCTATTATAACTTACAGTGTAATTATAAGGCTTTAAGAATAATATGCAGAAAAAAGAAGAAAATTAAGATGTTCATAGAAACTATCAAATTATGGGGTTTTTAGGAGAGAAAAGTTTATTTCTATCCAGAATTCAAAGAACGTTGAAATAAACATGTTAAGCAACAGAAGAGATCACATATAAGCGAGCGGGAAATGATACCCTACTACAAAGAAGTTTAGGGTTCAGACTAAGGAACAAAGCAGGTACACCCTGAAGCACCTACCATCATCCAAGGAAAGGTTTCCAACTCAGCTCTCTTATAACTTAAGTCTTCGTGCACATTTATTTTCACACAGAAGCTCTTCTTTCCATTGCAGGCTAAGTCGGAAACACAATATACTAACGAGTTACAGAAATTTCCTCCCTTTTCTCTTGCTTACTCTCTTGTCCCCCTCCCCTGAAAATAAAACAGATTATTTAAAGGCAGAGGGTTAGACCCTGTACACTATCTTTCAGAAGCTTTTATGTAGGGGTGTGGGCACAAATAAAGAACCGTTTTCCCTACAAAATCTCAAAAACCAAATATATATTTACAAAACATGCCTTTTTCATGAAGTGACAATGTTTAGCAGCTGGAAATCAAAATTGCATTGCATTACACAAATTAAGGCTGTTTCATAATGCTGGCAGAGAGTAAAAGCATTATTGGAAATGAGAATGATTTCTCATTCTGTTCTGTTTGTATCAGCACATCTTTCCTGCTACTAGCTCTCTATTTGCCTTTTCAACATCGTCTGGTCAAATGGCCCCTCCAATTCAGCACTTCATCAGCTCCTCTGCAGTTCTCCTTCCATTTTTGTGGATTCTCTCTTTGTTCCAAATCCCTCTTGCATTTCCAGTGTCTGGGTAGCCACCCCCATCTGATTGTCCCACTGCCAAAAACCATTCCATCAGTGTCAAAAATTACTGGTTGACATAGGCAAAGACATTTTTCAAAGGTTTGGGTTAATTAACGGAGAAATTGTACTGAAAGGATTATTTTTATTGACAATCCTGAGGACAGAAGAAGGCAGCAACAATTTTCTGTTTGTTTGTTTTGTTTTCTTAAAATCTTCAGTGTCTTTTGATAAATTTTCCCTGGAACTTTAAAAATAGTAGATTTCACTGCTGGCCAGGGGCTGACCACCGGGGGAGACAGACTGCTGGTGCAGCTCCAGCCCTGAGTGGCAATTCCAGCTGTTCTGGAGAGAAGAGCATGCTTTGCAAGTGCATATATCCGCAGCAGACTGTCAAGTTTATGGTGCTTGAGAAATTCCCCAAAGAGAGGCAAGGTCTTAACCGGCCGTTCCAGCTGTGATCTGCATTCTGACCTAACACTCCTGTAAAGTATAATCAGTTGCTCCAGACACTCTCTCTACCCAGGTTATCACAGAGAAGACAGCCTTTTCCTTTGGCTCCAGAGAAAGATTTGCCTAGAAATCTACTAAATAAAGTGTCCACCGGCACTTCATATAATCAAAAATCAGATCCTGCAGTGCCTGTGAACATTGAAAAATTCGCATGAAAAGCAATCAGAGCTAGATTTAAACCAGCTTTTCCTCTTCCTTTCCCTTTTTCTCTCTTAAAAAAAAAAAAAAAAAGTGGTTAAAAATAGTTCTTTTTTAATCCCAGGAGCCTAATCCCTTTCTCACATAAACTAGTTTCATGGTCCTGAGTTTCCAGTGAGTGCCTTCAGATCCTTATCAGCTTAAACGAGAGTGCTTTTCACCTTATCAAGTCAGTGACAGCACTCTTGTCTCATGCTGGACCTTCTGCAGAGGAAGATGCCATCCATACACTGGACAAAGTTTAGTCTGCATGGATAGGAAGGTGGGAAAAAGAGACAGAATTAGAATTGACCTGGAGGGGATGCAGGAACAGGAACGAACTAAGACAGAGGGGACCATGGAGCAGTTTCTATTAAGGTCTTTCTAAAATTTCATTTTTGCTCTTTGATAATGAAATGGCCTGGAAGGGCTTTTTAAATATATGAACAGGAATTTTCATTGGAACACACTTTGAAAAACAATATCCATAAAAGAACATAAAAAAAAAACCTCGTTAGCCATTACACACCCACCCAGCATATGACATTCAAATGAGTTCAATCAAGACAATTTGCATACAGTGCACACAAAAAGGGCATGCAATTTGCACATTTTATTGTAAAGTAAAGCACTTCTCATGTCAGCATTCAAAGTCTTTAAAAGGAAAGTTCTGTATGCAGTGATTATTTCACAGAGAAGACTGTGGGATAGATAGTATTCATAAAATACATTTTATCTAAATTGCTACTGTCTTTAGCAATAAAAACGTCTGGAATAGATGTTGACAAGGGGAAATTATATTAAAAACCCTGCATGAATTCAACATGTTCATGGCTGTGCTACTGTAATTTCAATATCCTATTATATCTTTGCCACCTAAATAAAGTATATTTGCCCCAAACTGCAATTTAAAATAGCAAGCCCTACCTTTTATTGTATCACTTTTGACTTCAGTGGAGCTTCACCTCAGGAAAGACTTTCAGCCTGTATATGTGGGCAAAAAGCCAGCTAAGAGCAAAATTACTCAAAACAGTTAGTGTTAAACACTTCCACACAAAATTAGGCAACTTTGCATTGGGAGTGATTTGGTAGAGACCTTAATTCTCACTTCCTCCCTTGTGATATTTTACTTAGTTTTACTTCTTCCAGGCGCCATTTCAAAGGTCCTTACCTTATTGGTCCTTACCATACCAAACCCATATTACAGTCCTATTTTTTATTTTTCCCTCCCTGGCTCCTTAACGTATTTGAAGCTAAAATAATTTGATTTCAAGTCAGGGTGCTTTCTCATTCATCTGGCCTGGGACCACCTCTGTCAAAGAGCATAGAGGAAGGCCAAGCAAGAAGTATGGAGAGCGGCAGCAGGAGGGACACACTGCTCAGCCTTGGTATTTTGGTGTCTTAAGTCTAAAAATCACCTGGATGTCTGAAACTCCAATTTTCAACAGCTTTATAGTTTGTCTAAATTTAGAAATATTCTTACAATGAGATGAAGCAAGGACTGGTCCTCAACTTTATTACAATCTATTACTCCAAATGGCACGTTTCTAAAGAAAAAGCTGTGAAGACAGGCTTAATCTCTCCCTAACCTCATTCCCAGAAATGGAAGAACCATGTGACTGCAATCATTTGGAAAATGGAGCCTGAACGGAAAAAGGCTTGGAAAGTTATAAATTAATTATGAGAAAGCTTTAGAGCAGAAGCGCATGGCAATGCACAACTACATGATGTTATTAACATCCCCTCCCCTAAATGAAGCCTACACTGCTTAATAGTGTTTATATGTTTTCAGTACTTTTCCAAACTGACTTCAGGTTAAGGTCTCTTGCATCCAAGGAAAATCACAGAACAGAAGCAGAGGATAACTCTGGAGGGGAGGGAGCTCAGGAGGTGTCTGGTCTAACATGTTGCTTACAGCAGCGTCAGCCATTGGGTCTGACCAGGCTCCTCAGGGACGGAGGCAACTTCTGCCACTGCTCACCTGTCATCCAACCAGGTCTTGCAGCCTGTTGTTGCAGTGGAGGTGGGAGACCACCACCCATGTGCTAGCAAAGACATGAGGTGTAGTGATAGGTTGGCAACTGCAGAAATGTCTGAGCGTGGTCAGGTGGGAAATAAGGGCCTGTCCCCCCAGTAAAGTGTCAAGGCAATTAGACCAGCTGAAGTGCATCTACACAAATGCACGCAGCATGGGCAACAAACAGGAAGAGTTGGAGGCCATTGTACAGCAGGGAAACTATGATATAGTTGCCATCACTGAAACATGGTGGGAAGACATGCACAACTGGAGTGCAGTGATTGATGGCTACCAACTCTTCAGAAGGGATAGGCAAGGAAGGAGAGGTGGTGGGGTGGCCCTCTATGTCACAGGCAGTTTTGGATGCCAAGAATTTAACAATGTGCACGACAACATTGTTGAGTGTTTATGGATAAGAATCAAGGGGAAGGCCAATATGCCAGACATCGTGGTGGGAGTTTGTTATAGACCCCCCAACCAGGATGTAGAGACCGATGCAATATTCTATAAGCAGCTGGCAGAGGTCTCGCAATCGCCCACCCTTGTTCTTGTGGGGGACTTCAACTTCCCAGATGTCTGCTGGAAATATAACACAGAAGAGAGGGAACAGTCCCAGAGGTTCCTGGAGTGTGTGGAAGACAACTTCCTAACACAGCTGGTGAGGGAGCCAACTAGGTAAACCGCCCTACTGGACCTGCTGCTTGTTAACAGAGAAGGTCTTGTAGGGGATGTAAAGATTGGAGGTCATCTTGGGCAGAGTGATCATGAAATGACTTATGGATGTCCAGTTTGGCCAAGTAGTCTCTAACCTGATCTTCCTCTACTGGGGAAAACTCTTCCTCTCTCCAGAACCTTCCCCCTTGCCTCCAGGGCCTGGGATTCATGAGGGACAGCTTTAGCAGTGAAGACTGAAGCAAAAAAGGCATTCAGTAGCTCTGCCTTCTCTGTGTCTTCCACCACTAGGGTGCCCATCTCACTCATTAGTGGGCCTGCATTTTCCCTAGTCTTCCTTTTTCTGTTGATATACTGAAAGAAGCCCTTGGTTCTTTTTGGTTT
Source organism: Larus michahellis (assembly GCF_964199755.1). Taxonomy (NCBI): domain Eukaryota; kingdom Metazoa; phylum Chordata; class Aves; order Charadriiformes; family Laridae; genus Larus; species Larus michahellis. The sequence goes on from NC_133930.1 coordinate 66,759,759, forward strand.
TTTTGAATTTTTGATTCTTGGTGAAGCAAGGCGGGGAGCCAGCAGAGCTGCCACCTTAGATTTCCAAAAGGTGAACTTTGGCCTGCTTAGGAGCATGGTCAAGAGTGCAGGACAGTCCTGAAGGGCAAAGGTGCCCAGGAAGGCTGGTCTTACTTCAAGGATGAACTCTTAAAAGCACAGGAGAAGGCCATCCCCAAGTCCCAAAAACCGAGCAGACAGGGAAGTAGACCAGCCTGGCTAAATAGAGAGCTTTGGCTGGATGTCAGAAAAAAAGGGAAAATTTATGATCTTTGGAAAAGGGGGTTGGCTACTTATGAAAAATACCAAGATGTAGTGAAGTTATGCAGGGCAAAAATTAGAAGGGCCAAAGCTCAAGCAGAACGCATCTTGGCCAGCACGGTTAAAGATAACAAGAAGAGGTTCTTTCAGGAAGAGTGTGGCCAGCAGGTCAAGGGAGGTCATTCTCCCCCTCTACTCTGCACTGGTGAGGCCACAACTGGAATACTGTGTCCAGCTCTGGGCTCCCCAGTTCAAGAGGGACAGGGAACTACTGGAGAGAGTCCAGCACAGGGCAACAAAGATGATTGAGAGATTGGAGCATCTCCCTTATGAGGAAAGGCCGAGAGAGCTGGGACTCTTTAGCCTGGAGAAGAGAAGGCTGAGGGGAGACCTTATTAACGTTTACAAGTATCTAAAGGGTGGGTTTAAGGAGGATGGAGCCAGGCTCTTTTCAGTGGTTCCCAGTAACAGGACGAGGGGTAACGGGCACAAGCTGGAACATAGCAAGTTCCGATCAAATATGAGAAAAAACTTCTTTCTGGTGAGGGTGACAGAGCACTGGAAGAGGCTGCCCAGGGAGGTTGTGGAGTCTCCTTCTGTGGAGACTTTCAAGACCCGTCTGGATGCAGTCCTGAGTAATGTGCTCTGGACAATCCTGCTTTAGCAGGGGAGTTGGACTAGATGATCTCTAGAGGACCCTTCCAACTCTGAAATTCCATGATACCACGATTCTGTGATCCTGGGGAAAGGTTTCCTTATGGCCATTCCCAGCTTCTCGTGTTCGTCACCCTCCCTCTGTGCCCCTCTGAGAAGGGTCTGGCTCCAGCTCCCCACCAGCCCCTTGTAGGCACTGGGGGCTGCTGTAAGGTGCCCCTGGAGCTGCCACCTTTCCAGGCTGAACCAGCCTTGGTCCTCCAGCCTCTCCTCACAGGCCAAGTGCCCTAGCCCTATCACCTCACTGGCCCTCTGCTAAGCTCAGTCTGGTTTATTCATGTCTTTCTTGTACTGGGGGGCCCAAAACTGAACGCAGTATATAGATGTGGTCTAAAGAGTGCTGAGTAGAGGGGGAATCCAGTGATTGACCAGTCTTGTTACTCTTGAAACAATCCCAGGTGTGACTGACCTTCATACCTGACAGAGCACACTGCTGGCTTGTGTTCAGCTTGCTGCTACCAGAACCCCCAGGACCTTTCCCTCAGAGCTTCCCCCCAGTCAGGTAGTCCCTAACCTGTATCACAGCAAAGTGTTATTTCTTCCCATGGCAGGCATTCACATCTGTCCTTGTTCAGTTTCATGAGGTTCCTGTTGGCCTATTCCTCCATCTTTTTTAGTTCTCTCTGAAAATTCTTCAGAGGTGTTCTCAAGAGTTTTGCCTTATAACTGTTACCAGTTTCAAAAAGAATCTTATACGCGTTCATCATAATGAAAAGTCAGAGGCAAATGTCACTGGAAAGACAATTTTAAAGGGATAATGTGATGAGAGATTCATATGGTGACAGTGGATGCAATGGCCAAAGTGGGGAAAGAGGGGTGACATGATGCATTTCCATTAGCAGTATTGTCATTTCCATCAGCATTACACATTGCTTTTCCAGGCAAACTGTTGTGTTGAGGAAATGGCTGCCTGAATATGATGGCACCTGTTCCCTGGCAGACCAAAAAGTTAAGGGAGAAAGAAGACAGTATATCTTGCTCCCGTCATTTATAATGGGTTCTTAGGTGAAAGGGCCCAGGTGTGATGACCAGTACTAATTAGATGTTGCGTGGGCTAGACAGCTTCTCATTGCTACAGGGAGAGGAGACCTGCTTTCCTTTCACAAGTGGCTAATCATCCCAGTCTGTCCTCCTGCGGCAGTGCCTCCAGACTTCAGTACATTTGGATAACACCACTATCCTGTCCCTCACCCTACCTTAAATGCTAGGCATAAAGTTGCTCACAGTGGTGTTAGTAGGCACTGTCATGAATAATGAAGGCCCAGGAATTCTGACAAGGGCCCAGACCAAATTGTTTGCCTCAGGAATCCTGCAGCAGACTGGATGAGAGTTTGTTTTGAAAATCAGATACATGACAGTAACTAGGGCTGCTGACAGGATGCTGCTTAGAACCCTTTCCTTCCAAAACATTTCAAAATTTAGTCAAGGCTGTGCCTGGGAACCCTAAACACTGCAGCATGTCAGCCTGTTTATAAACCTCCCGAGGCTATTTTCAACAACTCATTCAGCTGTGCTGACCAACAAAAGCGATGCACATTTTTAAGATGTCTCAGCTATTTGGCATGTTTTATCAAAAAGAACCATCAAGCCGAGCTTTTAGTATCTAGCCAGTGTGGTTTATTTTGCAATGAATTGGATCATTAAAGAAAAGAAGCTTTGTGTGGTAGTGGAGCAGGTAAGTGAGAGCCTAGGAGCAATCATACGTATTTCTGATTCTGCCAGAACCTCTCTCTACAACTACAAGCACAGTGTTCAGCTACTCTCTGTCAGTTTCCACACCCAAAAAAGGGTATAACAGCATGTACTAGAGTAGTATGGAAAAATAAGAGCCTGGTCCAGCTCCTGGTGAAGTTAACAGTTGTGCTTTTGTTAATTTTTACTAGATTGATCCAAATTTAAAGACCTTGAACGAGACTGTGAACCGTGCTGTGGCAATGTAGCTACAGTGTCTATACAGAAAGTGGATAATTCCCCCCCCCCCGCCGTGGGACTGCAAAATAGGCTGCTATAGTGTTTGTACATTATCTCTTCCTGTAGATACAGACATAAATATCACACAAAGGAGAGAGGATAACGAGTGTGACACAGATGTCTCTCTGTCTGGTGGTCTACAGAAAACTCATCTGGGGCCATGCATAGTTCTGAGAAGCCTATGGATGCATTCCTGAGCATCCCAGAGTCAGAAAGAGTCAATGGAAGCTGCCACCATGGGCTTCAGAGTTCTCAAGCATGATTCAGATCCTAGGAAAAAAGCATCACCACTATTTCATGTGGTTTTGTTGAGAAGAAATTATTTCTCAGTAGAAATCCACAGTTAGCAGCACATGTACTATATAAGCCCAAGGGGAAAATAGTTCCTACTTTTAGTAGAAGTTCCGCCTGCCTTAAAAATCAGTAAGAGAAGGCAATTCTATTTAATAGAGGTTGTAGCTTGAAAATGAGGGTATACAGCAGTCTACAAATTGAAAATATCTGGGAAAATAAAATATATTTAACAGAAATTCAACAGCTTTCTTTGTAGCAGCAGTCAAACAGTATTTGATATCAGAGGACAAAAAGCCCTAGAATCCTATTATTAGGGTCCAATTTTCTTTTTTTTTCTCCCTTCTTACTGCCCAGTGGGTTGGCGTAACCACTCCAAGAGCTCTGACAATACTTAGACTGTGAGCGCCCCTTCCCCACTTCGCTGTGTGATGATCCTCAGCCGGGTTGTCAAACACAATTATTTCTCTGGGTAACAATGTGAAAGGCAGCTGCAGTGAGAGTGGAGGTCAGGCAAAGCAGGCCACGGATGCAACAGCACCTGCCTTTTGCACGCAAAGACGGAGCAAATTACAACATTTGTCGCCAAGGAACTGAGCAGCACTACCATGTGTGATGGCCTCACAAGCACCATTTTCATCATGTGCATGGGTATATCTTTTCAAATCTAGAGCAGGGAACAGATGTTTCATCAAAAGACACATTTAAAATAAAGATAATTATGCAGTAAGAAGCTTAATTACATAGGATTATTCAGGTCCACTTAATTGCTTGACAGTCTGAGAGCCTCACACGTATTTGTGACAGAAACACCCTTCTCTTACTGGGTTACCAAACTCTGTCATGGCTTCAGGACAAATGTAGTTGTTTCAGTAATTCAACTAATATTAATTTCTGATTTTCAGCTACAAGGAGGAAATGTAACCAATCTTATCAAGCAATAAATTACTGTTTTATTCCTATAGGCATTGTATTTTCTTCCATAAAATATTAATAGCCTGAACTACAAAAGTAAAAGTAAAACTGAATACTATTACCACAGTATACTCAGTATAACATTAATCACGCTGAGACATGATTTAGATTAAAGACTAGAATTTCCTCTTGTCCATCTGCCCACAGATGCTTATGCATTTCCAATTTTCAGAAGTTTGTTATGACTTTTTCATGTGGGCTTATAAAAATGGCCTTTTACCTCCCCCTCAATGATTCACCCTTTTTCCCCACAAGCAAAAATTCTAATATTCTAAAAAAAATGTATTTATTCTAAGAAAATAGATTGTTTTCTTTGTCTTTGCTTAAACAACATAGTATGTGTTACACGGCTGTGGTGCAGCTATTCTGAGCAACTGCATTCTCACAGGAGTTACTGAACTGATCATACTAATACATTTCAGAGAAAAATAACGATTTCTGTGAACTTCTGCTGACAGGCTTTCAGTGTGACTCTGTCGAGCCCTGGGAGTTTACCAGCTGCAGAGCTTGAATTCAGCAGTGCTCCAAAATACAAAATTATGAAGGCAGCTCTGCCACGTGAATCATGTTGAGGGGGGAACCCCTGCATTTAAAGGGTCCCTATCATGCAGCTGGGAGGGTTACAGAACACCCAGCATCAGCCCAGGTGTTTTTTACTCTATACAGGTTCCAGGAAATAGTTCAAAGGATTTTATGTAGAGAACCCTGGAATTAAATTGCACCCATCCCCCCAGCTCTACATGCGTTAGTTTCCCATGCTCCACACATTTCTTGATCATGTACTGTAGGACGCTCGCAAAGCTAAGCACAGAATTTATATTTAAGGGGTGTAAATGTGATATCAAAAGCCTGAGTACTAAAATGTTCTCCTACTTTTCATCAAAGAGAGCACTACAATATTTGCATTTGTGAAGCCGCTGCAGACTTTTCTTATGTAGGCAAACTAGGAACGGTTTCATTGTGCATCACTGAAAAAAAAAAAAATCTGCAGAAGAATTAACTTTATAAGGAGTTAAAGCTTGTCATTTAGAAAAAAAATCCTTAGTTCAGTCTAAGCCGCTAAATGTAACTTAAAGCTCAGGAAAGACGATTACCCTATAATGGCTCCATTCACATTCACAAAGTTGGGGTCATTTTAAACTGCTGCTATGTTTTGGAAGGCTGCCCAGAAAACTTTGGTGTGAAAAATCTGCTGAATGCCTTTGCGCTACATTAGCTAACAGTATTTAAGGTCAATAATGCAGGTGGGGGCTTTCTCCCATTCAAGTTGTGTTTTAAAAACTTAAAAAAACCTTGCAGACTTCTTCCTAAAACTCTGTTCAAGAGTGGCTTTTGCTCAAACCTATAAAAAGAAGAAACAATGGGGGCAGAATGGGGAAAGGATGGCATTTTGCTGTTACCAGGAGAGAATAGGAGAGACGTACCAATAAGCCATAAACCAAGAATATAGCTTTTCATTAGTTTCAGTGCAGAAACTTAACTTTTATAAACATGTACCAGCACTAAATGCAACTTGCCAAGCAAATCATAGGGATTTATGCTACTTTCCACACTAATGGTGTCAAGGTGCACTGAATGTTTCTCCCCTGCTGCTCGAGAGTGACATTAGAGGCTTTCGGTGAAGCATATGCCCAAGTTCCTAGCTCTGCAGCAGTTATCGTATGCCAGGGTGACACTATGACTGATCACACTCAGGCACTGCTTCTGTCGCTGTAAATGGGCTTTCAGTTATAATGGAAATGTTTAGTTCAAAGCAGCGTATGCATTACACATGTTATTAATGGCTGAAACAGATGCTTCCATCTAGTGAAAGGGTTTGTTTTTATATAAAGCAAATCCTCCTGTAAATCTGGATCTTTTATTTGGTTGCATATCAATTTGAAGGATAATAATATGAAAAGCCCTTTCTACTTTGCCTTATATTACAGAAGCATTTAAATTTTTAATTTGTGTTTCATATAAACAAATTTATATACACCTACACACATTTTATTACCCATTTTATATGACTCTGTTTGTTTCTGTTGTAAATTGCACAGTTTCTTAATCACTGCTAAGCATAAAATACCCTATCAGTAAATTATTCCTACAATAAAATACATGATGTGGTTTACAAATGATGGTTATTAATTTCAGGACAGAAATGTTGCATTTATATTGTGGTTTATGTTCAATTAACACATGGCTGCATTAATGCAAAGTGTCAGCATAGAATTGAACCAGAGACTAAATGAACTACCCTAAAAAGGAATTATTGCCTGTGCTAAACAGAGTAAAGGCCAATTTATTTGGGAGTTTGCTTGTACAGTACCACCTGAGATATTCATGAGCAATTCCAAGAGCATAGATCATGTTTCCAAAAGGAAATTATCTGATTGCTTTACCTTTTTATTCACTTTTTGTGGAAAGAACTATGTCTCTATGCACATGATTCTAAAGCTGGAGCAGCTGCAGTTCATGAAAACCAGATTATTAGGAAGGGGAAGACATCTTTAAAAATAAGTAACCCATTTCTTTTGTTAATTATAAACAAGCCTGTTTCCTAAGGCACAGGCAGCACATGAGGGAAAAGGGTGGCCATGGTGGAAGCAGTGATTATGATCTTTTAGAAGCAAAACGTAACAACAGTTTTATTCGTCAGATACAATTTTACTAGATGTGCAAAACTCTGTAAGTGACTAAAAGGAGCAGACGATCACGGTCTGAAATTAAAATGCTGAATTAGCCTCTTTTGAGAACAGCAAGACCTTGTAGGACGAAATTGCCTATATGTTTTGAATTTGAATGCTGCAGGGGTTAAAACTAGCCCTGACTGCAAATCAAGTGGACTGAATTATGTTCTTTGAACACATGGTGTGTCTCACTTTTGATTTCTGCTCTCTCAACCTGTATGAATTGCAATGTTTTTTTGCTCTTGAGTAAACATCTGAACGGTTGTAAAATATTTGCATCGGAAAGTAGGTTAGCATCATTAAACAGATCCTGGGTTGCAGCATTATTGAAATCCATTAATATCAGGAGAATGTGTTTTGAATTAAATGTCTCCTTTTTTGTAAGACTTGGAGCTGTACAAGTTTAGGAATAACCCCATAGAGGTGGCTTGGCAAATGTCCCAAAATCTTTGTGAGCCACTAAATTTTGTTGTGTGGATTTTACATTAGGACTTGTGTATTTTTAGAGGAACTTAAAGAGTCCAGCTGGCACAAAATCACTTTGTAAAACTGGCATCACAGTTCTGAATAAACTGTGTAAACTCCCTCTGAGATTTACATTTCATTCACATGGGTTACATCTGCTTAATCATATTGCCCCAAAGCACCTGAGCTCCCCCTCCTCTCAAGGGAGTTCTGGAGGAGAATATCACAATCAGGCTTCCTTCATGTCATTTCTCCTATTTTGCCCTATGACAGCAGCAAGGTGAGAGGCAGGATTTGCTCCCTCACAAAATAGGTTTCAGGACACAACTCCATAGCTGGAGGGCTAGCTGTGTAGATCTCACAAACCTGGACACCACTGCTGGCCCAGCTTTTGCTAATTTCTCTCAGCTGGACTCTGACACACACTCTCCATTTGGCGACCTCTGTATGAAGAAAGCAGGGATAGAATATGGAAGAAAATAATACCTGGCTTCCCTCAGAAACCAGGCAAACCTCCACCAACACAGTAGTGTAGATCCTTAGCGTGTGCTAGTCTGGGTTGTAAAATATTGTTTGCAGGGTTCATCAATAAAGTTGGAAAGCAGTACCAGAAACAGAAAAATTTCCCCCATCCCTTTTCTTTTCTTTTTCTTTTTCTTTTTCTTTTTCTTTTTCTTTTTCTTTTTCTTTTTCTTTTTCTTTTTCTTTTTCTTTTTCTTTTTCTTTTTCTTTTTCTTTTTCTTTTTCTTTTTCTTTTTCTTTTTCTTTTTTCTTTTTCTTTTTCTTTTTTTTCTTTTTTCTTTTTCTTTTTCTTTTTCTTTTTCTTTTTTCTTTTTCTTTTTTCTTTTTCTTTTTCTTTTTCTTTTTCTTTTTCTTTTTCTTTTCCTTTTTCTTTTTCTTTTTCTTTTTTTTCTTTTTCTTTTTCTTTTTCTTTTTCTTTTTTCTTTTTCTTTTTCTTTTTCTTTTTCTTTTTCTTTTTCTTTTTCTTTTTTCTTTTTCTTTTTCTTTTTCTTTTTTCTTTTTCTTTTTCTTTTTCTTTTTCTTTTTCTTTTTTTTCTTTTTCTTTTCCTTTTTCTTTTCCTTTTCCTTTTCTTGTCTATTGACATGCATATTTGAATGAATGAACTTAATTTGTACACTTTGTTGTGTTGTTAATCCAAGTATTTTATGTAAACCCATCTTTGCAAATTCACCGTATTGAAGAAGGCAAGCTACGTGTTATATTACACAGTTGAAAACCACTGAGGAATATCTGCTGTTATTATATAGTCAGTGGAAAACATAGTTACTTTTGTTTCCTAATATTAAAAAGGTGTTTTCTGCAGTGTTCCTCTTTCATCTATAAAAGTCAGTGGAGACCTGGACAACAGCTACAAGCCACGGCACATGAGTCTGAGCATTTCCACTGTTTGGATTAGGATTTTCATTAGCCTGTGCGTCTACTTAGGCCCTACCATGTAGGATATACCCTGCATCTGCAGACTGTGTTTCTTAAACACATAGAACATAAACACATAGAATTCACTGATTTGCCACTACATGGGTCAGCTGAAGAAAAATTCCCCCAAGAGATGCATCTCAGTAAAAGAATTTAGAAGTTCATCCATTTTTTTAGTTTCTTGTTCTAAATTATTTTTCTTCCTAAGTTCCAAGATCTACCACAGAAGAGATCAGCATTAAAAAAAAAAATGTTTCTTTTAAAATCCGGTAATTTAGACATACCTGAAAATAAAAAAATGGAAGTACAGGGAAAAATGCCATCAAGGTACCCATCCAGACCTGATGAGTAGACCTGTGGGTAGCACCTACTGCAATGAATTTTTAGGTCTTGACTGGGATCCACAACTGATATTGCAACTCAAATAATAATTATGTGTGCATAGTAATCTGAGAAGATAAAATCTTACTGGAAATTTGGAATAATAATGACCTATACATAAAGTACTGTGCACTTCTTTATGTAAAATGAGAACAGTAACATTTTTACCTTCTACAACTAAATGAAGATGATTTTCCTTCCTCTAACTCTAAGTCTTCACTGAATGATAGGAACTTTTGACAAATTTTCTTGGATTTGTCATGGTTTATTTGCTTTCACATAGGCCCTTTCTGAGGTCATTTTGTGTATTTGACTGTAATTTATAAGTTAACTCCCTAGTTTAAAAGTAATATGTAAAATTGGTGAGAGGAACTGCCTTGAAATGAGTTGAACGTTCTTTTACGGGGAAAAGATATTTTCTAAAATTAAAATTAACTACTTCATAGGAAAAATAATTATGTTTAGTGATCATACAATATATATTTTACTGCTAATTTGCTGTATGATACACATTGATAAGCTTGGACTACAAAAGCTGAAGTGATGTACATCAGTTTCAGGCAATTTTAATGCTGTTTAGAACTAGTGCTGAATCAGGATTTATTCTCCATTTTTTTCTAGTTGATAATATAGCTCAAAGAAAATAGCTCACCTCATGGTTTACACTTGCCCTGAAGGATTTCAAGTGCCAGATGATGAAACTTTGACAAAAAACTGACCAGAGTGACAAGGAAGGATGAAAGAATGAGGGAAGATGGCTTTCACAGGGAAACAAAGAAGAGCCCTGGTTTATGCATTTCATATAAAGAACATTTTTTTCCCTTTTTAAATTTTTTTTATTTTCTAGATTGCTTCATTGTATGAAGAATGCCAAGGTCCTAAGAATACGGTCATCCCTGACAGCCAGGAGGCAGAAAACAAACCCACTGAAATAAACAATTTGCTTATAGATAGTACTCGAGGAGTAGGCTGCAAAATAATTTTGTCTTCCAGAGACTGCTAACAGCTACCTGAGGGTGTTATGCTTGAAAAATATGACTTCACATTTAGTACTTGAATGTCGTATTGTTAAGTATTCAGGAATAGCTCAAAATCACTCAGCTGGAAAAAAAAAAAAAGAAAGCTAACCAAAACACCTCAGACATCCATTTGATGCAGTGTGGTTTAAGGAAAAGTGGATTTCTTTTGTTACTGTTGCCTCCTAAATGCAATGCATAGCATCATTTTTAAAAATTTTCTCTCTTCCACATAACCTTGGAGGCTTCACTCCCATGATGTTTGCTAGTTTTTTCCCCTTATATAATACATGAATATAGATAATAGCCTTTCAGTGTCACAGATTCAGCAGAATCTCATGCTTATATGTCAGGAAATGTTGCTTTCCTTCAGATATGTTTTTAGTTACAAACGCCTTGCACATTTCAGGGGCTTTCTCATGCTCAGCGCTTCATCCACGTTTGGATCTGATCCAGCTCTCACCATAGGCAGTGGCAAGAGTCTTCCTGGCTTCAGTAGGGACTAAATGAAACTCTGTGGGTTTTATCCTCATTTCTATGTCTTCAGTCCTAAGTACAGCACTTAAACAGATGCTTGAATTTAAGTATGTGAGTAGTCCTATTCAAATCAGGGGACGACTCACATGTTTATAATTAAGCACATGCAAAAGTGCTTTTCTGGTTTGGGTGCATGTACACATGTATGTGTATGGATATATGTATATGCTATTAAATTATTGAGAGCTACACAGATTACGAAAGAATAGTGCTTATCAACCCTTAGAAATCACAGAATATCTCAAGTTGGAAGAAACCCATAAGGATCACCCAGTCCCACTCTGATCCTCCCAGGACTACCTCGCTTGTCTCAGTGAAGAACCTTTTCCTAATCTCCAATCTGAGCTTCCCCTGACACAGCTTCATTCCATTGCCCTGTGTCCTATCACTGGTCACCAGGGAGAGGATATCAGCACGTCCGCCTCTGCTACCCCTTGAGGAAGTTGTAGACGGAAATTAGGTCCCCCCTCAGCCTTCCTTCTCCAGGCTAAACAAGCCAAGTTACCAGATGCTCCTTTTAAGTCTTGCCTTCAAGACCTTTCACCATTTTGGCTGGCCTCCTCTGGACACGCTCCCATAGTTTGATGTCCTTCTTATATTGAGGCACCCAAAACTGCACATGGTATTCAAAGTGGGGATATACCAGTGAAGTGTAGAGTGGGACAATTGCCTCACTCAGATCGCTGGCTATGCTGTGCTTGATGCACCCCAGGACACGGTTGGTCCTTTTGGCTGCCAGGGCCAAAATATGTTGACTCATATTCAACTTGCCATCAACCCAGACCACCAGATCTTTTTCCATGGGGCTGCTCTCCAGACAGTCTCTGTTTTATGTATTTTTCAGAAGTCAGAGAATTGAAGAAACTAGTCCTTTATGACAAGGTTTCCATTATATCTGAGTCATTCTCCACAAATAAATGAGCTGAAAAATGTAACCCTTTATCTTACTCAGATTTGTTGTGACACAGGCCTAATTTTTATGTTTGCCTTATTTATAAGAATCAGATGAGTAGTCTGGATGGCTTATTTTAAATCAATGGATTATTTAGACACTGTTCACTTTACTTGTTCATTATTCGTAACCTGTGATTAATTACCTAAGTGTTTAAGTATTGTTTCTTTATTCTGATTGGATGCTTGAAACTTCTGAGAAAAGGAAAAGAATGAGTCAGAAACAGTAATTAGTATACAGTCAAAGCGAATGCACTTGTTAACACATGAATGATTTGGTATTAATGTGAAAACAGATGTTAATATGAAAAAAATCTCTTGATAATTAGTGCAATTAAAAAACTTCTTGTGTAAAATCCTTAAAAGAGTATTTTTGCCATATTCAACCTACTCTAGTTAGTACTGTATATCCATTATCAAATGAAAGCAAAATAGTAGAAGCAGCACACTAATGAAATGAGAAAACTCTAATTCTTCCAGTGGCACAGGTTATGGAGCGTTTTATGGTGTAGGTATAGCACAGAAGCAAAAGCACAGGTCCTTAAGCTGTAGTTAGTGCTATTGACAGAGAATTTCACAGAACACTTCCAGAAGGTACTGTTATAGTTACAACTATGTAGGTCATTAAGTAAAAAGTACTTGTAATGAGAATATCCTAGATGATACACTGCCCTCTGTCTCATACCCAAGTGACAAGGCACAGGAAAAAATATAAAGCTATAACAATCATAACAATTAACCGCCCTTAAAATACAAATAGTAAAAATTTTGAATAATGCCTAAGATGAGGAGGGTAGCTATGTGCAGCAGCAGGAGTGCAGCCGGCATCTGGGCATGAAGGCAGTTGAACTGTGAGCACTTCATGCTTTTTATTTAGATAATTACAGGATAAGAAGGAGCCTGAGGAAGCAAAATAAATTCTTCAGGTGGAAGAGAATGGCATAGTAAAAAAAGTCCTGAGACGACAGAGCTGTGAGCGAGAGGACATAGGTCTGGACGAGTTTTTCCTGGAAGTCTGCGGCAGACTGTCATCTAAAGGGGTTCAATGGCCCCTCACCAGTTCCTGGGGAAAACAGCCCACCCTGTGCTGTGTGTTGGGAGACCAAACTTGCACCCAGCTCTGCGAAGGGTGGTCTTTCATGGTCTTGCTTCAGCTCAGGGAGATGTCAGTTGGGTAAGGTATGTGGGGAGGTGCTTGACTTAACACTTTTTCTCCCACTTCCCCACAGTCCACTTCAGTATAGGTTTACTTGTTTATATTTTCTTAATGCCCGAATCAGTTATCAGGAATTTGTTGTAATGGGTGTTAAATTAAATTAAGAAAAAAATTCTCCATGCTGAGAATATTTTGCTCAGGACAGGCAGGGAGAATGACAAAATCCTGAGGTCTACCCTCTCACTGTCCACCCCACAGCACTCAGTGGCAGCAGGGAAGTGGGAGCACAGGCTCTACAGTGGCGGCTTAGTGCCCGTTCAAGACGTTGAAAAGCTGTATCTTCAACTGTGTGGACTGAAGCTCTGATTCAGCTAAATATGTTGTAACATCCTCTTCTCTATTTAATAAAAAGGGAGGGGCCTATAAGCAACAATCCGGTCAAGCTTTCCACTTATGGGTTTTAAATGTACACATGGCTAGATAGCAACAAATATGGCAAGAGAAACATTGCATTTTTATATTACACTCACTATTTCCACACGTATGAGTTTACTCTGGTGTTTCTGTCGCACTATAATGACGAGCCCCTCAAGCTTATGCGTGTGAAATCACATTATGTCACGACTCACAACAAGGTACAGTTCCTGATTCAATGGAGAGGACACAGTTCCAATCTGCATGCCAGGCAGATGTGCAACAAGGGGGGTTTCTGTGAGGTCTGTGGCTGAATTTAAAAATGAAATATAACTCAGCCCTCCCAATGAAAAGATACTGGGAGAAACACATTCTCGTTCCTGTATCAGAATTCTAGGACATAGAGAAACATTATATAGTTACAGAAAACCACAGTGTGATCAAGCATAGGGAAGAAAATAGACTTTCAAGCCATAGACTCGTATAAATTCAATAATGGCTCTCCTTCATTGTCAGACTTCCATTGAATACATTGTTGGATACCTCTGTATAACCTCAAAATATTTCACGGCTGTTAAAAGTAGGTTGTCTTAGGCACATAAAACCTGTATCACATAGTCCCCCTGTCTCATCTGCTACATGTGCTGGGCTGTACCAGGCAATTCCTGAAGATTCAAGTACTTGGGAAATCTTACATAAAACAGAGATGGGAAGACATGAAGTATTTGGTGCTTTAACGGTCACCGAGTTAATTTTTCACTCAATAAGAGAGGACAGTGTAGTGGCAACCATCTTGTTAAATTTTCTTTCACTATTCTGGAACTGACAAAGCCAGAGAATATCCAGGTTTTGGCTGGCTAAACAATTATGCTAAGAAACACTTCATCTTTGAAAGAAAAATGTAGAATCTTGCAGTCTTAGGTCTTATGTAATCTTTTTGCAACACTTACACATTTAATAAAATACTCCATCTAACTGTTCTGCATTAAAAATAGAATTTTTCTCATAGTGATAAAAGCAAGAAGCAGCTGCACTGGAAAGTGAGTTACACTACTGTGAAAACAGCACTAACGGTCAGAATGGTATCGGTCTGAACTAGGACCATGTTCCCTGTCAAATGTAGAGACACTGAGATTAACTCTGATCATAACTGAGAACAGAATCTGAAGTTGGGAATTCACTGCTGAAGTGCTGCCCCTTATTTAAAAGGACATTTGTTTCGTCTAGATGTATGTTATGCAAATTTAAGAATAAAATCAGGGGTTCAGCATACGCAAATATTCCTTTAGCTGGTGGAAAATTAAATATTTTTGGCTAGATGTTAGAGCCAGTTTTAAAAAATGTAATATGCTCAGAAGAGCTGGTGTATATTGAATACTTATGACTGGGGACAAAAAACCCCTGGTTTCTCTATATTCCAAAATGCAGCTTAAAGAAGTCTTAAACCCCCAGCTTTTAACATGGAATGATGTCATTTTGAAGCCAGCTTGTCATTATGTTAGAGATATTGTTGGTGCCTCAGTTGTTTTGTTGTTTTGGCATTATAGTTGCTTAGAAGGCTTTGTATAGAAATTTGAAGTAGGTATACCACTGAAGTGAACTGGATTTTAAATGAAAGCTTATCCAAGTAATGAGTTTGATAGGAAGCTGGGTTTTGCCCTGAAACAAAAATAAAACATCATTTCGCAGTCATTAAAGTTTACAACAAAAGTTTACTGTTTAATTATTTTCTGAGTCACAAATTAAAATGTGTTTTAATTCTTGGTGTTTGGGGTTCGGGTTTTTTTTTTTTTCCCATAATTAATGTTTCCTTTGTTTTCTAGGACTATTCTTTTCAGACTTCTAGTAGAGAAGACTCATTTCTTCATCTGAAAAGGTCTCCCACATTTGGCTCATGAACAGTCAAGGTATTTGAAAGTGTCTTGGACTTTGTTTTGGAGCTCTGACATACCCTGAAAAGGTTCTGCCATGAATTACACAGCAAGATTTGACCTACAAGTGCATGGTAAACAATTAAGCTTCATTTACATTTTACCATGAGGTTTCACTTACATTTTGCTGTGATTTTAGCATGCATCAAGTACTTTATTTCTCATCTTTACTAAACCTACAGACCATGAATTTAAGCATCCCGCATTTTTGACATGTTATTCCACATGCTAAGTGTCAGGAGTCTACATCTGGTTGAACAAAACCCAGGTATTATACAAGAGTGAGCTCAAATTGAAATGAAATTACTCTCTGAAATCTCAAAGCCAAGATAAATCATTTGCCGCAGCTTCATAAAAGACTGAGAGATGAAATGCAAATTCCCTCTGGCATTAAATAAAATATGTTTAAACCATGTCATATATTATAAAGGTCTCTTTTGGTAGATTTTTGGAAGACTGTCACTTTATTAAAGCATAGGTGCTATCTATTGATAGGAGATCAATAATTAGTGCTGGATTCTAATTTTAAATTTTTGGATAAATACAGATGGTAATTAAATAGGGAATTTCATGATTATACCCTGTGCCAGAAATGGGGTAATTTTAACCATGCAGCATAAAGTAATATTTCTTAATCTTTAATTATATTCTAAGATTCTAATAGTTAGATGACAGACTATCTATGGAAGAATTACTGTCAGATGTTTTCCTTTTAAACCCTGGAAAACAATGCTCTGTTGAATATACATCAAGCCTTTATTGCTCCCAAATAAGATTTTCCCATGTTCAGCTTATTTTCTTTTTGTAGTCATTTTACAAAACAGGACTACAGCTGCTGCAGTGTCTTTATTGTTCATCTCTCTATACAAAATTTTTCATCTGCTCAGAGTATTTCCATTTTAGCAAGTCTCTGATTCTTCTCTTTCTTAACATGGAAATAATGCTCGTCTGTAAATGGCACTTTTGCTCAGCACAGTAATGTGAGAATTCATGTGGTGAAAATCACTTGTTAGGTACAATGTCACATGCAGACTTGTGATGTTGTGACTAAGTCCTTCTTGACAATGCCAGTTTTGTGTCATGATTTCCTATTGTAAATATTTTAATAGGACCTAATGGGAAGAATGAAGTGGCAATAGTGGGAGCCACTACATCATATTTTGATCTGTGCCACTGTGAAATTTCAGGCTAATCACTAGATTTTTTTCTGGTCTAGTCTGCTCTTCTTCAAAACATGAATATATCCTTACCTCAGAAGACTGTATTTTAGCTTCACCTCCAGCTTTCTTGGTCCTCAGGAGTTGGCAGTATCAGAGTGCCACCAGCACAGTGCTACACCTGAGCTAACAACCCATGCCAAGAGACGAGATTTAGCAGCAGACATGGTGGAGAGATAATTTAGGATTATTGCACCCACGTCTGAGGTAAAATCTCTGAATAGGCTGCTTTGCCTCTTATCAGTATGTCTGCTCTCACTGATGTGATCTTTGGCCTTTTTGAACGACATTCTGCTAAATGCCATCTATTGCACCTTTGGTCCAAGTCTCCTAAGCAGAAGCTTAATGACAGGTGACATAGTAGAGGCAATAAACTATATTTGCAAAACTAGGTTTGCAGTTCTACACCTGTGTTGCCTTAGGCACCGCATAATTATGAGTATTTGATTTGATGATCCATAAACCAGTCACAGAAACGGACTTGAGATACCCTGCCTGCAAAACCTTGGAGTGTCTTCAAACCTGTTACTGAGATAGTTGGGTTTTAAAGAATTTATGGTAGAAATATCTCAGAACTGTAGCAATTTCTCCAACCTCAGTTCTCTCTTCATTAAGACAATTCTAATATATCCATCACGAAATGACTGGATGTCCTTTTAGCATGTCTTTGCATGTGACATTGCATTGCTTAACACCAAGTTCTACTTAAAGGGTTTATTGAACTAACCAGATTTTTGTCATCCAGTAATCAAAATGCCACAGGGCTTTTTACTAAAAAAAAGTTACTATTGCAATCTTACACCATTTCTTCATTATTCTGTAATTTGAGTGGCCAGTTTGATTACTCCTTCTAAGTTACATTTGTTGCGTAACCTCTCTCTCACTGCTTCTTATTTACCTTTAACTAGTACGAATAAAAAACTTTGAAATTAGAAACAAAGCCCCACCAATTGAAAAGTTAATTCTAAAAGGAATTTTATCTTGCCAGTCATTTGACTGACACAGGAATACAATGTAGTCAAGAAATGCCATCTGCTGTTTTCCAGTGACGTCACACCAGGCAGAATTTCTTTTGCTGTTGGTGATGGAAAATAAGAATGTGTTCTGCATTCAGTGCTTCAATTCCAAACAAATGAAACAGGTGCAATGTTCCTACAACATAGACAGCTGGCTATACCTGTGTAACACAGCTGTATCTTCAAGCCCTGAACCTACATATATTTACCTTTTCAATAAAATGGTTGGCCCACAATACACTCCACAGACAAAGACAGGTCTCATCTCAGCCATCTTTTACATTTTTCTCTTGAACTGCTGTCTTGATTCTGACCTCCCTTGTCACTGTGAACCAGAAATAATTTCACTGAAGTCAGCTCAGGCACACCACTTTGGCAAGGTCAGAATCAGACCTTGCTTGGGAGTCATTCCAAGTCTAGTACCAAAAGCTAATAGGTATATCACATTCAGAACTTGGCACAATGTTGTAAACACAGGGTCAAAAGATAGATATTTTATGTCATTATCAGACATGTACACTGCTCTTTCCAAAGGAAATGTTGATCTAATTGACTTCAAAATACCTTTCAGCACCAGCTGCCAAGTTCCTTTTAATGAAGAATGTGGAAGAATTTTATTTTCTGTCATATTCTTAATAAAAGCAGATACAAGGTTGTTCAGAGAAAGCATAGCCAGTTTTTTAAACCTGTTTTTCTTCCTCTTTAGTGCACCTGCTTTGACACGTACAATACATCCTAGCAAAAATTCAGAGGCATCTTAGTCCAAAGAAGTGATTAAGAAAATCCATGCTTTATATGTTAATTCACTACGTGTGTTTGCATTTGCCTTGAAAGTTTCTTAGATGTCTAATGCAAATAAGTGACCATGTAGGAAAGCATCCAAATCTGCAAAAGTAAACATTTTGCTCCTGCTATTCTGTGTCATGATCTGGGGATGAAATGAAGAGACGCCTAACCTCTGCAGGAAAAGCCCTGCGTACTCAGAGCCTCAGTAGTACTTGGTATAGCACAACAACCATAGGGTAGAGGGGTACCCAGTTTGTTAAAGCATCAGTAAGGTGTAAAGTGGGTGCATAATCCCATTCCCATTTCAGCCTTTTCCTCTGCCCAGGAGTCTTTGCTGTCCATGTAGGGCAGAATAACAAGGATAGAGGCACTTGCTGCCCCTGCTGTGGATATCGGACCACTAACAGGCTGAAACCTCCAAAATCTGTGAGACCAGGAAGAGAAAGAAAAAGGTCTTTTCCAACTGGTGAAGACAGACTCTCATATCACAGGGGTTCTACGTTTACCACTCAGATGAAAAGCTGTTGCAGCACTTGTCCAGGACTTGTCATACCTGTGCACAAAGCCCTGAACTGCAGCAGATTTACCAGGTCACCTGAAGCAAGTTACTCATCTTTTTGAGCAACAGTTTCCCAGCTGTATGATATGGAAAATGGCACTTCCATCTTGCTCACGCTAGTGATAAGAATAACTATAAGAGGGACCATGAAGCACTCACATTCTGTGGTAATAAAGATTGTAATAACATCACGAGAATACATCCTTACAATGTAAACAACATGCAAAGCAGGGAGAACCCTTCTCACATAGCTTCAGCTGCTGTTTTTCATTTTATAACAATGGATGCAATTTTCACTACAATGCTTTGGCTAACACGTCTGCAAATATTTTGTCACAAAACTGGACTTTTAGTATTAAAATTGCACTAGCAATCTCAGTAATCAGGAACAAGGCAAATACAGTGTGAAGCTTTATACACAAATAAAAATTTGTGTACATCAGCTCTTAAATACTCATGATCTGAGATCGCTATATTGAGGCTATTGTGTTGTTAGTCTTGATAATGTGCTGCTGAAAGAAACACAGCAGCTGTAGGGAGGTTCATTCTTTTCCATTAAAATTGTATACCTAATTAGATGGAACTGCTTGTGCTTTCATTTTACCTCAAGTCTCCATTTGGCAGGCAGGAACTAAAAAAGGGATATTGTACCATAACAGTCCTTTGTGCAACAAGCTGAAAAAAAAAAAAAGCTTTCTATTTTAACCTAATCAACATTTTGGGTGTTCATAGGCATTATTCCCCAGGAAATCCAGTTGAAAATATGAAGTTCTTGTTCATAAAATGAGAGAATTTAATATTAATTGTTGCAGAGGTGTTACTCAACCTGAAGTTCTGTCCTAAAAAAAAATTTTGCAGGCAGTATAACGTCTTTTAGTACAGAATACACTCTTGCATTCTGTTGAGATCTCAAGTCCTTACATATAAAGTTTATTTCCTGCCGTGGCTCCAATTTACTTTTTCATAGTGTTAGCAGATTTCCAACTGTGATTTTCTATATCTGTTGTAAATGTTCAACAATTTACAGGAGAAATTTTAGGTCATGTTTTTTTAAAAAACTTTAAACATATACAGATTAAAGAATGAATGTGCAATCAGCATATAGAGAAACCAGCTTTTGCAAGAATGAAATAGATGGTTCAGCTTCTTAAACCCCAGAGGAGTTCATAACATCTACATTCACTGCTACCTCTCTTTTGTGTACTTCCTTCTACTAAATAGGTTCCCTAGAGAGATGGTTTGGTAAACTAGGAAGTGCAGTGGTAAAACATCATTTTCCTTTCTGGTATGACATGGAAAATGTCCAAGCACTTGTTTCCAATTACAAATTTGACACTTTCTATCATGGCTAAATTTTTCTCCTTACTGTTCCTAAAGGCATAAACCTTCTTTGGTTTAAAGCAGTAGGCACATTTAACCCCTGCTACAGACAACGAAGGGATTAGAAAGGAATCCCTTCCGGACGGTGTCTTCATGCTGTGGCATACAGAGATGATGAGCTGGACTTGTGGGAACCTCAGCAGAAGTCAAGGAATGGGTGTTTCCAAGTTTCCAAACTCCTCTGCTTTTACTTTTCATTACACTGAGAATCTCCCTTGGCCAAACTAGCCCCCTACCTGACAGGGTTTAAGATTAATGTGCACAGAGGTGCAGACATTTGTTCTTAGCCTGCTTAATTCACTAGGCCTGTTAGGGATTTCCTACAGAACAGATAAAAAAACGTTCATTTTGTTCTTTCAGTTGCAGTCCATGGAGACTTGTTCATGACTATATTGGTATATAGACTGTATTTGGCAATGGGGCAATTTTAAATCCCACTTC
This sequence comes from Larus michahellis, assembly GCF_964199755.1. Lineage (NCBI taxonomy): Eukaryota > Metazoa > Chordata > Aves > Charadriiformes > Laridae > Larus > Larus michahellis. The sequence continues at coordinate 66,780,349 of NC_133930.1, forward strand.
ACAGTATTCCTCCATAGGCAGTATCTTCTAGAATCTAAAAGTTTTTTTGGCCAGGACTTACATCCTCATCCCAGCAGCTCCCACTAAATCAAACAGTTGCAACTTTGCAGCCCACAACCCACTTTCCTTCCTATCCCCGTATCCTCTGACGTGCAGGAGCCATTGCCGTTGAGGATGCTTGCAGGCTAAGCACTGAATAGTAGCCAATACATGTAGGTAGTAAAATAAAACAATACAAACAATGATTTGGGTTGGATATCTTAGGTGCATAAAGACTTTTATGCATGTCCTGTAGTTCTATAGCAGCCTAGCTGTTGTAGTCTGTTTTAATTATACATAAACATAAACCTTTGATTAGAAGAAGATTTATTAAGATTCCTTATAAGAAGATTTATTAAGGTTCCTCATAAATGAATGCTATAGACTTTAGAAAATATAGGCATAGAAAAGAAACAAATACAGCTGGTTAACTTTTGACACTGTTACAGATATTGAGAGAGAGCAGCACCTAAAGCAGGATGTAACCCACTGATTTCTAACTATTTAATGAAGACAAGATACTCTTGCAATAATGAATATTATCATGTAGTACTCCATGACCGCATAGACCATTTGATTCAAAAGGACAGGGAAGTAGGAGATAAATATGAATAAGTTCAGATGAACTGTCTGGAGTTCAATTAGTAAACACTAGGTTTTTCTGCTGTGTTCTTGTTCTTGTGGCTATCAAAATTATACAGCATGTTCCAGAACAAGAGGAAAGAATGAGAGTAGGATCAGCAAATAATTACAAAGCAGGCCCTCCTATCCTGGACACGCACACATGCACTGCAAAGCTATCTCATCAGGGAACCCATTGCATCCAGGAGCCTTTTGGAAGAAAGATGTAGGAACGTGTTTGCTCCTATTTGAGGAATGATACAAGGGGTTATTTTTGAATGATTAATTAAAGGGAATCAATCTTCATTGCATTGCCACTGACATGAAAAGCACCATAGCTGTGCAATAATCGCATGCAATTATTCAACTACCCCTTTGGCAAGGACAATGTAATTAGTCCTGGTAGTGTCGAGAGATTTTCTTTATACCCAACAAATTGGCAGTTTTAATCAAGTGTTGCTGAAAATTTATCATAACACAGAGAAAACAATAGGTGAAGGTACAAGGCCCCAAGCTGTGTGACTCCTATCTACCACAGTACAAATTTACAATACTAACAACATGATGAATACTACCAATCCCTGAATAAACTGAGTATAATTGTGTATCTGTATCATGCACAATAGTGCTCATTTGTTTAAAATTATGGACACAACCCTTTTTCATGCCTCATTACTAAGGCTGCTTCAAGCCGTCATACCTGTTATGGTGGTCACCTGTTATCACAGCTATCATGGGTGAACCTGAATACATCTCTCCGGGAGCTGCTGAGCTGTCAGAAAATGTTACACGTGTCCACACCTCAGGTCTGTTAAAAGCAAATACAGCTAAAAACCCAGCTTTTTTCAATGTCAGAGCTCTGAACTGCCACAAGTTGCCGGAGCCATTCTCAAGCAACAGAGAGCTGGCTCTTGGAGCGCGTGGCAAAATGGAACCAGCCTGTTACGAACTCTGTAAGCTGTAACTTATGTTCTGTATCCAGACTTTTGTCAGACATTTAAAGGGGGCTGATGTCTTAAGCACTCTTGAACCCCTACACTATGCCACATTTTGTCAGATTGGCTTGTTCCTGCTGTTTGCATGCTTGTACTAGCGTTCAACTTCCAGGTCAGTCGTGCTCCTGCTAGCTACAACAGATTTACGCCAGAACTGAATTTGGTAGCATCTCTTTTGTTAGTGTAGCTGGAGGAAGTGCCTTTCAAATTGCCATTTCATAGATAGTGGGTTCAATGTGTACGGAGTGTTGAAATGAGAGAAATCAGACTCACAGAGGCAGACATTGGAAAAGACAACACATACTAAAAATGATTGTACATCTGAGATAGTACCTGTTCCAAGTACAGAGAGATTCAGCTGTATCTCACATACTGTTGCATGCTGTAAATGTGCATGCTGGTTTCTTTGCTAAATCTTTGATAGATATTTCACATCTATTTTCATATTACCTTCAGTATAAATAATTGACTGGTAGGAGTTATTCTGCCTGTAAGACAGGCAATATGGACAATCCTCCCAGTATATCTGTGGAACACAAGGTTGTTTTAACTGTTACCTATTACACTTACAGCGTTTGAATACTAATTTTTTACCAGGAAAAGTGAAAGAAAAGTTTACCCTACAAATCGTTTACAATCTAGAAAAACAGTTCTACTCAGCAAGCCAAAGTCTAGAAAGGTAATATTTAGCCAACAGTTTTCTGCCCATCATGGAAATTAGCATTTCTTTTAAGCTGGAAAACTTAACAAGGAGCTATGGTCCCTTCCCCACAGAACAGATTTGGAGAACTGTTGATTCAGGTCACATAAATGTCCATTACTCAGGCCCAGAATAGGGGAGGAAAAGCACACTTTTCCCCGTGTCTGTGGGCTGGTTATTTTACCTCTTTGCAAACTAAAAAGGGGAGGAAAAGGGACTTTTCAGTCCTCTATTATTTTTCCTTTTTTTTTTTTTTTTTTAACAGCTCCAAAGACAGCCATTACAAATGCTGCTGGCCTGTATCGCAACACAAAGAAATTGGTAAGATAATGGCAGCAGCATTGCTCTTTCTGCCTTCGAGCATTATGTTCAGCTTTTTAACCTACCTATTTCTTCTAGAAAGGTTGCCCAGTGACTTCATGGCTCTGCTTTTGCTTGTCTTTTTCTAAAGGAAGAAGTGCTATGTTGTCTTTTTAATATCCACTCTCTCTGAGATTACTTTTGAGCTTAGAATGCAAAACTTTTCCTCGGGCTACATTTCCATTTTCAGTGTTTTATAACCCCATGAGTGGAACTGCACTGGGCGCTGACAGAAGCATACATTACTTGTGGCAATGTGTTGGTTTGTTACGCTGTATTGCATTTAGTTGAAGGAACACCTCCCTCCACCCCTCCTCATACAAAAAAAAAAAAAAAAAGAAAAAAAAAAAGGAGAGGAGAGAAAGGAAAAATCGTGGTACACATACACAAGAGATTTTGTGTATAATCTGAATAACTTCTACCTCTGCAGAGGTCTCTTATCTTAATGACTTTGCTAAAGAAGTAGTTATGTCAAACATATTTAAAAGCTTTTGCCTCATATGAGTAAGTTACAAATGGAAGCAATTTGGTAGCAGCACAGCTCAAGATAAAGAAAATCCTTGGTATGGCAGAAGCGTGCAAATGTTGAACAAATATAAAGTTGCCAACTATCAAAGAATTTTGATTCTTCAGCATTACATTTCCTGGCATACAGTCCATTCTAGTGACTGCTGCAGCAGCTATATCACTAACAAAGTCTGATGATGGTATTCTTTTTTGCATTCCTATGTGATATAAGTGCCACATCAGCAGTAGTCCCACATCAGCAGTAGTCCAAAAAAATGCAATTGTTTTGCAAAGATGGATAGAAGATGTACAGATTAAATCCATTTTGCAATGCATTGCCTGACATATAGATGTTTAAGCGTGCTGCTTCCGTCAGGTTTTGTCATTCTTTCATTGTCTCCTAAGTGAGTATTTCAGGAAGATGAGTGGTCACAACAAGCAGGGAACAGAGATGAAAATTAAAGAATCCATTATGTCGGAAGAAAGAGAAATGGGAGGATGTAGAGTAGTGGGAGGGAACATGTGATGAAATGTGGAAGGAGGGAGGCAGGGAGGTAGGAAAGAACTGCTCTGAAGGAATTAGGAAAGAGAAGCTGGGTGGAATTTGCAGCTGTATTCTGTCCTAGTGGGGCTACTGGCATTAAGTGGGTGCAGAATGAATTCGTGAAGAACTGAACTGAAAACAGTGCCAGCAAAATGTAATAAAAAGAACAGGAAACATCAGAATGCAAAAGAGAAGGAGAAGTTGTCAGTGGAGAGGTAGACAAGAAAGAGAAATGGAAAACGTGGATGGAAGAGACAAAAGGGTCAAAATCTCAAAGTAAATATATATACTATTTGAACTTTTTTGTGTTTTTTCTTGTTTTTTTAATGCCAGGACAATGAGTTGAAGGTCTCTGGGCCGACGGAAAATCTGGGGGGAGTATAAAACCCCACCAGATTTGGTTGATAGGGTGAATGTATGAAAGAGGAAAAAGTGCTTGCTCATTGGTGGAAAGAGAAAAATGGGTAAAGCTCAAACTACACAGCTGGTAGAACTCACATAACACAGAAACTTGTGAAATCAAACATGGATCTGGAAGGTTTGGGTTATCTTTTGGTCACTTTTCTACTACATTTTTCCGTGTATTATTGTTGTTGTTGTTATTATTATTATTATTATTATATCTTAGGTATAAATTTTTGATTGAGTACCTCTGATATAAGCACACAACATTTAGCTATGAACTTCATCTTTATCAGATAAGCAAGTGTACAGATGCTGAAAGTGCCTACCTGGCCATCCTATATTTAGGGTGGCCAATTACTCATTGGAAAAGTGACAAGGGAAAATTGAAAGTAAAGTCTGCTAGACAGCCAATAAATCAGGCTTATATCTTTCTCTCTCCCTTGGCCTGTGAGGAGCCCAGATATTTTAAAACTAGATTCCAGGAAACCAGCCAACAGGAAGAAACAAAAAGAGTACAGGAAAATATTTTCTTACCATTTTTTTCACCTGCATTTTTTTAAATGTTTCTCTCTTTCTGTTAAATGCTCTCATCCTCTACTTGGGAAATGCAAACCCTAGTGATTTCTGCTGGAACTTGCTCCCATTTCAAAGGATTTTAAAAGCCATATCACAGAAATGAGGTGACTAAACATAGATGTAGCAAGTGAGACTCTGTCATGGTTTAACCCCACACAGCGACTAGGACCACGCAGCCATTAATTCACTATCCCCCACCCGGCCAGTAGGATAGGGAGAAGAGGGAGAAAAAGGAAAAATAAACCAACTTGTGCATTGAGATAAAGACAGCTTAATGGAACAGTAACAGAAGAGAAAATAATAGTGATAATGGTAAAAGAATATACAAAAGGAGTGATGCAATACAATTGTTCACCGCCCCCGATTGGATGCCCAGCTCGTCCTGAGCAGCAAGTGTGGATTCCTGCCTCCAGCCAACTCCCATTTATATACTGAGCATGTCTGTGGTATGGAATCTTGCTTTGTTCAGCTTGTCCTGTTTATGTTCTGTCTCAGCTTCTCTGGGAAGCTGAAAACATGCTTGACTTAATATAACCATTACTTAGCAACAATTAAAACAAGATGTGTTATTGACATTATTCTCATACTAAATCCAAAACACAGGAGCAACTAGGAAGAAAATTAATGCTACCCCACCTGAAACCAGGACAGACTCTCAAAGGCATACAGGAACAGTTCATAACACCCCCTCCAATTTTATACGTATTAAAGGCACATATTGTTAATAAATTATGAAAAGTAGACAAATGAACAAATGAGCTTTGTACTCAAGTGCTACTGTGAATGGGGTAAAAGTGTAGGTCCTGTTTGTAAATGTGACATGAGCATTTAGAAACCAGAGTCATGAGGTCCTGAATTAGATTCGTAAATGCTTGGGTCACTTTTAGAAATTGCACTCTGGCTTCTGAGTCACTGAACTCTTCTGAAAAAAATCCCCTCAGCAGATCTGATAAATTGCTTGTGATGAGTAGTTCAGTCAGCTCCAGATATGACTGAAGGAGCAGGTGCAACAAAAGAGATTAAAGAGCATGGGTGCATTCCTGAATTGAGGTCAGGAGAAACAGAGGACGTGGTTATATAGGAATGCAGGCTGGGATTACAACTGTTTATATGCTCTTTCTATCTCATCTCCCTTATCAATGTGTCATTTGAAATTCTTGCTTTTAATATGGGGGTTCTGCCGTTAAAATGTTGAACTTCATGTCACTAAAAATGCCCAGGGGGCATCTTCTCCTTTTCTCACATCCCACAAAAGACCATCCTGCATCGAGTGAAAAGGCTCAGTTAATCACAAATGAAATTGTATTTTACCCACAGTTATATAATAGAATTGGTTTTATTGCTGGAATTCAGCTTCCCTGTATTGTGCTTTGTCCTGTTTTGTTATTCTGGAGTCACTCATTGGGCCCCAAGCAAAGCAGTGCGAAGAGACAGACACCAAAGCTAGATGCTGTGCAATCGAGCTAAGTGCGTATGGTGAAATCCACTCGGGTCCTCTGAAAATTTTGTAGTCAGGCTACCATTAAAAAAAACCCACTGAGTTGCAGCCCATTCCTGCTCACTTTCAAGGTAATCAAAGGTTTTGCAACGGCATCAGCTGGAGCAGGTTTAGATCCTTTTTAAAGATTAATCCCAGATATGTTATGGCGGGTGGTTTATCCGTCATCTCAGTGCCAATTCTGTAAAAAAAATGTTCTGAAAGTCAGAATTTGTAAATGCCATTTTGTCATTCACTGTGGGGTTTATTATTATGTGTCAATGTTACAAACAAATGCCTCTAGGAAAAGTAAAATCTCATCTTCTCTCAAGATATTAACATTTACAAATATTTGCTTCAGTCCTTTAGAGATGATAATATTCTTCAGCTGTTATCTTTTGACAAGTTACAGATACGGGAAAAACATTCATGGCCTGATCTCTTCCTGCTTACATTGCTAGGGATTAGGAGTAACTCCAAGAAGTCAAAGCATTTACATCAGAGTAAAACTGATTAACAAGAGCAGAACTGAGCCCAGAGTTATACTGCGAGACTCACACATAAGTGCAATCTGCAACTAAGAATAAATGTGTCTAATGCAACCTTCACAAGTCATCAGCACAGATTCCTTTCATTTTGTTTTCTGTTTATTCGTATTACAAAATGCCTTTGTTTAAACATTTCACTGGCCTAGTTTAACAAAAAAGCACATCAATAATGCAAACCTCAACAAGTGAGCCGATACATTATATTTGTAAATAGTGGAATGTTAAAACAAATTGCACTGGATGTACAAATTCAGGTGCTTTCTTTCCTCAGCAGGAAAAGTAAGCTTATGATATATATTTGTATTATTTATATTTATATTTGTGTCTTTTAATTTACCTCCCTCTTTCTTCTTTTTCTTTGCTGCAGCCCACAAATACTACGTTTGCTGGTTTTATTTTCTCATAGATTTTAAAGAGAAGTTGAGCAGGACAACAAATCAATTACCTAGGCAGATGATTTTTGAATGATCTTCACTATTTTTATTCTGAAAAAAAATGAATCAGAGTTTGGCATGAAGGACATTGTCTATTTTATTAGCTATTTATTTGTGCTAATGGAAAGGAGCACCAATGTAAATGACTGCTCACTACACTCATCATTCTATAGGCCCAAATTAAGGAAGAGCATCTGACCAGAAGAGCTTCCCACCTGAACAGAGAAGGTAGATGGAAGGCCTTGAAAGTAATAAATAGGTTTGTCTTCACAATTTCTTATTGCTCTTAGATATGGGAAGTAGTGGTCCAGGGATGACACTTTTTTTTCAAGTTTATTTGGAAAGCATGTGTCATAGTCAGTATGGCTGCAGCTGCAGCCCACTCCATAAGCATCAAGCACAGGACTAGTCAGAGCTGTGCCTGCCCTTCCAAGACCTCATACCCATCTTGCAAACATGGAACGTCCAAAATTTACAGTAGAAAATGAAACCAGTGCAGGGAATGAGTTAAAGGAATAGCTTCTTACTAGTTTTCATCTTAGTACCTTGTCTGGTTAGGCAGTTGCCAATTCTGGAGAATAAATCAAGTTCTTGCCAGAGATATGGGTCTTGGAATTCTTTTTGCTGACAATTAGCAGGTAAGTACTGTAGCTAAATGCTTACTGTTTATTATAAACTATTTTTTTTCCATTTAGCTTTTAAACATTATCTTAAAACATTATCTTAAACATTATCTTAAACATTATCTTAAAACAATATGTAATCACCGTGTGAAAACTTCCAAATAATTTACTTTGGGCAAGTAAAAATAAATTTTCCTTCTTTCCGTGAATTTGAAACTTAAGAAACTAATAGCTTTTAACTTTAGTTAAAAGCGAGTTTGAAAAAAAATTTCTTTTCTTGGCAGTATCCCAGCATTCACTCTGGTTATTTGCTTACCTGGAAGATGCTCATATTTGGGTTTCTCAGGGGATTTATATATCTAAGTTTCTATTTGAAACTTGGAGCTAGACTTAAACAAAAAGTACAATCAATGAACAGTATCTCTGTACTGGTATTTTGTTTAATCAATCCAGATTATTTAGAAAAAACCTCTTAATCAGTGTCCTCTGAAGTAATTGGTACTGACTTTTAGCAGTGACACACACCACCCCCCCAGCCCTGGTTTGAAGACATTACATAAAGCCAGGAAGCGTTTTTTTCACACCCTTTGTCACAGCCAGTCATAGATCCAAGGTCTGGACTGATATTTAGTCTGTGGTTATTATATTATGCATCATTACTCATTAATTAAAATTAATAGAGCCATTTGCTTTAATATGCTACAAATTAGCTTTAGAAATGGGATTATATTAGGGAGATAGCTTCTCAATCTATTCCAAGCTTACTGCCTAAAGAAGGCAAGGGATTTTCAGAGTATTTGTCATTGGCTTAAATCAATGTGGAAGAAGACTAGAGAAATGTGCTTGCTATCTATAACCTAGCTAACTGCCACTGGCAGTTATGGTCAACTTTTCCCACATTTGAACTGGATGATAACAGCAACATTTTTCTATAAGGAAAAAAGAAAGACCTTCCCCAAGTTCATATTGCAAGTCATTAGTGGAGCCAAATGAGGGACCTGGGATCATCACAAGCCACCTGTGACCTTCATCTCCTTCTAGCATCTAGGCTTATTAAAAAAGCACCAGCCGTATATCACTGCAAATTTATGAAATTACTTTTTTAGGGCTATTCCAGTATGGGATTTTTTTTGTTTGTTTAAAGCCAGGTTTAGCACCAGTTTTTTTTTTTATGAACACAACAAAATACAGTTTCTAGAGAGTCCATATAGATGGAAAATATTCCATGTATTCTAAAAATAAATCTCTTTTAATGAGTCAGCTGACTGCAATGGTCTTATGCCAGAAGAAGACTTGTCCCTTTTCTTCTGTTCCCTCAAAATGCAAGGAATCAAAACTTGACAGTCCAGTAAAATCTAAAACAAAGGATGACTTCAGCCATTCCCTCAAGTTTTACTTATTTTAGCACTTTTTCTTTGTTCCTATGAAGTACTAAAAATTAAAACTTGAGTGCTGATAAAGAGTCCCCATACTAAAAGCGAACTAGCTGGTTTAATAAATAAAAGCATAAGCACAAGCAGTAGGAAGCTAACTCCAAAGCCTGTGTATTTTTAGAACATTGTCTGCTAAATCTGTTGGAAAAGCAAGCCCATTCTGCCTGGTCTTTGTACAGGGCTCTGGCTGGAAGCTAGCATTGTTATTGGAGAGTATCAAGGGGTCTCTCATAGGCTGCGGATCCCTGAATCCAGAACAGGTGCAGTCACACCCTCTCCACAAACAAAGATAGTTTGTTTGAATAAGCACAGCAGAGAAGAATGGGATGTATTAATAGCTAAATAGTGTCTTTATTAACAGTGGAACAGCTGGCAGTTCTGTATGACAGCACTCATTCCAATCTATTTTATCCAATTGCAAAACTATAAGCACACCACATCAGGGAACCGAGGGGACCACACACAAGCAATCAGCCATTCAACAGCACTATAATTGCCTCACAGTTGGAAGTTTGTTCTGCTCTGCCACTGTTATTCTTTTACTTTGAATTGTTGGTGCACTGCAACTATCTAGAATCAAGTGTTGTTAATGCAGATAGGCTTGCTCGGAGAAACTTCCTTTGTTTCAGAAGCTGTGTGAGCAAGCCTGCTGCAGGAACTGCTGCCGGGCCTCCGAGGATCACAGATGCCTCGAGTGCTGGGTACCAGGATTGAGCCAGAGGCAGGCAGTCTTAAGGTCTTGGCTACATCTCCCACAAAACAGTTACCCTGAGAAGGGAAAAATGAACTCCCAATAAACTCTTAAGAAGCTGTTAGGCCCTGCTTGAGAACCTTTCCTGGAGACTTCCTACGGAGCAAAAGAATAGGCTCTGTTAGTCTGTCTGGGATATACAAATGGCTGAAATGTACAAGTAGCCTTGATGCAGCAGGGAAACTGCTCTAGAAGGAATTGGCTTCAAGTACAATCAGGTTACACAGGTAGATATAAGTGTGCATATGCACACATCTTAGTGTGGGTGTAGGAAAGATACAGCAAAAGAAAGGACATTTGACAGATTTATTAGGCCATAAAGAAAATTGCTGTTTAACTTTATACATTTATATTCCTAAATAACGAAGAGTCAGTAAAAGCCTAGGCTGCACTTTCCAGTATTACTGTTGATTACTGTCTCATCTCGTTGTTTGCACTATGTACTCATGCTAACGCTAACATTGTAGCTTAATTCTGCGATTTCTTTCTTTCACCTGCCCGCCTCTCAGTCCCCCCATGCACAAACACTTTTTTCCCTCCTACCATTGCGTAATGCTTATTTGGTAAGTTTTCAAATTATCCTTCAGGGAGAAGATTAAAAAGCTCTTGGCTGTAGCTAGACTAGCAGAGTACATACAGATATGAAATTATAAAATCTTTCTAATTTGCAGGGTTTTTTGCCTTCTGTTTTCTATCATCTTTTGGGATTAAATACTCAGAGGACTAATTCTTATTATTCAAGGTTTACTATTCAGTATATGTCTCTCAGGCTCTATACACAACAGCACTTCAGTGTGTTGTGATTTCTTTGTTACTCCTTGACATATGGCTCTAGGTAATAAAATAATGGGCTGTCCCAACTTGTTATCTGTTGCTGCTGTTTCAGGATGACTTTCAGGTTGTCCTTTTTTGCTCCCTCTCTACTGATGGCACCTTATGAATAAATGAACAGTTCTTATAGGCAAGACAATAGATTTGTATGAACTGAAGATCACTGTTAAAACTAAAGGTAGACTCAGGAGAATGTGGTAAATTCTGAGCAGGGAAGAAAACGGCACTTCAAGAAGTCACAAACCTCACGAGTGAAAAGGAGTTGTAATTAAAATTGAGTTGTGAACTATTATGTGTATGTGAATGGTCAATAAATGTAAAAAAACACCCACCACAAGCCTCGAAAGGAGAGTAAGTAGGGAATCATCTAGTGTCATCTTTAAAAAAAAGTATTGCCAAACCTAAGCACAACATGAAGGTACAAGCTATAACTGTGCATGCAAAATGAGTTGTAAACAAAGCCATTAATAAACAACACCATTTTATTTGCCATTGTCAGAATTTTTTCTTTAATAGCCAAGAATGCAATTAACCACTGAATACTCATTTTGCCTACGTTACTAGACATTTTGCCATCTGTTCCAGGACAGTCAGATTTGCACTCTCTTCTAGCTCACAGTGCTTCAGGCCATGTCTACCTTGGCACAGGATGAAGCACCTTAGGAGCAGATCCACAGAAAAACTTGGGTGGTTCTGAGAAGGCAAAGAGCACTTCACATCCAGTTCAAGAGGATTGGCTGCAGTCGGGTCCCATGTATTTAGTGTCCATCAGCAATGGGAATGTATTAGATGTATATGCCATAATCCAGTTCATGCGTTACAACACTGTTTTCCCATGTGAGCCATTGCCTGGTAAATAACAACAATCAATCAGGAGATGTGCTTTGAAAGTGTGATTCTGAAATAAAATGAAATGGTAGTACAAATGGTACTTACCATCATGATCTGGACCACCGGTAAGGAGAATATTTGCATGAAAAATTTCCTCTGGAAAGCATGCGGATTGTTTATTTAGGGGTGTTTAATCTTAAATGTTACAGAAATGAAATTGTCCTATTTCCCCCAATAGACATTTTGAAGAGTCTTATCAGTTAAATCTGGAATGTCCCCAACAATTTTGGCTCAGTAGCCTGTTTCCTTCCAGTCTCTCCAAATGAGCCATTAAGGAAATGAGTATTTGGTTTATAATGCTTTACAGGTAATGCTGCAAATGTAAAAAATAAAGCTAAACGTATCATTTGAAACACAGAGTTGAAGAGGATTTGGGGTATTTGGTCCTTTTAGGTACCTGCTTCTAACACGAAGATTTTACAAGGTAATTTAAATCACCTAATTCATATCTTAGAGATAGGTAATATCTCTGAAATTTTAACAGCCTCAGCAGCTACATGAAAAATTAATTTTTGTAACTGTACTGCATTGAGCTTTATCACACATGAATTTTTCACCACCATTACAATACCACAAAGGCAGGGAAAGCCCTAGAGTTATCGCAAGACAAAAAATAAAAAATATGAAGAAGAAAAGGACTGTTGTTTCTTAATTGAAAAAAAACCCCAGACTTAGTGATGATAATCCCAAGAATATTCCTCTAGCCATCTGTATAGTTAGAGTAGTGCAAAAATCTCCACAGCAGTCTGAGCATTAAGATACACAAATGCTGCATATCTGTATGTCTGTTTAAGGAACACATAGAGCGTGCACAGAGGCACTATCTTCCCGTGCACGTACTGTTCAGGCAAAATTGTTTGATAAAATATTTCAAAATCATGCTGGGCAGTCCCTCTTCTTATTTTTCATTCTTATCTCTGCTCTTGGTTTTCTAATAGTTCACAGAGTAAAAGAAAAGTGCAGGGAGTTCATGCCTGTTGAAAAGGAATCACTGCCGCTGGCAGGCAGCAGCATATTGATGCGAATGCACTCCCGATGGAGGGTGCCTGGTATAAATGTATGCTTGTGAGTGACAGACTTCTTACAGCTTCTATTTAGGTAGTAAGATGGACGAAAGATACAGCATCTCCTCACAAGAGATTAAAAAAAAAAAAGAAAACAAACAACCCCTTTTCCTATTTTCTGTCTGTGCTGGGAAAACTTGCTTCTGTTTCAAGGACAAAAATAGGTTTAATGGCATGAGTTCAATGTTGCGTGCTAATTAACTTAATTAATTTACATAAAATCTAAGCTCAGAAGAGGTGTGTGCAGTCTAAGCTGTTGGAGCACATTCAGAACACTAAAGCAGGGTTTGCAATATACACCTCTGCTTTTGAAGACAGAATGATTCAGTCACCTAAGCACATTTTGTGGGCTCTTGAATTCTCCCCTTCTCTCAGACTTTGATAGGAAAAGGTTTATCAGCTGTTTTAACCACCTCCAGCTTTCCAAAACCTCCAGCAAACTGCTTTCCATTTTCCTAGGATTGTTCAGGCTAAGAAGAGGCTTGCAGGTGTACATGTGGGATTTAGGCAGCACAACTGAATTATCAGTGCCTACTAGAGCTCCTTATGCTGATGTCACTGCTGGTATTATATTTGGTATTACATCCAGATGTCTTGGGCTGGTTACAACCAAAACTTGCGACCTCCTATGTTATGTTTTGCTACAGAAGACTAAAGAAAAATCTCATTTGATTGCTAAATCAGAGGAATAGGTAGCGTTAGCGATACCCATCTGTGACTGTGTCCAGCATATTTTTCCAATATTCTTTTCTTTTTCCTGTTCACTTTACCTGAGATGGATTTTTGGAGAGAACTTTTAGCAACTAGTAGCCTCTGACAGCAGGCAAATGGGCTGGAGCTACTGTCAGGAATAGGGTGCATGTTACCCACGTTGCAAGAAAATAGATAAGTTGAAAAGACAAATGGCTTGTGCTTTGTACAGTTATAGATTTTCTTCAAGTTACACTGCATCTTCTGCAATCTTCACATCATCCCATTTCATGGAGTGGACTGGATTCAGAGACCCATGTTCAGATCTCAGCTCTGAAAAAAAGCACTGCAAAAAGCAGATCAGATTCTGTTCTTGTTTACACGGGTGTAACCGCACAATAACTCTTGTTAGTGTATCAGTACACATATTCTCATTCAGAGAATTTCTCACACCGGATAGAAGGAAACAGCAATTTAATAAGGAAACATCTTGAAACTACTTCTGGTGGAACTCTTCTGTGCTTTCTTTTTCCTTTTTTTTTTCTTTTTTCTGAACTTACATCAGCAGGCTGAGTGATATCTCTCTTATCAGCAGATAAAACAAACCTGCTCTGGGATGCAGTTGCAAGGCCACTCCTTTATTGCTGCTACAAGAAGAAGAAAGAGGATTATTTTGACTTCAGAGTTTCATGAACATTATATGGTAACCTAAGTGAAAAAAACCCAAGTTATTCATGAATTTCAAGGAATAGGGGCAAGCACTCTATGTGACTATTAGCCAGCATGACATGTTGAAGAGAATTAGGAGGAGCCCAGGTCTGAACAGGACCCATGTCCATTTTGAAGAGGAAAGGCCAAAAAAGAAAGCTCCAAGCTTGTGCTTCTTCAGAAACGCAGAGCATGGGGAAGGGAAAGGCATGATTTTTTTGAACTTTCTGACATCTGACTAATTATCTGCCTTATTCAAATCATCTTCTCCTGAAATCTTTTAATTATTTGCAGTTCTTTTTTCTACTCTAGATAGCCTGGCTTCAAGCCTGTTATAGCACACCAGCAGTTCTGTGCTCGTCGATATTCTCTTGGCCTGAATGATGATCTAGCATCACTGTGATTTTTTTTAGATTTATCAGCTGCTTTCAGTACTGTTGATGATGTGGTATTAAATCAATGGCATTAGACCAAGACAAACTTGGCCTACTTCCTTGAGCATAATAACATCCAGACTCAGCTTCACTTCTGGAGCAGTTAAGTGTCTTGAAATTTGTCAGCTTTCCCTATCGGTGACTTGAACTATAGTAAATTGCTTTTCTCTTCTTTGACTTGGAGGCTCTGCTGGGCTCTAGATTCATTCTTATGAACACTGAAGAAAGTTTCTAGGATCTTTGTGGAGATCCATAACTCTGAGAGGTGAACCTCTGGTGAAGCTCAGTGGCACTAATCAAAAGCTTCATCTTTTGCACCGAATCTGGCTTTCACTGAAGGGTGCTGTGTGTAATGTTCTGTGTAACATCTCTCCCTGAACTCCTAGAATGTATTCATGCAAAGATAAAGCCAAATCTATATTACAAAAATGTTACCGTTTACGAAGAAACAAGCTAAAACATATTGCTCAAAACCTGCTTTGCATGGAAGAGAGCTGGTAGAAGCAGAAATATACAATCTATGTTGCAGCTATTTTGTAAGCTCAAAAAAACTAGCCCCTTTAGGAGACTTGGGTTTGATTTTTAAAAAAATAAAAATACATACATTTCATAAAGGCAAATAATAATCAAAAATCTATAGCTGCCCCAAACAACAGCAGCTGAAAAAGAAGAGCTAGGTTTGATGTGAATTTTAATATGCTGTCTAGATATTTCCCAGATGTATGCATATAATATTAGAATTGCATTTAGCTTAATACAGCGTTTGGCATCCAAATACAGAAGATAGAGACGCTTTTAAGCTGCATAAATATAGATCACATGTGCTGGAGAAACAACTAGGAAAAAGGCATAGTCTTTTCAAACACAACCAGAAATAGTGGGCTAACCCCGTGTTTTTAGGCATATGACCTTTGTCTCATTAGGTGTACCTTTAACTGTCATAAACATCCATTTAAATGAATATCATTTCCTTACAATTACAGAAGGGTCATACATAATACACTAAGTTCCCCTGGAAGCATATGTGTTAGTCATGCATATTTCATGAGCAGTTTTATTCCCTCAGTCAGCTTCAAGCGATGCTCAAGCTCATGGCTTTGGTGTGTAGGAAATGAAGGTCTTGCCCATAAAAAGATTCCAAGGCAATGACTGTAACTCTGCACTTTATCAAGAAGAGCAACAGAATGACCTCCTTGTAACATCTGATGGGTACTGGTATCAGTTTTCTTTGTAATATATATTAATTCCTCTTATTTGTCAGCTGATATGGAAAATGCATAATTTCCACACATATGCTTGAATGTAAAAATTGTGAGTGATAGTCAGCACTGAAGGGCAGTTAGGAATGTTGTGGTCACATAAGGAACTGTGGAAGAAAAGAAAAAACGAGGTGGGGAGGATTTAAAAAAATAAGTCAAATATGCTCCATGCTAAACATTTATAGGGCAGGCTGCAAAAAATTTATTATGATCCAACATATGATCTGGGTAGGTAAAACAACATCTGTTTGTACACCATGATGGCTTTTCCTGATGCAAAAGGGGAAGGATATAAAGGGCTGGAGGGGTAACAAGAATAAAAAAAGACTGCAGTAATGAAACGCAAAGCTCTTTAGAGATTCTCAATACCACCAGCAGCAATTTCCCCCTTTTTTCTTTCCAAGAAAATCAATTTTATCAAGGCAGCTATGTCTAGTTGATATTTTTCACCATGGTAAAGACAGTGTTTGGAGGCGCATAAGTCACAGATGTCAGCTCAGGCAGCGAACACATTCTGCTTTTGTAGCAGGACAGTTTGGTCTCAAGTCAAAAGGAAAGGTTATTCCCTGGTAATCTTTAAAACAGTGCAGGGCCATGCAAAATCAAATCCGGCAGAAGCCCCCCTTCGAATTGTGGCTAATGCTCAGAGATTGTGATGCCATGTTTGATGTCCTGTGTTTTTTGGGAGATTTTTTTGTTCAAGTGATTGCAGTGAAGAAAGCTTGTTCTCCTTGATGTGCTAAATTAATATTTATGTTGTTAAAATATCACAGAGGCCACAGAAAAATATTCATATAAAAAGGTTATAATTATCTTTAAAAATGTGGCAGCAATTGAAATGTAAATCCTAGTGAGCTGGGAGAGAGACTTGTTTGCATTGTGCCTGGGGCACCCTGCCTGCCTGCTGCAGCTGCCATTGATCATTTCAAATCAAAGGAAGCTGGAGATGTCTCTGGTGGCTCGACTGGGAAAAAAGCAAGCAGAGAAAGATGCTCTGTTCTGCAGGACTGTTATCAAAAAATGAGCTGGAATGTGTTTCAAATCTTGCTTCTGTTGAATATGGAGTCCTTCAAAGCTTTGCCACAATAAATAAAGTTTTCAAAACACATAGAATCTAAAAGACGTGTTTAAAGTCCCTCTGAACTAAGTATTTCCCCCTTTCTTGCTGTTATTAGAAAACAACAGTATGAAACTGACGTGCATGTGGTGATTAAATCAGAAGTCCATGCAAACAACTGGAAACCACCATTTTAGAGTGGAGTTTCTTGTTTTAAATTCCTGTAGGTAGAAAAAAGTATTTTCAGAGGAAAGGGCACACAAAGCAGGAAAGGAGAAATGCAAATTTGTATTTGTATTACTATTATTTCGAACCGTAATGTCTCTATACTGTACTGGGCAATGACAAGCAATATGCCTTCAGCTGTCTACACTTCAATAATAGGAGATAACATGCATCTTCACTAAACTCTGAATATTACTGACTATGTAGACATTTCTTGAGGTCCATTAAATTCTATTTGACATACATTAAAGAGATTTAATCACAGATGCCAGTCAGCTAACCAACCCATTAATCTAGCTGTTTTTCCTATGAAAATTGTATTTAAAAAGGTCTTTTTTCCCCCTCAATTTAATTTAGTCATCCATTTAAATTTCATGTATTTATCATGTAAATGTGCCTTATTTGCAAAAGAAAAGCTCAGGACTCAGTGAAATAAATAGTTATTTCATTAAAATGGATACAAAAAACCCTGTGATTAGGGTAATTAATTTGCACACTAAAAGCTATCTTCCTAGTTCAGATCATTAATATTGATGGTGTTCGATTTTGTTCTCAGTAATGTTCCTTGAAATACATTCAGAACTGGCAGGCAAGGATGAAGAAGCAGCCGCTCAAACTAGAAATGAGGATTCAGTAAGTACTTGGCTACTTTCCCTCTTTCACCATTCAGAATTAATAACATACAATCATGATGCCTGTGTCCCAAAATGAACTGGATTACTTGGATTGTATGGGATTACGTGATTCGTCACAAGTGATTCTTATTTACATATGTGCTTCTCACTGCATTTCTCTGACTTCATTATTTTTTTAATTGCGAAATAACATTAGAAGAGATTATGTCGAGGTATCCCATGCTGCTATACACATCACTGCCAGATAACAAGGCAGAGTTTGCCAATACACTCTTTTGTCATTAGGTTTTCATCTGCATAATATGCAAATTGTCTTGAACAGTTTCCCAGTTTGAGTCCTTTCTACTGCAAGATTCAGTCAAGACTCATATTTTGTTTTCCCACTGTACAGCAGATGTATTCCACAAAAGACCTTGCAGGAAAGGTGTCACATCACTGTGGTGCGCTATCAATTACAGCTGTAGGCAAAGTGCTATGAAAACCAAGTTCTGGAAGAATTTCAGACACATTATGCTATCTGTGTCTACACACTCAGATGTACTTTGTGGCGGTGAAGTCAGACTTATACTTCAGTATGGGTGCTGCATGTTTTAGTTGTACAGACAAATTACATGGATACATGATATGTGGCAAGGCAATATCTGTGTGAAATATTTACTTAACTTTCAGCTTGACTGCACGGTCTGCCCTGTGCTCATTATCCTTCTCTGGCATCCATTTGAAACCTCTGAGAAGCATCAGAAAGTTTCCATTTTTTGAAAACCAGCTCACAAAGCCAATTTCCCCCTCTCTTTTCCCAAATGTGGAACTTTTTGTAGCTCTTATCCACCTCCAAGATCAACTTTGGATAGCTTTTGTCCTAGGTCAAAGGCAATTTGATGAGATGGCAGCTTAAATAGCAACACTTCATTCATGAAGGATTAGAAACATGCATCTTATCTTATTAGAGACAGTATTTGATTCATATCTGGTAACCTTAGACAGTCAATAGAAAACAGACTTTGTAATTATTAAATTTATTTTACATATATTGTATGTAAATATGTCCATCTAGATAGTTTTTCTATAGAAGATCACACAGGTTTTTAGGTAATTTAAAATTTATTTTACAGTAGTTAATTCATAATATAATTGCATAATCTAATAATTTCCTCTTTCTTAGTCCTTTTGAGTCTGAGTCCCATGAAGCAGTTTTAATGCTGTAAGATGGGTAATTTTTCTGCAATGTGCACACCATATATAAATGATATGTTAGAATATAGAAGAATTTAGAACCATTTCATTACTCAGTTTGTAAATTCAATCAGGGCTTCACTACCAATGAGTAACAATGAGTTCTTAACTAATACAATAACATTCTTCGTTTCTTTCTGTATGTTTGAACAAGGTGTCCAAAAGCAGTGTGTGATTTGGTGACCTGAAATTTGCACTGCAAGTGACCAGAGTAGTACCATCTGAAAATCCAGCCCGTTCAAAAAACAGCATGCAGAATTACTAGCTACCTTTAAAAGAAATCTCTATGTCTGCATAGACACAGCTATGTGTAAACATATAAATATTTTTATATATATATTTTTATATATAAATATATATATATAAAAAAATAGCCATCATATTTTTGCACTCACTTATACTGGACACACTCAGAAAGTGTGTCCACTGTTTTCATTTCCACCCTGTATGAATGACTGCACATACATATGTCTCAAGAAAAAACTACGGCCTTTTGGACTTCAGATCATTTGGGGAAAATTCTTATTTACTGTTAGGAGTTTGGTATTTGCCTAACTGCTCATCCTACTCATCTGATGCTTTTTAAATGTGAATTCCCAATGACTCTCTTCAAGGAAAAAAAAAATAATCCCAACTGTGAACAATACAGCAAATACTTCCTGATTCTTTTGCTTTGGAACTTGTTGAAGACCACTTCAAAAATAGGAATTCCTATTCCTGTAAATTTCTCTAATACTTTTTGTATTATTTATTGACAAAAGAATTTGTATTAACATTTAACGATGATTTAGAGAGTGCAGGTCATAAGACAGCCTCATTTCTGTTCACTCTCGACAGTATCCAGCACACTGTATGTATTTAAAGAGTCCTGATATTTTCGTAGGGATTTGCTTTAAAAGCCTGGTTTCTCTCCTAGGTACTTTGATGTCAATCATAACTCAGGAGGTGACATTCCTTGTGCAGCAATGGAGATGCTTCATGCACCTTTCTAGTGAGAAGACGCACTACCAACTTTGCAGAAATGCAAAGCCAGTGATGACCATTTGCAAGTCCCTTTTCCTGGTTTCATCGAAGCCTATACGGACACACACCTACACTTACCTTCTGCAGGTCATGGCAGAGGGGGTTCCTGGGGCAAATAACCTCAGAGGTGACAGATGTGCTCTACACACACGTGGAAAAACAGGAGGAGAAACTCTTCAACTTCCCCTGAGTGTGAAAAATTCATGAATAAATTTCGGTAAAAGTCTCCAAATGGAATATTTTTCATCTGCAGCAACAGAAGAAATTTACAATTGATTTAGCCATTCTATTTTATTCTTTGGTATCTTTTTATGATTTGTTTATGTAATAAGTGTGGTATGTATTATCTTGGAAACAATATTTTCATGAATCACCAGAAGTCTCCATTAAAAGTGCAGCTGCAATCATGAAATATAGGTTCCCTTTTGCCAACCCTTTCTTTCTTTTATTTTTTCATTGCTTGAAACTTCTGAAAAAATTTCTGTTCAGTCTCCGTTCCCCCTTTCATTCAACTATAGCTGTAATATTTTTCTACTTTAATGTTACTTTAAAATTTGCTCTGTGTGGAACAGCTGTGAGCATTTTGATCATTTAAAATAGTACATCAGATAAATTTATCAAAAATGTGATTTTAAAAAACCCTATATTTTCCTTCTCATTCAATTATGAAACCCTAAAATTTCATTATAGTTCAGGCATACAGAAATGGTTCATGACAACTGAAGTCAGTTTAACAATGCTTTTGTTTTTAAAACACCATATACACATACATATATTCCAGCTCTGGAAAATAACTCTTTCCCAACTATGTTTACAAAAATCTATTTAAAGTTATTTTTATACAACACAATACCTTAAATTGGATTTACTCAGACCTTTACCAGCCAACTCTTTCCATAAAAAAAAAAAAAAAGGTAAAACGTTGAAGTATTTTAAACCAATCTCAAGAATACTCTGTGGTATTTTTTTCTAACTTGTTTCATGAACTGCTTCAAGTGGCATCCTCTAGATGCATTGTAATAAGACAGTACTCATCCATACAGCAACAACAGCAGTCAGGTTATAGCAATGTGCTAATTAAAAAGAGGAACACACCACAAATCTACTTGTTACTATTCATGGCAAGTGTACAGCAAATCACTTAGCTGTTTGCTTTTAAAATAAAAGCTTTTGTCTGTCTTGTTTGGAAAGACATGCATGGGCTAAAAAGACTTTTACTAAAGCATGACATTGAAAAGACATTGCCCTAAGGTTTGATAGAGCAAAAGGCTGAAACATTTATATTGTTTAATGTTAGACCTTATTTTTTTTCCCCAGCTATCCACCTTAAACAATATGTTTCCTTTAATTCACTCGAAATCCACAGCTAGGGGAGCAGTGTAAGGAATCTTTCAGATATATTTTGTTCCAAGGAAAATGATAGGAAAAGCACCCTTGCTAATTAAAATAGAGAGATCTCTGATGCCTGGCAGTTAAATACTGTTCATCTTTATTAAGGCACTAGGAGAACAGTATTGGAAGTAGTCAGAAAAACCATTACTCTCTTGGGTTGCACTGTAAATAACCGATTCATTGAAAACAATGCAGTATGTAAAGAATGGGTGAGCTTTATTCCTAGAAATGCACGACACAGAGTGTTTCATATTATTTAAAAGCAAAAAGAGAGAAGACTGGGCAATGACATAGTATTTTATAAGGGTAGTTACCTGGAGTGAAGGAAGATTAGGAAAAAGCGTGTCATATCAAAATGCTCCACTACCCAACATTTAATAGTAAAAATAATAGCAAGAAAAGATGGCAAGAATACTGTTTCTCTTAGAATTTATTTTCTAGTAGAACAACAAACAGATGTTATCATCCTCCTAGGACATGAACAAAAACAAACACCTAACTAGGCCAAAGATAAAATTTCCACTGTTCTCAGAATTGGCCTAAATTCATGGCATTGTCAAAAGTAGAAGTTTTACTATCACCTTTGGTGGGAGTAGATTTAGGATAATTCTTACCACGTCTGAAAAATCCCATTCCAGCTGTACACGCTTTATGGAAAAGATGGTGCTCACTGGCAAATACAGTAAGAGAGGGAAAAAGCCCATATCTTTTTGTAAGAAGACCCTATGGGCTATGTACTTTTTTCTAACAGAAGTTACAGCTTTTTCCGCCGTCTGTGTGTAGCCTGGCATAGATTTATGGGAAGTTACTGAGCCAAAAAAACTCTAGGCTCTTGCTTCGTTCTTCACTCTCATCCCCACAAAGGCACTTGCTGGTATCATTTACATTTTACTGGGACCCCAGTCATGCTAGTAGCATGGCAAGACAGCAGTAGACAAAAGCTAGTGTTTTGTCCGTAAGCAAGGCAAGTCTGGGGGGGCCGTAGAGCCAGTCCTGCCATTCCCCCATAGGTGTTCAAAGGGATGCCTGGTGCTGCCAAGCTGAACCAGGGGTCTCGCTCCCATCATATATCCAATACTGACTGGGCTCAGCACATTGATTTCTCATTAAGGTTGCACCTGCTCATGCATGTACCCTAACAGAATATCTGTTTCAACTTTTAAATCTGTGTTTCAGTTACCACACAGGATGAACATACTGTCCTTAAGGACGCATTGATGAGAAGCCATGAGAAAAGCAGAACAGCACAGATAAGATGTGGAAATAGCTGAGCGATGGACATTTTTAGGCTATGAGAAATGTTCTTAGTGAATAAGTCACACTTAAAAGGATTGGATGGACTACTCTGCAGTGACTAAGAGGAGAGCAAGAGCAAAGCATTTAAAAATAGCCATCAGCATCGATATGAATCATTTAACAATGGGTAGAAAAATTCACTTAAAAATTAATTAAATCCTGCTTTTTTTTTTTTTCCCATCTTGCTTCTTGAGGAGAAAGTGTATAACTGGTGGAAGCCGAGAGCATGGAGAGCAAGAAATATTATTAATTCTGTAGGCTGGCAGCTTAACAGCACTTGGCACAGTAGGGGAAAGGGCAGTGGTTGTACCATTAACAACACAGGACAATGAGCCTTGGCACCAAGTGCCACATATTATTGTGCATGTCTCCTTCCTTTTTGTTTTAGCATCATCACAAAAGGTGAAAAAAGGTTTTTAAACAAAGGACAAAACAGTGCAGGAGTGGGGAGCAGGCTGCAAATTACTGTTTGCAGTGGGAAAGAGAAAGTTTTTGGAAGATAGCAAAGACAAGGCAGTGCCTTATGCAACTTGCTGCAATATTTTTGTTAGAGGAGGTTTGGATACAGGTAAGATGCAAGGGCAGGAGGCAGGGAATTCTATCATTTTAACATTTAGTGCTTTCCACAGAACCTTTAAATAATAAAAGTCATCAAAGAAATGTCCTCTCATAATATTAATGACTCACTTGCTGTATCCAGAACCTGTGTTACACAAAATGCCAAGAGGTTTGGAAATCAGCTGCAGTGCTATAGTATGTGGTAATAAATATGAACAGAAATAAAACAAGTTGGCTAGCTGCCTGCTGTCTACATGTCACTGTAAATAAAACAAGATGCCTCTCACTCACATTTCCAGCCATGTCTCTGAACCCACATGAAGGTTTTGCTATTCACAACAATGAATAGATGTATTATTGTAGCCACTTTGCCCCACAAAAGCACACCTTTGTATTGTGATAGCAGAAAATCATGCCTATTTGAAGCAGAAAGGAAACTTAGAACAGGCAGAATTTGTTGAGGACACTGATGTTGAGGACACAGCATTTGATAAAAGTTTCAGAAACTTCTAACTGAACTGGAGAGGCTAAACTTAATTTTAACAAATGCTACGAGCTATTATTTATATCTCATGATGATTAATAGGGAAAGAAGAAAAGTTACCCTCGCAGTGTCCTGTCCCTTGGATTACTGAGCAGCAATACATGAACAGCCACAAAACAAGATAATAAATTGTGCATCACACTGCAAGCCATCTATGAAGAGTGAAGAAAAAAAATATATTTGTTCAGTCTCCACAAAAAAAAAAAAGGTCAGACAAGTGCTTTTAGATCACAGTGAATGACAAATAAAGAATTAAAGTAAAACTGGCAGTGGACAAGTGATAAACACTTTGATAGTCTCACAGACTGAGGGAACATGTGCTAATAAAACACCATTTTCCAGTAAATACAAGCTGTGAAACGATGCTGGCAGAAATACATTTTACTATTGTCCTCTAACAGATCTAACAGTAAGTTAGATAACAGTAACCATGCTAATTTTCCTTTACATGCAAAACCTTTGCCATAAATTATGCAGGGAATGAAGGCTACTTGTAATTATTGCATTTTTTCCCAACTTGGTTTTATACCAGTCTTGGCTAGTGTGCATCCAATGGAACGGTGCACAGGCTGTATCTATCTGCATATGGAGAAGTGCAAGAGAAGAAAATCTCAAAGAGCTGTGATTGATAGAAATTTTTCAATGTATCTAAGTCCCTCTATCTGTGTAGGAGTTATGTATGTAATTATATCTCTGTAGTTAGCTATATGAGACATAATTTTCAAAAATGTCTGTTTTTCAGTAGTCTATGACTGATTAGAAATTGCTACAAGGTTAGCAGTTATGAAAAACTGCCTAACTAGAATGGCAAAATACGCAGAAGGAATTTGAAATTAAAGCGCTTATTTGAAATCTGAAGATAGTTTTGCTAGAAGTGGAAAAATTGACGTGTGGAAAAATACAACATCAAATGTACCTTTCTGTAAACTTTTACTTCTGTAATTATTTTATACTCCTATTCTACCCCAAGTTAATCTACTAGTTTAATAAGGATCATTGACTACAACATTCACACAGCCCCTCTAAATTCCACATAAAAAAGAATTATACTGACTGCATGGCAAAACCACAACTTTAAGTTAAGAAACAGATGATATAAAGGCTACAAGTCTTATTATCACTCCCAATAGGATACTTTGCACCAGCATCTTGCTTAAAGAGAGCACATGTTCCAGGAGACAGTACCTCCGTCATTTCAGAATATTAAATTGTAAAAACTGAGTAAAGCTACAGAAATGGGATTGATTTTTTGTGTTGTCATGCTTATTCAGAACGCACGCTCCCCTGGCACCCACAGGAGTAGAGGAGTTAATCTGGAGTGTGACAAGGCAGACACGGCACTGTTGTGAACTCACGTCCCAAACTGCATTTAAGACTGAATCCAGAAAAAGGATAGACTAGGTTGAAGTGTCTTATCTGATGGTAAGAAAACCAGAAGAAAAGACACAATGGAACAAAATGGAAAAGTCTCTTCTTTTCTTTTTTTATTCTGGCATAGACCGTCTGGTTGTGGTGAGGAGGCAGTTGCCCTTTGGACTCCTTGGACTTAGAAAACACATCCGTAAGCAATGCTCATCCTCTTTTCAGTAATATATATTCTGTTTAAAAAAAATCATAACACCACACAGCATTATTGTGATATGATACCTATCTAATTTCAAAGTAACTGGGCACAAGCATATCCTGCATTTCACCCTATATGCATACAAAACGAAATAATATCTTATATTTGAGATGAAAAAAGGGCAGACATATAATTACCTGTAGCTAACAGATGGCAGCATTCCAGATTCCCAACATGAAAGAAAATTCATGTTTCAGAAAGTGCCACCCACATGTTAAGAGGCAGTAAACACAGTTTTAAAGCCACTTCTGAACCCTCCCAGGCCTCTGCTGCTGTGGATAAGGGAAAGATCCCTTACATTGGTTAGACAAGTCCTATAGATTTACAATTTGTAACAAGGACAAGTGTGTGAGTAGAGATTTATTGGGCTTAAGAAGAAAAAGATAAAGAGGACAGCACCCGCTAACTGGTCAAAGTGGCTCTACAAAATTCATCTTCGGTCCATGAGCTTGAGTCATGTTGTACTTTAATTCTAGTGCGCTCTTGTTGAGAGCTCTCCACACATATGCTTAGCTGGATAGGTTTGATTGTCATGATCTGGAAAAGTATGAAATAGATATGAAGTGATGAAGGTGATAGCTTGCAGCATCTGGGGAACTAGATATGCCAAAACAATTAAGTAACAACGGTTCAAAAACCTGTCAGAGAAAACTAATGAAAGAAATAATTACGATTAAGTTGCATAATAAGCAATAATGTAAAAATTGGCAAGATGAAATACGTTTTAGATAGGTATAAGAGGAAAGTCTGTACAGATTATTCTGGGCAATTTCTTTCAATTTATTGGCTGCAAGAGGACAGCAGTTTTAGAGCATTTAGGGTATTTCTACAAAACAGCATATTGTACAGTGCAAGTATACACCTCCTTTGGCCACATATAGTTCACAAAACCACTAGACAGTTTGGAAATGTTTTTCAAGTGTCAGTCACCTTTAAGGAATAGTTTCAGTAAGACCTATACGCTCACAGTGAGTCTTCTGATGTGCAAATAGATTGGTAGTTGAGCTTTTATTGCTCCATGGCACTCCCTGTACATGGACAACTCAACAGCAGTGAAAGGAAGGCACAGTCACTCTTAAGCAGGTGTCATTTCGTGACCCAAGTACAGTCTTTGTTCTGCATTTTCCCTTTCATTCTCTTCCTGCATGACCATGCCTGATTGTCTCTACTTGCCTGTGTTATCCAAAGTGAGTGGAAGATAGTAGTGTTCACCCTAACCTATAGCTATATGGTATAAATTGCTACTGAAAGCAAAAAGATAAATAAGTTGAAGAAACTATGTAAGCTGAATGTGATGGACTGGAGGTCCCAATGGACTGGTATTTCTGAAAATGCATGTGATGGACATCACAAATTTTGATGGCAGCATGGGAAAATAGTCTTGAAACAACACGCAGCATACATGAAACGAGTGTAAGTTATTTACTTTAATTAAATAAGTCTCAAGGGGCAAAGGAGTACCTGTCCTAGACAATTTCCTGTTAGAGAATTATCAATTTGCTTATGAATGAAAAAAAAGTTACTAAAATATTCGGAATGTCTACAATCATGTGGTTAGAAAGAGAATGAGAAGAAGATGTAAAATTGTACAATCAAAAATGCTGCATCATGGACTTGGACTAAACTGTAGAGTCTGTAAGCAACTAAAACTGTAATCGACTACCTAAAGTTAAATTTTTACAAATGGCAATTGAAATGGTTGAAATGAAATTACAAGTTTCAGTGCTGGCTGCCTACTTTTTCCTTTGAGCAGCTGTTATATCATCCACTTCCCTCTAGTGTGTTGAAACTTCTTACAAGTTCTTTATCTTGCTATTTTTTGAGCTATTTTGTGAAGTCAGAACAATGTCTACACATTGTATGAAGCTTGACAGAGTTAATGGCTTTGGAGACACATGTTAATGTTCTGCATTTCCTCAAGGGCACTCTCACTCAGTGGTTAACCTGCAGTCCAAGATAATCACTATCTGCAAGGCAAGGGAGAACAAATACGATTGCTTACTTAAGTCAGTTTTTCCATATTTTTACAAATTAAAGAAATCCCCAAACCAGAATTCTGGAAACTACTTCATGGAAAAGGAGTTAGGAACACAGGAAAATCATGTATCATGTCTTGTGCAGCAAATCCAATAGGGCGTGTGGGGGTGTGTGTACAAGGGGTGTGCACGTGGGGACGTGTGTGATAACTGCCCAAATACCAATAAACCAGTTAAAACTTATTCCAAAAATTCACCTCTGATTTTGCTTTATTTCATTTTCTCAGATTATATCCATGTAGATATCATAGGTAGTTCTGTATTTATAAGGCGATCTGGCAGTTTTATTCTCATAAACAAGCTTTATTTTCACAGAAAACTAATGTTAGGGATGTACATGAGGAATGTGTTAGTAGTGTTTATTTCTTCTGTGGCTATGTGGTCTCTTCATCTCTCACGGTATCCCCAGTTATTCTCCCTAATTAATTGCTAAAGGTGTTATTGAAATTTTAGAAAGAAAGAATCTCTTGTAAGTATACAGAGAGCTGTGTTTAACGTGATGAGAACCCAAAAGGATCTTCTTGCATTTGACCTTCATAATACAAGTAAATTAATATAGTTAAGATTAATGAGCCAATTATTTTTGACAAGATAGCAAGCACATAAGATTGTTTGTCTCACATTTTTTTTTTATATGACTAACAAATGACTAGCATTTCCACCAGAGATTGGTGTTTACATCCATAATCTGTTCCCAAGGCATTAATAAATTGAGATTTTCATCTAAATTCTAGGGTCAGAAGATACACTGTAAAACTCTTCCTAAAGGGAAGGGCCCAATGTGCATTTTTTTGTAGAAATGGCTCTAGGAAAGTGATTTTAACAAACCAAGGCAAACCCCAGACCTCTGGGGAGTCCTGAAGGGCCAGATAAAAGTGCAGGAGGAGGTGCTGGCAAGTGGACATGTGGCATCACGGATGGAGAGCTGAGAAGTGCACAGCCCTCCTTCAGCTTTCACACAGCACTAGGAACTGGTGTGCTTGGGGCTGCTTTACCCACAGCCTGTTGGTCCTCTGGATCACGTCTCCTGAAAAAGGGCAGGGGATGAAGCAGCAGATGAACCTGTAGGTTTTATGTGCATTGCAGGTTCACTATGGAGCTGCTGTTCCCTGCCCCTCCCTTGATAAGGGGACCTTGCCCCAAACGCTTCCGTACCTAATGCTGCTGTGAAAATCTACCAATGCTGCCTTTCTGCAAGGGAATGTGAGCTTCAGCGAACTGTAGCACTGGAGCTAAATAATGGAAAACATCCTACAGGGAAGTGAAAATAAATGTGACTTCAGAAAAAGACACTACTGGATCCACCTTTGCAAATTTAAAGTTAATGAAGACTACGAACTGGAGGAGAAAGAGGATAAATCTTTGTAGGAAAAGACAAGATGTTTGGGGAGGTTTTGAAGCTGGGCCGCTAGACTGAAGTAATCCTGACTCTGTTCAACATCAGTAACCCCACTCAACACCAGTTTCAACTGTATAGGATGCCCATAGTCTTGCCATTAAAAACTGTGCCTCAGACTAAGTTGGGGACAGGTAAGAGACTTTTTACTCTACAACAGGATGGATTTCAAAGATTTAGTCAGTTTAGTTCAGTTTAGTTTCTTAAATCTGCTGACATTCCTGCATGGAAAACACTATCAAATTATTTAATAGGGGAAAACAACAGTTTATGAAAGTACAATTAGTCTGGGCAAGGTTTCATGAAATGCCAGGCAGTTTAATAAAAGGACAGCAAATGTCACAAAGTGGTGATGAATGCCATGATGGCATTTTCTCAGGGCACAATTATTTGCATTTCCCCCCTCTCAATTCTGCATAACATATCAGGTATTTAATGAATAATTGGAAGAAAAAAAAAATGGGAAAAATCTGTCCAGCCCTACAAGTAACACCTTGCATTTGTTATGCTCCATGAACAAGAAAATGAAAGTCGCATAGTGTACTGCATAAGAAGCTTATAAATTATTAACCAGCAGTCTCTAAATCTCTAACTAGCAGTAGCTTGTCAGTTGTGGACAATTCCAGTCCAATTTTTGTATGGCTTGCATTATTATTATTATTTATTTTTTGGCTCAAATAAGAGTATAAGCATCCAAGCAAACCTGTCAGCAAATTTTCTCAACAGCTAAACAACTCCAGGCAAAACTTCTTATCCTTGAACTGTGCTCAATTTTCTGCCTCTTAGAGTTAAAAAGACAAAAGTGCTCAATTATTCTGTGCACAACATACCCAGTGATTCTATCATTTTAGGGCATGATCAAGCAAGCTAAAGAATCATGCAATGCAGTAGGTTTATCAAGAATTGGCCTTGAAATTCAGAATCAAATATCTGGGAAAAAAAACAAATAAAGGTAGAGGAAAATGTCATTTTATTAGATCCTTTTTAACACATTCAAAAGAATGTAACTGACAGCTCTTTGTCTTTACAAAGACACAGCTTTCAAATGTCTTATCAGGCGAGGCTAAGAATATATAATTCCAAATAAAAGCCTTTCAGTACCCTGAGAAATCCTTTTTGCTCAAAACTAATCATTTTTTTTACTTTGTGCACAGAAGTAAAATAGTTTGTCAAATTCTCTGCAGAAATCCTTTTAGCTATCTCAAAAAGTGTATTTGGTACAGACCTGCTTGATTTCTCATATACGAGCAAAAAATTACTTTGTCAAATTAAATTCTTCAAAAAGGTCTTTCAGCTGAGTTAAATATCCATTTTGTGCAAAACAATGACCATGCGTCAGCTTGGAGTGATTGCACAGTAGTTACTTAGCCTGGCAAATGGCAGTAAAATGTCAGCTGAAATGAAAGACACACAACCCTGGGCTTATCACAGAAAGTGCAGATGATTCATGTAACATCGTAAATAAATAACACAGACTTTGTGTTAAGGTAGGTTTAACAGTAGAGGTTCTCTTTTCACCACCAGCTCATTTCAAAGCATCCGTAATAGAAGCTTTATTTGGTGACAGTGACATGCAGCAAGATAAGGTATCCTGTCTTTAATGCTCATATTTCAAGGTCACAGAGTGTTACATTCCAAGTGAACAAGCAGAAAACTCAATCAGATAGGACCTGCGTTAATGGATCATCAAAATATTGATAGTAGATTCTCTTCCGTGCCTGCAGGGAATGTTTAGCCTGGTTGGTAATTACGCAGGGCAGGAGAAAGAGAGAGAGAGAGAGGGAGATGCGTCAATCATTATTTGTCTACATTTGTCACAAAAATTACAGGCAATTATTTGGCAATGGGGTTTGAACCCAGGATTTATAGATAAGTAGAAGCTTTTACTGACTGATCTCAGAGATCAAGTCTATCAGTTTACAGTGTATAGCCAACAAATAAACCATTTTCTGTTCCTACAAGGGATGTGAGACAGACATTCACTTCTGTTGCTAACAGTCCCTGTATTTTTTGCCTACCAGGTAGAAACTTCAGATCCGCTTGTTCTCTTTTTTCTAAATTTGGTACTAAGCCTCAGGTTTCAATCCTAAGCATATGTTAGTTGCTCAGAAGGGTAAACTGGTCAAAAGAGAAAGCAGTGATGAAATACTGAGAGAAACAAAAGCATATCTTAGAAATGTTAGAAGAAACAGACTTCCTTACCAGCTTATGGATATTATTATTTCCCAAGCTTAACATTATTCTAGAAGCAGGTTAAGCCAAGAACTTTCTGCTAGTTCCCAGTGATGATCAGACTATTTGCTACAGCACAGCTCCTGGTATATATTATTAAGGGTGTGATATGCTCAGGTGAGAGAATGCAACAGAACATGCTAACAGAAAACAAATTTTCTTTTGTATTTCAGTTATTTATGTAGTTTTTATTTAAAAATAACAGTGTGTTACAGGACAGTATGTTAATAACATTCACTATCCATCCATATTTGATATTGTCTGAAAATCAAAGTTAATCTTGCAGTAAGTATAAAACAAGTGCTTAGTAACTCAGACACTTCTGTTCAGCGAATATTAATGAACATTTCTCCTTTAACAGTGGTCACACTATGTTGTGAAAAAGAGATGAAAAAAAAAAGTACATTTAGTTAAATTCTATTACCCTTCAACTCAGTTATTCCAGTTAATCCCAACATGTATCAAAATCTTGAAATCTCTGCAGGTTCATAAGAAGCACTTGGTCATCAAGTGTTTAATTTTTTCCCCACTTCCCACATTTTGGTGAGAACCTTTGTATAACCTTGTCATCCTTTAGACAGCTAGTTTGGAAAGCTGGATTCTGGCCATCTTCAAGGTTTCTAAACAGAAAAACAAAAGGCTGTCTCCAGGTAGTAATTTCCTATCAGGCTTCCAGAAATATCTCTGATATGTGAGACCAAAAGACTTCAGAAACTTTCGCTGTGACACAGAAGAATATGGTAAGCCAGCTTTTGTTCATTGTTCTAGAAGGCTTGGATGCCTTTTAAATTTAAACCAGCAAAACAGGTTTAACTATGTAAAACTTCTAAAACGCCAGATGAAATACCCAGATGATTTTCTGCAAGGCTGACTTTCTTAAGTGAAGTTTTCCTCCCTTTGTTCATAAAATCATAACTTCCAACAGCAATAAACATCTATCAAAAACCAATTACTTTTTTCAGTTAGGATAATGTCACAAACTTACTCTTCTTTCAGTACTGTTTGTCCAACAGTAATCTCTTTTCATTCTATCATGATAGTGGATAAGGCACTGGGATATTAAATTCCAAAGTTTATCATTAATCTTCTATATTCTAGTAGCACGACCTTATGAAGACTTCCTTATACGTGAGTCTGGCTCCAATTTATGAGTTGTCAACTGTCTTATGTCAGAAAGTAAAATTTTCCCTAAAAATTTGTATCCTTAAAAATCTATACTGAACAGCTATCCTGAAACTATGTCTATTTTAAGATCTTGAGCTATAGACTCTATTGATGATTGTCTTGCAAGTATCTTAGAAATTCAGTCTGACATTAAGTTAGAAACCTGCAGATGATCAGCCGGCCCTTGTCATCTGACATTAGAGCTGCTTGCCTGATGTGAGAAACAAATTCCAGCAGATTGAAGGCACTCAGGAAAATCATGGACATTTAGCAATAAAACTACAGCTGAAACAAGACAGTCCTGTTTTGTTTTTTAATCTCAAAATAAAAACAAGAATGAAATGGTCATGACTGCTAGGGACAGGATTATCTAAAGACAAATCTTGAGGTCTGTAACAATATCCTTACTTGGGGAAAAACTGAGTGAGTGAAAACAGGAGTAAATTGACAGCAGAGACATCTGGAAAAGGGAAATCTAAGAACAGAACTGTAAGCACAGCTGGAGCACAAGGGAAATCAGTCCTGAAAGAAAGATCTTATCATGAATGTTGTAGAAAGATAAGGGAAGCATATAAGGTAAGGATGGAAAAGCCATATTAAAGCAGTTACTCTGTTCTCTTAAAAGTGGAAAACAAAAGTGACATGACATGGAAAGCCTGTGATCTCAGACTATCTCAGCAAGATCTTAGTACCTTTCACCAACTTTACTCAAAGTTATTGACACACCACAGGACTGGAATCAAACTCAGGAGCCATAATCAGTTCAGTATTGTTTTAAATAGGAATTACTTGAGTCATATGGCTGTAGATTCAGGTCAGAGTTATATTTGGTGAAAGGGTCTGAAAATGTAGAGGTTTGAAAGGTCTTTGAAATTTCCCTTTGTCTCTCTTTTCTGTACGGCATAAATCATTTCAATAAGGTATAAGTAGAACTGTAATTTCTTTCATTATTTCTCTTTCAAAAGTATATTTTTCCACCCCACCCCCCAAAATAAACACCACTTCATAGGCTATCCAACAAGCCTTTCTAGGGTCTTAAAAACTTTAACCTTTTCCATAAACAAGAACTGTGTAAAACATGGATCAGCTCATTAGTTGATACAAATTCTTGCAGCTTCACTGACTTTATTAAAGATAGATATATAGGTTGTATATATATTCTAGATATATTATATAGATATATTCTACAACACTAGATTCATTATATGTAATGAGTACTAGGGTCCATGTATTTCAGAAGTGCTCTGCTACAAAAAAATAATAATCTGAAAACTGAAGAATAATTAGAGAAACCTGCAAGGAAAAGATTAGTCAAGTGGGCCGTTAGTCATATAATACCACATAAGTAAGGGTTTGGACTTCATCTTTGAGGTGACAAGTAAGATACTCAAACAGAAATAAATTTATGGATTAAAGAAAACTTAATTTTAGGAACTTACATGGGAAAAATTTTACAAGGAAATTCCAGATGATGTCATGAATGCTCAAGAACTTATAGGTTATAGGTGGGAAACTTACAGGTTCCCTAGATTCCCTTCAAAACTTCCATCCTAATCATGCAGACTCAATACTTTGGTTTTTCCACAAATCAAAGAGCTAAGACAGATGCAATCCAATGCCCTTATTGTGGTAGACAATTTACTCACATCTTTCTGGTTTCCATGTTCTTGTAAAATGCCCTTTTTGCCATTGTTCTTGACATTCACAACTACAAGAGATTTATATGACGCTGCATAAAACTATTATTAAATTCTTATGGCTAAGATCTTCAAAGCTAAAAAAAGTGTGTCCAACTTCTGCAGTCCACTGCAGTTCATTGCTCCCACGTCTAAATATAATATATGTTAAAGTTAAACTCAAACCATACACCCACCAGCAGCTTTTTTTTTTCAGATCCCACTGTTTTATGTTTATGCTTCAATGCTTTGAACTTTTCTCTGAGTCCTTTCATGGGAGACATGGTAATCAGCAAGCATCAGCAGCAGCAACAGTAAAAGTATAAAATACATAACTAAATGAAGAAATGTTACTTGTGCATAGTTTTATGCAAGCCTGGGTACAGTATTTCAATCCTACTGATACTCCTAATGCAACATGAGAACAGAAATGGGCATTTAGTGGTGTTTGAGTATATCAGATGTTGAAGCAATAAAACTTAAAAAACCTTGCAGTGAAAAAACTTACAAATGACCTGCAGCTAGGATTTAATCTGAATGGCCACTTTGCAAACAAGCTCAATGAATAAAATATTCTCAAGCACAAGGTCAAGTAAATAAGCAGACAGAAAAAAACCTCTTCTTGTGGCAAAGCGCTCCCCAAACTCATTCCAAATACTTAGCAATTGCAATCAACACTTCTGAAAGCCTTGCACAATTTCCGTCTGCTTTTCACTAGAGAAATAAGAAATAAGTATAGGGGTTTGTAAAAACAAAAGGATTTCAAAAATATTGATCTGAGGGATTATATAGTAACAGGAAAGGAATGCTCCAAGGTAAAATGTGATTGTCTTTTTTTCTTAGCTAAGAATTCTTCTGGTTCACATTTCCGTTCCTACATTATGTTTTCTCATACTGAAATATTACATACACAGTAGGAAGGAAGAGACCTTGGGACTTGGACAATTTGCCTACATTTAGCTCTATTAATATCATTAGACAGGAGAATCAGTGACACTGCAGCTAAAAGCTAGAGATGAACTAACCAGCGCTTTATCTTCTGTTGCCATGGACTACATGATGAACTCTGCAGTGACCTAAATTTATTACAGAATAGTGCTCGTTGCTGCTGCACCAAGCACTCTGTTGCAATTACAGCACATTAGGCAGAGGAGTGAATCTCAAGGGGAAATGTCTAGTCTTTTAATCAAGCAGTAGAAAAGTCAGAGTGGACAAAAATTACAGTGCTGTATATATCTGCAGTCAATCTGTACATGTACATCTAACAGCAGTCTTAATTTTGCCCAGAAAACAGTTTTATTATATACAGGGGTCATGATTGTACAGTTCGCTCACTTAATCTTTTCTGTACTTCAGTCTATTTTTTCCTGTATTATATTCTCAACCTTCCTGAACTTTGTTGGGAACACCAGAGAGTTAAAATAACCAGTCTTAGGATTTCACCTTTGGACTGACCTATTTCAAATTAGGATAATCCTTTTTCTGTATTTTGTTGGTGTACGTCACAAATCTGAAGACCTGGGGAAAGCACACTGTGAGCTGAACGCTTGAAGACAGGCACACTGTTCTTGCAAACAGCTTTTAACATTTAATGGGATCTGTGAAGCTCACCTTACAAGTATTCTGAAATCTGATAAGTCATTCATTTGTTTTAATGGATAAGAGGAAAACTTTTGTAAACAGAGTGTTTCAAAACATTACTAATGAGTTTTCAAAAAAAGAAACATTGTCTATTTTGTAGCAATAGCTGAAAGTACCCAGGTTAAAAAAAAAAAAAAAAAGCTAATTTGAATTGCAGAAAGAAATAGGTCATGAAATTCAAGGTATATCTTAAACTCTGCTTATGGGCTGGACAGAGGAGAGAGAGAGAGCGCAAGCTCTTTTTACTTCTGTTCAAATGAACAAAAGGATCCCTAATGCTTTCAGGGAAGGCAGGAGCAGACACAATGAGGCTATTCACGTAACCCAACCTTAAGCACCTTTTTGAGACACCAAAGCCGGGAACCTCACTCACTCTGGGCTACCTGTCATGTGTCTGCAGAGGGCTGGTCACCCCCAAAGGGCTAATCAGCACTGCGTAGCTCTGAACCACAGCCTGAAAGTGCCTCCATCTTTTCTCTTTCCTAAATAAGGTACTATTTAGGAGCCATTAAGGCCCTAACTTGGGTGTATAATGTTAGATGCTTAAAGGTGACAACTGCAAACCCTCCCTGTGCCCAATGAACAAAAGGTAAATCAAAATAATGGGCGCCTTGCATGACAACATAAGGATATGATCTTGAAAACTCTGTTGCAAGTCAGGTTTCTTGGTCACCCAGTGGACCACAGGGATGTGTGTCACTCAAATGAGTACGGATTTGCAGAGTTGCAAAATCAAAGGGTTTGTTCTCGTTTTTCTCATTCTCCGCTTTAGAGACAACATGCTATAAACACAGTAATAAAACAATGTGGATGCAGAACAAAATAATTTACCTCCCAACACCTTTGCTACTTTTGTTTTCGTTGTGGTTTCAGAACTATGGCCATCACCCTGGGAACAGTCAAATTGCATACCTTTGTAACTCCAGCAAATCAATGTTGTACATTTTCTGAAGAAGCTCCATGCTGCTAGAGTAGTGGAGTTATAATACATTTTTGTAACTACAACACCTTTTATAAACTGTCAGTACTGTTGATAAAATGAAAATTAAGAATGAGACACTGTACACTTACACTGTTCATTTACAGTTCTCTCCATTCATCTATTTCTACAATGTCTGCTTAATGCCTTATCATAATATTTCACAGTAAGCCCTCTATGGTATATTCTGTAAAATATACAGCTCACCAAAACACCTTCTAAGAGGTGGGAACAGATATGCCACATGCATTACGGTGAAGTGTAGACATTACAAGTTTGCCGCTTTAAGATATATTTCTTCCCTTTTCTTGTTTTAAGCACTAAACAGACCGTGCAGAATTTCGAGGACATGTCAGAAATATGTATGAAAAACACAGAGGGAATTGTCCCTATATCTGCAGGCTGACTAATATGCAAATACTAAACCTTTTAGCACGGAGAACAGATAACACTGTTGGAGACTTACTCTGTCTGAACTCTGGGCATTTTCACGGTGCCTTAGCATAAATGCCACCTACCTCAGGTATTTTTAAAATGTAGCTGACGTTGTATGACGCTTCCCTTTCCCCTACACATAACTCTCATCTGTGTGGAATAAGCAGTGTGGAGGACTTGAGGAAATCAGCCAGAGGTAAGCCTGCAACGCTGTTGTCAGGTCAAAAGAAGATCTGGAGAACAGGAATGGCCTTAGATGTGAAATATTTCCTGAAGTGTGAGCAAAGTTTTGGAGAAAGGAATCTGGGTAGTCTGCAGGCAGAGCTTAAATAAAAGGGTAACTAACAGGGGCAAACAAGCAGAGACAGAGGGTAAAAAAAAAGAAAAAGGAAGTTTACTGGAAAATGAGAGTCACGAATTAAGTTTTCTCAATGCAGAAATTAAGAAAATAAAAAGAATCTTCAGGAAGAGGTTGACAAGTGCAGCTGTCTCTGCAAATAACACTAGGAATCAGAGGCCAAAGACAAACTACACTAATTTAACACCAGCACTCACATAACACTTGGTGCATTTCAGTAATTTCCCTTCTTTAACAGGAGTCAAAATTGTATTTTCAATCTCACTGTAGGTCTGTGAGATGGAATCATAAAACTCCATTTTACAATTGGTTGCAACAAGGCTTAAAACAGGAAGATTTGCTACACTAATTCCGTTAACTACAAATATCACCTGCAATGCTTACCTTCCTCTACTAAATGAAGTGTTTCTACACAGGACTGCGTTTGGAGGAGCAGTGAAAATTAAGGAGAAAGGCTAGAGCAGACATCCCTTTCTTGCTACACTCCGCATTTTCACCTTGAAGAAGAGTCAAAACATGGAGTAAAAAAATAAACCTTTGAAATATTTAAACCTTTAAAAAATATCTATTTCACTGTTGTGTAGCTGAACATATACGCATGCACACACATGCATATACATACATATATATGTTCATGCAGCAAAACAGATGGATTTTTTTTTTCTGGTACACTTTACTGATCTTTATTTATAGTTGGAAGCTCCTTTACTCTTAGGAGAAAAGCTTCAGAGATTTCAGAGGAGCTGAGCTAGCTGGTTTAACTACATTCAACATCTCAAAGTGATTATAATGATGACTACACTCTAGCTGCTTGATGGGAACCTTTTGGCAGCATAGTAATTCCCCTGCTGTTATTATTTGATATGCTTTCATGATTATTTGTATGAGGACAAAGCACTATAAAAGGGTTAGACATAAGCAGGCACCTACATCAGCCCACACAGAAAAAAAAAGTCTTAAGACATTAGTAAAAGAAAGGGAATATATAAAGACTTATACAGCTTCTCGGTCTGATCTATTTTTTTCCTCTCTTTATTATTGCATGTAAAACAGCAATCTGGGGTGAGATAGAGGCCAATGTATAGAAAATAATTGTGTATTTGGCACTTATTTTCAAGTACTGCTAAATGTTTTGCAATTGCTTTGAGTCTGCAATGTTTTTTCAGAGCTATATCACAAGAAAACTGCTACCATGTATCAGTAATACTAATAAGGCGCAGATTTGTTGTGTGGATCCTTCTCTCTGGCTTCCCATTTAGAGTTATTCTCATTATTCTGCCTCAAGGAAATTAGAAGATCACCTTGCTCACCTATGCAGGCTATTTTCTTCCTTCTTGTAATTACACGTGGTAATCTCAGCAACTGGAAATAAGACCAATAGTTGGGAAAGAATCAGATGAGAAGGTTAGGCTGCCAGTAGAGAACCCTGGAAGTTTTGGCTCCTGTCAATGCCGTCAGATACAAATTCTGGCCATTGCCACTTTGGTCAGGAGGATTAAGATCATACAGACTTGGTTATATTATTTCAACTAATTTCGCTAAAGCTGCTATCTGTGTCTCTGATCACAGCAGACGATAACGGAACTCAGGGAACAAGGTCCCAGCCAATGCAGGTTTAAACACTACAGCTTTGCAGTTAATGTAGTTAATGAAGTCTAGCTAATAACAGCTGCTGGGTGTCAAGCCCAGCTGGAACAGCACAGCCCATGTCTTCACCAGTGAGGTCTCCTGTTTCCAGAGGATGAAGACTGGTCTCCTGAAGTGGTCCACAGGACAATCTAGTTACCCAAATATGCACAAGAGTTGTTCGGTAGGCTGCTATTTTCCATGAGTTAAAAGCATGGTAACAGCTTAATGGTATCAACAGTGCTGCATCAGGACCTGCTAACGCTCCCAGGCACCATTCAGAGTAGTTGTTGATACCATGGTCTTGGAGGATGCTTGTAGGAGTGGACCTGAGATTAGCATATGTGAGCAGGTCGTTGAAGGACAGGTTGTGTTGTCACCATCATCATTCAGCAACCTGACCACCTTGACCAACTACTGCATATCCTTACCTACTTATCAAAGACCGCCATCAGCCCTTAGTACCTGAGATTTTCCCGTTCCAGAAGCTAACAGAGTTTATCTTTTGTTGCTTCTGGGATGTAGGTAGGTACTAAAATCGGTGGTATACTGAGGCATAAAATAATTAAATTATTCATTTTTTTCCTACAACTATCACAACCTCCAATCCTAGAACAATTTACTCTGACTTCCGTTTATAACGAGCCTCATACCTTCTGGGCACACAGAGACTCCTTGTATTCCTTGCTGGCATTTGATAAAGCATAAAAAGTGAGCAGTAACATCAACATTATGAAAAGAATAACCATTCCTGCTCTGTTTTCCAGCAAAACATTGTTCCTTCCTGTAACTGGACTGAAATGCGTTGGAAAGATAAAAACCTGTTACACAGTATTCAGACATTTGCTGAAGCATCCAAACCACAACCAGCTTAACTTGGACCAGATTTTTTTCTAGTAGTGATTCAAATTAATGTTTCCTAGCTGTTTTATGAAAACAGACTGAACGGTAAAATTTTTGATGACTGTATTTTTTTACTTTGGCACTGTTTATTGAAGGTCTGATCATCAGTACATTTGCAATCCAAGCTTGTTAAGGCTTCAACATGTATTTAAAATGACAGATAGTGGCCTGAACAATAGTTTTTTACAGAACACTTCTGCAGAAGATGTGGAATTAATTTCTTAAATAGATAGACAAAATGCACTAATAAATTACCTTGTGCTTCTACATTTTTAGTGTATAATCATTACACCAGTATATAACTCCAAGAGATATAAATGTTGAAGGAAAAAGCATCATATTAGGTTAAAAATCAGAGACACTAGATTGAGTGAGAATTAAGGCTGGTGATGGCATAAACACATTTAGTCATTTACTGTTACACTGAGAAATATTCCTAAGATATGAATAGCACTCCATGATTTGTTCAGTGCACCTTTTCCTTTCAAGGTCAGTGCTGCAAAGAAAAAAAAGAAAAAAAGAAAAAGACAACTCATTTCTCCTTTTCACGCTTCCTATGTCTTTTGAGAGGCTGGTGCATTTTCTAACCACATTACAATGAGTTAGGTTTGCTTTCTAAATGAATCTCCAACAGGGAATTCATTCAGACTTATCAGTCTGGCGTCTTTCAGAAGCAGACTCAGGATTCTGAGCTTTTGAAAAGATTCAGTGCTAATGGAGTTGCTATTTTACTATTTGACCACCTCTGTCCCATGCATTATTTTGAATTCTCTTCCCTTACTTACATTTCCAAACCTTTTCAAAGAGAGCACAGGTGCCTGCTCCCCTCCAAAAAAGAGGATTCTAGGAGGTCATCTTTCAAATAGCCCTTTGCCACAACTCACAATCTTGGTTATCTTCTTCTTTCTTTGATAACACTGACTTAATAGTGATGAAATCAACCACCACTGTAGGTTTTTTCCATAGTTTACCCACAAAACATAGTTCACAGATAAAAGCAAGCATGATCCTTCGTTCCAGATGATATGAATTGATATAAATACTGAGTTTTGAAGTCTAATGGTCTCTTCTGTACTGTATAGGTCAACAACTTCCAAATATGACAGTAAGAATTTGACAGTAGGAGTGAGGGCAAGGACACTAACTCCTCACTGCTTCCCTGTCATGCCTTCACACAGGGTGAAGATTAGTTTCTGCAGGTAGAAATTAAAGGCTCAAGAACCTTTCCCAGCCTCACAGTAGGCAGGACTTGCAGGGCTCTTGCTTTCATTTGCTCACCCTCAAAATAGAAATTCCCAACACAGTCCTGCAAACAGGGCCCTAACCAAAGGGGATATGATCACATATAGAAGAAGAATGTCTTTCTGACCATTTTGTTTTATGTTTTTCTGATGAAGGACACCATCCCCCATTACAGAGCGCGCCATGCTGTCTCAGTGGTGATACTATTGTTTTGAAACACGAATACTTGTCCAATGTGACTTAGATTGATACTACCCATGTTATAGCTTGAGCTGAGCCTTACTGCTTCCACAAGACAAAAGCTGACTTTTATACCTGTTGAAATAAGGCAGTTGGTAAATATATTAAGTACAGTTCGGTATTGAATTTATTAAAAAACAACTTCAAAAATGATGTTGGAAAAATAATTTTGTTAGCATCTACTGTAGTTCTTCAAAAGCAGTTACTACTGATATACTGTTGCTTGACGAAATTGTTATACATACTCTGAAATAAGCTATCATGAGCACATTTCTTCATGAAACAACCTTTATTAAAACTGGATACTGTCTTAGCGGAAAATGACATCTTTCCATCTAGTCATTTTTCTAAAATAATATATACTTTATAATATGGTGCTAACAAGGCAAACAGTAGCAAACCAGTCATCTTCCGTGGCGTCAAAATGTGGACCAAACACACCATATACAAAGAAAAAGTGTCAATTAAATGTATGCTGTCAGCAGTTAGTGCATACTGCCATCCAGATTCACAGTCTGTATTCTTACTATTCATATGCTGAAGCTCCGTCTTCTCCAAGTCGTTTTCCCAAATATTGATTTAGAAGAGAAAATTATTAACCTAGAAGTTACCAGCAGAATACATATGATATAAATTCCTCCATCTATGGATATGATGACATTGAGGTAGTTACTGCTGACTTAGGAGCACAGTAGGGACAGACCAACAGGCTGAAACACAGATTCAAATGTGTTTCAGGCTGTGGTACCAGACGCACAGCTGATACGAAAAGGATCACACCTCCCTCACATGCTGCCCAGCTGCACAGCACCGTACCAGGCAACCCTCTGTCCCAGTGTTTGTGCCCGGCAACACAAGGCTAGCAAAGGCTGATCAGTTTGTATGTAGAATTATAACAAAAACAATAGGAGTAAAACAGGTTACACTGCAGGGTGTTCAAGTGACCTGGGGGCCAAATCATGATGTATTAGGTATGGCTTTACTGCAGGGTGCCACAAAGCCCTGATGTTGGCTGGGAGGGGCAGCAGAGCGTGTGCTCCCAAACCCTCTGAATTGTTTACAGGTGTGTGACTCTCCTCTCCTCCACACTTTGCCATGGCTCAGTCCAGCCCTCTATATTAAGGAGGCAGAGAAAAGACAAAAGGAACTGTGTCCTGATTTTTAATTTTGCCTAGGCATTGCTTTCAGAGGAGAGCTGCAGCAGGACAGGGAACTCAGGTGTGGAAGGACACGGCATGGCAACAGCAAATGAAGAAGTGTTACAATTCACGTAAACAGCTTGTTTTATGCAGGTAATCACCTGCTTAAGCCAAGCTGACGTCTGATGTTCCTTGCTTTACAAAGCAGAACTGATTTTCATTAGTTAGTGACCAATTTCCCAATCAGGTATCTGTCTGTGTTTCTCCCGTTACACCACTGCATACTGTGCAGAAGGTCCACAGAGCAGCAATTGAGCCTATTTGGATGATTACATTTAATTGGTTTTTGTATGTTAAAGTACTATATGACTAATGGCTGTTTACCTGGCAATCTGCTGTGATAAATACTAGCTGCATATTTTTTCTTTCTATAGGTCACAGCACTAACAAGTATCATCCTTGAAAG
Organism: Larus michahellis; assembly: GCF_964199755.1. Lineage (NCBI taxonomy): Eukaryota > Metazoa > Chordata > Aves > Charadriiformes > Laridae > Larus > Larus michahellis. Next base: position 66,823,359 of record NC_133930.1, read on the forward strand.
CTTTAACCTTTCTGTTCCTGGACGCTTTGTGATTCAGTGACTGTACCTTTTGTTATACGGGACGATGTTCCAAAAATTATCATCATCACTGCAAATACACATTGATGTAATAAAAATCAGGGAACGAAGCTGTGTGTGAAGGAAAATCTGCAAGGGGAGACTAAATAAGAAAGGAGCTGCATCAGAAAAATTCTCTTTTGCATTATTACGTTGAAATGTGATACTCTGGAAGCTTGGAAAATACTCAAACACATTTCAGGGAGGAATTTTAGAGGTTTTATAATGCAGCAAAGAGCAACAATGCTTAAAATTATACATGTAGTTTAATCTAGCTTAATGTAGTCTCTTGTGAGTACTATCTTAATATGATGCATTAGGAACTGCACAACCCCCTCAACTTACTTTGCTGCTGTACCTGCCCCTGCAAACTTACACAAAAGCTGTGATTTAGCATAATTTCTCTTTTATACCAAGTCTGTCTGTTCTTTTTTGTAACTGCTGTTAACCTGGATTTCCTGGAAGACTTCATACTTGAAACTGTTTGGTGAAAAATTTTACCTAAAATTAAAAAAGAAAGCTCCAGACCACCTGAAGAATTTTATGAATTTTGCATTGTTCATACAATTTTGGCAATGAAAAAACCTTAAAAACATGGAAAGAGTCAAAATGCTTCATTCTGATAATGGTAAAATGACATTTTCAATACTTCAGTGTATAAAGACTATGAACTTATTCAGCAAAATACATCCTTTGACAGAAAAGTGATCTTTCTGCATACCAATTTCATGAGAAAAAAACCTTTTTGTTTGTTTGTTTGTTTCAGATCAGTTTGAAGCTATATATTACTATTTTCCTATTAGACTAGAAATTTAAAAATATTATTATGTTCACATAGCTTACACTTTGGCATAATAATTCAGCTGTGCCTTTGTGGCGGCAAAAAAAATTAAGCAACAGGAATTTGGAGCTTGAAGGAACAGAATTTGGCCTGTATGCATGTTATAATTCCAGAATGAAATCCATAATTGTGAAAAAATCTTAGGAGGGATGTATTTCTTCTGTGTCTCAATTCACAAAGTCTGAGGGGTCATTATTCAGTCCTCTGAGATGCCAGATCCTACTGACTGAGTGTATACATAATACCCGGTCAGAATTTAACCAGATTTCAACATAACAACGGTTTCAGGAGACCTTTCTTCCGACTCCTACATAGTAAGGCTGGTTTTACTTGTAAACTATGTTTTAGGACTGAAGGGAAATAACATGGTTGGTTAACCACAATTTAAAAATAAAGATGAAGTCCTTGAAAATAACCAACATACACAGAGAACCATGGGAACCTCAAGACATCATTTAGTTTTCTTCCTGCCCAAAGGCGGGATCAATTATACTATTGTCAGCCTTGACAGATGTTAGTCTGACTTGTTCTTAAGGACTTCTAGTGTGGGGAGGAGGGGGGGTGCTAGGCTACCAGGCACTCTTTTCCCATGCTTTGCTGTCCTTATCCTTTGAAATGCAACTTTTTCCAGGCACACTCTAAGGCTACTGCCTCTTGTTCCGCCTGCCACAGGCACAGAGGTGAGGGGTAAGCAGCCCCTGACTTGCATCTCCAGGCTGTGGCTTTTTGTCCTATCTGTTCCTCAGCCAGTAGACCTGTGCGTGTCCCCTGCTTAAGGGCTCCTGCCATCCATCCCAGAAGCTCTAGTGCACAAAAAATGCAGTAAAATATACGTCGTCCAATTTGCCAGGAATTATACATTATTATGATTGCTGAATAAATGCTAATACTACAACTAAATATCCAAGTTCAAACATTTCAGCACTGAAAGGGATTATGAAATGCCTGATGCCACAGGATAGTAGAATGGGGAGAAAGGTGTCAAATATATTTACTTTCATATATATATGAACATGTGTACATATCTATTTCTTCCCCATTTCCATACTTGCACGTCTATAACATACTATTGCATGTATTAAGTTAGGCCAACACCACCTACTTTTTTCACCAGCAACATGGTGTTGCAGGATTCTCAAATATCAACTCTCCCCCCTCGCGAAAACCTCCAACAGCTGAAAACATAAATCTTGGAGTCAGCAAAATAAAAAATAGACACTTTATTACACCACAGCATTTCCGTCCACTTTCTCTGTGGTATCATTTGAAGCCTGCTTTCTAAAACAGAAGTTGAACAAATGAATCCTTCTGTCCTCACTTTCAGTTGTCAGCAGTGCTTCAGCGTGAGATGAAATAAATTGCCAGGCTCTTTCATCTTCTATAATCAGCTCTGCACAGCTGAGTACACCCACAGCCCTGTGAGCTGCCTCTGCCAGCACTAATTCTGTGTGGAACGGGAAGTCTTTGTTAGTGCCACGTTTCTAATGTTCTACACAGGAGTGGGTTTTATTATTTTTATTTCTCCCTTTTTCTCCTGTGCACTCTTCTCCGACTGATAAGCTATTGTACAATCCATTTTCTGCAGGATAGAAGCTTTTAGGTGGTAACGTTATTTTCAAAATGTTCTTGATGTAGGGTACTTCTATTCCAATGGGTGCCACTATCACTGATGGTATCAGTGCTTTCGCAACATAATGCTTATAAATTGGAGTTGGTTCGAAGAAGACTTCAACCAATCAAACAGCAGGTCAAAACATTTCATTTTTAGAAGTGTGAAAGCTCTAAATTCATTACTGTTGCATCAGTGCAGAGCATTGTGGAGATTTACTTATCACAGTGTTATTTTTGTCTCTCCACCACAGTTGCCCTGCTCACGAACAGCACAGAAGGCATCAGGTAAGGGAGGACCAGAGTTTCCAAGGACTCACAGGTAACATAAAATCCCAGGGTGGTGTCTTGTTTCAAATTAATCCTCGGAGAAGTGAGAGGCAATCAACTGAAAACCTGGCACTGTACATACAGAGATGTGGAGATGGGCTTTGCTAATGCACTTACTGGGCCAGGTGATGGGTGATACAGCTGTCAGACCCCTAGCCTCCAGGTCATAAGCCTAAACCAAGGGCAGGTCAATAGAGTGAAATGTGTTGTGGGCATCCGTGCAAGTCCCAGCAGCCACACTGAGAGCATCATCCTACCCACCACTCTCGCTGGCAGCCTCTGAGAGTGTGGCAAAGACCAACTTGACACAGAAACTGAACTATGATACCCTCATTCCTTCTCAGAATTAGTCCTTGAAGGCTAAAACTGTACCAACTTTGACACTTGAATGCCTCCTTCTAGAATCAGGCTAAGGACTGAAGTTTTCAGTCTCTTGCTCTATTCTGGTATGCGTTAGATACAGCTAAATAAAAATGCTGCATGCTACACTTCGGTAATCAATGAGCTGAAACTGCCCAGCAAAAGGGAAATAAAGCAGGGCAGAAGATCAACTTTCTCCAACCTTTTTGCTTCAAGAACAGAAAACAAACCCTTTTCTACATGTTAAATGATGTCAGTAGCACAAGCCTAAGATCTGTCTACAGTCTGGTTTCTCATGGGCTCATAAGTTCTTTCAAAAAGAATACATTAATTAAGCAGTGCAACCTAGCAGGAGGTGCAGTTTTATCATAAAATAATCACAATCCTGGCCAATTAGGAGGCAGAAGCAAAACATCTCACTACCCCTGAGAATCTGATTATCCCAAGACATCCACAACCAACAGATTTGGTTTATTAAAGCTCTTATAATTAAGTAGTGTTATTCTTCAGAAAATTAATATTTTAGAATCTGATTAAAAGAAAGCTGACCATTAAGGATACTGTGTAGCAGAGCAAGCCCCATATATTATTCTACCTTTTAAAAATGTTTTAACAGCCAATAAAATTGCTCCCTGTGCCAAGCAGTTTTCAGTCTTGAAATCACAGCTGAAAGTGCTGTTAATAATTTCTAAATTACCACATATTCACTGTTGACCTCTAAATTGCCTGGTTGATCTTTGGGCACAAGAAAAAAAAAAAAAAGTGCATTTTTCCAAGGTGTGTGTATCCTCACTGCAGAGAACTGGATTCCACTCTTGTCGTGGCTGAGGGGTGCAGCAGGTGATCACTGTGCTCTCAGAGCTACTGGGAGATGGGAAGGCAGGTTTCTGGGAGACCTTGGTCTTCACCTGGCACTCACTGACAAATTCTGTAATGAGGTCTGTCTGGAACATACATTTCACCTCCTTGGTCTGATGATTTTGTGATGTGCCCACACCCACCCAGCTATATTGAACAGCACTAAGGAAGCTGTTCTGTTACAACCATGCTTCCAGAGGACTTTTGTCTGCAGGAATGCCACAAGCTTGGCTTTCAAAAGCTGAGTGAACACACTGTGTAAAAAGATTTTGGCTGAAGGGTAACCATGCCTTCACAAAGGCTGCCAAATACTTACAAGTATCATATAAAGATAAAGTGTAGACGCGTATGTCCCCTCCCCTTGCACAATCACCTGCAGATCACAATAATAACACCTTGTAAACACTACATGGTCATAAGTATGCAAAGCTCTAGAAACACAATCCCTGTAGCTACATCATAAATAGAATAGGGTCCGGGCCAAAAGCAATACCTACTACTAGGTATGTCAGAACTTAAAGCCAGGTCTGAATTTTGTTCTTTATAAGAGGCCAAACAAAACTCACAGAGTTGAACTTCCTTGAACTTTGTGGTGTTGCACATCTGAATTCAAAATTGGAATGCTGAGTCTATTTCTAGTGTCAAGAAAAGTTGAATAAAGTTAAATAAAGGAACAGGTTATCCTTTTCCAGCTACCTTTATGGGAACTGAGCATGCAAGTGTGGATGTTTCAGGGCTCACATCCTGGCCATGATTGCTGGTAGGGTATGATATGCAAATCCCCAAGGGTCAGGGAGATCCAGCCAAGACGCAGGTATGGATCCACTTGTGTCATTTCTCTTTCTGTCACTGTGAACCTGCCCAAGAGAAAGAAAAAGAAAAAAAAGAAAAAAAGAAGGTCCTTGGTTATGGCTATGAAGGAGGGAATGTTGATGTTCATAAGCAATAACAACATATAACTTCTATTTTTCATACCTCTATCAGATAAAGAACTACCACCTACCTGCTTTTGACAAAGCTAGCAAGACCAAATCAAGATCTATCATGTTAGTCAGGCAGGAACTTGGTCATAAGTATATTATTTTTGTCAAAGCTTAGTTTCATCTGAGGAAATCTTTCACCCCACTGAGGAAAAGAAGGGCAGCATAAGAGTTACCTGGAAGTGAAGGAAGTCAGCACCTCTCTCCGAAGGCAGGGAATTTCTGGAAAGATACTAGGGTTAGCAGAGGTATTTTCTCTCTTGCTCACCAGCATCTGGGGGCAATGATAACCTTTGCACAAGACTCTAGATGCTGCAGGCTATCTACTCTAACAAATACAAAATCAAATCCATATGCACGAAATAACACACAGACGTGCATGCAGTAGCTATATTATTGCTACTGTTGAAATATTTAAGAAACCTGCTGTAAACTGGTTCCTTTAAGCTTGACCACAGATGTATTTGAAAAGTTTAAAGCAAAATTAAGATGCAATGTGAGTATTGCTATTTATTGCAGCTAATATAAACCAGAACATTAAAAATTAGTAAAGGATATTGCCCAATACCACATTTTGTTCTTTGTATAACACTAATTTCATCTAAGGACTTTTGAAATAATTTTATTTGTTAAAATAAGCACTTTTAAGACTCACAAAATGGTTATGTTCCAGGTAAGTTTTTCCAAATACTGATCTGTCTTGGTCCCACATGTCTGTTGTCTACAAAAAGCTCTTTGTAAAATATATGAAATGAATTTAGCTTTTCTCAACGTGATTTACTAAAGAGTGATACACTTAGTAGAAAAATAATATCCAGCTAGATGAATATAAAATAGCTGGCGCTGGAATATAAGTAGAGGAAATGAAAGGAACCCGACAAACAGGTGCACAGTTAGATCTGGGCACATTAAATGTCAGTAAACACAATATTTGCTTTTAATCTTTTCTAGCTGTGTTTGTATTTAGAGAGAAAGATTTATTCTTGCAGACCATGTTTCACAACCGTCTCCGCAGTAGACTGATTGGCAGTAAGAAAGAAGCTTCTTTCTTACCTTTCTTTTGTGTAATTAACTATTAGATCTTGTTACTGTGTTTCCTGTATTTGACAGTGGTTTTCCTTTTGAAGTCAAAAGAAACTTTCTCACTAACTACAGCTGGCACAAGGCTAAGACCACTGACAGAGAAATTTGCTTTCAATCATATATTCCCATTACCAGTAATACACAGCATATGGGTGAAAGAGACACAAGAGGCAACCAATATTTTTAGACAATACCAACTATCACAACCTTGCCATATTGTACATTAAATTTACATTATATCCAGCAGTCAAGGAGAACATTAAATATGTTGATGTTACAAGTTCATAATATCCTTTCTCCCAAAGTGCTGATATGATTTTATAGTACAAGGATTTGTAGAATTCTAGACAAAACTGTGACTTTATTAACGGGCACTTATTAAATTTCTGAGATTCCAAGTACTCTGCAAGGCAGAGTTCATAGACTGTGGCCAAATCTTGCTGGCTCTGGAGGCAGTGTACTGAATGAGGTGCACAGCTCTTTATCGCAGGGTAGATTTTCCACAAAGTACGTCTTTGATCTTTTTTTTCCTTATTGGCCCTGTGTTTTCATCACTGCAGTGTCAAGGGACCTTATTATATTCACTAGGCTGCTAGTGAGGGCAACAACATTTTAAGCACATTGATAATACTGTGCACTGGGAAAACCACTTCCATAGGTGTAGATTTCCTTTTCAGAGAATTAAGAGCATGCAGAGATACATCTGAATCCCAAGCTGAACTTCCTGAAAGTTTAAGACTTTCTAGAATTAGCATTTTGGCACCACTTATTACAGAAATGGGACCCAAGTGCAATACTTGGATCCAGACCTACACATGGATCCAAGTTTTCCCTATTTGGTGCTTGATGTAACTTCTGTTGAAGCCAGTGGGAGACTTTCCACTGACTTCACTCAAAATACATCAGACCCTTGGCTGAGAAAATATTTAGACAGAGGAATTCATCCCATCAGTAATTTTAATAAACATGTTTTTCAGCTTTGCTTACAACATTTTCCATTAAGAAGAAAAGCTAATAAACTGAAATGTCTTTTTGAATACCAATTTTGTCTTGACAATATATTGCAAAGAGTTTTCTAATGACAAATTAAAATGTTTATATGAAATACATATGCCTATTTATTATAAATATACCATTAAGATCTACAGAGGACAAAATGTATACAGTTTAAAAAAATACAAAGAAAATTTGGGTATTCTATCTGAGTCTAAATGGTCATGGAAAACCAGCAATATTTGTAGTGTTCAGAGAAAAACATTTGACATAAAACCAGGTTACATTCAGTATTAGTTTTAGAGATTACGACTCTATACAGGTCTCCTGAGAGCACAAAAGCTATGTCAGTCTTTTTCTTTGTTGATTCTTTGTGAAAAGTGTAGTCTGTATAGCTAAAGTTTAGTGCATGTAGCAGTACCTTGGTTTTACTAAGAAACAGTGGAAATTTCCTTAGCACATTTAAAAAAATAAAAGAGTCTTTAAAGAAAAAAAAAACCTACTATGAAAACAAACTATTCACAAGTGCTGTCTCGCTAAAGCTAACAAGTTCCAACAACTGTTAATTTTGTCTGGTTCCTTGGTGGAAGATTTATATTGCAAACACATTCCCAGTTATGCTGTAATCCATCTCAAAGGTGGCATGATATCAACACTCCTGCAGCCAGGGCCAAGCCTGTGGGTATGAGGGTAAGAGAAGGGCATCAAAAAAGAAACAAATCTTGGTTCCTGCACTTCAAAGACCCATCCCATCAGAGCAGAAGGAGCTTATTTTGATTTTATATTTTGGTAAGAAAAACTGACATGAGTTTGTTTGTGTCTATTTGGGTTCTGCCAGATGGAAAGGTTTGCTCATCAGAGGCAGCTGTTTTAGCAAATTACCTCACTGTGGTATAATGACTGAGTTATAACAGGCTATTGAAGAAAATCCTTTCGTTTCCCAGTGAGATCATGATAACTAGAAACAATTTCAATATGATTTTTTATTTACTTTGGAAAGGATTCAGTTGGAAAGACTGGTGATACAATGATGTATTTCTTTTGTTCATATTTCTTTTTTATATGTCTTAAGCATTTGATTTTGCTTTGAACTAACGTATTTATTATTTTCTCTGGGGTGATATATTTCATTATTTAAAAATATAACTGCAATTACACTGAGAAGGAAGCTACTCTATATACAATATGCCTTACTGAAAAGCCTATTCCAAAAACTCAGAATGAATTCATTCTTTGCCTTTTATACCCCTACTCTGTGCGTTACATGATTAAAATGATCACAGGGGAAAACCTAAAGTAACACAGATAGCAAAAGCTGCATACAGTCTGTATCCAGAAGGGTTATTTGAAGGGAAAAACCCTTTTTGGGAGTTTGAGTGAAGTTGGTTTGGCTACTTTGAAGAGCTGATGCACAAAACTACATTTTCCCCACTTTAATTCCACTGCTGTAACTTTTTCTAGAAACAGAATTAGCATGCTGGAGAGTAAAGTACCACAAAAACTTGACATTTGGCAGGAACTTGGTCCCCTGGTCACAGAGGTGCCTTTGGAGATCTAGTAAAAATTGGCTGTGACAAGCTTTGGCAGAAACTGTGCTTCCTGTGGCTGCCACAACCGCAGCCGTCCAGCACTTGCATTTGTAGAGGCAATGTCAGTTTTGTCAGCGATTTTTTCCACAGCTCCATTTTGAGATATTTGTTAGAGGCTGTAATTCGCAAAATGAGACCTGAAGTGCATATACAAAAGATCTGCCTCCTAATAGGCATAAGTCTCCCTACAAATAAAAGTGCATGCAGTGAGCCTTGCCCGTGCCATCCCCAGCATCAATGCTCCTCCCAGAGCCTGACCCCACACCCTAAGCACTTAAAAACCAAAATCGTCCTGGATTCCTCTCTATTTAAGCTGTTTCATTCTGTCATCTTTCCTTTGACTCTTAGAGCAGAAGACAAACTTTTAGTCCTGCTTATGAGTCTTCCAGGACACAGATACAGAGGTTGTCCAAACACTAATCCTTTGAGTCCCTGGCCTCTCAAAGGGCAACTTACCTGTGGCAGGCACTTGCAAGGTGCTTGGTAAAAAACCTTGCGATTAGCTTAGGAAAATCTGTTCTCTATATATGGATTCTATAGGTTAAACTGGTCAGCAATAACCTACACATCAGCACTAGGAAATTGATTGCACTACAACCTGACACAGTTTATGAAGTCTGGCCACAGGAAGGGCATTCCTTACACACCAGGGCATTATTTTAGGCCGTTATGGAGGGAATATAATACTTCATCTCAGTTAGCCAGTTCTATGGTTGCACAGTTCACTGGTCTTGGGCAGCCTCTGTGGGCTAGCAGCCACACCAGCAAATCTAGTCTAGACAGAGCTTATTTACTTTTATGACTGCAAGTGTGTACTTTGAATGGACAACTTCACTGAGTTGCTCACAGTCAAGCTCACGTTGTCTTTTCAGAAGCAGTGACCAACACAGAACCCACCAACAGTTTAAAACACTCCTTCCACCATATGTGGTAGTCTTGCATTTAATTTGTTACTGGTTGTCCATTTTTGTTATGGTGTTATGAAGTTCTTTACAGTTTCCTTCACTATTGAATCACTTTAACACTTGTGCCGTCTGCTGTGCATACTTCCATCTCCACCATCTTATTAATATAAAATGCAAGTGCCACCATCACTTTTTACCAATTGAGAATGAGTCATTGATTATTCTTCTTCTCACCTTCCTGTTTCAAAACTCGCATCAATTACTTGAAAGGACTTCAGTTACCATATGCTGTATATGAAGTATAGAGTTCACTGAATTAGCACCATGTTGCGATATGTAATGTTTGTGGCTCATGTCTATATCTGGAAATCCAGGTGTGAAGTCTGTATTTCACTCCATAATTCACATATTCTGAAACCTGAGGAGCTTAATAAAAAAATAGTGTATTTGTCAATAGGAAAGATCATAATCATATATAACAGGGGAGTTCTACTTCAGGAATATGTTATTCAATTCCCAAATCATAGAAAACCTTCACGATTATCTTAGCTCTAGACCACCTCAGAGACCAACTCAGTTTAATACCTTGCTTTTCCGTAAGTATACTTTAGGGATTTATTAACCTGCAGTGTTTCCTTCTTTACATCATCAGACATATTATTCGGGGAGGGATCTTTAGATAGTGGCGTCACTTGGGAAATCTGCTGGAGACTTACAGTCCTCGTAAACCTTGCTTTTTATTGTCCTCCAGGAGAGGAGATGGGTGCGTGAGCGGGCAGGATTGACAGGTTACAGTCAGAAAAGCAGGCTGCTGGTGGGGAAGCTGCCCAGAGTGGGGGAACCACACTGGGAAGAGCCCAGAGGAAACTCCTGGGAGCGAACACTGGAGTGTGGGACTAGTGAGGGGCTGCCTGAGCTGCTGCTTCCAGCCCCTTGCAGACAGCCATGCAACCAGCCAGTCATCAAAAGGGTCCACAGAGCTCCTGCTTCACATCCCCTACACGCTCTACCAGCCATAAAAAACCTTTCCAATACCCCACAGCAAAATTAAAACCTTTAGTACAAAACCAAAGCCACAGAAGCTATAAAGTGTCACAGGAAATGAAGCAGAAAAGAACAAGGACACTTTTAAAGTACTAAATCCATGAAGTAGCAGGAAATGTGGAAATTACCAGATGACTTTAGAAGACAGATTATGCCACAGAGGAAGACAAAATAACTGCAATAGGCCTGCCAGTATGACCTTGGGAAAATTTTTTCCTGAAGACATATTTGGCAAACTATAAGCATGTGTGCAAGTGATACCAAGAAACGCTGCTAGGAGAAGCAGGAAACTTTGCTATTGATAGTCTGCATTCAAATTTGCTAGCTTTCTTTCCCACAGTGCCTAGGATCAACAAAAGTTTCATGAAAGGGTGAAAGAGAGTCCTTTCACTCATTTAAAATGTTCACCCGTGCAGAGGACTTACATGGAAAGTCTCATTCAGTCCTGGGATAAGGTTTGCCCACTGCCGAATGAGTTTCCAGGTAATACAGAAAAACCTGCTGATTGTGAAATGAGCTATGCTTTTTCAGGGTCTTATGGTCCTTGGTCACTGTTTACAGGCCTGGTAATACATACTTTTCTCATCAAAAACACACATTATTGTTTCTGTCCTATGACATGTCGAGTGCTAATTTCTCAGAAGGTAGTTTAGTAGAATTTATTTAACACAGGCAAAACGATGTTTTGGTTTTTTTTTCTTTTCATTCCAAAAAGTGACTAAACTATATTCCACAGAACTAAAAGAAGCTCCATCCAAGACAAACAAAGATTTTCAGACTAAACTGTTACGATTAATTTTCAATTGCTTAATAATGTTTATTAGTGAGAAGGGATAAGTGGGTTTAGAAATCGGGAATGCTCTTACCACAAAGTTTATTCGTTACAGCATAGCGAATGAAGGAGTATTAAACCCTGCAAACACAGTGTTTTGTGAGAAGACACCCACTGCCTTCCAAGGGATTTTAGACACAGTATTCTGCAACACTGAATGACAGACAAACTGGAAACAGCTGGATGAGACAAAGGACTTTCAAATATGCAAGGTTTTCATTTTATTAACCAGAGCACATGTAAATAATCTTGGAACCCAGATAACTCTTCTTTTCACAGCAATTAGCCTTGCTTCATTAATATGCCGCTTAACATTTGCTTGGGACTTTCTTTTGATTTTTTTTCCCCCTCATGAGTGAAATATATTTCGAATTTTTTAAAAAGATAATTAGAATAAATTGCGTGCATTGAATCTGAGAACATCTACAGTCAGACACTCCAGAAGGCAGACTGACATTTGACCTTGAAGCATTAGAGAAGTCGCAGACATTTGGACCAAGACACAAAAGCCGCAATTCCCCTTCTTGTATATTACAAAGAAGAGATAGATTTGGCACTGAGCAGGCAAGAAAACCTTAGCCAGGATGCTCATTAAACTTACACCTTTCTACGGCTCTTTGAGTTTGATGAAAAATGTAAGGAGACAGTAGCATAAATGAGAAACAGGCATGATTCTGCAACAGCATAAAGTGTAATCTGGAGAATTCCGTATTATTTTATTGTGTTACCAGATATTATATAGTTCCATCCCTAATAGAAATTAATTAAACAGGCTTTCTCATGAGTCCTGCTATCAGCTAAGAAAGTAAAAAGCATTTTTTTTTGAGGTGAAATTCAGTAGTTACCGTTCTGTCTTGACATTGATCCTCCTTGGAATCCATTAATGGGTCTTGGTGTGACAGAAGACATGAAGGCAATGGCATTTCATATTGTCCAGTTGAAAAGCTCATGGTGAACGTCAAGCTGTGGTGCATAAGCATGGATGAATCTTTGCTTCACAGCACCCAAAGCCAGAGAGCATGTTCAGACCTCATCTGCCATGATAACTTACTTTTAACAAGTCCAATGACATCATTTAAATCAAAGCTTTGCAGTCCAAAAGAGAGAAAATGGGAGAAATTGAGGCACCACTTTCCAACTGTCCTTAGGCAGTAAGGAACAGTCAGAGAGGCAGCTACAATAGCAAGTTGCAATGTGTCCTTTCACACTACAAAAGATACACGTCCAAAGCCTTTTCAAAAAAGAAGACATTTTTCTCCTTACATGAGCTTTGAGTGACCTTTGATTTGGCCCTGCACACGTGGCCCAAACACACTGGGGTCTAGAGGGATCACACCCTCTGCCGCCAGAGAGAAGTGGTCAGCTTGGTTTCATTTTTAGCGAGGAGTGATTTCAGAGGAACGAGGAGATGAGGAGAAAACAACAAAACTACCAGAATGCCAGATCAAGAGATCTTTCACCCTAAACCTCCCTCTGTGTCTCTTTATCAGGCAACAGTTGGATCCATTCCCTCTCTTTTCTATCCAGGGATAAACAGCCTTTATTGGTAAAGTCCAGAAGTCCGTAATGCAATTACCATTGCTCCTGAAAATTCGGAGAAAATAGCCGCTTAACACCAGGCTTGCTTCAGAAGAAAATGGACAAAACTGTGGGCTCTGACTATCTCTATTGGATTCAGCTGAGGCATTTTCTGCTGCTACGGCTTGTGCTAGTATGTGGGCTTTGAAGTGGGGCAGCTGAGGAACCAGTGCATATTCACATCTGCCATGCTCACATTAGGGCAGTAACCTTTGGCAGCGACACAAAGGGACAGCTGAGAGCAATAACCTTGTAAATATCCCCATTAAGGCTTGCCAGAGACCATGAGTCAGAGTCCTCAACATGAACATGTTATCTGTAGGATGACGGAAGATTTGTGATGCATTTTATTCATGTCTCAAAATAACGATCTCGTCCCTCTCCGGTCTGTGTGCCTCCTTGCGTCCACAGGCACATCCTTCCTCACCGCCGCTTTCCTCCATTCACACTGCCACTGCAACTAATTCACCTGGAGCAAAACCCTGCTAATTTTTGTTGCTGATCCAGCTGATCAGCACAATGCAGTCTCAGGGTTATTTTCCTTTTACTGAAGTGTAGCTAACTGGATAAACCCTCTGCCAGCAGCATTGCGATTGACAGCCATTTCTCAGAGGCAGCCCCCCCCCCTCGCCCCCGCCGCCTCCCTCAGCGTGCTGAACCATTACACGAGCTAAACTCATCATGTGCGAGGGCCAGGCCAAAAACGGAGCCCCAGGCTTCTTGAAGCACAAGCCAATGCGTTAAGCAGCTAAGCACTCAGCCTGCCTTCCCTACGCTGCAGCTACAGCAACTCTGTGACTATCTCGCGGGGCTCCCTGTAAATGAACTGCTGCTGCTTGACTGAAAAGGCTTGGTACAGTATAATAATGAATCCATAACAATAGCTTTGTACAGTATATTACTAATCTAATCAGATATTTTATTGGTAGCACTATACTTCTTAAAGCCAGCATTTAATTTGCCTCCTTTGCCTTGTAGAAATCCTGCTGCTGCGACAACGGATAGCTGTAAAGCTAATGGTCTTTCTTAAACTCCCCCTTCTGAGAGAGAGAGAAAGAGAGGCAGAGAAATCATAGTCATTTCCAGCCATTTGTGTTAAAATACAAAGAAAACAAGAATCATTCAAAAATGATGTGCCGGGCAGCATGCATTAATATTTATGTTGGCATTAATATTGATAAGAATGCACCTTATGCTTTGTTGTCTACCCCCAGCATCCTTAAGTTCCCTGTTATTCAAGCTAGTAGCCATTAGCTCGCATCTTCCTCTGTACACAAAGCTTCAAAAAGCCTTGGCAGGGCTCCAGCTCACTTACGCTTAAATGGACACTCAAGCTTCGACGGACACACAGCTAAATAGAGGCCAATAATTCAATACAGTATGACTGTACTGGGGCTGCTAGTAAATCCATCAAGCAGTAAATATCATCTGAAGCCAATGCAAGCTTTTATCTTTCCAATTTTGTGTATGTCTGTGTGAAGCTCAGGCATTCAGCGAATCATGTAATTTATTCTGCAGTGCAGAGCCTGGGCTGTCTCAGACATCATATTGACTTTTTTTCCATCTGTCAGGGGCCATCACTGCTCTGCTTTTGTGCAAACGCATCACATTGCATTTATTTATTTATTTAATCTCACTCTCTAGCGCAATTGGGCAAGGACACATTTTCGCAGATCAACAAATACTAAGAAAAGCATCTGAATATCATTACAACAGCATGTTAAACATTTGTCCTAACCAGTTTGTTAAATCAGCAAATGCACTTCCAGCAAATGCTTGTAATGGCTCAGAAAGGACTCCCTACTGCAATGTTTTATTAAGCCTCAAATATGCCCTGTTATTTTCTTTTGCTCTTTAGGTCAGCAGAGATGCCAGTATAATGTAAATAATACCAAACAGCTGGGCTTATTGACTTGCGGTCTGTGTTTGGGTGGATATTCAGACACAGTGAACGATACAGATATAAAAATAGATGGCACAGATCAGGCTAGCATTCTCTCCCAGAGCTGGAGGGGTCAAAATCGCCCTTACAGGGAGAGGAGATGTCGTGCACACCCTGTGAGAGCAGCTAGGCTGGCCACAGCCTTCCTCCCTGGGGTGGGCAGGTGGCATCACTACCAACTTCATCCTCAGGGCTCCCCCACACTCTGGCAGAGGTGGCAGGAGAAAAGCACCAAGTCAAGGACTGTCCTGCCAGGGCGGTGCAAAGCCGAAAGGTCTTGGCCAGGAGGTACAAGGTCAAAATGACACACTGTGGAAAGCTGGTGTCTGCGTGGCATATTTTAGTAGCTGGACTAAATTTACACATCTCTCTCACATCAAGGGCCAAAAGCTAACTACGCCTTGATGTAAAAAGAGCTTTTATTTTGAAGGGGGAGGGGTAAGAGTTCATTAGCTGACTACTTCAAAATATAAGTCCTTTTTTGACAAAACTCACACACACTCCATAATTGTTTTTTTTTTTCTCAAATTGCCTCTTCTCAACAACATTCTGTCCATATCACGTCCATATACAAAGCCTGGTTCAGAAATCCTCCTGGGTTATATACGCAAGGAACATGCAACTATGGGCTCATGTGACTCAGAGCCCAGACCCTTGTATTTCTGCTGCCTTTGGTACGTGTGACTGATTTTAAGTTCAAGCTCATGGGATTTAGGACAGTCACAGACATATTGTAGGTACAGTTCCCTTTTGACTTTAGCCAGTGGTAATCAAATTGCAAGACAAAACCTGGATGTGCTAGTTATCTCATATGCCTTTGCAGCAGAAGATTGACTGCAAGCGCAGATCAGGCGTGCAGGTTGTTGCAGTCCCACGTGGCAAGCCCTTCTGGCACTCCAGAGGGTCGGGCATGGGAATGCAGAGAGCTGATGAATACTGTGCAATATCAAACAGTGCAACCACCCTGGCCAGAAAGTTGCCCTTTTTTTTCACTTTTTCTTTAACCCAGGAAAGCTATCGTGGTCCAGCCCGTGCCCCTCCTGACCCCCAACACTCAGCGAGCAATTAGAGATGTATCCTACCACATCGGAGTGGTAGGCATTTTCTTGACCACAACAATTTTTTAGCAATGCAGGAGTCTGAGATTCATACTTCAATCTGCCACCCACCCAAGGGAAACGTCCATAATCAGATATGCAGCGGCTCCTACTGGTTTATAAACCAGGACATGGTGGAACACTGGGTCTGATTTATCAACACTAAGATTTAGCTGGTGTCTGGGTCTTCAGGTATTTCAACATGCTTTTTTTGTGGGCCAACCCAGCACCTTTTTCTAAGCCACACACAGGGAGACTGGTGGCTACAGGGAAATGAAAGCTCTAAAGGCTACAGAAGAATATATAGATAGGGCAACAAGAAATGACAGACAACTTAAGACTGTGAAATATATTTATTCCTTCAGGAACGCTGAAAAATAGGGCCAGTCTCATCATTCCACAATGACGCAATAAGGAAATTGAAAGCCAGCAGGTAGACTATTTGCCAGCACAGAAAAATGAAAACAGTAGGATAGCATCCAACTTGATTCTCCAAAAGTCATAATATATTTGCCATTGTCGTGAGCCAATAAGCTCTCCCACAGAAAAGTGAATCAGTAATTTAAATTTCAATAGGTGTAGTCAATAGGCATTACCCCAATGGGAGGGCTTTCCCTGTCCTTGAACAGGTCAGATAAAACTGAAAAGCACCCATCCAGACTGCCTGGTGTGACAGGGCTTCAGTTCAAGCCATTCCCCACCTTCATTTGATTTTCACTGCCAGATAAATCAGTTGGCTTATGTCGTCCCAGTCTCAGCCAAAACGCAAGGCTCTCCAGACTGCCAGGAAGTTTAGATGCAGAGAAAGCTCGGGCCCAAGATAGTAACATAACACAGATGTAGTTGTTTTAATCAAATCATGTCATATAATTCCACTCACAAAGTGTACCTCCAGCACATTTTGAACCTCACTGGCACATCAATTATAAACTCTAGAAACTCTGTATTTGCATATGAAAGGGCACAGTTAGAAAGGAGAAATTAATGATAATAGTATTGTTATTCTGTAGGCATGATACACATAAAACAATTTTGCTTGAATTTCAGGTAGCACAGGTTTGTAAATCTTATTTTCTTCTTGTTTCTGTAGCAAAGCAGATAAATTACACAATGGAATCAAGCTTGCCTCTTAGAAAAATCAAAGCTGTGCTATCTGTGATCCAGGACCTTGCAGGTGTTGAATAATCCCAACTATACTATACTGAAATCAACAACAGTTGAGTACTCTGCGCTTTCCTGGATCAGAGCCTTAATGTACAGCCCTAAACGTCAGGGGAACATAAATTATACTTTAAAACATCAGCGCAGAGGCATCTGAGGCTCTTCACTGCCTGCACCCCTCCACTTCATCCTCCTCTCTTCCCACACACGCACACACACACACAGATGCAGAGAGGCAATAGCACCCGAACACGCATTCAGTGCACCCTTATTAACCTCCAGTTTGAAAGTACTGCCTGGAACACATTACTTAGAGTATCCTGAAAAGCAACATGCTGCTTTTATAAAGAAACAAATTAAAAGGCAACTCACTGAGCAATTCTCCAACACCTGAGAGCAATTAATGTAGGCAGAAACAGGAAACATCATCAATTATTTAAAACAAAATGAATATGTAACATTGACCTTCTCCAGCACTCATCAGTTTTATACCTCCACCTGAATAAACTCAGGGGAAACAAAACCACAAGACAGAGGTACACCACAGGCTATAAAACACAGCAAACATAGAAAAAGAGCTCTCTGTCTCCATGTCTGTCCTCAGTTCTGCAAGTGAGACTCAGCCTGTCGATCCCTCAGTTTTGACACGTGCACCCTTGCCTCCTATATTTTGAAATTGTATATTCCGTCCTGTGCATTTCAGACTTCTCTTGTCAAAGGAAGCAGGCCAGACTTTTCAGGCTGTGAGGGAGCGATCAAAGAGCGGTAGACATTTTCTGTGAGTTGTCACTCCTTGATTTTAATGAACAAAAAAAAGAACTGTCTGTAAGTCATGCTGATTTGGACAATACAGAGAAGGGGTTTATAAGGCTCCAGAGCAGCTGGTTTCCAGAGCTTTATGCGTTTTTTAAATGCAAAACTGAGGGTCTTGAGGAAAATGTTACAGTCCAAATCGTCGCGGACTTGGGCCTGGACAAACAGGATTTCAAGGGAACATGGAATTTATTAGCTAATGCAATTGCTGAACATAACATATGGCAGAAGGAGAAGGATATTTGGCACACTAATGGCTAAAGATTTTCAGAGCAAAGCCTATTAGACACAAAGTACAAAAAGTCCTTTGTGACTGTTCAAGCTAAACAAGGCTTGAAGTGCTGTTGTCTGTTGTTCCCCAAACTCCTATTAGCAGTTTCAAGGAAACTCACATGAGTGCTTTATGCAGAGTAACACAAGCTTGCACGAGGTCATCTGCTTAAAATCCTCCTACAGATACGCAGAATCTTGACTAATTGTCTCAGATGAAGTGCACTATGTCATTACCATGGAGAAAAAGTACATTACTAGTCCTCAGGACCAAATTCATGTTATTATTACTGTTGGGGTGCTATTAAGGACATTTCAGGCCTTCCATCATTAACTTTTTTCCCCCTGTTTTGGAAGAATAGACCTGTAAAAAGTGGCAGGGAGCCAAAGAATGTCATACAGGATGTCAGCATGGAAGCTATTAAAAGAAGAAGTGGTGTGTTAACAGCTGAGTTTTAAAAGTAAAATAAATAAATTATGCCAAGTACTGTTGGGGATTTTACTTATATATTTACTTACTACAGCTCTGTAGCTCCTAATGACTTCATTAATAAGAAGTTTGGAATACGAAATATCTTCAGTGTCACCTAATTACCTTTTGGAGGAGGAGGAAATCTGAACCATTTCTCTCTGACGAAACCCGGTATGGCTTGCAGGTGCCACACTCAGCACCAGCACAGTAAAACACTTTTTCACGCCGTCCAGGGGAGGTCCTTGCCAGGCTCTTGCAAGCAGTGCAGAGGAGTGGCCACACAGAGGCAGCCCAGGCACCACGGGAGCTGGGGAGGGGCAGCTCCAGCGAGGATGCGAGACAGAAGTGGAGACCATCTCTCCAGGAGGTACAGAGCTATGTTGGAGGTTGGGCTGGTTTGGCCTTTCCCGGGTGAACCATCCTCCTCCAGCGGCTGGATATCCCGCAGCCCCGCAGCTGGCTCTGCGGTGCAGTACACTTTGGGGATGCAGCAGGGCCAGTGAGCCCAGGCACAGTGACGTGCCAGGAGATGTACTCCTGCCAGGACGAAGCTCCAACACTGGCTGTGCTGTGCGGGAGAACAAGCTTCAGGAACTGTGAGCTGTAATCAGTTCAGTGGGTTAGGCACAGCTGGAATCACGTAGAGGTTAAGAGTGCTTTATAAAGGAGATATTTAGGAGTCTAAAGATAGAGACGTGTCTAAAAAATTAGGCCCCTTACTCACAGTGACACTCAGGCATGTCTAACAAAATTCTTAAGTGTGGTAAACATCTTTTTATAAATAACTTCAAAAGACTTGACCCAATTCATAGAGCCTTTGGCAAAGATAGAGATCAAAATCAGACTTTTTTTGCAGCTCACAACATAGCCCTCTAATCATCGAAGCTCCTTCCCCAGTGTTCAGCCCATCCCTGGAACTCACAGACACAACGTATTGCTGGAGCAAAGACTTCATCAGGATCCAGAAGCAGATTAGATATTTGTATAGATATTAAAATGTGCTGACTTGAAAAAGTAAGTAAGTACTTAAAATGAGAGCATTAGAAGGAATGTAAACCCTCACAACTCAGGACTTAATTTGGTCTCCCCAGGGGTAGAAGGGTCCACACAGAACTTGGAGAACACTTGTCCAAAGAATTAAGAGTCCAAAGAAGCAGAGAGAGAACTGATACTGAGAACAGAGTGTTTCAATTTTCAAAATATTTTAATTCATTCATTTCACATGGCAGACAAATAAATGTACCAAGAGTCCGTTGAAGAAGAACAAAATGGCCATGACTTGCTGCTGACCACAAAATGAAAAGTTCTCTGACTTCTCCTCTGGGCAAATGTTGCAAGTTCAGAAAATCATTATAAACTGCTAAACTAGAGATCTTTTTTTAACATAATGCACATTTATATTTTTATACAGCAAACAGTTCTGTATGTGTTAAATATCTTTACTTCTCGTATGTAACAGATCCACACTTTCTCCATTCTTTCACTCTTACTTAGTGTAATGACATATTTTAAAATAACGTAGTATTTGAATTAAAGCCAAAATTTTCTCCCATGCTCATCCACCCCAAAATCATAGCATTCAGACGAATCCTTTCTAATATTCAGGCAGTTGTGTCATTGGATACATATTCTTCAATCAGCAAAAGTGTAATTAAAAACCAAAAAACATGATAGTCCGGAGAAGTAACCGGGGCTGCGGCTCAAAACCACATGCAAGCTATGATCGGGCTGCAATTCACATATACAGTCATTTTCTAGGAGCAATCCCTCATACCGTAGCAGGTATCAAGAGCTACCCTAAACAGTATGAAGACTGGAGCTGTCACGGCTGTAACACCTGCACGGCATCTTTGATGGGTGCAAGTATGTGCAAGGTCCAAGCACTGACGAGCAGATGTTATGGAACTTCCTTCTCAGCCCAACATCTCCTTCAACACAGCTGCAGAGGAACAAACCAGTCTGAGGCCACGTGTGCAAGCAGAGGGGACACTTTGATGACCCACAGCTGTGTGCCAGGTCACTGCCACAAAGGGCAGCTGCCAGCCTTCTGCCGACTTCAGCATCAGTCAGGCCTTTCAAACCTAAAGATGACCTTCAATTTCAAAAGCAGGAAATTCTTATTTATTACCTCCAGTGTATTAACTGCCACTGGATATAATGAGGATAATCTTTTCAAAAAGCCTTTAAATAATGTTGTTTACAAAAGGATAAGATTCAGTTTAGGCTGGACCTTACCTCAAACTGTCCAGAATGACTGAATGTGATCATTTTTTCCTGGAAAAATATACACGGCAATATTTTCAGTCAGGCTGTTTTTTAGTTTGTGTTAATAATGGTGTGTTAAAAGCTATCATTCTCATTTAGCTACCGTAAAAAGTGACACCAGCATTCCTAGCAGTGGCCAATCATTTTGTACCAAATATTTATCGTTTCATCATCACAAAGAGTTGAAAGTTGACTACATACAGAGCTTTATTATGATACATAATACCTATGCATTACACTAGCATGTACTTATTTGTGTAATTTTTATTCTCCATGGACATACCTCTTGGAATGAGTCTAAGTTATGAGTAAGGGAAACAAAATTTTTTTTCACTTGAACAAAGTGTGGTAAACGTATTTTCATGGGCAAATGGAAGACAACAAGTCATGGCATTATCTTCAGACAACTGTTAGCTATATTTTTATCTTAGGCACTTCTGTATTTGATATGAAGATCTCTCTGTCTCTGTAAGAGCTTACATAAGCCATGTGCTTTCTACAGACACATCATTACACATGACTTGCCCAATTGTTTGGCCAAACTATCCCTTTAAGCAAAGTAAGCTAGCAATGTTTGTAGAAAGGTAGAGTTTTAGGTCCCTTTACTATTTTACTTTCTTTGCCTCTTACATCATTCTGGAAGTTTATATTGTAAAGGTCGTTACTTCTGAAATGGAAGTGGTGTTTTTGATACTTCTACATTTTGTACTTTGTTTTGTTTAGCTATATTCACAGTACATTTTATTTTACTTTAATTGCAACATAGCCCAATATTATTGCTAATGAGTTACAGCGTATTCCTGGGAAGTCATTTCAGTTTCATAATGGTGGATAGAAATAGATACTGCCTAGCAAGGTAATGAACAAATCCTCTATTCTGCAACCCACCAAATGACTGCAAAAACACCCTCAGTGCTATGTAGTAGCATGATTGTTATGTAACATTATCACATTATTTGAAAGAGTAGAAACTGCTTTGCAGTTAGAAATTCACTTTTCTCAAACATTTTAAAAAGGTATTGACACGTGAAAGCATTCTCTCTATACAGTTAGCCTAAAAATAAAGGAACTATGTACACATTTTTATTTTTGAAAATTCAATTTGAGTCACATTAAACAAATCAAGTAAGTATAAAATTCTAAATTTGGGTCCCTATTTATAGAAATTTCTGACTGAAAAAAATCTTTATTACATAGAATGCAGCATTCATCTGACTTCAGAGATTCTGCTCTGCTATTATGTCAATAAATGTCCTAGAGTCTTAGGCATGGCAGAAAATTAATCAATTCTGCGAGGCAAAAATTTGGAGGCCAGTTTTTTCAGACTTGTTGTTAGGGGTATATTTTCTTAAAGGGGATGGTAGCTGATGTCCAAGCTGCTCCAATTAAGAGGATTCTACTGCATTCAGAATCTGCATAGTATGCTGAAACTCAAATGCGATAGCTTAAGAAATTACTACATATCAAAATTGCAAAATACAACTAATATGGGAATTAAATTATTTTCCCCCAGAAGTCCCTTGTGGAGCTTAAATGCCTGCCTGTCTGACATGTCAATTTTTTTCTGACCTAATAATTTCCAACATGCCCTTTGCCCTAGATCCTTGAAATTAAACAAGGATGGCATTTGTCAGCAAGTTTCTCAACTCTGCTACCTCTCATTCCATGAGCTGTCATTTGAAGAGGTGCATTTAACTTGTGAAAAGGTCATTTTTCTGCGAAGAAGAGAACTTGGTGTTTTAGGTGATTTGTGTCTTGATCCAAATTCCATTTGACTCTAGAGAAATAGCTTGCACATGCATACATATATATATACACACACATCCATATGTGTGTGCACACACAATGAATACTTTTAGAAAAAACCAACCGACTTTAGCATAAAGAGCACTTCAAAAAAGTGTTACATATTCATTGAAGCTGGCCCTCAAAGGCCCGAGGTGTGAGACACAAGAGCTTTCTTTGCCCTACCTGTACCAGACTGTTCCACCATGTCACCTTGAGTAGCTGATGCAAGATAAGTCACATTTGCCATTCAGGTGGGATCAACAACATAGATTATATTATCCAGTAAAATGTGTTTCAGAAAGCCTTGAAACACCCAGTTAAAACGATATCTTCAATATCATAGTGTAGTTATAAACGAAAAATATCTGCTTGTAAAGGTCCATCATTACATACTTCTCAAGTGTTCAGGAACATTATAACTTGACAAGCAGGTATTTCTAGACTTAGTTGGTTGTCAGCATGTTATCAACAGAAATGTATTGCAAATTTCTGTAATACATCTTTGTTTGCATATCTGCAAGCCCAAGAAGTCTCTGGAGTATTTTAAGACATGTAGGCATTGTCCTGCTCCTCAGTAGCTTCAGGAAGAAAATTAGCCCAGAGAAACTAAAGAGCTAGCTAAGCTCTCATCTTCTGTTTCTGTTGGGACAAATAGGAAAAGAACACTTTCGTTGCAGAGGATGAAACTGGCAGCAAAAAGTACTCCTGCACAATAGTCTGAAGCAGGTGGATCTGGAGTCAATTTTTGTGAGTTTAAGTTAATGACAGACAAGAGTGAAATAAAGTTCAATAAAGTTCACTCTTGATCCATCTCAGATGTAAAGTCAGTAGGGATTTGCCTGGCTGCACATTATTTAAGACATATGTCAGCTATAACAGAGATTCCACTGTAAAGCGTAATACTTATTACATCATGTGGATGTCTGATGCTCCTTGCCCAAGTCTGTGTTTCAAGGTCTTTACACAGTGCAGTGAGAAGTAGACAAGCATTTCACCTGCATCTGAAAGAAACTTTCTCCAACATTGCCCATGCTTTCTAACAAAAAAAAATGTAACTTTTACCAACGGACCAGCAGGCACTAATTTAAAAACAAACAGGAACTTTCCTCAACAGTAAGCTGAAAATACACAAGAAAATTCCTTCAATATATTGTTTAAACAAAAGTGGGCATAGACTTCTGTTTCTTTTGTCAACAGCTCATACAGTGATGAACTATTCATGAGCTTCTTTTCTATCAGGGTCATTTCAAAAGACAAAAGCAAGATCCTCGCACGTTTTGTGGACATCTGGGTGAAATACCCAGCATGTGTGAATTTGCATTGTGATAATAAGGTCACCAGCATTATACTCCCTTAAAACAATCCATCTTCTGATTTTCCTACATAACTTATTCTACATCTTCCATGTTGTAACTGTATAGAAATTTGATTAAAAAAAAATGAAAAAAAAATATTTGAGGACATAATCAAACAAAAAACACTGATAATACTGGGAATAAAATCTACAGGAGGAATTAGTAAATTATGTCCTCCCTTATGAAATAATTTCTTCTCCTTTGGAATTGAACATGTACACACATAATCCTATGGCTTCCCACCAGGAGCCTATTTCTTTACTCTTGCCATATACAGTTCAGTTTACCATTCATTTGAGTGCCTACCGTACGTTCGGATTTGATGTCCTATTATAAAGCGTATCAAGACATAGTTTATAAGAAATAAGCATGCGGATTTTAAAAGGCAAGAAAAAGAACCTTAGTTCAGCTACTTGGTGTGTTTTTCTGTTTTTTCAAAGCACTCTAGAAGTAACTGGGTGAGCACTGCCTTTAGTGGCAGGCAGGCAGGCAGATAATCCATCAGGGCGGCAGAAAGAAGCAGCCCCTCAGCTCACCTGGAAGCACTGCCTCAGTCACCCCTGGAGTATCAGTTGAATACACAAGTGCTAGTTACAGATTTTTGCAGCACACAAGTCCATCGCACATCTGGATCAAGGGCATAAGCAACACGAAAATTTACCCATAAATAAACAGAGAAACCCCACATCAAAGAGCTCCAGTTGCCCCATAGTTACTTGAGACTTACAGGTGAGGTGGGAACCTTTAGCTATACAGTTATTGCTCCTGTCTGTTGCTGACATTTTAAAATCTGATGGTCATTTCATTATCTAAATTAGAAACCCATGCCTTTTTCAAAATCACCAAGAATTCACCCAGGCCCTCTGTGACGAGGTGCAATTCAAAGGTAAAGTCTGTAAAACAGCATCCTGCTAAAGCGGGTCCCGAGGGAGCTTTGCAGTGCCACTGCTGCCCCAAAAGCACATGGCCCTCTTCCCAGCCCAGTCAGGGGTCCCCCACAGTCCCTCCGTCCCACGATGGCACCAACCGCCCAGCACATTGGTGGCTGCAGGTGGCCTCCCCCGCAGCATATAGCATGAGCTGTACCTTCTGCAAGAACAGGCTTTACGGCAGCAACCTCTCCCTGCAGCTCTGGCTGATATATGTATGAGTTTACGAGACCGGGCCAATGAGTATTGGGTATCCACTGTCACCACGACAAGCCCCGTGAATAGGTCTTTACAGCACACGACCGTATTCCCTTCTAACAGCTGTCAAACATTTTCCTGGAGCAAGACTATGTAAGTAACCGCGGCTTGAATGTAGCTCTTTAAAAGTGTTTGTGTTTCATGAGGTGAAGAAAACTCTTTCTGGTCCAATGGAGACTTTTAACTGAGTGTATCATAAAGGACTTTTTCTTTCTCTCTCTTTTATATTATGTAGAAATGTAAAAGTAATGGTAATAGGTTTTCCTCTTTGCTGATAATATAGGGTGTTTCTGACAAGAAGGAAATTCAAGCTGACACATTCCTGGCTCAGTTCAACTACTCTGACTGATGTGATCTGGTTACCTTTTCCCCCTATTTTCTTTTTAAAAATATATTATCACTGGGAAATCTGCACCTCAGAATGAGCCATGTATTTCTGTTACAAAGGTCAGTCCATTATATAATTTTACACATATGTCCAATACAAATCAATTCTGTTTGGCTCAAGTGCACCTAAAGAGGCCCAGAGCACATTCAATCCAAATTGTATCACATTCTCCTCAATCAAATTCCCAAGAATTAGATTTTTTTTTCCAGTCCACTGGAGTTAAATAGTGTTAAAATCCATCTAAACACTGGAGATAAAAACATTTCTCAGTGCTTGACTGAAAGACTTGTAGATGAGACAGACACAAAGACACCACAATGAACCCTGGATTTTGACAACCTACGAAAAAGCACTCTGTGACTTTATACAAACAGTCAGTACAACAGTAGTTAATATTTCATCATTGTTATACAGATTTTCTGTAGAATTATCACTCTATTTATGTAAGAATTGGAATCAAAACACTTCACTCTGTGCTATGTGGGTACCATTTATGAAACTCAGTAATGTGAGACAGATTTGTTTAATTTAGAGTCCAGCATTAAATATTTCGTAATAGAAAGTGGAAAAAGGGATCACTAATTTCTGTAATAGTGTACCCATCAGTTTCAGTCCAGAAAAGTGCTATTCTTTAGTTTAAAAATTATGATAACTTTGATAGTTATCCGAAGCAGTTTAGCCAATGTTTCTGTTAGCTAAAGAGGCTTCTGCCTCTCCTCCAAGTGGATATGCTACTTGGAAAAGCTCCTTGGTAGAAGAAAACAAGCACTTCTGTTGGTACAAAACCAACTAGGTAACGGACCTTTTTACAGCTGTGTTGGCCAGAGCCTGGCCTCTCGTAGCCCCGGGTGTAGCATCCAGGGCACACCTGCAGGCTGGTGCTGGGTGTCCCTGCAGGAAGCCAACTGCCGGGCAGCCCGGGATGGCAGTGGTGCGACTCTCCGGCCATCACAGCTGTGCCTCTGCAACCCTGGGGTAGATGCGGTTCTAATGATCAGATGGGGCTTTTGTTAATCAAGTACATTTCGCTCCGCACACAGCCTTACCGTGCTTGGCCAAAGTGTATTTTTGCTGCTGGTTGCAGTCACTCTCAGAGGATCAGGTCTTCCTCTCTCACACCAGCAGTGCCAGCATGGATAGCACCGTAGCAAGACCAAAAAAGACAGTCGTGAAGAGACAGACGCTCACTAAAAAGTATAAATTATTCAAGAACGAAATATTCAAGTCATATTAACCTAAAGGTATCGTCATCCATTTTTCTCTGATGGATGCAATCGCCCAGTTAGTATTCAAGTGTTACCACCTAAATAAAACTGAATTATGTCAACGGAGCAGACTCTCACAGAATTTTATCAGGATGCCCAAATTCTTCTCCTTCTTGCTTAATCAATCACCTCTCTGCTGAGCTGTGTAGCATTTTGCTACAAAAGTCTTAGCAGAGAAATTGGGCTGTGGCAAAATGAATAAAACATTCGCTGCAGTGCTAGAGTAATGACCCTTAAGTGCCTTAGAAAAATGAGCTGCATGGACTCCTTACTTTTACAGAGAGACTGGGTCATGCATCGGGAAGTAACTCCTAATAAGGTAACAGGGATAATGTTTAAGGGTGAGGATAAAGCCGAGTATGTACCACTTACTTGAGGTGTCAGCCCAGCCCCTGCACAAATACCCATCCATGGGATCCTGAGGTATGCACTTGTTTTCATCCCCTCACCTCTTTCCTGTTGCAGGCAGTTTTTACACCAGCATTAATCACCTTCATCTCTTCTCTTGCTGTTTTCATGGAGCTTATTGTGTCACCATAAAGGCATTGATCAAGCGGTGGCAGGTGGGACACAGCTATTTACTTTGAAGCGGTGGGAGGGTTGCAGGGCATGGAAGCACGGTGAAAATCTGCATTGGCTAGCACTTACAATACCTGAACAATTCATAAGTCTCCTTGAACAGGTCCCTAAAGGCGAAGAATAGTGGCTTAGGTTTCCTTACAGAAATGTCATTTTTATCTGTGGCATAAAGTAGTAAAGGAAGAAAAAACCCTACGTATTAAGCATGCTTAAAAAGAAGCTTATTCAATGATAATTACAGAGAAATGTAAAACCAGTGGCTGAATGGTGGAGGATTATTTACTGTCATTTCAAATTAACTTACTTTAAATCCATCTAAAGCATACTTGAAGTTAAGATGAGGCCTTTCTTCTAATTTCTTTTTTAAAAGTAGAAAAGGAGAAAGAAGAGAGACCACCGGTTTGTGGGGGTGGGGTATTTCATTAGATAATATAATTGGTAGGCAGCTGCTGAAAACAAAATACTTCTTTAAGAAAGCAGTGATTTGAAAACTAGTATGAGGTCATGTAACCTCGTTATTCTCTTTACATCTTCCATTAGGTCAAAATACCAATACCTATCGCAGTAGCTTTCATCTCAGGCAGCATATGCCAGTGCTTCACTTTCAACTTTGGCGTTTTTATTCTTTGGAAGGATTACAATCTGCAACACCACTGCTTCGTTTTCATTACGTTGCTGTTCTCTCTTTTAGGGGAAATCAGTTTCACATTGTGTTATTCTTATACTCCTTAACAAGGTCTAGAAAGGATGAGAAAAGAGGGATCTTTTTAAATTAAGAGAGGTCCCAGTTTGATAGCACTTCCCAAATCCATAAAAAAAAAAAAAAAAGAGAAGAAAAGAAAAGAAAAGAAAAGAAAGCTTTATTATCTGAATAGTTTGCTTGAAAAGGACATGCAGCAGTGGAACATTCAAATCCCAACTGTCTAAGCTGAAGTCATTGATGTGTATTATCTGCAGGCTGCTATCATTAATAAGGCAGCTTTAAAAGGACACTTCTTAAAGCCTGGACAATTCCTTTGGGCTAAAACTCTGAGGACGCCCTCTCTATCCCTCTATCCTTTAGCTGAAAAAAGAAATCCTCTTGTGTATGAACACATATAAAAAAGTTGTCTACTCTTGCTAGACTTTCACAAAGTCTTTTTCAGAGTTTCTTTGCTTGACTCATAATTCCCTTTCTGTACAAGGCTAACACAAGACCGTTTCTGAGCATTAATAATAAGCCCTCTGACTGATTAGTAGCATGACAACTGCTGCAAAGGCCTCCTTACAAATCTTCCTTAGATATCTGTTACTGCTCTCCTCGGCCTTCTTAGAAGGAAGATTTTATGTGAAAGTTTAATGTATTCTATCTGATGATTTCATAGGAGTTAATGTAGGTTTAATGACCTACAAATGTCTTTGTTTTATTTCAAGTAAGATTGGTTGTGTTATCATCCTTTTTTTTTTCCCATGTAGGCAGGAAGTTAGGCCTTTTCACTCTGACCCATCAGAATGGAATCTGGTTTTGATAAATCATTCAGATGAGCTGTTTCCAATAAAATAGCAGTATTTTCCTTTTGATCTCATTTGAATGTGCTTCCAGTAATTGGGAAAGAAAACTTCCTTCTTGCTGTACCGTGCGTGTTTGATAAAACAAATTGCAAATGATATAATATGAAGCAAAAGAGGACTTGAACAAAATAATGATTTATAGAAAGACTATTTTTAGTTTATGCTTTTTTTCAGTTAAATATTGGACAAAAGTATGCAATAATTTTTATATATTTTTTGAGATCTATTTAATTGCTATTTTCAGATGTTTGTTTGATTGTAACCCAACTGGTGTCTGACTGGGAAAGTGATATAGTTTCATGGGAACAGAAGTGTATTTTACAGAGGAAACTCTACCACAAATTTATGATGAAACTCTTTTATTGAATGCCAAAGGTACACAAGTGACAGAATTGCTCAGCTTGCTTGGTCAATAATATAACCTAAAATGCCAAAAGTTTTGCAACAAAAATAAAGTAACATCATTAATTAAAAATTGATCCAATCAAGGGAACAAGGAATCAATGTCTCTGCCCTGCAATAGAATCTGATAGCTATTAATATATATATATCCCATATTGCCACAATTCTAAAATAGTCATAATACTCTATTTTTTTAGCATGGTTAGAAATAAATTACCCCCAGAACTATGATGTTCTATGTTATTTTCAATGCACAGAGAATACTAATTATTGTAAATCAGTGAAAAACTACATGTTGATAATATAATGCGAACTATAATCTGTA
This sequence comes from Larus michahellis, assembly GCF_964199755.1. Classification (NCBI taxonomy): domain Eukaryota; kingdom Metazoa; phylum Chordata; class Aves; order Charadriiformes; family Laridae; genus Larus; species Larus michahellis. Next base: position 66,853,277 of record NC_133930.1, read on the forward strand.
GCGATACCATTCATTAGGCAGACAAAACACCAAGCACTGAATAGAGCAAAGCTCTAGGAAACACACTAGAAGGCAAAATTCAGCTCTTGGGAACAGTCTAGAATGACGTCTCACTGTCTTCAATTTCTGACTCCGAAACTAGACATTAGGCAGATGCTGGTCACAGGCTGCAGTGGAACTTCATTGCTGGCTAGAGCTCAGCAACGTGAGGAAAGGGAACACATGAAGAAGTCTGGGCAAAAGGAGAAACACTCTCCAGAGCTAGATCCCAAAATTAAAGTTTTCCTAAGTTTATTTGCTTTCAATTTCTTTGCATATTTTGACATCTATAACTATGTAGAGATGGGATACCGAAGCACTGCTCAAAAAGACCAGTTTTGCAAGAATCTCACCTAAAAAGCATGTCCCATGACTATGATTTCATTCATGAGATTTTCACCCTGGTTGTACATTGCCTCAAGATTTGATTGTTTCAGCTGTGGTTCAGGTTAAGATGTGAGGTGAGCTTCTGCACCTGGTCACTCAGTGACAGCTTTCCCTTTATCCTGCTATTGTGAAACACAGTGAATGAAGCCACTCTCTGAATTTCGCTAGCAGCAAATGGACCGTGAGCACCCAGCATGGTGGATTTACCAGCATAAATCAAAGGTAAACACACCTATATAAAAACCAACGAGGACTTAGATCAGAATGAATAAATAAGCACACCAGGGGGTGATTGTACATACTTGTGCTCTGCCTCATGCATTCACACATTGATAAAGCATGTGGGCTGCAAAAAGAAAAGGTCTGCCTTTGCCTGCGCAGATAGAGCTCCACACTGCACTTCAGGCCTCAGATATGAATAACTGATTTCCAACAATTCCTCAAAGACTAACATTATCAAAATTATAGTTTAGGAAAGGAATGTATGAGGATCCTGTTTTGATATATTTTTGGCAGTGGACCACTTCAGTCAACACAATCACGTCCTGTCTAGCCATGTCAAAAACACATATGATAGGTCCAGACATCAGGAATGTTTAAAAAAAAACATTCTCTGAAAAGCAGCTTCTTAATAAATATTACCTGCAATTAAAAAAAGAGAGAGAGAGAAAAAGAGAAGAAACTTGACAATATAATTTATTCTAATTTGTTACGCTGTCTTTGATTAACGCTTTCCAAATGTACAGTGAAGCATCTGACAGACCTGTACATGCCAAGGATGCCCCAAGAACATTTCTCTGTGATGAACTGTCAAAGACCTAGAGACATCCTACACGTCTAGTCTGGGCTCACCTTAACAGGAAAGTTGCTCTGTTCCTCTCTCCAACGATTAAGATTATATGATTTGGACTCTTGCTAGCCAACCAGCATCATTCAGAAAAATAAATTATTTAAAAATTCAGTAAGTGTAGGGGGAAAGAAAGGATATTGAGCTTTTTTCAAACAGGTAACAGGATTGTTATCAGTACAGCAGTTTCCTATTGCCTGCTGAGCACAGTAATGAGGATTCAGGACTCTGTAAATGATACACTGTCAGAAAAAGCCTCTGGATGCACAGCAAGAGCGACATAGCAGCTTCATTTTCTTGCAGAACTTAATCTTATGAAACATTTATTTAAGAAACACCAAGTAATTAAACATGTGTGTGTGTGTGTGTGTGTATGTGTGTGGGCATGGGTTTTGAGAAGCCTCGCTTCTTAGAGCTGAATAGACACTCTTGCAAGTATCCCTAGAATTAAAAGAAAACATCTTTAAAAATACTAAGTTAGAACTATATATTAGTTCTATATAGTTATATATATATGTTAGAACTATATATTAATATAATTAATATAATATAGTTAGAACTATATATTTGTCTATCCCCCAAAGGAAGATTTGTGCTCAAAATAATGAAGTCCGTAAGTTCTGATGTTAACTATATGTTAGATATATGCAGAATATAATAAACAGTTAGAGTCATTGCTTGTCTCATTTAGCACGCTCAGTTTCTGCTTGTAAGAGGGAACATTGACCAGGATTGTTGTAAGCCGGCTGTATAACTGAAAAGAACTGCTGTAGGATTCGCATTACAGTGCAGACAGGGTGAGAGCTGGAAGAAGGCATTTGTCCATCAGATATCATTCTAGACCTGATTCTCTTGTCCCTTCTGCATATTTTCACTGACTCACAGAGTTCCCTCTCAGCCACTCATACTTGAAAGGAGAATGAGACCCAATGTTTTGAGATGCTCACACGAGGTTTGGCACCTCCTCATGTCAAGCTATATTTTAGCACTGTGTCCAGAAGCCATACTCATGCTGTCTACAGGTCCTCAGTGCTTGGCAGGTTGTCTCCTTGATGTTCCTTCAGTAGCTCCCAGGCTTCATCCTTCTTATAAGCATTAGGCAGGGAAAAAAAAATAGAATAAGTGCTGCCCTTCTTTTCAACCTCTTCTGATTAGAGATAAGACCATGCATTTAGAAAGATTTAGAATATCGAGTTTATTGACATTGAGAACAGGAGAGAAAAGGTTGTGTCACTGCTAGACCAAGCTTATCCAAGCTTATCCCTTACAGCACCTGGTAGTTTAAGGCCCGTGTGAATAGTACACATAATTTCTTTGGTGCAGCCTGGCATGGACCCAGTGCAGGGAGAATCAGGAATCAGTGGAATCAGCATAGGTGAGATCAGGAACACAGAAGATGTTACACAACATCCAGTTATACAACAGGAGAAAAACAGAGAAACACAATCTGTGCTTAGTCTTGCTCCAGCAAAAAGAGCTGAGCACAAGTGATCACCCCAGTCAAGGACAGATTTTACTAAAGCCTTAACCTTCATACAGATTGAACAGTGGAGATAAAGTCTAAACAACAAATGGCCCCGGGTGCTTGTCCTAAGCAGCAGAAAAATTATTCTCCATATTAAATATAGCCCTGGCCAATACTTTTTTGCCATTTTTATCTTCTTCCTAGGGACAAGTTTGTAATTTTGATAATGTCACTTGCATTTTCCCATTCCCTTTCATGGGCTGATAACAAATACTATGCGGGTTACACTTGGCCAGATGAAGAAACACTACCCCTGTTCTCAGTTGTGTACCCAGAGAGACAATTTTTTGTCATTCCATTCATTCCCTTATGGCTTTTCCATTTTAGTCAATTCTAGTTCTCAGTTCTCCTCACCCGCCCCTAATAGACTAATATATTAACATGCAAACACCAACACAAATGTGCATTATATCATGAGATTTGGTTTCTGCAAACCATGAAGAGCCGGCTGTACCACCAGGATTCCCCTTTTCTGCTTGCAGGCTTAGATAATCTGGCTTTGTGGAGGAATGTAACAGACCACAAGCAAAGTAGATCAGCTTTTAAGGTTTTATTTAAAATTCAGAGCATTCAGGGACTATGACAGAGCCATGCATTCAGAACGAGACAAAGCAGCAAGTATGAAGAATGTAAAATATATTAGTCTTCATTTAAAACCAGGGAAGTCACTATTCCTCTTTCATATACTTGATTGGTAATTTTGTGTGCATTAGTTTCAGAAAGTAATGTTTTGTATGAGTAGATTTTGCCAATAAAATGTCACACTGACTAAGATAAGGACAGTAAAATATCTCTAGCTACTGTTTTCACATAGAATAGTAATAGATTCAATATTATGTAATTACAGAGACTGAGAGAAATAGAGTGTAATGAATGTTAATATGCTTTGTGTCATAATACTAAGGTGTATTAAACCTTTTATTTATTTCATTGCACTGCAAATGTTCTTATGCAGGGCAACACTTTCTAGGCCCTAAATAGTAGGAATGTATAGAAAGGTAGGAAGACACAAGGGCTAGCTGGGATCACAAAACCTAACATATTTTCATGTAAGCTATTATGAGTGAGGGCACTTAGAAGGAACAGCAAATATTCAAATAGTTTTCTGTGTGCAACTGGCTGATTTGCTATTTTAACATTAGGTTGTATGGATAAAATAAGAGTACTTGTGGCTGCTGGCTTTTAGGCTGTGGTCGTTATCATCACGGTTAAGCAGTCTCTTGCCAGAATGCGATAGACATACCTTTGTGTACTGCCACTTAAAGTACAGTGCTGCTGTCATCTATAAACTGTATTTTCTTAAGGAAATTACCCAGCCAGGGAAAATTTTTAAAATCCAGTAAAAGGAGCAGTGGTCAAGGTTCATCACACACACACATAATATGAGAATGGGGTTTCTCCAGTCCAGTTCATATTGTTTAAGGGGCACGATAACATAATTTTTGGACAAAGCTATGTATGAATTTAGTATGTCCCTGGGCTCTAAAGAAATCCCCTAGCTCCAATAATGACTACATCTTTTTACAGTCACTGGTAAAAAAGCACAGTGCTTCATGTTGGTACCTGAGGAGAACCTTACTGAATACCAGTCTGCAGAAGCAAACCAGAATGTATGTTATCTAGATCTGTCATTGGAAGCTTCACAAAATGAGTCTGCATTTTGCACAGATATAAGGTTTTTGGGGTTTGGATGGGTTATTTTTTTTGTTTTGTTTGTTTGTCTGTTTGTTTTAAGAACAGGCCTTTGTTGTTTTGAGGTTGGTCAGTGATTTTCCTTTTATTCATTTTCTGTAGCACAGTGGGAACAGGGGATACACTAACATTACCTCCATTCCAGTGTGGCATTAGCCTTACAACCCTAGTTCAGTAACTGACCCAGCATGTTCACAGATCCGTTCAAGACACATAATTAAATTGCACCTATGCCTCATGCACAAGTCTTGGGTCAAAGCTTACACACTGCTTTGAGATCCTTCAGGTAAAGAGGTAATAAATATCATGACAATAAACCTTGCTTTGCAGCTGTCCTGCAGGGATAGTTAATGTTAAAGTGGCCATCATAGAATAATCTACTGCGTGATATCTATCATGGATGTTTTGTGAGCAAGTGAAATCTCAATACATTTACTTTAAAAAAAATCAATTAAAGATGGCAATATTTTTTGTTAAACAGATTAGTTTTTGCAGACTCGTTTGCAGACTCACACAAAAAAAGGCTTTGGGAAAAGTAAAACCAGTTTGAAATTAAGGCTGAAGCTAAAAGACTACAAAGTAAGTGGCGGCAATTTTTGCATAGGTGATTTCTTCTCTCAGGCCATAGAAGCAGTAAACTGAAATTCATTCACCAGAAGGCATTAGGAGTTTCACATAAAGCGTAGAAAATGGTATTTCCAAAGATTCTGACACACAACTAGCCCTTCAAAAAGTCAGGATCCATCAGTTTAGCTCTTTAGCTTTTCAGCAGTTTCCATTTGATCTTAGGCCACTGACTTTGGACAGCAACTTCAATCACAGTTCACAGGCAAGTGACTTGATGCCAAGAACAACTTTGTTTGGCAGCAGGAGCTGACACACATGCTTTAGTTATCCTGCAATACCACATGTGTCTTCCAAAAACTGTGGTTAGAGACCGTAATAAAGATCTAACTGTTACGGCGTATTAATGAGGAAATATACAGTCCCTGACTTCAGGTCTGGAAAAAGATCTAAGCTTGGAGCTTTGTTTTTTATTCAGAGGCCTTTTTAAGGTAGCGTATTTCACTCAGCCTTTGACAGGTTTTATTTGAAATGTTTGGGTATCAATATTTATTAGAGATGGATGGCAGTTTTTAGGTAACATCTTTTTTTGCAAATTCTGGGCAAAACAAACAAGGGAGAGGAGGGAGGACAGATTCCCAGCTATCCTAAGGCAGCCCACCACCTGGTGGTTAGGGCACTCATGAAGGACGTGGGACAACCCTCTGGTCATGAACTGGTTTAGGGCCCTCATACAATTTTTCAGGAGCATTTTAGGAAAATTTTACTTCGCTTCCCTTGCTTGCATTCTTAAACATACCCAAATATTCTCCTAGGATTCTTAGTTTCTGGCAAGTTTAATGTCCTTTTCCAGCTTCTGCAAAAGCGTCAATACATACTACTCCATTGTAGGTATCATCATTTAATAGTATGTTAATTTAGGAAGAAAATAATTAACAAAAAAAATTAATTGAACTTCACTTCAAGTGTTGAGTACAGAATGAAAAGATTATCTGTGTGCCTGGCTAGCTATCTAGGACCTTATGGAGGAGCCTCAATCATTAATTTGTAGAACAGTTACTTTAACACCTTAAAAATGATTTCTTAGTTATCATATTTTATTTTATTTATATTTTCCAGATGTAATTTTGTGCTGAATTTACAACTCTTGTTGGAACTGGGTGCTTACTATTACCATTATTTAGGCAAAGACAGAAACCAAATCCAGTCTTTCAATATATCTTACAATTTTCATAGACTATTGGCTTCCCAGTTGTCTTATCAAATAAAAGTGCAATTTAGGACTTTGCTGAAATCCATTCTGCTTTATCCTACCAACTACTTTGAAGAGTAAAAGTTTTGGGTTTATGTCAAAATAAAAGCAAAAGAAAATCTGGGCAAGATGTCTAAACAGAATCCATGTGGCCTATCTGATGGGGCTTTTCTTTTTATTATGAAATCAATCTTTGAACTGAAAATTTGAAGATTTAATATTTGAGTAAAAATATCCACACAAATTGTACATAAGAAAATGCAAAAAGTACATATTTTCTACTAACATCACAGAGAACATCTCAAGAACATCTATATCTCAATAGCTCAAATATACATTTCACGGTATCTTTGTCATAGTATTATATTTCTCTAAATAATGCTAGTTGCTAGACAAGGAGAAGAGCAATTTTATTTCACTGATAATGAAGCAATCTTCAGCAAGATGTCAAAACATCCTAAGTGGTTAATGACATTTCTTGTGATCCATCTGTTGGCCATCCTTCCCCTTGGGACAAAAAGGGAATCCTTTTTATTAAATGTAAATCAGTGTTTAGATAAACACTAACCAGATGAAGAGGAAAACACTCTGACAGCCTTCAGGCTTAGGGACTGAAAGTATGCTCAACAACAGTGTAGAAACAGTATTTTTTTTAATACAGGCAGCCTTTGTGAATGTCTAGTAGTGGTTTTTCCTCGATCTAACTAAGCAGAAGCCAGATACAGTTTTATCTGAATAATTAAATATATACAGACACGTACACACATATATATATATATATATTTACAATGTTGATGTGCACACATATCATGTATCTCCTGTTTTATCTTTGTTTTAATCCCCTGGACACCAGTGACAAGGAGAAATGGACTGTGGCCGTAAAAGAAAAAGAAGCATGAGGGATGTAACAGCACCAGCAGATACTTCAAGGAGAGAAAACAACGACTCCTCTCCCTGGAGGCTGCCATGGGAAGGCTGGCATATGCCAGCTCTAGTCCAAAGACAGCCAAGGGACCTGGGGTGCCAGATGCATCTGTGGTGTACGACGATTGTTCGGTGTCTAAGCTTGCAGAGAGAGTGGCTTTAGTCCGTGCCTGGCTCCACTCCACCTACAACAGCAGCTCTGATGGTCCTGTGGCAACCTTGTTTTCCTCACACTTTTTCTCTTCATTGTCAGATCTTTCCAAGACAAAATTTAATAAGAAAAGTATTTTTAAAATTACATTATTGGAGCACACAAGTACTTATAACAAGCTAATAACCAAACTATATCTTACTCTTTCAAATGTGGGTTAGGGTCTAAATCATCAGGCTTTTTCTGTGGGCACTTCAGCAACATTTTCTACCAATTTTTGGAGACTAAAAGGAGCAAAAGCTGTATATCTAATCTCCTACCTAAGTTTAAATCACTTAAATTCACAACCATTAAAATAGGACCCACTGTCCATGGTATACTATGCTGTACTTGCCATTGTTAAAAAACTAATTACTTGAGAGTTCAGTAAAATTTGTCATAAGACTATTATTCAGAGTAGTGAAAATCACACCAAAATGCTCGATGCGCTTTTGGCTACCCAGGCAATCCTGCCACTGTCAAGACCTGCTCTCACTGTCATCTTTCCTAGCAGGATGGGGAGATTTTGAGAAAGAGCCACAGACTGGTCTCAGCCACCACCATCTCTCAGCACATCTCAGACTCTTCCCTTACCATAGCACTGCACATATCTAAATGAATCTAATGCATATGTTCATGTTGCACATAAATCAGTAACTGTGCAACAAGAAAATTAATCCTTCCTGAAAATATTAAATTTACTGAGGACAGACAGAAAGGCAATGCAGAACTGCACAGCAGGTCCAGCGGTTCTTTGTAAGTACATCTTAGTACCTGGGATCAAGCATGTCAGTACACAAATACTTTACCTCCAGGAAATGCCAACACAGGGGAAGGGCTGTGACATATCACCTTCCCTCTGTGATGGAAACACATCGGATACCCAAGCTCATAAAATATGTTTGGATGCTGCTGACCACAACCAGTATAGAGCTTTCTTTCTGTAAACAAATTAATGTTTATTTGTTTTAGAAATCTGTATATCCTGGACTAGTAACAGTAACATTTTTTTGCTCGATCTGATCTGGAGGGAAGCCAGTATGAAATGTCTCAAGTTTTTCTCATAGACTTCTCAATCCTTAAATGACCCTCTGCATGCTCTCAAATAGTTTTTCATCAGCACCTGAATGAGCACCATCTTGTGGTCTTTAAATAAATCCCATCAAATATATAGTGTTTCCTTGTAAGAACATAATACTGGCTGAAAACAAGCTGTCCAAACCACCATGGTCTAAATATGCTTCCTTACCTTTGTGGGGTTTTATCCTTAGCAACGGTTCTGGCAATGCAGTAGTTCCCTTTTGATTGGAGACAGGTAAGGTTTTCTACAAGGCTGTTCTTCTGAACTGACAAATCTGGAATTGAGTGCTCTAAAACACTATGATCAAGTAACCCTGAGGATTTGCACATAACCTTCAAATCCCTGCCCAGTTTGTTTTCAATTTGCAAACCACAGGTTTGTAGCTGAAAAAATAATCTCTTTATTCATGTGTGTTTCACAGGCCCCTTTTGGCAATGTTAATAAATGGCTTATGGTTGGTTTCAGCTATCACTAAAATAGCCATGCATTAAAGGGGGGACAAAAAAAAAAGAAATGAACTTCTTACACCCGTGAACTAAAGACTAAATGTCCTCCTTGCTATGAATTAATTGGTATTAATTTTTTGTTAGCACTGAGGCTAGGTACTCCATTCTAGTTCTAAAAAATAAGCATGAGTACCTGTACTAGAAGGAACTCACTATGTTCACTCTTCTCATTAAATTTCTAGTGAGACAAGCAGGTTTGTTGTAAATGCGAAGTGCCCAGTCTTCAGCCTTTCACTCTCCCATTCTTGTTTTGGTCCATCCCTCTTGCCTGCAAAATGCATCTGTTGGGTCTTTCAAATGTGAAGAGATGTCTGAAGAGATATGCCTTCACTCTTGATAATCTGAGCTAAAACCGTGCAAAGGTTAGTGATGCCCGGTGGTAGGGAGGGCAGTTCTCGCCATGTTGCCTGTGTGAGGAGTGAGATCGGGTTTCCGTGGATCGCACTGTCACAGCAAGGGTAAAACTTGAGAGGTTTAGGTTCAAACTGGTGGATTCCTCTGCATTTATAATTTTGTTGGAGATTTTCACAGCAATACAGGTATTTCCAGAGTTACACGGGAGGCGTCTAGGCACGACTTTGCAGAACAGCAACTGCAAGTTCAGAGCATGTTACGCACAGCCTGGATGCCATTCAGCTATGACTTAAAAGTGCAGTCTATCTCCTGTCATTTGGGTTATGAGGGATATAAAGCACTAACAAATTGTTAATCTGCACCTGTGAAGATGTTTGTAAAAGTAGCCAGCACAAAGAGGATAAGAGGGAAGAATCAATTATTTTAAATCCTCCATGCATTTTGATAACATTTGCCTTGACTTCTTAGTCATTAGCTAGAAAGATCCTATATTACTGCTCCATCTTCTACCTGCAACACATTTATTTTTCTACACCCGTCCTTTCCCAGCTCCTTTACTTCACAGGTACAGCTCAGTGCAAGCCTCTGCCTGCCTCATGAGAGTGGTTGGTCCTGGCAGTGATTAGCTGATTGCTGGGCTCTAACTGGCACTTTTTGCAGAAGGGCTGCAGAGCCTCACTACTCCCTTTTCGGCAAGGTCCAAACCCCTCAGCAGCAGCCTGGCACTACAGACTGCCCCTGTCTCAGGAGACCTAATGGTCCAGGGCTTCCAGCAGCCTTGCATGAGCTGAACATGGCAAAGCGCTCTAAACAGGGAAGAAAACTTTGCTGTGATTTAACTAGAACAGCAAAATCCACAGGCAACTACAAGGGAAAAGTCTGCATCTACCATAGCTGGAGAAAAAACTGTTGATTCTGTTGGCAAAACAGATGAATTTAAAAACTCCATTTGTAATCCAATTAATCACAGAAAAAACTCCAATTAAAACTACACACTTTTTTATCATCTTGTTTGTAAGAGGTACTGATGGATGCTACATGGTCATAACTAAATATGTCTAAGTAAATGTTTGGGGTACTTATTAATGCTTTCAAAATACTCTTAGTTGCTGATAGAGCAACATCTTTTCCTTAGGTTTTTGTACCATTTCCCATAGAAAAAGAAATTCTAATACCTGTTTTCTCATAACAAATGTATTGGAAATGTAGTATATAATATAACCACAATCTACATGCTTACTATGCAGTTTATACTTAAAACTGTGAAATATTTATGTAACATGGACTAACCTTTCCAAGAACACATTCTTTAAAATCTCTACTTATTTTCTGTATGAAGAGATAAGTCTTCAGTAACATTTTGGGGTATCAATGTTGTATTAGTTACACATCTGTTCAAAGACAGAAGTTTCCAAAAGAAAACCTACAGTTCAAAGGTTTATGGGATTTTTTGTTACATATGTTTTTCTTGTTTGGTGTATTTGAAGATGTTTTCAAGCACTGTTTCACCATGATAGGTCAAATGCTTCACAGTTTGCTGATATATTACTGTACTTAAAAGGCTTTTGTTCTAAGAAAAAGAGGTTCTACACAGGCATGAAGGTTAAAGAATTCTTTTTTAAATGAAAAACTGGCAAAAAATGGAATACTTTGGGAAGAGTATAAAGAAAGAGAAGTGACTAGACTTATGAAAAAAGTTTATGTCATAAAGAAAGATCCTATCTTCTAAGTGGGAACCATGAAAGTGGAAAAACTGCAAGAGCCCTTAGGAAAATACTGAGATCAAACACACTGGGGCAATTTTTCATCTTAGTGCTAGCAGTAGGAATTATCTATGTTCTTCCTGCTAGTATGATGAAATTTGTGTAATTCTTCCCACTCTGAGCACAACTGATCCCAGCAACAGTTGAGCATAAACAGAGACATGTCGAATCACACAGATTTCTTTAATTGAATCAGCTCTGTATTCAAGGGATTTAGTAGCAAATCTGTAAATCTTTCTGGCAATTCTCTGCATTTGGGGAATGACTGAAAGCCTAGCTCCCCATCAAATCAATGGTAACTTTCTCATTCAGTCCAAAGGACCTAAGAACAAAAGCGATGCTAGTAGTTTGGAAAAACAGGACAAATAAGTACATATTTCAAGGCCTACAACAGATCATTTTTTTGTTTTACATTAGTCATATTTTACAGTAAGTAAAGAAAGAACAGACGAGATCTTCAAAGCAAAACAAATAATGGTTAAATGATACCCTGGATCCTTCCAACTGTACAAAAGCAATGCAAATGCCACAAGATAGTAGAAACAATGGAGACCTTAACACATTCATCCAACTATTGTTCATTGTATTTATAAGCACTTGCCTCTTTGCACCGTATAGCTTTTGGTCAAAGAAAGGGGTGGAAAGGGAAGAAGGGGACTGACCCACTGGCTAAGTGTAACCAAAAATTTAATCTAGATCCTTGTACGTCAAGTTCTGTCCCAACCTGGAAATGGGGTCCTATAAATGTTGACAATAAATAATGTTGCGTGCATAGTTAATGAATACTGTTTTCAATGTCAAAGCCAGTCATTCATGCAAAATGCAGTGAGGTCACATTGCAGACCAGACTGGATAACTGGTCTAAGTGGCTTTTTGCAAAGTTATTTTAAACTCAGGTCAGCTATCCAATCCAGGTCACCAAGTGACCCACACATACCAGTGCAGGAATGCGGAGCTGTCTCAGGACAACTGACAGCTGCCATAAGAAATGCTTACCAAATGACATTGCGAGGCATCTTATTTAATATATGTCTGCCAATGAAATCCCACAGAAGGAGAGAGGAATAATTTTTAGGTGAGATGCATAATTTGGGACACTGCAAGTTTTCTTCAATTTGTGTGACAGTGATTCTTGTGGCTCAGAGGAAGTCTTTTATGGCACTTCATTCCCAAGAACTGCAATGGCCAAACCACCATCTCCACCTTAATTTGAACACAGCGGCAACTGGGAGTTGATTTATAAACAGATTTGGTACACAATTTGCAGTTACGGATAGGACTGAAATGGAAATAAAAACCTAATTTATTCAATAAGGGCAGAAAGGAGCTTTTCAATAATCCCAGCAACAGAAGAGCATAGCAACAAAAAATGGGCCAACTAGAAACTGTACTCCTTCGGCTTGGCATGACTGACCTAAAAGTGACATATGTGCTAAGCTAAGGGATCAGGCGCTGACCTCTTTAATCAGAGTTATGGATCCTGTTGCTCCTGGCATATATTTCACAAGCCATTTTCTGAAAGTAGAGTTCAAGATCAACACTCCTTTCCTTCAACGGACACCCAGAAAGAATAAATTACTATCAGCACAATGAAAACGATAGTTTTCTTCAAAAGAAAATGGTACTGCTCCACTTGCTGCCTCCCAGCATGTGGTCTGTTGCAGCATTGCTGGCTAAAAGGTATTTATTAAGAGAGGAAGAAAAAGCAGAACACTAAAACCCACTTCATGACGAAAGGAACTGCTAACAGTGAATCCTATGTAATCATGCTGATTCCAGACTGGGGGAGCCTGAGCGGATCACCCTGCCCTGTGGTAGGTGTACATATTCCTCACCCATCCTGTATCAAGCTACACTGCACAACTCAGCAGTTAGGGCCAGAACAAGTATTAGCTTGGGATTGCTGGAAGCACTATGGTCACACAGCTCGAGAGTCATTTTTTATCCAGCTCAAGTGCTACTTTCGCAATGCTTTTCATACTGCAGCGGGAGTAGCAGGGGACAGCTCTAAAATACACACTAAAATCCCCAAAACTTAAGCAAACATAGCGTGGTCAGTTTTTCTAATATTAACCAGTGATTAGGATCAACGAAAATGCAAGACCTAACTAGTTTAGTTAGAAAAATCCAATTTTTTTATATGCCGATAGCAGGAAATGCAGGTTATTTTGAAAAATGAGGTCTGTATTTGCACGAAAGTATTAGAAGAGGAAAACAATGTTTACCAGAAGTTTTCTATCTGGCACTATCTGGAGTTTCTCATCACCACACACTTTTTTCTTTGTTTTCAAAAGTACTCTTGACCCATTGTTGGCTACTCCTCTCTCCTGGCCCCCATGCGAAAACACAGGCTGGTGATGGAAACCTAAAACTCATCTGTCACTAAAAGAAAACAAGATGTGATACTTCTGAGGGGAAACCAGAAGCAAATGTCTGTCTTTTTTTTTTTCTAGTTTCTTTCAAAGGCAATGGTTACAAAATAGAATTTTAAGTTACTAAACTCGCTTATTCCTTTTGTTAAACAATTCAAAATGACAGAGCGTGAAAGCATGTGTAATATGAGTTTAGAAGTGTCATTTATCACACTTCAGTTTTGGGTCAAGGTTGCCTTCTATAATGTCTAAAATACACATAAACTCGATCTCTCATAACTAAGGGGTAATAAAATACTGGGAAACAAGTATGAGATTGTGCAAGCATTATAAATTTTTTTTAACCAAGAATTTGATTCCAAGAAAATTTCTAAAAAGGGAAGGGAGAAGGGAAGCAGACAGTCCTAGAGCGATTCACACCTTGATTTCATGGCTCATTCACTTCTGTATCAATAGTGTCCACACAAAAGATGCACTATTATTTCACATAATGGAGGGGGCAGCTAAATGATTGGCTTCATTGCACACTGCAGCTACATTGACATTTGTAAAAATGTCCAAATCCAAAGGGATAAATAATTCACAGCTTTGCTGAAAGATAACACTAAAGGGTTTTGATAGGTTGATAAAGAAGAATGCAGCTGTAAAAGTCTGGCACATCCAAGCTGCAGGGAATTCATACAAGCCTACTATGTCCTCCCTTTTCAGGAGAACGGTTCAGCTAAAACTTCCTAAACATTCTTTTTCAACTGCAAATGATTCCTATGATAAATCATGAGAAGATTAAAAAAAAATAACAAAAAGTAGTAAAATGTGTCTCTAAAGGAAGTTTCAGGAAGGCACTGAGAGAGAGGGATGGCTTCTATTTTTCTAATTATTTCTTGAAACACATTCTTAAATGGGAAAGAGAATTATAACTTAGAGTTCCTGTCTCTGTGGTTGACAAATCGACAATTTGTCTATTGTAAAAGTAATGATATGTTTCATTTATTTTCACTTGTTCTTTTAATAGAATATTTTACTCTTAAAATTGCAAGGACAGCTGAAAAGCTTCTTTGAGATGGCAGCAATCTGTGCATTACAGAAACATCTGTGATGCCTAATTCTGTTAACAATGAATGTAATGGCTTTATTTGTTTCTCATGGTATCCTCTGCATTCCAAACACTTGAGGATACTCACTCAAATAGACATTTATCTGATTTTAACCCTGGATGCCTCTTGTCCTGTTCACATTCCTTCCAGTTGGAGATGGGATGCATTTCAAAACCAGTCTTCATCAGATAGATGGACAACTGTTGAAGAATAAAAAAACCCCAGTCAATTCTATCCAAAATACAAATTTTCCCCTTTAAGTACTACGGTGCCTGAATTGACAGTAGGACTAAGCAATAACCCACTCTCCCACATGTTGTTATGGCATACAGTGTCTGAAAAGACCTGGATTAAGGATCATCAACCCTAATCCCACATGTTGCAGACAGTTATGAGCACTCCCTTTGCTAACTGGTCCTTCTTCAGGCCATTAAGAGCACTCCTAGACTTGCTGGTCTTTTTTTTTAGATTTTCAGGCCCTGAAAGCTTGTTTTCATCTATGGCAGATACTGTAAACCCAATCAGAAATATTGTGGTGTGGACTATTTTCAAAATATGTCCAAAAATATGTCCAAAATATGTCCAAATTGTTATTTTCAATTTTTCCCGTTTTTTTTTCTGGCACAGAGAGGTCATAAAGGGGTTGCAGATATGCTCTTTTCTCTTGGGCAGCCCCAAATTCTCCCTCCATTCCTTCACCATTGACTTTTCAAGGAATCTTCTAATCCCCCATCCTAATTTCATTTTAGGATTCCCCAAAGCTCCACTCTCCTTCTATGACCCTTCCAGCCACCATATTATTTGGAAGTTCATCTACTATCTGGTCTGCAGAGTCACAAATCTACCCTTTTATTGCAGACCGAACTCTCTTCCAAACTACACTCTCAGCATGTCTCTTTGACCTCCTGTGGATAACTGTCAAATTAAGCTCAAAATGGTTACATCTTCTTCCTGAGGCATTTCTGCTACTTTCTTACTCAATTACTGTGGACAATGGTATCATATGTATTCATATCACAAAAATGTCATCTTTAACTTGGATTGCTCCTTGTTTTCAAATGTCAAGAATATGCCTAAGGGTTTTCAGTCTCCTGCTGCACAGCACCTCCAAATGTGCCCTCCCACAACTAAAATTTTTGTCCAGGTGATCATCTAATGTCTTCATTATTGCAACTTTCTTTTGTTTGTAATTGACAAAAGGAACCTCAATGCATTGGTGTGTTCAAAATACTGCTGCTTGCAAAGATCATTTCGCTGATTCACTGAGCGAAACAAGCAGTGCTTCGCCTTGCAGCACAGCCTCCCCCTCCTCTACCGCCATGTAAGTGACTTTTTGTAGCTGTTCACAGCTTTTCCTTGCCCTATTTAACTATTGTCACTCATTTGGCTTCAAGAGGTTGAACATTACATGCAGCTCATGATTAGGTCCTTCATAATTCACCTGATGAAGTTTCAAACAGGCAGTTTCAGGGCTACACCCAAGATCCTCTTTGTGCTTGTAAAACTCACAGAACTACCTTACAATCTTCCAAACAATTCCTGTGAGTGCCCTTTCTCTAGCAAAAACTGGATAATGCTTAGCCCGTTGCTGCATCTAGTCCATTAGCTGCTATTTTTAACCGTGTCACTTCCTTGTTGCCTTCTGCTCCCAATCTCCCTTGTAGACCCAGATGGCAAGCTGGCCAGAGATCAAATTTGTGCTTTGCATCTTTATGGAAAGCTCAGCAGAGGGAAATCTCAGCTCATGGGTAGGCCCCCGGAAACCGTGGTAACACAAATCTATGAAATACTAGTTCTAACATACAACAGGAGAATAATGACCTTAAAATCTTGTAAGTGAATACCACTATGTTTTTAATACTTCTGAGGTCTTTCTAGCAGCACTGAACGTTCTCACTGAAAGCCCAATTACATCTGGCCAAAGTAGAATAGGGTGGCACTCAGGCCACCTGACATTAGACACCTCCAATGTAGATGTCTTCATCTGCAGTAACTGTCTAGACTTCCACGCTAGAGGAGCAAACTAGTTCCTACTCCACACTAGAGGAACAAACACTTCTGGGCACAGCCCGCCTCATCCTAAATAGACATCTACGGCAGATGTGAGTCATGCCCTCGTTATGCTTATTTCCTCCAACTGGTTACAAAGATGGCTGGAGCAGCAGCGCAGATGTCTAAAGCTAGGTGATGTAGATTCCAGTCCTGTTATAATGCCTTGTCAGCATACTGTTCTCAGAGCACTTCAAGTTGCGTCTTTATTTAAGGTGTTCTAAGTACAAAACTCATATCAAGCACTTAAGTGCAGGGAAAGATTGTCTCATCAGGCACAGCAAAAGAACGTAATAGTTGTTTTCTGTTCCACAAAAGAAATAGCAGCTGCTTACTTCTGATATTAGAATATACACTGATCTATAGTTTCAGCTGGCACGAGAACAATGACAGCTTAAGTCTCGCATTTTCCTTAATCTTTATTTAGTTTTAATTCGTTTTAAAGTTTAATCACCACCATACTCTTTGCCAGGTTTCTTGTATTTGACCTGAAACTAACCCTTAGACAAATGTAAAAGCAAAGAGAGCTCTGAAACACTATCTGTATGTTCTTTTGTCTTGGGAAATGTAAATTAGGGCACTGGGTGAATAACACTGCTTGGCTTTGTGTCATGAAATGTAATTGTGGGGCTATGGCAAGGTCAAGATTTATGAAGCTATCAGGACTGGAGTGGGCAGGGTGCCAGCTTACACCTGCAGCACAGTTTTTGCTGCTTTCCAGACAAGTAACTGTGGAGTAAGGAACACTGGTTTCTGAGCTGACATTATTTAACAAAACAGCAGGCACCCCTCTGAGGTGGGCAGGAAATGTACAGACCAGGGAAGAAACAATGAAAATAAAGGACACAGGAACTGCAAAGTTGAATACCTTGGAATTTATACAACTTAAATAGAAGTGTCTTTGAATAAGAACAAAGATAATAACAGAAATAAATAATCCAAGGAAGTCAACAAAATAAGTAACTATTTAGACATGAACGAGAGGGAAAGAGGAATTATGGTAAGGAAATTAAAAAAAGGAATTAAAGTATTTTTACACAGGAACATGTCTCAATAACAGTTTATTTTTAACCTAAAAAAAGTATAATGCCTTTTAATTGCTATCTAAAAGGGTCTGTTAAAAAAACCACCAAACTAAACCAAACCAAACAACAAATAAATAAAAGCATCTGCATATGTAGGTTTCTCTGTCTCAGTACCCAGGTTTCTATTGCTGCCTATCATACTATTCTCCTGCTTACTTATTCACAGTTCACTGACCGGATTACACAACCGCCAGCTCCTGAGGCTGCTGGGGAGAGCAAAGTAACCTTCATAAGAGTCAAATGCACAAAATGAAGGAATACAGGGGAAAGATTCAGCATTTCTTGTGTATACTCTGCACTACCTTTCTGGTTATTAAATGGAGCTAGCATTAATGTGGCAGAAATTTGACAAGCCATTTGCAATAAATAACTTATGTATGGAAAATAGTCCTTTTGTACTGAGCCAATATCTGAGTAGTACTAATCTACTTGAATGTATTCAGTGTACAAGTTTATATATCTTTGTACTACTTCTCTGTTGATTGGGTGCAAATATTCAACATTTCCACTGAACACAAATGTCAGATCAAATAGAATTATTTCTAGTTTTTGCTTTATGAGTCTGCATTCATATTTCACATCTTAATTTAAATTGCAGTCTTTTAAGTGCTAGAGTTTTTGCTTTTCCTAAGTATTTTTTCCTCAACCACAGAACACAAAAGCAACTGTGCACATGGACTCACATAATTATTGAAAGAACTTAATATACACATATATATTAAATAATATACACATCTTAATATACACATCTTTTTCTTGGACTCAACTAATTATTTAAATAACTTTTTTCAATAGTGTAAATTTCTATATTAGGAAAGTTAGCTAAGTTGTCTATTTGGTACTGTGTAACACTGTAACAGGGAGGAACAAGGACTCTTAAAGTGAAGAAGAATCTACAATGAGTTATTACAATCACATAACTGTGCTTCTGCTTATGTGCTCACATCATACTACATCGTCCTCTGTTTAAGATGCAGGGAATCCACGTCTGTCCTTGTACCTTACCAAACACACCCCTGTTTGTAACAAACAGCTGTTCAACACACAAAGGGCTGGCTGCTCAGCTAGAACAAATATAATTAATTTCAAAGTCTGTGGGATTTTCAGATACTAAGATTTTGGTACTGCCCCATTTCTATTTCATATTTTGAACTTCTTTTGAATCTTGGTCCAAAGCCTTTTTTGGCTTTACAGAATCCTTAGCTCCATCCATGAGTTCTCCTAAGGATTCAGTATACTTTTAGTTCTCTCTATCTGGGCTTGTATTTTTTTGTTACATGTTTAACTTGGCTTCCAAATGATAATGTTAGCATTCATTAGTAAGATCTTCTACACTCTCGGCCATTCGAGTGCAAATTTTTAATAAAATCTAAACAGGAAAACAGATAGCACAGAAACGGTCATTAAAATGTTTCCATTTGAAATAAAATGATCTATTTAACGTGTTAGTTCCATCTGGCAAGGATGAGGTTTCTGTTGGCATGCAGAAAATTCAGTGTGCCAGTCTTGGCATTGCATTTCTCATTGGAAGCCTCCACCGCAGTAAAGCGTACTACAAAAGGCTAAATAATTGGATGAAAATCATCTCATTATTTATATTTTTAAAAAGTCATAGCTTTACCACCACACAATACTCAGAAACAGACATAAAGGATTTAGGAGGGAGGTAGATGTATTAAGTCTGGACTTCAAGATAAATAGGAGAGCGTACCCAAACTCTGGGAACTGGATTACTGCTATACATTTTCATTGCTGGCAGCACTAACCAGACAATAGGTGTGGAAATAACAATTAAGTTGAAAAGCCTGACTACTTACCATGTCAGTATATGAACTTCTGTCTTTTTCCTGCTGTTTGTATCTAAATTTAAGACAAATACAAGAACATTTTACATCTAATGCTTGACAGATCCTATTACGATTCCTTCCTCCTTTTGGTATACTTTTTAATGGTGCATACAACAGAAAAGGGCAAGGAATTAATGAGAATGCCAAAAGAGCTGGGTTACACAGTATGTAGAAAGCACTTCAGCCACATTATTTGCACAATTTCTGTAGGGAGTTGTGAAATAGAGGTCTTAAATTTAATGTGTCTGGCCTACTTCCACCTGGATTCAGTTCAAACCCGTTGCCTGCAGCTTGCTGAATACAGAGTGGGAAATCAGTCATTATATTAAGAACTGATGGCAAACGATTCCAATTCACATTTTTCAGCTGGTATGTTTTTTAACCTGGAGCAGCACCAAATTGAAAAATTCTGCAATTCTGCTAGCTGGCCATAAAAGCTGTGTTGCAGACTAAATACCTTTCCAGTTCTATGAAGTCAACAAGGGGATTTTTCTCCAGCGTTTCTCCAGTTGCTACGCTACCTGCTGAAGTTACAAAGTGTACTATATCATCAACTCTTATCCTGTTCTTTTTCTCCCTGCTACCAGTCAGTGTCAAAGCTGCTCAGCTGCAATGATCTATGGTTTAGCACTGACCCAATTTCAATACATTTATAAATGCCTGATACAGACTTAAAGGCTATTTTCTGCAAAGATAAAAATGTACCCCTGAAATTAACCTGCTGCATTTTCTGGTTTGAGGCATGCACTCTGGTTCTATGACATTGCCAGGAGTTGTATATCTTTCTATTCTTTATCAAAAATTGAGTGGTTACTCAAGTATCTTTCAATAGCTCACAGAGACATTACCCCACTCTATAAAGCACTGATACACATTCCTCACTTAATTTTTTGAGCAAGACTCTGACAATTTCTAGTGCTTATGGATGTGAATGAAAATTTTACTGCCAGGAGTCTCATATAGTATAGAAAGGAAATCTGCCAACCCTGAACTCTGCTACTGATGTCATTTTAACTTGAGGACCCTAGTGGCCATATAATACTAAATGTGCTGAAATGTGTGTTGATATTGTGATGTTGACAAATATAAATTTACAAGTTACAGGACAATATTTTAATCATGTCATAAGAGAACAGGTCCAAAATAAGTTTCCAGTGTATCGTAACTTGAACTTCATACAGAAAAATCATGATACCAAAAAAAAAAATCTAGTTGATGGTTATTTTCCTTATTTTTAATCAATGCAGTTTGAACAAAATACAACTTTTATTCCTGTAGGAATTTAGTGCATAGCCTATGTTCTCCCCATAAAAGTATTTCTACATTTAGTGGCAGTATAATGGGAAAAGAGATTTTATTTGAGCTCATCATTCCCAGGAAACACAACTGGGACAAGCACATTTGTGGGATAGTGCCACTCAAATCAAATTAACTTTGCCTGGACGGTTTTATGAGATTCTTCAGATACCATAGCTAGGTGACCAAGCTTGTAGTTTGTTACGGTACCTTTTCTTATTTGTATTTCTGCTTGAAGATTTGTATGTTCAGAGAATCTTGGTTATAAATAAGTGTAAAAACATTGGTCATTGTAACGGCTTCTATCAGTAGACCTCAGCACGTGAAGGGAGATTTTGGCATCCATGTAGAAAATGGTGAGAGGGAAAGAGGGAAGACGAGACTTCCTCAAGATCATAAAGTGAGCAAGTGGCAAAGTTAGGAATAGAAAAATGGATTGAAAAGTGAAAATGAGAACTGCGTTTGGTATACAGCTTTAGCGTAGCTTTGTGTTGAATGGAAGGTTTTTTCCAACTATTCCATCACAGAAAACCTACCAAAAAGAACTTAACAAGGAGAGAAAAGGGTCAGCATTGTCATACTTCCTACAATGGCCCTTGTCTAGGATAAACAGGAACAGTGAAGTTAGTGTTTATGTTTGAGGTACCTTCCCAGTAAAGAAAAGGCAGAGATTCAAGGGCATTTTAACAGAGGGAAGGAGAAAGATAAGGAAAACAAACCTCAGTTTGCACTTCATTGGAAATGTCTCAAAAACTACATGGATTTCGGCACAAAAACTAACTCTTTAGAAATTATGTGTTTCTAGACATGGTTTTCAACTTGAATCTGGCAAGGAAACCTTAAAGGGGAAAGGTGCTTTTTCAACCATTTGTTACTTAGACCACGACTATGTCAGTGACACAGCATGGAGAACTCCATGTTTATGTCAGAGAGGTGCTGGGAACTCAAAGCAACTGCAATGCACACGTCAAGATGAAGGGTTCTCAGTCAGAAAGCTAAGATTTGGTTCAGGGCCAAAACCAGAATGTTCTATTTCTAAATTTGATCCAGATGCAGCCTAAAAGGATGAAAGTCTTGTCATAAAAGCTGCCATTGTGAGTAAATCACATATGAGATGCTTTGTTAACCCAAACCTTACATTTGTGCTAGTGGGGCCAGCAGAGAAGTAGAAGTGTCTGTCAAAATCCCGCAAGGAAAGGAACCGTGTCGTGCGTAAGTTAAGCTAATAAACAATACAAGAACTGGCTGCCGTTCTAACATCTCACTCAGCCAAGCTCGACCCAGGGTGCTTCCAGCATAGCCTAGCTTTGAAGTAATTTAAAAACTATGTCTTAAGACTGTCACTAGGTCAGTCACAAGAGGAAGGAGAATCTATCACCGTAGGTGTCCCCAAAACACTCTTGTTTCCATAGACAGAAGATAAAACATATCCGAGATGTAGTCACACAGTGTGGTGGAGGTGCAGGTCTTGAAGAAGTTGTGTACATTATGTGCTCATTTTCCACAGTGGTCTCTGCTTACGCAGCAGGTCCAGAATCCAATCTCAAGCACAGCTATAATTCCCTCTCCATTGAGCCTTGATTAAAATTATGTCAGATAAGACTTTCACTCAATATAAAGCATTAAAAAGAACAGATAATATTAAATGTCTCTCTGAATAAGCAGCCACGGTATCTCAAATTCTATATTTGGCTAAAGTGAAACATTTTCGTTATGACAACTTCTTGTGTGTGTGTTTGAAATTAAAAAATTCTTCTGAGGAACTATATAAAAACTTACTGCTGGGGTGCACAAAGGCCCATAAGCTTCCTTGAAACATATTTTAACTGACATTTTCTCATGTTGATCCTACCTATTATTGGTAAATTGGTAAAAATTAAGAATTTGATCAAATGTAGATTTATGAACATATTCGTCACAGAAAGTTTGCTTTTTAGGTCTCTGCTCTTTATTATGCACATATGGTTTTTTGACATCCACTTTATGCTAGTGAATTCCACTGGCAAGTGGAAGCTTCCACACAG
Organism: Larus michahellis; assembly: GCF_964199755.1. NCBI lineage: Eukaryota > Metazoa > Chordata > Aves > Charadriiformes > Laridae > Larus > Larus michahellis. The sequence goes on from NC_133930.1 coordinate 66,876,168, forward strand.
TGGAAGCACACATGTATGTCTAAAAGAAGATGACACACTCTTGAGAATCTAAATTAAGACAATTTCTTAATTTTGTTATGCTCACTTCTTTCAAGTGTTTCAGACTCAGCAAGTTTCTAGGATGTCTTTGGAACAGCTAATTCTTCCATAGTTGGAGAGTCTGTCATATTCTAGCTAAAACTGTTTGATCACAGAACAATATACCTAGAAATTAAACCTAGAAATAAAGCTTTATTTACAATGACAAACATGTTTTTGTTTCTTCCACTATATAAGCATTATCAATTTCATTAACTGATTCACCTCTGTCTTTGAACTCTTACTAAGTAGTAAATCTGTCCCAGATATAAATGAAAATGAAGTTTTTTGTTTTAAGAGGTATTTGTTTCTTCTGCGTGCAAATCATTTGTCTCAGAAAAGCACGATTCTCAAAAATCTCTCTGGTAAGATTATATTCCTAATATTTGACCCATCTTGCTCCACTCTGGTAGCCTACAGGAACCAAATTTTATTGGAAAATTTGGCCCATTATTTTGTAGAGTTTTTTCTGTCAGCCAAATCAGGTTTTCAGCAGGGCTGATGAAATCCTACTGTTTACAAAACCTTCCCTCAAGGTGTTTGCACAAGTTTAACGTTTGGGTTTCAGAAAGCAATTCTGTGTCTCTAGTTTCTATCTCATTTTATGCTTCACCGAACAAACTGGAAGGACAGGAGGCCAGATTCATTCCTGAAGCAATTCCATTTACTGAAGTTGACCTCATAAACAAAGTTTGTGAAATATATACATGGAATAATTTTTTTTTAAATGTGGGCTGACTAGTTCAGTCTCAGACCCCACTCTTGACCATATACCACAAAAAGCAAAAAAATCTTCTAGAAAGTTGTTCCCTTTTGACTGTACATGGAGGTATCAGTAGACGTTTTCATTTATTGTTCGGGTTAAAGAACATCAGCAGTACGCTGATGACTAAAATATAGGTCATCTCTATCTATTTACTTTGCTTTCTACCACAAGTGATGAAAGTGTTGGTTTGTTGATGTGTCTCCTTGAGCTTTTTAGAGGTTGCTGTCAGTCTGGTAAAAAACATACTCAAATAATTAGTCACATCTACTGTCCACACAAGTTTTTATTTTGTTTTTGGCTTAGCATAATTTTAGCACCATAAAATTTGCATTAGACTCCATAAACAATCCGGAACTATTTACCTTCTAGAAAATAGCAATGGTCTCTGGCTCTTGTGATCCAGCTGATATCGTAAATACAGTCACCAAGCAGTGTGCTAAGTTTTAAATTTTCAGATAAATATTTCATACTTCACAGAAATATTTCAACTATAGAACTAATAGCAACTGATGAATTTGGAACAAAAAACGTGCTAGATGACACATCAAAAGCATATATCTTGGTACTGCAGTTTTGAATGAAGTTTTGAGTGCCTGAAGTGGTGAAAAACTTTGAAAAGCAACATGCCTTGACATTTGATTTGGTCTTTCCACTTGTTTAAGTATAAAATAATACTTAATTTTCTCTTTGCTTTTAGTATCATGTGATCTGTACTCACGTGAAGGGTATTGTTTCTCTTTCTAATACACATGGAGTTAACCCAGAATTTGCGTTCTTCTGTTCTTTTGCTGTATTCAGTCTGGTGGTGTTGTGGTTTAACCCCAGACAACATCTAGGTCCGCACAGCTGCTTGCACAGTTCTCCTCCTTCCCTTAGAAGGGTGGTGAGAAGAGGGAGAAAAGGAGGGGAAAGCAAAAGCAAAAAAAAACCTCTTGGGTTGAGATAAAGTGAGTTTAATAGAACAACAGAAGAAAAAGGAAAGGGAAAGGGAAAGGGAAAGGGAAAGGGAAAGGGAAAGGGAAAGGGAAAGGGAAAGGGAAAGGGAAAGGGAAAGGGAAAGGGAAAGGGAAAGGGAAAGGGAAAGGGAAAGGGAAAGGGAAAAGGACCAGCTGTTGTTGATCTCCACTTAAACTGAAACATTTTTAAAGCAGTGACCAGCTTTATGTTTTGCTCTTTTGGAATATGTAGCTTCAGGATGGATGACTGATAGCTGGTACATGTTACGACAAGGCAACAATCAGAAGATTGAAGGGAAAGTAAAATCAGTATTTTTTGGCAAGGTACTATATGAGCAATTATGGTATAGTAATTACCTGTGCTCAAAAGTTTGTTGTGTTCTTATTTGTATTTTACATATTGTAGTTTTACACAGTCCTTGTAGAACAGAAGAAAGTGGGTAATTAGATAATGCAGCATAAGTTTGCCAAGGGTAACGATCTATGATGATCTAGTGTGTTTGTACTTTAAGCTGAACTTCTGACAATGGTTATCACCCAGCTCACCTTAGGAACATCTATAGAAACCAGGGAGGTACCTATTTCTGCCTGAAGCTATTTCATCAGGAATCAATGGACCTCATTATCTCTACAACAAGTAATCCCATACATACATTGTGGTAGCACTTTATCTCTCTTTTTCCCTCCCTCATTTTCAACATTTGAATGTCTCCTACTATGGCAGACTGAGAGGTTTTGAAGATATAATGACTATACACTCACTGTGCCCCTGGAGATAAGAAAATAGCATATCTCTATTCTGCACAGTAGAATTTCCATTAAAAGTATATGGCTAGTTTATGGAAGAACTGAGATCAACTAAAGACAAGTTCATTTGTCCCAAGGTTTCTGGTTTACAGAGAGGAATTTAGAGAGGAAGAAATAAAAATAACTGAATACAAGAATTTGCCAAAACACATATAAAAAGGATTTTACTTATCAAAACTTTATTGGCAGCTCATCTGGCCAAGTCAAGCTAGAGCAGCCTGTGTAACAAAATTCAGCAAGTGTATAATTCTACCTAATTTTCTCTAGAACAGTTAAAAAAAATATGGAGAAAACAAAACAGAAAAGTGTTCATTTAATTTTCCGTAAGAAGTGCTAATTTCTAGTAGAAATACTGAAAAGTCCATTTTTGAGGAAATTATTTTAGTTTAGAAGCAATTAATTTTCCTGAAAATATTTTTTTTTCTGCAATACAGAATGCTTTTCTGCAAATGTATTTGTATAGAAAATAGATTGCTCACAAACACAATTCTGAGGATTTAAAATCCATATTCATGTCTGGGACAAGAATGTGGTTTACATTTACAGCATTCAGAATTAACAAGGTTAAGGAAATTATTTATATTGAAATTCTGTAAGTCACAGGGGTTAGTATTTCACCCAATTTTGTGAAACAGACATGAGCTGTTTTGCCTGCTTAAACTCACATACTAAGCACAATCACTTACATAACACAAAAGTCAGTGGAGACAAACCTAGAATTTTTTTCCACACCCTCCTTCCAAATCAGCTGGCATAAACCAGACCAGAGACTGGTGTTTTGCCTAAGAATGTAACTGGCCAGGCCAACATGCCTTGCTGAGGTATACAATGTATGCCTAAGCTAATCAGCTGCTGGAAATTTATTCCTTTAAACATGGAGCTGTGCTGGCTCATTTTCCAGTTTGGTACAGTACCTGATCTGGGACATCTGTAGATCCTCTTTAACCAACTTGCTTCCTATATGTGCCCAAGCTAATGGATTCAAATCTAGCTCAAGTATATTTTCCTAGCCATAGTAACACTTTTGAATTGCAGGAAGGCAAAACCCTGGTGCCCTGCAGTTACTCGAAAGAGCATTAAATGTAGCAATGAGACACGCTACCCAAGTTACTTAGAAAATTAGATTAGGTCAGAACTGTTGCTTTAACAACTATGACTAAAGAAGTGCTGAGCAAAAGGGGAGAATGTAAGGTTGATTTACAGATAACAAGGGCAGAAGCAACACCCCAAGATTTTAATATGGCACTGTATTCACAGAACTTGAGTCACTCAGAAGCCTGATATGTGCCATTTTTAGCATTTGTCATTGTTTCCTCATCAATAACATTGAAAGAGTTTCATTAAAGTTGAAGTCTACAGACTTCAACATCTCATGATATAATACGTAGTAGTAAAATCAAAAAAATTAAATCAACAGAAAATATTTCAAACTCACTGGAAAGTTTTCCACAAACTTTGTTGATGAAACCAGACCAAACCAGCATTTTGGATGGAATTTTCTTCCACTAAAAAACTTTTTAGCAAGACCAGTTATTACAGTAGCTCTAGGTTTATGCAAGTGTAAGAAACAAAAACTTGTCTAAAAATGTTTTTTGGTTTTTGAGGGTTTTTTTTGAGTACAGATATAGGAGTACAAAGTACTTGGCAGTGCACAGACCACTGGACAAAAAGCTCTGAATTCTTCCCATTCTCTACAATAGGGGAAAAAAATGGCCTGTTACATCTATCACTAGGATCTGTTGAGAAAGTCAATAAAAATAAGAAAGCGATTTATTATTACTGAAATTCCCTTTGCACATTGTCAAAAAGGACCAAAAATATAAATTACAATCCAATTTCCTCTGTAAGTTTTCCAAATTAGTTCTTTTAGGAAGCACTTATTAGAAATGCCCTCCCATGAATGTGAACAAAAAGGGGCTGCAAATCCACTGGATTTGCTTTTACTGTAAGATCATTAGTTGGCTATCACAAAGTATGATGATTAGTTGGATATCCCCAAATCATTTCACAGTGATAGCAATGTGTTTGCTATGAACAGTCTCTGTTTCTTTTTTCTTTCAGAGCACGCTCTCACCCCTTACAAATTATATATGCCAACTGACTCTGCTCCTTTTCTTTTGGTGACACAAGGAAATTCTCTCTTTTCATAAAAGCAAGCATATTAGCACATTTTCATCTGTTCTACTGAACAACTTTGACTACAAATAAGTAAAATAAAGTTCTCCTTATTACTTATGCTTGAAAGGCTCTACAATTCTTTTTCCTACAGCATTTTAAATCCATGAATGTTTACATTTTCAGATAACAATAGCCTAAAATGACACAATTTTGTAATATAGAAACCAAGTTAGATTCCTCACTGAGATTCTATCATATTTTATACCAAGGCCCTGGCACAAGGATGACTCTAAATGTATGTGAGCATGCAACAGGTTCTTTGAGAACACAACACAACCTTGCCAAAAATCTTGGCTGAATCTTGGCTCTGTCCGCTGTTCTTTCATGTTTCCAATCAATTGTAATCAATCGGTTCAGGTTTACAATCAATTTCTTCAGTAGGCCAACCGATAATTCCGTCACCCCAAAAAGTTTCTGATTCTTACACAGGACCACTGTAGGAATAATTGTTCGTTTAGGTTATGGCCCTACTTTTTATCACAGGAGAAGGCTCACAGCCAGAGCACATCTGTTCTGGTGCCTCCTGGATGGGGACGTGCTCTCGTACAGCTGACCATCACAAGGGCAGTGAGGAGCACAAAGAAGTGCTTTCATCTGAAGAAAGGCCAAAAATATCAGGAAATTGAAACTCAGTTTTTCAGAAAAGGCCAATTTCTGTCAGGCATCTTTTTCTCCTTTAACTTTGCTGAAGTTTTCAGAGAAAAAAGCCAAACTTTTTGACCAGCCCTCACCCGTCATGCCACCTTTTCCTGCATATAACTAACACTGGGGTGAAGCATGTGGTGTTGATGCACGGACATTTCCAGGGAACTTTTTGACCGAGGAAGGACTTAACACCCAGAGATTGCAAAACTCTGAGCTGTAGATTACAAACTCTAGGACTTGCTGAAACCACTAGAGCAGCTAAGTGGAATTGCTGTGTTAAGCCATTACAATTATGCAAACAAAATTTTGCTATGGAGTATGCTAGCTATTCAGAAGATAAATGTCTTACCACCCTGCTCCATTTATGAACCTTTCTGTATACAGGGTATTCTGTGATTAGGCTTTACAGATTTGACTATGTCAGAAATAAAGGATTTTTTTGGTTGCAATAACAGATCTAAGTTGTAGGATACAATTTTTCTTAACAATTAACTGACTGCTTCTGCCTGTGCTTAAGGAACTCACACAAAAAGTCCATCCAGAACCTGAGAAACAGAGAAAAAGCAGAATACCTGAATGAAAAGTAGATGGACAGAAGTGAACACAGAACGTTTATTTTCTTAATAAAAAGATAAATCCTAAAACTACAAGCTGAATGGCATTTTTTTCTTACTGCTTTTTTTCCATTGGCATCAGAAAACATTAGACTTTGTGAAAACATAAAATCAGTATTGTAAAGTGAGAATACTGCTGTTCATTGTTGGGATTTGTTTGGGGTTTTTTTTTTTGAGGGGAACATTACATTTCGAGACTGTGAGAATTACCATAAGGAAATAAATACAGTTTTCTTTGTTTCTTCTTACTGGAACGAACCAAAGTATAGAAACTACAAAAGCAATTTTGCAAATAATTTCCCACAGAGAAAAATACCATAAGAAGGATGCAACAGAAAAGAGTGTAAACTTCCTGCAACGATAAAAAAATCATATATAGTATCCAGCCTGCTAACAAAAGGTTTCAAATTTTCTTTTTGCTCAAGAATTACACTGGCCTTTTTAGGAAAGAATATGTAGCATTATCTTACAAACCACAGGGAATTAAATTCATTTTATGAAAAAACAATATCTTTATATCCTTTAATAAGGATGTTGTGAGGTACTCTAAAGTCTTAAAACATGCCTGTAACTGTACAGCTGAAAACAATATTTTTTTTTTCCATGTAGGAAGGCAGAACAAACAAGGGTGATACTGAAGCACAGAGAGAAGAGCAGTGTTTACTCTGCATGCATGCTGTGCGCAAGAGAAGTCTCCATGGCTTCCTGAATGACCTGGTCTAGTTCTTACATTGGAAGGAAAACTGTGAATTTGTGGGAACGTAAAATCATTACCCTGTGGACAGTTTGTCTGGTTCAGGGGAGGGACTTGAACTTGTCTTTCAATTTGAACTACATGACCTAACCAACGGGCCCTGAGAGGATGTCTTTTTTCATAAGGGAAATACGTACACACATACATACATGCATACATACATACATACATACATATATATAAAAAAAAGTATGCATGTGTGTATGTATATATGTGTGCATACGTGTATCTATGTATATGGATGTATATGAGTTTCATCCTGTAGGGGAATTTTAAGATTTTGTGTCTTTAAAAACCTCAACTGAAGGTAACAAAACTTCTCACCTTTCTCCAAGAGGAGATAGATTGACGACCCACATGCAGACTGTGTGTGGAGAGCCCTGAGCTAGAGAAAACCGCAGGTCAGACATATGCATCAGCATCTTTAATTAATGGAGTGGCTGTGGAGTCTCTACCTCCTTACTGCAACTCCTGGCTTGGTGGACTTGCTGTGATCCTTGATCATACTACGCAGAAACACAGTGAATTTGCAAAACGCTGTGGTGCTACGGTCCCAGCCTGGGCCTGACACTTCTCAGTGAAAAGCTAGCAAACCTTACACCACAGAAGAATTTATTGGTAATTATTGGTATTGATTAATCTGTGTCAGGTGACACTAGTGTCAGGTCCGGGGCAGACTCATGTGCAGTCAGCTGAAGGGTTTGGGTCTTGTGTATCCCACCAAGCCCACAGAACAAAATAGCAGAGGCTGTGTCTATGCCAATAAATAAAGGCAAACCACAAACCCTGCTCTGGCACATTCAAACTGCTTATTTGGAATGGTGTTTGGCTTATGGTGATTCCCGAACCATGCTTAGGATTTGTGGGGGTTTTGCTGTATTGGACCAAAACTACATTGAGGATCACAGGGCAGCGCCAGCCCAGGGAGGGGACCTGGCTGACCCTTCTCTCACCCACCCTGGGTTAGTAGGACGGGCTTCCTCCTGGCTCTCCGGCTTACCTCGACAAAGTGGATAAAGACATAAAATTTGCTACTGCAGGGAAGAACGGGACTGAAACCCTCAGTTTGCCGTACAAATAACTTTCCCAACTTTCCCCAGACTTTAGACCAGTTCCACTCGTCATTTTAGAGGCAAAAACTGTCTCACATGAGCTTTGATCATCCATAATGGATTCTTTCTGACTGGTTGTCAACCTGAAAATTAAAATGGCTGGTTGCGAAAGCACAACAGCCGCTGCGGTAAGGAGAGATTAATCATTTGTTCTGACTAATGAAGACATCATCACTAGTGTAAATCAAGCTGGTCGGATATCATTAGCCACTGATGTTTTCCTTAAAAATCCAAATGCCTTTGTCCACAAAAGCAAAGGCCAGCACACAAATTTCAGTATATTTATTTTACTAATGGCAAAACTAAAATGATTTCCCTTTCTTTGCTACCACAAGCTTGGACATAGATGAAATCAACAGACTTTGCACATTTTATGTTAAGATAAACAAAGATATAAAATGAGATGAAACAGTGATGCATTCATGAATGCTAAGTTATTCCAATATTTAAATTAATTACATGGTTAAAGAGCGATTGTCTCTTTTTGTCTTCTGCTAACTACAAACCAGAAAGAAGATCAAGAAACACAGCTGGGCATTTATTAATTCTATTCTTCCCTCTACAATTAAACTTTAATCAGTTTCAAAGAACATTTGGGTTCTGTCCAAAGCAGTTGCCATGCTAAAAGCAGTGATTAAAGAAAAAAGATATGAACATTACCTGTAGCAGCATTTTGTGGGAAATTTAGTCCCACAAGAGAAGAGAAATATTTGTAAGAGAAATATTTTGTAGCAAAAGAGGCAAAGGGTTTTGTACAGTGGGTAATACACAAAACTAGTTATAATTTATGTTTCTACAAATAGAGGACTGGTTTTCCTTTTTGGAAAGCAACATCTGTGAAGTTTTATTTAAATATTTTACCTAATCTGAGTAGTCTTCAGAAAAATCAAGCATCAGAATTCTGATGCTTTATTATCCCTCGACTGGGATGCATCATAAATAGCCCTTGAAAACTTAAAAGCTGATTTAAAACTTGTATAATAAAACCAAGGCTTCAATCACAAGTAGCAGGTTTTTAAATCCAAATATTTATTACAAGATCCAAACTCTTTCTTCTCAAAATGAGAAAGAGTAGCAGCAATGAAAAACAGCAGAGTTTCCCCCTCCCCGCAGACAAAGCACCCGCTGTCAGTGGTCGCAGAGATCGCTCTTTGCTTTGGACTGGGCAGCAGGATCTATCTGCCTTCCCCTGGAGCAGAAATGCAATCCAGAAGGGAAGGATCTGTAATCACGCTGCTGCAAAACATCAATATCTGCCAGGCCACGAGAAGCTGCGGCTGCCTCGGACATCAAATTAGATCAATTGGCCATCTGGGGTGAACATATGGAAGAACATACAGAGAGCAGTGAGTAACAATTAGTCTCCTAAGGGTTTCAGGAAGGAGACTAATCAGTAACACAGAGATCTCATCTCTAACAGTACTACAATTTGCAGAACTTTTACCCTTAATGAGATTTAAAAGCCCCAAAGAAACAAGAATACCCACCTAACAAGACAGCTATCTGTCTGGGCTGGCAGATACAGCGAATGAAGCCTCAAACCTTGTCCAGCGGTCCTTGACCGAGGGTGCTGGGAGCTTTTGTTGCAGGCACTTCACGAGGGTCAAGCACTCTTTTAGCTGGTGCTATGGAGAAGCCTTAACAAGAGCCAGGCCCAGAGCACAGATCCCAAGGGCAGCACTTTGGGCAGAATCATGCAAAGAAGGGATCCTCCTTTAACTTCAGACCAACCTAAAGTTCTTGAGTATGGCAGTGACGTGCCACAGGGTCTATTGCCCAGCAGGTGTTGGAGCAGCTGTCCCTGCCAGGGCAGAGGATACAGCGTAGGTTCACTGCCCTCAAGGCTGAGGAAACCTGTTGTGCTTTCAAGTGAATCATCTGGGCCAAATGACCCTCAACATGCAAGACCACCATGAGGAAGCAGTGAGTGGCAGTAGTAGGTGACTCTCTGCTGCAGGGGATAGAGGCACCCATCTGCCAACCTGGCCTGTTGTCTACAGAAGTTTGCTGTTTGCTGCAGGCCAGGATCCAGGATGTTGTGGAGAGATGGCTGAGGCTTGTCCAATCCTTTGACTAGTACCCCATCATATTCTTACATGTGGTCACCAATGATACTGCTGGGGCAACCTGGAGAGTATCAAAGTGACTACAGAGCGATGAAGGTGACAGTCAGGGGCATGAGGACCAAGGTGAGGTTCTCCTCAGCCCTGCCAGCATTGAGAGAGGAGGGCGTCACTGATAATACATGTCAACAATTGGTTGTGGAGCTGGTGTAGGCAACAGGGTTTTGGTTTCTATGTCCATTGGACCATGTCTAAGAATCAACATCTGCTTGGGCAGGGAGGTTGGACCAGATGACCTCTGGAGGTCCCTTCTGATCTCAGCCAGTCTGTGATTCTGCCAACCTACAACAGTAAGTACAGTGAATCCCAGGTGAAGGTTGACCATTTTCTGCAATTTTTGGTTCAAGCTACTACTGTCAAAATATGAGAACTAGAATCCAATCCTGATACAATATATGGCCAGAGGAGGTTTGTATTTAAATTATAATAGAAAAAAAAACAAAAAATTTTAAAACCCAAACTTGGCAGCCAGCAATTATGGCCAAGGCTGGACAGTTGGTCAGAGTCTAATTTCTGTAGGGATGCATAACTCCCTGCAAGGCATAGTCATGGCTTGCTCTATTGGATATGAAAGAGCAAATGCAGCTTCTCACTCCCCTACAGCACTCCACCCCAACCCCTTCTGCCCCGGTTCCTCTCTCCTCTGCTAGAGGAGTTTTTTGCCATTCACAGGAGAGCAGCTGAGCAGAAACTGGCAAAAGTCTGCTGCCTGCCACCACTTCCCCTCTACAGATGGGTGATGGAGTCGCACCATGCCTCCTGCCTTACTGGCCTGGGGAAGTGCCAGAGTCATTGGGTTACAGACAGTGAGTGCTGTGCACTTATAGTCAGAGCAAGAGGTTTAGCTGGGATAAATGACCCTTGCTTTCCTCAGTGCTTGCTACTGAAGGTGACAGAGAAGTTAATTCTCCTCGCTTGCTGGTGGAATCAGGCACAATTTCTTAGAGGTTGGTAAAATTACATGGTTATAAACTGGGGTAGCCAAGTAAAGAATCTTCTCCCACTTGTAAGAATTTTGGGGGAAAGTCACTTTTTATCAAAACAAAAGCAAAAAAAGGCCTTACCACTTTGGATACAGGGCTATCTAATTACATTGATTCCAGCAAAATTTTGGAACCAGTTCCATTTATTTTTAGAATAGAACAAAGTCACTTAAGATTGTTTCTCAGTGAGCTGGTAGAAAATGGTGAAACGCATCAAGATATCAATTTATACCCAAACTCTGGCAAAATGTAAATAGTGACTCTTATGTCTAATTACTACACTCACTCGTTGACACATAAATTGGAAACTGTTACTTAGTAGCAAACCATTTGCTTAACATGGTGCTGCATATTTTCTATCAAACAGTTGTGGGCTTCATTTCTTTCCCTACTTTGGTTAAACTATATAGCTCCCTTTGGAATTGTTAGATTAATTTGATTTTGTTTATAGTTAGTATGTGAATGGTTCATAGTCCATAGGGTCTAGCTTTCCCTTTTATAAATAATTCCCTTTTTATAGTGCAATTAGGAAGCTGTGTATTTTTGTAATGCACCTCAGAGGTAAGAGTGACAAATGGGAGATATTAAAAGTTCTGTGACTTTTCCTCCCTGACTCAAGAAGAACCTGAAGAATCCAGAATGAAGATTATAATGCTGTTTCTGAATGTATTCAGTTCACAATTTCTACTGTGTACCATACTTTTTGTGCTGATGCTTTACTGTACTGTTGCATTTGTACTTGATGTTCACCTCCATCTAAGGGCTTCTCAGTATCAGTATTGATCAATTTATCTATGCAACAACAGATCAATGCGTGCATTTTGTAAGGAATCTGAAGTTATTTCTATGAATGTTAACAGGTGTATACAAAACACAGACAGATATTTATGATGCATCCAAGTCACCACCAAACCCGAATTTAGAGCAAATGATAAGAACACGAGAGTGTTTGTAACTTATAATGACCGTATAAAAGACGAGAGGTTGTGGGGATTTTTTTTAGTGGGCAATTACAACTATACCCAGTCTAATGGATATTTTTATTCTTCTACCTATATGAAAAGATGTATAACTGAGATGCCCTCAAGGCACATGTAAACCATTTCACCAAACAATAAATTTTTTATGTCCCGTCAGAAAAAAATCCCTAGCACCTTTACATAAAGGAATACACACATACACAAACAAACTCCTTTACGGAACACTGTTACACATCCATGTGAAAAGACTTTGCACCAGGTTTTAAAGACCAAAGTCTATAGAAGAACATAATTATAGAGAAAGAGATCATTTCTTACTGTGCCCAGGTATCAGTCATTCTTTGGTAAAATCTGCAAACCATTTCCTTCGTTGCTCCATCACAGTGCATGTGCTAATGTGAGGTCTTTTAAAAAATGTTCCCATGGCCATACTGAAACTTCTGATTTCCCTCCTCTTGCTTAGAAAAGTTACAATCACAAAACCGTGAAACAGAAACAGCATCGCATGACAAAGGTGACCAATCACGCTTCATACATATGAAATACTTACATTTTCTGACAATATTTTGATTATTATGTTGTACTTTTCCCTTAGATGAATAGATAAAGTGCTTGAACAACTTTGAATAGCAAATAAAAAAATGTATTTTAATCCATTGGCACACTGTTATCAGCGTGCAAACAGAAAGATGAACTACGATCAATGAATACATCATCTGCAATAATGTGTTCAGCTTGTATACTGTTAGAAATGATAGGCTGTGGAAAGCATGAAATCACAAGTCAGACCTTAAGAATAAAAGTCACCACTAATACTCAATTTACACAGGAAAGTAAACCCAGTCAATACCGTTTGCTACACGAAATAAATGTACATTCATATAATGAAAAATCAGAAATGCACAAGCACTGGTGCTTGTCTACTCCCTTTACGTCTTTGTCTCCAGCTCACGCTCCAGGTGAGCATATGGGAATGAACGTGCAAAAGAAATATAAGTGGTTTGGTGTCAGATCTGCTTTGCCACATGAGGTGGGAAGTAAATAGCTGCGATACACCACTTTCCCAGTTCTCTCCCTTCTAACAAGGGGCCCTTGCCTCAACTGAGGAAGGCCTCCAAGTTTCTAAGACATATAGAACCTTAGACGTAGTCTGATCTGTGGATTAGGCTTTCTGAAGCTGCAAGCTTTCAAGATGAACTCTACCTCACCCTTCCCCCTCCAAACAAAAGAAAAAGAAAAGTGAAGTATTTGTCAGCCATTAGTACATGTGATACAATATTCTGTGTCTATCCAAACCCACCAATGCCAGAAGCAGAGAACCCAAGGTCCTAGAAACAACTGTCCCACTGGACTTCTGTATCTGTCTGCAGTCAACATTATTCAGCTGTCTCAGTCATCATTGGGCTATTTAGATGGTGAGAATAATGTTGCCTTATGTCAGAATTGGTGCTGGGACAGAGAATACTTTCGTTATGTGCAGCTTTCTAACTGTGGAATTGGAGATCCTTGAGCTCTCACCTGCACTTTTTGATGTCAGACAGTGAGCAGGTCCAGCCACATTTGGCAAATAGTGTCTTGAAAACTTAGCTCAGTAAGGAATGAGAAGCCTTGGGAGCGTCCACTGTTAACCTTGAAAGAGAATATTTCATTACCCAGGCTCGGCTGGCTCCTTATCAATTGTTACTATGCGAGGGGTCTGATGCTACCCGTTGAGCATCCCCCAAAGCTCAATATAAATAATTGCCCCCATATTTCTATTGTACCCATGTGCTTTGAGAATGCATATCTTCATAGTATCTTTTATTTTTCTCACTGGCTGTTCTAGTGTATATGTATGCTGTGCAGGCATGTTCCTCACCATATTACCAGAGGCTTATGGATTCCACGAACAGCTTCTAATTTCTTTTATTATCCATTTTACATTTTTCTTGCATAAATGCAGAAAGAGAGCTTATGGGGAAAAGAATGCCTGAGGACTCAAACGAGGACTTTACAATGAGGGGAGGACCTGGAAATGGAAGGCTAGCTAATAGAATATGCACACTCTATTAATATACTCATTTAAATACGAAGGCTGAAGCCACACTGCCTGGAACTAAGCAAGTCAATTTTTGCTGGGTGTTGGGGTTTTTTTTCTTTTTTCTTTTTTTTAATTAAAAAGCAAATTATCCATCGGGTTTAAAAGCAAATTGTCAGTGACCATGCTGCTGAAAAACTGTGGTAAACATAAAAATCTACTGAAAACAAGCACTTATTTGGGGGTGGGGGGTAAGTAATATTTTTTAAAAGAACTTGCTTGTTCTCTCCATAAAAAAAAAAAGCCTCTTTTTGTGCATATGTGCACAAACCTCCATCTGTCAAACCCAGTCATAACAAAATTATAGATTTTTGTACTTTTTAAAATAAGAACCTGAGTTCTACATGCACTGATAGAGACAGCTGTGTGCCTTATACCTACAGCTGCCACTGAGGACATTGTGAAAACAGGGAGGAAAGGGTGCAGGCAGCAAGTAAAATCGTGCTACATGCATATGTACATACACTGGTATATGAAAGCTAATTTTTCCCTCAGTTTCACGGTGCTATGTCCTTCTCTCTTACACATTTTCGATTAACTTCTCCAGAGCAGCCACTGCCTTCAGTTGGTATCTTTATGTTAGTGAACACATTCTCAGAGCTTAATAAGCAGTCAGGGAAGCTGTGTGGATTTGCTGCTCACAGTGAGAGGGCAGCTCAGAAGGGAAGTGTGTAGAGCGATGTGAAAAAGCTGTTCAGATACAGAAAAGTCTGTGGGCTGGAGATGTGTGAAGGATTTACATTCTTAGTTTAGATTTGGGGAATGCAATACTGAAGAAAACCTCAAAGATTTCTTCATGTACTGAGAAATGCTGAAATGTTGAAATGGGGAATCAATGGCCTAGGAATAGGAAGAAGATAAGCATTTTTTCCTAGAGTACTTTTAAAACTGTAAATGTTGTGCCAAAGTTTTAAATAGAATTCAGATTTTTTGGCAGTTTTTTTCTATGTTATTGCAGCATGGACCCCAGTAGTGAAAACACAGTCTTTTGTGAGCTTCCTACTTGGGTTAGAAAGATAGATACAATCCTCTCTCCTTGGTAAACAGAATAATTTTCCTGTCCATTTCCACCTTTTCAGTGGGGAAAAGGCCACATCTCACCTGTCTTTGGAGGACAGAGTACAAAAATACTTGCTTCTGGAAAGCAATGACAACACCACTGCAACGGAGCTGTGCCATGACACAAGCTTGTCTCCCAGAAACACAAGACGGAGCAGATTCAAACTGTATCTGTATTGATCCTGAAGGCATCAGTCAGCCTACACACGCACCAGCCTTCCTAATGTAAAACTGGTGAGAAACATCAATGAAGCAAAACACATTTTTTTCCACCGTCATCTTTCAGACAAGGTAGAAAGATTGGAACAAAGCAGAAAAAAAAAATACATTTGGAGAAGAAAATTGGAACCAGCTGCAAAGATGTAAAACATTCTTTTTTTCATGTTTTTGCTTTATTCAGACTGGAACTCTGTCATTCAGTTTGGCAAGACTACACAAATAAAACCATAATATTTATTTTTACCCCTCGTACCTTAATTTGATGTAAGAACCTCTTTGTCCACAAAAGGTCCTCCTAGCCAGAATGCATCAAGAGGTCATCCTGGGATTTCATGTTTGTATTACTTTATTATGATATCATAATAAATCCAGGAAGTGTGTTCATAATCAGAAATTGGCACTGTGAAATCAGAGATCTCACCACAATCTCTCAGCTACTCTCTCCTCTGCACCTGTAGTAACTGGATGTGGTGTGCAAGGCAGGATGTTATGATTAGGGCGGAGAATGCGCAACAACTGTAGCAAGAAATTTCAGAGTAGTGTTTGTTGCACTTCAGGAGGCAGGAATCTCTGCAATTCACTCTTATTATCATCCTTGTCTCCAATCCTCTAAGTCTCCAACCCTCACAACTGAAGGAGGCAGTCACTGCAGAAATACCAAGAACAGATACGTGGACAGCTAAACAGATGTTTAAAGAGGGAGTTCTGTTAGGTTTTGTTCTGGTAGTTTTTCTGTTTGTTACTGGCCCAGGAAGCAGGGTAGGATTGTCTCTGTGTGATGAGTAATTTAGGACGTTAAAGTTGCACAGTTCATTTGAACACAAGCATGATAAATTTCACGAGATTCTTACAGTCAGTATGATGTGCGTCCCTCAGCTAGGAGTAAATCTGTCCAGCTCCTTAATGTTTTTTTGCAGACAGCATGCCTTTTCCTTGGCTGATTCAAGAGACAGCCCTAGTGCTTATAAGCTCTCTACAATAACATAGGTTATTTTTCAGATTCCCTTCAAGCACATTACAGTATTCAAGCCATGCCTGTATCTTAGATTTGCTGTGTTCAGCAAGAATTGCAATGGGAATTTCTGGGGAATATGATGGTTATGACAGTGTTTGAGTAGAAGTTTGTAGGCAGGTGTGAAATCGTCATTTTCCATGCCAATTAGAGTATTGTTTCATATTTGAAGGATAAATATTCCTTTTGCTTGTACCGGCTGGGGCTTTGAAGCATATCATAAGGATACGATGTCCTGAGAGTGTCTAGTTGTTTCATTCTGAACTGGATGGTAAACACCCAATTTGCATTTAACACTGCCTGATACGAAACCTGAAAAATACCTCTACGTTCTTTCAGAAAAAAAATAAATAAATAAACAACAACCAAACAGATCCTTACGGGATACAGAAAATCCTGATGTGTTTTGTGAAGGTCCCAGGACAATGCCCTTTTTTCCACCACTTTTTTTCCCCAGATTGGATCACTAGCCTGGGGTAAATTGTTGTTCAGTGTTAGTGATGTTTGTTTTCAGCTCTGAGTATTTTTCTATTTGTTTCCCTAAGTGCATGACTGCGGGTGCTGTGCACGCTCATTTTAGCTCTCCCTGCATTTAGCCGCAAGCATGAGAATCTTGATCTAGACACATCTCTGTCCCTGCAGCACATTAACAACAGCTGTAGCCATTGGTCTAGCTTTTACCTTTTTTTTTCAGTAGGAAGAGTGACAAGGGAGATGACACAAGGGAAGAAGGAGAAAAGGACAAAAGGCAGGAAAGAAAGCTTAAAATCTTGCTCATAATCTGAGGGTGATGTCAAAACAAAAGTCCAATGACTGGAAGGGAGAAGAGTGTTTGCCATCTCACTCCAGCTCCAGCCATGCTCTCTTCTGTCTCAGTGCTGTGACATGTGGGTCTGCACTCCCTATGGTCCCTATACATGTAGTAGTACCTGTCTGTAAGCACTGGTTGTCCTGTGATCAACGCATTTTCTCTGTGTCGCAGCGAGTGTATGCATTGGCATCTGAAAAGAGTAAAATCCTTCTCTTTGGCACGTAATATCTTGTGTTTCTTCCTGTTACACATTATTTAAAGTGTTTTCCCTCTACCCATCCATCTGATTCTGCTCCCCTTTTTTTTCACCATTATTTTCATCATTATGATCATCAGCACTATGAGGCCTGGCAACAAGGCTGTTCTTACCGGTGACTGCTAAACAGGAATATCCCTAGGACCCCTGGAAGAATTTGGGAACACAGGAGTCTCTTTGCTGGGTGAGACTTAAGTTACAGCTAATCTGGTCGCCAGGAGAGTTGCTTCAGAGAAATGATAGTGAAAAACACTTAGACAAGATATCCCTAAAATACCTTAGGAAGACTGGTTTATGTCCTGAGAATAAAGTTAAATAAATAGAGAGCATGGCCTCACTTCAGAAAAGGCCAAGTAAGAGACTATGACCCCAGAGGACTGGAGGTGAAATAATAAAAGCTCTGGCACATCTTACCTGTTCTATCTTGTCTACCATCCTCCCTTTTTATAGAGTTTAATAGAATTGATTGGCTATTTTCCCCAAAACCATGTTAGAAGCACATTTACACTCTTGATATCTGTAACTAAGATTCATGCCCCAGTTTTGTGCCACATGCAGAAGAGCTAACGACACTAATCTTGAGGTCTTTCTTATTTCATCTGTTTGCCTTTAAAAAAATCATGTCCTCCTACCAGATTCATCACAACTTCGTGTTACAGAAGATGAACGCTAAGGCAAAACACCTCCCAGAACATGAGCAAAACAAGGATAACGGAATCAGTGCTTATTTCTTGACTCTCCTATTATTTTAACCACTTCTGCACTGACAGTTGTCGATTGATGCAACTGGTTTTTGTATTTCTAAATTTAACTTCTACATTATGTTTTCCATTATTGCATCAAGTTGTTTTATCAGGAAACACTGAATATTTGCAGTTATATTACAGACCATGATTCTATTTGTTTTGCTAAAAATTGTACTTCTTTGTAAATACATTAATTTCATTCAGGTTTTAATGACAAATTTTTAGAAAACCCTTCAGAAAACAGGATCATATTAAGGATAGGTATAAACGAGTTGTCTTGTGCTTTTTATCATTTGGTGGAAGGCACTTCTGATACTCGAAAGACATTTGATGCCCTTATCTGACCTGGATACTGGAAACTCTGTGCTTTGCCTCCAGATTTTACTTTCTACAGCCTGTCATTTTCTCCAGGCTCCTACTATCTGTGATATGAAATGCTGTGCACTGATAGATATTGGCAGGTCCTGATTAAAATTCATTTCACATCGCCTGCTATTACTTCAAAGGAACAAAGGTCTTTTTTTGAATCCTAAGAACCGAAAACCTAAGTTTTCTTTGAGGTGCTGAGCATGAAAACTATGTCTTTGTTTGATAAGCAGTGTCTGATGATTCCTTTCTTTTCAGCTCAACAACTGGCCACTATCAGGAATCTGCAAAAAATGGGCTTTGGTTTTGTCACCTCCAGGTGCTGCTGACAGCTAACAGACTGCTATTTGGAAAGCGATGCTTACCCTTACCAATTTCCTAAGGCAAAAGAAAAAGAAAGGTACCACAGCTTGAGGGCACAGGATTTGTTTTCAGGCTAGCTCAATGTCTTTTTTCTCAAGGGAAGCTGCTTCATTTCAATGCAATTTTCTTCTGTTTTACTACCTGGTAGTTAAATCCTGTTCATCCTCTGCTTTCCAGTTCTGTGTAAACTCCCAGTAACTTTGGCCTCCTTTCCCTGATTCTGAACAAGCCTAAGCTAATTTTGTGTTACAGGCACACAGCACCTAAATGAAAATGGAGGATTAGTAAAAAAGCTTGTCATCTGAAACTGAACTGAGCCAAGTAAATCCAAACAGAACACTTCGCTTGCATTTGTTTCATAGATCAAACAATTTTGATTGATTTCCAAGCACCAAATTGCAACCAAATATTTCAACAATGAATCCTTGTATGTTGACATCTAAATCTATATCTGAGCTTCTAAAAAATGGGATGATGATTTTCCAGTGGCAAGAAGCAAGCGTCGTTCCAGGCAATGTTAACAGGAAGCAAAACCGTACTACACAAATGGAAATCACACCTTTTTTTTATCCTGGTGCTTAGTTGCTTAGTCAGGTATATATTTGAAGGGTATATTTGATTGCTTTTCAACCTGAGAAAGTTATTTAAGACCTTTCCTCCAGCTGTCCAAGCTGGAGAGCAGAAAAAATAACTTACCTGAAATGGCTCCTCTCTGTAGCCACCTTTAGTGGCTTTAGTCACCAGGGACATATGCAAAATAAGAGTGTAGACCCTCAGGTTATGCCTCTTCCTTTGACGAGCTCTTTTCTGATTTCTCTGCACTCTATTACTGACTGCCAATATCTAGCACACAATGCAACTGACGGCCAAGAATAGAAAGCCCTTTTTAAAAGAAACAGTGTGTTCAGGAGAGATGCAAGTCCTGTATTTTCAAGGTTTGCCAGGGAAACATAACATATTACTAAAACATTACATTGTCCAGTGGTTGATTTAATGAATGTATTTCTTTGGCCAGACTCCAAGCACTCTGCAAACTCCTTGAAAATCTGCGCAATAAAACATTGGCTTAATAGTTCAGACCTGCTTTCAGCAAAAAGTCCTCCACACTGCCAGTCTTCCCTGGCACTCGGCCAATAAAGGCAACTGTTGTTGGCATAATAGCTCACATGGTAAAAACAGACTTTCCACTATGAGCCTCCAGTCACTCTTTAGACTGTCTGTTAGGTCTGCTTGCTGCAGGCTCTCACTGGGGAAAATGGTGCCTCCTCTTTCCACAGGACCCAGTGAAGTCACAGGTCCCAGAAAGTGCCATGTTTCCCATTAAGAGCAATTAGCCTCAGTCTGCATCAATCCTTAGCCTGTGTCAGCTCCTAAATGCTTATTGCCAGCTGGCACATGGGCACTGGCAGTATTGTAGGGAGGCAAAGAAAGCCAGTCCTAGCTGAACTCAGCAGTAAGGAATATTAGGAACCCAGGTATTTGAGCTACCGGCACAGTATGAGCAAGACTACAGTTAATAAGAACTCAAGGGCATGAAGCACAAGTAACCTTGGCACAGGTGAGTGTATTTAGGAAAAATTAAAGAACATCCAAGTTGTCTGGTTCAGAAGTAACTAAGTCTTATGCACAAAGCCCACGTAAGAGTAACAGCAGATCTGATGAAGTGAATGAAGACAAACCTGGTTTTTGAAGTGCATCCTTTGTACCTGGTCTTACATGTAACCTTCTGTGACACTACAGGAAGCCATAAAACAACTTTGTCTTTGAGAGGTTTGATCTGAGAAGAATACGTGCTCCATCAGCGAGGCTCAGCAGGATGGATAAACAGCTGGATGGGCAAAATCCAGGAGTTTAACACAGGGATATCCCAGTGCATACACAACATCAACAAGGTTAGTATGGAAAGAAGAGGAAGAACAGCAAGACGAGAGGACCAGTATGCCAGATACACACCTTCAATTGCAATATGTGCGAGTTGTGTTTTGCTGCAGTGCAGATGGAGCAGCAGACACTCAACAGCTCTGCCAGACTTAACAGAGTTGGATACAACCTCCCATTAGGAGCAATTGCCTTTATTTTCTACTCACCTACCTGTCCTCCTTCCTTCTCAACAGATGCAGGAGACCATGTGTCCTTGTTCCTCTAACCTGATTTCATTTTCTCAGCATTTCACTAGGTTTGATATCTGTTAATGCATCTTCCTCCTCTCTTTTTGGCTACAGCTTTCTCAGGTGGAGTGGAAGTTCTGAGCTCAGTGTGGGCATCACCTTGCTGACTCATTCTGCCCAAATCTACATAAACATAGTAGGCAAACAAGGAAAAATAATGGAGAAACAGGTTTGTTGCTAAACATTATTCACAGGAAGCTGTTTTGCATCCCGTAGGACAATAACCCATGTCACATCAGGATGAAACCAGTATCGTTCAGAAATATATATACGCACATATATTATTTAGATATAAATATAATAAGAAATAATTGTATTCTTTCAGGAGAAATGGGAAATCACACTTCATGTCTGCGAAGACCTCATTTAGTCCAAAGCAACCACTCAGTAACCAGTTCAGTGATTAGAGTCCTCATGTAGGAGCCAGGTGACTTTGCTATCAGTTTGTTCCCAATCTGAATATACCCCAGCCACTTAAATGGCCTGGACACTGAATTAAACATGCAGTGGGATGATGTTTTTTTTCCTTCCCACAATTTGATCACAGAGCCAAGTGCCTTTCCCAGAAAGACACTTACAAAAACTGTTCTGAAAGGCAACATATTCCTCCAAAACAGCCTTCTCAACACATTTCCCCCATACCTTAACAACCAATTCTTGTTATATTTCATTATCCTCACTACAGATTTGAAGAAGTTCTGTCCCCTCAAAACTAAGCATTCAATCACAGTGTCCTAGATGAAGGCTGTAGTAACTACGCTGGTCACTGCTTGAAATAAGTGGGATTTCTGTATGGACTGCCTATTTGTTTGATTTCCCCCATCTGCGCAAGGAACTTTCTTGTTTGACAGCAGGCTGGTTAAGGACTTTGATCTGTACAACAAGTTGTTTGTTACAGCCTCGTCTACAGCAAAAACCAATGTTACTAGTTCAGTACGCACTAAACAGTTCAACTTTCTAAAATTTTATTTTAAATCTACTTCACAAAAAACCCCCAGTAACACCAATTATAAGCACCACTAATGTCACTGGATTGTTGTTAAGAACCACGTGCATCTCCAGCTTGATTTTGATCACCAAAAAGCAGATTGTGTACGTTCACGCTGAATTCTGCGTGACTGCAGCTGACTCAGTTTCTTCATCTTTGATTACCATAGGAATAGTTTAGAAAATAAGACGAAAGCCACGCGCAGCAAGGGCAATCAACAGTAGGGGAAAATAATGATGGGGATATATCATTATGGTAATACAGAGGGAATAAATTCATTTCTTCCTATTTTGAAGGAATCCAAAGGACTTAAATCACAAGCTCATACCTGGACCTTTATATGACACCATAAGCTATGACACCGGACCCAGGCAATACCTCCTTCACTATGACCACCTTGGGCTTGTTTTGGCAATGGGCACACGTTTTCCATTAACAGCTTAGGCACCCCTCAGGCAGCACAAGTGTTGAATCTGCTCGATGCTTTTTGATGTGGTTATCTAAAACATATGCCTTGCAATGCCAGCTACATCTTCACCATACCATCATCCACCCTACAATTTCCCGACCCTAGATAGGCAGACAGTTTAAAACGCACAACTTTGATTGATAGATGATCAGCATTCACTTTCTCTCTTGTAAAGACTGGAATTCCCATTCCTATGGTCTGGTTTTGAGAACATAGATTAACTAGGAGAGATGCAGCCAGAGAGTATCGTAATCAACCCAACATAATTACCGAGGAAATGCTGTAATCCTGCTGGTTCACTTACTAACAGCCCATTTCTCCAGTGTAGGCATACTTCCCATAGCTGGCAACAACTCAAAAGCCATGCCAGCTTTATCCAACACAAAACAACATGGCAGAAAGCAATAGTGTGGAGAACCACAGTAATGGCTGCATTTTAACTGCACAACCTAGTGCAATTACTGCAAAAGGTGTAAAAATTTGGTCTTTTTGAAATATTTGTGAAGCTAAATATTTCAGGAACCAAGCTTGAATTTTTTTCAAATCTATTCATCATTCCCACTTATTTCCCACTTCAATCACAGGTTTCCAGATTACAAATTATTAGCTGTCCCTTAGTGTTACAGTTGTGGGTGATGGGTTCAGTTTATATGGATGGCAAACCCTGCAACTACCACTGCTGCCTCTCCCATCCCTGCATCTCATTTTCTTATGTCACCATTCTGTACAAGGTCTTTAGAGTGCCTTGTAGACAAAAGACTCACTCACCTCTTGCAAGAGGAGATAAATACCTTCCCTACCACCTCCGCTTCCTCTTGACCCTAATAGCACTACTCATCAGAACCAGGTTCCCTAACAAAAACATCAAAGTGGTAATAAACAGGCATATTGAGGTAACGGCAATAGCAATGACAAAACAGGTAAAAGAGGGACCGAGAGGGAAAAGACAAGGTGGTAAAGGTTTAAGATCTGGCAACTGACCAGATCCTGCTGCTGAATGACAGCTATTCTACTAATCAGCAGCTGCGAGAAAAGTCATTCAAGGTAGCTTTGTTTCCTGCATTTTATTTGCCAGAGTAACCGCATTAACATGGGTCAATAGTTACAACACCTATAATGTCTAGCACATAAACCATCATCTAACTGTCTGACTTGCTTATTACCATCTGTCACTCGAAAAGCTCTTATTTGAACTCAGCTGCTGTTGGTTCCTCATAAAGACTTATTTTTATAATTAGATTTTTAAATAGCATGAAAAAATAAGATTCCTGCAGGATTTTTTAGTTCAGTGATGATTCATAAGAGGGTGATACTATTGCTAGCTATTTTAGTATATTAAATGCAATCCCCTTAATGACCAAAGCTAAAGTTAAGACCAGAAAATCATCTATGATAACAGCTTTCAATAAGATGTTGACCACTATTGTTGTATTTGCATCTCAGTGCATCACAATCTATGTAATACTTGAAATCAAATAAACAAACAAAATAAATAACAGCGTGTACTTAAACATGCTTACAGAATCACAGGGCTCTGAAAAACGACATGGTATTCTACTTCTAGGTATAAAAAATCCCAGCTGTTTGATACTGTGAGGGAAATATATTGGTTTTACATTTTATAATTTCAAACCCTGTTGTCAACAGGCAACTTATGTTACTTTATATTCTACTCATCACAGCCCACCATAATTCCTCCTGGCAAGGCCAAGTAAAATATATCCCTCTGTGCTGACACTACTTATTGTTTTTTGTCTCCTATAAATGATTTGTGGCTGTGTTTTGAATTTTTGTAAGCGTATTTCCAGAAGCTTTTAAAAGAAACAGTACATTCAGGAGAGCAGACATACCAATATTTTAAGAAACAGGAGAAAACCTTTGGTTCATTGCATGTCCCTGCTTCATTTTCTTCCTGCTACTTCTTGTCAGAGTCCCCCTGGCCCCTCTTTTGTGTTCAGACTCATCAAGTAGTCATGGAATCTATTAAACTACTTGCTTCAGGCTATTTGAGCACATTAGTGCTGCTCACTCCAGCCCATATGTCATATATTGAAATGAATCGAGAATCAGTTTTTCTGTTTCTGTATAATGAAGTATTGGTTAGACACACCTACGTCCCATCCGCAGGGGAAGGAAATACCACACACGGTGAAAACAGCCAGGAGCATGAAAAGGGCTGACTCTTTCATCTCGGTACCTTAAGCTAATTAAAAGAGTCCATTAGCAGTTTCTAGTCTCAATCATTTTCAAACACACCTTTCTCTACTAAAGCATTCATTTTGAATTTCAGACCGCCACTTGGATTTGGAAAGGCTGAAAGATAGAGGAAATGTCTTTTTACTTACCAAGAAGGCACGCATTATTTGAAGCCTAGAAAGCTGTTTTTTTCCAGTGACTTTTGACCCTAGAGTACTTTTAAAATACATTTTTGCTCAAATACTGTAATTTCACAGAATCACAGAATGGTTGAGGTTGGCAGGGACCTCCGGAAGTCATCTGGTCCAAACCGCCTACTCAAGCAGGACCACCTAGAGCTGGTTGCACAGGACCAAGTCCAGATGTCTTTGAATTTCTCCAAGGATAGAGATTCCACAAGCTCCCTGGGCAACCTGTGTCAGCACTCAGTCACCCTCACAGTGCAAAAGTGTTTCCTGATGTTTAGAGGGAATCTCCTGTATTTCAGTTTGTGCCCATTGCCTCTTCTTGTATCACTGGGCACCACTGAAAAGAGCCTGTATCCATCCTCCTTGCATCCTCCTTTCATATCCTTGCACATATTGATGAAATCATCCTGAGCCTTCTTTTTGCCAGATTGAACAGTTACATCTGTCTCAGCCCTTCCTCATACATGAGAGATGCTCCAGTCCCTTCACCATCTTTGTTGTCCTCCCCTTGGTGAAGCCATGCTGACTACTCCTGACGGTTTTCGTGTCCGTTATGTGCCTGGAAATGGTTTCCAGGATTAGGTGCTACAGTACCTTCTCAGGGATCAAGGTGAGGCTGAACAGACTGTAGTTCCCTGGGTCCTCCTTCTTGCCCTTCTTGAAGATGGGGATGACATTTGTTTTCCTCCAGTCTTTGGATACTTCTCCCAGTTGCTATGGTCGATCAAGGATTATTGAGAGTGGCCTCACAATGACATCTGCCAGCTCCCTCAGCAGTCCCATCATGGACTTGCATATGCCCAGTTTGCTGAAGTATTATCTGACCTGATCCTCTTGCATCAAGGGTACATCTTCCTTGCTGCAGCATCTCCTGCTGGTGTCTTTGACCTGGGATTCCTGAAGGCCAGTCTTGCTAATAAAGAGTGAGGTGAAGAAGGCATTCAGGAGCTCAGCCTTTTCCATGTCCTGTGTAACTAGGTCCACTGTCTCCTTGAGCAATGGGCTCACACATTCTTTAGTTTTCATCTTGTGACCTATGTACTTACAGAAGCCCTTATTATTGTCTTTGATGTCCTTAGCCAGATTAATTTCCATTTGGGCTTTAGCTTTCCTAACTTCATCACGTGATGCTCAGATAATATTTTTGTATTCCTCCCAGATTACTCATCCTTGCTTCCACCCTCTTTATGCTTCCTTTTTGTGTTTGAGTTTGGCTAGGAGCTGTTCATCCACACAGGCCTCCCATCTTTTACATTTCCTGAGATGGAAATGAAGCATAGCACCCATTATGCTGCAATAAAAAAGGTTTCACACATTTCTTGAACTTTTCCATGCCAAAATTTTAGGTCACAAAGAAAATTTTTTCAGTTAATCCATCAGTTTTACTTTCTTTCATTTTAATACATGATATAATGGAGACTGGACAACAGGTTGATTTAAACACCATTACTACCTATATAATTAGACTAATATTTATGGAACTAATTTTCCAGTGTTCACAGCAGGTTTCACTATCTAATTGAAAAAATAGAAAAAGCATTACCCCCACAACTAACAAATTCAAGCAACTATTTTGCCAACAACATTAGACACATTATCAGTGTTGTGATCTTTGGCCTTTGATACTTTCAAGAGTTGTCCCAAGGGAAATCATCTGCTGGAATGTTAATCTGTTGCTTCTCTGACCTTCTACACATGTACCACATTATTATTACAACCCACATGCTTCCCTTTTCATGCTGTCATTCTGACAATGGGGCCAACGGGCAATTCATCTTCAGACTAGATAGCTAGAAAAAAGTGAGTACCGGTAAATGAAATCAGATTAGAAAAGGATATTTCCAAAATCACGGTAAGACTTCTCTTCTGCAAGAGGGCCAGCTTTCTAGTTATACACCATACTAGGTAATAAATGGGTGGTACTACATGTGTATACACACACACACACACGCGCACACATATATATACGCATTTATTTCAAGCCTTTCAGAGCTTATTCTTAAAACACAGATTTCCCTCTGAACAGAATCTGGACAGATTTATCACTTGGATTTTCCTAGTCCACATGATAATTCTTTGTTTTACCTGATGTTTGTTTCATCCCCCGAACTCAGCAGGACTGGTGCCATCCTGATATGTCTCAAAAAGAATAACAACAGTAATAGTAACAATAACAGCTAACAATAATAAGCTTTACCATTGGGATTATTAGAAAATAAAGACTTGCTGAGGAGCAGAGGCTGTCGTTTTTTATTTGTGCTTGCAGTGAACAATATTCTCAGCGGAGCCTCCTCATGGTGACTCCATGTACAGAAGCATGCATCTCCTCTTTTAAAGGGAGTGGCAAAGGCAAAGGTATAACTCATCCTTCTTTCCCATCAGTCTGCAAAGGAGGAGGGAGGGAATGAAGGGAGCTTCTTCCATCATTTTGAAAGCCTCCTGTGAAAAGTGCTCTGTGCTGCTCCCACCCAGAATTCGCTTGCTATTTGAATTTCCTGTGTGCCCGTGAATTGCTGCATTAGCTACCAATCAGGCTAGCTCAAATGTGCTGCAGTAAGGCATGGCAATTGTTCCAAAAGACCTAAACATTTTAATCTGGTTTGGCTTTTTAACCTCACCTCATGTGAGACATTAAATATTGTGATGCTATATTGTACAATAGAATTCTCTTTCAGAAGTCGTCCCAGATACTTCCAACTGTAGCACAACAGTTTGAAAATATCTTACTAGCATAATCAAATCATATAGTTTGTTTTACCTATATGCACTCCAGTTTTGAATCCTTAAGCCTAAGGGAGGTTTGGTCCTCAAAGTTGTTCAAACTTTTTTGACAACTAGCATGACATTTTTTTACTGCATATTTAAAATGAATCCCAGATTTAGACTACTTTGAACAGGCTTGTTTTGGAACTGTCATTACACAGGAAAATTATCAAAATGAAGTTCACGTCTTGATTTCCTAAAGTGACACAAACATTAAATATAACTTTTATGCATTTTTTCTCTCCGGAATAAAAGCTAAGAGGTTTTCTAAGTCAAAACCAAAATAATCTTCTGAGGCCTTTTATTTTGAGATCACAGTGATGAAGAAAAAAGGCTTCTTAAGGAAAAGAATGGAGGATTAAAGGGCAGCAGATAACAGAGTTCAAATTATATATCACTGGCAAGAAAAAAGTGCTCCAAAAGAATGACAAGAATGCTGGGCTTTCGTCTTACTTTTGAAGAAAAGCTTCAAATGAATGCACCTCTATCATAGATTTAATACATTAGAATGACATATTAAATTATTTAGGATGCAATCTTGAGGTTTGGGGCCTGAACATGCAAACTGACATTTCAGCACTTTTTAGGAAATTTGTCTAATCTTCCTCTTAGGGAAAGTGATAAGAAACCTTGGTAAAGAGTTAAAGATGTATATCTGGTACAAAACTTGTGGCAAATCCCCAATCCAGACGTAATAGTGTTTAATCATCAATTTGGAGGCGCGAAAGTCTTTTGCCTGAGTTGGCCTGAAACTTTAAAATCGCTGTACAAAAAAGATATTAAAAGATAACCATATAAAATGATTGTTTAAGTCTTTGTTGAGAACTTAGCTCAAATCCCCATAACCATTTATTGTCTTTTTTTTCACTACTGATAACATTAGAATTACAAACTGGACCTGGAAAATTATGATAAAGTAATGAAAAATTGGAAATTAAGTAGAAAGTGTTTCATATCAAAGCAATTTTTTTCAGAAATGTATTGGACAAGAGAAGTTGCCAGCAATGACAGGTAGAAACATTCATTAAAGCAGAAATTAAAATTAGAAATAAAGCTGTTCCTGCCTCTAACCCTCATTTTACCATGAAAGATAAGGGAATCCCTAACCACAAAGCACAAGACAAACTAGGGAATCTTGCTCTGAAAAGCATTTAAATTATGGGGAGAAAAACTACTGACAAATTTGACAAACTCTAAGTCATTTGATATTTTAGAAAAGAACAGCATTAAGAAGTGGCAACGCTGACAAGGATACAGTATGTGCTGCATCCATAGAAACAGTGAGTTTTCACAGAAGTTGGAAAATTATTAATCAGGGACTTCTTTTTGAAACAAAGGGTATTGTAGAAACTATAGCTTCATAAGCTAAATCTCTGTTCTGAAGAAAATGGACTGAGAGCCTAATTAACGATAAAACAGCATAAGACCAGGATAAGACTAATTCTGGAATGTCAAATGGGCAGAGTTTAAAAGTGAAATCACGTCTGAGTCCTTTTGAAATCAGTTGTTTGTGCTCTAAAGGAGTTGCTAGCAGTAACTGGGTGGATAGAATTTACTTAGATTTTCTTAAGGCATTAGAAAAGGGCCTCAAAAATAGACTATTAAGTAATGTAACAACAGAGGAAGAGACAATATAACACTGTGGACAGAGAACGAGAAAAGGAAAGAAAGCTATAATGAATGAGCCACATCAAACTTAATTTCCTTGCCACAGATAAGGTATACAAGTCTCCTGCAAAGAGCAATATTGCCAAATATTCAATGAATCATAAATTGAGCCATGAGAAGGGTCATGTGTTTTTACAAGTCTTGATATCTTTAAAAATGGCAAACTTTGTTTATTTGACTTCTAGTATTGGATCCATTAAAGTTCATCTTTCCAGGCTCTTGTCTGCATGTAGAGAAGCCAGAAACACATTTCTAAGACAACTGAAAGATGACTTTGAGATCCAGGTCACACAAACATAAGGTCTGAGATTTTCAAAGGTGTTGGCCACAGGAATAGGTTTCCCTGGTGGCTGGACTCTGGGGTGGGTGGCACTTTGCCAGTTTTGATCCGGTTACAGATGTGCAGCTCCTCTGCTTGGGGACAGCTGCAGCCCCCATTGAGCCCCTCCTGTGTCTCCAATTCCCCAATGACCTTCCCACCCAACAACCAGGGGTGCGTATGCTGGAAAACAGAAACATCTAACCAGAATCTGGAAAAGACCAGAAAGGGGGTACCATGGAGCGTGAGAGGGGTTAGTTTGGAAAAGAGAATAGAGTAGGAAAAGGAAACCTGGAAAACAGCTACTGTGAGAGACACATGAAGACTGGCAGAAGTCTCTCCTGCAAGACTGGTCCCTGGCAGGGCATAAGCTTGCTCTCAGGTCTGCACAGTCCTTGCTCTCCTTGCTGGCTCTACAGCAGTTATTCCTGGACACTGACAGAGCATTGTGGGATGCAAAGCTCATTTTTCCTTGCAGCTCTCCAGCAATGCCCTGAGGACGGGAGGCATGTGTTCAGCCTTGTTTCAGTACAAGCAGATCGGAGGGTAGACCTACCTTAGGAAGGAGAGAGGTGTCCTAAACCCTGCTACATCACCACTGTATTTTCACACACTAGTTTGGAGGGAATAGCGCCCAGGCTGCCACAGGACCAGACCTGCACCCGCTGTGCAGGACTGCTGCCCTGTCAGCCCAGGCAGTCCCCTTCTAATTTCAGTGTTAGATTTCTGCATTTAGGGGAACCAGCTTCACCTAAATACAAAACTGACAGGGAGATTCCAATGCATTTACCATGCATAATGGCCTGCTTCTTCTGTGCAGGAAGAAAAGAACACAGCACCCATACAGCCTGCCTTTGCTTTGACTTGCTGTGTGCCTTGGGCAGCTCTTCCACTGTCCATGTCTGTCTTTCCTAAACAAAAGATATTTAACATGGAGACTCTGCTTTGCCTCTGCTGCCGACTTTGTCCTGCCATGAGGACGATGCTCCTATAGAAGGGCACCAGCACTCTGCAAACAGCTGCCAGATATTCCCCAGTGCGTTGCCCCCGAAAACATACAAGACTTTTCTGATGGCTTTTTGCTTTTCCTGTGATATACCAGAGCAAGACTTTGCTATTTTTCCATCTAAACTGTTCATGGTATTCCCATTTAATTACTGGAATATTTATCCACTACAATATACAACCAAACCACTCCAACTGTCAAATTGAATGTAGTATATTTGCTCCCCAGTGCCTCTGCTGATCTACTCATTTTGGGACATTGGTTGCTTTAAGAACACTGTGAGGGTTCTGTATTTCCACTACGCACATTTTGTTCTTGGAAGAACTGGCATTTATTTTTGTCACTGAGAAAGGTCATAACTCATGAATCACAGGAATAATTAAGAGAAATTAAAGTATTTTTCCCATAGCACAGATGGTAAGGTCCCCAAACTGATTAAAGTATATTATCTATAAAAAATAACATTTCATAAAATGTGATGCCTGAGAACTACTCATAAAGCTGAAATTTTTGTAATTCTTTCTATTTGCAAGGGAAGTATTTGTTAATATCCATAAAACTGTCATTTATACATACTTGTGGGAAGAGCCTTAAAAATATTTTTATTCCTTTAGGATTTGAGAAGTTTTATTTTCCAAGTTGCTTTTTTCTAATATCAGAAGGCAAAAATGAAACATCAGTTACTAATGGTTTGAGATACAAATATGCTGGAATCAAAGTACATTTATGTCACATTTCAGAGTAAAGCTTTCAGACAGATATCAACATCAGTTCAAGCAAAATACCAAAAGTGATTGTGTGGCACCCAGTCTTAAAACATACTTGTCAGAAGATAAGCAGCAAAAAACCTAACACGGTATAAAATGGAGGTGAGATGAAAGCAAAGACACAGCAGCAGTATTTCAGGAGGAAAAATCAGCAGAGAAACTAATGATTTTCAGTGTGTACAATCGTGGGAATTATGTCATAATATCATTGCATTTATAATGAAATATTCTTTGTCCCTGGTCCATAAAAGAGAATGCAATTATTCACTGGTTTGAAGTGAAACAAATGCTTACCATCTTTGCTAGGACAAACAATTAAAGGTAGATCTCAATTTCAGTGACACTAGCAAAAACTTTCCATTTTACTTCAAAAGTAAGAAACTTTGTTCTTCCTGCTGACAGTCACCTTTTGAGGCAGGTAAACTATATTTCAGGTGCTGATGTATTTTATTACTCTGTATCCCATATCTGTGTTTTTATGTTGCTTTTTGTCTCCATCTGAACCAACTACCTTTTTATCTGACCGCTGTATCTCTGATCCAGGGGTCTTCCAGAGCTACTAAAACCTTCACTATGTGGGATTTTTAAATGGATCTACTTAAACTTCTGGAAATCTCTGTATAGGCATATTTCTCTCTACGATGGTTTACTGTATTTTAAGTATTTTAAGCTAATGTGAAATACTGGCTTAAATAAAATAAAAACTCATACAAACAAATTTTCTTCCCATGGTATCTCTGAAGAAGCTATCTTTGACCCACGTACCTGTTAAAAGTGACAATATGTATCCTGTATTTTCATATCTAAAACCTGTAGCTCATGCAACCTACAAATCATTGAAGATAACATTCCTTGAATTTAAATCCTCAAAAAACCCACAGAAAATTAAAGGTGAAGACAACTAGTAGGTTTAAAGGAGGCTGGGGGTAAATTTGTCATTGTACAGTCCACACATACCTTGCACTTCTCCTAAATAGCAGATTGGGGTCTCAGGTCTCTTTGTTTTGTCCTGTTTTAGAGGGAAGGGTTGGTTGAGTTTCGTTTTGTTTTCATTTATTTTATTCTGTTTTCTTTTGTTTTGTTTTATTTTCAGGTGGGTTTTTTTCTGTTTTGCTTGTTTGTTTTCTTGTTTGTGTGCAACTGTATGCTAAATAGGTAAAAACACAGCCTTATTTCAAGGGGTACTACCACTGCTTCAGGTGGACTAAAAGCAGCTATTAGCTACTCTGTGAGCATAAGGTAGGCCACAGACCACAAAAAGTGAAGTAGAGCATGTACTCGCTGAAGTCTGGTTCAAGGAGAGTCAGAAGCATACGCAAGCTCAAGAGTGAGGGGAATTTACCTTTCATAAAATGATACAGGTTGGAAGAGACCTCTGCAGGAAACCTTGTCCAACTTTCCAACCGAGGCAGGAATGACAAACACCAAGTTGCTCAGGACTGTGACCAGTCAAGCTTTAAATCACTCCAAGGGTGGGAACTCCTAAACATCTCTGGGCAATGCCCTTCAGTGTTCTAATACCTTTATGGTCCTTCATGGCATTTTTTCCTGATATCTCACTGGAATTTTCCTTGTTGTAACACATGACTGTTACCTCCCATCCTACCATAGTACATCTCTGAGAATAGTCTGCCTCTGTCTTACCTGCAGATTCCAGTGAGGCTCTTGAAGACAGCAATAAAGTCTCCCATTAGACTTCTCCGCTTTGAATTTTATGCTGTGTGGAAGGACTATGCAAACACATCATAAACAAGAATTAAGGGTGCATGAAAAAATACAAGCTATGTATTCAACAAAATTTGAAACACGTCCATTAAGTTCAAGTGGCAAATAGATATCAATGACCCTACCCTCCTTCGTTCCAACTTTTTTTGAGGTAATGAAGCTGCAAGTGGGAAAAAGAGATAAGTATGTTTACTGATTCAACACCTATCCTGGAACTCGTGCACGGACTACTGGACCACACATCTTCTTCACAGTCATTTTGACTCCTGTACATCGTCAGCTGAGGAACACGAGAAATCTAAACAATTTACAAGCTAACCTGGAACTAGCAGGAAGAAAAAGTTTTAGCTGTTACTGCTAGCTCTATCCCTTCTTTTAATTTCCTATCCAAAGGCTGAAAAACAATGGGTTGTTTCTTTATGCATTATCGTTCCCTTAGGGAAGGTGCATGTTGTGATAAAGTTCATTTTCCTAACTGAAATACCTTTCATTAAACATACTATGACTACTGCTGGTGTTGTCTCTTACTCTGAGAAGTGAGACTTCTGCCATGTCAAAGAGGTTTATAGCGTTATAAATGTAAAATAGATAGCTATTTTTTAAATGTGTTCTTCTATAAATGCTGTTGTTTAAACTGTTAAATGATAATTGCTTCTAAGCAGATCATATTCTTCATGAACAGTCCTCTATATCACTATAAAAACTCCTCTTACGGCATTTCAAAAGCACATACTCTTTCATTTGTGGGTTTAGATTTTCTTCAAAGGGAACCATCTTATTACCTTCCCTAAGTCAGAACCTTCTAAAAGTGTCTCACAAAAGTATTTGATAAAGATCTAAAGACAGAGGAAAGCCTTTGATATATAATGAAATAATTTTGAATCCTCCTTCCACACACAAGAACAAGAAAATGTATCTTTTTCAAGAAGCATAATCTACT
The DNA here is from genome assembly GCF_964199755.1 of Larus michahellis. Taxonomy (NCBI): domain Eukaryota; kingdom Metazoa; phylum Chordata; class Aves; order Charadriiformes; family Laridae; genus Larus; species Larus michahellis. The sequence goes on from NC_133930.1 coordinate 66,910,270, forward strand.
TGGCACATAGCATCAACACAGAAGCTCTTTTTCCCTTTTGCTGCTCAGCTAAAGTAATTGCAGTGAACTGGCATTAGTTCATAAAATCAATCGCTGATTAGTAAAACAAAAGTAATTGAGCTTCACCTTTTGAAAAGAAAAAAGTACAAATATAGAATTTAAGCAAGAAACATTAAATAGCCAAAATCAAAAATGCTGTGACTAACAATAGGAACAGGATATGAATATGCCACTTGTGATCTGGGAAGGACTAATAAAAAATTTAGTTTACATGAAGCTTGTGTCAAATGGGCTTTTTTAATACTTGTTTTCATCGACTAGCAGATGGCTGACGGAAGACCTGAGGTAGAAATTTGAGGAACTGAGCTGCAGATCAGAGAGGAAGCATTTTTGCTCATTAAATGTGTCCTAGTAAGACTGATAGAATTGTGTGTTCAATGGCACACCATGAACTCTCTAACAATCCATGCATGAACATCTGGTCACCTGTATTCTTCCAGTCTTTTAAAGGGTACTTGTACCTGAAGCACTGGTTTGTTACATAAATTTATGATAAATGTTTGTCATCAACACTTTCTACTTACGGCTTCCTCATTTATATATATTTTTTTCAAATATTTCTGCTCACTTGCTCTCTCCCTCAATGTAAATCCCCTGAGATTACCACAGTTACTGAGCTACACTTTTTCTGCTACAGTTTTATTTAGTAAAATACACCATTTTGAAGCTACATTTGTTATTTGAAACTTGCAATTATTTTCACTGTTAGGATAGTCTGAAAATTGCATGGTGGTAATAAATCAACCTCCAATACAGAATATAGTACCAAATTTCAACTGGTTTTCTGTGAGCAGCTGTCTTTGCTAACTACCCTCTGCATCACTGGTTTGCTTCAGACTATAATTCCAGTGAATAGTTGAGCGCATCAAATTCAAGCACATGCTGCTGCAGACACTGATGCCAATAAAACAAGAGTGATGAAGTACTCCGGAAGACAGAAGGCATGAAGTTAAGTGCACAATCTAACCACATTCCTGTTGAATTGCAACAAATACCTGAAGATTGCTTTTTCTGCTTTTTCAAGCTTGACTCTTTAATTTGTTTCCAGCCTCTTCCCTGGCTCTCTCCCCCTCCCTTCCTCATTTTCCTCCAGTCTCTGTGTTGTGCTGACCAGGCATTCTGCTCCGTTCCACGTGTGATGCCAGCAGAGCAACAGTGATTAGAGACATTGATTATGGTGGATGTCAATGAGAATCTCAATGCAGCATCAGTCCTAACCCCCACCAACGGAATGAGATAGACAGCCAAACTGGAGGAAAAACAGCCAGATTTCAATGATCACTGGTAACTTCACAAGCTTGAGGCACTACACTTACGCCTAAAAACCTCGCTGTTTTGGAATTAGGTTATTTCTTCTTAAAATCTGTGCTGCCTCAGATCATTTAGACAGAATGAATGACAGAGAATGGCAAAAACATCTTATAATTTTGAGAGTCCTCAGAAACTTGTTACTAGAAACTAGTGAGCTGCGGCACCATCTTGTTTTAGAGGAGTTTTAAGGATACTTACATAAACTTGTAACCAGGGCTGCACAGGCTGAAGAGTTTGCATGACACCAAACAGTGCTGGCTCAGGACTTTGCTAGTGAAGATAAAGCAGAGTTTGTCTCAGCTAATGCAGCCTAGTTCATTCCCCTGTTACAGAGACTGCTTTCCTTCCTTACCTGTGGAGAATAATTATTAGTGAAGCTGCTTTTTGTAGCATGAACTACCTTCAGTTTTTAGGTGTTTTTACCAGGATATCCTGGATAATGCTTACATCAAATCCCATTACAAGCTGTTTTATCACTGTAAGACATTATGGAAGGGGTCAGTTACATCATCAAGTTGCAATAGTATGATGAATTCCCTATCAGCTGCGCTAGTGTAATACGCTGTGTGGGGGCTCTTAGCCCACTGCAAATATGAGGAAATTTTAATCTCTTTAATTTAAGTTTAAGAAAAGGTTTTTTACCTTACTTTACCAACAGCTAGGAGCAAGCACACAGCAAGCTACTGCAGTTCAGCTGATATGCAGCAAATTGACATGTTTGAAGTCATGAGAGAAGTCAATTAACAGTTTACCTGACAGTTATCATGCACAGGAAGGATGAGTTTCACAGAATCACAGAATCATAGAATCGTAGGGGTTGTAAGGGACCTCTAGAGATCATCTAGTCCAACCCCCCTGCCAGAGCACGCTCACCTAGAGCGGGTTGCACAGGAACATACTCAGGCGTGTTTTGAATGTCTCCAGTGATGGAGAGTCCACCACCTCTCTGGGCAACCTGTTCCAGTGCTCTGCCACACTCAAAGGAAAGAAGTTCCTCCTCATGTTTAGGTGGAACTTCCTATGTTCAGGTTTGTGCCCATTACCTCTCATCCTGTCCCCAGGCACCACTGAAAAGAGCCTGGCCCCATCCTCCTGACACCCACCCTTTAAGTGTTTGTAAGTGTTGATAAGATCCCCCCTCAGTTGTCTTTTTTCCAGACTGAAAAGACCCAAATCCTTCAGCCTTTCTTCATAAGAGAGATGTTCCAGTCCCCTAATCATCTTGGTAGCCCTTTGCTGTACCCTCTCCAGCAGTTCCCTGTCCTTCTTGAACCAGGGAGCCCAGAACTGCACACAGTACTCCAGATGCGGCCTCACCAGGGCAGAGGAGAGGCGGAGGATAACCTCCCGCGATTTGCTTGCCACACTCTTCTTGATGCACCCCAGGATGCCATTGGCATCTTGGCTACAAGGGCACATTGCTGGCTCATGGTCATCCTGTTGTCCACCAGGACTCCCAGGTCTCTTTCCACAGAGCTGCTCTCCCGCAGGTCAGCCCCCAACCTGTACTGGTGCATGTGGTTATTCCTCCCCAGGTGCAGCACCCTACACTTGCCCTTGTTGAATTTCATAAGGTTTCTCTCCTTATGAGATTCCTTACTCCACAGTCAAGACTAGCATTTTATGCTGGTCCAGAAGGTAGTGGTTCCTTCACAGCCTTTACACTGCGCTGAGGAGGGAATGAGTCCTACTGCTCACGTCCATTTAGTTGCAAGGATACAGCACCAAGGTCCTTCATTCTTCACTTTTCTCCAACTAACTCCAAGAAAGAAAGAAAGGATGCACTGTCTTTTGAGAGTTTGTTCCTCTCCCCTCCTCCTGAGGGAGGGAAAGGGAATAAAAGTATGGCATAGTAGGTTACTGTTTGCCCTGGACATGTAGCTAAAACAAAAGATTCACTTTATAGAAAACTTGTTGATTTTAGAAACCAGTATCATATATAGGCGCTAATTTACATCTCACTTTAGAAAATGAGGACTAAGTCGGTACTGAGACCAATGTGTCAACAGCAGAGACCTCCAATTCACCTTTTGTTGTTTTGCTGCTTCTGGCTTTCTTCTCTTTTACATTTTGCTTCACTTCTACACAAAAGAACTCAGTTCATTGGTGATTCTACACAGGGACAATTTTCTAATTAGTAGAATTTTCCAACTCAGTTATGATGAAATTTCTGTAATTTACTATAAGTTACTATTCCCTCTCTTGACCTTCCCAGAATATTTATCATTCTCCATTTTTAAGGATTAGGAAAACAAGCAAAAAAAACAAACCCAAAACTATCCAAAAAACCCTAATGAACATCAATAGTAGAGAGACTTATAAAATACCATCCAAGTTATGCATTTAAAAAACATGTCTTGCCTACTGTTTTCCCTCCAGCTCGTTTACTTTTCCATTAAAATCATGAAGGCCCTCACCAGCTGGCCTCACAGACAATACAGAAGGTATGGAATAGAATCACAAAACAAAAATCAGTCTTTGGGCAAAGGAGACTCGTGATTCAGAAGTGGTCCAAGGCCACGCTGAACTTCAGCTACAGTACCACAACCCCGTTGTGAAGCATCCTTCAACTATTTCAGATGTCCATTTCACAAAGAAATTCATGAATTGCAAATAAATTCGTACTTAGAGATTAAACCTCCTGTTCACCAGAAGTCAGAGTTCTGGCAAACAAAGAACTTCTAGACAGCCAGGGGAAATCTAGGTTCCTGCTGGTTTTCACCTCATTATACGCTCTGTGGGTTTGTGCAGTTAGTTTAAACATGTGTAGAGTGTGGGTACGGGGCTGTTCGTGTTAGCCGACTTTTGCAATCCTTTCCCTTTTTATGAAGTAAACTTCATCCAAAGGAGGAAAAAATGGATGGATAAGAGGAAACGAAGAATAGTGGGAAAGAAGAGAAGAAGAGGACGTTAAATCCAGTTGGCAGCCAGTCACAAGTGGTGTTCCCCAGGGCTCAGTATTGGGGCCAGTTCTGTTTAATAACTTATCAACGATCTGAATGAGGGAATCCAGTGTGCCCTCAGTAAGTCTGCAGATGACACCAAGTTGGGCAGGAGTGTTGATCTGCTTGAGGATAGGGAGGCTTTACAGAGGGATCTGTACAGGCTGGATCGATGGGCCAAGGCCAATGGTATGAGTTTCATCAAGGCCAAGTGTCGGGTCCTGCACTTGGGTCACAACAACCCCATGGAGCACTACAGGCTTGGGGAACAGAGTCTGGAGAGCTGCCTGGCGTAAAAGAACCTGGGGGTGTTGTTTGATAGCCAGCTGAATATGAATATGAGCCAGCAGTGTGCTCAGGTGGTCAAGAAGGCCAACAGTATCCTGGCCTGTGTCAGGAATAGTGTGGCCAGCAGGACTAGGGAAATTATTGTCCCCCTGTACTCAACACTGGTAAGGCCGCACCTTGAATACTGTGTTCAGTTTTGGGCCTGTCACTACAAGAAAGACATTGAAGTGCTGGAGCGGGTCCAAAGAAGAGCAAAGAAGTTGGTGAGTGGTCTAGCGCACAAGTCTTATGAGGAGCAGCTGAGGGAACTGGGATTGTTTAGTCTGGAGAAAAGGAGGTTCAAGGGAGACCTTATACCTCTCTACAGCTACCTGAAAGGAGGTTGTAGAGAGGTGGGTGTTGGTTTCTTCTCCCAAGTATCAAGTGATAGGGCAAGAGGAAACAGCCTCAAGTTGTGCCAGGGGAGGTTTAGATTAGATGTTAGGAAAAATTTCTTCACTGGAAAGGTTGTCAAGCACTGGAACAGGCTGCATAGGGAAGTGGTTGAGTTGTCATCCCTGGAGGTATTTTAAAGATGTGTAGATGTAGTGTTGAGGGACATGGTTTAGAGTTGGACTTGGCAGTGCTACTTCACAGTTGGACTTGATGATCTTAAAGGTCTCTTCCAACCAAAATGATTCTGTGATTCTATGATTCTGTGATCGTAAGGGGCAGGTTTTTTAGTAGGGTCTGTTTCAATAGGGCAAACAGTAATGGTTTTAAACTGAAAGAAAGTAGATTTACACTAGATATAAGGAAGATATTTTTTACAAAGAGGGTGGTGAAACACTGGAACAGCTTGCCCAGAGAGGTGATAGATGCACCATCCCTGGAAACATTCAAGCAAGAGAAACTAGGAAAGCTAAGTGAAGAATGAAAAAACTGCCACAAGATGGTAAACAATAATGGCCACAACCTCCTGGAGAAAACTGGCAACGGACTGAATTTCAGGGTGTGCAGCACAGGAGTAGGAAGAGTAGATTGGAAAAAAGTTGTTGAGTGAATAGAGAAAGGAGATGGTGTGCAAAGGAGGGTAAAAGAGTATGTCCTTTAACTGTACATCTCCAATCCGCTCACATAAAGAGATAACCGTCATTATTAAATAGAGATAGGAAGCAAAAGCTCAAAGGGTAGGATATGTGGATGAAAAAACTAAGAGAGACTAGATTAAATAAGACATCTGGGTATGAAAGATAAAGGCAGGACATAGAAAAGGCTGCAGGGAAGAAGGAGGCATAGGAAAGAGAATGTCAGCAATAGAAGAAGAATAAATTAAAAGGCAGAAAAGGGACTGAGCAGATAAGGACAGGGAAGGAGAGAGTGAGATGAGCAGCAGAATGAACAGGGAGGAGTAAAATCAAACTCAAAGTGAGGTGAAAGAGAAACTTTGTAGTAGATCATTTATTCCAGCCATTTTCTGATCAAGCTCTAGGTCTTCACACTACACTGCCTTGAAGAGTCTCATCTATGAATGGAAAAAAAAAGAGGAACCAAATGCTCCACAATGCTCAGGAAGACCCAGGGCAGCAGTCTTGCAGATTTAACAACTATGCAGACTTCATGCCAGACTACATTGACAACAGAGGGTGTTATGCTTTAAAATACGTAGGCTTCTGACAAGGGAAGCCATATATCCACTTACACGCTGGCCATCACTTACACACCAGGCATACACTGGCCTTACCTTTTGAGACCACGTCAGAGACCCTGGAAGGCCACTTCAGGATGCAGAGAGGACTGAACGTCCATGCATAGCTCCCTTCTTGCAAATGCAAAAGTAGCAGGTTCATCGCTCTTTCACCCACAGACAGGATTTGGCTTTCAGCTAACTGAAGAGATGGGCTGGGCTTGCTCCAAGTCCACAGGGTCTTCTCAAAACAGAAAAAGCCCTATTTGTGTGGCATGCAAAACTCCTCATATTTCAAGCTGTCTGATCTGATTGTGCAGCTCTGTTACAGTCTTAGTCAATATAAAATGGTATCATCTTTAATTTGAGCTTGCGGAGTTCTGAAACATTAAAATCCTTTCTTTATGTCTCTTTCAAACTTCTCCCTGCACCGTACTTTGTTACTGTGTGTCTGCAGTGTCCTTTAAAAGGAGACTAATCAATCACTTTACAGCTGCTTTGTCCAGTGTTTGGATTGTCTCATCATCATTATTTTTTTCCCCAAAACACTCCTCCCCCCACCTCCCTGGCTCCACACACACAATTTGTGCTGTTTCAGGGAACTTTCATTTGTTTTCCCTTCTGCAAGGAGACACTTAGTGTAAACCAAGCTGCGATGTGTATACAACTGACCACATACATTTCCAAGAGTTACTCCTCAGATTGCTCCGTTTCCACTCTTACATAACCTCCTTGGTGGCTGTGGCATTGAATCGTCTGATGATTCGTGAACCCACCACCACCATGGCCAACAGGCACAGCGTTTTTGAGGACACCTAATTAAAATGCCCTGGAGTTCCAAAACTCTGCTTTGAAGTAGAGCAGTAGGAAGCTTCTTGAATAAGTGGGAGATCAAAGAAACTATCCCCACAGCAAAAGTGAGTAAAAACTTCTTTTTACTCTAGACCTTTTCATGAAGCATGACTGCTGTCCAAAAGGCAAGAGCATTGGTAAATCCACCCACCATTTCTGCATGTCAAATCTTTAAAAAACTTCTAGTCAATTTCCTTCTTATTTCCAGTTGCTGTCAGCCCTACTGTCACGAACATTGGGCATTAACCTCTTATTTTTCTTCTTCCCCACTGGTGCTCCAGGAGTTGGGGCATAATCTTTTTCCTTTACACAGAACAAAGCCAAACCTAATGTTGGCATGCTTAGGTCATATTATGGGACTTCTTTATAGACTACTGTACTTTGGTTCCTACACCTTAACAAAATCAAAATAAATAAGCTAAATGAAAGACAATAGGCTTTATATGTTTTGTTACTTCAGCCCAATACTAGATTCTTTCCTTAACCAAAACCTTCCTATTTTCCTCTATTGAATCAGTCTTGGCGGAGGCAGAAATTTAATTTGCGCTCATTGTGCTGCTACCTGTATCACAGTTTCCATCTCTTCTCCCTCCTCCCTCCATATGTCCAATGTTTGTACACAGAAAGGAGATAACAGATGGAAACTCTTGGAAACTGGACATTTTTGTCCTTACAGTAGAGGTATTTACTGTACTTGAAGATGAGGCTATGACCTGGGACTGCGCACCTGCAACAGGGTCATGTGGTTCTGCTCTTCTCACTGCTGTTCTTGCAGTGACAAGCCATGCCACACATCCAGGGCTGATGTGACAGAGGGGAATGACTTTGGTACCCACAGGAAACTTCACCAGAGCCCTAGACGAGACTGATGGCAACCAGAAATTGTATATAGCTGGATATCTTAAGCTGTCTTGTGAGGACTTCCTCACCTGCACCAAGGCAGCTCCTTGCATTGTATTTTTAATAAGGTCAGCAGGATCACATCTTCAAAGAAAGCACCAGTCCCATCTAGTCACAAAACACACAGCTGTTTATTGCTTGGTTTTACTGTCCAGGAGAGGCCAAGGACTGTTCACAGCTGGGACCTGTGATGAAGAGGGTAATATTAATTAACTCTTCACCCCAAAGAGTGTGAGCAGGCTCAATTAACTTGCACTTAAAAATGCTTTGAATCTCTCACATAAAAGTAACAGTGTCCTTCATTAGTTATTCCAGATCACTTATTCCACTTTAATGACATTCTTTATGCTTATGTTTGTGTTTTATAAAAAAGAGCAGCAAGTGAAAAGGAACTTGTCACTGCTGAAGGACCGTACATCATAAATGGTATAAAGCTTAAGAAAAAAATAATATAAAATCAATGAAGCATTGACAAAAGACCAAAAATTTAGGAAGATATTATTGAATAAATCCTCCAGAAAAACTGAAAGTCCTGATTAAGTTTTAATCAACAAAATGTGTCAAGTAATTTAAAAACAATGGGTTTGGTTTTGTTAGGCGTTTTTTTTTTGCATGCTAATCCACTCAATAATTATGATGCTAAGGAAAAACATCAAAAATAACGGGGGTGTTCTCATACCTAGATACAAAACTCCATTCCCAAAAAAACTTTTGGTGTAATTCTAAAAGGCAGGAAAAATGTTTTATACTAACAATGAGAAAAACCAACTGTTGTTTTACAAATATTTTGTTGCTAAACAAGATAATAAAGTAATAAGAGGGCAACTCTAATTTCTACAACGAGCCTTCTTTAAAAGGCTATATAAAATGATACTATAACTTTTGTCCACTGGCTGGAGAAATATCTGTCTTGTTCAGCTGATGCAAAATCAGAAAAGAAAGAACATGTACTGTTCATATACTTTGATTCATTTATTGTGTCAACAGTTCCATAGCTCATTATGTTAGCTAAATGACCACCTGTACTTAAATAGTCTTTACATAATTAAAACAATGGAGATGATCCTGATGACAGTGCACAGCACAAACACATTTCCAAACTTGCAGCAAAAATGGGACACTAATTCTTGCTGATTTTGCTGCCTGGTTTTGAATACCTCTCTGGCAACATAGGGTTGTTTAGCTTCCTTCCCACATATCACATGCAAATATAGACATATGCAGAGATGAATACATTTTGAATTTTTAAATAAAGAGGAGGGGAATCACGTGTGTTTTGCCACATGCTCCTTGTTCACAGGAAGCAATAGCCTATAGAGAACATCAAAGCAGTAAACAGATCACAGTGCTCCCACTGAACATTTAGCTCAGCCGCACCTTCAATAGCCTTCCTGAGGGAACGAATTAGCTGCAGAGATCAAAAGGACCAGGTATATCTTTGAAATCCCTTCACAGTCCAGTATTTTGTTTATGACCAAAGCCTCTGAGCTGAATGTGAAAACCAGTTTCCATGGATATTTAAATGACATTTTTATCAGGCATATCAGAATGACACACTTTGATATTTTGAAGTCTTGCAAGGTCACCTCTCAGCCATCTCTGAATTCATTTCTGTCTAGCAATCAATGTTTCTTGTAAGGAACAAGCAGTCTTTGTGGCTTGTCAGTGTGACCAAATTGCAAAAGAATTGAAAATGTGGAGTACTGAAGCAGAGAAGATTAACCACACCAGCACCCTGTGACAGAAAACCAAAATCCTTCGCTATCTGTTCTTTTCCTCACCTCCTGCTCCCTCACACTGCTTTGAGCTCCCTGCATTGCAGGACAAGCCACAGGTAATTTTGTGCTGTGAGCAGATACATCTGTAAACTGAAGCACGAGACCGAAGCACTGACTCTGCAAACATGTGCATCTACCGGCACCTGGGTCAGGACAATCCCAAGCACAAATACAGGCTGAGCAGAGAATGGATTGAAGACAGCCCTGAGGAGAAGGACTTGGGGGTCTTAGTTGATGAGAAGCTCAACATGAGTCAGCGATGTGCACTTGCAGCTCAGAAAGCCAACCGCATCCTGGGCTGCATCAAAAGAAGCTTGGCCAGCAGGGCAAGGGAGGGGATTCTACACCTCCACTCTTCTGTCATGAGGCCCCCACATGGAGTACTGCATCCAGCTCTGGGCCCCCAACATAAGAAACACTTCGACCTGTTCGAGTGAGTCCAGAGGAGGGACAAGATTACCAGAGGGCTGGAGCACCTCTCCTATGAGGACAGGCTGAGAGAGTTGGGGTTGTTCAGCCTGGAGAAGAGAAGGCTCTGGGGAGACCTTATAGCCACTTTCCAGTACTTCCTGTTGGGGACCAACAGGGAAGATGGGGAGGGACTCTTTATCAGGGGGTGGAGCTATATGATGAGGGGTAATGGTTTTAAACTGAAAGAGGGTAGATTTAGATTAGACATTAGGAAGAAATTCTTTACTGTGAGGGTGGTGAGACACTGGAACAAGTTGCCCAGAGAAGCTGTAGATGCCCCATCCCTGGAAGTGTTCAAGGCCAGGCTGGATGGGGCTTTGGGCAACCTGGTCTCCTGGAAGGTGTCCCTGCCCATGGCAGGGGCTTGGAACTAGATGATCTTTAAGGTCTCTTCTAACTCTAACCATTCTATAATTCTATGATTTTACCTTTCCCACATTGAGGTCCCACTGAAATAAATAGGATTGTTCACTTAAGAAATTAGACACGTTTAAGGAATTGAGCCTTGTATTGGTATGTGACATATTTTAAAAGAGCATCATTTCAAGGGTGGAAATATATGATATCTTGGGCCTTCAGTGCAAGTTTTCTGTCATCACGTGCAAAAAAATAAAATTAAAAAAATCAGCGATAGTAAAAGCTGAAATAAAATTATTGGGAAGAAATTAGCAGCAATAAAAATGCTTTTCAAAGTAATGCTTCAATTTTGAAATAGCTATTATAAACATTTGTGCTTGCTATGGCTTGCAGTTAAATTTTAAAAATAGCACTTAAATATGCATGTTAATAACATCCAGAAGGCATTTCTTTCAAGCCTGTTTGGGCTGTTGAAGGGTTTAATTTAACCACAGCATTCATTTATGTCTAGCAGTTAGAATTTTCTTTTAAGCTCAAAGGAGCCGAGAGTTGTAACTATGATCTAATTGGTAAGGAATGAAGAATGTTTTTCATGTTTTATAGACAGCATGAATCCTGATCAATTTACAGCAGTAAATTATAGAGTGCTCTGCTCACTGTGTCTCCCTCTGGAAGTATGGGCCTATATCTCATTAAACTATAAAAATAACTTGCAGTGTTCGGCACTCCTCGAAAGCTATCCTGCCAAGGTGTGTTATTTTTATATCACTAATGCACGTCAGTTAGTCAGTCCAGAGAATGTTAGGTTCTTTACAACCCTAAACTAAATTAATTTATAGCTACATCCACATGTCAGAGGGGACGCATGAGGAACCTAAACTGCTATAGAAAACAATAATTTATTATTGATTTTCAGCTCCTTTTTAAAAGCAGCTGCAATTCATTGGTTTCTTGGTTCTTTCCTCTCTGGTACGAATGATCTATACAATGCTAGCAATGCGACAAAGCAGCTCCTGTGAGTAAGGCAAATGACATAAAAGTCAGATGTGCTTTACCTCTTTTTGGCTTAAGACAAATGGTCCATCACTGAAACATGAAAAAAAAGTCGTGCAATGTTATGCTTTTTGGGGTTTTAGGGTTTTTTTAACATGTGTGTGATTAGGCAAGATATCTCCATTAAATTAATTATTTGCCTTTAAAATAAAACCTATTATTTAATGCATTTTTAAAGCTATATAATTGTCATACTGTTGTATAGTCTAGCTGAATTTAATTCCTGTAAGAGCAGTACACCATTGATGACAGATTGCAGATTCTTAATTCTAGTGTAATATCCTGGGTTTGTGTTAAAAAAAATAAAAATCATCTGTTTGAAAGGCAGATGTTACAGAATTGCTACTGCAACAGCTAAAGTCTAGGTTGCCAGCCCTTTAAAGTAAGGGTGGAGTGGATTGCAAAAAGAAAAAAGCAACTCAGGAGCCAAGGCAGGAATGAGCCCAGCACTAGGAACACACTTCAAGGAGCATAGCAATAAGATAAGAGCAATAATCTTGTCTTTTCTCCCAAAAGCGCGGAGATTAACCACAAACATCTCCTTTCATAGCAAAATAGCTTAAATAGTCAACTAAATTATTTCGATCTCAGGAGTACACAGCAAATCATTCAACAATAACTTTTGAGGGTGGAATAAGAAATAAAAATAATTTTAAAAACACAGGCTTCTCTGTGATTTGTTCTTTCTATGGAGGAAAAAACCTGATCCTGTTGTGAGAAAATTTAGCCTATATTACTTCTTCTGCACAAGGCTTTGCTACCAATGCCACTTTCCTTCCCTCTACGGCCTTAGGTCCAAATTCCTCTCCCCAAGCCTGGCTGTCTTGGCCACAGTTTTTCTTTGAACACGATTGTCTCCTCTGAGAGTGAAGGGGCAGGTTCCCAAGAGAAGTAGCCAGGTAAATCGTCACAGACCAGTATGTGAAACCCTTTGCATTTTGCTTCTTTGTGTTTATCAGCATGTACACTCTTCCTTGGATCTGCTGGTTACAGCACATCTTGGTCCCTCCAGGGGGACTCAACTCTCAAAGCTAAGGGATGTGCAAAACTTTCTCACCTTTCATCTCAAGGTCACCTACAGCTCACAATGAATACAGGGAAATATCACCAGCTATACCAGAAAGGAGGCCAGATTCAAGTAAATAATTCCCTTCTGAGGCTGTGAGTTTCCACAGTCTCCTGGACCAGATTCTCACACCCATTCTTGCAAATAAAAGAAAAGAAGATGAGAAGAGTAAACAGAAAATGACAAAAACTTTCTCACCTAGTGGAAATCCCATCTACCTTCAACACACCCAGAAAAGCAGAAATGGAAAAGCTCTGAAATTAAAAGCAAAGAATGAGAAAATTATTAATTCACAGAAATATTTATACCCATAAGCAGCAGGAGAAACATGGAAACAGAATCAGAGAGGATGATGGATGACAAAGATCTTGATTTATTAGGCATAGGAGAATATATATGGAGTAGTTGCATCCTAATTACCATCATTAAACCTACATTTGAAATGAAAAAAAAAGAGCAGCAAAGTCTAACAGCCATCTCACGAATTTTAGACAGCTACTAGGACCACTATGAGAAGTAAGTCTTCCTGCAAAGCCAGGAGGAGAAGGGATAAAGATGCAAACACAGGCACTGTCAAAACACACACAACAGCCAACAGCTCCTGGGGCAACGTTGTTCTTGCTTGCCGGACAGCATGCTACAGGAAATTTTAATCACCTGCCTTAGTAAATAAATGAAAAACTGGGAATTAAACCCAGCTCTGCATCTTTCCCCAACCTGGACTTTAACTGAGTACATGGAGATCTCAGTTCCTCTTTTTCTTTTATCCACAAAACAAAGACAACTCAGACTACTAAGTGGAAAAGAAGAAGGATGGGGAAACATGATGAAAGAAGTCCCTAAATTAAATAGGGAAAAACTTTGTGGTCCAGAAAGGTCTATTTTCACCAGGCACTGCGCTATTCACCAATAAGAGAAGCTGATTAGAAATGTGAATTTTATGTTTATTTTTGCTCACATGAAGCTACCAAAATTTAGTTTGAAGTTCAAGAATTTGCAGAATAGAGGGGGAGAATGTCATTAGTAAATCTAATCAGTGAAGGCGTTCAAATGGCCGGTACAGCATCTCATAGCTCAAACCCAAGTTAAAAGGCACAACTTCCATGGGGTAGAGCAGCTGACATATGTACACCACACAGGCAAAGATAGACCTTTCCTAAAGATGGGTTTCAGACTACTGACATAGCTTCTCTTGTCACAGAGGCTGATGTCCCCTGATTTAGTTGAGACCTGCAAAAAATACATGCTTAATGCTGTAAAATTATCTTTTGTTGTTGTTTTTTATATATAAATATAAATAAAAATAATATTAATCCTAGTGGTTTAGTCTTCAGCAGTGCAGCAGGTAGAGGCCTTGACAAATAATCTCCCCCTTTTTATGTACCCTTTAAACTGAAGATGCTTGCCTTGAATAGAAACTGATCCATTTCTGAGGTGATAAATGAGTGAAAAATATCGCTGTGTTGAGAGAGCTGCGATGAGAACTACAGTGTGAAACTTTGGATCCCATATATATATGGATATATAGGAGTGGCACTCAACCACATATAAAAGTTATAGATGACTGTAGTTACCATAGGTACCAACATGAGATAGGAGAAAGTATATACAAATTTAGAGAAACTTGATTAATATTGGCTCAGCATTACAAAGTGTAACCGTCAAGTATGATCCAATATAATTATGGTTTGCAAAACTGTAATTTACTCAAATTTGAAAAGGCAATAATATAGTTTGTCATAAAAAATACAGACTCAAATACTTTCAGTGCTGTAGCTCTTAAAGTATTTTGTATTTAATTTTGTTTAAGGCTGTGCATTTGTAGTTTATCTGAAAATTCAGTGTGAATGAGGCTGAAATAAGTCCTGTTCCAGCTGAGCTAAATATCTCTTGAATTTTAATGAGACAGATTGTCTCTTTTAATGTGTTTTTGTACAAACTGATTATATTAAAGTATGCTATCATTGAATTATATGTTAGGCTATTATGTAGAATTAGTTGTTGTGTTATTAGCCCTAGATTCCTGCATAAACATTGCAAATTCTAAATATTTTAAATAACATCATTTGGATAAGAAATAGGTAAATTACATAAAATTGACTTGTTTGTGTTATTTAAAAGTGCAAGTATATGTCATTTTTTTATTCCCCCCTCTTTTATATTTACATTTCTCCTTTTGTTCTATGCAGATGAATCTGATGCTCAGGAAAGAAACAAGGCCAAAACCTTGGAAAGTCATCTCAGTCAAAGATAAACTGTTATCTTTACATCCATTATCATTATCAGAGATCATTTTTTCACAGCTCCAAAATTCTCCCCAGTGGGCAGTAGTCCATCTTACTAAACTACCTAGCCATAATTCAACCCAATTTCATGCAATTGTCTGTCTATGCTCATGAAAGTCCAGCTCTGAACTACAATGGAGACTATTTTCCATAGCCTCCAGGGAGGTAGCTAATTTTGTTGGCTGCCTCCATTCCATCCATCTTCTAGTGAATAAAGAAGGGCTTGCTTTTTCCCTAGTGCTGCCCACTTTCAGAAACCTGAACATTCAGTGGAAAGCACTACATTAGTACAAATGCTGAAATGCCTAAGAAGAAAGCTATTCATTCTCATGCAAAATCAAAATCAGCTTTCACAACTGCAGTAACTACTGACAGCTCTTGCAGCCACAGGACTAGGTCTCCAGAAGACAAAATCTAACATTTAAGTCTTGTGGGAAAAGTCCATGGCCAAAATCAAACCACACTAGTGTCCTTCAAGCAACTCATCTTTTCTTATGGATGCACCCCAATCGATAAACTAGGAAATAAAGAGAATGAGACTGTTCAAGATCTTCCTTTACTCTCTAGTACTCAAAATAACATTTAATTCAGTACAGAACAGAGAAATCCTTCAATTCAGGTGATTTTGAGTATTTTAAGCAACTATCATCAACCACTGCCATAGAAAGACAAGCTCCAAATGGACTGATTCAGATTACTGAATTCTTGTCCAGTTCTTAAAGGTTTGACATGGAAAGGTTTTACGACTGGTGGTAAGAGGAAAACAAATCATTTAGTTGAAGGAACTGATTTACAGTATTAATAAGTCTTTTTCTAAACATTAGATAAACTCTCTTTCTAGATCTCATTCCATAATTCTCACAGAGAATCTACAGACAAGGTAAGTGAATGTGATACCATTGTGCTTGCACGAACAATTCATTTATAACATACTTGAAGCTTTTGACCCTTATTCAGTTATGGACCATAAAAGATCTAATTTTAAAATGATATATGCTGTCTTATTTCCATGTACATTACGGGTGTAGAAAAGATTCTTCTTGTGAAAGATGGCTACCTTAAAAGATTGCAAAGAGTAAGTCCCTGTTATTGTATAAACAATGAAAAAATTACAGCAACAACTTATCAAGTGCAGAATGAAACTAGCTTCTGTGTGAGTGTATAAAAAGAAAATTTGATCCATGGACAGCAGAAAAAAAAGGCTTTTTATGTGGAAGTTATAAACATTGAGTTCATTTTAACATTTTCTGCAAAAGGGTTTGATTTAGTGTTGCAGCAGTGCTGTTTTCCAGCAAAAGCTCACACATCACTTCTTTGAGTAGGTCATGGAAACTCAGAAGAACAAGATTTTACTACTTCCTCCATACTGCATTCACCAGGGAATAAAAACAATTAATCCTGAATGAACAGAAATCACACTAAATCCTTGCAAGCCTAGCCAAACAGGATGGCTATAGGTGTATAGCCAGTGTTGTTAAGTTCTTTTAGATGAAGACAGTCCTTCCATATGATGCCTAACACAATATGTTTGGGATCATGACTCCTGTTACCTCTCTACTAGCAGGAAAAAATAAGTAATAATTTCTTGTGTATACATAGATTTATAAACAATGGTATTCATTATCCCACACATCCCATCAATAATTAAGATGTTCGATTACACTCTGCTCATTTCCTCTCTTTTATGTCAGAACAACTACGTTAATTTTAAGAAACTACTCCCAATTTGCATATGTCACTTAAATAACAATGTGTCCTGTGCTGTGCAATGAACGGGGGACCTACACCTTCACCATTGTCTTTAATGCAACCCTTTCCCAAAAACGTGACTAAAAGGATAGTCAGTGCAAAAGGTTCAGTTTTCTGACTCAGGGCCCGCTGATTAGCCTTGGAAACAAGTTGCAAAACCAAGTGCCTCTCATTGAAATTCCTTGCCCGCAGTCCCTTTGCATTTATAACTGTGGGAAATCAGCTCCGCCACCTGAGCTGGCCTCAGCTGCCATGGCGTCACATGAAGATAGATGTGATCACTTACGGAGGTACAATAGGGAGCACTCTTCTGCTCTGCTTTCATCTTGCTCCCTGATCTCAGATCAAAGCAGGGAGGCAAGCAGAGCAAGGGCATGTCTACACGGGGACAATTACATCAATCTAGTTCGTTCACTCTAACTGCAGCAATTTAAATACATCTCGTTGAAAGGCTTCTGCACCGGTTTGTCATGCCGGCTTAAAATATTTTCCTTATTAATCATAACATCCAAACAGCTCTGTACTTGTCTGAATTAACTGCCCCAACTTCCCAGCCAATATTTCATGGCTCACTGTTTGTAACTGTGATTTTTTTCCTGCGCCTTAGGAGGCCCACTTGAAATTAAAGAAATTTGTGGGCAAGGGAGCAAAACAGAGTGAAATGAATGCACTCCTTGAAATCTTTTCCTGGTATCCTTTAACATCATCAAAAGCATTACTCATCTGCTGTCATGCAGCATCAATGATCCATTACCTAACACTGTAATTATTGTAATATGAACTGAACACCACACACATATTTGCCATAACACCACTGGGCAGACTTTCCCTTTTTGCAGAAACAAGATGACTGGCAGCACAGTTTCAGCACAGGAAGACCTACTTTCCTCATGGGAAAAAAAATGAGCAGAGATCATCTAGGCAGAGCTCACAAGGAGCTGCAGCAGACAAACATCACCGTGAAGCTTTTCCTTGGGTCACAGGAGCGCTGTGCTCCCAGAGGCTGGAAGTTCAGCAGCCAGAGACATCATTGGGCATGAGTTAATTCATTTGATGTTGGTAGATCAGCTGTCGAGAGTCCTGTTCTGGACCTTTGTCAGGTCACCTGGAGAGTCTTGTCCTGCCTGATGCCACTGCATCATCCCTTCAGCAGCAGGTTTTCAGTCCTGATACTTCAAGGCTTGTCAGACCACAAAGGAGGAGTCAAATGGCAGAAATAGGGGTTTCAGACAGGTACCTTATCCTAAAAGATTTAGAAGCCTAACTCTGCTTGAATTTGAGAACACGAACTCCCAAAATATCTGGCAACTCAGATGAAGTTGCTCCTCCTGTCATTCCAGAGTGGAAGTTGATGCAAAACATTTTTATTTTAGCATATGAAAATTTCCATGGGAAGACATTTTCATGAGAAAAGTCCTAAACATACCCGGCACAATTCTAATCTGTCTCTGAAAATTAAGGATTTTAAGAAGAGCATAGTGAACTATCATTATAAGAAAGCTTTAGGAGAAACTTAAATTATAAGTTTAAGGTAAAGGGAATTTTCATCTCTGCTAATGAATCCATCCATACAAAGAGACGTAAGGGTTTTTAATAAGATCAATATATTTCTTTAAATTATTGAATTTTCCTACAGGCTTTGAAAATGCATCATCTCAGCTGTTTAATGCATACAAAATGATTGAAAAAAAAAGAACTCGTCCTGCTGACTGATGAAGAGACCAACAAGTTCCTGGTATATACTGCTGAAAACACGCAGTCTGGTGATAATTGGTCTCTGAGACTTCATGTTTACATTTGTGAATCCACAGTCACTCACAAGGCCAGAAATATTTGTAAATGATGCCTGATATGACCCCAAAGACAGCAGCTATTAAAGTAATTTATTAGCACAGACTTATTTTCCGTTTCCCACTTAATAACTTCAGCCCTGTTCTCCATGGATATAGAGTGACAATGAATGGCAAAACTATTCAGTTATTTCTCTCCAATATCAACCTGCATCCCACAACTGTCCACAGCTCTGAGAATGTGAAAAGCAGCTGATTTGGACCTGGACTGGTACAAAATTGTTTCCAGACATTTAGTAATGGAAATATGTTTGTTGGCTACTTTCAATTACTTGAGGCACCATGTCTCCCAAAGTGACATTTTGGCAAAAGTCATTACAAATCTAAATATATGTATAAGTGCTTCCACAATGTATCATAAAATTTATTAGAAATATTTTCAAAGAGACAAATTAAGTGGTTAGAGGAAATATGTATTACATTGGTTTTTTGATGAAAAACATAGAAAACAACCTGAGACAAAAAAATCTGGAAAATTATATTAAATTAAAACTGCCTATGTTCTCTGTTATAACATTTAATATGCTTTATAGGTCTTTTAAATTTTAAATTAAATTAAGTGAAATATTACCAGAGAGGAATGTTACCACAACAAAAAATGCCCTAAGAACTTAATGTTAATAATATCAACTATATTCTTGATGTAGGTCTTTGTCCTGCTTTAATACTTACATGTTGGCATTGTTGGTCCCAAAAGAAATTTACTCTTCAACTCTTAAGAAGATATGCTAGCCAATTAGTAAGTAAATAAACAAACACAACTAGGGCATTTTATTTTTAAAACCTGCATGCCAGTAGTAGCGTGAACTTACTTCTCCTCCCCTACAAGTTGGAACATAACTAGATCAATTGTACGTGCAGCAAAGTGCACTTATAAAGCACATCAAATAGTAAAGATATCACGCAAATAGCAGTGGGCATATGAGAATTGCCTGAGTAAAACTACACAAATCAAAGTTTTCTCAAATGTTTTATTGGGTCAACCTGTATTATGTCCTTGGACATAACTTATTCAGGCACATAAAAAGCTTACATGGAAGATTTCACTAGTTAAAAGTGATGTGGAAAGTGGAGAGGGTAGAAAGAGAACAAGCAGACAGAAACAGATTTTTGAAGAGCTGCAGCGGGTTTTGCTGTGTGGAAGAAAGAACCTCGATATCACTTAGTGATTTACTCTTCACCGTCCTTCTGATAGTGTACGGAGAAGCTACATAAAGCGTTTTCCAGTCCCATTCAAGCTCCCTAGGTAATCTTCATTGCAGGTAAATATTATAGCACTATTACAAGTTCCAAACAGAGAATAAGAATTTCTGGTCAACAGAATATTAAGTGTTATTATGCAATACGCAGAGGCACTAGAGAGCATGGAAACCTGTCTCAGAATAAAGTAGTAATGGTTCTCCATTACCACCTTCAAAAGAATTGGCTGCACTTTATCTTTGCATGGCTCTGGACCACAGCTTACATCACTTATTTTGTTAAAACTTTTCCTTTCACACAGACAGAAAACCAAGAAAATCATGGGTTTTCATATTAAACAACAAAAGAGCACAAATAACTCCAATCAAATAATCCAAACACAAAGACTACTTCTTTCAAAACACAGAAGAACCACCACTTAATGCTCACCACCTTAGAAAGAAAGACAGGGTCAGAGTCTTTAGGAACTGAACATGCAAAAGTGGATGTGCCATTCATACACACAAACATAACTGTATTTTTTGCAATCACTGTAAATGTTAATCCATCGGCTGCATACAAAGATCCAACAGAAAAAAAATGAAAGCCTCTGGAGAAACACAAGTATGCTTTTATCCTTCTACCTCATGACCATACGATAGTCATACTGGTCTAATTCAAACTTATCTGCAAAATCGTTTGCAGAATACATATTTGGAGCATCTTCACCTTCTGCATAAGTCAAACAGTATCTTCTTGGATATGATTCTACCTTAACATTTGTCAAGCATGGCTTAAAAATCAATGTGCATAGCACTTACTAAAACCATTTGCTAGTACATGTCTGGTAAAATCATTCTTAAACTAGTGACCTTCAGATCAAAATAGTCAGTTATAGTAGCCCTGATATAACATGGAAGTGATTTCACATCACTAAAATACCCTGTAAGAGAGCCTAGTTTCAATTTCTTTAGGGACAAAAATTACTCACACAGCGATTGCTTTGAAGTTGTAACTTATGTGGAATTAGCTAACTACTCATAGCTGAAAAATGTAAATATGATAAAAAGAAGACACAAATTATAATGATTTGTTAACCTATCCTTTTCCAAATGTGTGAGGTGCCTTGGAAATAACTCTCTGTCTTTTTAAATTACTTCTCAGTCACTGCTTCTTTCAAGTTTGACAGTTAATATTTTTGTACATTATCACAATTACACCAAAGACTCAACATGGCTAGCTGGTGGGTCAATGCTGGTCTCCCACATTTCTAAAAACCAGACAGATATCTACTTCTTATCAGGGTAAATTTTAGCATCAGAAGGTAATGGCAAATGAACCTCAGTAGGCCACAAATTGACAAAAAAATGTATTTGAAAGGTATTTTCTGGCTCCAGGAATCTTTTTTGCCAAGGATAGAATGCCCATTTGTTCAGTATCAGTCATAATCATCAACGCAAAATGGATACACTAGCTGTCTTGGATGCAACATTTTTATGACAGTTTTACAAAAATCAATCTAAAATCATCAAAAAAAACAGAATTCCTTTCTTTAATTAGCATTGGTTTTTCAAATGTTTACAAGTAGAGAGAATTTACCTGAATGTGGTGTTGAAAATAGTCATTTAGTGTATACTGCAGCAAAAAACAAGTAGCAGAAAAAAACACATCAAATGCTAAGCATAGAAGGCTTAATACAAAATATTTTGGTTTTTTTTTTTAAAACAGATTTCCCTAGGAGATTAAAAAAAAGAATTGAAAAATTAAAAAAAATATATTTTATGGGAATTAAGTTGGAGATGGAGGCATGCCACTGTTGCATATGCTTCTTTAACTTAAGCAAGCCAAAAGCATTGATCCTTCATGAAAAATCTCGGGTCAGATCTCTGAGCAGTTCTGCCAGCCAAAGCCAGTAAGTACTTGAGACTTTCAGTTCTGCAGCAGGACCACAAAACATGTTTCTAGTCCTCACAAAATCTCAAAACTGATGATCAGATGACTTCATTTTAAAATCTGCTAGTGATGATGGAACAAACCTGACCTGTTACACACCACTTTTGCCACCGTTAACTAAGCCCACAGGCAGGCACAGAACAGGATACACCTAAGTCCATTAACAATTATTCCTAGCCACCGTCTGACTACTGTGTTTTGAATAATGGTCTGACATACACTGAGGCTACAGACAGATAAAAGAGATAAAAGTTTTGGCAACAGGTAGAAGTAAAGAAATATACTGTACAGAGCATCAGGGAATCAGGTGGATCCATTCACACTCTGTCACTTCCAGTTTCACAAACAGCACTTCTCACATGGTCACCTTGCAGTTTGTTTTACTGTTGTGAGCAAGTCAATAACCTTTGCAGTTGCAAGAGCAGCAAGTGCTTTAAACAGAGGGGTTGGACAGAGAGATGGCAAAAGCTCTTCTGTTCAGGGAGAGCAACAGATCAGAAAACCACGCAAAAAACATCCGTCTTCCAGCATAATGGGAACAGTCGGATCAGTCAGAAAACCTGTGAGAAACTTAGGAAATTCTAAAGAACCAGGTGGCTGCATATGGATACTTCAGCAAAAATCAAGGAATGAGGAAGTAGTTATTTTTGTTAAACAAGTTGTTAATGTGGATTAAATGTGTTTTACACTCTCTTCTGCTATTGTTATAATACAGAAGGCAATCTAAAACATGACAGAGATTATGATATTATAAGAACAAGATTTTATAGGAATTTATTTAATGTAATTTAATGTGTTTATGTAGTTCCATATATCAGAAAAAAAACTATCAAGAGAAAATTTTGCTAATTGTTGACATTATGTTGACAAGAACTTCTCTGTTTTGGTCCCAGGAATGTATAAATTCTTTCCTGATAGACTAAAAGGTACAATCTAGTTTGCACAGCAGTGAAAAAATGCAAGCATACGGGGAAAAAGACTGGGGAATTTTCACCACCTCATTTCATGACACATCTTTGAGTTGTTCAGCTCAGTTGATTGAGATGGATTACTTCAATTAAGATACATCTGTCTGAATACATTGCTATTGCAGGGGGCACCTGGTGGCACTGTAACACATTGTGTTACAAGTTGTTTTTCTAGAAAAGTGAGCAGCCTTCGGTTTACACGAAAATATTAAGCCATCGCTATTTTTTTGATTCACATTTTTTGGGAAGATAAAGTAGTTTTCCATGCATTTTTAGTCTCCTGTCTGAGCCTACTTCCCCAACACAAGTGCTGTGTTGGAATCAGGCAGTCAGGTTTGTGATCACCTCTGCTAAAGCACAAGAACAAACTACAAAAGCTAATTCCAGTAAGATAGTATCCTGGCTCAGCAACACTAATTTCTCCATCAAGAGCATAGCTTGCCATGCTCCAGCTTCTGCTATCATTTACTGGAGGGTGACAGTATGATCATAAAAAGGAAAATGTGTGTAACATACGTTAAAGTATTCATATGTAATTTCTATTCAAATATGCTTTTTTTTCCCCCTGTTAAACGTGGGCATTTGTCTGAGACTCTATTCAAATACAGCAGTACAGATCATTGTGATTATTTTGCTGGGAGAAAAAATAGCTATTTCTTCCCACCCACAGTAAAAAAAAAAAAAAATCTCTAATAAATCAGATCTGGTGCAAAGGTAGCTCCCACAGATATCTCTACACTAAATTCTTTAGTGACAAGATTGCTAGTATGAGTTACATGTCCAACATTAAAGAGTGAGAAAAAGGTGGTAAGTGGGAAAGTAATATCATTTGCACTGATAAAGTAGCACCATAAAGACAGCTGTAATCTATAGAAAGACAGGATAGATGAGGATGTAAAGTAGAAAATACAAATAACTCTTTGGAAGCTTCTGTTTCAGATCCCTACACTCACACATCTTCTTCTCCCATGCCTAAAAAACACATCTTTAAGATAACTGAAAGAAACCCAAACCATTCTTCAAAAATACTCACCATTTCCTTTACAAAAACTTGCTTTAAAGGTGAGCTTTCAGCTGGACAAAAAAGCATAATTATTACTATTTAAATTTAAATGCCATAACTCAGCAACATTGCAATAAGAATACACTGGAGGGAATAATAGTTCTTCCTTGTTAAAAAAAACCAACAAACAAACAAACAAACAAAAAAAACCAAACACCAAAAAACCCCCAGTTTTTTCTTGCAAATTTTTAAAATTTACCATTTAAAAGTAAGGAAAATGTAACCTTGGTGGAAGATGACCAGGCCAGAGAATACTACAGCAAACTAGGCATACACAAGTCCATGGGCCTTGATGGGATGCACCCACAAGTGCTAAGGGATCTGGCAGATGTCTTTGTGAGTCCACTCTCAATAATTTTTGATCATGGCAAGTGAGACAAGTGCCTGAAGACTGTAGGAAACAGATGTCACTCCTAGCTTCAAGAAGGGCAAGAGGGAAGACCCAGGGAAGTACAGGCCAGTCAACATCACCACAATACCTAGGAAGGTAGTGGAGCAGCTAATCCTGGAAACCGTTTCCAGGCCCCTGAAGGACAAGACAATCATCAGGAGCAGTCAGCATGGCTTCATCAAGGGGAAGTCATGCTTGACCAACTTGATAAACTTCTGTGGTGAAATGATTGGCCTAATAGATGAACGGAGAACAGTGGATAATGTCCACCTAGACTTCAGTGAGGCCTTTCTCTCCTGTAAGGTCCTCGTAGAAAAGCTGTTGAAGTACGTGTGACCTGGATGAGCAGTGAGGTGCATGGAAAACTGAACAGCTGGGCCCAGAGGGTGGTGATGAATGGCACAAAGTCTAGTTGGAGGCCAGTAACTCGGGGTGTACCTGAGGCATCAAATCTGGGTCTGATCCTGTTTACTTTTGGCATTAATGATCTGGATAGTGGGGAAAAGTGTACCTTCAGCAAGTTTCCTGACGACACAAAATTGGGTGGAGTGGCTGATATGCCAGAGGGTCGTGCTGTCAACCAGAAGACCCTCAACAGGCTGGAAAAGTGGGAGGACAGGAACCTCATGGAGTTCTACAAGAAGTGCAAAGTCCTGAATCTGGAGAGCAAAAAATCCCATGCACTAGTGTATGCTGGGGGCTACCCATCTGGAAAGCAGCTCAGCAGAAAAGGACCTGGGGGTCCTGGTGGACATGAAGTTGAACATCAGCCAGCAATATGCCCTTGCTGAAAAGAAGGTGAATGGTATCCTGCACTGCATTAGGAGGAGTGTTGCCAGCAGGTCTTCCCTTCTGCTCAGTACTGGCAAGGCCATACTTGCAGTGCTGTGTCCAGTGCCGGGCTCCCCACTACAGCAGAGCCATGGATGTACTGGAAAGAGTCCAACAAAGGGAACGAAGATAATGAAGGGACTGGAGCATCTCTCCTATGAGTAAATGCTGAGAGAGCTATGACTGTTCAGCCTGGAGAAGAGAATGCTCAGGGGGATCTCAACAATAGCTGCAGGGAGTGTGCAAGGAGGATGGAGCCAGGTTTTTTTAGTGGCACCTGCTGCCAGGACCAGAGGCAATGGGCACAAACTGAAAAACGAGAGGTTCCCTCTGAACATCAAGAAACATTTTTCACTATGAGGGTGACTGAGCACTGCCACAAGTTGCTCAGAGAGGTGGTGGAGTCTCCATTCTTGAAGATATTCAAAAGCCACCTGGACAAGGTCATGGGAAACCAGTTTTGATGGGCCAACTTGAGCTTTGTGGTGGACCAGATGACCTTCCAACCTCAATCATTCTGAGATTCTGTGATATCTTTTAGCTCGTGAAGGAGGCAGGTAAATTTTTATTCTAAAAATAAACAGACTTTACATTGAGTCAAAACATGGTACCGTATGAAGCCCAGTTTCAAGCTCATCTTGTAGGTCAGTAATGATAGATTTTGTATTTGATTCCTGCACCTGAAACCTTGTAATTTTGTTCTTAACTTTAGTTAAACAAGTAAATACTTTGTTAAAATATATTCTACTTATCCCTCAAAGTCCATTCCTGACATTGACTGTTAACACAGAGAGATGGCTGGGAAGGGGCCACCCCATGCCCATTTTCCAGCCAGCAAGTACAAATGTGGAAGCTGTGGCACTGTGGAGACAGAGGAGCAGGCAGACTGCTGCTGCTGCTGCAGCTTGTCCCTAGGAAGTCTCATGCTCCCCAGAAAGCTCCATCCCCCACCACAAACCCATCCTTATGGGCGTGTGGAGCAGCACCCCTGAAGGGCACTCCTACTCCTACTAGCCTATGGTTAACCACTTACCCACAGCTCTTTAACAACTTTTCCTATTAAAACATGATGCAAGTCCATTCCTTGCAAGGTTATTCACCCCAGTAATGACCTGACACTTAGTCCATGCCATTCAGCACATACCCAACTAAACAATTGCTAAAAGACTAATTTTCTATCACCTTATCTCAGAGCAGCTGGGAAAAGCCTTCTATTGAATTAGTTTATTATTTTGTGCTGCTTTTGTTTTATAAGCCCACATAATGCCATCTTTTGAGCCAGGCACCTCCTTGAGTTATATCGAGAAAAAACTGGCAGAGTACTGCACATGTAGCACAAAAAGGTTTGATTTTTTAATTAGCAAAACTAAATAAGAGAGACATAGTAACACCACTTCTTTCTGAATCCACCATTATTTTTCTTTCAGGTAACAGATGAGGGCTAGTAATGTTTTTTCCCAAACTAATCTCTACCTCAAAGCACGGTTC
Organism: Larus michahellis; assembly: GCF_964199755.1. NCBI lineage: Eukaryota > Metazoa > Chordata > Aves > Charadriiformes > Laridae > Larus > Larus michahellis. The sequence goes on from NC_133930.1 coordinate 66,936,771, forward strand.
TGATTAATAGGCTAATATATGTAAAATTTATTTTTAAGCTCTGTTACTTTTCCCCCCTTTCAAACTTTATCCTATATTAATCTCAGAGCCCCTGTCAACAAGGAAGAAAGCTGTCCCTGTTGTCCCTTGGCATTTAAGGCGGCATTCAATGCAGATAAAGTTTGTTTGGGAACGTACAGGGTTTGCTGAAGACAATCACTGGAGATAGAACCTTAATTTAACCTCAAGCCTGTAGTATTTCCCCTGGGACATGGATGACTGATAACACAGCAGAGGGCAAGGAAAGCACAAAATTATTGAGAAATGGAAGCAGCGAATCTCGAGTGTTGAATTTCTTCCTCTAAATCATTGTTTATAAGGATAGTCATGCATGTCTGACTCGGTCTGGAGACACTAGGAAGCATCTTAAAAGAGTAGTTTTAAAATGCACTGATAGTGGATGTTTTTGAAAGTCATTTCCAGGGCATATGAAATACAGTTGTCATATATGCATCTTGAACCAAAATGTCATTACAGAATCAAAATATACTTGTTCGTAGTATCCTATGTACAAGGTAGGTCAGCAGTTGCTAATTTAAATGAAATAAGTCCTTAACAGACAGCTTGATAACATTTCCCATAGGAGCATTAGAAAATGGTGTTAATGAGCATTATTAAGGCCTGCTTCTGTACGCAAATAGATCTTTATTAACCGAGACTGTATGTGATGTTTTTCCGTGTTATAGCTCTAAAGGGGCAGCATGAAAAACTATATCGCATTTTGTTTTAAATAAAAAGGTTTTCTTTGCTCTAAACTTAAAACAAAGCTGTTCTGTTAGGGTTAAAGGTTAAATAACCCTTTTATTTGCTAATGATGAGTTTAATTGCCCAAAGCCAAATAGAATACAAGCTGATTTATGTTTTTCTTTCTATAGGGATAAAAAAACATCCTTAGTAGACATAACTAGGAAAGGCTACCCCAGCTTCAGAATCCTTGTTTTCAGAATGAAGAAGTTATTCTTCAAAAAGAACACGTGGATATCCTTTATCAGACAAAAATGTGTAAGGAAAAATACCCTATGTGTTATATAAAAAAAAAAAAAAGGCTTAATTTTATTGCAAATCCAAGTGTGAATTCCCTTTTAGTCACTTCTTCTGAGTTGAAAAAAAAAAAAAGAAAAGCAATTTTTCTTCCTGCTATCAACAATAAAGCATCCAAATCTCTGAAAAAACAAAGTAAATTGGAAGAACTGAATTAAATTTAAGCCCAGATTTTAGGGAGAAAATTTACATCAAACACTCATTGAGCCAACACAGTAGTCTCTTAGTATAAAATCAATTACGTGCACTTAAGGAAGCATTTGTATTTCATTCTTAGAGGTTGTTGCTGTTTATTTCTTGACAATAAAAAGCAAAATACCAAATTGACATTCTAGGCTGATACTTTAAAATACTTGGATATTTGCAGAGGAAACAGAGATAGTATTTTGATAAGACTTTTAGCTCAACAGAAGGACAGGGCAAAATGTAACCCCTTGAGACAGCATCCTGTGCTTCATATCGAGTAACAGCTAATGAAATCCTAAGAGGGTTTGTTATATAAGCCAGTGGACTGAAGAAACCTTTAACATGTAGGAAACTGGAGTTAATTAAACTGTTACGGGTATCCTATCCATCATCCTACCAGACTGCTCTATTCTAAGCCTATTTACATTTTGCAATTGAAAAAATGTACTTGGCGTGGTTGATAAACCATGTTTACTGTCCTTATTGATTTGACATTTGTGCATAACCTTTATACTTTAATTATCTAATAGCATTTCCTGAATTTTTCTCTGCTACAGAAAGTATTTGATTTCCAAGTAATTAGACATATCTGACAATTAGCAGACAGTATGAGTGTTCCCTTCAACAAATTAATCAGTTTGGGAAAGCACTGGTTCATCACTGTGCTGAATTTGCTGAAAAAGTTGTTTTTATTAAATCTCATTTCAACCTGCTTCTGTATCTTAGTGTAATCAAAGTGCCTTTCAACTCTGCTCATATTTCACTCACAGGATAGATTGCCTTTAAGGAGCTTCCTTTCCCGCATAATAATTCTGAAACCTAACTGCAACATAAGAGAATTTAAACTTAAGGTTAACAGCTGTCTGTGTTTGTGGGGATCAGCAGAAGAAATGAGATCAAATATTTCCAAATTTGATTCAGTATCAAATACAGATAGGGTCAAGGAAAAGAAGAAAGCAGATCACTACAATATAAATTCACCTTCTATTTTGAATCTTTGATAAGACAGATAAATTTTTTATTTCCTGTTTGAGACAGAGTTTCTGAGGATTTACTTTTAATACATTGTGTGTGCTAAATCACTTTATGATATTTTTAAACTTTTATCCAAGATTTATTCTTGCACATATTTCTGCAGAAAGTCTTCACATTGCAACATTAAAAGTCACTGTAGTCAACAGTGACTTTTAATACACACCAGTTTCGTTGGTTTGGAGACTTTTCTTCAGAGAGAAAATTTAGCAGTGAAAATTTAGTAATGAAAATTTTTGCATGTTTCACATTTATGGAAGAATATGGTACAATTCTGTCTTATCTGTGTTATGGCACCTCTCCTCGTGCAGGTGCCGTATGAAAGGACTGTACCATCACAGTCTCTCATAAACCTTAATGCAAGAAACAAAATACACTGGATGCGGGATCCACATTTTGCTATAGACTGCAGTACAAACCCTGCAAGTTCCCGGTCATCACTGATAACCTTCAGTTAACCTGGACATCTGTCATAATTTAAATAGCTTCTCCCCTTCCCAACATTATCCAGTGTCATTACAAGGAAAGATGGGGTGTAACTTCTGCCTCAGACAGAGGGGCAAGGTCAAGCTGGCAGAAATTTGTCTCAAAGCTTTTGCTGGACTTCGAATTTTACACTGTACTTCTAAACAGTGCAACCCAGATCTTCCAGTGAGAAGAGCTACAGCATTATACCGCATTCAAACCTTGCGCTTCTTAGGCATCTCCAAAATATGATACTATTTTTTTAGGCAGTATAAGAGTAGTCATGCAATTTAGACAGTGTTATTGGCAGTGTTTCACACAGCAATTTTACTACAAACAGTTTATAAATTAGAGCAGAAAAGACAATTATTTCTCTCAGATGGAAGGGAAAGACTGTAATCTGTTTCCCTTTTTCACTTTTTCACACTGTGCAAGCAAGAAACAAAGGAAAATAACCATTGTTTTGGTATAGTAACCTAATTAAAAGCTGACCAAGAATCTACAGTTAAGACTGGACAGGCTGGACCAATGGGCTGAGACCAATGGTATGAGGTTCAACAAGGCCAAGTGCCGGGTCCTGCACTTGGGTCACAACAACCCCATGCAGCGCTACAGGACTGGGGAAGAGTGGCTCAAAAGCAGCCCTGCAGAAAAGGACCTGGGGGTGTTGGTGGACAGCCGGCTGAATATGAGCCAGCAGTGTGCCCAGGTGGCCAAGAAGGCCAACAGCATCCTAGCCTGTATCAGGAACAGCATGGTGAGCCGGACTAGGGAAGTGATCATCCCCCTGTACTTGGCACTGGTGAGGCCCCACCTCAAGTACTGTGTTCAGTTTTGGGCCCCTCACTACAAGAGGGACATTGAGGTGTTGGAGCGTGTCCAGAGAAGGGCTACAAGGCTGATGAGGGGTCTGGAGGACAAACCTTATGAGGAATGACTGAGGGAGCTGGGGTTGTTTAGCCTGGAGAAGAGGAGGCTGAAGGGAGACCTTATCACCCTCTACAACTACCTGAAAGGAGGTTGGAGAGAGATGGGGACTGACCTCTTCTCCCTGGTGACAAGTGATAGGACGAGAGGAAACGGGTTCAAGTTACGTCAGGGGAGGTTTAGATAGGGTATTAGGAAACATTTTTTCACTGAAAGGGTTATTAAACATTGGAATAGGCTGCCCAGGGAGGTGGTGGATTCACCATCCCTGGAGGTGTTTAAAAAAAGGGTAGATGAGGCACTTAGGGACACGGTTTAGAAGTGGCTTTTGTCAGGGTAGGTTAAAGGTTGGACTTGATGATCTTAAAGGTCCCTTCCAACCTCAGCAATTCTATGATTCTATGACATCAGAAATTAGTCAATTATTTTTTGATAGCAATCAGTAGGTGTGTCTGGTTCATATTGTCATTTCTTGCTGAAATGGTACTTAGCCACCGATTCTCATACAGAGAGTTATTCCTAAGCAGAATACATTTCTCTCATCCAATAACATGATGCTTTTCTTTCAGCCTAAGCTTTTAGTATTTTATCACATTTTACTTCACCTTTAAACAACTCCCTCACTACTGAGAGAACTTTATATTTTATCAGTGCGTAAGAGTCCAGACTCAATCCCAAAGTCCACATGCAGGCAAAATTCTCCTTGCCCATCAAATAATTTCACAAATTTCAGTGAGATTTTGGCATAAGCGTACAATCACAAAGAATGGCAGTTGGTGAAAATCAATGAATTTTTTTTTTTTTTCCCCAGGCACAACATAATTATCTTTGTAGTTCACCATGAACTAGTTTGGACACCTTGCGCTAATTTTAGAGTTTATAAATATGTGTGTGTATATATATATCTCCATCTCTAATTCTTTCACAGAGTATTGCTTTTGTTTCCTACAGAACGTACAATACTGTGTGAAAAACCATGGTCTTATATAGGTTAAAAATAAAAAAAATGTTTTCCTCTCAGCTAATTCTTAAATGGAAAAATCTGAATGTGTCTTTCTGATATAGTGGAGTAATTCAAGCAGTAGAATATCTCGCAGCTGGGCAGATCTTAGCTGCATTACTTGATATTTATGCCATCCTTGTATACAAAAAGGCTTGATATGGAAACCTATTGTTTGTGTTGGTGCCTAGGAACAAGCTGTAACTCACGCTTAAATTTTCCTCCATATTAATGATTTGAAGATGCCTTCTTTCCATATCCCATTACTTTGCTAGAGGTGCCATTCAGAATTGATTTTTGATAAATTCAGCCTGGTGCCTCTGTGACTACTGCATAGGTACAGTAGCTTTAAATATTTATATTGTGCTGCTGGTGATAATTATTATTCCAACTCAGTATAGCTTTAATGCATTTAAATGTCAGTGTTTCTCAGTTTAATTCATCATGCATACGTTCAGATGCTTGTATACATATATTCAGTATGCATCTCCAAGGACCTAAAAAGACCTATTCATATTTTAGCAGCTGTGAGAAAGTGAGGACAGATTTCCTTTACATTCCTAACTGTAAACATTAATTAGGTGCTTGACACTCATTAATGATTAAAAAACTCTTTGTAAAATAATCCATCATAATTCTTTTATCACTGTGCCAACCCAAAGAACTATTTCATTGTACTGGGGTATCTCTGATGGGAAAGTTAAAAACAATGTGTTAAAATAAAATCCATTTGTTTACTCAGTTTGTTTCCATGGGAAAAAAGTGTTTTTGCTGTGATACCTAGTAAGTTTCTGAATACAAGAATGTCATGCCTTATTATCAGTTTGTATGCATTTGTTGAAAAGCCATTATGCAGTTGCCTGTATATTCAGTGTGTCTTCTCAGGCTTAGCCATTGCAGCAGACAAGAACTTGAATATTTTCTCAGAAATATTAATAAAATGCTGAGGGTTATCACACACACACACACACACACACAAAAAAAAAAAAAAAAAAAAAGAAAGGAAAGAAAAGGAAAGGGTAAAAAGCTCCTTTTCACAAACATGACTGGAATGCATTTAATGCTGGCTTTCCAAGTGGTACTATTTGCAATTGTTTGCTTAAGCAAAGCACAGAAGAAAGGAACATCGCACTCCCAGGAGGCCCGACAAATGATTTCCAAGGTCAGGCATATGCACAAAAGAAACAACAGCTCCTCACTCTGCTTCCTGTTGCAGCATCTCTCCTATGCTACCTGTGACACTGCCTCTGTTCGGTCCCCTTGAAGGGTTATGAAGGCTGCAAGGTAGAATGGGTCCGGTGTCATCCAAAACATGGAAGTGAAGCTGCCGCATGTCAGTACACAGCTAACAGTTCAGAGAATCCCTCTATTGATTTTCTTGGTGTGACTCCACCCTGGCTGTTTTCTCAGCCTAATGCTGCATCTCCAGAATGTGTAATAGTAATTGACCAGAACAGAGTGTCAGGACTAATTAATGTCCTCTCGTTATTGGTGAGAGCACTGGTTTTCAAAGAATGACCAAGCTGTTATTTGTGGCATTTAATTAAGGTACAATCTTATCTAAATAATCAGTGTGTTGTAAAATAGAAGAGTCAAACTACATAGCTGCAATAAGCAAACATACCACGCACAACCACATTTGCACAGAACATTTAGACATTTTTGCAAGTCATGAGAAATTTAGGAAATTAGTAGGGTTTTTTAGCTTTTACAAGGCATGTGAAAGCATTCTATGCCTTCTAAATGGATTTACTCTAACTGCCTAATTCATTATGCTAAAACCATGAAGCAATTTCCTGTTCAAAGCCCAGCTCACAGGCTCTCTGTTGTCAAGTATTTGAATTTCAGATTAGAAATGTGTTCATTTGGATAGCATGAAAGGAGAGCTTTGTTGTCAGCTTTGCTTTATGTTCTGCCAGCAGCCAAATCCCTCTTCTTCAGCGGTCACCAGCAAAATACCAGACCTCCACTCTGGTCTCAACTATCTTGAAACAAACACAAATGCCTTTGGCCTTTATGGCCTAAACACTGGTTTGAGGTTTGCTGTTCTTCCTTCTCCCTTAATATTTTTTTAGGTATTATTTCTGAGAGATGATATCAGCAAATGTTTAGATTGCACCGAGTTTTTCTCATCCCTACAGAAAGGGAGGGGAGGACGGGGGAGAGAATTTCCACAGTGGGGGAGAAAAGCCAGGACATTTGGTCCTGTTAGCAGCTCTGTAGTTTGTTAGGGAACAGCAAGCTGAAGTGGCTGCAGCCCTTTTACCTTCAGCATGTTTCCAGCTATCATCTACGCTGAATTTTAACTATGCTGCTACGTGCTTGTTAGCAGCTATTTCTTTGCTGACTTGGAAAAAATACAGACAGCTGACAAAAGTCAGGGGCTATGTTTCATGCAGAGTAAAACAAAGTTACCTAACACAGCCTGCAGGACAAAAAACCCCAAGCATTCGTATCTGTGGTTAGTAGCATGGAAGTCAAGGAATTTCAGCCACATTTCTCACAGGAAAGAGTTTTCAGAGCTCTTCCATTACTGTAAGCTGTTTCTGCTAGGTTTAAGGTCTACACTGTGGAAGGACAAAGCCCAGCACATCCTTCTATTAATTAAAAGCAAACATTCACACAAGGAATGTTGTAACCTAAACATGAACTTTAATGGTTGTAAAATAGCTGGAAGCAAAAATAATTACTTGCAGCTATAGAAGACATTGCTATATTTGTAATCCCTTTGCTTTTGAATACAATAACCCTTATGTAGTCATAATAAGCTCTTCAGTATAGGAAATGGTAATAGAAGATCTCTCTCCTGATACTGAGGCTGTGCAAATAATTGATTTCTCAGCTGAACAGAAGAAGTGAAAGAAGTAAAAAAAAAAAAAGGTTCGATCCAGGATCCAGGCTGAATTTAAATTTTCTCCTTTTTCTTGCATCAATGAAAGCAAGCAGAGACAGAGAGACAGGAAACATTTCAACCAGCCTGGAACGTCCTGCTGGACTCCAACTGAAACATTTCACCCTGGGCAGCAGAGAGGAAAGCTGGAGTCACCTGAGGAAGAGGCAGTGGCACAGGGACCCTTCCCCTCCCACCTTATGTGTGAGCTGGTGTCCTGGGGGGTGCCTGCACTGCAGGCCCAGCAACAGCACACAGGGCGCTCCTACCTCCGGCTACCACACGCTGCACTGAAACACATGGGTCTTTTCAGGGGCATGACTTGCACATATCTCCTCTCCACAATTCCCCCTGTAGAAGCTCTGCCTGCCAAACCAGGCTATGGGAGCCCCAGGTCCCTACCCCTTCTCCATCAAATGAAAGATGCCTGAGTCAACACTTTCCTTCTGGCACAATAGATTACCCCAGCAACTGGAGGTGAGCGTCCTAATCAGCAGTTTACAGACACCCTAGGGAGTCACTTTGCAGAGTTGTTCAATGACTCTGTGGTTTCCATGCAAAGTGACACAGACCCCAAAAAGAAGGATTGAAAGAGCCCCACCTCTCCGAGCCCAGAGACTGCTGGGGAGTTCATCTCAGTTCATCGAAAGTGGGAGGTCTCTGTTGAAATCCCTGTCCAAAATAGGGCACAAAGCAGGTTTCTGTTTCAGGATCTGGCTCCCGGGAGAGTGAGCACAGAGTATTTCACCCAGCTCTAAATGACACATTGTTCCAACATGTGTTTCCAAGTGTTAAAAGTGAAGACAAATGAAGGAATACCACTATGCCCATTGACGAGGTTCCTGGCACCCTCTTTCACTGTCAGCAGAAATGAGCCTAAAAGCCTACAGAGTTTAAATTCTCTAATTCAAGAATTCTCTTGGACTGCAATTGTGTATGCTTTACAATATTTAAATGCAAGTAATATTCGGGTCAGGTTTCTGACTGGCTGCTAAATACCCTCTAGTTCTCTCGTGGAATATGTTTCCTCAACCTCGGATTATACGAAGAGAATTAGAGAGCATTAGTATACATTATATAAATGTTAAATAAGAGTGCTAAGGATTCAGGTCCAAACCATTTTAAGTTAACAATGACATAAAACTATTATGTTGCAAATAACATACTCAAGCTATTACCAATGCTCACACTTTTATTACCCTGGAGCACAACAATTTTACTCCACGCATAAGCCATTCTACAGTGCTGTAGGTAAAACCAAGCTTCACAATCCCTAATAACTTTACCAAACGCTATCATTAGGCACATTCTGCAGCTGTCAGGGCAGTGCAGTTGCCATCAGATACAACTGTTATGGAAGAACTGTGGTCTAGAGGACCAAATTCGAAATTTTTTGTTAGGACTTCTTCATGAAAAAAGAGTCAGGATTCAGGTTACCATGAGTTTGCTACATCCAATAAGATGGTGCATGTCCAGAGAAGAATTCCCACCATAAGAATACATGAAACATTTTTTTCCACTACTTCATCATCCATACCGAATAATGGAGCAGCAGCAGGCACATCAGACCCTTTCCTCTTAAAATTAAGAAGCATAAAAATGTGTAAAGGAGTCTATTTTCATATGACAGCCCACAGAATCTGTATGTTTAAGCAATCTAATTAGACATCTAACTACAAGACTACAATATAGGGCCCAAAGCTGTCAAGCTAAAACCATTCCACTCTCCACTACGCGTTCAAAAGGCAAATAAGTAAGAAGTGACTATGCTGCAAGTTCAATAACCCAGTCTAGCCAAAGCACCATACCCTGCCACTTCTAGGACAATGTCTAAGGAGCAGGTGATATGAAATGATGCTGGAAAGCAGCTTTGCAGAAGACGACCTAGGGGTCCTGGTGGAGCCAGCATGTGTCAGCAATGTGCCCTTGCAGCAAAAAGGCAAATAGTATCCTGGGCTACATTACACTGCTGGTAGGTCTAGGGAGGTGGTCCCTCCCTCTGAACATCAAGAAACTCTTTTTCAATGTGAGGGTGACCAAGCACTGGCACAGGTTGCCCAGAGAGGTGGTGGAGTCTCCACCCTTGGAGATATTCAAAAGCTGTCTGGGCATGGTTGTAGGAAACCAGCTCCAGGTGACCCGCTTGAGCTTGGGGACGGGACTACATGACCTCCAGAGGTCCCTTCCAATCTGAATTGGTCTGTGATTTCGTGTTGGTCCATTCTCTGAAAAACATCAATTTCTAGGACCTGAGCATGAACTTGAGCATTGGAGTAGTCTGGCGTGATGTTAGACTATGTTGTTTAATTGAAAAAAAAAAAGTCTGCATATAGATCTGTATATGCCTATAGATATATACTTCCTTTCATATTTGTATATTTATATGCACAAGTAAAAACTTCTCTATAGCATAAAGAGATAAAGGGATTTTTTGATTATTAGATGTGTTGTGCAATCTTCTGATTTCTACTGTAATACAAAGCTGATATGCAAGGTGACCAGCATCTCAACAGAGGAAAGGTGTATTTCCATCACTGTTCTGCCCATGCAGCTGCTAGAGCCCCACTGCTCCAGGTTTCTGACTGCATGAGTATAACTGCTTCAACAATCCCCAGGCAAACCTTGGCCCATGGAGAGGTCTCCCAGTACATCATACAGTGGTTAAAGTCAACTAGTGCAGATACTTGTAAACAGTAGCGTGGTGAGCAATTGTAAGAAAATACTGCTGTAGTAAGCATGATGCCTATTAAATTCAAAGAGTGAACTTCAGCTTTCCTCAGCCTTATTGTCCGGTTAGGAACTTATTACACCCTATAGTACTGTTTTTAAAGTGCATTTACTGGCTGCATCAGCAATTTAATTAACAAATAAAAAATTGTATTCAAATGCTTTCTGATACACAGTTTTAGCCTGACAGCAAACAAAATCCCTCATGCCTTGATCACTTAAAAGATGAGCAGGGTCTCCTTTAAAAGAAAGGCAGCCTTTTCAACTTTATGCAGGGGATGTGTTTTTGTCCTCTACTATTGCTGTTCCAAATAAAATGAGACATAATTATTTCTTTGTGTGATCTACCTTCTGATATCCTCTGCCATAAACTCCTTCCTTATGGAGTCCCTGATCCTAATCTGTTTCCCCCTTTTACAAATCACATTAACTAATCTGACTAGTGCCTTATCCGTCTCAGCGTCTCAGCACAGTCTTCCCGAAAGATCAAAACCAGACTAGTTACATGGTCTCAGGATGACAGGCACAGAGCTTGTCAAAGAAGTCTCAGTTCCCACGCAAAAGGACAGTTTAATCGCTCTACAGCAAATTGCCTCAAGATGCGACGAAGTAGAGAATGGATTTGTGGGACTCATCTTACCAGAATCAGAGGCAAGATATTACAGTACAGCCTACACTGGACTTAGAAACAAAATGCAGTATAATAGCGCAATTTTGCTGTCTTACCAGGTATTGGATATTGTATTTCATTAAAATGCAACAAATGAGAGCCTGTTTCAACACCTTCAAAATCCGAGTCCTGACATTTCTCTCACCTGCTTGCATGTCCATTGTGCTTGTCCAGAAAAAGGTTCTTCCCATATGGCTTACTGAAAAGCTTTGTGTGTCACAGTAGTTTTACTGTTAAAAATAAGTAAGCCACAATACAATAGTGTCAGAAGACACAGTACATAAAGATATGAGTATATAAATGACAGAGTGTCCTGTCATTCTCTTCCCTAGTAAATGGAGAGAAAAAAAAAGGGCTGTCTAGCTAGAGAACTCCTATTCAGAGCAAACTGTTAACACAACTGTAAAAGCTACAGAATGCAGGGAAAAGTCATGGAAGGGAGATTTAAAAAATATTTCTGGAACTATACACACACAAGCATACATTTAGAAATGTTTAGGTTTTGCGAATCTTGCTTGTGCAGTATAGCGTGCACAGAAATACCATCAAAGCTGCAATGATTTTTCTAAGCAAACTGACAAAGTAACATATTGTGCCATAGGAAGGGCTTTTTAACCAAAGTGCATAGCTTGCATAAACAGAAAATACTCAACACGCTATATTTGTGAGAAAACCTATCAACATGACAAAGATCATATTTATGCAACTCCGATTTGCCTCAAACTGGTGAGACAGAGTTTTGTTGATTTCTTAATGAGATTTCCACCAGCGCTCAAAGAGAGCCAGCCTTGGCTTCAGGCTAGAACTCAGGCACTTCCAAAACCCCACAGATTTGCGAGGCATTTGGAGAAACGGCTAAGCTTCCAAAACCACAGCAGACTTTCCTTTTTAGTTCTCAAAAAGACACCCCAAACCCGACAGGTAGTCTGTGTTGAGTCAGGTGTCAATTTTGTGCCCTGCTGTTTCTCTGGGATGGTAAAGCATCCTGGGATGCATAAGATAAAGCAAACCCTGAACTGAGATACCAGCAGAGCAACACTGACTGACAGAGAGCCAAATCTTTTCTGGTCGAGTGTCACCAAAATTGAGGGGGCTTTGGTCAGCTGTTTAGAAGAAATCGGATAAGGGGAGACCCACTGAGAAAAAAAATATTAGTCAGTGGAAGTAGTTTGGGTTTAGGAAGGGACATAAATGCAGGTCAGGAGAACAGAGGGAGGGTGGGGAATGACTTGTTTGGGTTACAAGGCAAAAGTGAGACTTCAAAAAGTTCAAATAAGCATCTGAACTTTGGAAACCTTACAGTTACAGAGTCAGACTTGGAAACTCTTTGATGTTTGCCCTGCAGTACTTTCAGCCGGGTGAAAAGACCCAGCGGCTCAGCAAATGAGCAGCTCCCTTTCCTGAATGCTCACAAGATAAGAGCCTGCATCACACATGGCAGAAGCACAAAATCTCCTCCTTTTGGCAGGTGTCGTTGCCAGGCAACTGATCCACTCTGCAACACAGGCTCTGATCAAGTGGGATTCTGATTAACCCATTAGCTTCTCAATTAAAACACTAACTCAGAAGCTGCACGCAGGCAAGTTTATGAACCCTGTGCGGGTGTGACATCCCACCTAGGCACAGGGACACAGAGGCATTGCCCGGTGCCAGGGGCCAGGAGATGATGTTTTGTCTGAGAGAGCCCTACCACAGCAGAGGGTGTGCCTCTCAAAACTGGCAAACAAAAGATGAGGGAAGGAATAATAACCGTGATGAAGGAATGTGAATTATTCATAACAATTTAATGTGAGCCACCAGGGGCTAAGAAGGAGACAGTTTAGTTTTGTTCATAGGATGGGTAGCTGCTCAGCTGCACTTTCGTGGGATCTCATCCATACTGTTCACAAGATGACAATTTTACATCATAAGAGGTCCCCTGATGGCATGTATTAATTTATAATAGAGGCAAAAGGAAGGGAGTATTTTTGTGTATCACGCTAGTAAAACACACAAACTACTCCCTCAAGGCACATATACGCATACATTAAAACATTAGCAATTTCACCAGAGTTAATAAGAGCTGTGGCGTACAACACAACCATTCACACAACGCTTCACAGTAACCCAAAGGCAACGCTTGGCACTCACACTACTCTTAAGACATGGAACCACACAGCTCAATTGCAAACAGGGAAAAGTTAAATTATTGGATGCCTGGCACGTGCTCTAAAAACAAAAAAGATCACAGTAAGCCCATGTCCAATTACGTTTTCTTTCAGAAGGAAAAGATTTCATGTAACAAGGGCTGTGTATCTGTTGGTATATTTGTCAACACATTCATTACTCTAGTCCACAGGGATGAAATTATGTAAGCATGGAGCACTGTAAGTGTACACAGAGTTAGTAGAAAAAGTCTCACTGAAAACTAGTTCAATTTTTTTGCAAGAGCATGTTAGCGTACTCCTCTGTTCCTTCAAATTAAATTCATTTCTGATTGTGTTTACCCTAATGCAAATAAGTATCTGTTAGAGTTTGTGTTCCCTCCCCCTCCCCTTTTCACTTGCCGCACAGAATAGTAATAGAAAACAAATGTTTGCAAAGTTGAAGGTAGCAGTGCACTTGGAACTACGCTCTGATGCAGATCTCAAGAAAAAAGGAAAAAAAATTCAGAACCCTTTGAGGCTACCAGTTGCTAGCTATTCTTGGATAGCACTGTGTTTCAGAAAACATCACAATGAATTACTGCTTTATTAATATAACAAGTAAATAAATAAAATAAACTTTTTAATTAAAAACAAGCAAAGACTAAACCATGAATGACAGTAAAGGCTAAGCATTAGAACATTTGGGCTTTTATTTTTCCCAGTTAAGTTGCAGTTGACAAATCATAAAGTATTTATTGCTGCCTTGATATAATTCAGGTGGTGTACAGTTAGAAAAAAGGCAGAATAATGCTGTTTTGGAGTTTGTTGGGTATTTGCTGTCACACCACTTTACAGAGCGGAAACACAGCTTTAGCTTGGGCAAGAAGGTTGATCTTTTGAAATATACTTTTAGGCCTTTTTTTTCTGTATTTCATCTGAATCTTAATAGTCCTTTCTTCCTCCTGAAACTTTGTCACCTATTCTCTTCAGCTTAAAACAGTGCAGCTGGTTATTGTGAAGATAGAGACTCAGGCCATGAGACACAGCAGAAGATCCTCTCAGACACACAGGCTGAAATTTTGAGAGATGTCACCTTTTCAGACGCACAGGGATTTAAAAGCACTTCATTTCCATCTAACATATATAAAAATGAATACATTTTTCTGAGAAGAAAGTATTTATCTGCTTTTTTTTTTTCTTTTTCTGTGATATCACAATACCAAGGCAAATAGCAAGTTATATACCTATTAAATTCTAGTTTGGCATAGAGCAACCAAAAGAGAATGTAACATGTTCATGTCCTCCACTGGGGAATACTCTTCTATCTGCTCCCTACCAGTTTGATTTTTATTAGAGCTTGAAGTAGTTGGAAGATAATAGCTCAGTTTTATTCTGTGAAGTTTTATTACCTCATCAGTCTGTAGAGGCCAGTTCCATAGTCTTACATGCAAACTTCAGAGAGCTGCAAAAATGAATTCTGCCTATTTATTGCCTTTTGCCTACATGGCGCACACTGACATTTATTTGAGATTGAGTGCCAGAAGGTGTACACAATAATTGTATCTTTTGAATTTACCTTTAGATGGGGATTTGCTGTAGTATCGGAGTGAAATAGAAGGCTAATTTGTACATGCATAAAAATATGATAAAATTATTTGCATTGTAACAACACTTTACATTTTACATTAACAACATTTTAGAAAGCACAGAAGACCAAATGTGGCAAGAATTACAACTGCAATGTGTTGGGTTTTGGTTTGTTTGCTGATTGATTTATTTATTTATTTATTCTCAAACTTAATCACAGACCAGGCTTACAAAGGAAAATATCTTCCAGTAAACATGCTCAAACCATTTTTGATTTCCCAGAAAAACTTTCGTCTAATTGCTGAAAAGTAGGTATGCTGTAAACGTCACAGGATACCATTGTTGAAAGGCTGAAATGCAGATTTGCTGTGGAAATGTTTTCTGTGGTTCTTACAGTGAAACACATCCATATTACCAGTCTAGAAATCTGACCCTTGCTTCTTAATTCTTATACCCTTACTGCCTGAATGGCAGAAAATTTTTATTGCTGTTGAGAAAAGTTACTGGACGATGTTTCTTTACTTAACAGACTTTAGAATTCACGGTCAGAGATCCAAAAAGTATTTCTCATTTACTTCTAAATGAGAAGATACCTCAGATTCAAGTAATGAATAATTCTTTTGCAGTAATAAGGACATACGGAGTAACACTTGAGAAATCTCTCTCTGTCACTCCACAATTTATTTGAACCATTAAAAAGCAGAAAATTGACTGTTCTGTTCTGACACAAACCTATATAAGTCCAAAATAATCGAGGGAGCAGAATTCGAGAATATTCGGGGCCTTATGCATGTGTCCCCTCTCTCTTACAAAAAGAAAGTCTATTAAGAAGTCATTCTTAAAAAACTGGATGGATATAATGGGAGGTGTTAATGCAGGTACTTCAGAAGTAAAGGAAGGTGCATTTGTTAGCTATGTTAGCTGTGTTAGCAGGTAACGCAGTCTTAATCAGTGGTAGCTCAAAACCAACTCCAATGCAGACCATTTGCTTACTGCTTTGAGCTTAAAATAAATACAAAATCATCCAAAGAATATGACTTTTACACTCTTCAATTGCCTTTCCCTTCTGCTTTCTTTTCACTGAGGCTTCTTCTGAACAACGATTCAATCATCCAGAATATCACTACTTTCTAGTGTGTTCTGCCTTTCAGACTTTCAATTTTTTCAATATAAAATGTATATATGTGGTACTAAAATGACAAATATTTCTAATGATGACATGCTTGACACACCAAATCATCTTTCTACAAAATAGTGCAAGGGTCCTGCAAATGACAGCGCTTCAGGCACTTATGAATAAATGAACCAAAGCAAGGCATATGGAGCTGCTACTGCTGTTCAGGTTTAGTAAAAGTGGACTCCAAACCTGAAGGCTGACTGGCGAAGACTTTTGATCAATTTTAAAATGAGGAAGAGTTGGCAGCATAGGAGGACCCTTTTACATGCCTAAAGATACAAAAAAGTCCTGGTCTTACTTCAGTAACAAAGTGGCTCCACAGTTTCTGAAATATATTTGTCTGTGTGAAAAATACACTTCTGATATTGACCTACAACAGCCCCATCAACAATGTATAGTAACATACACCAATTATTTCTTGAGATTTAAAATCAAATTGGTAATTTTTGATTACCTAGTTTTGCAACTAGACTGATGATGTCCTATGTCACATTTTTTTACATTAAATATTTCATTCTGGACTGAAACAATAAATTAATTTATTTTCTGGCAATCTTATTTGAGTCCCATGGAGAGTGAAAATGGGTTTATACCATTTTTGGCAGAACTACTTAAAAATGTCTGGGTGAAGCTCAGTGATACGTATGTTCCCCTTCTCTGCTTAGCTGTAATAAAATTTGATACTCATTTTGATTTCAATTTTTAGGACATTGAGAAGTCTGCAGCCAAATCTGTTGAGGTTTCTGACCAAAATGACAGCTGAGGAAAACATCAAAAGTGAAACTAGGGACCATGACAGAAAAAAAACCCAAACCTTGCATAAACAGAACAATTACCAATATAAGAAATAGGAAAAGAAGCTGGGCAATTATAGCACACAGATATCTGGGATGGCAGGTGCTATCTAAATGTGTATGTGTGTGTATCTATATAGATATGTGTGTGTATACATATATATCACTATATATCTTTGGTTATAGACAGAAATGTACATGTGTAAGTCCTTGTGTATGTTTGTTTGATCCACCATCCAGATCCTGGCACATGTGCCTTAGTTTACATTTTGTTATCAAACAATCAAGTAAACGTGGTGATAACATATTTATTTCAATATTGCTTTGAACTGAAATTTTGAATTCTGGTATTAGCATCACACATATTTGAATTTCCGTTCACTTTTGGAGATGCTGTGAAAATAAAGAGACCAGGCATAGCTAAAACAAAAATCTTATCATAGTACTGTCATTGTGTATGTAACTTGCCCAACCCTGGGCAATTTTGCAGTTTTGTTCTTTTTACCCTCCATATCACTACTTTGTTTTTTAGCTAGAGACTCCAGGTCAGATAGCAGTGCCCTAAAACACCTTTCTTTTTCTTTTTTTTTTTTTTAAATCACAGGCAAATAGTTCAAAGCAGTTTTAATAATCAATAAAAATAAGACTTGAAATATTTAACAGAAAAAAGTTCTTGTTATTAACTTTTCCCATTGAGTTAAATTAATAAACTTTCATGGATTAAAAAAGCATTAAATACTACTGTAAATTTAATTCCTAAATCTTAATATTAAAATTTAAAATCACAGTTTAAAAACTCAACCCATAAACCTGTGTTTACAGTTTGATTTCCAGAATAAGATTCCCCAATAGCAGTTCATCACTAACAAGCTACTTATTTAATTTTGAAGCTATGTTCAAGAAAAAAAAGTTTCAGTGTGTCCCTATACACTTCCCACCATCATGTAGGTACATATATATGTATAAAGGTGTATATATTTGCACACATACATAAACACCAAGAGTCTGTAGGGGTTGATTCAGAGTACAGTCAATATTCACATAAACCATCTGTTCCTTCTTTCCGTGCCTCACCATGTACACCATTCCAGACTTACACCCAAACTATATATTGGAGGTATAACTGATATTCCTTTCAGGTAACAGTTAATTTTCCTGCTTTATGTATAAGGAGGTCAAGTTTGCCACATACACAGAGGACCTAGAAATGACACGTATTAAAGAGGCAGGATGGATAGGACATACCGTTCTTTAACTTGCCCTTTCTAGGCTTCAAGTTTGGGCGATGAATTCCTTCCACCCACTTACTGCTGCCCGACTTCCACATCATCTCTGAATCTGTCCCAAAGCACATGACGAGGGCACTCGCTAAGGAAACCCAGACACACTGAGACTTTGAGGTTTCCACTGATCATTGTATTCCATTTGCTCTGAATGTATCTTCTTTGAATGCTCAACTCTCCTTTGTCCCAATTTGAGTGGGCTAAGTTTTCATTTTCTGCTCCCTGCAAAACTCTTTATTCCCAGCCCTATAATTTCTCTCTTCAACCAAAGACTCTTTGGTCCCCTGTGCTCTTGTGACAGCCATGGACACTCTGTTTTTCTGGCTGACAGCCACAAAATTTGTGATGCCTAGGTACAGCCCTTGCAATTTTTGTTCCTGTCATTTTCTTCGTCTCCCTAGCAAGTTAATGTACTTGGGACAAAGCTGAGGCAATTTATTCTTGCTCCTCTCTTGTCTTCCAAAAATAAGCTCTTCTGCTTCTAATATAAAAATGTCCTATGTACCTAATATAATTTTTGAAAATTCTTCTCTGAGCACATAAAACTGATCAGTTACAACACTCTGACTAGAAAAGATATTAAAGAGAATCAGCAGCTTCTCTGAGTTCTGCAGTACTGCTTGTAGTCTGTCTCCTCTTCCTTGAGAATACACATCATTGAATAGAACAAGAACTAAGAAAGACTGGGATTTCAAGTTACCTGCAAGGTCTGGAGCATAGGTTTATTCTGCTTATTTCTGTATTTATGTCAATTAGCTCAAAATTGTCCCTGACGCTTTGTAAATGCATGTCTCAGAGTATCTGAAATGCCCATTTCTTCCTAGAGTCTTTCAACAAAATTCCTATTTGGTTGGTTGGTTTTTATTTTGGAAGAAAGTAGTATAGGGGCAGTCAATTAAGCTACATCATACACTTCTGGGTTGTTGTATGCACAATTCTGTAGATTAACAGTAAACTCCTTTTTGCATTTTAAATACTATCTCTGTCTTCTAATCTTGGTATTGTTCACATTCTTTTATCCTTCCTTTCTTCTCAGGAAGACGGCATTTTCACATGTTTTCAGCTTCTCTAAAGAAACTTTCAAAAATCCTCACTTTTCAAGTCTGAAGCAGACCTATTTGAAATCATGTCAAAACCAGCAAACTGGCTAGAACAGTTTTCCTAAGTCTATGATACTTGGACAGAGGCAGCCATTAGGAGATGCTCTGTGAAATACCCCTCCTCAACTACCATGATGACTCCCAAACTCAAAAAGAAACCAGACCTTCCTATGCACAAAGACAAATACGGTGGGAGCAGAATAAGAGTAAACACCATATCCTGTTTAGTCTTATTTTTATTTGGTTATCAAAGGAAACTATTGTGCAAAAACTGAGCTGGACAGACCTGGACTAGTGATCTCTAGGGTAAGGAAAAGGAGGAGAGAGTACGTTTTTCAAAAAGCTAGCGAGTCTTTGGCTGAAATATAAATAAATGAAATGGCAAATAGGCTTGGCTACTAACAGCCTAAAGTCAGAGGAGGAAAGAAAAAGAGCGAAGACCTGTAAAAGCACATCCTTTCTCTAAAAATCCAGTTTGCCAGACAAACCTTTTAGTCATGTAAGAGTCATGTTCAGCCACTAAAAACACAGGTAAAACACTCTGAGAAAGTCCTCTGAATCATTTTTCTGTGTGACCTAGGCTTAAATCACTTCATAGGGAGTAAGTAGCAGCAACATGAATAATTGAAAAGTATCAAAGAAGGGAAAAGGAGGACACGCAGAGACTCATACCTTTGCTACATAAATCACTGCTGCTTTGCAAATGTGGTCCAAACCCAGATCAAAACAGGTTGCCAGCACTTGGTTCACATTAGCTTTACCTTGCACTTGTCCGGCCTTTTCTGTTCCTATTCATTAGACTGTTCTTTAAGGAAAACAAACCAGCTGGCTTGTTCTTTCCTTTTGATTTTGACTGTCACAAGCATAATTTGCACATTTACCAGGCCATCTAATCTGTACCTGTCCCTGTTACACCCTTGTAATCTAATCATCTATTTCCTTTTTCTCTAACAGTTTACAGACTAAAGCCCCAATATCTCTTTATCTTTCTTGACATCTCTTTCTTGGTTGAAATTTGACTTTTCTCCTGTTTTCTGAAAAGCACAAGTAGGAGAAGGTGCTTCCTCTCCCCACCCTCTTTTTAGTGATTTCTTCTGCTCACCTCCTGACATGCACCTCATTAGCCTGCAGTGCATGCTCAATTTCTGCATTGGCTGGCTATCACAGAAGAAAATGGTTAGCTACTCCCGAAGGGCAGATACTCCTCATTCTCTACCTTTTGTAAAATTGTAACCTTATCCACAGTCATACAATCATTCAAGAGAGTCTCATAAGAATTAGACTCACTCTCAGTGACAATAGCAATGACAGTTAGGCCAATATTAATATAATTAATAATGGTTCACATTTTCGGTCTGTTGTGATATTTTTGAAACACCACAGAAACCATTCTGCTGTTTCAAGTTAGGCACACACTGTGGATGAAAACGTAAATGCTGGAGCATATTGCATCCTCACTGGCAAACTTGAACCCCATATTTCAAGGCCGACATGCAGCAGGACATGCACTATACGTCAAACAGCCCATGTTCAACAAAGCTTGACCCAGAAACATCTGCAGATAAGGCACCTATCAAAAAAGAGCTGCTTGAGGTGATCTGTATGTTCATCACTTGTGATGACAAAAAAACTCCCAAACAACCCTTGTAAAGGGCTTCTAGTTTGGAATCTCTAAGTTGTGGTATCTCATAAGACGCTATATTTAGCCTGGTAAATACTTCTAGCCAATATTTCCCCAGCAAGATATCAAGATATGGCCATTCTGCCGCAGATGTTTATGGAACGTACAAAACCAGAATTGAGGCAGCATTATAGAATCACAGAATCACAGAACAGTGGGGGTTGCAAAGGACCTCTGGAGATCACCTAGTCTAACCCCCCTGCCAGAGCAGGGTCACCTAGAGCAGGTTGCACAGGAATGCTTCCAGGCAGGTTTTGAATATCTCCAGGGAAGGAGACTCCACAACCTCTCTGGGCAGCCTGTTCCAGTGCTCTGTCACCCTAAAAGTAAAGAAGTTTTTCTTCATGCTCAGATGGAATTTCTTATGTTCCAGTTTGTGCCTGTTGTCCCTTGTCCTGTCTCTGGGCACCACTCAAAAGAGCCTGGCCTCACCTTCTTGACACCTGCCTTTTAGATATTTATTGATAAGACCCCTTCTCAGTCTTCTCTTCCCCAGCATAAATAGACCCAGGTTTCTCAGCCTTTCCTCATAAGAGAGATGATACAGTCCCTTGGTCATCTTCGTAGCTCTCTGCTGGACTTTTTCCAGTAGTTCCTTGTTTTTCTTGAACTGGGGAGCCGAGAACTAGACACGGTACTCCAGATGTGGCCTTACCAGGGCAGAGTAGAGGGGTAGGATAACCTCCCTCAACCTCATGGCCACCCTCTTTATAATGTACCTCAGGATACCACCGGCCTTCTTGGCCACAAGGGCACATTGTTGGCTCATGGTCAGCTCCTAAGTCCTTCTCCACAGAGCTGCTTTCCAGGAGGTCAGGCTCTAACCTGTATTGGTGCATGGGTTATGCAGGACCCTACATTTGCCTTTGTTGAACTTCATTACGTTCATCCACACCCAGCTGTCTAGTCTGTCCAGGTCTCACTGAATGGCAGCACAGCCTTCTGGTGTATCAGCCACTCCTCCCAGTTTTCTATCATAAGCAAGCTTGCTGAGGCTACACTCTGTCCCCTCATCCGGGTCATTGATGAATATGTTGAACAAGACCGGACCCAGTACTGACCCCTGGGGAACACCGCCAGCTACAGGCCTCCAACTAGGGTCTGCATCACTGATCACAACCCTCTGAGCTCTGCCATTCAACCAGTTCTCAATCCACCTCACTGTCCACTCATCTAACCCACACTTCCTAAGCTTACCTATGAGGATGTTATGGGAGAGAGCATCAAAATCCGTGCTAAAGTTGAGGCAGACAATTGCTCTCCCCTCATCCACCCAGCTAGTCATTCTGTTATAGAAGGTTATCAGATTGGTCAAGCATGATTTCCCTTTGGTGAATCCATGTTGACCACTCCCGATAACAATCTCTTCCTCCACATGCTTAGAGGTGGCTTCCAGAATGAGCTGTTCCATTCACCTTTCCAGGGATGGAAGTGAGGCTGACTGGCCTGTAGTTTCCTGGGTCCTCCTTCTCTCACCTTCAGGGTCTGGGATTCCTGAGGGCCAGCCTTAGCATTAAAGACTGAAGCAAAGAAGACATTCTGTAACTCCACCTCCTCTGTATCCTCCATCACCGAGGTATCCACATTCAGCAATGAGCCCACAGTTTCCCTAGTCTTCGTTTTGCTGCTGATGTACTTGAAGAAACCCTTCTTGTTGTCCTTGACATCCCTTGCCAGATTTATTTCCAAGTGGGCCTTAACCTTCCTCATTGCATCTCTGCATACTCTGACAATGTTCCTATATCCCTCCCAAGTGTCCAGCCACTTTTTCCAGATTCTGTAAACTTCCTTCTTCCATTTCAGGTTTTCCAGAAGCTCCTTGAGCATTCACGCAGGTCTTCTGCCTCATTTGCTTGATTTATTACTCCTAGGGATGCACTGATCTTGAGCTTGGCGGAAGTGGTACTTGAATATTAACTAGCTCCCTTGGACCCCCCTACCTTCTAGAGCCCTAACCCACGGGATTCCTCCAAGTAGGTATTTGAAGAGGCCACAGTTAGCTCTCCTAAAGTACACAGTTGTAATTTGATGTATTGCCCTGCTTCTTCCACACAGGATCCTGAACTCCACCATCTCATGGTCACTGCATCAAGGCTGTCCCCAACCTTCACATCCCCAGCCAGGCTTCTCTGTTTGTTAGTACGAGGTCCACCAGCACACCTCTCCTTGCTGCATTGTCTACCACCTCTGACAAAAAGTTATCATCAGTGCTCTGCAGGAACCTCCTGGACTGTGCCTGCCTTGCTGTGTTGCGTTTCCAGCAAATAGGGTGATTGAAATCTCCCGTGAGAACCGGGGCCTGTGATTGTGAGGCTATTTCCAGCTTTCTGTAGATGGCCTCATCAACTTCCCTGTCCTCATCAGGCTGCCTGTTGTAAACACCCACAACAGTGTCTCCCGTATTAGCCTGCCCCTTAATTCTTACCCATAAGCTCTCAACTTGTTCTTCATCCATGCCTAGGCAGTTTGATACATTCCAGTTGCACTCTAACATAAAGAGCAATTCCACCACCTCGCCTTGCTGGCCTGTCTTTCCTAAAAGTATGTAGCCATCCACGACAGCATTCCAGTCATGTGAGCTATCCCACCATGTCTCTGTAATTGCAATGAGATCATGGCCCTGTGACTGCACACAGATCTCTAGTTCTTTCTGTTTATTCACCATGCTGCATGCATTGGAGTACAGGCATTTCAGAGACGTAATTGAGCTTGCATGTTTCCCTGGAGGGGTGAAAGATGATCCACCATAGCCATACACACCCTCAAGGTCGTTGACCTTCTGGTTTTCATCTTGGGAGGCAGCTCGGGAACACTTGTCGCTGCTCTGGCTGGTCTGGCTTATTCCCCAGTTGGATGCAATGGCATCAGTATTGCCATTTTGGACCCTGCTCCCCCAGTCCTTCAGTTTAAAGCCCGCCTCATCAAGTCAGTCAGCTTGCTGCCAAAGATTCCATTGGCTCTTCTAGACAGGTGAGTTCCATCCCTCCCTAACAGATTATAGTCAGCAAAGAATGTCCCATTGTCATAAAACCCAAAACCCTCGCAACAGCACCAGTCACATAGCCAGAAGTTGATATGCATAATACGTCTATTTCTGGCTGCCCCCTTTTCTCCAACTCTAAAAAATGGAGGAAAAGATAACTTGGGGACCAATATTTTTCACTTGCACCCCCAGGGCTTTATAGTCTTTGTTAATTCTGCCCAGGTTCCGGCTTGCGGTGCCATTTATGGCCACATAAAAGAGTAACAGTGGATAGTAGTTCATGCTCTTGACAAGTTGTGGCACCCTCTCAGCAAAGTCCCAGATCTTAGCTCCTGGAAGGCAGCATCCCTCTCATGACTCTCTGTCGGGATGGCAGATGGGCACCTCAGTGCCCTTTAACAGAGAGTCACCCCCTACGAGCACGTCATTTCTTTTTACGGTATCCACTGTGTGCTGCTGGTATAGTTTCCCCTTGCAGATCTTGCTTGTGGGTGTCTATAGCTGTTAAAGCTTCATATCTGTTTACAGTTGTGATGCTGGAGGGTGGCGACTGAAGCAGAGTCCTGCTTTTGTGGTTCTATTTTCTTCTGTTGTTGGTCTGCTTTCTTCTGCTGTAATGGTATAGTCTGTAAACTGGAAAGGCTTAAACAGTTATGGCATTGAATTTTTTTTTTACTTTGTCTCCCACAGTTTGGTGATAGGCATATTCACTGAAATGTCCTCCTTGAACAGAAATTTGATACTTCTGGTATATTCCAGTTACTTACACTTCAGATAGATACATGGAATGTGAACATTTTCATGTAAGCATATGTTTATAAATCAAAATTCTAGTTCCTGTAATTTATGGGAGGAAAAACAAATGCTAAAATTTCCTGCAATTATTGAATAACCCGGGCAAAATCCCAGAGACCCAACGACAAAAAAAGTGATGACAATATGGCTAACTATTACTGGTTGCCGTTTGCATTTTTTGGATATGTGTTCATGAATGTGCACCTTTTAACTACTTATCTCAGCAGAATTATTGCTAGCATTTCAGGATATTGAGGCAAAGTTTTAGCCGTAAATGCAGAGATCTACTAAGTCTATGTTTTCCATGGAACACATGAATGAACTTACAGAAGAATGAACTTACTTTACAGGGCCATGAGGATGATCTGAGGGCTGGAGCACCTCTCCTATGAGGACAAGCTGAGAGAGTTGGGGTTGTTCAGCCTGGAGAAGAGAAGGCTGCGGGGAGACCTTATTGTGCCCTTTCAGTACCTGAAGGGGTCCTACAGGAAAGCTGGGGAGGGGCTGTTTGCAAGGGCATGTAGCGATGGGACAAGGGGCAATGGCTTTAAACTAGAGCAGGGTAGGTTTAGATTAGATATTAGGAAGAAGTTCTTTACAATAAGGGTGGTGAGACACTGGGACAGGTCGCCCAGAGAGGTCGTGGAGGCCCCATCCCTGTAGACGTTCAAGGCCAGGCTGGATGAGGCTCTGAGCAACCTGATCTAGTTAAAGATGTCCTGCTTACTGCAGGGGGGTTGGGATAGATGACCTTTAAAGGTCCCTTCCAACACAACACATTCTATGATTCTGTGAAAAAGTGTCCTGAACATGTTCTGTGGACGCTGAACGAAGTCCTTTTCATTTTAACAATACACTTTGCACCTTACTAGCAAGTATATGGGTTTGTTTCCTGTGAGAAGTCTAATCAGTTTTGCTGAAGGGTGTTTGATAAACATACATTTTCTCCTAACTTTTGTTTTTAAGTTAATAACTCTTAATTTTTTTTAAGCTAAACACTAGTGTTGTGTAAATTTTTCTCTGTTCCTCACCAACAGTGAGCTCATCCACACATCCTTGGTGATTAGGACTCCACATATGACACATCTGGACAGAAAAAGAAAACTACTACAGCTGATTTAGGCACAGGCTGCACACAGTCACAAGCATTATATTTGGCTACTTGTAAATCAGCAATTTTTGGTAAGTGCTCACAGCAGGAAGAGCTTTTGCAGAGGACACAGAACCTCAAACATGTCAGAATTCATGGGATAACTGATGTATCTGATCAAAGTTCTCCTAGAAATTAAGAGATATAAACAAAAGATAAAGCATTTAAAAAAAGGTTTTGAAAAGGTCAAACAATATTAAAAATTTCATTGAAGCAACAAAGGATTCTGACTGATGTGTCACTGAATAATACCTCACTGCGTCAACGCTTACCCTAAGTTCAGTCTAATAAAAAATACCACCATATAAAAAGTAAGAACCCATTTATCTCCATTTTAGCATCTATAGTTCATGCACACTGTGTAAAACCTGCAATTAATGCATATCAGAGATTGCTGAAACTATGACAAAAAATATTTTTATTTTTCAAATTCTAATCATTAGCCTTTTTCCATCTCATTCATCTCAAAGAGAATTGAGTAACAATGTTATACAGTACTGATTTTCTCTTGCAGCTGCAAAGCCTCTGAAGTCAGCAAAATGTCCTTCAGGTAATACACTATAAAACTGACCTTTGAAATTATGCATGGAATCCAGTTCTAAAGGACTGTTATTTCTGGCTATTCTGCCTACTGAAGAAGCATCCTATGCCATTTCTAGTGCATTATTCCTGGAAATACTGGGTGCTCAGTCATTGCTCCTATCTGCATGCCTCTACCTGTGATTCATAAAGAAATAAACATTTCCATTTTCCTAAAGGCTAATTACAAGCCTGCATGTGCAGAGATGTAGCACACAAACTGGAAAAAAAGAGACACTGTTAAAAAAACGCAGTCCAAGCACTGAACATTGAACACTGCCAGTTTGATGAATCTTAAAATCACCCACTGTGTTCTGGTTTTGTATACACAGATGAGGGCATTTTAATGTAACTAAAGACATAAAAAATCAACACATTATGCAAATGCAATAACAAATGTAAAATGATAAATTAGCAAGCAACTATTCAATTATTACTGTGACTAATTCCTGTAGATGGTGCCACAGTAAATGAACCTGAACTTGTTCTGGTTGACTGCAGTGTTCTGTTGAAACATTTCCATTTGGTTTGTTTGCCGCTTATGTAGATCACTGAAGTAGATAGCATCCGTTTAATGAGCTCCCACTTCATTACAGAGCTGCACTACTTACTGAGTCATTCTCCTTAAGCATGCAGGCTGCATAATCTGGTGTTGTTTTAAAGCAAATACTAATTTATGATTACCTGTTACATTAGGCCACTGAAAATTGTACTTACACTGACTTGCATGAGCAGAATGCTAATGACCTGATTATGGATTGTAGTGATGTCGCATGCTTACAGTCTATGAACATAAATTCACACCTCAAGCATATTGGCTGAACAATGCACGCAGTGTAGAAAGGAAAAGGGATAAAATACATTCACTTGTAAAATACACAAATTACAGTCTCCATAGCCATCAAATATAGAAATGTAAGGGATAATCAGAAACATTTCAGTGATACTATGCTGCCAATATAGACAGTTGAATGACAACAGAATTATTCATTGAGGTGTCATGATTATTATGCAATTGATATCACAATGATGATAGCTAATCAGATCCTTTTCTGAATAAAAAAGATCACGAAGTCTCAAAAATGTTGCAATTACAAGAGGTATCACTGGCAATCTCCAAATCATGAAAAACCTGCAGATCGCAGCTGTAGGCATGATCAAAGCAGTGATAAATAAACACCATACAGTAGCTCAGAACTATTCAAATTGCACCTTCAGATAAGGTCCATAGAACTGGAATAGACCATGAGTCATTGAGTCTAGTTCCCAAAATTTGAGCTCCCCATGCATTAGGCATTTACTTCATATGAGTCCATGGAACATCTTTTCCAACACTACCTTACACTTAAACAAAATGTTTCTCCATACATTAAAAACACTCAGTACATCCCTATGTCCCATACCACATAAATACACAGTCCTTTATTCTGCTCACACAGTCTCTGCCATATGACTTGGGATAAAATTCTTTCTTAAGTCACAAAACATTTTTCAGAATCTAAGTATATATTTATCTGCTCAGAATATCTAGTTCTGGAGTGTACAAGAGGACTTGTTATTATTAAACATCAGGAACAAGTCCAGTAGGTGTCTGCAGATCATCCATTGAGTAATACTGACCACAACCTGCTTAAATTAATCTTCCTTTTAAGATGAAATACTGAAACCAAGAACTATTGACCTAAACTTTGGACGAGAAACCTAACCAAGAACATCCTTGAGCAAAAAAATGAGGAGATTGAAATTCTGAAATGGGACAAAGCTGCTTAACTGTAACAGCATGAAATCGTAGTGGAGATGCATCCTCTTAGACAAAATAGCAACAAAAAAACCAACACAAAAGCAAGATAGTGGCAGTATTGTAAAAACATTCAGCTGAAAGGGGTACACAAGACTAACATGAAAGCCTAAGAAGACAGAAAAAGTTCAAATTAGTCACACAGAAAATAGTAGAGGGCAAAACAGATGACAGGAATCACGAAGGCTGGACAAAACTTTAACGAACAAAAAATCCATTGAGAGTAATGCATAAGAAATTACTTATTAGAATAAAAATGTCCAAGTGACAATGATGGATTTTGCAGGCTTCTGAGGAGAAAAGGCAACTATAAACAACAAAGGTGACTTTTCAGGGAAGCTGAAAGATTCCTCAGTAACAATATCCACCACAAAGGATGTTAAGAAGATACTTACCCTTCAGCACTTCTTTCAGTCAATAAAGATCAGACATTATCAAAGACTGAAGAGTCTGTAACATATGTGATCCAAATTCAGTCCTTCACTATTTAACTGATATGTTATCCAGTCTATATGAACACACATAGAAATGTGTAATTCTCTACTTAAATGTATGTAATTGTCTGCTTACAGGAGCACTTCCTTCAGAAGAAAGTACAGCATGAAAAAGACAAGCAAGACTGCAGCCATTTAAGCTACAACAGCAGGCAAATATTTTCTTATCACCTCCTTTGAGGCAGGGTATATTGAAAAATGTTAAACTTCTGTCCAACAAAAGTGGTGTGCTAAGAAGTAAGATAAGATAAAGTCCTGTGTATATAGCAAGAAGCAGCAACATCTGCAGTGGATATACATCCAATAAAGTACTATGCCTCTATGACAAATATTGACACAACACTGTACCACAACAGCTGTTCTGTATCCCATTATGAAGCTAGCTCAATCAACACTGTGTAAGAGGTCCCTGCACCACAATGTATTGTACAGTGAATGCCCATTTAAGTCTTTCAGGCTTTCACAGTGTAGACAAGTCTCTCAACTCGTCAGGGCCAAGCAGTGGCGTCTCTCTTTGCCTCTGTAAGCTGGTAGACATAGGTCTCCACCAGGAGAAGAGCGATCAAGTGCTGCACTGTGGGTAAAACAAAAGTTCTTGAGTTTTCAGCAGTTGCTTTGCCCTTTTAGCTCAAACAATAAAAGTTTCCTTTTTTTTTTACCCCAAAGTATCAGTAGTTCATTTTAACATAACTAGGGCCCCAGCAGGCTTTCTGGCCAGTAGACCTTCTGTGCACGTGAGAAATGGCAAGATGAAAAGGAGCATCGAGAACCAGGTCCTCCCTTTATAAAGCTATGCTAAGCCACAAAGCCCCTGACTGGAATAGATCTTTTGTGTGACTTGCTCATGGTTTTTGTTCTCAAGCCATGATAAAATACAAAGCTTTCCACAAAATTATCCGGCTCTATCTTTTTTTCTTTCTTTTTTTTTTTCCCCACCAGAATCCAACTGTTTTTTCTTTTTATTTGGACCAACAACTTTATTTTCCCACAGCTTTGAAGCCACTTCTAGATATCTAGTTCTCTTACTTCCATTCTAAGTGCCTGAAGACGTTTTGACATAAACCAACTGGAACTGCTTGCTCTCTATAAAAAAGCCCTTATTTCACAATAAAACAAATAGCCAGAACCCAGGTTTTGAATGATTTCTAAACTCTGAATAAACGAACTCTGAAAGTAACAATTAGAAGCAGGAACCCAGTGAAAGCCTCCTCAGAGCAGAAATTCACAGAAATATGGAGTATTGCTAAGTTACATAAATAAGGCTAATTAATGCACAACTGTATACTTGCAAGCAGTGGGTGTCAGGAAGAGACGAAGATGGACTAGAGGCAGCTTTATTTCTAACTGCCAGTTCTGGAATACACTAAATACTTTTCTGTTAATTACATAGATGAAGGAAATTAGGAAACTGACACAAAGTATTGAGCTCCATACCAAAAAAAGGCTGGTGAGGAGTACCTTTTAGCAGGAAACAAAAAATTATTTTTGAACCATAGAAAAGTACAATCTTTTCCAACTCATGCAAAGTTGAAAAGCCAAATTTGTCCTATGAAATCAAACCATGACTGAGATTTGGAACAAATCAAATCCATCAGAAGAACCAGAGGTAGCACAGAAAGTCACAAAGTCCACACAGAAACTTCAACAAGGGTGGACTCGGCTCCAAAGACATGGCTCAGAAAATAAAATGCTATATTACACAAAAAGGCATTTGAAGAAGAAAGGTATGTGGAAATTAAGATCAAAGTAAAAAAGCACATGGACATGAGAAAACTGTTTTATCATAGGGAAGTGATAAACATAAGCCAAGGTAAACCTGGAGACTGGAAAAGAAATTCAAGAAATGCAATAGATTACATCACTTAGCAAAAATTTGCAAGCTGCATAGATATACATAATTTGAAAAAAAGAATGACAATAACACAGCTAGGTCTGATAAAATTCTCATATGAATAAAAGATACCACTCAGATACGCATGCTCTAGTGAAAAAAAAAAAGCAGGATATTTATTCATTTCAAAGGGGGCAATGGTACAAAAGTTAGAGTGTTGCCAAAACCAACAATCTTAACACAAAAGGGAAAGTCACAAACATTAGTATGTAACTGGATAAAGTCCCTCACTATACATGAACTAAAAACATCTGAGTAAATAACAAATTAGCAAAGAAATAATTTGTCAAAGTGCTGGGGGAAAAAAGTACTCAGTGTTGCATCAAAGGTGTGTCAGACCCATGATCTCATGGAAAAATATACTTGTGAGGAGGGTGGAAGGAAAACATACTGGTAGCAATTGCAGAGAACACTAACAGAAATGGTTACAGAAAATGTCAGAGTCTACCTGTTCCACACTTTTTCCTTAAGAAAGCTGCTCCCCAAGGCATTGAATGACAGAACATCCATAAAGGCATATTTTTTCTCAGGCTAAGAGACTGTCTTCGCCAGTCATTGGTTGTGGGGAGGGGAAAGAGAAGGAGGAGACACAACTTCTACTTATTTATGTAATTCCTTCACATGCATTTATGTTTATACTGGGATGGTTCCCACTGGGAGTGCAAATCTCGGGGACTCAGCTGATATTAAGCACACTTTTTTCTTCTTTTGAAGGATCAGCTAAATTCACTTTGGTAAAGAATATTCTTGTTCTTTCAGCCAAATCATGGCTCCAGATCAAGGCCTGCACATGCCACTTGGACTGTATTAAACAGCTGATTTGTCTCACCCATGCATGACAAAAGAAATAAAAGAATGTTTCCATGGCATTGAAAGTACAGAATTTGCATGTTTATGAAAAAGAACACAGAAAAAGAGCATTATATAGACTGGTAAGAAAATTCATATAACCATTCAGTTGACATCGAAGGACCCAAATTTAGTCTAAGTGTAAATCCATAGCTCTTAACTACCACAAGAATACCCTAACTAGCAAGCTGACTGTTCTTCAGAGAAAGGAAGTGGTCCTATAGTCACCATGTGCTGAACAATAAAGAATAGGATAGACTAGTTGTTACTGCACTCACCAGAAGAGGAAAATCTTGGGTCCTTTTTTTCCAGCAGTGACTGTTTCCACATTTGGATGAGTATTAAAGTATTGTGTAAAGGTGAGCATCATATTACACCATATCACACCCCTTCCTTCTGCTCTTCTCCCTTCTCTGAAGACATCCAGAAGTAAACCGGAAAAATACATCTTTAGGGAGCCTTATTCTGTCTGGAAATAACATGTGAAGTGAGAACATTAGTTGTATTAAAGACCCACAGAAAATGCAGATGAAAGAATATCTGCATGATCAGATGAATCCTGAGCAGACATATTTACATTCATGTGGTTCTAACCATGCCAAGGTGATCTTTATAGTTAAACTGCTCAGTCAGGGCAGGGTCCTGAAGAATTAATTGTCAAGAAAGTTCCACAATCACAGTTTTAGACACTGATGTGAACAGCGGATGTAGTCCAACAACTCTTGTGTGCAACTGGTAGGCTAAGGGAAATTTCAGGTGTCCTGAATCCCTATCCTATTCAGTAGGTCGTAATATTCTTCTTGACCTAAAATGTTGATCACATGCCACATGCATCCCAGCATCCGATTTAGTAGCAAAGGCAAAGAAATGCAATGAAGTTCTGTGGATATGTGAGATCTGAAAAACAAAGGTATTCAACTTTCAAGCATCTCTTTTGAATTCCACTGTGACAATTTGATGTGGGTATCTCATCAGACAGTTGAAATGAGAACAGACCAGGAAATTATTTTGAATCGTTGCTGTTCTTTACTAATAGGTACTAAATGCAGATCCACAGAACAAGAGACACTGCTGTTAGACTTTTCATCTTCTCTTCCTTTTTTTCATATTTTTGTAGGGGAGCACCAAAACAGTGCTAAAAAGGTCCTTTGATGTGGACATGTGGTGATGTTGACAAACTCACAAACAAAATGAGTGCAAAATTTTTGCTTGAGCTGCATGGAACTGCTCTAGGAAAAGGAGAAAGTTGACTTAACCGTATCCACCATACAGGGAAGAACTGACTGGAATGAAAGTTGAGTACATCTTTCTACCTGAGGGGAAACCCCCTTGCAGATAGGGAGACAGTCTCATTCTGTGGGTTACTCTTACTCTTCCATAGCCACAGCAGTCTTTTTGAACTATGCATCAAGTCCTTGTTTTGGTGACCATTACCACATAACTTCTTGTAGACACTTAAATACAAAATGAATATAAGCCTCTCATCAAAAAGATAATTTTTTCTCATCTCTTGTCACTGTATCCTACTGCAAAACATTGAACTAATGACATCACCCAGTTTAGGATTTCTTTTTTCCTGCCAGAGAGTTTTTAAATATCCACAAAAGGTTATTAATTTATCAGGTGTATTTCCTTCAACCATATCTGCA
Source organism: Larus michahellis (assembly GCF_964199755.1). Taxonomy (NCBI): domain Eukaryota; kingdom Metazoa; phylum Chordata; class Aves; order Charadriiformes; family Laridae; genus Larus; species Larus michahellis. The sequence continues at coordinate 66,969,684 of NC_133930.1, forward strand.
ACCTCCTTTAATATTGAAAGGAGCCATCAAACATTGAGAGGGAGAAAAACAATGTTATTTGGTAATTAAGATCCTGGTAATGCAAGGCTGCAATTGCCCCCAATTCCCTCAGCAGAAACTTTTTCAGGTCTCTCATGCTCAGTGACATTGGTTTGTACATTATCCACGTACACCAAATAATCAGATGTCCATTTCTTTATTAAAGAAAACGAGCAAATTAATGTAACAGACAGATATTTCTAACAATTTGCACAATAACTTGTGATAAAATGTTAAAAAAAATAATGTAAAAACATGTCTCAAAAAGCAGACAATTTCTTCAAGGAAGGTACAGCCTCAGTGTAAAGTCACAAACACACTGAGTGAATATTCCCAGATGGATGGCAAATAGAGAAATGAGGCATAGAACCTTTTAACTTGCAGACCTGGAAAATTATTCATTTTGTTTAAAATAAATAATACCACACACACTTCATCCTCCCCCACCCTCCTGCTGTGTGTCAATAAAGTTTTGACTTTATTAATCTAATTCTGATGATCCAACAGAATTAGAATTTAGCCTGCAACAAAGTCGAAGACAGAACAGAAAATTGATAAGCACCAGCCAATCTGGCTGTGCAAATTTTTTAAAGAAGACAGTCCAATACAGGTTCAACACTAATAAATCTTTCTGGTGAAACAGGGATGTCCTAACAGCTGTAATGCCTTTGGCCACTCCCTAACAAATGCCAAGTATACCAAGTCTAACAGCAGGAGATTCAAGAGCAGTTTCTTTAATTTGCTAGGCATGTAGAACAATTCTCTCTATTTTTTCTTCTCTGTATTTTACTTTCATGAAAGAGAGATAATGAATCTGTTGAAAAAAATTAGTGGTATAAAAGAGTTTTGGTTTTCTTCTCTTTTTAATTTAAATTTGCTTATTTACCGTTATCCTTTAACTACTGCTTACGTTGCCAGATTTGGAAGTGTAAGGAGAAAGAAAGGAAAGAGTGTCTGCTATGCCTTCTGCTTTTAGGAAAGGTCACTAAGTAAGCACTCAGATGGTAACTGACCTAGCCAGAGAATTAGCAAATAAAGAAAGTGACAAGCAAAACTGATTTGAGATGAAAGCTGCTGAAATCTTCTTATGGAAGGAACCAAATACTTCATTTCACAAGGACTGTCCAAGACAAGTCAACAGTCATGTCACTGCATATATTTAGAAGTTTGGTTCTCATGATTATGTTGCATGAAACATCTGATGTGAACGTCTAAATACATGAAATGCTAAATAAAATTACCCTACAATAGTCTTTGACAATACAAATTGCAATCAACATTTTGCAGGACAATTTCAAAACCATTTAAAATATGTCAGTATTGTTATAATAAGATATTGAGGCAAAGTAGAAGCAAAAAACAACATGGAGTGGATTCAGAGATCAAGGAGTTCAACTACACTGAAAACAAGGTTAATATCACTAGCTATTTTACATTATAAGGAAAGTGGAATGTCCATTCTATGGCAGAATGTAACCCTGATTTTTCCTTCAAACCAGTATTAAAAACTACTTACAATTTTAGCATATATAAAATGAAAAATCAAGAAATAAATAATTGATATGATTATGTTTCTCTGAAAATGTAAGTTTTTAATGTGAAATGATTTATCTGTACAAAGTCAAATAACGTATAGAATGTGAGGGGTGAAATGAAAATATTTTTTGTTAAGTACCTAACATAAATTAGATGTTTCAACTAGCAAAAAGCAGAGTGTTTTTAGGTAGTTATACTTTTGATAGTTTTTGAGTTAAAAAAAAAATCAATACATTCATTAGACATTGAAATTTGGACAAAAGGAATAGCTTTGTTATGTAAACCTTTCTATTCAACATTTTTCAACAATCTGAGGTAAAAGGACAGTGATATCACAAATAACCACCTCCACATTAACATTTCTAATGAGCCAGGTTCCCTGTAAGTGAAATAATAAATAAAGAAATTAATCCTGACTGATTTCTTATTTGCTATTTCACCTACACTTGCAAAAGTAAAGGCCTCATTTGGACATCCAAGAGGAGGGACTACATATCCATTAGCTGTCCATATTTTCAAAAGAACACTGCGTTTTTGTGATTACATCTTAAGAGTTGTCAACGGTCGGGTAGATGATAAGTATCCTGAAGTTAACACTCCTGCTCAGCAATACAAGAACTGCAGTACAAATCCTAAATTGAACATGACTACTAGTAAGGTTTCCTTTTCGACGTTATTTATTGGGAGCACGTATTCTCACATAATAATACCCACTGAAATCTTCCAAAGAGTTTCTAATTATCCCAAGTATACTTCAAAAAAAGATTATCAAGTGTCCCTGAAGTTTTCAATAGCTCCTGGCTGGAAAACATCAGGTAATATAATAAGCCAGCTTACTGCTGATCAGTTCCAACTCATGCTGACATTGGCTCTAGTCTCAGGTCATGGTTTTCTATACATGAGGTCCAATTCTAGGCTTTAAGCATGATCTGCTCCTCCATAAAGAAACAGAACAAAACAATTATTAGCAAAATTAAATTGCTCTGGTTAAGAATTACAATTCTCTTATGACAAAATGAAAATGGCAGCTTCTTTCAGCTCAGACAAGCTTTTCGGAACTGAAAGCTACAGTACACGAAACAAAATCATGATGTTACATAGCTCCATCACCCATATTACCCATGAGTGCAGTATCTTTTGGTTCTCCAGGGGCACACAGCAGATTTTTGGCCCCAAACACCCTAAAATAAGGTCAGCTACAAGCTTCAGAATATGAGGCAAAACACAGCATTCAGCTTCGAGGACTCGCAAAGCCACTAGGCATTTCTGCCCCTTCTCACCCCTGCTCTCTGATGCAGCTTTGCGCAATGACGATGACACTTTGATTAGCGAGCCTCCGAAGGCAAAATGGGAGCACAGTAGCCAGCAAAGCAGCATTTGCTATTTTCATTTCAGCTGCGCGGACATGCTGAAATAATGATCCTGGCAACATGTTAGCAAAACATTAGAAAGACTTTAGTAAGCAAATAATTTAATTACATCCTTCTCTCAGGCAGTTTATATTGCACGACCCCTGACCTTTTATATTGCTGTACCTAAACTCAGCATGGGATTCACACTTCCCATTCCTGTCACAGAATCTCTCCATCTTGTACCATTTAATATAGTGTGCTCCAGGTGTTCTGTGGTGAATGAATAGTTATATTACTACCTGTCAGACACAATCACACTCTATTCATCATCCGCGGCTGGCTGCGTGAAGCCCTGCTTCCAGCAGGCTCCCTCTCTATTTCCTTGTTCAAACGTCTGCAGTGCTTTCGGCCCATCTGTCAAGCCTGTCATTTAGAGGGAAAACAGTATCAGCGCTTTAAATATATGGAGTTCTCTATTGAAACAGTGCTGTGATTGAACTGTCAGCATTCCCAGTATCACAGACAGTAATTCATGACTGGTCAGAGCTCCATTTAGGTTGCTATTACTACGCTGACCTTGCTGGGTCACACTGAGATGTTTTTTTCCCCTTTGCAGTTAGGTCTATAAATAGTGCAATTAACCTTTCAAGAATTACAAAATGTTCCTGGTTCCCCTCCTCCACAAATTCACTTGCTGTTTGCAGCATTTATAATAATCAAGGGGGAAAAAAAAAATTCAACAGGAAAGGACATTTCTCTCTGCTGAAGTGTACACGGAGTGTCAGTGAAAAACAAACAAATACTGTAACACCCCTTGTCCCACTACCCTTTCTCAGGCAAAGCTTACATAGCTATCGTCAGGAGCCTTGCCTTAAGTTCCACTTGTCTGGAATCAAGCCTAACATCTCAAAGTACTCCAAAACACATGATATCTGAAATAAGTCCCTCTGTGGATGCTACAGTATAACCTCATGTTCTATGGATTATTTTTTTTTTCCTTATAAATTTGATTGTGAAACAAAATTCTGAAATGAAAGCGTTATGAAAGTCATTGCAAAATAAAAAAGTAGTTCTTAGGCACATGCAGTTCCTGGTCTTTTTGCAAAAGTGCCCTTTGATTTAAGAAAAACATGGAGCAGAACAAATCTCTGTGGATCAGAAGTTCATATATATCTCCTTTTGGAACAGTTGACAAAAGCGGTTTTGTATGAACCGCTGATCATGAGATGACTCCATCTGGTAAAGACTAATCTCTGTGTAACTTATAGGTCATCTATTAACCAGTATCTCTCTAGACCTCAAAGCATTTTTGAAATAGATCGGCTTTCACTTGCACCTTTATACAAAAAGCAGTGACAGTAAGTTCATGTGACCCAATATTGGACAGTACATCAAAGTTCCTCTGAATTTTGAGGATTCTGAATCACTGAACAATATAGTACACCTTTAATGAATGTATGCCTTAGTCTAAGTCTGCGTTTGCATCCTCATTCACAGCCCTTTTCAGCAGTTAGACCATGATCCTGGGGCTGGATAGTCTCCATGCATCATCTCTGAATCCCTCCAGCTGGAGGAGGGCCAGCAAAACCAGGCACGAGAGACTGAATGCTCGTGAGGTGTGAACAGGTTAAGAGAGAAATCAAAGAGGTTAGCTCAAGTCACTGGGGGAACACAGCAGTGTGGGGAAGAATGTGCCCCATCTGCCTCCTTCAATCTAAGACCAAAGCCCTAATTTGAACACAACAGCCATGTCTCAGTAGACTTGCTGGGTTAAAGCTTAGGGCTCTGGCCTTGATTACATTTTCAGATGTAGACATGGTCTTGTCACCGTTCTTCTCTGGGGAGATGTCTGGACTTCTGTGATTGCAGCCAAATATACATAACAAAGCTAGCTAAACCTAGGTAATTGCTGAGATTTCTGGTATCAGTACCATTTAAATAAACATTCAGAAAATCATTCAAAACATTTTTTTTCATGATTATTTTTGGGGATTTTTTTTTTTAAAATACAGAATCTAAGTGTAGTTGTGCTTACCAACACAAATCTAGGCAATTTAAAAAATCCAGATAATCCATTTTCTCAATATCAGCTAAGTTGGGTGATTCATTGGAAAGCCCCCTCCCTAAGTATGTGTTATACATAGCTGCAAAGAACATCATGCTGCAAATATACAAGAAACACAAATGCCAAGTAGAAGACTTACACAAAGCAAAATTACTTAGTATATGAAAGTGAAAGGCAGCAGAGAAAAAGGCAAAAAGGTCTTTTCAAGGCAATATTATCTTCTTATTACAGACACGGAGTGAAATTAATTATGTAGCTTCAGCCAGTCTGAATATTTTGCACTCTGAAAGAAAGATACAGCAGCAGAAATCACTCCCTGTGTTGTTAGCAGTTTCCTGAATGTCTCCTTTTCAGTCTTCTCCACCATGAATGCAAATGTCACAGCTTATTACAGATATTGAATAAGTATAATTAAGAAATAATTTCATCTGGTTTCTCCTTTCTTGGAGAGAGTCATAAAACAGAGAGACACACAACAGTGCCCTTGTTGTTGGTTTTAGCATTTTTAATGAATACTTCAGTATCTGCCTGCCCTCAATCTGAAGGCAAAAGCTTTTACACATTATAGAGGCAGAATAAGTGTAAGTCTCATCTCATTAACTGTCATATTACCAGGCTCTGTGCCATACCATTCAAGTTTCACTGAGCATTCAGGATTGCTTAATTGCATACAGTAAAAACAGTCTGCTGAGACTTTCCCTTTCAGATTAATATGGAGGCATAAGGACAGAGGTCATCTTCGTGACTCATTCTTACTTGCCACTGCGTTAACTCAAAATGACAGAGGCCTTTTGTTAGTGACAAAAAATAAAGTAAGAATTTGAAAAATAAAATGTTTACATCTAAGGATAAGAGACACTTTTAATTTTGCAGACTTAGAATTCTTTCTCTCCTCCCCTTCTCTCTGCGTTGGTGTTAAACTGCATAGTACATTCCTTATAAATTATACCACCCTATGTTAATTATAGTGTGCTGACACTGCTTGTCATTACTAAACCTACTACATGCTTTGTGTGCTCAGATTTCAATAGCTATTTGTTCCACAAAATGTTTAAAAGCCATACAAGTTACTGAGACTGGTCATTGCTCACATCTCTCTCTAAGCCTTCCCATTTTGTTCTATTTTAAAACCAAACACACATCTAAATCCCAGTTGTGTGGTTTGCATTCCAAAAATGCTGCTGTCCTTAGTCAAAATGACTGCACTTACCAGGAGTCTCTGACACATTCCTGTCGGAACTCCTTACTCCTTCACCTCTGCCTCTCCTTTGACACAATTCCTAAAGATTTTAGGTATCAAGCACATGCACATAGATATGCCACTCACATTCATGTATAAGCATCCACACACAGAGGATTGTACTGCTTATCTCTGCTTTCCAATGAAAAAATCAGAATGAGCATTTTCTCAAAAAATAAAAGCTTTGTCTCTCACTTAATCCCTCTCCAGAGCTACACCCTGCAAATGGAAGAAAGATGCCAATAAGGTTAATCACCCAGTATGCTACATTCTCAGAAAATAAATTAGATGGATTATCATTCTTCATCCAGCAATTTGGTATGCTATGTCTTTCTTCAGAAAGCACAACATCCATTTGTGTAAATGTAGACAATCTTGAACACAAAAACAAAGAAATCCTAGCAATCTCACTTAAATAATCTTGCCTTCTTCACAAAATAATATATGCAGCTATGTTTAAAGGAAAGAATGTGTCATTGTAAATGAAAGTGTGTGTTCCCTAAACATCCTAGAAAGACCTCCAGTGTTTCTCTGATGTTTTGGAGAAAGTAATCTCATTTCAATATATAACAGATTTTTTGGTTTTCCAACTGTATTACTTGGTTTAATAAATCCCAAAACTTTACTCACTTACAGTTTTAGACAATGACAACTGTAACACAATCGCTATACTTCAGTATACTTTTATTCTGTGTTATCAGCAATGGGAGACTTTGAAAAACTTTGTCACCTTGCCAGGGAAGCACCAACACACTGCTGTTAGTTGTAATTACTATTAGCTTTAGCAGTCTGAATAGAAAAAAAAATAGTGCAACAGCTTTGCTTTTCCAGATGTATCTTCCTTCCAATATTTTTCCAGCATAATCCAGCTCCTCATGGATTTACACACAATCAGAAACACTGAAAAACATTCTGAAATCATGGGAACAGTTGATGTTGCTTTATCATCGTGACACTAAGGCACAAATTTTTACATCTCCACATCACAACTTTAGAAGGGTATCCACAACCTACCACTGGATAAATGTCATCAGAAAACTTCAATGAGTTAATCGCTGTCAAAATAGATTTGGCTTCAGTATACTCTCAGTGATTATTTACAGCCCTCTAGAACTACAACCACCTATTACACAAGCACTGATGCTTTGCTTCATCATCTACATGCTCATTTGACTTGCAGCATGGTATATTTCGCCTATTGTCTCATTACTATCAAAAAATAACACAAACTTTAAGGCTCTCATGAGGGAAAAGTGCAAGTGGGTGTTAAAGACCAAAGGAGACAATTTCAGGGAAGTCCAATACAAGCAAGTGACCAATTGAGGTGTTTGACAGAAATGCATAGTAGCTTTCACTATTAACTTCTTAGCTGAGTTCGTTCAGTCATTTAGGAGCCAAGAGAATTCCTTCTAAACGAATGTTTAACTCGGTTATAAAATGAAGAAAAAAAGAAAGAAAGAAAGGATTGGCACATGAACTACAAAGGGAAGATTGCTAACACATTCCCCTTTTTAAAGGCTGAAGGACACTTTCCAACAAGGATCTAGCTGGACAGGTAGGAGTCTGGAGGCAAGACCCAATACAATACAATACAATACAATACAATGCAATGCAATGCAATTGGATGGAAAATTTGCTTTCTGGGCCCCACAAGAAGAATGCTGGTGCTGCAGTTCTTTTGGTTCACTTCATGCAGCTACAGTTTGTGAGGTAAAGAGAAGTGACAGGAACATTTGCGCTTATATTCCCCACCTTTTAAAATATTTTGTACCAGGATGTAACAGGGCCTCTGGTCCTATTTGGCCTGAATAGTCCAAAAGTTGCAGGTATTCCCAAAGTGCTACTGGACTTTACTGAGCAAAACAGAGATTACAGCTGGAAAGAACTCAGGTACAAAGGAAAAGAGGCTTCAAGTATCTGCAGGCTTAAGAAAGCTAGTTAGAGAAAACTCCCCTGATTCAACAGATCCAAATTACAGGCTTTTAAAATCAAGATTAGAGTAATTACAGTAAACACACATAAACTGAACTTTTTACACCTGTGATGCAATTAAAAGTATTTTTGCTAAAGCACTGGAGTGAATAGCCTTTGAGATTTATGAAGGGAAGCAGATCAGCTGTTCTTTGGTATTTTCCTTTAAAACAAACCATAAACTGTTTGGTCAGACTATAGAGAACCACAGAACAACTGGGTTCTTACGCTCCAGGGAAAAGCACCTAGCCATTGGAAAAAGTAAACGGTGACGTTTCAACTGCAGCCCTGGAAGCATCAGCTACGTTAGAGCACACACTTGAAGTCTCTTTTCTGGAAAGACAGTTTGTGTGAAAGTAACTCTTCTTTGCAATAGTTTAAGACAATTAACATGTATTTTCCACATGCATATTTTTAATGTTATAAAGAAAGCTGTGGAGAAATTCTAAAATCAGCTTTAAATTACACTCAGGGTCATGTCTGATTCATACCAGAAATAGCTGCAGAAGCCTGAATAATTCTATTTTGCTCTAATTTGAAATTTTTTTCTCTTTCTGGTAGTTTTTTGTTTTTCATTAACTTTGTGGTATTTTATTCTTAGGTCATCCAAACTGTCAAAAACTGAGATACTGCTTTAAACAAGGTACATCGACCTGAAAAACACCTCAGTAGCAACCTTTCAAACCCCAGCTCACACAAATAACTCAAGGCACAGAAGAAATCCAATTCAATTACACACATGTAACAAGAATTAAATAAAAACATCCAATATGTTTAAAATTATAACATACAAAATAAACCATACCAAATCAAATTACACTGGGTACAAGACAAACAGAAAACTACTCATATTGCAAGAAGATGGAACTAATATCATCATACAAATGAAATAAGTAACCTGTAAGTTCTTTGAAGCAGGTACTTATAAGATTTCCAACAGTTGAGAGAATATAGATGACAAAGAATGAGGCCATCATATGAAGTATGGAAGACGGCAAGATTCAGCTTAACCCAGATGTTTTTGAATAAATGAGGGTACTGACTGAGAGTGGGAAGGTTACAGTGATCTGAATAGTTGACCCCTCTTTCAAGAAGCTTGATAAATAGGAGACTGCAAGAAAACAGAAGTTACTCTCATTCTGTGCCATGATGGTCTAGGATTTATGTAACACAAAAAAGTTCATACACTAGTAGATTTTTTTATTTTAAACAGATACTTGGTCTATTGTGGTGTCTGCTTGATGTTGCTACAACTGGTGCCAATGAAAAGTCAATATGCTCTTTGAATAAACTATCTTTTTTAAGGAAAACACAGAGTGAAAGGTTTCGTCTATAGAGGATCTTTTTGTTACAAAGATATGAGCTAACTCAGTTCTTTTCTCTTAGCAAACACTTTATACAGCCAAAAAACTCCTTAAGATGATTGGTACCTTCTTAGTAGCTAATATAGTCCCATTCAACTTTCCAAATTTCTATTCACTGTTTACATAATGCAGTAGAAGTACTCTAGTTGTGTATCGTTACATGTGAAATATTTTATCAAATCTTTTCTCATTCTATTAGAAGTATGAAGCCAGTTTTGCAAAACAAGAGGTCTAACGTATGCATAGAAGTTAGACCATGCAAGGACCTACAGGTCCAAACAGATCATCCTATTTCCAAAATGCAAACATAACTATGTTGTTATACATAATCATGAGCTTTGTGAATACTACTTCTTACTTTTCGGCATGCAACTAGCATGCTTGGTTTTATAATCATGCTTTGGGAGCACATTTTGAAAAATTCAGTTAAAGGTGTCTGTACCTTCAAGGATGAATAAGGCAGTAGACCCACTAACGCAACCAACATTAGGATATAAATAAAGTGCATTGCATAATAACCAAATCACATATGTGATTATAAATTTCATACCTAAAATTTCTTGCCTTTGCCTTGAGGTCAAAAGCCTTATGATAATAGCAAAAAGCTAAGATCTAAAAGGACCCAACAGCTTCAAGAGCTTTCAAGCCATGTAATTTCTGTTACTCAGATTCTCAGAAAAATAACAAACTCTCATTTCAATCACAGAACATCCCATTCAGCAATAATAAAATTAACTAAATTATAATAGGGTAAAAATGCTTACCAAAAGTAAATGCATGAACTTAAAGTTGGTTAATACTGACAGGCATCTTTATTAAAAACTTATTTTTAAAAATCATTCTGTAGGCTCCACATAATACTGCAATAAAGTCCACAAGACTGATTCTCATGAATTTGTACTTCATGGAGGACTTTCCATGGACACCAATTTTACCTCCATCATGAAACTTATGACCTCTCTCCTTCTCCTCAGGTCTGAGAGCAAGAAAAAATGGTCAGAGGAAGCTATAGTATGGACTTTCCTTTGGCCTCCACGTCCACAGTATTTGAGAACATCAAACTATATCTCTTTTTTCACTATTCTCTTTTTAAGCTTGATTATATATTTTATCTAATGACTATTTAGTGGAGTGGCATGTGATTCAAAAAGGATAAGCCACTAAAACCTCTGACTTGTCAATTATATTTCACACTCCTCTGAGCTTCTTGAGCCCTTCTTCCCATCCTGTATCCTCACCAAAAGGAACATTTCAAGCAGTGGAATCACATCTGATGCTGCAAACAGAAACAGAAGCCACAAGCTTTCACTGCTTCTCACTGTTCTACCAGTGTGCTGTATGAGTGGTGTCCAGTTCTCATTGGACTACTTCACAAATATGTGGGCTGTAGACCATGTGTTGTCCTTGAGAAACAACTATAATAGCAGGGTGTCCATTCTCTCAGATGCATCTTATATTTACAAAAAGATTGGAAACCAGAAATGGTGAGAAAGTATAATTTCTCTCAGTTCAGTAATAATTAGTGAAGTACCAAAAGAATGAGGAGCACAGCTACAAAGAAGTCTGGAAAGTCGGGTATAGAGGATAATAATATGTAGCTTTCAGATTCTTGGATGGAGTGAAATTTTAGGTTTCTGAGGTACTCACACTGACTGCCAAATGAATACACAAGTTCTTCCAGTATTGTTTTCCTACTTTCATTGATTGGCAAAATGCTAGTATAAATGGACGTCTGGCAACATATTTAGGGATTCAGATTCAATCTCATCTGCAGAATTTCATTTCAAGACCTTGCAAAAGATGATCAATAACTTAATCTGCAAACCATTTGCAGTTTAATGAAGTCATACTCAGAGCATGGCTTCTGCAAGTCCTTATTAAATTTGGGTGTTTCACATGTATTGACGGCATCGTTACAGACCTCTAGTTTTCAAACACTGAAAGTCAGGTATGCCATGCTTTGTAATATGCAGTTTAAACCTACTGGGGGATATCACAAACAATGGTAGCAGACAACTGTATTTGAAGAAAAAATGCTTGAAGTTGACTCACTAATCAGGAACAATTTGGGTGTGCGTTCTGTACTGTTTCTCACTAGGAAAAAAAAAGTAGCAAAAAGGTAAAGATGACAACTGAAAACAACTTATGTCTTGAAAATCTCGCACATGCAGACAAACACTTCCTTCCTGGGAAAAAAACCCAAACCAAACCAAACCAAAACCAAAAACAAACAAAACAAATAAAATGGTTTAGTTGAGGTAGAACTGATTTAGTATTTACAACTGTTAAATTTCTCTAGAAGGACCCTTTCATAGAAACAATCAGGTGCTACTTCATCTGTTTGGTAGGCATGCATCACTCAGCTGAGAACTGCACATGCATATAGGTGATTAGCACAAATCAGAGCTAAAATTTCACCACACGATATGGTCATAAGCTACTAGTGTCATCTTTGGTCAGCTTTCTTCAGCAAGTGTGTTAAACTGTATAGAGTCTAAAATGTATTTGGTAAGGTTTAGACTCACTTTCAGGTAGCAAACAGCCATGACGGCTTACATACTCACACACTCATACTGTGTCTACTACTGTCTTTCTGCTAGATGGTCTTGCTCTGTTTCCATTCTGCATGTGTTAAATATGCCCATACTTCAGTCACTCCAGCATAGAACACCAGCACAAACCCTTCCTCATCAGGGGTTTAAATATATGTTCCTTTTCCCAACTGCCATGGGATGTGTCTAATAAAAGGACATTTTTTATGGATTAAACTACTGTTACTAGATTTGCTGGAGTTTGCCAAGCTTTGCATCTCTTGAGCAACAAGACTTAACTCTTCCCTTTTCCCACCTCCTCTTCCCCACACACTACCATAATGGTAGGTCATGGTTAAGCATTCAAAACATTTCAAGTCCTTTGGAATGGGGCACTTCAACACTCAAAAAGCTGCATGCTCCATAACTGGCCAAGAGCACTGCACATGGCTTTGTTGCTATTACACTGCCAGTTACACTTATTGCACTCACCTGCAAAACATTCATGTTTCAATTTATTTGGATTCCCACATAGTTTGTATCTGGGAAAATCGTCTTTTATCCTCTAGCACTCTTTCACGTGATGGAAGTAGAGTCTCCATCTTGGCACATCAGAGATTACATCAAGCTGTCACGGTTCCCTAACATCTGTCACAATTATCACAACAAATGCAGCAGTTTTGGCTGGGATCAAACCAGTCTCAGATCTCATTTAGTTTAGATTATTTCATTACTATGGAGTCACAAAGTCCTTTATTCTTATTCAGAAGACTTTTTACCCGGAAATATTGGTAAAATTAACACTAATAAACTCATACTTCAAAGTTGTTATTTATTCCAGCCAAAACTAAAAGTTTTCTGCAATTTTTAGGGGCTTTAGGGGAACAAGCTTATACAAAATTTCAATAGCAATTTTACGCTTTTCCAACATTTCTGCATACAAAGGTCCACTCTCAATCATGCTATAAATTGGTTCACTTTTCTCAAGTGACCAGACATTTTTAAAACTTTAAAAACATTCTTTCCTAAAAAAAGCCTTTCCACATTCTGAATAGACTCAAGCTGCAGTTACTTCTTCAGTTTCATTACATTTCCAAAGTCACACCCTTTTAAATGATCTTCATCTCTATTGCCAGCTCGTGCATAGTTTGTTCAAAAAATTTATATTGACATGTTACACAGGTATGATAGAGTCAAAATGTTGCTATTTACCCTTTGTGTATGACACAAATGATTGCACTACATCCACATGTCCACATCCCTATCTGCTTTGGCAGGCATATCCCAATGCTAAAAAGATCATAAAATAGCTAAGAGGATACTAAACTACTAAACCCTGAAAGTCTTTCCACTAAAATGGATGAGTTGTTTTGCTCTCAAAACACTTTGACAGAAACCAAGCCTGGAAAACAGTGTTAGCCATGATGATTATTGTTTTTTCAAAAGTATTCTAGCACTTGAAAGCACATAGTTGCTAGAAGTACTGAACAGAGTTATCTGTAAGCATAGTCATTTTCCTGAGAGGAAACTAACAACTCATTTTGGTAAAGGAAACTTCAGATAAGCAGTAGGTTACACCCTGTGGGATACAAATCTAAGAGGAAAATATTTCACAGATTTAGCAGTTCTTTAATAAAAATTTACGTTACAGGTAAAAAGCAAGCTACAGTACAGGATAGGAAGGATAGAAGAAAAGGATGGTAAGAGATTAAATCAAGTCCTGCACTTGGGTCACACCAACCCCATGCAGCACTACAGGCTTGGGTAAGAGTGGCTGGAAAACTATCCAGCAGAAAAGGACCTGAGAGTGCTGATCGACAGACAGCTGAATATAAGGTGGCCAAGAAGGTCAACCACGTCCTGACTTGTATCAGAAGTAGCGTGGCTGGCAGGAGTAGGGAAGTTGTTGTGGTTTAGCCCTAGACAGCAACTAAGTACCACACAGCTGCTCGCTCACTCCCTGCCAGTGGGAACGGGGAGAGAATCTGAAGAGTTAAAAGTGAGAAAATCCGTGGGTTGAGATAAAGACAGTTTAATAGGTAGAACAAAAGCCACACGCACAAGCAAAGCAAAACAAGGAACTCACTCACTGCTTCCCATCGGCAGGCAGGTGCTCAGCCATCTCCAGGAAAGCAGGGCTGCATCACGTGCAGTGGTTACTTGGGAAGACAAACGCCATAACTCTAAACGTATTCCACTTCCTTCTTCCCCCAGCTTTATATCCTGAGCATGGAGTCACATGGTATGGGATATGCCTTTGGTCAGCTGGGGTCAGCTGTCCCCGCTGTGTCCCCTTCCAGCTTCTCATGCACCCCCAACCTACTTGCTGGTGGGGCGGTGTGAGGAGCAGAAAAAGCCTTCACTCTGTGTAACCACCGCTCAGCCATAGCTAAAACATCTCTATATTACCAACAGTGTTACCAGCACAAATCCAAAACATAACCCCATACCAACTACTATGAAGAAAATGAACTACCTCAGCCAAAACCAGCACAGAAGTCATTGTCCCTTGTACTTGTCACTAGTGAGGCCGCACTTCAAATACTGTGTTCATTTTTGGGACCCTCGCTACAAGAAAAACGTTGAGGTGCTGGAGCGGTTCCAGAGAAGAGCAACAAAGCTCATGAAGGGTCTAGAGCACAAGCGTTATGAGAAGCAGCTGAGGGAACTGGGGTTGGGTAATGTGGAGAAGAAGAGGCTGAGGGGAGACCTTATTGCTCTCTGCAACTACTGAAAAGAAGGTTCTACCAACGTGGGGGTCGGTCTCTTCTTCCAAGTAACAAGTGAGAGGACAAGAGAAAACACCCTCAAGTTGCGCCAGGGGAGCTTTAGATTGGATATTACAAAACATTTCTTCACTGAAGGTGTTGTCAAACACCGGAATAGACTGCCCAGGGAAGTGGTTGAGTCACCATCCCTGGAGGTGTTTAAAAGATGTGTAGACATGGTGCTGAGGTACACTGTTTAGTGGTGGTTTTGGCAGTGTTAGGCTTATCATAGAATCATAGAACCATATAATGTGTTGGGTTGGAAGGGACCTTTAAAGATCATCTAGCCCAAGCCCCCTGCAGCAAGCAGGGATGTTTTTAGCTAGATCAGGTTGCTCAGAGCCTCATCAAGCCTGGCCTTGAATGTCTCCAGGGATGGGGCCTCCACCACCTCTCTGGGCAACCTGTCCCAGTGTCTCACCACCCTCATTGTAACGAACTTCTTCCTAATGTCCGATCTAAACCTACCCTGCTCTAGTTTAAAACCATTGCCCCTTGTCCTATCGCTACATGCCCTTGCAAACAGCCCCACCCCAGCTTTCTTATAGGCCCCGTTCAGGTACTATACCTGCTATAACATCTCCCCAGAGCTTTCTCTTCTCCAGGCGGAACAACCCCAGCTCTCTCAGCCTGTCTTCATAGGAGAGATGCTCCAGCCCTCAGATCATCTTCGTGGCCCTCCTCTAGACCCGCTCCAACAGGTCCATGTCCTTCTTGTGCTGAGGGTTCCAGAGCTGGATACAGTACTCCAGGTGGGGTCTCACGAGAGCAGAGTAGAGGGGCAGAATCGCCTCTCTGGATCTGCTGGCCACGCTTCTTTTGATACAGCCCAGGATGTGATTGACCTTCTGGGCTGCAAGCGCCCATTGATGGCTCATGTCCAGCTTTTCATCCACCAGTACCCCCAAGTCCTTTTCGGCACAGCTGCTCTTTTTAACGTCATCCCCCAGCCTGTACTGATAACGAGGATTGTCCCGACCCAAGTGTAGGACCTTGCACTTAGCCTTGTTGAACTTCATAAGGTTTGCTCAGGCCCACCTCTCTAGCTCATCCAGGTCCCTCTGGATGACATCACGTCCCTCTGGCCTGTCAACCACACCACTCAGCTTGGTGTCATCGACAAACTTGCTGAGGGTGCACTTGATCCCACTGGTTGAACTTGATGATCTTAATATTTTCCAACCCAAGTGATTCTATGATGCTATGATTCTAAAACGTGATCAAGAAACAAAAACAATGGTGCTGTGGTAAGAGGAAAGAACAGAATAGATGTAATGTAACTCTCTTCTGTAAAATGCAACTGCAAAGAAGGGAAAGTACTGTTCTCCATATTTGCAAAGTTTGAGAAAAGGTATAGGGTTACATTGTAGCAGGGGACCTTAGGATAGATATAAAGAAAAATTCTTAAATGGAAGGGCAGTGAAGGACTGGAATAGATGGAAGAGGTTGCTAAGTTTCTGCTGTTGGAAAGGTGTAAGAACAGGTGAAAGAAAGAACCTTAAATGTGGTAGACTTTTTGTTTAGCTTTGGGAAAACAAGATGGTTTACACAGTCCCTCTAATCCCATTCAATCTCTATTTTCTATTTCTCTCTGATTCAGTTAGGCCACTGAGGTGAACACTGGAACCAGCGTTTTGGCATCTTACATACTGTTACATGAAAAGATTATGTAGCAATTTTCCATGTGGTTTAATACTTGCTACTTTTACACATCAAGTAAATGATATTAGGCTTTTATTATCATCATTTTACAAAATACTAGTGGTGTCACCTGTTGCTCTATAGCACTTAAATAACCACAATACATGCTGGTGAGAAGAGCTTAGAAACATCTATGGCATATTTGTTTAGCAGCAGCTAATTTTCTCTGCTTGAAAATTCAATCTGGAAAAGTTCTCAGCTCATTTTTAAGATCTCTAAAAGGGCCCATTAAAAATACTTCCAAGAATAAATGTGATAAAAAAGTACACCTTGAAATCAGTGCACTACAACAGACACAATCCAATTTTGTCCTCATCATTGCTTCATTCCTTACCCTACAGCACTGTTTGGCAAGAAGCTGGCTTGTTAACATTGTAATATATTTCTAGACGCGAAGTGAAATTTGTCAGATTTCTTTTGCTTCCACTTTAAAAGTATTAAGTGTAAATTAAGAGACAGTAAAACACCTAGGAAAGACATTTAAGATCATCCAGTGTCAGAAATAGAATTAAGTGCCTTTTTGATGGTCAGCATTCACATGTTTTACAGTATACCTCAGCACACGATTACATGATTACACAACCATCAAAATACACTGCTAGGCACAGGCTGTCATGGGACAATGTATTTTTTTCCACATCACCATTCAGAAATGCCTTATCATATAACTTGCTTGAACAAGTTTACTCACAATTCCCAATTAAACAGTCTCATTTTCTCATGAAATAAACTGATTTAAGATACACTGTGAATGCAAAACAAACCAAAGTGCTTGTGCTGTAAGGAGGTATGGTATATAAACAGATTAGAAGCATTAATAAAAATAAGTAAATCAATCTGTCCTCCCCTATCAAGAAGTCTTATTAAAATAAATGTGGTTATTCATGTAACAAAAATGCTGTGGGTGTATTAGGCTGAGAAAGTAATCCAAGTCATTGAGTTCATTGGAAGAAAGCAAGAATCCTCCTCCTTCTGCCCACAGCTGTTCATCATATTCAGCCATCTCTGGTTATTAATATTAGTATTAAATATATTCCTGTCCAATTGGGTTCAGTCATGTTTCCAGTTTTTGAATCTATTCTTTTCCCCTACGTTAAACAAATCTAATGATTTCTATCCATAGCAAATGTGGAGCTGATGAGCAAATGGATGATAAAAATTCCTATTATTCCTTTGTGGCCATCTCTTGTACTTAAGATTCTTGTCATGCCCTGGGCATTCTAACTGTCTGATACTGTTCTTTTATTTCCAATTCCAGCACTTTCTCTGCTGAACATTTCTCTGTCCAGAACATTTGGTGCACTGCCTAGTACCAAGCAAAATCTGCTTGCAATGTAAGAACATGTGGAGAAATTATGTGTTTTTGTCACACTCTATTAAACGGTATTCAAAACACAATGCCCCAGAAACTAAATTGATTGTAGGTTTTATAACCCTTTTCAGGCTAATGGAAACAATTTAGTACCATGAACGAAAACATAGCTAGTGCAGCTGTGGGAATCTTAAATTGCTCGGCTCAGCAGTTCTGTGCCGGCTTAAGTAGGATAAAGTAGTTAAAGTTCAGTTAGATTCCATTCTTCTGGATCTTTGACAGATCATTTCAGATTAATGTCTTCAAAGTTTTCAACATTCCTTGTAAAAGACTTTCTGAGGAATTCCTACTTTGTGCTTTTAACTTATGGGGCAGTGGGAGGGAGCTGCAAGAACTCAGAGGACAGGGGAAGTGGGGGCAGGAAAGACATGGGGAAGTTTTCAATCATTTTGTAAAGAGTCTTGAACCATCTTTTTCTTCAGTTTGGTTCTATTGTTAAAACACCAAGTGGAAAAAAAATTTAGAACAACAAAAAAAAAAAACAATAAAAAGACTATCGGCTTTCTTATAGCTTTAATGTTTTAGCTAAGACTACAAAAGCTAGAGAAGCACAGCCAAGATTGAAAGTTAGCCCTTAAGTCCACCCAAGGAATCTATTACAGCTCCTTAAGGACCTGTCCTTAAGGACAGAAATTTCCTCCTATGCTCATTCACATTTCTATATTTAAAACTAAATGCCATGATTAAAGGCTGCTAGAGAGCTCTGATCCACACTTTACAAAACAAATCCTCAACCTAGCCACTTACGAGAAGGAGTCATTCACATGGGTATTACCTGCACTGTAATACCAGAAAAACATCTGTGAATATTATTTGACAAATTGATCACTAAATGAGCCATTAGCTTGCAGGGGTTTTGGATTGCCTTAGGAAAGGAGGGTGCTATATAGCACAAAGGCTTACAGATGCAAAACACTGATTGGCAAAAAAAAATGTTCCAGAAGAAAAGTAGTAATAAAGCAAGCCTAGCATGAAAATGTACCCTTTCTAAAAAGTAAGCCGTTTACGAGAAGCAGTAGTAAAACTGCTTAATTCTTCTGTGCCTCTAGGGAGAAATCTAAGCCTTTTGAGAAGTGATGGAGAGAAAAATGAAGCCAATGGTGTGTTTGTCAGTGAGCGAATGCTGTGGAAACAAAGTTAGTAATTTTAGTATTCCTGCTTGCCAAGAACTGACAGGTGTGTAGTTTCTTATTGTTCTGAAAGGCAGCCAGAAACCACAATTGAATATGCATCTACGTCTTCATAGTAGGGAAGAAAACAGCTGTGTCTCTGGCGCGTGATACAAGATGATAGAAATATTGAGACATACTCTTCTTTACAGTATGTTACCGTCATTTGCATGGCTTCGTTTGATCTTCCAACAAAACACATAGCTGGAAGGAAAAAAAAAATAATGCTGCAGTCCAGATCAGATCAGACCAGACCTGATGTGGCAACCTCTGCGCCCACAAACAGTTACTATTTCACAGAGCCTGATCACCTCAACACAAATTTTTCACATGAACAAGGGTTGAAAGATTAGAGATGTATTTTCAGCACAGCAGATTCAAAGACTTTGTACAAGCAAGTCCATTAAAATTGTAAGTAAACAAAGCAGGGAAATAGCAAGTTATTTCAGATAAACATGTGGTAATCATTTCCAACAATTCTTAAAGAATGACTCCCAGAAATCCTTCAGTTTTCAAACTGCTGAGACATGCCTGTGATTAATAAAGCCTTTGAACGCAAAAGGTTTCTTCACGCAAGAATGATGTGTGTTTTCCTGTAATATGTGGCAAAGCAATCTTTTAAATCCTAATTCCCTCAGGAAGGTAAAAAGTACATGCACGTTATACACACACACAAAGACACAATGTACCAGATGCAATAAGTTGTAAGAAATCTTAGGCTCTGTGTATTAAATTTCCTTCTGTGCAGAAGTATACTACAGTGTTAAAAGCTCATGATAACTGCCTGGCAGATTGTCAATTGGATATGCATAAAATGTCTGCACTGTGTCCAGGCTTCTCTGATTTGATAATTTGACAGACGTCATTTGAGCAATAAGACTTGCAAGTTTTATATTTACCAGAGTATGAGACGAGGGATTAGTACACTCATTCAAATAACAAAATTTTGAAAATTCTGAAACTCTCACAAAAATAATAACTTTCAGAAAAATACTAGGCTTGACCAGCAAGTTTCAAACAGCTCAACAAAATCTGTCATTATAACAGAAAGGTCCTCTAGGTTTATCTTGTATACAGTTACTAGCATTTACTATGTCAACCCGTTAAAAGTATCAAACAAAACAAGGCTCAATCACCAGAACAGAGATAAGCACAAAACAACCCTTAGAGTAGGAGACAGAAGTATAATCTTTTCCACTTCAAAGTCAGCATCTTCTGATGCATAACAAAGGAAGTGATTTTGTGATAAGAAACTAGATTTTATACTAAATTTTAATACAAGCAGGAAACACAAAGTTGGTAATTTATTCTGTTGGACAAGGAAGAGGATCACTTAATTAAGACTTAAAAGAAGTCACATGATGAAAACTCCTCTATTCAGTCCTCTCCAATAATGATTCACAACATTTTTGATAGTCCTAGATAAACCCCAGCCTGCAAGTTCTTGCCCAAGCTAAACAGATTCCAGATGCAGGCATGTAAGATCATCCCTTTCACACTGCACCCAGTGACCGTGTTAGCTGCAATGAGTGCAGCTCAACAAATGAACCAAAGACAGACCCAGAATTATTTTCTCCTGCTGAAATTTCTTCTCACAAAATGCCACTCTGATCCACTCTAAATTCCCTGCGCTTGGGAGTAAGACCATAGGATTGTTTTAAATAATAGATTTAAAGAAAAATTACATTTCCAAACATGTATTTAAAAGAAACTGAAAATAAAAAGAAAATATTCGTATCAAGCATCTCAAACAATTTGTGCAAAACTTGTACTTTTCAGTTATTTTTCCAAATCAAATTAGTTCATGAAAGAAGAAGGGAAATGGGAGAAACTCCTTCTTCCACAGTTTTGATTCTCGTGCTGCTCAGCACCAGTCAGCACAACAGTTTCAGCAGAGCTGGCACGAATACGTGCCTGGCATGGTTAAAGTCAGTTGTGCCCTGGTGTGGTTTTGCAACGTGGACAAGACGTGACCTAAAGCTGTAACATGGTGTCTGACATTTTTCTATAATTGTCTTTTCTAGTCTGGAAAACAAACACAAGAAATTAGAGAACATGCCTCTCCTGACCTGGCCAAACAACTCAGCTGAAGCTATAGTGTCCTATCCCGAACACGTCACAAGCAACAGAGTTACCAGTCCCTCGAAGTACCACCAGGTACCTGCCAGTGCTCCTTCATTTTCAGAAAGAACAAGAGGCTGGTTGTATTTTTAAACTACTTATAATTATGTTTAAGAATGCGGAATAAATAAGACTCTCTCTTCAAATGCACTGATGAATGAAAACAGCTTAGTACCCAAAGGACTGTCGCCCATATTTCTCTGTTTCTCTTAACCCTAATATCACTGGTTAGCAGTCTTAACTGAGAGCACAATGGCGACTCAACAGACAACTGTTTAGAATGAACGTGTTATAAATTAGTCATAAATGATCAGATTCTTGGAGTACAGAGAGGCTAAAAAGAGTGCATCTCCCATAGAGACCTTTCAGAGTCAAAGTCTACCCCAAGGCACATAACGTAGGAGAGGTATTGCAGCTACAGAGCTCCTCCAGAGACACTGAAACTCCATCCAGGCCGGGTTTATCTCACAGTATTCAATAAGTACATTTGCCAGAAATTAGAAGTCTTACTTTGGTATCATTATTACTACAGATCTCTTCCCATCTAAAAGGTCCTTAAGTGTCCTAGCTCAAATCTCAATCTGTATTTTGCAAGCAAATCCCCATTTGACAAAACAAAAATAATAAGAAGAAATCAGTGTCTGGCTTTCAATCAGAATCTTAAATACAATCTCTTCCTAATATGGCACCCAAAAGTACAAAGCTGAACGTGCTGTGTCCACATGCACAAGAACACGTGAACAGAGACACACAAACTTCTCCTCAAAACACTAAAAATTACATTCTACCCATTTGAGCGGCTGAAGGTTAGTTTCTTATTTTTTCACTGCAGACTTGGCAAACAAAACATCAGAATGCATGAGGAAGGTATGGTTTCAGCACCAAGCTCTAATCCGAAACCAGTTTTAAGGATTAAGACGATTTTTTTTTAATAATTTTGAACACTGTTAAGCCACTTGTGTACAAGTGTTCTGACACAAAGGAACAGAAATGTCTGACATATTAACATTTCAAAACTTGGATTGCAAACTGAAAAGACTGGCTCAATAAGAATGTATAACCCTGGAGAATAAGAATGCAATCCTGTAGTTGAGGCATTTCAAGGACAAGAGAAGTAAGACATTTTTTGTCACACAGGTGTAAGCAGAAAAGGAAACTGCATTTTTTTGTGTCTACAAATCTCAGTTACAAATTAGGCAGTGTGGTTGAGGTGCTTAGAATAACAGAATATCCTAATTTGGAAGGGACCCAGGAGGATCACTGGGTCCAACTCCTGACTCCACACAGGGAAACCTAAAAGTTAAACCATGTATCTAAGATCATTGTCCAACAATTTCTTGAACACTAACAGGCTTGGGGACTCTCAGTGAAGATCTCTTTCCTAATATTCAATCTGAACTTCCCATGACACAACTGTAAGCCATTCACTCAAATCCTGTCACTGGACACCAGGGAAAAGAGATCTGCACCTCCTTTTCCAGTCCCACTCATGAGTTATAGACAACAATGAGGTCATCCGTGAGTCTGCACTTCTCCAAGCTGAACAAACATGGTCTCAGCTGCCCCTCGTAAGTCATGTCCTTTAGTCCTTTCAACATCTTTGTTATCTTCCTTTGGACACATTGTAGTTTTTATATCCTTATATTGTGGAGACCAAAACTGCACACAGTACTCAAGGTGACACTGCACCAATGTTGAATATAGTGGGACAACCGCTTCTTTTGACTGGTTAGATACACTGTGCTTGATACACCTCAGGATATCGTTGGCCTTTTTGGCCTCCAGGGCACATCGTTGACTCACATTGAGACAATCACCAACCAAAACCCCCAGATCCCTGTCTGCAAGGCTGCAGCTTCTTGTCCCCCAGTCTATATATACATCCAGGATTACACCATCCCAGGGGAAGAATCTGGTGTTTGTCCTTGTTAAATTTCATGCAATTGGTAATTGGCTAGCACTCTAATCCATCAATATCTCTCTGTAAGGCCTCTCTGCCCTCGATGGAATCAATATTAGGTTCCTCCTAGTTTAGCATTGTCAGCAAACTTAGTGTTGCACTCCACTCCTGTGTCCAGGTCATTAATAAAAATTTTGAAGATAACCGGCCCTAAAATTGAGCACAAGGGAACACCACTAGTGACTGGCCACCAGCTAGATGTTACACCAAATACTGCAACTATTAGAGCACCATCCTTCAGCCAGCTGATCATCCATCATATTGTGTACATGTTCAGCTGTATTCTGGACATTTTGTCCAGAAAAACACTGAGAGAGACAGTATCAAAGGCTTTCCTAAAATCAGAAAAACCCACATCCGCTACATTCCCTTTATGCACTAGGGAGGTAAATTTGTCATCAAAGGATACTAAGTTAGTAAGGCATGACTCTCCCTTCGTGAATTTGTATTGGCTTTGACCAGTGACTGCATTGTTTTTCCAGTCTTTTTCAGTAGCTCGCAGAATAATCTTCTCTATAATTTTACCAGGCACTGAAGTAAGTCTGTCAGACCTATAATTACAAAGGCTTCTTTCTGTCTGTTCTTGAAAATTGGAATAACATTTGCTAGCTTCCAGATGACTGTGACCTCTCCAGATTCCCAAGACTATTGATAACTGAGAGACATCTTGCAATAACATTGGCCAACTCTTTCGGTACACTGGGATGAATACCATCATGCTCCATAAACTTATGTACATTCAGTTGCAGCAGAAAATCCTGTACAAATTCAAAGACAACTGTGAGTCTATCACACCCCAAGTCATGGACTCCAGGGGTCCCAGGGCCCATCACTGGTGTTAAAGGCAGAGGCAAAGGTGGCATGAAATGTCTCTGCTTTATCTTCATCCCTATTTGCAAGGTGACAACCAACCTCATCAAGTGATGAGCCAATGTTTTTCTTAGTCCTCCTTTTGCTGTCAACATACTTTAAAAAGCCTTTTTTGCTATCTGTCACAGTACTGGTCTTCTTCAACTCCAATTGAGCTTTGGCTGTACAAATTTTCCCCCTACAGTGGCAAAGAGCACCTCTGTTGTCCTCCTGTGTAGGCCGACCTTGCTTTCAAAGTCCGAAGTTTTCTTTTTCTGCCTAAGTATCCAGGAGATCCCTGTTCAGCCAACCCAGACTTCTGCCCCACTTGCTTGACTTCCGAAACATTGGAATTGCCTTCTCCTGGCTCTTAAAAAGTGACCAGCATTTATGGGACCCAAATACCCTTGAAAGTAGATTCCCAGGGGGCCTTACTAACTAGTTCCTGGAGCAGCCTGAAGCCTACTCTTCCAAAATCCAGGGTAACATCTCTGCTGACAGTTTTTCTCATATTGCCAAAGATTTTAAATTCAACAGTTTCAAGATCACAGGGGCCAAGACAGCCACCAATCATCACTTCACCCATGAGACCATCTCTATTTACAAACAAGAGATCTAAGAGGACACTATTCTTATGCATCTACCTTAACACCTGTATCAGAAAGTAATTTTCAATGTGCTTTAGGACCTTCACAATCTTGAGGAGTGGGCACATGCAAACATGAATTTCAAGAAGGACCTTGTGCAAACCTCATGAAGTTCAACATCCTGCACCAGGGTCAGGGCAATCCTCAGTAGCAATACAGACTGGGGGATGAAGGCATTGAGAGCAGTGAAGGACTTGGGGATCCTGGTGGATAAAAAATTAGACATAAGCCACCAACACGTGCTCACAGCCCAGAAAGGCAATTGTATCCTGGGCTGCATAAAAAGAAGCGTGTCCAGCGGGTTGAGGGAGATGATACTCCCCCTCTTCTGTGCTCTGGTAAAACCCTACCTTGAGTACTGCCTCCAGCTCTGGGGTCCCCAGTGCAAGAAACACTTCAACCTGTTAAAGCGGGTCCAGAGGAGAGCCACAAAAATGATCAGAGAGCTGGAACAGCTCTGCTGTGAAGAAACGCTGAGACAGTTGGGGTTGTTCATCCCAGAGAAGAGAAGGCTTTGGGGAGACCTTATTATGACCTTTCAATACTTAAACGGGGCTTACAAGAAAGATGGAGAGAGGCTTTTTACAAAGGCCTGTAGTGACAGAATAAGGGACAACAGTTTTAAACTGAAAGAGGGTAGATTTAGATTGGTTGTAAGGCATTTTTTTATGTGGGGGTGGTGAGACACTGGTGGAACATGTTGCCCAGGGAAATTATGGATGTCTGATCCTTGGAGGTGTTCAAACTCAGGTTGAATGAGGCTTTAAGCAACCTGATCTAGTGGAACATTTCCATGCCCACGTGAGGGTGATTGGACTAGGTGCTCTTTAAAGGTCCCTTCCAACCCAAAACATTCTAGGATTCTATGTATTTCCTAAACCTCTTCAGATCTGCTGTGTGACAATGACAGTTAACATCTGAAGTCACCCATAAGGGCAAGGGCAATGGATTTAGAAGGGTGTTGAATTCCTTACAGACTAATACATTGGTGTCACCATCCTGTCTGGGTGATCTATAGTAGACTCCCACAACATCTGCTTTATTAGCTTTTCCCCTACTCCTTACCCAGAGGTTCTCAACCATGTCACCCCCAGCTGCAAGCACTGTACAGTCCAATCCCTCCTTTACACACAGCGCTACCCTTCCACCTCACCAGCCTGTCTCTCCTGAACAGCCTGTAACCGTCCATCACAGCATTCTGGTCACAGGACTCCTCCCACCAAGTCTCACTTAGGCCAGTGTTGTTGTAGCCCTGGGACTGAGCCAAAGATTCCAGTTCCCCATTTATTCCTTACACTGTGGGCTGTAGTGAACAAACATTTGAAATGTGCTCCGCTGTCTTTGGTACATTGTGGAGCAGAGTGAAAGCCCTCACTAGCGCACTGTCACTCAAACCCCATCATGCTGTCCCAGAGATTATCGCTGGCAACCCTGTCCTGCCTTGCACCTCCGCAGAGTCACCTTCCCGAGCAATGGCCACGGCCTGGGCTTCTGCGGGAGAGGACAGCCAGATCCTCTGGCACGTGGAGGGCTGCTACACCTCAATGAGACACTTCAGGTAACAGACTACAGCATGTGCTACTGCATTGAAGCTTCATGCTGTGGACAGAGCTGAGACCTTGGTCCTTGGAATGAAAATCCAGCTTGAGAAGGCAGGTCAGCCCCTTTGCCGACTGACACCTTGCATTGAGCTGCAAAGATGGGGCTAGGTTCATTTTTTTGGGGAGGCCCCCTTGTCCCCATTTCACAAAAAAACATCTTGAGTGCTCCAGTATGGAGAACTTGTGGGGAGACCTCCTTCTTTCCCTCTCTACTCCACAGCAAGCTGCAAGTGACACAGGAGAGGAGCGTCCCAGGGCAGAGCTGGGAATGTGGAGAAGAAAGGAGGGAGAGTACATGATATGGAGCAGGGTTTTGCTCCCAACCCCAGTGCACCATTCAAGTGGCTGTGGAGATCTGGATGGGAAGAAATTAGGGCATGTGGAACATCAGGTCCCCAGGGATTTTTGCTTTCCTCTCCGGCATGGACAATGGCCCCTTGCCAGGGCTCCTCTGGGCCATTTTTTGGGTACTCCAGGTTGGCAAGAACAAACGATATGGATATCCTCACTGGAAACACAATTGGAAGCATTCACTGATAAGAAAGTACAGAGATGACAGATGTGACTTTAGTCCACACGTCTTGCTTACCTATCACATTCATGAATCTGTACCATCTTCCCAGCAAGACATGCATAATAAATCAATAGCATGCTATCTACTTCACAGAATCATGTGTGTGTCTTATTCTTAACAGTGAGAACTAAGTCTTCTCTTCCTATCTCCACTCCCTGTGCTTGTCTTGTCTTTTTTTAACAAAATAAATTCCAGTTTTCTTAAAAAATAAAAAGAATTCTGTTTGTATAAAAAAACCTGCTAAACTCTTTAAATGGGCCTATGTAAAGTGGGAGTCTCCCACGGGTACGTTTGTTTTTATAAAGTATTTTACACTCACAAAGTCAGATGATGTAATGATTATTCCATGTTCTTAGTGTGTTATGTAAGGAAACATAAGTCGTTTCCTCCATTATTTATAAAATCAAAGAATGACCTGTGAATGTATACGCATACAATGAAGTAAATTCAGAATTCAGTATTCAGCAGCCACTAACATCTGGTACATTTTCACTTGCACCTTTCCTGAGCTGCTGCTGAGCACATCACCATTCCAAAGAGGGTGCTTTGTTTAAAGTGCTGACTTGCAGCATTTCCAGTTTCATGCTAGGCAGGGAAAATATAAACACACTCCATTCCCTCATCTTTCTATAGCCTCCTCAGACATCCATTTGTGACTGCTCTTAATGTTCCTGAAAATCAGGCATAAATGTTAGCTGACAAATAAGTGTCTGAACTGAAATCAGGTGATTTTTTATGACAGAAGAGCAGGAACTTATCCAGAGTAGTCAGATGCTTCTCTAAAATGGATATTAAAGGCAATTTTCACACTTCAATCTCAAGCAAAAGAATTATGAAAAAGTGGATCAGCTTTGAACGTCACCAATGGCTGTTCAGTTATTTGAGTCAGATAATAATTGACTTGCTCTATTTCAAAGTATAAACACTCACACTTAAGAATCAGAAAAAAAACAGCTGGCAGCAAAAGTATAAGCTACTAGAAAACAGGAACCTCAATGAATGCCACAGTGACTCTGGCTTTCATGGCAATGGAATTTCACATATGCAGAGGGAGTAAGCAGGGTTAAGAAGTGAGCACTGGCTCATATGTATAGCTTTCAAGAGTAAATCTCCATACTAAGAGCTTCTGGATGGCTTATACAGATCAGTCATGCCAAAACTGTTTGGGGCACTTCACTGAAGCAAAAGGATATTCAGCATTGGTAGTGCTGGAGTCTACAGCTTACTGGTTAGCTGAAAGCCATCATCCCTTAAGGCAATGGTCCACTATTATCTTGTTGTCCTAAGGGTTTTCCAGCACTGATCACAGTACAGGAAATTAAAAATATGAATTAAGGCTGCCAAGGAAAGCAGAATATCTCAGAGTATATTATTGACCATGGGGATTTTTACCCATATGTCAGTCTCATTGGTGACTAGTGTTGTGTCCTTTCCCTGCCAGTGTTGCAAAGAAAAAGTCACTGCCAAAACAATGACAGAGCCTTTATCATTATTATTTCTGGTCATCTTGTTTTCTATAGTACCGAGACAAAGAATGATTACTACATATACCTACATCTGTATTTCACCTCTACACATTTACTGATCAGAAACCATGGCATTCCAGGCTACCAATCCACAGAGTTGAGTTAGCTTTCCATTCCGCTGTACCTTTTTGAGGAAAAAAAACACAGCCAGATTGCGCTGTGGTCTTGCACTGAGGGAGCTACAGTGGTAGCAGACATTCCAGTCTGGAGCCCATGGCAGATGAGCACAGATTCACTGCCAGACCCATGGCAGAAAGTGGACAATCTCAGCCAAACATATTTCAGTTCAAAAATCAGTCACTGAAAACAATTAAGAGTTTGAGGAGTAGGCACCTGATGTGTTATAAGTCACCTTTTCTGAATACTGGGAAGAAAAGCTCACTGGGTAAGAATGGGAACAACAACTATAACATTCAAATTAACAACATTAAATTGCTGAATAAGTATTTTTTGATTCTTTTCCCTCCTCCCTTTAAAGGAGTAAGAGCTATGAAGAAAGTACACATGAGGGTGGTCACAGTCAGTACTAAAGACTTTTCTTTCCATTTAGTATAATGGGGAATTTATAACACTTTCTGTCCAGGATCACTGCTATAATGCTAGAGGCAGTATCACAGTTATAAACACTGTTGTACAGTGATGTATATTTAGCTATGCATTCATGCCTTTGCTAAGCCTGTAATCCCAGCTTTAAGTAAGCTTGTTAGAGCAACCAGTTGAATCTTTGCTACGATAAATCACTAGTTGCCCATTACATGTTTTCATTACTTTTGCACCGACACTTTTGCTACGTAAATAACTCAGAAAACAGCAGCAAAGTTGATTAATGCAACAGGAGCTCCAGGCCAGAAAAAGTACTCCAAAACCGCAGCTGCATTGGTCAAAACCCCATGAATCCCCAAGGTCTCTTTCACCCAAATTTGTTGCCAGTCTTGTGCCCAACAACAGTATTAGCTCCAGTCTAACCCTGGAAATTAACCTACCATCACTTAGGTGTTGATCATACCATTTGTTCAAGGTCATTCATACATTTGCTGTGATGGTCTGGCTTAAAATATGAATTACAGTAACAGATTTTTTTAAAAACAAATAAAACTTCTGCTTCACTAACTTGGCATCTGAGGTGTACAGCTCTGCTCCTGGGGCACGTGAAAGTCCTTGTAGTAGGCCAGATCAATAGGTGACTACCATTGTGTTGTCAACATCCGTTTCTTCTAGGAGCTGAGAAAAAAGGTGATTAAATGACTCAGAATATGTTTCAACTGTTTTACAGAAAGTGACTTAAAAAAGTGAAACCTGAAAAAAAGTTACTTAGAAAAATAACCAAATATTTGTTGGCTACAGGCTCCTCTCTTAACCATTTGGTATAACAGTTGCTTCTAGATAATTCCTTTGTAGATTCACACAGGTGCTTTATGATCTCAAGGTGCGCAGGTATACTGCATTAATTTACCAGCATGAGGAGTTAGATAGATATGCCTTTGTGCACTGATCATTTTCCAACTCATCTTCAGGTTCAATGAATTACATATTTGTTTGTTTTGGTGGTTTAAGAAATCATTCTATTGCTATACTAACATATAAATGTGTACACATGTATTCACCCACAGATCTATGTCAGTTTGTGCTGGAATTTTATCTTCTGATGCTACCCAAAGGAGAAAATGAAACTTCTTCCCCCATCCAGAATGGGCTCCTAGCTGTTCTGCAGACTGCCTAAGTTCCTGTTCTACCAAAAACTTCCTACAATAGTCAGAACAGACCTTGCATGTTTTGAAGTCCCTTCCTAACCTGCGATTTTGTAAGACCTGGATATGTTCAAGGTAACCTAAGACAAGGAAAAAAGATATTGACTGAATTACAGCTCTTCAGCCAGCTGGCTGAATTCTAACACAAATTCACCACCTCAAGTCATCATTTTTCCTTCACCTTGCTTTGTTCTCCATTAAGGGAATGCAAAAATACTTGTAGTAGCCTTTATGTAATCCACCTTAACACACAAAGAGCAACCTTCTACTTTGAGTAGCAATTATTGAGATTATAAATTGAAAGAACAGGTGGAAAGAGAGAGGAAACACTAAACAACTTCTAAATTAACCTTCACCAAACTGAATAAAACATAGCTTCCCATTCCTGCATAATCAGGGTCATTTAAATGTCGATATATATTAAAGAACATAAAGGTATAAAGCAATGGTACAATTAAATACTTTATTAAAAAAAAAAATAATGTCTTCACACTTCAGCTGATGTGTCTCCATGCCATGACTTTCTGTAGTGCTACCCTTTAAACAGAGCTATAGCTCGAGACAATTTTGGCATGGAAAATGGCATACAGTGCAATAGCCTACTTATGTAGCAATGCTTTCTGCTGAGAGTACATTATGATGACCATCTTGGACCCACAATCACTGTCAGTGAGTTTATAGGTGAATTTCAAGTGCCATTTTATCTATAAAGTTTGGAATGCTTATCAGCACCTCAGGCCAGAACTGCTTCTTTCTCAATTTCATTTTGCACACCTTTCCAATAAGGTATGTATTCTGGACCTTTGTCATTCTATAAAAGAGAAGTTAGAATGTAATTTGTGTTTGTTAGTTTCCATAAAACTGTGTTGATTAATTTATTTGCAAAAATTCTTCAGATCTGGTGTCCTCACAAAAGCCAACTTGTGAGTATGTTTCAAATCCCACCCTTCTTTCTGCTATCAAGGATCAAACGGGATAGCTCAATAAAGTATAGCACTGATGTATATGGCAACTGATAAAGATGTTGCTTGATAGATTTAAAAAAAAAAAACACTATAGTGGTAACAAATAAAATCATTACAAGCGCTATCTTTGAATGTTCAATATATCTTCCATTACATTGAAGCACCTAATACTGTTTGTTAAAACTACAATCAATAAAAAACTCTCTTAAAAAGCTCTTTGAAAAAAACGGAAAAGTTGCATGCTCATTAAGGATGCACATATAGAGTATGATAACTGCAAGCTATTAGTCCATATGACATGATAAGATCTTTCAAAGTACATAATCAGAAAGACATTTTGTGTGGAAATAAAATACCTACTCGCAAGGCTCGTTGCCTGTAAGAAAAAATTTCTTCTGTAAGAAAAAATATTTATAACTGCAATCTTTCGCTGCTCCACCTCCTACAAATAAATAGACCACCTGAAATAATTCGTCCAACACTAAAAAAATGCAATGAGTCACATACCAGGTTTCAGTCAAATGCATTTTTAAATGGCAGAGTTATAAACCCCTTGAAATCAGGTTTTATAATGAAATGCTGATAGACCCTTAACTTTAATGGCTCCTCCAAGTGCTTCTAGGGCAGGCATTACTTACAATGTCGTAAAGTGACGTTTAAAACACTACAGAATTTTCTCAAGGCAGATAAGCAGGTGTTCAAGAGGGCAGCACTATTTAAACCTCACTGATTTATGGGACACGTCACATGAAAGGCCAATAAGCTTTATGGAAGCTCACAGCAGAAACTCCAGACTTTAGTAGACACAGTACCACCATTGTCTGAAGATCACCAATACACATTAATTTCCACGTTGTAATATCTGAGCTCCTGCATTTTGTACATGTTACCAGTAGTGAAATATATACCTGACTTCACAGGGTAGGGATCTCTTTTACTGGTATACTTTTCATAGAGTATTGCATGTAATAAAATCCATTGCTCAGCTACTTCATCACACACTGTAGTGAGTTACGTGGTACATAGGTCTTTTACTTTTATTCTAGCAACACACTTTCTGACCTCTTTCAAGAGTTAGGAACCAAGCCACTTCCCTCAGACTTCTTTGAGCGTTATTAAAAGCAGAAGATAAGTCAAAATTTACCTGCCAGATTACCCAGTCGTCAAAATCATCTTCCTGAAAGTCATTTTGCTATCGGAAAAGCAACCAATAAGCCATCAAACCACTTTATGTAATTGATTAGCATTTTCTGCTTGTTAACAAACACACACTCAAAAATCAATAATCTTATGTCTATGGGACCCAGCCTTAATGATTTAGTGAGACTATAATATAGTGCAGGCAAAACCAAAAAAAAGGCAAACAAAAAAGCCACTACTAGCTCCCAATAGCAAACCCCTTTAAAGAAAACTGGTAGGAAAAAGTGACCATTACTGCTTAGGCTCTGTTAGTGCTAAAATACTTGATATCTGTGGATAATTATTTCGACTTTCTCTTACAGAAGAAAAGCAGTTCTTGATGCACAATACCCCTATATTTCTGGTGCTACAAGGGAGAACACCATGAGCTCCATATTGGTCGATGTGGTAAATAAATATTAACTCAGAGAGTATTATTCAGAGAGAAAAAGAAGCTGGGTTACAACCCTGGTCCAATTACCCTCAAAATAAATAAAAGCACTTTTTTTTTTTTTTTAATCAACTTACCTGTACATTGATACAATTTTAAGAAACCTAGACAAGGTCATATGAGAATTGCAAAGTATATGAAATGACAAAGACCAGAGTCCTAGCGCACAGGACTGACTTACACTGAAAATCACAACATTTTCTTTACTCCCTTTTGTCCCAGTACTGATTGACTTAACATACTACCAGGCAACGGGTAGTTTACATAGCAGTAGCACAAGTAAAAGGTAGACAGTATGTACAGAAGCAACAACTAAACACACTTTAATACTACAATCAAACCATGCTTTGCAGTTAGAGTCTGCAAGATAATTCAGATTTCTGTCACATATCTAATATTTCTCACTGAGCAATATTTATGCAAACAGAGAGGTAAGAATGACAGGAAGTAGGAGAATTTACTCAACTAGACACCATTTAACGAACTGCTATACAAAGAACACAGAGCTTAAGTATATCACAAAACTCTGATTATGGCCTTTGTTTTGCTTGACGTGGTCACCACTGAATCATGCTTTGTCATGCAGTAGCAGAGGTACAACAAATCTAAGGTTCCCTGATTACTATTTTTTTATTCTTCAGTACATCCAGCAAAAACAAGAAAAGATCTTCATAACAGTTATCATCTTATGGTACTGGGCTGAACCTTCTTCCCCTAGACTTGATCTCCTGCCTTGTCTAACACATCTGACTTGGTGGCCATAAAGAAACGTTCCCGATTTGGCAATTTGGGTTAAATTTCCCTGTTCGCCAGGTACCATCTAATGCACCTGAAGATTATATGGAAACATGTTTATACTTTCTGTGCAAGGCTGAGACCTAAGATTTCAACAGATATGAGACAAAAGTAAACTGACAACAGTTAAGAAGTGAGATAATGCTTGTTGGTTTTCTCCATGACCATCGCAGGAGCAATTCACATGAATATAGTCTTTTTTTCTACTTTTACAAATTAAAAACGTGACAAGTCCATACTTGGAAAATAAAGGAAGCTCTATTAACTAATGCCAAGTTTGATACACCTTACTGTAAAGAATAATTTCAGATTAGATTGTTGTAATGCTATAATCAAGTCCATGTTTTTTTTAATTTTGCCTAGGCCCATGTAGTTGGAAAGGTTGCAACTGGAAAACAGTTGCAAGCCTACTTGGACCTTTTATCACAAGTAATCTGATCTTTGCCTGTAACATAATGTCAAGGACAAAGCTTTAGGCTTTGCTGTGGACTTTTTTTCTAATTTACTTTCTTCCCAGCTTCTCACTACTTTTTCCGCTTTTAGGGCTTTGCGGTCATTAGCATCAGTCCTGAAAAAACATGTTGCCTTTAGTTAATAGTGAGGGATAAAGAGGGCAGGAGCAAGGACAGAAGTCCTCTTCCACTGACCTAGAGAAAGGGTCACAATAATGTTACAATTACAGGTCCTTTAAAAGGTGATCAAACAATCAAAAGCACAGAAGTTTGATACCATCATGATATATCATACTGCTACTCTGCTCTTCCACCCTGTTCTTCATGTCAGCAGGAAACAGAATTCACAAGATTGTAGCCCTCTGAACACATCAGTAAGTTATAGTCTTGTCCTTTTCAGAATCCTGCTGGTTCAAATAACAGGAATGAATAGAAAGTATAGTTCAAAAATCGTATGAAAGATCGCAACAAATCCAGAATCCTTGACGTGGTTATTGGATACCCTGCACCAACAAGCTTAACACAGTTGCTGTCTCCTTCAGGTTTTTCACATTCTCAACAGAATTTAAGACAAAATCTTCTTTATTTCCCCTCTGAGTAAACAAATGAAGACTCAGGGAGGAGGAGACTAGAGTGTGGTTTACCCACTTAGGGAGTAGGAACTCATCATTATCTTTGTTATCTGCTCCTCCTACCCTCTCCTGCCAACTTGGCACTTCAGGGTTTTGACTTTATCTACATTTTTCTGTGTGGTTTAGTACAAATAAGAATTGCTCCATCAACAAAGCATAGGTCCTTGTGGCAACACTCAGTATCTTTTCTAATCCTTAACTCTTCCTTCAGTTGTCTCTGACGTATACTAAACACACATAATGAATCTACACAGTTATTTGTATTTTCTCTACAGATAAGCAAAGTCCTTTGCTCCCTTTTCGTACCACTTCATTCACTTTACCAGCTGCAGTATTTCATTTATTTCAGTTAAGTTTAGCAAATTTATGAGGGTAAGAGAGCTGTGTAGTACCTCAATGAGATTGTCTTAAGAATTCACTGCAAAGATTTTCATCCTGGTTTTATTCAGCAAATGTCAGAGTGTTCTGCCAATTTTCACAGCAGACCAGCTCAAAGCTCTTTAGCACAGGTGTTTCCGGGACTGGGATTTGTTAGGAAAGGTTACTGTTTAACAGCTTATGGCCCTTTTAAAGCCAAAAACATCTCTAACATTTTTCAAGATCCTGCTGAAAATACCTGTGCATTTCTTGTAGAGGCACTTTGCCACAGATATGATGATCTGAAAATCAATGCAAATAATATTATGTAATGTTTCTACCTCTAAAGAGTACTTTATCTTGTGGGTTGTCATTTATTGCATTCATGCACATTTGACAGTCAGTTAGCATGATCTTTAATCACACCTTTCATAATCAAATGATGTATAGGGGTAGAGCTGGGCTACTGTGATGCGGAGTTATTCCTTTAAAAGCATAAGTCTACTGGTCTTATTTTAGTTCATTTTAACACACCATTTCCACTGACTTATTGCCAGTTCTAAGAGTTACCACAGCACTGCTTAATAACAATGTGTGGTTTCTGACAGTCATTTATAGTATACTAAAACCAAAATCAGGTTGGGTGGTAAGATTTTTAGACCACCTGAGATGTCTTTAAATCTTCAGCACATGTTTAACTGCAGCAAGAACGGCAATAATCCCAAATACGCAGTCATCACACCATTGGCTGATTCACCCTTTAAAGTTATAGATTCATTTCAGGGAACTATTTTTCCCAAGAGTCCTTTTAAAAAATAAAAATGGTTTGTGGTAATTTTTTTTATCAGTTAAGTGATGGAAAAATACTTGGAAATGTAACAGTGATTTTTAAAATTTTATTTTAAAGCAAGGTCATGTGTGCACAGTAAATTGGTGGATTTTCTGGAATTAATTTAAGTTTTTTCTTTCACACTGTTCTTTGCCTTGCATGAAAGAAGAACTGCATGTTTAATGTGAGACAGAATCAGTTGTT
Organism: Larus michahellis; assembly: GCF_964199755.1. Classification (NCBI taxonomy): domain Eukaryota; kingdom Metazoa; phylum Chordata; class Aves; order Charadriiformes; family Laridae; genus Larus; species Larus michahellis. The sequence continues at coordinate 67,005,682 of NC_133930.1, forward strand.
TGTTTAATTTTATGAGTTGGTAGTTGTGAGTTTAACACGTGCTATCATGCAGCACCTATTTTAGAAAAACTGTACTTTCTTGAAAAATTTTCTTTTATAAGTATTTCCTAAGTATCTGAATGGTATTTCATATTAGTAATAAAGTGACAGAGTAAGCAACACCATTTTTAGTAACCATATGGCAAATCAGTTCCCTCTTCCTCCATCTGTAATGTCATTTGAAGTGAAGGACACCCTTTGTCCCCTAGCCAGCAAAGCACATAAGCATTTGTAGTCTCCTTGACTTCAATAGTATTATTCGTGGGTCCAAAGTGAAACGTGTTCTTAAGTGTTTTGGTGGATCAGAGTATTGCTGAGCAAGGGTCGCAAGGCAGAACCTAGCAGAGAGCCTCTAGTGATGGAAACCCTGCAGTAGTAATAGTATAGTTTTTCAGGAACAGTGGCTTTTGACTCTTTAACAACAAATTTATTCACAGAATGGGGTTAGAAGGGACCTCTGGAGATCATCTAGTCCAGCCCCCAATTATTCAAGTATTTGAATGCAAAGGGAATTGTGAAATACATCACTTTTCTATTTTAAAATGGCTAGTTAAAATAAAGGAAATTTGTAATAACTGATGTTAAAAAGCAGAGAAACCAGCATTGATTTGACACACAAAGCTATCTGAACCAGATTCACCTTTGGTGTGAATTGGGATGGGTTCACAATACTGGAAATTTCCTGACAGGTGCTGAACCTCCAGTTTCCACTAGTTTCACACTAGTGTTAAGTGGTTTTAATTTATTTTATACTGACCCTCAATTACAAGTGCTTTTCTACTCCGCCAATAAACAAAGGTACTATGGAAAATGAGCAAAATCATCATGAGCCAAGCATATCAGCCAATAAGTAGCTTACAGTGTAAACAAATTTTCTTACCTATAGCCTTTAAGCTAATGGACTAAGTAGTTTAAGCATTTGGAATTACTTTCTCTGCAACAGGCTGTCAAACAAGCTCTCATCCCACAGACTCAGCCTAGCTGAGATTTTAAAGGTACAAGAGTTTCTTTTTGTGTGCACTACCCCAGCTCTAAAAAAAAATAAAACAAAAAAAATAAAAGAGTACTTGCTTGTCTTTGTTAGGGGAGAAGAAAAGAAGGAAAAGCATATTCATTAAGAAGGACAGTAGTTCAGTATATCTGTGGGATTTACTTTTGTTTTTTTAATTTGTCCTAATTTTAGACACGTAATCACATGAGACAATAATGAAGGCTAAATCAGAATAACCTCAGGCTTAACAAACTGTTTAAGCTCATGCTTTTCACGGAGGGTAGTTATAGTCACTACTGTTACCAGGGAAATACAGATGAGATGACATAGGTGCATTCTGTGAGAACTGCTCTTTAAAAAAATAAAAAACATTTTTCCTACAAGAATCTTATTTTTAATCAAATACACTTTACTGTTCAAGCAGGAAGCCAATTTGTTATTGCAAATGTTTTTGCTAAGTGATGGAATGTGCAGTCATGCACCAGCAATTGAATCCTGAAATTCAGTTTGTCCATGATAGGCAAGAAAAAGCTTTTGGGTTCAAGCATGCACTATATTATAAGGGGAGGCACTTAAATACATGAAGGGGAGGCCATGCATTTTATTTCAGAAGACTGAAATACATCTTGCAATGTGGGGCTTTGATGTTATTCATATGCTAACAATATACCATTTCCTCCAAGTGCTCAATACATTGGAATAAAAAGACATAATTTGCTGACATTGTGCCGAACACTTCCTGTCCAGAATACTGATCAATTGTCATTCAGCTTCCAAGGCTAATCCACCTAAAATACCCGTCAACATAACCTTTAAATTATTCTTTTAACACTTTAAAATTCCAGTTAAAATAATTTACCATTTTACAGAATAAAACGATGAAACAAAGACCATAACTGTATTTTCACTCTGCTTCTAAAATGCAGTTCTAGTGCCCCAGGGACTCCTTTCATCTAGTGTAAGTGCTGGCATATGATGTGATTGTTAACATAGCTGGCCACCAGATGAAGTGAATTATCTAAACTGCCAAGGTTCCTACTTTCATTCCAATTTAAACATCAATTTAACACAGAAACTGAAGGGTATTATGAAAGCTTTAATATGAACCATTTCAGACATGAAAAAGAAATAGAAGGTTTCCTCAAACCACCAAAACAAACAAATATGTAATTCATTGAACCTGAAGATGGGTTGGAAAATGATCAGTGCACAAAGGCATATCTATCTAACTCCTCATGCTGGTAAATTAATGTAGTATACTCTGGGCACCCTGCAGAACATAAAGCACCTGTATGAATCTACAAGGACGTTATCCAGAAGCAGCTGTTTTACCAAATGGTTAAAAGGGAAGCCTGTAGCCAACAAATATTTGGTTACTTTTTCTAAGGGAAAACTGTTGAAGCACATTCTGGCCTTTAAGTTCACCATATTCAGGAAGGATTTTCTCCAGCTAAAAAAATTTTATTAGATATGTCTTTCTGTGAGTCATTTAATCACCTTTTTTTCTCAGCTCCTTCCTCCTCCATATAAAAATAATTCTCTCACTCCGTTCAATATCATATCCACAAGGCTGTGAGCTCTTTAATACAGCAGCTCTCTTTGCACAGCACAATGCAGTTGCCTCTTATCTAAGGTACTGAGACATCATTAGACAGAAAAAACCACAAGGAGTATTAATCAGCTTTCCATGCACTAAGAAGATGTTCTAGTCTCAAAGCATGTGGAAAACTCTCTGAACAAATGTTCTGGGGTAAATGAAGTTTTTATAGCGAGAAGGGCCCACATCTTCAGGGATTTATGTGACTAGCTAGTGATTTAAAAAGGAATGACTAGTGTTAAGTTGTGGTTCGTTGTAGACAGCTTGCATAGAAGAAAAATAAATTAACTCAAAAAAGGTAAGCTGTAAATCCAATATCTCTTTCTCCAGTACTATGGAGTACTACAAGATATGTTAAAATGAGAAGCTGTTTCTAATAAGGTTAATCACAGTGCACCCAAAAGGCATGTGTGCAGATTTTTGTAAAACCCAAGTTTATTACCTACTAGCGTAAAATCATCTTAGTCCCTCAGTGGAAAGAAATGTTCTTTCTGCACTATGCATGAACAGAGAAAAGTTTTTCTGTGAACAAAACTAAGAAATTACCAAAGGGAAGAACAGCCTTTGAAGGAAATGCGAATACCATTACTGTGTTCTGGCATTAATGAGGCTGCACTGGATATACTTTACCCAGTTTGGCCAATATATTACCAAAAAAGAAAAAAAAAATAAAGCTTGCAAACTTCTCCCAAAATTGTTCAAGAATTTGAGGATACAAGTTGGCTTCTATAATTAAAGGGAAAAGAGGCAAGTGACAAACTTCTTGAGAACATGAAAAAAAGCAAACCTATAAAATTGGTCAGATCACTAATTTAGCCAAAGCAGCCCTTTTGGTCTTAAACTGTAGGGGGGAAAAAAGGCCCATCTAAGCTCATTTACATGAACTGTGGCTGTAAATGGAATAGAGTGCCAAAGCAAAGAGGTGGCCACAATCACTTTGGAGGGGATTTGACAATTTTGACAGGACAAAATTAGTTAACGTACCAATAAATGGTCTGTTTGTTTTACACTGACAATTCCATATTGCTCTCAGGCAGATAGCTACCAAAACCTCAACTCCACAACATAAGCAAGAAAAAATAAGAACTCATATCAGAACAGACACACTCATCATTATTCAGAAAATATGACCATGTCATCTGTAGAGACCACTTTCCAAATACTTCAGTGCAGGTTCAAAATTACATCCAAAATCTTGGATTTAAATGTTTTAGATACTAGACCATTTTCATGCAAAAACCTGCATGTTTTTCAAAGTGCCTAAGATGAAACAAAGCAGCTTAAAAAATCAGCATCTTTTACACATAATAACCATAACTTTAGGACTGGATCTTAAGGCCATCCTCCCATTCACTGGACAGTTTAGTACTTAAATATAAACAAGAGTGTAGGCAGTGAACTTTATGTTAGTATTTATAAAGCCAAAAAAATTTTCAAATGACCTTCTGCTCTTGGCACTCATGCACAACAGTTAGATAGCCTATAAATCAAGTTGACAATTTCACCATCCAATTTAACTGACCTCTTCCACTTAAAAGGTACTGAGTGAGCTGGTGGAAGTGCTCACCAAGCCACTTGCCATCATTTATCAGCAGTCCTCGCTAACCAGCGAGGTCCCAGTTGACTGGAGGTTACCAAATGTGACACCCATCTACAAGAAGGGCCACGGGTAGGATCCGGGGAATAACAAGCCTGACAGTCTGACCTCGGTGCCTGGGAAAGTTATAGAGCAGATCATATTGAGTGCCATCACGTGGCACGTGCAGGACAACCAGGTGATCAGGCCCAGTCAGCATGGGCTTATGAAAAGCAGGTCCTGCTTGACTAACCTGATCTTCTGTGGTAAGGTAACCTGCTCAGTGGATGAGGGAAAGGCTGTAGATGTTGTTTACATGGACTTTAGTAAAGCCTTTGACACAGCATTCTCATGGAGAAAGTAGCTGCCTATGGCTTGGACAGTCATACTCTTCACTGGGTAAAAAGCTGGCTGGAAGGCCGGGCCCAAAGAATTGTGGTGAATGGAGCTAAATCCAGTCAGCAGCCAACCACAAGTGCCTAGGGCTCAGTATTGGGGCCAATTCTGTTTAACGTCTTTATCAAAGACCTGGACCAGGGGATAGAGTGTACATTTAGTAAGTTTGCAGATGGCACCAAGTTGGTCAGGATCTGCTGGAGGGCAGGAAGGCTCTACAGATGGATCTAGACAGGCTGTATCTATGGTCCGAGAGCAATAGTATGAGGCTCAACAAAGCAAAGTGCCAGGTCTTGCACTTGGGTTACAACAACTCCATGCAATGCTACAGGCTTGGGGAGGAGCAGCTGGAGAGCTGCCTGGTGGAAAAGGACCTGGGGGTGTTGGTCAATTGTCAGCTGAATATGAGCCAGCAGTGTGCCCAGGTGGCCAAGCAGGCCAACAGTATCCTGGCCTGTATCAGGAATAGTGTGGTCAGCAGGACTAAGGAAGTGATCATCCCCCTGTACTCGGCACCAGTGAGGCCACACCTTGAGTACTCTGTTCAGTTTTGGGACCCTCACTACAAGAAAGACATTGAGGTGCTGGAGCGGTTCCAGAGAAGAGCAACAAAGCTTATGAAGGGTCTAGAGCACAAGTGTTATGAGGAGCAGCTGAGGGAACCGGGGTTGTGTAGTGTGGAGAAGAAGAGGCTGAGGGGAGACCATATTGCTCTCTGCAACTACCTGAAAGGAGGTTCTACCGACGTTGGGGTTGGTCTCTTCTTCCAAGTAACAAGGAAACAGCCTCAAGTTGTGACAGGGGAGGTTTAGATTGGGATATTAGGAAAAATTTCTTCACTGAAGTGGCCATCAAGCACTAGAATAGGCTGCCCGAGGAAGTGGTTGAGTCACCATCCCTGGAGTCATTTAAAAGACATGTAGACATGGCGCTTAGGGACATGATTTAGTGGTGGACTTGGCAGTCTTAAGTTAATGGTTGAACTTCATGCTCTTAAGGATCTTTTCCATGCTAAATTATTCTATGCTTCTACGATTGTATAAAAATGTCCAGTTGAAAAAAACAGACATCTTGAAAAACTAACATTTTATAATGCCCCTTAAAACAACTGTGCTGTGAGGATGTACCATCTTCTCGGTGATAAAAGAGAAGGCATAAGAGCAATATGCACCAGCTGAGGGGAGGGAAAATCCTATAAACAGCGGCAACCTGTCAAATAACTATATTTTTTGGCATAACTACTTGTCTCTGGCAAAATTAAAGGGCAAGCAGCTAGCAGTATATCCTGGAGGGATCTTGGAGGGCTGGGGGTGGAGATGAGATGAGATGAGATAGAAACTACAACCTTGGGCAGTTTTGTGCTAACAAGTTATCTATTAAGAAAAGTATGTCAAAAATATAACAAGGCTTATTTTTTGCAGAATACATCTAATCATCATTTTCAACTTCTACAGTTACAGTTAAATAGTATGTTTTTGTTGAAGAATAGCTATAAAAATTTGTAGATATATATTTTAAGCAAAACTATGGTGCATAATTTGGTTTTGTTCATATACAAAAATAAACACCAAGAAAAAGATGTCAGTGATAGCCTGAGATGGGAAGGGCAGGGGGGAGTACAGGGAATGGAAGGTCACAAACTTTGCCATTCTCAGAAAAAGAGTAGGGACAAAGGTGGATCAAGGCCCAGAATTAAATACCTCATACTAGACGACAGATTCCATCAGAATGTATATTTCCCCCCCCCCCCCCCGCCCCCCATCTCTCCTTTGGGAAATCTTCCTTTTTTTTTTTTTTAAACTCTTAATCGCTGCATCCACAAGACACCTATCCCTAGGAAAAGAGCATAAAACATACTGTGATATCCTATACTGTGTATCTACTTCTACTACTTATTGTAAAAGATATGTTACTTTGACTCTGATGCCATCCTACATGCAAATATTGCAAAGTTCTGGTCACCTTATCAATGTGTTTATTCTTCTCGTCACACTTTTAATGAACTAGTACTTTACCATTACTTTAGAGACACATAGAATTCCACAGAGATGGAATAAAACTGTAATGTTCTACATACAGTGCTCGTCTTTGTATATTTCCATCCTGCTTTTTTTGAATCGGAAGCTTTTTTGTGTGTGTGTATGCATTTACAAGTTTTTGTGGCTTTAGCTTTACTTTTTTAGTTCTTTTCAAGGGAAATAACTCATTGAAAATGAAGGCACACAAAATAAGCACGTGTTCTGGACATGCAATTACAACAAAAGAAATTTTGGTCAAGTGTGGAAAGATAGGTAGAACCAAAATATATAAGAATACACAAAGGCTGCTTCATCTCTCGCACTCCTTTTCAACTTCCTGATCTTGGACATTCTGCTCAAGGCTCAAGACCATTTACAGTAATTCCAAAATGCTGACTTTGTTAATGCATAGACCTCAGCAGGACAAGGAGTGTTGAGGATGATTGATTGAAATTCAGAACATCTTACAAAATGATTTGTTTGACATAGCCAGTAGGGAACTCTTGTTTGTTGAACTTATTATTCATTCATGTATTCATGAAAAAAAATACAATAAAAGCTTAATCCCTCCATAGTGCCTGGATGATCACATTGAAATGAACCCAGAGCTTTGCAGTGCTAAGCAAGGTCTTTACTTTGCAACAGAACAGTTTTATATTGCAATATCATTAGCTGAGCCTAGAGTTTACATTATACTTATAAATCAGCAAGGGAAATTTAACCTGCATTTTAATCTAAGGTTATGTTGAAAATCAAATATTAAAAATACACACGCATAATAACAACAGCTTATGTGACTTTTTTATTTCTTCCTAAATGATTTAGCAATTACTGTGTTGAAATGTAAGTAGGACTGTGAACCTGCATTTTGACAACTAAAATATGGGTCAAAAGAAATAAAAAAATAACAACTAGGCTTTGGTAACTTGAAAAAAGTTCTTAGAGTAAACCAGTATCATAGAAGAAAAGCCTGTAATTTGAAAAAAATTACTGTCAAGATTTAAATCACACTTTTCTGTGTTCAAAATACTGAGAAAATTAAGGACAACAATTTAAGAGAAAAATCCTTATCATATGCTTCAGCACTGAATACAATTTACATTCACAAATGTGAACAGGATATATATCATTTTGCTGTACAGTATGATACCAAACAATGCTTGATTTTCCATTCCTTGCTAAACTTTACTGCTGCTCCTCTTTCTAGACTAAACTTTTGGATGTTTCTATTCAGCTTGTGCTAGTTTTACATTGTGTATTCATATCCTGTCTTATCTTGAAAAATATATTTACACACTGGGGACATCAGGTTTTGTATTACTAATTTCCATAATTTGTCATTTATTTTCAACCACAGTACATGCAGAGCCACTTGGCAACTGTGTCTGACCTTGCTGTTGTCAAACTAAACCAAGAAGACCTCTGGAAATCATCTTGACTAGTTGTTCCCACTTGCTTCAGAAATAATCTCCCCTCCTCTCTGCTAAATGTTTATAACTGGTGATAGGAGGATAAGGAGCACTCCCTGACTTTGAAAGGTCTGAGTCAGCTTTCCATTGAATACTTTTTATTAGTTTTGATCAAACAGACCTAAAAGGCGAAAAAGCCTCATGTTAGCAAATCGTATCTGACTGCATAAAAATTTCTTTAGTTTTTTGGAAGGGACAGAGGAAATAATTGAGCCCAAGTGCAGCCTTCTGAAGCTCAGGCTAACCAGAAGAGTAGGCACTCATCTCAGTTTCTCAATATGGAAGTTGCAGGACTCCCTGTTAGGGGACGCCTACACTCCCTACACACCTACATCTTCCAAAAAAACTGCCTTCCCTTGCATTAATCTGTGTTCCTACTCCTTCAATTGGACAAAAGGCCTCAGTCAGTAAAAGTTGTGTGGTTGCTCTGTTCACTGGTTGGAAAGAACATTAATGAGTACCAAACCACATAAGAAGTTTTTAGATACTGAAGACTTCCTGTCCCCATTCCTGTGATCTAAGCATAGGAGATTTGCATTATGCCATCCCAGCAAAGGGGAAAGCATGAAGTTTTATCTTTGCATTGATGTACTTGGACAGAGTAGAACAGCTAAGCCTGTAATCAAGACAGATTTCAGCCTTTCTGAATAGACAGCACCTTAATATTTGAACAGAGCAGGTCACTTAAGGTTGGCTTCAGAATAACATATCAAAGAGATTGTAACAGCACGTACAATCTCACTGTGTGTTGTGAAGAATGACGTTTTTCTTTACTTTAAAAGTTTTAAATATTTCCTTTTATTTACAGTCAATGCCTCGACTTGCTGTTACTCCTGTTAAGCACTTTGCTGTGTTGGTGCCCAGTGGACAATAATGCTATTTTCTAGATAATGGTGAAATAACAGCTTTTTAAAGAAACTTTTCTTCAATTAGGAAGCAATGCCTATTTGTTATCAGCTTCTCATCACTTCACCAGCTACTTCTGAAATAACTTAAAATTTTTTGCATTCTTTTTTCTGCGTGTTATTAATGCTACGAGCTATAAATCAACGGGAAGCCTAAAAGCATTACAAGCAACTATACACCAGCTAACAAGACATTCTGCTAGTAAGGCATTTAACGATAAAGCTTCCAATGCATTGGGGACATCTAAAAATGTCATTTCATATGCAATATCGACATTACTTCAAATGGTGATTATGATTTGTGTCAAATTGGAAATTTTCAGAAAAGTAAATCTGGTTAACAAGCCCATAAATTATAGAGCTTAAATTAAAAGGAGATTATTTCAGGCAAATAAAAATTGGAAAGTGCTTGCATTAGAATTAAATGATCAAAAAACAGGAAACAACTCAATTTTCGGAAACATAGTATAACCTTAGGAGCATCTGTTAACAGAAAACAAGATCTGTGTGTGATGCAATGGGAGAACCTTTCTCCAGTTCAGCAATTAAAAAAAAAAAAAAAAGAAAGGCATGGTCTCTCCTCCTTCATCTCTTCAGAGCTAGGGGTCTACAAAAAGGGATTCTACAAGTGTCTTTGTCATCTCTCTATTCTCAGCACCTTGAGGACTCCACTCAATGCTTTGCTAGTCTTACAGTAGTTTCCATTAAAAAAATACAATTTAAGTTCTTGACCTTCAGTCTAATGGCAAGGTCTTTTTCTCATTATCAAGGACATGTAATTTTTCAGGCTGGTGTATACCATGCACGAGTATACTTACACACCAACCTACTGTATCTACAAGGCAGAGAACACTGCTAGGCACAGATGGTAGATCAGTTTGCAGAAGTATAGTTTTATTCTTCCTGAGAAGCAGGATTAACTGTTTCAATAGTGCTGATTAAATAGTATTGATGCAGCTATCCAGCTTTCAGGATTTCAATTATCTCACATATATTTGCATAACACCACACTGAATTGTACATCATAACCTCAGAGTCACAAATATGCAATATACACACATACTTATCACAGCATTTCTACCAGTCCTTCTCCTTCAACCAAAGCTCTTATCAGCAGAACCTACCCATATTTTTATTTGGAGGAATCATCTCCCTTCATTCTCAGGCTGCTTAAGCAGGCTTTTTTGAAGTAACACTTTTTTAAAAGCTCTCTTTTCTTAAGACATGTCCAATATCCGTATAAGGTAATCAGATGCAAGCCTGTCATCTTCTAAACCAAATAAGACCCAAAAAACACATCTTACTGTCAGTTTCAAACTGAAGCTGTTTCTTCTAACTCTTGCCTGTGGAAAGCTCCAGCTCCTCTCTCGTACTTCATGCTCCGTGGCCATTTTGCTTTCACTTAACCTAAGCTAAACTGATCCAATCAGCCTGTAATTGTTAAACACATATATTAAATGGTTGCTTAAATTCTTATCCTGTTCCACCTTCAACGGTTATTGTACACAATTTCCTATATCAAATGCTAACACAGGAAATACTAGATCTCCTATAACAGTCAAGAACAAGTGATAGGTCAGCGTCCCAGACAGTAACTGTCTCCTCTAGAAGTCCTACTAAGTTACAGTTTAATGGTATTCCTTCCCTCATACTCCTGATAGATACTAATTCTCTCATTTTCTCTATTCATCACATTTATCTGACGTTTCGCCATCCTAGTCAGGTAAAACTGAGCTGAACCTGTGCTAGCAGAGAGTGTTAGATCTTCGGTGAGAAGGACAATGCATCCTGTGTCAGCAGATTAGGAAAACAGTGAAATTGAGTTTTCTGCTACAGTGAAGGCCTGATCAAAGGTCAGCTGAAGTCAGTGGGAGTCAGTGGATTTCAAAAGTCTTGGTCATTCATATTAGGAAAAAAAGTTTTGCCCTGTTTAGCATCCTGATCACTACCTACACCCTATTCAACCATTACTAAAGTTCTAAACTTGTCAGAAAATTATTCCTAAAAAGTCTTCCACTGACCTTAGTGCAGAGAGATTAAGTGTTTGGGAGCAGCAGTCCTTCCTGTTCATGCCCAAGTGTTTCGCCAGTTGATTTCAACAGGATGTGAAAATGTCAGGGATTAGACAAGTATAAGCCCCTGTTCTCATGTGAAGATCATTTTACGATCAAGGCATCCGTCAGTGTAGCCACAGCAATGGCAATTTTATTGTAGCACACTAATATCCAAACTGTTTCCATGGTACCAAGTTACAAAGACTTGGACAATCAATTCCGGTAATAACAGTTAAATGGTCGTGACTTAAATCCTACAAATGGCAATTTTCATGCACGTGTTTGAATTAAATATTTCTATTTATTTCAGACAGAACAAGTTGTGCTTAGCATTGCAATACCAGTGTAGGTCATTGAGGGTACAATTTGCCCTGATATTCACACAAGCTTCTTTCCTTTTTTTTTCTTTTAACCTGCAGTCAAGTGGCATTCAAAAAGGTAAACTCCTGCTGTCTTTGGAGATCAAATAAAATCAAGGAAATTACTTCCAATCTGATCCTGAGCAATCAAACATTCAGCTGTTCGATATTTCAAAAAGCAAACACATCAGCACCAATTGGAATTGACTTTTGCAAAGTTATTTTTTATCCTGCAGTCAAATAAAAGTACAATTAAATTTTCCTGTGTGTTGATTTTGGAATAAAGCAGAAGAAAGAGAAAAAAATGGAACAGGATGATCCGAAGACATTTTAAAGTATATATTTGGTTGTTATTTTAGAAAGAACAAGAATAAAAGGTAATTTTCATTTTTTTTTTTCTTGATTGATGTGAGAAGCAAGAAGGGGGAGAACAGATTGAAATAGCAGACTAAGCAAAATTGGTCTCATTGTGACAGATGACACTGAACACTTTATCAGCACACACCAAAATATATTGCCTAGTGGTCAGAGAACCAAGTATCACAACTAAGCCAGGGGCACAGTTGTTTTGTGGATTCTGATAGGAAAACAAGCATCCAGAACACTCGCTTCAGCAGAACCAGTGCAGCCTTCTCTGCTTGGACTCACAGTCCAAGATACTTCGGGACCCAACCATAAACTACACCTATTGCTCATCTGGACAAAAAAATCAAAACATTCAGAAATCAAAACAGCGGCTTATTTATTTTGTGCCATCTGCTACCAACATGACATGAACTTTAACAGCATGATCCATTACTGTTTGTGCAATGATAGCACGAAGGTGTTTACTGGTAGCTAGGTTTTTTCTGAGAAAGTGGGTTTATTTTGCAATTGTTCAAAGAAGATTCCAACTTGCTTACATAATTTCTTGGAGGAATGCTGTGTCAATTGAGTGCTTGAAGTCCTATTCATGTGGAAAATCTAATGTATGATAAGAAAAAACACAACCAACATACAGCAGCATGACCATTACGCCTCTGCAAAGCAAAAAAATGCCTGCAGTAAAAAACACCACACTGATTTAAGCACTGCTGTCAACATTTGCTTCTTTCAGGCCCTAAGGACCAATAGACTCTTACAGGGAAGCAAATCTGGGTCTTACATACAGGCAAAGCTCCTAGTACTGATTATTCACAGTCAGGTCCCCAGGAACTCTTACTACATTTCATATTTTTCAATTTGAAAGAATGCACTACTTATCTTGAAACCTTCTTTTTCCCAGAAATGTAATCCATCAATAAAAATGTAACATCAGCACAAAAAAACCCTGCAGAGCTGGTGTTTGCCTCTGATTTTCTCTTAAGTGTTCAATAAATTAATATATGACTCTCCACCGTAAAAATCATTATCCAACAGTATTGTCCATAACCATAAAATAATACTACTCACTGATGTGAAACTAAGTTGGAAGCCTCTATAACTAACCATAGCTGCGATAGCCATCACTGTCAGGGCCTCCTTTTTCCTAATTGCGTATGTATTTTTGCTTCTGGATTAAGGAAATGACACAAAGGAACCAAGTTTGTCAGTTATGTTATTGTTACAATTGTTAACCAGTCATTGCTTCTATGTGTTTTATCCATCTCCTTGAACTGTAAAATGCAAAGCAGAACCTTAGAAGTTAATGTTATAGTGAGGTGAGAGAAAAAAGATGAGGGGTAGAAAAGAAATAACACTGGTGCAAGAGAGACCTGAAAATTCAGAGACCTGGTTGAGAGACACAGAAGCGTTGACACACTCCTATCTACATTATTATGGTGCATTACCTTTATTGCCATTCCTTTATGATTAACATCCGTGTTTATGATACATAAGAGGAACAAACCATGAAAGGCTACTCGAATAGCAGAGCACAGCAAAGCCCATATTTACAATAATAATTGTTTCTTAAGTCTAAAGAATTTAATCAGAACTTGAAAGAACATCATCAATGTTTCTGATTTGTACAGAAAAAAAAGATTTACTACATTTAATTTCATCTTACAGCATGTAAAATTTCACTTCCCTACCTAATCTATTCTTTAATTTCTCTTCATTACCTGTGACTATATTATAAAATATACAAGAACTTCCCATTATCTAAACATTCAAAAACAGGTTAAAAACATGACTGTGTGCTCAGCCAGTAAGGTATATGGATATAGTTTGGTTTCTCTCCTGGACGGGGGCTATATCTGCCCGCAAATTCCTAAATAATGACTCTACTATTTACTCTGTCCAACCAGGATACAGCCTTTACTTAAGCTTCTGTCTCTAACAATGTGAGAATTATCTGGAGAGACTTTTTTTTAGATATGCACAGGGTATATGAGGTAGGATGTTGGAAGACTTTAGAATATAATAGAGAATAGAGCCTTCAGATTAGACCACATTTTTTTTTTCTACCAGATTGAAATACAAACTGAACTAGACATGGCTCCTTACTGAAGATATAGGTGCAAATACCTTAAATATAGATGCAAATGGTAAACTACAAAGAAAATTTTTCTTGGTAACTGTACAACTTTAAATCTCCAAACCTTAGATCAAATGGAAAGGATGTGGTAAGAGGGGAAAGATGGATATACTACTTGAATGTGACCATTGGGGTTTTTTTTGCTTAAAGAGTATTTTTAAATGGCCATTGGTTAACCTTAAGCTGAAGTAACTCTGTAAAGACCAAAACTCTTGAGACTTTGTTTCCTACAGTTTTCTCTGATCTTTCTCTACCAACAGCCCTGATCTTCCTTCCAGTCCCTATATTTTATCTCCAGTAGTGAGGAACATGTGTTTGCTGAGACTGGTGCCAAATGAATGGCTAATGGTTGAGCTCTGCCTGCTGGTCATGCCACTACTCTCTTTTCATTGATTTTCATGAATCTTGGAAGAATGTAATTATCTTTGAGAATACAAATTTCATAGAATCATAGAACAGAATCATCGAACAGTTTGGTCAGAAGGGACTTTTAAAGGTCATCTAGTCCAAACCCCCTGCAATGAGCAGGGACACTTTGAACTAGATCAGGCTGCTCAGAGCCCCGCTCAAGCTGACCTTCAATGTTTCCAGGGACGGGCCATTTACAACCTCTCTGGGCAATGTCTTCCAGTGTTTCGCCACCCACATTGTAAAAACATTTCTTCCTCATGTCCCATGTAAATCTACCCTCTTTTAGTTTAAAAGCATTACCCCTTGTCCTATTGCAACAGGTCCTGTTAAAAAGTTTGTCCCCATCTTTCCTGTAGGCCTCCTTTAAGTACTGAAAGGCAGCAATAGGGTCTCCCCAGAGCTTTCTCTTCTCCGGGTTAAATAACCCCAGTTCTCTCAGCCTGTCCTCACATGAGAGGTCTTCCAGCTCTCTGACCACTTTTTGGCCGTCCACTGAACCCACTCCAACAGATCCATTTCTTTCTTGTGCTGAGGACTCCAGAGCTGGACGCAGTAGTCCAGGTAGGGTCTCACCAAGAGTGGAGTAGAGGGGCAGAATCACCTCCCTCATCCTGCTGGCCACCCTTCTTTTGTTGCAGCCCAGGATACAGTTGGCTTTCTGGGCTGCAAGTGCACATTGTCAGCTCATGCCCACCTTTTTGTCCACCAGTACCCCCAGTCCTCCTTGGCAGGGCTACTCTCAATCCCTTGATCCTCCAGTCTCTGTTGATATTAGGTGGGATCCTGCACTTGGCCTTGTTGAACCTCATGAGGTTCCCATGGGCCCACTTCTCAAGCTTGTCCAGGTCCTTCTGGATGGCGTTTCAATCGTACCACTCAGCTTGGTACCATCTGCAAACTTGCGGAGGGTGTACTTGATCCCACTATGTCATTGATGAAGATATTAAATGGTACTGGTCCCAGTATGGATCCCTGAGGGACACCACTTGTCACCAGTCTCCATCTGGATATTAAGCCATTGATCACTACCCTCTGGATGCAACCATCCACCCAATTCCTCATCCCATAGTCCACCCATCATATCCATATCTCTCTAATTTAGAGAGAAAGATGTTATGGGGAATCATGTCAAAAGCCTTCATTTCTTTCAAATTTGTTTGAAACTGACCAATTTTTGGATGGGATGGAAGGAACTGACAAACTGAGGGCTTTGTTCTACCTTCTACATCTTTTAACATTCATTCATGTACATAATGAAATGATGGAGAAGTATGGGTATTAGCTTTTTTGCTCATCTGTTCTTGGTTGCTAGAGTGCTTAAAGTACCTAGGCTGGAACCTACTCTAAACCTACTCTACTTTTGCTATATTGCTTGAAGGGGTGAAGTTATTAATTTATCTTTTCCTGTCTTTTAATTCAAAATCAGGCATTCTGTTTCAAAAATTTATGAGCAGCAGCACCATCGTAACTCCATACATACACAAAAAACATAGTCCAACTTCATTATGTGCACTAAAACCAACAAAGAAATACACTAGTCTGCATAGTTCACACTTTCAGGTATCAAAATACATGCATCGTACTACATGTTCATGTGTTCTTGACACATTTGATATGTTCAAAGAACATATTTTGGAGAAGAAAGTTTGAAGGACTGTTAACAGACGTAGATCATGTATTTAAGCTGGAAAGGAAACAGGACAACAGCAACAAAAATGATCAAAAGACAGATACGACAAATGTATCTCAATTTAATCTCTCTATAAACTGGCAAAGCTGAGAAAAAAATTATCACATTTTCAAGCACATACTTGATCCCATCTAAGTAGTCATCCTAATCTTGAACATTTCAGTAGCAAATGGGCTGATTTGCTATCTATTCTGTAGTTTCAAATGCATACTCACATTCACAAAAAAAAAAGGGGAAAGTAAAGAGATTCTGTGGAGAGGATCCAAACAAACTGACAAGTAAAATTGAATTATATTGACTCATCAGCTTCAGGCAGTGCCAAATCCTTCTCAGCAGAATGACTTATCTTCCAAGATCTTACTGTGTTATGAATTCTTACTCTTCATAAGAAAGGCCTTCAGTTTTATGAACAACTAATGTTTTCCATACCATGAACACATGCATTTAAATGCAAAGTTTTTTCTTATGAAAGCTAAAGAAAACTGATAAAAATTAGCCTAACCAAAGAAAAGCAAGCTAGAGAAAATAAAACATTTCTTTTACAATGACAATTCAGATGCTGCCTTTGGGTCCAATCAAGTTGCAAGGTCAGAGATAATTTCTTACACTGAAGAGCGTTAGAAATAACCAACAGTCAACACGTACCATGGATTCCTTAACTTTTTGGACCCTAGGCCCCTGTCAGCTGTCAATATTGCTCATAATTTTTAATTTTTTTTACATGAAAACATTAGAGATGCAAGATGTTTCCTAGGATGAACTGAAGCTTGACTTGAAGACCAGCTGTACATACATGGCCTTGAAGACCACTAGTGGTTTTTTTTGTATTAACAATGCCTACAAGAAGAGAAAATCAAGTTTAAGAAGATGATAGCCATACTTACGTTAGATACAGACCATGGTGTGAAGCTCGATCAAAAACATGTTTACATTTGGATGTGATAATACTGAAATCACAAGACTGTAGGTCAAAGCCGCAGAACTATTCTCAGATTTCAAGAGCTTCCTTTTGACGGCTTTCACCTTGAGGTGAAAGTTTTTTAGTTTTTTTTTCTGGTAATTTTCGCAGTTGAAGTAGCAATAAAGAAATAACCACCTTATATATAAATGCACCAACAAGAAATACAAGGAATTTAATTAGGCCTTCAAGTTAATATTTGCCCATAAAAAGTTCAGTTTTCCCAAAATAAAGTGTTTCTTCTGAAATAGCAGCATGCAAATACCATTTCAGTCCACAAATGCAACTATTGCATAAGTTCATTTCATTAAAAAAACCCCAACTGGTATGAGTCAAATCTGCATTGGAATTATATGTACCTCAGAATAACAAAGATTGTAGCAAAATATTTCACTCAGACCTTCCAAATCTCACTATTCTAAATTGCTCCAACTTAACCACATTTTAAACGCGATAAAACTCAGCAACTATAATATAAATCATACACTTACCAGGCTTTTTCCCACAAGTCTTGAATCCTAAAAGTTACCATGGAAACAAATTCTACGTTTCCACAAATTGGAAGAGCCAGTTAAAAACAAAACAAAACTAAAAAAAAAGATTAACTCATTGCTAACTATGCTTTATTCAAGGTATAAAGATGGCAATGGCTAACCAGCTTGTAAGCAGTAAGAAATAACGAGAGTGACACTCTCATTAATTAATAAGTAAATTAACCAGTGATCCAATGTAGCACAGCTCTCATAAAACAGTCTTAAAAATAAATAAATAAATAAATAATTTTTTTTTTTAAATCCCACTATTTTCTTCCAAAGAAGCATTTTTACTGTGTATTTACAGCATGCCATTTTAACTGTTAATGTGTGATAGAAGTGCCACTAAACCACAAATTATCCTCCTGTAACCTATGTGGAGGCAGAAATGCTGGCTGAAGCTTTAGATTCCAGCAGCGTATACTCAAAGTGTTGCCTACATCAGAGAATTACACAGAGATTTAATCTCTCACAGCTTTAGTTTCCTATCTATAAAACGGGGATGGTGTTGCTTGTAACAGCAGATAACACTTGGGAAAGGTACTGCTTATGTTTATCTGCATGGCTACCTAATCATGCAACATCACACAATTGCCATATTGTGCTCTATTTATATTGCATGATGTTTATCTGTGACCTTAAGCAATACAAAGAAGCTATAACTCCCAAGGTCGACTCTTGTGTCTGTAGAGGTGAACAGATGCATCTCCTGATACCTATTTTATACCGAGGTCTGATACGTTTCAGATTATACATGACCTAAAAGCATATGAAAAATCAAAACACAAGGGTTAGAAGCCAAAAACACGCACAACTGGGGATCAGCTATCCTTGTTTGACTTAAGTCTGTGGAATTTCTGTTATTTCTATTGTTTTTAAGGCCAGAATTCTTGTTACTCCAGAAGTCTTTTTCTTACCCGTAGGACACAAGAATAATCAGAAGTGGTTCTGATATGGGAATTTGCCTGCAAAGTCTCCTGCTTCTCAGTGATATTCCTCTCAAAATATCTCAGGTTGGGAGGCATCTTCCTCCCATTCAGTTTGACATCTAATTTATCCTCTAAATCCTCATCATTCATTTTAACCTTGTTTAATCACTATATTGATCTTAAACATTGTGTCTTCTGAGAATGCCAACAAATGTGACAGTCCTGATAATGTCATGTGAACCCCTGTCAATTATAAATCAGTTTCAAAGCACTAATGACACTGAAGTACATCAGATAGTAACTTCTCTTAACTTAAATCAGATTTGAAAACACAATGTGGAACAGTTGTATTCAGTTTCTTCACCTTTTTTTCCAGTAGGTACTTCTAACAGATCTTTGAAAGGTGGCAAGCCAGTCTTCATGAGTTTGGACTGTAAAGGGCCACATAAACTGAAAAAGTTTAACATCAGGATTTGACTAGTAGTCAACAGGTCTCTGGAATGTGTTACAGCCCTATCCTGACTGCATCTAAACAAATATATGAAAAAAAAAAAGCAAGCCACCTCATTTCTCAGTCTTTTTTTTTTTTGCTATTCTTTAATTCTCATAGTTTAGAAGTCTTTTCTTCAGGCTCAATTGTAAAACAATAAAGCTACAAAAAAGATGGCAAATATCTAAAGAATCAGTACATGCACTTAAATAAAAGGTAATAAATATTACAGGGATTTAATTTGTTTACTTTAAAGTGTGCATTAGAGGCAGACTAATTTTTTCTAGTTCAAAAATAAATATGGTTATAATGGGAGGTCTTAAATGCTCAGTATTATTCTTCCATGCTGATTCAAGTGCAAATCGTGAAACAATTTCTAGAAATTCAAACCACTTTTATAAGTGGCAGTTAGTAAAACCAAACCTATTGTTAAATACAGTTTTATTCTTCTTTTCTTCTAAAAAACTTTCCCCTGATGAAAACCAAGAAGATATATGCTATTTTTGCTATAAAAATCAAAATTTGCAAAAATGTTATATGCTATTTTTGGCTTTGCAAAGACCAACTATAATCACAAATTTCATCAAATTTCCTAGCACTGTCTGCACAGGATAAACATTCACTGCTCTCACTTAGAGGCATGTTTTTACATTTTCAGATGAGAAAAATCAGGTGTTCATGTGGCTTTAAGACATTCTCCAATTTCAGACTAGCTACTGTCTCCAGTCATTGAAAAAAGCCCGTGACAGAGCTTATAAGTAAAAACCTTTTAGGACAATAAAAGAAAAAATAGATACTAAAGGAAAGAGGGGAGACACAGCAAGAGAGAACTGCATGTTTATTAAGAGGTACAGCACTGATTTACCAATACCATCTAAACCTGAATATTCTAAGTGTGTTACATGTCAGCCAAAGCTTTTAGGAGCAAAATAACTTTACTTCTTTCTCTGCTAAAAATGTATATGGTAATCATCATTTAAAAAAAAATAAATCAGTCTCTGATTCGATGTTCTTTGTTTTATGAATCTTTAAAGCACCTCTCTATTGCTTAAGTTCCTTCTCCTGACATGTTTTCATCACATGTAACCCTGTTCTCCCTCTGAGGCTGGAAACTCAACATCTATTTTGTCCTACATCTTGTCAAAGAGGAAAGAAATAGGAAAATCTTCAATGACCTTTGTTTTTATAAAGTGACTACTGTACAACTTTGCAAGCATTATTGGTCTTTGAAGCAACAGGGTGCATACACACTTGACCCAAATTAAAAGTCATATGCTTTAGCAATTCGTTTCAAGTAATTAGCATTGTGTCCCCTTATCTGCCATGACAATTGACGTACTGTCTAACAATCAGTATACATACAAGTTTACAATGCTATTTTTGTCAGTTTAGAATAATCATCTAGAGTGAACATAGCCTTTGTTTTTCTAACAAATCTTTGCCATTTTTGGACTACAGTCCTTGACGTTACCTCAGGCTGATCTTCATATGTAATATCATCATCAGCCTGCAACCTTATGGTGTTTCTTGAGAGCTTGCTTCACTTTTGCTTCAAACTCATTTAATTTCCCAGTAGAAATTTCCACTAGGATTAACACATATTTTACCACAAATTTTATCCAGAAACACTCCACAGTGATTTCAAATAGCCAATTACAAGACATACTCTGATGCACAAGGATTTAAACAATAAAGTTCCCATTTCGGATACTATTATCATTAGTTCACTGCTCACCCTTGAACACTTTCTACAAATAATTCTTTTTTGCTATATAGGAAAAAACAAACACTTTACTCCCTAAATGATGCACATTTTACCTTTAAACAAAAGCTGCAAAATAGTTTGGTTTCTTATTACTAAATTAATTTGGACTAAAAGCATGATATTTTTGGATCTGTGTTCTCTTCATGTCACACAGACCCTTGCTCGCTAGCACTGTTTGCAAAGTGTAGATTCATCCTTGCAGAATTCACTAATACTTTCCTTATGTATAACCCT
Source organism: Larus michahellis (assembly GCF_964199755.1). Lineage (NCBI taxonomy): Eukaryota > Metazoa > Chordata > Aves > Charadriiformes > Laridae > Larus > Larus michahellis. The sequence goes on from NC_133930.1 coordinate 67,026,593, forward strand.
AGAAATTTGTAGTACACTAAGCCAGACAATGGTATGTTGCCTTTTTTCCTTAGTTCAAGGGTTGTTTGATTTCGTTCTGTAACATGGAAAATTCCTATGCATTTTTAAGTTTAAACAAAGATGTTCTAACATCTTGCATATGTAAAATACTGCACATCTGTCATACCATTCTCATCTGTTAAGAATGGGAAAACTTTTTGAGGACTTTATGGTTTTCATATTTTGTGACACTTTTCCCTCTCTCAAAGGTTTGTACATGGGAGATACTTTTTGTGATTTCATGTACAGTCTGAAAACATCTTCAACTGAACTGCTGTAGATTTCGATCTTCTGAAAACTGCCTTTTTAGTCATGCTGATCTTAAGCCAACTAACTTCCAGCCATATCCCTGTTTTCACTAGACATAAATAACTTTCACCAACACGTGGGACACACCACAGACTATGACATCTTCCAGTCTCAGAAACCAGACAACAATTAAAGAGACCATTAGCATCAAGTGACAGTTTCACAGACAATAAGAGACTGAGCCATCACATCTCTGAGAATGGCTGACGGCTTGCTCTCCTTTAAAGAAGCATCAGCAATGCCTTCCCGCAATGGGCCCAAGTCTATTCCACTTCTTTTCCACAGCTATATAAAGGGCATAGATCCCATATTCAGTTGGCTGTGCAGATCTACTTAGAAGATCTGAGATTGTCAATTAAGACACAAGACAAAACTCAATCAGGGTAGGTTCGCATTGACGTGCTCCTGCCTTCGTATCATTAAATCGCTGTGGAAACCATTTTATAACTGTTCAAATTGTATCTACAGAGAAAATTGAAATAGTGTCTCTTCTTTGAATCTACTCTCTATTATCAGAATACCTAATTTAAAGTTATGTCTTTGCAGAAAGGCCTTCCACAATTTAATATTTCCGTCTTGGAAAAACATTGGTTAGACCTGCACACATATTTTAATCACTAAAAATATAATACAATTTGAGAAGAAAAAATTCTGTAGGCAAAAATTGGATAAACAAAATCTAACAAACATAAATACAACCCTACCGTTATAGATTGAACTGACTTTTTTTGTTGCTATCCTGTGAAATGTTTAACCAGCGCCAGATTATTACCTTTGCCTTTTTATTAATCTTATCTGCACTGTTGTGTTCCCAGGCTACTACAAACATTGCATAAAGCCTTGTCTATATGGTAAATAAGCTCTATCTGGTTACCTAGGTACAGCACAAAACATTTTCTATGAACTGAATACAAAATTAAACATCTAAAAATGCAGACCTTAGGGAAAAAGGTTTTCTGCCAGAATATATTATTTATATTTAACATTCATATTCTCCTGTCAAATTTTCAAGCAATGAAAGTGAACAATATTTAGTGTAATTTAATTTTAAATCTTATGCTAATTGTCAGTGACCTTTGAACCTTAGAAGTAGTGCTACCATCCGCATGGCAAATGTAATTATGGAATTTGATTTCCTATATGTTGTAAGCAATGAAACCGCTTTAATTGACACTGATATATATTTGTAATAACTTCTGTGTAAATTAAAAATCAATGCTAATTTTAGCTCCCTGGATACTATTTTTATCGAACTGGTTATTTCTTTGAAATTGGAGATATGCAGAAGCAAACATATTGCAGAATGCACAGTATATGTTTTAAATCCCAGTGTAGTTTGCATGTATGCCATTTAGGTTTAAAGCTTGCCTATCTCACACTTACGCACACACACATAAAGACAAATCCCACCAGATCTAGGCTGCCTTCAGGAGATTTTGCTTCCAACTGGTTTTTGATTGATTGTCAAGCGTGCTTCACAATGACTAAGTGGGATATCATTGTATTATCTGGTATCAGTGCTGCAATGCACTGTAGCTATCCAAAATGGGGCTACACGAAAGAAAGTAAAAGTAGAGTTATTAATTTTACCTTTTTTCCCCAAATTTTATAGGGCAATCTAGATTTAGCAAACCTTTCAACCCTGTTGCGCTTTCCAATAAATACTTGGGAAACATTGCTAAATTGTTTCCTTCTTATTTTATCATTTTTCTTTGTCCCTACACTCATTGATTAAATATTGGAAAACAAACTAAAAATACAAATATCTAACCTGAGGTTACAACTTCATACCAAGGAGGGCATTTTTTTGTTTGGCATCAATAAAAATATTTTGCCATGCGGAAACGGGTGTTCTTTACAAATTCAGGTAAATTTCAGACTAGGCTTTGAAATAGTTACAATAGCTGCTGTGGGGAGTGGAAGGTGATCTTTGTGCTTTCCGCCCTCAAAACCAGCATGGCAAATTGCGTGAAATATTTTTCTGTTGTCATAAAAACCACAATCACTTATATTTTTTCCCTTAAAGTAAAAGGGATAGAAATATATTTTGAAATTACCTTTTATGTTTAAATGGTGTTAAACATATAAGCTACATACTAAACAAAGATGGATTGAGGAACAATGAAGAGAATAAGAACACTCACAGCTCAAAGGTCGTGCTCTCACACACAGCACAGGGCTACATCTGATCTCACAGTGGTTTATCCTGCTGTGACTGCATAGACTTCATTAAGCTTCATCCTTTATATAAACACAAATGAATACATAAATAGAAAGCAAAGAGTTGCACAGATTCTACACTAGAAAGCGGGGGGAGCGGGGGAGGGTCTTAATCGGGAAGCACCCAGCTCCAGTTCTGTTTTCAAAAGCTGCTTGTTCACATTGTACTCCTTAGGAAGAAAGTTAATTTACATCATAGCTGCAAAGCAGCAAAACCAGCGCAGTATTAAAAAATATTGGGGAAACTTTGCCTTTCAAAGGAATAGCACTTCTCACCTGTAATGAGAACTCAAGGTGACCTAAATTAGGCTTTAAATTAGAAGCGTTAAACCATACCAGCCCTTTATAACAATTTCTTTTTGCTCCATGTCAAGTAGAGAACTCTCTTCTTTCCTGGATCCTTTCCTAGCAGTACTACTCAGTCATGAGGGTGTACCTAGGACTTGCACTCCACAGTGAGAACCATTACCACCCCTCTCACTCCAGATTATTTTCAGCAAACTGCGTTTGAGAAGAAGGAAAAATAGAAAAACATCAGACAATATCAAAACATAATTGATTTCTGTTAGCTTGTAAACACTTTTTAATCAATTATTTTCTTGTAAGCAACTGCTCATGAACTAATCCCTTATAAAAATAAAAGCATGAGATGAAAAATTTTATGAGCTAGATTTTGTAAACGCCACAGAGACCCAGCATAACCCAACATATTTGTAGTTATATTTTACTCAGCAAACAAACCTTCGACTTGTAATTTGCTTCTGATGTAGCCTAAAAGCACTTTATTATATTAAAGCTTATTGATGCCTGTAAGGCCCTTTTACCTACCGCTATTTCAAATGTAGTGAAATAATGCAACACTAATCTCTAAGACTTTTATTCCATAATAGATGTTTTTCTCACTAAATCAATTCAAAGGCTAATTGGGGTGGAAGGTGACTATCTCTAGTGGTTATAAATACATTTGCATTGCTATCAATCTTTTACACGAGTGATGTTTAACGAGGCTGAACGAGCCTTGGGCCGGCAGAGCTCGACTCAAACACGTAGTCAATGGTGCCATCAAGTGGCAAGAGTTGCAGTTGCAAAGCCCGACGGTGTCCCTCTCGGGCTTTCCCGCACGTACCCTCTTCCCACTCAGCCCCCATGCAACAGGAAGAGACGGCAGGGGTGAAAGATTCTTTTGCTCAACTCCGCATTTGTCCCGTGGGTTCCAACGTCCCAGCAGCTCTCCCAGCGTACAGATAGCGTTGCCAAAGCTCCCTCAGCTCCGCTGGGCACCTGGAACTCAACCCATTGCCATCTACCGGAGTCAGGGGTGTAACGAAAAGCAGCAAATACCCCACAATGAGTTAAACCAGACAAACCTCGCTTCAAGGTCTAGACAGACCAGAAAAGGTTATTGATTCCTTCAGTGCATCTCCGACCATAGACTATGTCCATACATTCCAAGTCACCCAAAACATCCTCCTGTCCAATGAGGAGTCTCTTGTCACTTTCTGAAATAAGCTTGCTCCACACACAACCCAGAAAAAAAAGGCAGACAATCTGCAGTTGTATTGGGCACATAATTTAAGGCGTTATATATACTCCACAAGTTCCAGGTGTCTCAGAGAGACAAGGACCCACAATGCTCATCACCTGAACATCTCCAAAAAAATTTACAGGCAATTCACAATATTCCCGTAAGCTAGGTAGAACAGGATATACAAAATATAGTAGTCCAGTTTACCTATGCAAAAAAAACCCCTCAATTTGTATGGAACAGGTGATAAGGCTCTCCTTAAATAAAGATTTTTGGGCTGAAGCATGTTTAAAAGCATTTTTTTCAGCTTTTCCCTAATGAGAAATACAGAAATATGGGAAAGAAAGCAGACGTTTTTCTACCAGAAAAGTTACATGGGGAAAGAGCTGCTTTGTTCACTCAGTTTGCCTGTGAAACAGTCAGATTACCTAAGTGAGATCAGTGACTCTTTCCTCCATGCATTATTTCTGAATGGGCAGCTTGCAATGAGGTGTGTCTTCCTCTTGAAGAAAGGGTGATCTAAACCAATTATTTTGCATACACCTGCAACATTTACCCATCACCAGCCAGACTGTTATGAGCATTATCCATGGAAGGATCATACATAGTGAATGTCAAATATGTAATACGCAAGCAGCCAATACAACCTTCATGAAGTTACAGCATTACTAGGTGTTCTCTAGAGTTTTACTACCAGAAACTCAAAGTAGCCAATTGTTGATATGATAGAAGACTGAGTTTAATGCAGCCAGCTATTATGATTCCAGACTTTTGCTTTCATGTGCCTAATGTTGCAGTAAACAGTTCATAAACTGTAAGTTATGATGTTAAGGCAGTGGGCAAGAAACTTGTATTCTGTCTGTTATTACCGAGCGTTTGTACACATAGTGTCAGAAGACAGTATTTCCTCTGTAAATATTAGTGCTGTAGCATTGTACTTCACATTGCAAGTAAAGACAAGCCTTTGTGTCAATGAATGCGCAGGCTAAAATGAGTACTGAAATAGAAGTGGAAGCCTGAGGGAAAATAGCATCAAGAAGACAGACAAAATGAACAAAATAAAGTTAGAATTAGTTACAGACACATAGGGGTAGTTAATAGCACTTTCTCTAATTACAGTGTAAATACACACTGTTGTTTAAAAGGAATGAGGGGATATACGTGTCAGGTAGAAAAAAATATGCTTAAAGAGCTTTTTCAAGATTTAAGACAGAAACTCACATTGAAAAAAAAGAAAGTGGTCAGAGTAAAACTTCAGTTTAGGAGGCCTGTGGCTATATAGGAGATGAACATTACAAACAAAACCAAACTACCCTCAAATGTGTGGTGCATATGCTCCAGCATTAGTATTGCTCCTTTCATGTGTTCCAAGATCACAGCTGGTGTCACACTGACATTTTTAATTTCTGCCTCAAGTACTTCTAAACAGAAATGTGTATATTTAGAAGACAACTGAACAGACTACATCTTCTCATTTATTTGTTGCTCCGAAATCGAGACCTTTGCTCTTTATTGAAAGTTCCAAAACACGACCAGTTGAGGACAAATCTAACTGGTTTGCATAGTATAAGCAGATGTGAAAAATGAGAAACTAAGTACAGATAAAATATGCAAGATGTCAAAACCAGCATTCCAAATAGGAAAATGATAGCAATTGCTCATTCCAGATTATTTTCCTCAACATCATGAAAGACTGCAATGCATTAACAACAACAAAAAAACCCTAGAACAAAATTAAACACGAAAAAGGATGCAGCACTCTATATTAGGGATAGTTACTGTGCCAGTGCAACCAAGACTACAATCAGAACCGGCCAATTCAATTTCTGTTGCAGCTGTTTCTGAATTTCCTTACTACTGCCATGCCACAGCAGTAGAAGGGAGATCTGTGAAATCAGGCTCTAGCACTGTGAACAGTCACTGCTGAAGTTGTTCTGGGCCAGTCTAAGGCAAGTTTCTGAAATCCGAGCAGCATCAGCACACTAGTGTGCCTTAGGGCTTTCACTGTTAGTGTGCAGGAACAGAACCTGAGGTAAGTAGATTTGGATGTTTCGCAGGGAACAAAACTATCCCAGCCACGTGGTAGCATTTTACAGTCTTGCATTCTGAGTATCAGCCTCTGAAGTTCTACAGGTATTGTACAGAAACACCAGTTCTTTCATACAGTAGGGCTAATGCACATTTTCAAAACTTAAAAAGAAAAAAAAAAAAAAAGACTAGGTTTTGGATAAGCTGTGTTGAACTAATCTAGGAATGTTAATAACAAAATTTTCCAAGCCTCTAGTGTCTAAAAGAGGTACAAGACAGTTAACCTGGTGTAGAACATGAAAGCTGGTGTCAAGGATGCTCTGGATACATGTAGAAGTTCGAGTTCAAAAAGTAATCAGGCAACTTAATGGAAACAAAAATAAAATTCACTGAGGTTATTAAACGGATAAATACTGCTTGTGACTGAGGAAGTTCTGAACTGTGGAATGCTGAAAGAGGTGACTACTAGGGGAAGTATTATTATAAGTTTTCTTTTTCTCATATTCTTTCTTAGGTATCTGATAGTGATCACTGATGGTGAGAGACTACTCTGCTAAATATACTTTCAGTCTGCTGCAACGTGGCTGTTCATGTAGTGTGACTTTCAAAACTTTCCTTGTTTTCACTCCTAATTTGAATTAAGCATATTTGGAAAAACTACCTCTGAAAAAAGTCACAAAAATTCATTAGAAATGTCCTTGCAATCACCTGTCTATGCTGAGGTCGCTTGCAGTTTCTGATAAGCCACCTTAATATAAATTTACTTCATTAAAAGCTTCACAGCTGTTGAGTCAGGCAACCTTCTGTCTCCACATGAAACACTGACCAGAAGTGATCTGCTGAGTTTCCACGCAAACTGATTCTGTGCCTTTAGCTCTGCACCTTCTTTCACAGGTTGTGATGGCTTACTGCTACACTGCTCTTACGTTAGCGTGCTTGCTGGCCAGTGTTTGTACCTCACATCAGTGATGACCATAAACTAACATTTCACTTATGCTAATAAGGAATGCTTGAATTTAACTCACTGAAACACTTCAGCAACCATAAAGTTCAGTGCACAAGTATTTTAAAGCTAAAAATTGTAACAGCTGGCTATTTATCTATGCTTTTGTTTTATTTTGTTTTGATCTAAGAGCAGCATTCATGTTTAAAAAGAAAGACAGTTTTTGCGGTATGGTAAGATCATCTACATGGAAGCAGATGCAGTTTTTCTGCTGAATCTGGCCTTAATTTACATCACGTTATCCAGCAGAAATGCCCTACTTTTGTTGTAGTGTGTTACCATCTATTAAAACAAAATTGGAATCTTTTCAGTCCAAACGCTTTTCTTAAAAGACTCTTATAGGCAGGTTTGACCTTTACATTATGAATTTCATTTCATTGTAAGCTCTTACATTTATATTACTGCTTAACATGAACTCTCACTGAAATGTGACCTGACAATTTATATCTATATTTATTCATGCTAAGCTTTCTGCTTAACAACCATCGGGCTAAAAGTGTAGTATAGTTACTGTAGAAATAATATTTCCTCCTATTTCAGACAATGAAGGTCATACCAGCTTCACATAAAAGGAAATGCAATTTTTCATGTTTTTCAATTGTGGCATGCATTTTAAATTCCTTGTTATAATCACCCATAATAGAGTGTTTGCCAAAATTGCTTTTTCCCCCAAGCCGCTTTTCTCTCTTTTAAGTCAGGGACGTAGTTTATCATGAGTACTGCCCTGCCTACAGGATAAAAATACCAAATACACAGATTCAAAAGTTATTGAGCAATACAGCTGAAAAAAAGAAACCAAAAAAGAAACCAAAACAATCATCAGGCCTGCCTGTGACTCAGTTTTATTCATGCGTTCTTATTCCATTGGCAAAATAATTTTGCCTTTCTGGAGAATGCATTCAAAGAAAGAATCCCAAAGAGATATATAGGGCGTTAAGCTTCATGTTCTTATTAAACCAGGTCAGTAAGAATAACCGCACAGGTCTAGTTCCATGATGAAAGATGTGGTCGATTCCTAATTCAGTTTTATCTGGACACTTCGTAGATGGTCATCAGTACACACTAACTACAGCTACTGTGCTAATTTCTGCATTACACATTTGTACATTAGACTTCCAAAGTTATTGGAAGGCTCAGAACAATAGATATTGCTATCATGAAAAGATGGCTATTGAAATTTAAAGTGCATTTTTCTATTTTAAAGCATCAGTTGCTTTTCCTTTAAGCAGATACATGCATCTAGAAATATGCAGATATTATTACTTGCACTCTGAAGTATGCTTCCTTGCTCAAAGAAAATGCTCTATTGTAGAATGTAAAGCTTGTAAAAAAGTTGTAAAACATGCAAATATTTATAAGATAGTTCTTAAAAAACAAATTAGCAGTCTTTTTTGTAGACATAAGACACTTGAACATTCATAGGGAGATGACATTTACAGCAGTTTAACACATTGAACAGAAGATCAGTAGTTGGGTTGGGGTTTTGTATGTGTGTGTGTTGCTTGGGTTTGGTTTTTTTTTTTTTTGAGCAATGCATTTTAACTGCAAAATGAAGCAGTTTCTGAAGCACTCGTTCCATTCCTGGTTACGGTTCCTGATAAAGCATTTTTTATTTGGAAATAACTAATGCTTTCAGTTACAAAGCACATATAATAAGAACTTTCAAATGTCCACTCTATGTGGCAGCATTGCAGCACAACTGAAAGTGTTTTAGCAACCATAGCAGGAATTTGGGGGGGACGTTTGTGGGGGGACGCGTTGAAGAGAAGAAACAAAATGCCGTGGAAAAACTAATTCAGCAGCAATGATAGTTTTGTGGCTGCACAAGTAGTACAAATTGTTCTGGTCCTGGTCTCCTTCTCTCCTTCTGTAGCTCCAAGTGATCCTAGACAACCCACCTCCTGTCTCACAACAATCCTTACCTCCGTACTCCTCCCTTCCCATAGGGAATCAACTCTGTCAAGGGACTGGAAATCTACCTGCTATGCAGTTAACTTGGGAAAGAGAGGGAAACATGAGTGTCTGGCGAGGGTGGTTATACAAATGCTAACTGTCAAGGTGTTACACTCGTACAAGGACAGAGATCAGCTGAGGCAAATATTATATTTGTGAAAATATGGAACCTGGTAGAAACAACCTCAACACTAAGCAATCCAACCAAAGCATGTCAGCTGTATCTAATGAAATCCAGCAATGTCAATTTAATACACTGTAGTACACTGACCAAAAAAAGACATTATACGGCGATGGGGCTGGGGTCATTACTACTATTTTGACAGGAGATACACAAATTGCAATTAGTTGCAGAACACCATTGCCCACTATTGCACCCATGTGCAATCTGTAATTATGACAGGTCAAAATGTAGGGCATATAGCTCAAACTACAGAATGCTTAGTACTTGCAGCCCATAATCAAATTGTGAGCCATCAGCTCTATTACTAAGTCATAGAATCACAGAATCCTAATCATAGAACACCAGGTAGGATGTGACCTCAAGGATCATCTGGTCCAACCTTTCTGGCAAAAGTGCGGTCTAGACGAGATGGCCAAGTACCCTGTCCAGCTGAATCTTAGAAGTGTCCAATGTTTGGGAATCCACCAGTTCCCTGGGGAGATTATTCCTATGGATGATTGTTCTCATTGTGAAAATTTGCCTCTTGTGTCCAGCTGGAATCTGCCCAGATGTAACTTGTACCTATTACCCCTCATCTTTTCCATGTGACTTCTTGTAAAAAGGGAGAGTCTCCATCTTCTTTGTAGCGATCCTTTAAATACTGGAACATGGTGATCTACATCTTGAGAGAGAGAGAGAGAGATTCATATATATGTATTTATATATACCTTAAAGGTTTCCCTTCCTGCTTTGGTATACTGTGCTGATCTTCTGTAGTAAGTGACGTTGTCTCACTGACAGAACTCATTTCTTCTTGCTGGCCGTATTAGACATACTCAACTTGTAGTCACTGGACTTTCCATTTATGGCTGCTTCAGGATTCATTGTCCTAGACAGGACCAGAGATACAGCCACATAACAAAACAGTTTGGCTGCTACCGAAGTGCTTCTTGTCAGGGTTAAATTCTGCTTCACGGACGAAATTCAACATAGGCATTAGTGTAATAACTCTTCTCTAGAATACGTCCCTTCGAAATTATTTGACTCTGGAAGAATGCAGACCACTGAGTTCTATATGTTATCATTTGCATGGATAACCTGCTAGATAGCAATTCCGATATGAAATTAAGTATCATTGTGAAGTATTTCTAATATGCTTTCTGTATTAAGAGCACAGCAGTCACATATAACTCTCAGAACAACGTCCACACCAACGGTTAGAGTTGTATGGCTCATGCTTTCTTAGTTTGCGAGTAACTCATCCAAGTTCATTTATGACAGGCATAATATAAAGGAAATGTTTGCAGCCCAAAAGCCTGAATAAAATTATCTTCACCAGAACACAAAATTACCTATTAATAGGCTTAATTTTCTGGATCATTCAAACAAACACTAGAAAATATGTTGTTTTTGAAAACTACGTATGTAAGGATTGGATTTTTTCTTTTAAATATCTCAAAGTCCAGTCGGCTTTTAATTTTCCCCCTTGTATTCCTTTACACACAGTATGCTTAACAAGTTTTATACAACAATCACACTCAAGTTTAGTGCAGGGCTTTTGCCTTTGAAGCACCAATAGCCATTTGTGCTATGTATACATGAATTTTAAAATCTGGCTTCAATCACAAACCAAAAAATGTTTGATGCATTCATCTCTGAAGTATGACAGCAACGTAGGAGAGAAATGAATTGCCTTCTTGTATTACAGTCCTTATTATAAAGTCATGACTCTCTAAGGTACTGGAATTACAAAATATAATTCAGATCTCAGAACTGACACACAATGTGTCTACCAATTCATTTGCTATGCAGACAAGATGTGCTTCTTAATTTGGTAACACTTTCCAATATAAATTTTGTATGTTTATGATGAATAAAAATTTACTAACATGATCTTAATGCATCATTAAACATTCTCATCAGGCTAAAGTTAAGACTGTACTTTCAACTGTAATTTTGTGCAGCGCATGTAGGATGTGTGATGCAACACAGAGCACATGTGGTTAAGTACTAATTCAAGAATACGGCTTCCTCACAGAGACTCAACTCACCTCCAAAATGCCATCTTGACTGAGGAACAGCCTTCAGACTAATCCACGTAGTTTAAATTTATTTATTGGATTTTGTAAATATTGTTCATAAGAAGTGAGAAGCACATATCTGTTAGAAGAAAGAGTCGAGCACTCTAGCAATCTCTGGAATAAAACCGTTAATCCAAGTTTCTCTAATAACAGGACAAACAAATCTAAAAAGGTCCATCATACTTATTATTCAATCAGTTATTCACTACTGCTCTTTAACAGCTCACAGATGAAATGGGTCACTTCCACACTGATCAAATTAATTTCATCTAAGAAATTGCTAACCTTGGGACTGACCAAGCAGATCAATGAGGCAAATCAGAGTAACAGCAAAAGAAAGCAGAAATTACTGCACAGATTTTCTCTAAAAAAATCTGTTTTTCTTAAATATGGGCATAAACAATTCTGACACTTAAGTAAAGTAACCACGCATTTTAATAGCAGATTTCTGAAGTTATGCACAAAACCAGTAAAAAATGTCCAAATATCAATGCTGAATTTGAATTTTTGGTATTATGTTTCCTTTGAATTGTTTTAGTCAAGTCAGGTAAATCTACTGTTGGCCTCCACTGATTTTGATTTAATTAGCCATAGCTACCAAGTAAAATGTGTTAATACTACTCAGAAATATTTGATTTAAAGCATATTTTTTAAAAGTGTTGTATATACAATGGTCATCTGAGCAAACCAGACATTTAGAGCAAGACTTAGTATCAATTGTTGCATTTATCTTTTGGGAAGTTCTAGCTTGTTAGTTCTTACCCCTATCCACAAAACAGACCGAGATCAGTTACTCTGTATTGTCCCTGCAACACATCAGATTTGTAAGCACTGATAAAATCTCTCCACAGATTGAGTGCCTCGTTGTCAAAATGAGTCACGGTATGAATCCGGCCTCTGTGACACTAAAGAAAAAGCTTTGCATTGCCCATCTGTACAGAGAATTTCACCCTGTGTTAATGCATCTGCTAGGAGGAACTACCTGGTGTGTTGACAGTTTCCTCAAAATTGGCATCTGTTTTTCTAAAAGGCAGTCAGTAATTGCTTGGTAAAATAATATGGCTTTTACAAAATCTGAAATGTCACCTATCATACTTTATATCAAAATAGTCTTTGTCAATAGCTATTGCCATTGTTTCAAAACTTACAGTATATATTCTTAATAGGTCAACTAAAGCAACAACAGACACAAAAGATAAAAGCATCCAGAAAATAAATGTGAAAGACATATACAGCTTCTAAAAGAATAACTACAAGATACCTGAAAACATGATGTCTAAAATTAATTTATCATAAATATAAGCACCCCTGGATTCAGACTGGAATTTTCCATTTCTTTTTCTGGAAGCCCTAGCTAAATGCTATGGCAAGCTGCGAAGGAAGAGTCCCAGTAGCACAGATGCTGAACTATCATCAGCTGTGAAATAGAAGTTTGAGCCCTAGCTTTCACAGAACCATAGAATGGTTTGGGTTGTAAGAGACCTTTAAAGATCATCCAGTCCAATGCCCCTGCCACGGGCAGGGACATCTTTCACTGGACCAGGTTGCTCAAAGCCCCGTCCAATCTGACTTTGAACACTTCTAAAGATGGGGCATCAACAGCTTCTCTGGGCAACCTCTTCCAGTGTCTCATGACCCTCATCATAAAAAACATCTTCCCTATAGCCAATCTAAACCTACCCCTCTTCAGTTTAAAACGTTTGCCCCTTGTCCTGTCACTATACACTCTGGTGAGAAGTCTCTCTCTGTCCCTTTTATAAGCCCCCTTTGAGTATTGAAAGGCCACAATAAGGTGCCCCCTCTGCATCTCTGCAGAGTCACCTTCCTGAGCAATGGCCATGGCCTGGGCTTCTGCAGGAGAGGACAGACAGCGCCTCTGGCACATGGAGGACTACTACGCTTCAATAAGACACTTCAGGTAACAGACCACAGCACGTGCCACTACACTGAAGCTTCATGCTGTGGACACAGCTGAGACCTTGGTCCTTACCAAGAAAATCGAGCCTGAGGAGGCAGGCCAGCCCCTTTGTCAACTGCCACCTTGCACTGAGCTGCAAAGACGGTTCAGTCTCATGTTTCTGGGATCTTCCACTTATCCTCAGTGCACAAACGCCTTCTTGAGTGTTCCAGAATGGAGAAGCCATGGGAACTCCTCCTCGTTTCCCTCCCTACTTCCCTGCAAGCGGCACAGGAGGGGAGTGTCTCAGGGCAGAGCTGGGAGTGTGGAGCAGCAAGGGGGCAAGTACATGATGTGGAGCAGAGCTTTGCCCTCACCCCCAGTGCACCTCCAATGCAAGTGCCTGTAGAGACCTGGATGGGAAGAAACATGGCACGTGGAGCACCAGGTGCTGGAGGCAGTTCTTAGCACATCCCTGGAGCTGAGCGTGAGTGGCCAGGTGGCAGCGGCTGAACATGCCTTGCACTCCAGCTGCTGAGGCACCTTGACCAGGCTGGGCTTGGGCAACCGTTAAACCCTCCTGGCTCTGCCAGGCCCGTGGTGTGAGTGCACATGCCACTGCTGACAGCACAGCTGCAGGACAAGGATCCTGCCCAAGACCAGCACACGTGACACAAACGCAGATCAAGGAGAAAACTGCACTTTTATTGCATCCAGGGACCGCTGAAAGGCAGCAGCTCCTGAAAGATGCAGGATACCCATGGCGTCTTCATCCTGCAAGAACAGCAGGCAAGCACTTATACAAAATGGACCAGAGAAGCCCTGCCAAGGGGCCATGCTCAATGTGGCCAATTAAGGCAGAGAATCCCTAGGGACCTGTGCTCATCTGCCCCAGGGCAAAATATTCCTCCCTCACCCCAGCCCCAGGGCACCAGAGGTGTCTTCATGCTGCAAGAGCAGCAGGCTGGAACTTACCCAAAACAGCCCAGGGAGCCCTGGCAAGGGGCTCTGCTCAGTGCTAGAGGGGAAGTAAAAACACAACCCTGGGGCGCAGTGTCAATCTGTCCTGGGGGAAAAGAAATCCCTCCTGACCGCAGACCCAGGGCACCAGTGCTGTCTTGGTGCTGCAAGCGCAGCCCACAGTCACTTACCCAAAATGGCCCAGAGGAGCTCTGGCAAGGGGCCATGCTCAATGCTGCAGGGGAAGGTGAAAAACCCCCGGGGGCCAGTGCCAATCCGTCCTGGGGACAAAAATTCCTTCCTGACCCCAAATCTGGCAACAGACCACAGCACATACAACATTGAAGCTTCATGCTGTGGACACAGCTGAGACCTTGGTCCTTGAGAAGAAAACCTGGTTTGAAAAGGCAGGCCAGCCCCTTTGCCAACTGCCACCTTGCATTGAGCTGCAATGATGGGGTTGGGCTTGCTTCCATTTCGGCTCCCCCATACCTCAACTGCAAAACCACCATCTTGAGATACCCTCCAACAATCACATCACCCACAAGTCCTCAAGAGCACACTCGAGTGCTTCTCAGTACACAAGAATACAGAAGCATAGTCTGAAAAATAGCTCATGTCAAATTAGTCTGTGCTGATTTTGGCTGGGATAGAGTTAGTTTTCTTCTTAGTAGGCAATACGGGGTTATGTTTTGGATTTGTGCTGAGAACACTATTGATAACACAGGATGGTTTTGTTACTGCTGAGCAGCGCTTACACAGAGTCGAGGCCTTTTCTGCTTCTCATACCACTCCACCAGCAAGGAGACGGGGGGTGCACAAGAAGTTGGGAGGGGACTCAGCTGGGACAGCTGATCCCATGACCAAAAGCATAACCCATACCATGTGACATCACGGCTCAGTATATAAAGTGGGGGAACAAGGAGGAAGGGGGGACTTTTGGAGTGATGGCATTTGTCTTCCTAAGTAACAGTTAGAGGTGATGGAGCCTGGCTTTCCTGGAGATGGCTGAACACCTGCCTGCCCATGGGAAGCAGTGAATGAATTGCTTGCTTGGCTTTGCTTGCAGGGGCAGCTTTTGTTCTACCCATTAAACTGTCTTTATCTCAACCCACAAGTTTTCTTACTTTTACTCTTCTGATTCTCTCCCCCATCACACCATGGGGGAGTGAGCAAGCGTTGCCAGCTGGGGTTAAACCACAACATAGTCAATGAAGTTGGTGGATTAAGAGTAAGTTTTGGGGGTTTTTTTTTTTTCCTTTTTTTAAACAAACAGTACTTTTAGATTCGGTAGCCTTTAATGACAACAGGATAATATTTCAGAGGCAAGCTGTCTGAAGACATATGTAAGCATCTTAAATACCCCATATTATAGTATATGTCACCACAGGAAGCTCCACAGATATTAAGTAAATCTGTATTTTGAGTAAGGTCCAAAGAGACATGGTAATAAGATATGGAACAGCCTGTCTTACAAGAAAAATAAAAATTGAGCATCTGAGAACTGAATGCATACTTATATACTACCTCAGTTACTATCACTCATCCTGACAAAGAGGAAGATATTCTCAGAAAATATAGTATTTAATTTGATAAGACAATGAATGAAGCTGTACAGTGACTTAATCCTGACATAACTGATTCTGCAATCTTCATGTTTGAAATATCCTTCAAAAAAGCTACTAAGAGCTCCTAGAAAATTACTGAAAAATTAACAGAGGTGTAGTTTCAAGCACTCAGGTGTTAGAATTCCAAGTCTCAAAAAGAAGTTCTGAGGAAAGATTTAGTTTGAATGAAAACATGAACTTGAAAAAAAAATTTACTTGCAGTATTTCTATAGATATGTAAGAGCACAAGCAAATTAAAATATCTGCTTATGAAGCAAAGTGCTAGGAATCTTAGCTAGAAGTCTAGCAACCAATTTCGCCTATTAACACTGTTCTTAAGTAAATATGCCCCTTTTTATATCATATTAAATGTTCTACAGCTAGGAACAGTCACCTCTACTGAACAAAAGGTTGTGACTGAAAAACTAACTGTAAGTCTTCCTTTTCTAGATACCGACCTGCAAAATTAAAGACACATTTATTGCATATGTCACAGTATCCATATTGGCTTTTATTCTAGGTGGCAGAAAGCATAGACTTACCCATGGAGACCCTGAGCAGATTTCCTAGTTAGAAACACATGCATTTAAGTCTCTTCACTCCATTGTTATCATTAGGTGTATTAAAGCATATAACACCACCACCTGCTAACTAAGCAAACAACTGCAATATTGATGTAGCAGTTTGAGTAACATGCTTTAACATTCCTTGCTGTCCAAAAAGATTAAAACTGTTCAGCAATTCTTAAGATAACAGCTTCCATTATTTCATCCAAGATCGTAGGAAAGGGAGAGAGAGAGGCAAGTTTTATAAAACTATCTTTATTTTTTGTCTTACATTTAAACAGGGATGTATTTCATTTTTAGACATCCACCCAATGATGACTTCATTACTTTAGCAGGAAAATAAAAGGATATAAATGCAAATCATATTGGCATAACCTGAACATACCTGCATTAGTACTGACCGCTTTGCTGGAATAAAACCTTCTTCAGCATTAAAATCAAGCACTTCAAAAAATATTGCTGAAAAGCAAGTGCCTAGATACTGGTCATTTCAGCAAATAAACAGCTTTTATATATTCAAATATTTTAAGTCCATAATATACACACTTATGTGTACGAAGTTCAGATCATACAAACACTGTACAGGTCAAAAGCCTCTGAGAATAGAACTAATCAGGTGTGTGAGAAATACATATACCACATGGACTTACAAGTCTTACAAAGCAACAAATTTGGTCAAGTACTATGAAGAAGGATGCGTTCTCATATGAAAATGGTCAAGTAACCTTTTCAGCTCAAATAAAAACAATGAAGTAACTTCATGAGTTTGAGATAATCAAAACCACAAACTGGTGGAGTCGAAACTTATGACCTGTTATACAGTATGTTTTTGTAGGCCAAGTTTAGGTTTTTTAAAACAAAAACTTAAAATCATGAACGGTAATAATGACAAAGATCAAAGTATACATATAAGCACATAATCCAAACAACGAAATACACTTTTGGCCGTTAAGGAAAAATAAATTACAAAATACAATTAAAGTCCTTGTAAATGCAATAATTAATTCAAAGGTGTGCATTTATTTTAATACACATTTTAAATGCTACAACAAAACAGATTAAAAATAAATATGTATGCCAAAAGGCAAGTGTGGATAGAAAAAATGCTAATTAGCTCTAGAAGAATTATAAAAAAATTGAGATAATCTGAGTTTTGGTCAACAAATCTGTCTACTCACTTCCATCTTTCACACCCCTTCTTCAGTAACTGGCAGCTAAACATGACAAAAGCATACCTCTGTCACTATGGCTTTAAAAGAAGCATATATTTTCTGAAGACAAAAATATAAAATGGGCTGCCTTATATACAGAACTGCCAGTTTGTTCACATTGCAGGCACTTCATTGGACTCTGCGGAAGTACCTGACACCCTTGCCATCCCACTATAATAGTGTTATTACACTGAAAGACAAGAAATTTCCAGGGAAAAAAAAAAATTGGGGGAAATTTTGTGTGCTACGGGCTAGTACACACAAAGGAGAAGTCTAACTCACTTCCATCGCATTTGTTTTCTAAATCAAAGAGTAATATAATTTACAAACAGATCTCTAACATTACCCATATTTTCAAGTTAAAGATGTTGTCAATCATCAATTACCTTAGTAAACATACAGGCTTTAATATTTATTCCACTGTAACCAGATTCACATTTATTCCTTCTTTTATAATTCCGCTGTAGATCCTCTTTTGAAGGTATTTCAATCTTATTAACATTACTGGAAGCACAACTTAAACTATACAAACTTCTGTATCCTTTGTACAAACACTGTTGTCATTTCTACTGCACTGCAATTCCATTGTAGGTATAAAAAACCCCTGGTTTTCAAGCCCAGAGCCTACTGGATATACTCTCTGTTCATTAATCTCACCAGCATTTAGACAACTGTCAACAGTTACATCAGCTTCTTCCATATCTCTAGATAGTGACTGTACAACAATATCACAGACAGAGTTTAATGCTGATGCAATTTGACTACAGTATCACCAGTAATACTGGGAGAAAAGAAAAAAAAAATCAATGCAGTGTCAGAAAAGAAAAGAGATTTTATTATTTTTCTGAAAGGTTGTGCATTCCTATTTTTCTTCTGCATTTTGGAAGAAAACTGCTTTTGATATGCTGCTACAAACTCAAATAACAGGTTTATGACAGCTGTCTTCAGCTAAGACACTTCTAGTACTTCCTACGACAGAAGAAATACTTTCCAAGTTTAGTTTTGCTGAAGATATTGTTCATTTGTACCATTACATTGGTCCAAGAAGCACTCATATTTGACAAAACCTTAAAGCTTTTAAAATAAATGAATCAAAGAAACAAAAGATGGTTGCAGGAGAATCAAATCAAAGCACACAGGCTTGACATTATTTTTAAGGGTATCCTTGGAAAATGTGTGGTCATTACGGAGGTGGTGGGGTTTTTTAAGTCCACAAGACAGAAGGTGAACAAATAAGCAATTTCCTGTGTTCTGTTTGGGTCTAGTCATTTGTGGCGCTGAATGCTTTTCCTTGTCCTCCGTTTGAAAAGACAGCAGCACCTGCAGATGTGACATGAATTACATATGATATAAAATGAAGTCAGGAAACTAAACTCTGTTCACTACATTTGTTTCACTTGAAGTATGTAGTTCAGGTATAGCCAGCACCACAAGGAACACATTAAGCTCTATTGCAGGTGATCAATATATTAGTAAAAGAAACTGAAGTAAAGATATTTTTGGCACATTTCACCAAATGAAAAAAGCTATAATAAAAATAACTATTAAGTTTAGACTACTGTGTGAGGGTATCAAAAGCATGGGCATTATAGGCCAACTTTAAAAAGTATTTATAAGAATAAGGAATGTTCTGTTACCTAAGTATTCTCCATATTAACTGGTAATATGCCAAACACAAGCTTGAACCTTTTGTGACACTTGATTGTGTCACCTGTACTATGCACTTAAGACTCTGCTGTTGCTAATACAGGAAAACAATTTGGGATTCTTTTGTCAACTAGAGCTTGGAAAAATCTTCCCCAAAATGTTTTAAAAGAAAATGTTTGTGAACAATATAATTAACGTTCTGATTCAGTGCTGTTACGATATTACTACAGTGAAAAATTACAGCTTTAAGTATATTGAAGTACACTCATATTCTTTCTTCTGCTTTATTGCATACTACATGAAGGAAACTAAAATTGACAAATACTGCAAATTTCATTTAGAAAATAGAGACAATCTTAAAGTAACTGAAAATACACTACAGAAGGAAGAAGAACTGGAGGGAGTTAGAGACAGATAATACATAGGAGGACTGCAGAAGTCCAGGAAGTATTTTTGAAAACAAACTAAAGAGGAAAGTAACAAGCACACAAAGAAAGTGTTTTTATTTGCATGTAGTGTTAGCCTTATTTTAAGCAACTCCCAGCTTCAGACCGCCACCTTTAAAATTAAAGCTTCCACTCAGTAAAGTATTCACAATTTGCAATTAAAAGTGACCATGCAAGCTGTCTACCTTAACAGAGCTTGCCCCATGGAGTTCTGCAGTTTGGTTATTGAGTTTAGCACTTGCAGTGCTACATACTCAAGAACCTTTCTTAAACTATGAAGTAAAACAGAAGTGAAAACATGAATGTACTGCATCAATAGCCTATCAGTAAGTCCTTAAGTTCACCAAGTATTTTATGTCACTAAAATTCAACAGGAATCCTGCTGATCTAGTTTGGAATATGGGAAATGGGGAAAGCATTTGAAAACCAGGGAGAATAATGATCTAAAAATAAGGTTCTACAAGGTGCAAGAACAACATCCAAAGTAAGGGGAGACAGAAGTTACCTTCTCAAAATATCCAAGGGCACCCTGTCGCTCAGTCACTGAAAAAGTAGCAGTGGGCAGAGGCAGACCAGAGCTGCTCTGAGAGTTACATAACTTTCAGTAGAAAAAAACATTGGTTATTGATGGAGGAAGCCCAAAATTAGAACTCAATAGGGGAAACTACACAGATATTTTTACAGCTAGCAGAAATATCATACTGTATTTAGTAACTTTAAAGTACTTCTAAAAGAGGTATAATTGTTTTTAAAGGCTAGTAGCCACCAACTGCAACAGAAATTCCCCCATAACTGCTAAACTTTTTTTCTTGGCATCTGTCTACAATCACTAGCATCCATTATCACTTAAGCTTTGAATTCACATGCAGATTTATGGGGGCCAATTTACTATAATCCTTCTTTCACCCCAATTTTTCCAAAGTATTTTATATATGTATGTACAAACACACACCATATCACAACAAAGCATTTGACAGTGGCCCCTCCCTTTCGACATGAATTATCCTATGATCCTATAAGTGAGGAAATCCTACCCTGGACTGTGATTGTAAATCACTTTTGTACCTGTTTCAGGTTGGGAGTCCTCAAAGAAAACATTCAGAGAAGATTTGTCTCGATTCATAATTTTAGTATATATAGAACACTGGTTACATAAGTAACTGTAGGAAGATTAAAGTGTGGCAGACAATTTATATTCTAGAAAAACAATCTAGAATTTTAACCTCTCTAACTATGTTTTGCTTATATGGAAGATGTCTCAAGGAACAGCAGATCACACTTCTAAAATGTTTAGGACTGCTTGAATCCTCTGTGTAATTCAAGGACACTAGGTTTTCATGCTTTCCTTCACAGAAAATTTTAACCCATCCTTTCTGCAAATCTCGTACTGTCCTTTTTTCCTTCTCCATAGCCTATTTAGTTTGCTACCTCTCTGTCAACCAGAGCAGAAGGGCATCATACAACAGGGAATTCAAGGGTTCCATCTATAACCAACACAAAGCACTGCTTTTTTGATCTCCTGGTATTCTGGAGTTTGCATAATACTATTACAAAGAGTATAATTTCTATTATCAGCTTGGGTTTTTTTAATTATATGAACTATTCAACTGTATTCTAGTTCAGGGAGTTTCACTAAATGCTGGAGAATGTTACTTGATGTGGGAGAATAAATCCCTTACTAATATATATCTAAAAAGTGTTAAAGGAATGCAAACTCCATAGAGCATTGCAAACCACAAGACTGGCTTGGAAACTTACTGAAACGTATATTTATCAGCTTAGAAGCCTTCCGAGGCCAAATAAATGTCATTTTAAAATATATGCACATTTACATGGGAATAAGACAGGTCAGACTACACTGCTTGATAATAAATTTTATGAAAGAAACGTAACCCTGAAATTAGACATCCACAGTGCATAACCTCTTGAAGAGTATAATTTAGAAATACAGACATGTTCTTAAGAATACCGTCACTAGAGGGTGTCATTCTCACTTTTATATATATTTCATTGCTTGAAGCCATATTTTTAAAGCTACAGAT
Organism: Larus michahellis; assembly: GCF_964199755.1. Lineage (NCBI taxonomy): Eukaryota > Metazoa > Chordata > Aves > Charadriiformes > Laridae > Larus > Larus michahellis. The sequence continues at coordinate 67,048,290 of NC_133930.1, forward strand.
AGGGGCATTTTTAGTGAGTATTAAACCACAAATTTATCATATTATTCAATATGCATGCAAAACACATAAGAACAGATAATCTTTGAAAATTTTCAATTCTAGAAGAGCAACTTTTTTTCTTTTTAAAGAAAGCATTTAATAACTGCTAACTGCTTTCTCTGTAGGGTATAAAACATTTTTATAGCAGGCAGTATAATACCAGTTTATGAAACTCGAGGAACAACTTTTCCTGTAGCAATCTCAGTACTATGGTTACAAATATTTCTTGTCCTATTTAAAACATTATCATACCTTTTTTTCTATTGAATACCCTTCCCTCTACCGTTTGAGCAGTCCCTTGGCACAACATGCTAAAGCATGTTCAGTTCGGTATCAGTGTTTAGATAGCTGTGTTTTTATATTTGCCATCTAGCATGTGGCAGCACTTTACTGCAAGATTACTAACGGGTGTTTAAAGTGGAAAAACGAACGCAAGATTCAAAAAGGACAGATCATATCATCCTGTTTGCCCTTCTCCGTCCTCTCATGGCAGAACCTTTTGGTTACACAAATCACACATGCTTCTTCATAGAAGCAACTGTCCTGATAGCTAGCAAAGAGTTAAGGAAAGAAAAGATAATTGCTCGGTGATAACCAGAAGATCATCTGTAGAAGATCAGATCTACAAGTGCCAGGGCAAAACAGTGATTAGTCAACCAAAAAGGTTAGTTTTCTCCCTGCTTTACAACTCCAGTAAGTAACAAATGAAACAGGGCTTAAAGGTACTTTTCTAAAAAAAAAAAAAAAAAGAACAAAGAAACAAAACCCACTAAAAAAAACCTCAAACAAAGAAAAACCCCACAACCAAAAAAAAGCCGGCAAAAAGAAAAAAAAACCCACACCAAAAAACCCCAAACCCCAACACCCACTGCCAAGTCATGCTTGTTGCACAGCAACACTCAAGGAGCATGAAGATGACAAGGCGTAAGATTTAGAATATATACTGCATGTGAGTATATAAACACATATCAAACAATGGAAGTGTTGGATGATGTCCCAAAACAACAAAATGCTTACTGAAAAAAATCCTTATCCTTTCTGATTAACAGCATCCCATGGAAATGGGAACAGATGATCTAATATTCACTAAACAATATTTGTGTTCATAGTTAAAATCACACCTTTTCTTCAGTTTTGTAAACCATTATATAGTCATGCTAAGCTTCTAAAATTATGAAAAAATCTAGAAGAAAGAATGAAGTGTTTCTAAAAAATACTCAAGTTTGTCTCAGAGTATGAGAAAACATTATAAACAGAAAGTATCAGGAAGAGCTTAACTTTGTTCGTATCTTCAGATGGAGAAAAGATTATGAAATAGGTACGAAGTGAGAGTATTTTAATAATGTCTCCTAAAAACCAAAAAAGTCTATACCACAGACATGAAAGATAAAGGTACTTGCATTTCCTTATACTCTTCAGCAATGTAAAAATCTATAAATGGATGTTTAAACATCTCTCAATACCTTTTGACAATAGGCTTGTAACTATCATTTTAAAATGTAAAATGACCTAAACCTTTTAAAGTATTATTACTGATAAGAGATGTATACCTAAACATTGACAGCAATGCTAGGGAGGCAGTGCGGACAAGGGGGTGTGCATGCGTGTTGGTTTAATTACTGCCAAAATACAAGAAAATGAGGAAACTCTGGTTTAAATAAACACCACTGGAAAACTAATTTGTGTTTCATATTAAAAAAGATGATTAATCTAAAGAGTAGAATATTGAGACTAGAAATTTTGTCTGTAATAAAACCAGTAAAGACTAGGCCAAAAAGGTCAAGGATAGCGTATTTGTCCATCAATTATTCATATCAAAGGAAATTCATTTCTACATTTTCAAAGCTGCTGCAGCAACTGGGCTTCTGAGAAGTCTCTCACTTTCTGTAGATCACTAAACATAGCTTTAGTTGTGCTAAGCACTACTCAAAACTTTACAGAAATTTAATCCTTTCCTGTGTGTACATAAACTAGGCATAAGGAAGGTTATCACTGCACTTACCCAAAAGGAGGGGATAGGGAATTTCTCTATATGCAGCCTATCAACATCTTTGCTCTTTAGCATCTTTTTTTTTTTGTTTTATATATATTTAAGAAAACTGAATTCTTGACAGAAAAATAACAATAATAATACTGTACTCTGCAAAGATGACAGATAAAGAACTGGTCTTTGCAGTGCTCACAGGAAGTGCACAAGTGTGCACACCTCCATGCACATAAATCTTACATACCAAAATCAAAACCTGCAGAACAATCACTTCAATAACAATTTCTACTTTGAGACATTTCCTCTTACCTAAAAATTAGGAAAATAGGCCTTACAAGACTTACTGCTGTTAAGGAATGTTTACTAGATTTTTATGCTACTAATTTTATGATTTTATGATAAACTAGATCCATACCCTTGTAAAATCCTATTCCAAGAACAATTATAAAAGACAACATATTGAAAGTTATACTGCCTTTAGCTATCAAGAATATTTTTCTGTATTACTTTGCAAGTCTGACTTTACTACTCAAATCTATATACATTAATTGTCCAACCCATATTAACAGACCTTAATATTTTCCCGGTTTATTACACTGTAACTTTAAGGAACCCTGAAGTTAAGTTTTAGTAACTAGTTAGCAGGTTGTCAAAGACTAATATTCTGGTAAATACTTTGCTTACAGATATAACAGGCAAAGCTCAAACATTTGCTAGTATTTATTACTTGTTCATGTGAGTTATTTTCTAGATGTTAAAATACTAGCTGAATGCTACAACATCTGAAAAGAAAGTTTTCTCTTCTAAAACAGGATAGCAAGTAAGAAAAAAATATTCTACTACCCACTAAAAAGGATTAAATAAAGTACACTGCAGACTACACAACTTAAAAGCAAGCAAGATTTGAAGCAGGCAAAATAGCTCCTGAAGGTGGCTGTTTGTATAAAGAGTTAATCGTTTCACAATATTAAAACATGTTTTGTGATTTCCAAATGGCCTTGTTATTTTCAAGTTCTCTGAAATCAGTTTTAAACCAAATAAGAGGAACAAAGCCCCTGGGGCTATTTCTGCCTGCCCGTGCTGTAGAACTCACCACATGTTCAACACTTTCTGGCAGCTATACAGAAAGAGAGTAAGGTAAAAGAAGAATCAGAATACCACATAGAGTAAGAATTTTACATCTTTCACACATAACTTTTGATAGTCAGAACGCTATCTTAAAATAAAAATTTCGAAATTAGCCAAAATATCCAAAATGCATGCACTTCTCTATTATAGATAGATGTGTTACAGGGCTTAGGCTAAAAAGCAGAAGATACAGAAAGTCTTTGTTTAAATATTTAAAGCCAAAATTAAGTATAGCAGTATATTTTGCCCCTCACCAGTGGCTATTCAGTTTAGACAATATTTTTTTAATAGCTATACAAGAAAATTTTTGAAGCAGCTGAGCACACAAGATCCAAAGAATATAAAAAGATGGACATACTTAGTTTCATCCATTACTTCTACTTCTGCAGGAGCTGTGATAGGTGCATTTGAACGGCCTGCAGTTGGGTCATCTGTGTTCAGTTCTCCATTTGTTGAGCTTACTACCTGAAATCACCAGAAATACCTGAAATTATGCTAGTGCCAGACAAACATTTGTCAATTCCTGAAGTTACAATACATCTTCAAAAATCAGTAATTTTTGTTAATTCTGTAATTCTTTTCATTCCAATAACAGTATCTTTTCCAGGTTTTATTCCTGCATCCCTGCGCTCCTACCATTTTTCTTTTGTATCTACTAATGGAACTGACATCCACATGACAGACTGAAAGTGAGCAGACTAAGCAAAGCAATTCTGTTCATTGGGTTTGATAATATCATGTCTCTTCAGAGCCTTAAGGGAAGGCACTAACCCCTTCCCTAGTATCAATTCAGTCCTGTTTCTGATTCTTCAGTGTATTTAAGCTCCTTAGCTTCCCTCTTTGTGTAGCCCAATTCAGTGCTATCTCAAAGTGTACTCACCAGAAGAGGGGAAAACTAAGACATTGCCTAGACCTAAGAGTGTAGGTGGTGCTCGGTTTACACTCTTAGAGCACAGGAACACTTACTGCCGCCAAAAAAGAAAAAAAAAATGGATTCAACTTCATTCCCATTAATTTACTCTTAAATTTATTCGTAAATTCTTAAGACACCAGGACAGCTCTCTTTCTCTGGGAATGTTTGTTTTGTCTTTAAACCAAATGGAACTCAATACTCTCTCAGTTTGTCAGCTTTCCGGCATGACAAATGGAGCTATTCCAGAGGCTTCTCCCTTATTCATCTCACAGAATCTGCCAGGAAGATGGTTAACTGGATATGGACAAGTGCATAGCATTGTCAGCTGCCCTGACCAGATAACTGACCCGTTAAAGTATGAAGAGGTTTACTGATTACAAAGTAGCAGCAAATGCTTGACCAAGCAACGTTGCACAAAAATATCATTCTGGCCAAATAATATAAAAGCCTACAGAAAACATCTGTAAAATATCATCAGTTACAGGAGAGTGGACCAGTAGTAGTCCATAGTTCAAGATTCTTACAAGCTGTTGCCTGAAGGTTGGAAATTAAAATAGAAGACAGCAGAGGGAAAGAGAGTCATCATCATAACGTTACTAATTCCCTTCACCCTTCCAAGCTCTACTCTTAACGTAGAAGTTATGTCTCATCTATTTATAACCAGAGCTAGTAGCCTTCCCTATGGAGGTTTGCTTTGTGGTTCCTACTGTGACTAAGGACAGAGCTTCGGAAGTTTGCTGAACCTTAAGCCATTTTCCATGCCATATGTCTACATCAGGCTGAGTTTTCTCCTTTTTCAAGTTTCACTAAAATAGGAACCACTGCCAAAAAAACCCTGCGGCTCAATAACAACACAAACAGCAAGATGTCCAAGATTGCAAGAATCCGATTACTTAAATTTTGGTCACTATAACTGGAGGACTTCTGGGAGATTGGACTTGATTTCTGTGATGACAGGTAAGTCAGTGATATTTCAACCAGGTGGTTAAGCTTGGTTTCATATCATTGGGGATGGCAAAAGCACTAAACATTCAGTGACAGAAATACGTAGGAATTGTGCTTGTTAAAGCACAAGATGGTGGGTCAGGGATCTTAAACTATAAACCCCGGGTTAGTAGATTTTCTTTTTTTGTTTTTTACAAGTATGTTAATATTTATTGTCATCCTTGTCCATATGTACTGGTAAGGGGAAATAGTATGATCCCAACCATCTCACCAGGTATCTTACTGCGCAAATAATTTCATTGCTTCTTGTGAAATTTACAGTTGTTAACAGTGATATGCAGAGCAAAAACATACGGTGTTTGCATGGGAAGTACTTGCTAAATAGGTCAGGATGGTTCCTGAAAGTGTAAGAGTAAAAAAATTTACTCGGCCTGTCCAACAAATGAGTTTTGGATCCAGAGGATCCAAATCATAACTACATAATCACAACTACAGCCTGCACTACTCCATATAAAGCAATGCCACCCAGTTAAGATTGTAGTCAACCTTGCCTGCAGCCCTAATAATTTAGGATTTCTGCTTCGTGATCTAGTCTTAAAATGAACTTCCTAAAAAGATCCTCAGACCTGTGCTCAAGGTTTAGTAACAACAGTTGATCAGAAAGAGAAGCCTTTGTCTTCAATTTACTCAAGTAAGGGTAGGATACATCAAGAAACAACAAGACAGCCATATGCCCCTTTCTGGATGGGAAGCAAACCCATACACCTTAGCATTCCTGACTGTTGTAAAGAACAGGTGACAGTTTCACAAGTATTCGCAACAACTCCTATTTTCTTCTCTTCTCCTACAAAAAGGATATGAAAACATTTATGACATACTCAAATACCAAACACATTGCTCAACTCTAGCAACTATGGAGCTCTCACATGGCATTCTCTTTCACACTTCTTTCCTAGGAGTGCCTATTCCATCATTCACCTCTATCTTCTTGGACAGCAGATTCAAAAAAAAAAAAAAAGGATCAAACTCAAGCATGTAGAGATTCTTCATTTGAACTGGAAAACATGAAAGTAGATGTCTAAAAATGCTTCCTACATTAATAATGTAGTTCTGAATATTTTTCTTCAACAATAGGTTAAAAAAATCTATCCCTTCTGACGGATAAAAAAAGTTAGGAGAAAGTGAAAACATTAAGGCAGGAACAAAACTGTATCTAAGCACATTTTTATGGTCTGTCTTCTACCACTGTTAAAGGAAGTCTATTTCGGAGAGGCAAGGCAGATCAGCAAAAAAGGGTTTCCTACTCTGGTTCAAGATTCATGGATAGTTCTTATCAGCCTTTGTCAACAACTCTCTTCTGGTCTTCTTGGAACCCCTTTTGGCAATTATTAAAAGAACACCTGCAAGATTTGCACAACTCATAGTAACAAAACCCCCTCCTGGTTTATGACCGATTTTGTTTTTGTTTTGTTTAAAAATCACAGTTAAAGTCATACTCATCTAAACTGACTTCAGTTTTAAAGAAGCAATAACGATTTTCTGCCTTGGTCAATGCACTGGCATAGGCTAACAAAGAACAAAGCTTATTTCAGGGTTTCCCAACACATTGATATGCTTAAAAAAGAGGAAGCACAGAAGGGAAGTGATGGTGCTTCCGTACTCGGCACTGGTGAGGCCTCACCTCGAGTACTGTGTTCAGTTCTGGGCCCGTCTCTACAAGAGGGACATTGAAGTGCTGGAGAGGGTCCAGAGGAGAGCTACCAGGCTGGTGAGGGGTCTGGAGACCAGGTCATATGAGGAGAGGCTGAGGGAGCCGGGCATGTTTAGCTTGGGGAAGAGGAGGCTGAGGGGAGACCTCATTGCTCTCTACAACTACCTGAAAGGAGGTTGGAGAGAGGTGGGTGTTGGCCTCTTCTCCCAGGTGAATAATGACAGGACCAGAGGAAATGGTCTGAAGTTGCGGCAGGGGAGGTTTAGGTTAGATATTAGGAAGAAGTACTTTACTGAAAGAGTGGTCAGGCACTGGAACAGCCTGCCCAGGGAGGTGTTTGAGTCACCATCCCTAGAGTTATTTAAGAAACGTCTAGATTTGGCACTTCAGGGCATGCTCTAGTGGCAGAGATTGTAGGCTGTTTGTTTGTGGGTTTTGGTTTGGTTTTTTTTTTTTTGGTGTGTGTATGGTTGGACTCGATGATCTCAAAGGTCCTTTCCAGCCATGAAGATTCTATGATTCTAAACTATAACCACCTGTTTGGTGATTCTTTTCTTGAAATTCTTCAAACTGACTTCAAAACTGAATAGTATTTCTTGACAATGCTTTCCCTTAGAGGGAGAAGTCTTTCTTTTCAAGACGGCATTTGTCCTAATGTGGTTTTTTTTATTAATTGAAGACTGTTTTCTCTAAAGAACTTTGACACAAACTTCTAGAAACCTTGACACAAGATTGCAGAAGACTGTACTGCCTTGCTGTGGCTGATCTCTATCAAAGAAAGAGAAATCAAGGAAAAGGAGACCTCAGTCTTTCCCATATACATACACCAGGCACGTTCCACCAAATACAGAACCAAACACAATCAACTATAACTGCCTGTTGCATGGCTTAGTTTAGATGGGAGGAAAACAAAGTTCACCGTTCTTGAAAGAGCTGTGAACTCTGAAAGTATAAGTGAACCAAAGGTTATTGGTAGACTGAAAAACAGCATCAGTCATGCCTCTCACAGAATCACAAAATGCCCTGACTTTTACTCTAGTCTACTACTGATGAAAACCGGTCTAGAAATGGTCTCAGTAAGATGAAGAAACAAGAATACAGCTGCAACAGAGCAAAATACTTACCTTTAAAAAAAAACTAACAAAGATTCATTTAAAGGAGTGCAAGAGAGAGGCAGGAGTGCTTCAGTTCCAGTAGCAGTGAAGCTACAACCATATGATCTTAGAATCATAAGTTCTGTACCTTGCTAAAATAACCTACAACACTAGAAGTTAATTCCCTGTGACATCAGTAAAACATTTTTCAATATGATCAAAAGTGCATTTTGTAAAAGACTGACAATGCGGGGTAAATTCACTTCCCTCTCTCAGACTACACCCCAAACATATCAAAAATAAGCAAAACACAGGTAGAAAGATACGGGAATATAACAAAATTGAACAAGACTAAGTCACCAGGAAGACAGTTTATGAACTGAAGGTGTCATACACCAAATTCTGTAGCCAGCATGTACCACAAATAAGGCACAAAAAAGATTCATCATAGTGTATCTATATAAAAAGCTAAAACTTTAGGAAAGGAGAGAAAAGAACCAATACACTAAACTAACAGTGCTTGAAGAGAAATTTAATTTCATTTCCCCATTTATGACTTGAGTTGGACTTGGATTTCCTCAGTAGCCTGATGAAAGATGGGAGGCACCATTCATCTCTTAATAGATTTCTGTACGATGGTAGCGAAAAAATGTGATAGTGAAGTTATGGTTTTGAGCCTAAAAATTTTGTTAACAAAAAGTACATGAACATTTTTCCATGAATATTCACAGAATCGGGTTTCTGAAAACTAATATTTTAAACTAAGTTTCAAATTAGAAGTGTTGCAATTAAATTACTCACGTATGAACAAGTCAGAGATTAACGACTAAACTGAAAGTCTATAACAACTTTAAGCATTTTGGTAACAGATCTTATCCTGGGTGAAATTTAGTTCCTTCAAATTTAATCAGTTCTTTAAAAGTTTAATTTGAAGAGACATATATAAAGAATCATATATGTCACGTCACCTATTTCTTGCTACCCTCTATGCCACAAGGCAAACAAACTTAAAATAGTAGACCACCTACCTAATAATGAGACATAGTAATTGTGGAACAGATTAAGCTCGATAAATGCCAGTTATAACAAGACAAAGTTAAGCCTGAACACCAATTCCCCAAATGGTAACAGTAAATCTTCAGGCTAGCCCCATGCTTTGTTTTGGGTCAGTGTGTAAACTAATCTTCTACTTGCTATGTTCGAAAATGTAATGTATGCGTAAACTAATCTTTTATTTGCTATGCCAGAAAATCTCTCAAAAGAAGTTTTGCTGATTTTCATGCTTATAATCACAATAAGGAATTGCAAAAATTTGAAAAAGACATAGAAAATCCTTAATTTCATTACCTATCTCAGTAACTGAATTCTCCACTCATCAAAAAATAAAGCCAGCCTTCATGCCTAAACAATTAATTAGTGATACTACAGAATGCTATATTTTACTTTCAAAAAGCTTCCAGTTAAGACAAAAGAATCAAAAAAATTCACACTACCTTTTCAATTCACAAAAGCTCAGGGAAATTTATTTGTTTAATCTAACATGTTGATATCTTGACCTGCCGAAGGAGAGGTGTCTTGCAACTCAAAACTACTTACATCAAGCACCTAACCTTTCAAGCAGTTCCTAAGCACCTTCCAAGACCTATGACACTTCACTGGGAACTCTTTAACATTATCTTTAAATATAACCTCCTTCTAAAGAATTGCCAAATGGAAAAGCAGAAAAAAAAAAAAAGGATAAGAGGAAGGAGACCAGCTAGAAAGTGGTGAAAAAAGTAATGAACAGATTAGTACAGGCTTTATGAGTGCATAAGCAGTTTGCAGTTCATACAGAGACGGAAACAATTCAGTGTTGTACAACTGACATTTTTGGGAACTGAGGCAAACATAAAAATAAAGACACAGGAAGTTGTTGAATGAATTGCTGGGAGGCACAAGTTGCTCTCATTAATAAGGCTACACAAACTAGAAAGACAGACTGCTATACTAGGGCCTTTTAATCTTATCCTAAATAGAGAAATGTGGAAGAAGGGATGCGAACTATTTCTGGATGTTTTCCCTTTACAACCCAATTTGCTAATAGTATTTGAACTTTAAACATGAACTGACACTACAAAGTAAAATTAGACATGATTAAGCACATTAGTATATCTCTAACATAGGCCTAGAGAGTCTAGGATAACTTAATACAAAACCCAGCATGATTACTATTAATGAACAAACCTTCTATTATCTGAATTTTTCTCATTTGAACATCATTACAAAGTGTACAAAAATAGGTATTAACAGACATATACACAAATACCAACATTCTGTCCACTTGAACTTAATATGTAGCAGTGAAGAATCACTAATAACACATTTTAATACGCTTCTACAAAAGGATCTCAGAGATGACATCAGCAGTAGTATTAGAGATGACTAATACTAGTGATCTAAAAAACATTCCGTGGACACTAAAATAAAACTATCTGCCAGGTTTTCATATCTTGCAGAAAAAAGGATAATTCGGCATAAAACTGGACTCAAAGGTGAGAAATGACTCATTAATGTCACAGAAAAAACAAATACACTTTAGTTTCATACCTTAGACTCAACTTGCCTCTGAACAATTATGTGTGTCACTTTTAGAACTCATCTTCTTGGGGTGAGTTAGGAATCCAGCTAAACCAGTTAATTGTTCAACTTAATAGCATGATTCAGTTAGTATCAGTACAAAGGGTTATCTGACAACAGCCAAGGGCTCAAACTTCAAAACAGAACTGAAGATATTATGTAGTTTTATAAGTGCCTTTAATGAGGAAGCATGACCACTCCATATTAAAAAGCAACCCAATTAAGCTGTCTTTAAAATACCCTTCTGTACAACACTTGATCTTCAAAGACACAGACCAAACAGGTGCAATTTTGCATATTGCTCTTTTTACATGGCAACTGTTTAGTCTCAACTGATCTAAGTGATCTGAACTCAGAATGCCCATATCCTTTGAGAAAAGAAAAGGAAGAACAAATTTAACATATATTACAATGGAATAAAATCTCTTATGATTTTACCTGAGAAAGAATAAAAGGTTTCTTAATTGTGACAACTGTCAAAAGAATGATATATGATATACAATTTGAAAGTTCTACTAACTGGAATTCAACAAGTTAAATATGTATTTTTCCTAACATAAAAAATAAAAATAAAAAATACTAAGAAATGTAATAATTTTGGAAGATACAATTTCAAATCCAATTTTGATTACACATTACTATGCTGTTCTCAAAAGATATATGACTAGCTTCAAAACTGATGCTATTGTGAGAATTATTGCAATTCCAGTTAAATATACAAGTAAGTTTTCAAAGTATTTGTTAAGGGGAAGCATAGAAGCTTTTCTTGATGCACAGTGATAATTATCATCTACTAGCTTTTCTTACATGACACATGACAATAGTTTCTAAAGCAGCAAAATTTAGAGAATGCTAAGTTTGAACTGAGTTTTAAAGTATTTAAAGAAGATACGGAATTATCACACTGGTGAGGCTATAGAACTGTTTTCTTTACTCTACACTTATTTCTTCAGGCATTGACTTTTTTTTTCCCCCAAAACAAAACGTCAGAGGAAATATATGTAAGTTAGATTGTCAGAATCAAAAATTGAGCAGACAAAAAAAATATTTATTTTCCCTCAGATAATACTTTACAAAGCTAAATTATTTTCATCTTGGTCTGAAAGCTCAAAGCTTCAGCTGCAAAGTCTATATGACATTTTGAGTCCTCCTATATTGAGTTTAGACTTCTTGCCTTTAAATATAGTCAAAGAGCAAGACACCAAAAAGTAAAACTAAGAGCAAAGCAAGAAAAAAGCTCTTTGAAGATGAAATAAACTAATAAAGGAAAAAATGTTGGTTTCTACTCATTTTTTCACTGATAACTGAAGTACTGGCATGGGAAACATTCTTCTAGTCAATTATTGTGTGAACAAAAGTAGTAAAGTTTAAGCAAAAATAACTACTTAACAATTTCATTTGAAGTTTGCTTAAGGAATAAAAAACATGACTTGAACCATACTCAATTCAGTCAATAGTGGTTTTGTTGCTAATACAACTCAATAACATCAAATGTTGAAGCTTCAGTTGCTTGCACTGATGTAACTGTATATTCCCTCAAAAAGATAGACAGTTGCATTATTTTAGGCTTTCACTAAGAAAGATGTAGCAAAAATTCCACATAAAAAAAAAGATACATAGTTTTCTGCACTTGTTTTAATTTCAGTTTAGCAATTGTGAAGTAGGAAATAACAGGAACATTCTGAGCATTACTGGACAGCAAGCTTAATATGAAAACAGTAATCATGTCACACACTACAGGACATTAGTATTATTTAAAGCAAAATGACTGATTAAGTCATGCAAAGAAGCAGAAAATACCTGTACCGAGCCACCATGTCTGTCAGTTGCTAGGTGAGCCCTCAAATGCTGTGGATTGGCTTGCTGTGAGTCCCAAGCTGCCCTATGGTCTGCTGACTATCATTTTTGAGTGCATTAAGAATACATGCAAAAGAAGAAATAAGAATTCCAAAAATAAACAATTCATGCATAAATTATTATATATTATTTTTAAAAGTGCAGCAGCACTACATACTCAATTCCTATATAGATTGTACATCAACATTATCTGCATATTTACATATGCCTACACGTACATTTTCATAGAAAAGTAAAGTCGCTAAAACTCAGAATTCCTAGTAAGAAACAAAATTCACCAACACAACCCCTGTAACTTAGCTTAGGTAAATGGAAACAGATCTAAATTGCTAACATTTTTACCAACTAGGTTATTATCCTGTTTTAAAAAAAAAGTTAAAATATTATACATACTTGTTTGAACCCCAATAGATGATATAGTATATATGGAAGAGACAGTGATTAAAAATAGAGAACTAAAATAATAATTTAAAGAAGTATCAGCAGAGAGAAAATTCAATACTGATTTAAAGCTACATTATATCATAGTACCAAACAAGCAAGCTTTTAGGACATTTTAAGGTCTACAGATGTAGAAATACATTAACAAGGACCTACCTAAATCAAAGAAAAATAAAAGAAAACCTGTAGTCAATTTTATTTTGGAGTTCTAATAACAACAAAACACAAAGTAATGCTGATAATCCTACATGAGCAGTTTACCTGATTTTTGGATTGTTGCGTTTTATCTCTGTGCTGATATGCTTCTCTATTTGAAGACAGTGCAGGGTCTGAATGTACTGAACCCACTGGAGTAGGCTACAAATATAAATAATATGTAGCAACTGGTAAAAAACCATAAATTTCTAAGTCTTACCAAAAGTTACTGGTTTGTAATAGAAATTAAGCTCTAAATCTGACGGTTTCCCATAACTCAAATTAAAGGAAAAGCTTCATTAGGTATTTACTAATACCAAAAAGAAAGGTAAACCAAAACTTACACAATTTCATGAAATAGCAATTCTCAGTACTATCAGACATTAACTTTCTGAAATAATTTGGGCTGTTATTTTCTGCAGTTAGCAGTTCAGACATTCCGATGAAAGTCCAAAGAAAGGCTTCAAGTAAATTTTTAATGCTAAATACTGAAAAAAGATTTAGCAATAAATGCTACAGTTCTTTCAGACAGTCACAAAGGAACTTCAGGGTAAAATGTATAATCTGAAATTGTCCAACTTAAACTCACAACCCCTTCCTACTTATTAAAAAGGAGCAAGGAAAAATTTGAGGTGCTAAAAAATCGATCTTTTTCTTTAAAGAATATAAACACATTATTTTCTGCAACTTTAGATGTACTGTGATGGAAATTGATATTCTACATCATATTTCATTAGAACTGCATATAAAGCATAGACAGTTTCTTCTTAATGAACTAGAAAATATCTGGAGTATACCTCAGACACAGAGAAGTGATTGCTTTATGTTTTAAAAATAGTGGGAGAAAGTCTCCAAAGCAAGAAAATACATGTAATAATGATAATCACCTGCAAAGTTCTAAGCTCCTCCTTCAACACAAAAACCAGTCTAAATTCCTACAACCTCGTTTTGGATTGAACAGAGATTTACTTTGATATTAAGAGTATGTGTCTGGAAAGAAACTCAATATGAAACATCTCAAGCCAAAAGATAATTTTTGAAAATGCATCTGAAAATGGGTTTGTAATAGCAGCTGTTCACAACAGCAGCCATGAGATGCACATGTATTCTGAAACGCAAGACTAACAGTCTCAAAACTGATCACATGAAAAACCACAGTATATTGCTAATAGCTTAATTGTACTCACCAACTGTTTGCCAATCCAATCATATTCATAATCAAACATATAGCCTTTCCGATCAAGTAAGTCTGTGAAGAGCTTTCTTAAATAGTCATAGTCTGGCTTTTCAAAAAAATCTAGCCTTCTTACATAACGTAGATACGTAGCCATTTCCTCTGTATAAATAAGAAAGATACAAAATTGTCATACCTGTTTTAACAGCACTCAGAAAACCAATACTTACTACTACACTTTAAAGCAACTTCCACCTCTCACCATAAAACCTGAACAGTTGCTCACCATGAATCTGTGAATTACCACGAAGTTACTTAATAGTAATAATATTCTTCAAGAAATATTCTAAACATATGCTACCAAGTGACCTCCCACTAATTTTCCCTTTGCATTACCTGTCGAGATCTTCCATTCAACCTTCCAATCCTGATGCACAGTGTGCCAAAAAAGTGGGGAGAGAAAAGCCTCTATTTTTCAAAGTTTTTGCAATTATTTGTACAAAGACAAGTCTAAGGAAAGGTAAAGAGGGGGGTATATGAATGTACAGGGTGGACTATGTCTCAAAGAACACCTGTTACTGGAATGTAACCTTTCTTTCTTTAAGAGAGGATACACATGTATGTTCCAAAGTGGGCAACTCCAGTTGTTGTGACAAAAACCACTCTGTATAGACTCTGTTGAGCTATAACTGTAGCATGACTATGGAAGGCTGCAGCAGTGCAGAATGCTTCAGGCATCGCGTTATGTGAAGGTGTTGAGCAGAAGTGGCAAATATCCTGAACAGAAACACTGCAGAGAAGTACTAAGGTTACCTGAGCTCTTGTAGAATGACTTCTGACCACTGTCAGTTTGATATCGCTGTTTAAATACCATATCAGCACACAAATGGAGATTCATTTGGTAGGTGTTACATGGAAATTATAAAATTCTCCCAGTAGTGGAGATAAAACCAGGGAGATTTCTGAAAGGGTGTGGACCTGTAAAGATAAAAGGAAAGAGCTTTCCTAGTCATAAAGGGTATGAAGTACAGACTGTGCACTAGCAGCCAGAACCTTCTAGCAAAGACAAGAGTTCCAGCACAAACCTCTTGGCAGGTGAGTAAGGCATACATACGTCCCACTCTTGATAACAGATGTAAGACATGAAAGCCTTCTGAGACAACAGTGTAAGGAACAAGCATCCTTATGGACAGAAGACTACAAGAATCCAAGGACTGAAAGGGAGAATCCATGAACATCTGAACCACAAGCTTCAAATCCCATTAAGAAACTGCTCAGACATGTGACTAAATTTGCAATAACTACTTCTGGAATCAGTGAAATGAGGGGCATGTGGAAATAGAACAGTCTGAGAAAACAACAGATGGTGAGAAGGGTAAGTGTTAATAAGCTTTCACAAAAGACCAAGTCCTACAGGTCCTTCCACTTCCTTCCACATGGACAGAATTCTTAAAAACTAACTTGTTTAGTAACTTTTGTAGCTCAAGAAAGAGGGGGGATACCACCCACTGGAAAGCCATTCTGACAGAAGTGACTCCTCACTCTCAAGCCAAAACGACTGTTCACAGGGTCCTAAAGAACAACAGAAGGCATCTCTATATGACCAGAAAGTCAGAGAATGAATAAGGTTAAAAGCAGATGCCACCAGCACTCACTAATCCTATGAAGGGGTATGTATGCCAGATGCAGAACAACAATATGACTACACACTCACCCTGACCTGCACATCACCTTCCAGTAAGTCTGGAGAAGCTGACATCTTGTGGTACGAACAAGGTACTCTAAGAAGCCTATCTTCTGACAGAAGATGGCTGAGAAGTGCAGAGCCAGCACTAAGACTGAGCTATATGCTAAGTTAAACTCTTTCAGAGACAGCGGGGTACAAAGAGGGAGAAGTGAAGGTTTGAGACCAGCTTGATTACAAAAAGTTGTGAGGCAACATCGTGTTGGTGTTGTCAAGAACGCACCATAGGACAACGGTGCTGAGACATGCCAAATGACTCAGTTATGACAAAAACAGAGTATTAAGTGCTATATTTTAGGCACAAGCAGATGGAGCAGTAGATCGGAGGAATTCCTTGGCACCTAAGGTCCAGCTCAGCAGACCAGCAAGACTCTTCAGTAATACTAGCCAAGGAGATCAGTATTTGAAGACGCTGGAGAGAAATGTTGACATACTGTAGGGACCTCTTTAACCATACCTTCCCTGTGAAAATTGGAACCCAAAGCATGCAAGGCCTGTCTTCAGAGTTATGCAGGCTGGAACTGAGCCATTTAATGAAGTTGAATCTGTTACAATTGGCTGATTAAAAAAAAAATTTAAAAAAATCAAATACCTCCCTTATAATGCATTTGTGGGAGAAACTCCAAAGTTTAAATCCTCGCTTATATTTTATACAAGGCTTCAAACAGCAGTAGTGTTGCACACTCAAAGACAGTACAATCGCACAGAACAGGGTATGACAAAGATAAGCATTTCACATGTGACACAGACCAAAGTATCTTTCACTCATACTACAAGAGTTCTCTTGCCTTAAGGAACATCAATCAGCTAGCTCAGTCTCCAGGCTGACTGAAAAGAATTGAAATGATGGTGGATGTACTTCTCATTCTATTCTAGGTCTTAAGTGACAAGAAGGACAGGGAAAGGTAGACATCCTTGAATATTTGACATACAAAAAATTCCACATATAAGAATGTATTTATTATGAAAGTGTACATATGTACTATCAAAGATGTTTATCTTTTGTGTTCTCCAAGGTCAAATATCTTTTCCCTGTTCCATTTTCAGATGTAAACAAGCATGTACTTGATTAATTTGGTGGAAAGACTCCACTAGACATATATGGAGCTATTAATGCACAATTATTCCCAGGAATTGAACCATATATACCTTAAATTAGATATTTATTTTTTAAAGGATTCTATCAACTACATGAAAATCAACATGCAAGACATGCATTCGTTAGTGGGTGCAGAAGATTTATATTCCTGAACCGGCTTTCTTCCCCCCGACATTTAAACTTTTGTCAATTCACCAGACATACGTTCAGACATTTGCTTTAAGTTCTGCAACACAAGTTAATTTAATTTGATTTTTTTTTAATACATAGAAGAAAGTTAAATGAAAAAACATAACAAAAATTGATAGCGTACTCATTTTAACCACCGGGTTGGAAAGAACTTCAAAATGCCATCTAGTAAATCATCCTATCCTATAGCAAATCAGTTACCGCCTTGTCTGTCTGGTTTGTTTTCACACAACTCCAATGAAAGAAACTCCACAGTCTCCCTGGAAATGGCAATCCTTTCATGCTTTTCACTATATTTGAAACACATGAGTTCATGTCTAAACTTAATTTTTTTGGATTACATCCACTACTTTGTCCTGGCTGCTGTGGCTGTAGCAAACTTCCATGTTTGTAGATGCCGAAGGGTACAGAACTTCTCTCCCTCAAAATCTGACTAAACCAACCTTCAGTCTCTGCTGATAGGTCTAGCAAATACAGCACATAAACACTACCACTTCTTTACAATATACCCTTAAACAGGACATATTTTCTTGAAGTACAGTCCCCCAAATTGAACCTACTGCTTCAGCTGAGGCTTTACAGAATCAAGTAGAGTGGAAATGGCAATTTATGTGTCCTTCAGGCTGTATCTTGTTTATATAGTCCAATTTAGCATACAGTGGTTTTGTTTGGTTTTAAAAATATAGCAGCATGACACTGCTCACTTGGCATTTACTTTGTGACTGACTGAGTTTGACTCATTACCTAAGGAACCTTTCCATACCCAATAATTCTTAATTTGGATTTGATCCCATCTTCATGTACTACCTTGAATGTGATTTATTGAACTGTACCTTATATTTTTTAAGACTGTATTTGTAATCTGTCAGGACCTTTTCATTCTAACCCCACTGTTGAGCCTACAAATTTCAAACTTGTCATTTGCAAGTTTAATAAACATTCTCAGTTATACAAGGCACTAAACAGATCCATCACTAAACTGAACAGATCCAGCACAGATATCTGTGGAATACTGTTTCATGTTTCAAATTTGGCAACAATGTACTTAATTACTTCAAATTATTTTACACTTTTCTTCCCATAGTAGATTCTTCTTGATTATGCTTTTAAGATTACTTGAGAGGGTATTTTAAAAGAGCATCAAAAGCAAAAGTACTAAGATTTCATGACACAAAACATCTGTCTCCTGTCCACAATGCCTACTGTGGACAGTACTTCCTTTCATAAGAGGAAATCAAATCAGTTTGCCATAAGCTATTCTCAGCAAATTTTAAAAAATATCTTATTTTCCAATGCCTCATTGATTCTCCATGCACTTAAGGATAACTAAAAGTGACACCAGAAACTACTTCCAAGTTACTTCACATATTATTTCAGGCTGTTCCTAATGCTGCTTGTTTTAAAAGGGGATATATCAGATTGAGCTGAAAAGATATGCAAAATTTTATGTGTGAAGATACAAGTGTAGACTATTGATCACCATAAGAATATGTATCAATTTTTTTTTTTAAATATTTCCTTTAGAAGAATCAATTTCTGAAGAACAGCATTAGCTTAGTGCTGCTTCAAAGGATAATTCTTGTATCTATCACCATAGTACATAATACACATATTTGGAAGCATTATTTTATTTTTAAAACCAGATGTTAAACAATTATCCATGCCAGTTTCATTTTCTAAATCAATATACATCGTTTTTATTAACAGTAGACATTACCTGGGAAGTTTTCACACAATACTTCTATAGGGGTTGCTCTTTTTGTGTCTCCAATTTTCTGGTAACGTTCTTTTAATGTATCAGCCTATGATATAAGAACAAAACAAACTTCTAAAGTTATATAGCTTGAGGACACTTCAAAAAGAAAAATACTGTGGCAAGAAAAGCTGATAATCTGAAAATAGGGTAGAGGAAGATATCAAAAACCACTACCTTTAAGCCTTGCCATGGAAGGCTTCCTCTGAGAAAATACATAAACATATGACCTAAAGCTTCCAAATCATCTCTTCTACTTTGCTCTGAAACAAGATTCAAATATTATTAGAACATTCAATCTGCATAATTTTACATTACATTTCAAGTTAGCTTTTATGTAAAATAACTGGGAGTTATACAGTACTTGAAATCAAACTCAGGATGTGGGGGGCTTCTTGTATACTATATACTCCATCAAGAACACAGAACAAAAAAAAGCAGATGCAGACTGCAGGTATATTAATCTCAACAGTACTTTAAACAAATTATCTCGCTATAAGAAATTGTTCTTATTTTAAAACATATTTTGACCTTTTAAGTATATAATTGCATTTTAATTCTGATATTTTTTGATCCATTAGTTTTGAACTTGAAACAATTTAATTGAATTAATTGAACTCATTTTTCCCTTATAAAGTCATGGAAAAGATGGTATATTTCTCAGGGACATGTTATAGAATTTCTGAGTAAGCCAAAGGTGGAATGAAGGTGGACTGAGCCAAAGGCTCAGAAGGTCTTATTATTTGATCAGAAAGCAGTATGAAGAGGCATGTACATACAGCCTGCTCTCAAGTCTGACTTAAAAGCTAAGTTACAGAAGACAATGTCTGCCATGTCTTCCATTTTTCACACATAGTAGTGTAGTGGTGGTCCTTCAAAAAGTTCATAGAAGTTTATAGAAAAAAGAAAGTAACAAGCAAAATGCAGTGCATTCAATGTTCAAAAGTTTCCCAAGTACATTCCATATTATTTTTAAATAAAATCCATTATTCTTATGAAAAAATATAATACAGAATAGTAAAAGTATTTAAATGATCAGAAGAAAACTGATTTTTACATTTTCACCTGACTTCATTCTCTACTGCTGTTGAAACAACTGTTACACAGTGCATTACCTTTTGTAGTAACAGATTGTATTTACCTATAACTTTGATTTCCTCTCTGACATAAGGGAGAAAACCGAAGCATTAACATTGTTCCTACTCAGTATTTTCACAAAGACAAAATCACTATGCTTTGACAGAAAGAGAAATGGAACAGAAAAGTAAACAAAAAAAATGTTTGTTGGATTTTGAACACAGGAAAGTTAACAAAGCCAACCTGGCTTCAACCTGACCAGCACAAAATATTGCCACAAATACATTTCATCTGAAAAACAATTCCTAATCTTCATATAAAAAGAAAAATTTATTTGTCACTGTTTTTTTTCCCCCCATTCTTCTCATTTGAACACTGAGTATACACACAATACCAAGTGAACAAGAAAATACCAAAAAAGTATGGTAATACAGAGCATGGGCTACATCTAGCCCCTTACTTCTTCACACATCTGCCAACCACATGAGGTTCTTTCACAGTCATTTCCCCTTCATTTGTTTCCATCTTTCCAGTTCCCTCACCAACACTCTTCTTGTTTGTGTCCGCTCCATCATTCTTGTTGTCCACTGCTGCTTCCTTTCTCCGTGGGTGCCCTTCAGACAATCTGGTCTTATCTGAATTTGTCTGCCAACCCTGTAACATCCCATTTGCTGACCATACGCTATCCTGATGCAACCGCACAGGTTAAGAAGAAAGCAGGAATAAGCTGTAGAATTCTGTGCCTGACAGGTTTCAGTACATGAAGGAAACGTTCATCCCAGTTGCATGCAGAAATCCTGTACTCTTCATGGGACAGGGTGGACATGGAGATAACAAGCACCTCATGAGCACTGTGCTCACAACAAACCTTTTGTGCAATGTGGTGTGTGCTTCATGTAAACCAGATCAGTGGTAAGATGGTGGTAAAGCATACAAAATTGTTACAAGTGCATGCTCATCTATGGGCAACACTAAGGTATGGCCCACAAAAATGTACTGGAAAGTTCTATTTGGTCTTTGCTCAGGGGCAATAATTCCTCTCTTTTGCATTAAATTCTACAGGTTACGCTGATGAAAAGTTAACCTCTCCCCCCTTAAAAAACAAACAAACAAAAAACAAAACAAAAACCAAAAAACCCAACAACTCAAAAATAAACAAACACCTTATTGAGGCAATTGCTCCTTCACTAATATTCCTCTCTATGAAAGGAGCAATTTTCAATCTTTACCCTGATATTATTTCTAATTAAGAGGATTTTTTTTTTTTTTAAATGAGCTTTTGACCATTGGAGATATTTATGTAGGATAGTTCTGTGGGAACTACTTCTAGGATACATAATTTGAAATCACAATGCCCTCAAGAACCTCCTATGGGAAAAGATTTTTGTTTGTTTTAATTTTTGGGGAATGGGACTACTATTTAGAATCCATTTGAGTTCTTCACTGATCACTTTGGAGTAATTAAAAAATAGTAGTAAACCATCCTTTCCTATGGATGGAGTATTTCACGATAAGCCTGAGAGGCTTACCTGAGAGGAAGCCCAAAGATTATATTCCTATTGTTGGAAGAAGGATCTCTGAAAACTGGAAAAAAAAAAAAAAAAACCACTAGCAGTGGACTAGCATGAACACAAAAGGATTCCAAGCATCAGCTGGAGGATGCTGATGTATGTTGATCCTAGTGCATCACAATTTAATGAGATTGAGAGGATCTGTTGTCTAAAAGGTAATACAATCATAAAATGACAAACACACAATAAAGCTTTAGGGCACACGGTCTCCTCTCTCCCAAGAAGGTCACCTGAAGCTAGCTAATTTAGTAAGAAACTAACACCTGTTATTTAGTTCACAAGTCACAGATAAATTGTCTCTATTCAAACAGGCTGATTTTAATAAGAACTAAAACCTCATTCAGCACTATCTCCAGAAATTATCTTTTTTTAGCATACGCAGTAAAGTAACCGTAACACAGGCCAAACAACATTCCGTCTTCAGTAAGTGTCCATTATAAACAGTGCACCCTCCCTCCAGACAAAGTTTTACCGCTTGCTATAAGGAATGCTGAAACAGTAGAAACATAATAACTATTTGGATCAGAAAATGCAATATTACCTACAGGATGATTACATGGTTTGATACACAGACTTGTTACTGTAATCACAAAGTAGATGAAAAGTGACAATCTACATATCCTGAACTATCAGTCTATAAAGTTCAGCAAAAATCAATTAGAAATTTAATCACCCAGAGTCCATAGTCTTACTAAAAGTGATACAATTTCATACGATAATGTAATTTCAGGGAAATGAGACCATCCCTTCCCAAACAAAATTATGAATCCTGAAGTTAATGGTTCATAGAAAGGAAGTCGCATGCCAATTTTATCATAAGCATACACTGTATGTGACACTGTTGTGTTAATAATGTGGACTTTACAGAAAAAAAATTTCCTATTTTCAGTTATACCTGTGGCAGGGGGGAAAGATTTATTTAGTTCAGTTTGTATTAGAAGCATTTTTTAATATAATTTATGATTTATAAGGTTAGTTAAACAGAAAAAGGTATTTATCTAGGGCAGCTACAACCCTGCCAAGGGTCCAGTGATAATTCAGGGGGTACAAGAAGGAGACTAATAAACTTCCTAGGGGTCTGGAAAACAACTTCATCCTGCACCACTGGCTCAGTGACAAATGGAAGTTGCTAGGACTCCTGGAGGGCCATAACCACAAAGCACAGCCTGTAACTACAGAAAACAGTTTTTTCTTTGAGTTTTTAGAAAGACTTCAGGATTTAAGCTAATACAATTCTAGGTCCAAACATTTATTGTTCTTATAGTAAGGAATGCATCAAAATCGATCCAATGTGGAATTATTTTTTGCTGGTTTAGATCACAAAAAAGTCTAGCCCTAGAAAACTGATTTTAAATCAGAATGTATAACAGCTCCAATAACAGAGTAGATCTACTGTAAAGGTAAGGGTGGAGTTTTTTTTGGTTTTGTTTGAAGATCAGTACTGTTTAAAGAAATTTACTTCATTTAGCTTTTCAATTAGCATTAAAGACCAGAATGGTTTCCCAAGAGTCTCAGGTATTCACTGTAAGATAACTAACCTCTGCCTCTTCAATAATTAAGCATTACCAAGAAAAGACCAATAAAACCAAGGATATTGGTCATTCCCCAGAGACGATTACATTTTTAGAGGGGAATCACAGAACGTACAGGAAAAAAAAAACACAACTCCGCACAAAGGAGAGGCTGTGAAAGTAAGAGCCCAATTCCTACTGTTCAGTGTTTGTTAGACCTAAAAGATGACAAACAGCTCTCTGTCATCCAAGAAATGCCTGCAAAATAATAAGGTCAAGAACAACCACTGCTCTGAGTTCCAACTGAAGCAGTTATTACATAAGGCTGATGCTCTTCTGCGTGGTTCAGCAACATCACAGTAAAGATCTCAGAAAGGCATTCTAAACCTTTTCCATCTACATTTAAGAATTGTCTACATATTTGAGAATCTCTTGTAATAAGACTTAATATAGTACAGGGAGACAAGCTACTGAAAAGAGTATTAGCTTTGTCACAGCTGCCTTTGCCAGAGGAGCCAGTATATACCTATCCACACTTCCTTATGGCTTTGCATAAGGCTGACAGGTACAGGACTACCCATGATACACAAGTTAAATCTGTCAGAACTTTCATACGTGTTTAACAAGTTACCATTAGACAAAAATAAACCTGTCCAACCAGAGATCAAGATTCTACCCAAGGAGACGAAAAAATCTCCCTTGAAGGAAAAAGTGTCATTTACTATGTTCCTGTGTTAATATCAGACATGTAATCCCCCTGAAAATTCAATTGTGTTCTTCAGGT
Source organism: Larus michahellis (assembly GCF_964199755.1). Classification (NCBI taxonomy): domain Eukaryota; kingdom Metazoa; phylum Chordata; class Aves; order Charadriiformes; family Laridae; genus Larus; species Larus michahellis. The sequence goes on from NC_133930.1 coordinate 67,072,118, forward strand.
AATTACCAGTTTTACATTTGTTTTATTTTCTTAAATGATATGGGGAGAGTCTCTTATGTAAGCAGGAAAAAAAGAACTAATTTGATTTTAAAATTGGTTGTACCACCTGAAGCTGATATCAACGAAACATAATGATGGCAGTATCCTGATGTTCTGAAATATCAGTTGAAATAAGGTGACACACACCCCACCGCTTTTCTCTGTCCACATGAAAACATATGGATAGACACTTGAGAGCAAAGAGAGCTGTCAGCTCTTAAGTAGCCAATACCGAAGAAAATCAACCTTTGGAGGCTATTGGTCACTGACGGTGGAAGATGAACATCAGATAGCTGACACTGTCAGCCTCGTCTCCTGCTCTGGAGACATTCAAAACCCACCTGGACGCGTTGCTGTGCAACCTGCTCTAGGTGACCCTGCTCTGGCAGGGGTGTTGGACTAGATGATCTCCAGAGGTCCCTTCCAGCCCCCACCGTTCTGCGATTCTATGATTCTGTGATACTGAGTTCGGCCTTCCCCTTACACCCTGAAATTGCAGCCCTATGGCAGGGATAACAGAACACTTTCTGAATCAACCTCAAACTTTACAGGTTTCTAATGCAGTTTAGATTTCAATAAACTGAAAGGTTTGTTAGCTTTAATACCTAATGCTGAAACCTGTAGTTGTTCATAATTTTCTTTACTACCATTTGGTTTTCCTTTCCAGGACAACTACTACCAAATATCATTCTTTCCTTCTACAAGTAAGCACCACCTTCTGTGGCACAGCTTTTAAATTCTTAAACTTTTTATCATTGTATTCTACTTAAAGAGAATAAGCTATTTAGAATGAATACTAATTAACAATCTTTAAAGATATGAACTACAAATACGGTAATTTACAATTTTAACTCTGGAGATTGCTTTGCAGACAATAACTATGCAGAAGTGCACATCAGCATATCTTTCAAAGGAATCATTATTCATATTATTTTATAAAGATTATTTTTGCTTAAAAAAAAAATCTTGCTCATCAGTGAAGAGCTAAGTAGAAAAGCATATGAAGACACTGAAATACTTCAGGTATTGAAAAAATTCCGGAGGAGGACAGAATGACTTGGAATCTAGATATGGAAACCAGGGCTATTCAAGTACTTAAATTGAAGTTAAAAACTTAGGCCCTTCTACTCCTCAGCACTTTTGTCCACATCAACCTTGTTTGTAAATCGCTCATTTGAAGGAAAGATGCTCCCAGCATTCTTTTATATTATCAGAAAAGGAAGTCTGAGACAATGATGAAAAAAAAAAATCCCTCAAACTATCAAGATTCAACTTGCCAGTAAAAGGAAGACATTTCTCACCTGTTTCATCTCATGTGTTCAACTACAACATGACAGTTAAACTCTGTAGGTTGATGAACTTCTTTATATACAAAATCTTTAGTCTTAAAAAAAGAAAAGCAAACTGGGTAACTGTTTCCTAGCTGCTCCATTACAGATAAACCCACTTACTAAGCTGTATTCCAGGATGGTCACAGAGCCAAGAGTCTCAACTGCGTTTCACAAGACTAGGTTATATTCTAGATATTAAACGTGTTTCTTTGACAAAAAATATTGTTGAAATTTGTGCATTCCTGATGTATAAGTACAAAGAACTACACCAATGCTTCATATACTTAGTAGAAACTAATCTTAAATATCTTTTACTTTGATGAATCCTATACTTTCTCCAGAAGCACTTCCAAAAAACTGAAAAAACAGGCACAAGAGTCTAATCTCCCACCTTTAAAAAGGGAAGCAACAATTATTTAGTCTTATTTTCAGAACCTCCCCCTAAAAGCAAGTATACAAAGAAGGTAGCAACCCTGTGAAGATGTTTTCAGGATGTGGGACTGCCAGTAAGATTTTAAAAGCAACTCAAAAGGCTGCCTCCAAAATCAGGTATCAGATACAAAGGCAAAACAGATACATATTAAACAACACTTTTTCCATTTCCCTAAAAAAAACGCAGTATGTAAACATGCAAAATGTTATTGAAATTTAGGTGTACAGTACCCAAATATAAAACTTTTATCAAATGACCGGGATCATCTTTCAGCAATTGTACGATTCAGGGATTTCTGACCATACACTTCTAATAATCTGGGGACCTTGTATGTGCTCTTAATCTTACATATGGATATATGAGAGTCACAGATATACCTGCATTTTTCTCCCTACTAAATGGAGAAATTTGAGGTTGTTTCAGGAATCTGTGTGGAGAAAGCAAAATCAACTCATGACAAAATCTGGAATGAATGGCAAAATTGGTTTGCACATCATGAAATTAAATGCTTCAGCTTTGCTTGTGAAGAAACAAAGAAGCCAGATGATGCACAGACACAAGACAGGTGAAATACAATTCAAAAATAATTTTATAGTATAAAGTAATATTTGGACATGTGAAATCAATACTCCTTTGACACGTCAACACAGAAAAACATCTTCCTCTCATCATCAGTTAAATGCACCTGCTTAAGTCTTCCTCCTATCTGTTTTGAAGACTTGCAGGTGTTGATTAATTTGAAAAAGGTATACATTTTTTCCATGTTGCCTGGAAATGCTGCAAATTTCCCAAGTTTGCTGTCCTGAAGTGCTGTCGAACGATGTTTTGTAACACAGATCTGCATTTACCATGGAACATACTAAACAGTAATTGTATATACAATGTTTCTACACTTTGATAGAAAAGACATATCTGAAGTCAGCTGAGTAGTCAAGAAAGTTAGACAAGTCTTTCACCCCAATTTGTTTTGAGACTAAGGCAGGGACCAAGAGAAAAGCAGAAATAGGCAGAAAAGCCTCATACTAATGAAGTAAAAGAAAATTTGTCTATAGACAAAGTAATGTCTGAACACACATGCCTAATTATAAAGAAAATCTATTATGGTACTATAAAAAAATATATTAAATTGAACTACATTTGAAGTGGACTGTTTCTAAAGAAGAGCAAGGCAGCTGGTGAAGGGTCTAGAGCACAAGTCCTAAGAGGAGTGGCTGAGGGAACTGGGGTTGTTTAGTCTGGAGAAAAGGAGGCTGAGGGGAGACTTCATTGCTCTCTACAACTACCGGAGATGGGGGTCAGTCTCTTCTCCCAAGTAACAGGCAATAGGACAAGAGCAAATGGCCTTAAGTTGCACCAGGGGAGGTTTAGATCGGTTATTAGGAAAAATGTCTTCACCAAAAGGGTTGTCAAGCATTGGAACAGGCTGCCCAGGGAAGTGGTTGACTCACCATCCCTGGAGGTATTTAAAAGGTGTGTAGATGTGGCGCTGAGGGACATGGTTTAGTGGTGGAGTGGGCAGTGTTAGGTTAACAGCTGGACTCCATCTTAAGGGTCTTTTCCAACCTAAGTGATTCTATAATTCTACATTTTACCATGCTTTAACATCAGCTACAGGTGCTACCCACAAGCTACTATAGTCTGATTTTATTGATAAAACACCTTATTACTATCTGGAAAATGTGAATGGTTTATCATCTGCCATATTAACAAGGAGTACCTTTGAAATATAAGTATTGCTCAACATTTTAAAACCAAAGAGCAACCTAATTAGTGATTACCATGCAAAGATATGTAACTGGTTTACACAAATTCAAAGCTGTCAAACCTGTTTTCACTAGAAAACCTCTGTATAACTGGAATAATCAAAGACCATTTGGAGTGTTTACGTACCTTTTTCCAGCTAAATTAATTCATTCAATAACAACTTATCTCTCTATATATCCTGTTATTTCTTTAGGTTATCATATTTACAACACTAGCATAACCTTTAACTACTCTGACAAACCCTCATTAACTGTATAAGCATAAAAAAAGTAAATCAAGAAATCAGTATCGAATATAAGCTACTTTTATTCCACTACATGGTGCATTTCAAAGGGACCAAAAAACTGGCTAGGTAGCATTGAAAAATTATGTAGTTGCAATCTATTCACTTTGATATCTTCAATAAGCAAATCTACTTCCCACCCACCCCACCATGATATATTTCTAATGTGAAGATGTTATGATACAGAAAGATACACATCTTTCTTTTACAGATATCTAAAAAAAACAACATAATTACTTGCTGAGCCATGATCATGATGATTAGAGACCCAGAGAACCTTGTTCCCATAAATAGTATTTTCATAAGGACAAACTATAATTTTGCACAGTACACAAAACTTGCAGTTCTTAAAGACTACAGACTGGGAAGAATTTCAACTTGAAAACAAGATGATAACAGACAAATGACAGCTGTTGAATTTTTGTTTCTGCACTTAAAAAGCACACGTACCTTTTCCTAAATGTGTATTTATACTCATGTATCTAGCTGTTCCTGTAAGGCTCTTGTGTTCTCGATATGGTATGTGCTTCTTATTTTCTGGATCTATATACTCCTTTGCCAAACCAAAGTCTATAATATGAATAATTTGCTGGGTTTTGTTTCCAGGTCGTCCTATTAAGAAGTTCTCAGGTTTTACATCTCTGTATATCAAGTTCTTTGAATGGACATATTCCATACGAGAAATCTTTAACAAAAGGAAAAAACGACAAGAAGTTTAGTTTAAGCTTCAGGTTGCCACATTAAATTGTGGTAGAAGCTAAATATTTACATTGACTTTACATTTAGAGGAAATCACCCCTTCTATCGCTTTAAAACCAGAGCGCTATTGCTCTTAACAAGTTATCTCCCAGTTAAAGTCAATGAAAATTTTACACATCCCCCAAGCAGATACATCTTATCATATATTGGAAACTTTCACACTGGACATTAGACACGAATCAGAATATAACAGAAGTTATCTTCTTTAAGTACAGCTGGCACCAAGTATGTTTTGTGCACATTAAAGCTATAACCAGAAATTTTGTCATCCAGCAGTGAGTAGCAAAGTTCCATGTAGATCTATTCCTTCAAAGTATAGAACAGAGGAGCACTGAAAGTTCACTAATATGCCTATAACCTCCATTCTAGCTGGATCACTTTCTATCAAAATTGATATATTCCAAAAGGAACACCAAGTATTAAATAAACATGATCTTTAGATCTGTGATGATTTGAGCATTTTAAAAAATGAACTTTGTCATTTTGGCTGTAAATAAGTTGAATATGTCTATACAGTTGCAGGCCTGTTATCCAATTACAGCTGTGTTTTAAACAGTTACTTTTACCCTCCATGGGTAAAAATATCACTAACTATTTAGGGAAGTAGACGTTCAGTAGCATTAATATTTCATAAGTACTTATTTAAAACACATTGTATTAAGGTAAACATGCAAAGACTTCTTTCTTTTTCTACTTCTAACTACCCTTGGGTGAAAAACAAATCAGGAAATATTCCAAAAAAAGGAAAAAATCCTTCATTGAATAATTTTGTGCTATTTTAGTATTTTTGGAAGGGTTTTTAGGGGATTTTTTTTTCTTTGCTTCCTTTCTTTCCAAGAATGCCTAGGAAAAATATTTATCCTATTTAGGAGTCCCTAATCCAACTGCTTTCGTGGATTAAAATTATTTTTATTTCATGAAGATTTTCTTTTTAATTGAGTATGTCAAACTAAAATTCATGATTTCAGGTTGTGATTATGAGAACTCAGAAGACACAATGAAACTACAATAATGCAATGATACTTGAAAAACTAGAACAAAGTAAATGAAAGTAACATAAAACAGTCTTCCTGGTAAAACTGTATCACAGGCTCTTTAAGAAGCTACCAACACCAGTTTAAAACATGGGAAGCACAACTCTCTTAAGTGAAATAAAGATTTAATCCATTGAAGACTTAGTTATTCTAATGAACACTCAAATTAACATCTATTCTACTTACCAACTGTATGGCTATCATAAGAACGGTTTTAAGAGAAAATGTCCTACCACACAAGTCAAATAAATCTTCCAGACTAGGTCCAAGTAGTTCTAGCACCATAGCATTATATTTGCCACATGGGCCAAAATAGTAAACCTGAGGTATTCCATCTGTAAAACAAAGACACAAAGTAATTACAATTAATGAAGTTAAAAATACATTTTTCACATAAAACCAACAATAAAACTTCATAAAAACTACAGGTAAAAGACACAACAGGAGTAATGAAGGTAGTATGATTTTCATTAAATATTTTAAGAATAGTACATGTTTGACTTGTGAAAGATTTAAAGTTTTTTATAAAAAATAAAAGCCAGAACATATCTGTTTGGTTTTGTAACAGTAAATTGAAACAGGTTTTTAAAAAGGTATGAAGAGAGGTTTAAATAAGCTACTTTTCAAATAAAATAGGCATTTAAATTGAACTTTTAAAATTAAGGCTACAACAAACCTACATTCAGAAATAAAACCACCTTATTATCCATAGAAATCATTTAAAAATCCCAAAGAGATTAATGAATCCTCAAATTTAACGAGACATTAAGCTAAGTTTTAGATGCATCATCAAAATAAAAACACCAAAGGTGTCAAGTTGTTATAGTCATCACTTGTTAGTATTCTGTTTTTTCCCCCAAATACAAGCATTTTCTACTTAAATTTACACTGAAAGGCTTCTCCTGTCTTCTCTCCCGCCATTATTTTTGGTTTCTGTTTAGATAGCGCATAAAAGAAAACATTTTTCTTAAGTGTGAGTTAGTCCATTAAAAATCTAAACACCACAGAGTGGAAGTTGTTTTTTTTTTTTAAATCTATATTTCTAGTAAAACGTACGGTAAATTGAGATTTATTATTTCAAACTATATGAAGCACCAGGATTTTTTAAATGTAATCCTAAGAACAGATGACAGAGGGAATTTTTAGAATTCTCAAGGGGAACGTATGATAAAGATTCACTTTGATTTCACTTCAGAAGTATCACACCAGACACCACTCCTGAATTCTTAAATTCTTTCAAACATTGATGTCCAGAAAAAAATCCAATGAATTCAGTTTTTACTGTCAAACCATTAAAGTGATTTAAAAGAAAGATCTTTGAATAAAACACAATTTCATATTTAAAATTTTATACTAACACAAATTTCTACATTTTATTTGTGGGTTTTGTATTTGTTTTTTAATTACAAAATTATTAAAATAAAAATTAAGTTCAGAACAAAACATACATCATTTCCATACACAATATACGGGAACAAAAATAGACAACTGTATGTTTAGGTAACAATCACTTAAATACTCTCTAAACAGATAGAAAATACATTTACCTAGGCAGGTAAAAGGCATATTAAGTGTTAAAGCTACATTTGTTTTCAAATCTTACATGCAGTCTGAAATGTGACCTGTTACTCTTAAGTCAAACATTTTTCCTTCTGTAAAACATGTGTTACATTCTCAACACTTGAGGAACGTGTTAATTTGCTGCTCATAAAAAACGAAGACTGTACTATTGTGCCAAAAAATTGAGTTTTGTTGAGTCTTCAAACTATGGCTAAAAGTCACATGCATTGCATGGAGAGATTCCCTTTCTATCTAGTCTGTCACCAGAATCATTGAACACAGACCTCCTGATGCGCACGGCTTAGGCTGGCAAAACTACATGTTACCTGAAAAAAAAAAATTACTTCTATTCTTTCCCCTGAACAGAAGCATAATAAGCAGGTCCATATAATAAGGTTTCTCCAGACACAGGAGGAGAATCAGTTAAATATGTTTAATATATCAGTTAAGGGTACCTAAACCTTTAGTAGAGACATAACCAACTTCCTGTTCAAGTTAGCAGTGACCATAAGATCACCCACTTCATTAGGAAGTGCTTCCTGCAAGAGTATTTGACAAAATAAATGCAGACATCAAAATACTGGAAGTGTTTTTTAATATTCTCAAGCACTGCATTTACAATTACACTAGCAACAATGCCACATTCTATCCTCATGTTCATGTATCTTCATATACTTTATCAATACAATGAACAGCACATATATTCTAAAAATTAATATGAAAATATTCTGCACTTCTGAACTTTATAGCTTTACTTAAACACCTGCTTTAAGAAACCAGACAATCCATAACTTCGAAAATAAACATTTAAATCCTTCTAATCCAATTTTACTTTTGCCTTTTTGTACATATCCATTGTGTGACTATATAATTAAAAGTGACTTGATATCATTGTCTCTATTCATCTTGCATTTCTTCATACGTACAGGATCTCTTCCTCATTCAATAGAATAAGTTTTTTTAACTTAAGGAAGCTAGTTATTCCAGATTTTTTTTTGCTCTTCAGTATGTATCCTCTGTGTCTCATTTACTCTAAATATTCCATATTCTGAAAATATATTTTTCCTTTCATGGCAACTTTTTCAATGGCATCCATTGTTACAATACTGTACTATACAGAACTGTAAGATCTATTTTCAGAATACCCTAATGAAACACTGGATTTCATCTTCCTTCTCTGTGGATCAAATATAAGTTTAAAAATGAAAACATCCCTAACTCTGGGTGTTTTTTGAGGTACATCAAGTCTCAAATTTTTCATACCTTACTACAGTGCTACTTATACTCAGAGCACAGACTGGCAATTGTGTCCAGTACAGCTTTGGGTAAAAAACACTTAAATGTTTTAGCAAAACCAAAACTAAATGAACGCAGCATTTTTAAAGTGCATTTTCACTAATCTCTCTTCCTGCAAGTGAGAATAGGGAAAACATAACCCCTAAAAATCAAGATTAACTGTTCAATTTTCTGAAGACTATAGCTTCCATTTATTTTTTTAAATATGTTAAATTAAGTTATCCAACTGATGTACAGAAACATAAATCCAAAAAGAAAAAACAACTAACACCTGACCATATGAAGCGAAAGAAAAGCACTGGGAATTTGGAAGAAAGACCACCACTTACAATGGCCTGAGACATATTCTGAGAATCTCAAAGTCTTTAAACATGCAAATATAAGAATAAACTCCAAAATTCTCAAGAGATGTTAGTCTCCTCTATTACCACTGCATCTGCTCTGTGTCTCTTTAAAATATTTTAAAATATTAACACACTTCAAAAATACAGAAACCAGAAGACTTCTGGGCTTTGTCTAGATTTATAGAACTTGTTTGCATGACCAAATACTAGTAAAAGAGGAAACATCCGTAGAAAGGAATTTGTGACTTTGTCAGATTTGTAGGCAGAGTTGCCAATTTCAGAAGTGTGTTTATAGGAGACATCAAAAAAACCCTTTAAAATTTTATTCTGCCACTTCATATGATGAAAGCACAACAGCAACTGCTGTAAGGTGTACATCCAGGACAGGGAGGTGGTGTTTCAGCTGTGATCAATTTCATTTTATTTAACATGGCAAGAACAGTAGTTCTACCTACAACACTAGATCATCTGATTAGACAAAAACTCCAGAATACTCCAAAATTGTGCTTAACATGTTGCTGCTGCTCACTTCTGTAAGGCAGACAGGTAGTACTACATTTAAAATTCCCTACACGTATAAAAATCACTTCGTATTAACAGTTCAAGGTACTAGAGGTTTGGAGGTTTGTTTTGTTTTTTAATCAAAATAGTCTTATTGCTTTTGCTTAAAAATAGTAACCTAACATCATTCTGTTATTTGTGTTATTTCTTCATATCTCTAGATCTCCATATGAAAAGTCAGAAACTAACGTGTTACTAAGGAGTATCTGTGTTTTTTCCCCCAATAGATATAAATGTAAGCCCTTTTATACAAATCTTTAAGAAAAATAGGGTAGGTTAGAAAAACAAAGAAATTTTCAGTTCCACCCTTTGTTGACAGGATATTGCAACACTTATTACCAATAACAGTGCGTATTTCATTTCCATTTCGAATTAGTCTTGCTTCAACCATTGAAGCCCTTTGGTGTAAGAATACAAGGAAATGCTGGGAACTTGTAAGACACATCCCAGTCATCTTTCCATGAAATTAAGTCAGTCAGTGTTCTTAGGTATCTTGCTAAATAATACACTTGATTACTATTCAAACCTTTCTATTAGTTTGACAGATCTTCTGACCCATTCTCAAAAACCCTTTTAAAAAGGAGTACACCCCCACCCTTATGTGCAGAAGTCAATGCTTGTCACATTAACGTCACTATAAAGTTACAAGTAACTTACTATTCTTCCGCCAATGAAGAAACTTAACTGAGGCCAAAAAAATACTATCGTATACTCCCAATAAGTTACTTTAACACTAAAATATCTGATTTCTTTCTAGGTTTACAACCCTGAATACAGTATCCTCATTTTCAGATATGTCACATTTGCTTATCCCTAGATATTTATACATGCTCACAAGTCCAACACTTTTATTTGAATGGACTCGATTTACTAAAGCCATCTACAATACTTTATGTGACTGCTCTGTCATAAAATTGTAAATCCATTTTAAACCAACATGACTTTCAATCCCATTTTACTCATAGCAAAAATCAAGACAGCCTTGACTTGGAAATTGACTACTTGAATACTGCTTGGATTCCAGTTTCTTTTTCTAGAAAAGTTAATTTTTATTAGCCACCTAAAACATTGAGCTGTACCCACTGCTCTACAAAAATAGAGTGCACAGACCCAAAAAGCATGCAAGATGATCCACTGATGTGCTGGAAAAGAGATGAGAACTTATATTTATTTTTTATCTAAAAACAAGAAACTCGGCTTTGCTGATACTAAATGTATGGCTTGGCTTTGCAGCCCTCACTCAGTCAGATGGTTGTGTCACATATGGTGTGCACAGGAGAGACCCTGGCAGGAGAGTGGGAATGCGGAGATGATGACAGTAGGGTACTCATTTGTTTGCTCACTTTTGGCTTATTACAGTTGTCGTGTATCCAGGTAAATGGATTTATGGATTATAGTGTCTAGTTTTCACTAAACTACCTCTTGGAAAACAGACAAGCTGCTTAAAATGATTCCTAAAAAGAAACCACACATTGAAGATAATGCTACTACCACTAGCACAAGCATACAAGAAAACAGCAGAGCTGACAATTCTTCTACTCCTTGTACGAGCTTATTTTCAAGAAGAATTTCTTGAAAAGCTTACTGGAAGACTACCACCTTGTGTTTATCAGATCAATAAAAATCCATTTAGTACTCCACATAAGTTATCAAGCTGTAATAGAAATTGTGCATCATCAAAATCATCATCAAAATGTTAAGGGGCACATATCCTCCAGTTACTCATTTTTCCATAACTGTATAAGTTGCAATCCCTCCAGTATTTTACTATTAGTAAGTCACTATTAACAGAACCACCTCCATCATCTGTCAAGACTAGTTTATCACTCAAATGCTTTAATCCAGCATGTTTACGTACATGATGTCCATAAAGTTTTCAAAGCTGACAAGTTCTAAAAGGTCTGACTTCCCCTATATCAATGACAGAATAAAAATATTAGAATAAAGAACATATTATTGGTAGATTACAACTGTATCTGTCAAACATCTTTAAAATAAAGAAAATCAAGTACAAGTTATTTCTAGTTGTACTGGGTTTGCGTAGCAAGGTTTTGGTAGTCGAGGCGAGGGGGCGGGGGGTGGCTTCTGTGAGAAGCTGCTACAAGCTGTCCCCTTCTCCAATAGAGCCAATGGCAGCCAGTTCCAAGAGGGACCCACTGCTGGCCAATGTCAAGCCTATCAGTGACAGTGGTAGCACCTTTGTGAGAACATATTTAAGAAGAGGAAAGACTGCTGTGCAACAGCATCTGGGAGAGAGGAGCGAGAATATGCAAGAGAAACGACACCGCAGACATGAAGGTCAGTGAAGAAGGAAGAGGAGGTGCTCCAGGTACAGGAGCAGAGATTCCCCTGCAGCCCGTGGTGAAAACCATGGTGAGGCACTCTGTTCCCCTGCAGCCTATGGAGGTCCACAGTGGAGCACATATCGACCTGCAGCCCACACTGGAACAGGCGGATATGCCCAAAGGAGTCTGTGCCCCCATGGGAAGCCTGCACTGGAGCAAGCTCCTGACAGGACCTGTGGCCCCATGGAGAGAGGAGCCCACGCTGGAGCAGGTTTGCTGGCAGGACTTCTGACACCACGGGGGACCCACGCTGGAGCAGGTTGTTAAGAATGGAGCTAAATACAGTTGGTGGTCAGTCACAAGTGGTGTTCCCCAAGGCTCAGTATTGGGGCATATTCTGTTTGATGTCTTTCTCAATGATCTGGGTGAGGGGATCAAGTGCACCTTCAGTAAGTTTGCAGATGACACCAGGTTGGGTGGGAGTGTTGATCTGCTGGAGGGTAGAAAGGCTCTACAGAGGCATCTGGACATGCTGGATCAATGGGCCAAGGCCAACAGTAAGAAGTTCAACAAGGCCAAGTGCTGGGTCCTGCACTTGGGTCACAGCAACTCTATGGAACACTACAGGCTTGGGGAAGAGTGGCTGTAAAGCTGCTTGGTGGAAAAGGACCATGGGAGCGTTGGTCAACAGCCAGCTGGACATGAGCCAGCAGTGTGCCAAGGTGGTCAAGAAGGCCAATAGCATCCTGGCCTGTAACAGAAATAACATGGCCAACAGGACTATGGAAGTGATTGTTCCCCTGTACCGGTGAGGTGTCACCTCAAGTACTGTGTTCAGTTTTGTGCCCCTCACTACAAGACAGACATTGAGGTGCTGGAGCGTGTCCAGAGAAGAACAATGAAGCTGGTGAGGGGTCTAGAGCACAAGTGTTATGAGAAGCGGCTGAGGGAACTGGGTTTGTTTAATCTGGAGAAAAGGACGTTCAGAGGAGACCTTATCAATCTCTACAACTACCTGAAAGCAGATTGTAGAGAGGAGGGGGTCATCTCTTCTCCCACGTAACAGGCAATAGGACAAGAAGAAACAGCCTCAAGTTGTGCCAGAGGAGGTTTAGATTGGATATTAGGAAAAATGTCTTCACCAAAAGGGTTCTCAAGCACTGGAACAAGCTGCCCAGGGAAGTGGTTGGACCATCCCTGGACATATTTAAAAGATATGTAGATGTGGTGCTGAGGGACTTGGTTTTGTAGTGTGTGTGTTTTAAAATTTAGTTTTTATTTTCTCATTACCCTACTCTGATTTGATTGGCAATAAGTTAATTTAATGTTTCCCCAAGTCAAGTCTGTTTTGCCTATGACAATAACTGCTGAGTGATTTCCCTGCCCGTATCTTGACTCTCAAGCCTTTTGTTATATTTTTTTCTCCCTCATCCGGCTGAGCAGGGGAGTGATAAAGCAGCTTTGGTGGGCACCGGCCTCCAACCAGGGTCAACCCACTGCACTAGCTCACGACCATCATCCACCTTGGCTGCTATCTTTTTCAAGAACTTCAGCATCAAACCTGATTTAAGCCTAAGGCTACATACTGTTTACTGCAATTATCTAATGCAATACGCATAATGACTAGCATGAACACAGATCTGTAACTTAAAGTCAAAATTCCAGCTACTTGCTTTAACACGGATAGTACCTAGGAAGCCTCAATTATTGCATGTGTTCTCATTCAGCAAAAAAAAAAAATAAACAAGCAGCAGACACTGACTGTCAAAGAAATATCTAGCACACAGATCAATGGCAATACCACTTGTACTTAACCTTGTGTTCCTAATCTACCACTGACTTAATTTTGAGCCATATCTTGGCCAAATATCTCTATAACATACAACCTAATTTTTTTTAAGCAAGTAAGCGGCTTTTCAGTGCTTTTACTGTCTTGTAATACTGGTTTCCTTTTAGAGTTTCCTCCAAGCCAGTCAAAAACCACTGTTGTGATGTGCATTATATCTTATTGCTTAGGTTATCTGTTAAATCAGGTCCATAAATGCCAGTAAAATACACAAGACGGCACTTGCAGAACAAGCTGTTTCACGTTAAGCTTCCTATACCTCACTGCCTTTTACGTGTAGTTTTAGTTTTCATACGTGGCAATTCACTGGACATGACCAAAATACCCTAAACTGAGTAGACTGAAGATTTGCAGTAACAGCCATCTTCCATGGCATGTTTGTACTGGTACTTTATCAAGGATGCAATCCAACAGCATGCCACAAACACAAGTATTCCCTTCCAAGACTACAGAATCTGCCCTGAAACCCCTGAAAGTAAGTGATTACAAAAGTTGAGGTCAGTGTCACATGGGGGTTTTGACTTCAACCAAAGTAGCATACACAAAACCATGCACACACAAAACCAAAGCTGCAGACACAGAAGGTCAAACAATCTCCAGAATCATAGCACTTCATGGCTACTGAAACCATGATCATCCACGCACTGTAAAACTCTAAACATGGAATGAGAAACTATATAAGCAATATGACTTCAGCACTGCTAAAATGCCATGTTGGAGGCATGCACCACAACACTAAGAGTACTTTTACACAACACTTAAGAGTATATTTACAAATATAAGCATGTTTGCAAAGATAAGAAATAGTAATAGAACAGTAAGATTGTTCCATTAAAATAGATAGAATATAACTACTTATTTGCATTACTAAAACAGACTTAGACATGCATTTTTATTGTGAGCCTTGTCTAATCAAATATCCATTTATCTAACATTCACAATGTTCTGTAAACCGTACCATCAAGCCTCCTTCACAATTACTATTATATTTTACTATTACTATACTTTATATATTACATTTTATACAAAAAACCACTGATTAATCTCTGAAATTTGTGTGTGATGTCATATTCCAAGATTAACTCAAGTTTTTGTATACCACCAGGATTCTTATAGCCCGTAATTACTGTTTCTCAGAAACATTAATATGTGCACCTATTTTTGCAGCTGCCATTCTTACTAGATCTCTGCACTTATTCTAGGCAAAAAAACCCAACTTTAAATATAAATTGGGAAGAGAATTAAGAGATTATAATAATGCAATGATAATCTTGTCTTGGGAGGAGTTATAGCAAGTACAGATGCTGATGATGTGATGCAGATGTGATGAAACCACGCTGTACTGTGTTTTCTTTTACAGCCTGAAGCAGAAGGCAGGGTGGCTATGGCACAGGGGATTAGCTAGAGATCATCTCAATAGCAATATGAAACCCCATTGTCTTCTCTCATATAAAAGTAGTATTTTTAGTGGTTCAAAGTGAACCTGCCTTATTAGAGCTTGTGTCTGAAAAAAAAAAAAAGAAGTAAAAATCACCTATCACTATCTTAAATACAAAAGGTAGCCTCCCTTTCAGTGCCGATATCTGCCTCGGGCATTCTATATCCTGAAGAGTTGTATAAAAAATTAAAAAGGTGTCATTGAACATTCAAATCTCTCACACACTCAAGCTGGTCTGAACTAAAATTACACAAAGAACCACATTTTCATTACCATAAATGTTTTTGTCTTTACCTACAGAAAAAGCACCAAACAGTGAAGTATTGAACTTCATCGTTGGCCTTTTTTTACACTTTTCAATACATAACATAACTTCTTTAATATGTCCAGACTCCTTATTGCAAAAGCAAACTGAACGTACTGTAAAAAACTACCTGTCAAAGAAATAAAGAAAAAATCCCATATTAAAAAAATTCTCAGCTTTACTGCTCAATACTCAAATTAAGCCATCAGTCACTGATTCACCGCCCTCCTAGTAGGAAAGCACACTGAATTTAGGTGCAGTTAAATTATGGACATAACACATGAAATCCATCTACAGCTCATCTTATTACCATGAGAAGAAAGACCGGTAGCATAGAAGATGAATATAAAAATCAATTAAAAATTGTTTTTTATTCATTCCAGAAGTCTTAGTGTAATTTCAGGTAAGAATTCAGATATACTTTTATTTGTAGTACTGCACTTATGAAAATGTATCCATTTTTCTTATGATTCATACTTGGATATTAAGAAAAACACTCTTAACTACAATTTTATTAGAATTAAAGATACTTTAAATTCCATCTGTAGGTTGCTCATTCAGTTGACCAGAAATTTCTGCATACTGACTAAATCATCTTAAACTTCATGAGGAGAGCATGCTCACAGGTACTGAAGAACAAAATTTTGGCAGAAGAGAGACAGCAATTTTCATAAAAATCTGTTGGTACGTAAAACTTAAATGAAAGCTAAATAATGATGTGACCAAAATAAGTCACATCTTTAAACTAAATTAAGTACTATTTTTAATAAGTTTTAAATCCATTCCACTAAATGATTAAAAATGTTTCAAAAAGAGCCCAAAAGTACATAAAATGTTTCCTGTTTAAGAAAGATTCTTCATATTTTTCCTAACAAACACCTATGTGCTACCACACATTCACACACACGTTCAGTAAAAAGCATATTTGATAGTAAAGTTACAGATCATAAGCCCTCTTTGTGAGCAGATTCTCTTCAAAGGAATATATTTTTGAAATGTTAATGCTTTTTCATGCAAGTCAAAAGTATTTTTTATTAAATAAAGATTTTGCACAGGCAGTGGAAGCAGGGACAGTTATCCTGGGAAGAGTACAGGGATGCTGCCCAGTTACATAGGGACGGAAACACGAAGGCCAAGACACAGATGGAGCCGAACATGGCAACAGATGCAAAGAATAGTAAGAAGGGCTTCTACAGGTACGTCAGCCAGAAAAGAAAGGTCAAAGAAAGGGTTCCTCCACCCGATGAGCAAGATTGGCAAACTGGTAACAAGAGATGAGGAGAAGGCTAAGGTAGTCAACAACATTTTTGCCTCAGTCTTCGCTGGCAACATCTCTCCTCACACCTCTTGAGTGGATGAACCACAAAGCAGGGACTGGGGGAGCAAAGTCCTTCCCACTGTAAGAGAACATCAGGTTCATGACCACCTGAGGAACCTGAACGTACATAAGTCTACAGGACCTGACGAGATGCACACCACAATCCTGAAGGAATTAGCTGATGTAGTTGCCAGGCCACTCTCCACAATATTTGAAAAGTCATGGCAGTCAGGTGAAGTCCACAGTAACGGGAAAAAGCGAAACATTACACCCATTTTTAAAAAGGGTAGAAAGGAGGACCCTGGGAATCACCAACCTGTCAGCCTCACCCCTGTGCCTGGGAAGGCCATGGAACAGATCCTCCTAGAGGCTATGCTAAGGCACATGGAGAACGGGGAGGTGATTCGAGATAGCCAGCATGGTTGCACCAAGGACAAGTCCTGCTTGACCAACCTCATGGCCTTCTGTGACAGAGTAACTACCTCAGTGGACAAGGGAAGAGCTACAGATGCATCTGTCTGGACTTTTGTGAGGCCTTTGACACAGTCCCCACAACACTCTTCTCTCCAAATTGGAGAAAGATGGATTTGATGGGTAGACTGTTCAGTGGGCAAGGAATTGGTTCAATGGTCACATCCAGGGGGTAGTGGTCAATGGCTCAATGTCCAGATGGAGACTGGTTCACTTTTCATCAGTTGCTTCTGAAACTATTTTTCAGTAGTCATTTGCTATTAATACACATGTATGTATTTATACATAGGGAGAATAAGTGGAAAGGCTATTTAATACAATTAGATGCAAAATAAGCAGTCCACACCCAGGTATAAAGCTATCAGCCAAATTGCAAGAAGTTTTGTCTGAATAAGCAAAAACAGCTAAGGAAAAGACTTCCTCATCATGATTAAGCAAGCCTGCAAACATGGAATTTTAGAAGCCAGAAGGCTCCAGACAACTGGAACTGCTAATACAGTACGTAATTACTTATCAGAAAAACCTCCTATCTACTCAAAATTAGTATACTTCAAATTTCTTCCAGCAATAACAGCTACTTCTATAAATCCTACGACGGATGCTTCTGCCACTTACACAAAGATACACTTCCTTCAATTTACTCTGACAAAAGTACAACCACTGCCCATAAAGCCACAGTATCTATACGGATAGGTCTGGCATAAGATTTTTACTATCTCCTGTTCTATGTAGGAAGGATTAGCTGCTTCCTGAATTTATCACTTGGTCCATCACTTTCTATCACTGTTTTCCAAGTGTTCATGTGACAAAATTTCTTAAATTTACAATTGACAGTAAACACATGTGTCACAAAAAAAAAATCAGTAAAGTAAAACCAACTGCGTCACATTACATAAGGACAGGAAATATGTCATTCCACAACTTTTTTCTAAAATAATCAGGCTGCATAACTTCCTGGGCTTGAGGGCCCAACGCCTGCAAAGATCGGAAGAGGGAGTGTGCTGCAGAAAGACAAGGAATCAGCCATACTTTTTTAGTTTCTAAGAAGATGGGAGCATGAATATTACTTTCTTCATGATGAGTCTTTCCCACAAAACCCATTGAAATGGGTCTCAAGTAGAGTGCCTGACAAGTCAGATGACTCAAAAAAGAGCTTACAAGGTTCTACACCTGCTGGCAGAGGCTTTTATTTTGGAATAAAAGCAAGTCACTTGGAAAACAGCAAGTCTATAACAAGGTTCTTCATAAATACTGAAGATGGCAAGAACTCATCAGCTTTATCTTCTTGTTTCCATCCCAAAGGTCTCTTCACCTTCATGCAGAGAATCAGAGAGATCATTCTCCCTTACAGTACTTTAATAACGCAACAGAGAAAGCGACCAAAGTTGTTGTAACCAACAAAAAAGGTTACAAAGACAGAATGATATCAGAAGTAAAACAGACTAACTTTGATTTGCTTACATTCCTACATTAAACACAGTCCCCCAACTTTATCCAGTAAACAAAAAGGTAAACAAAGTTATATTTGCTATGACATTTTTCACAAGAAATATTCCCATAGCAGTTCCTACCTCTGAACTAGTAATTATAGCTGTATTCTTACCTCCGCTACACAGCTCCTTTGCCAGTTTAGATAGTTACACCTTGGTTTTCATAACTGGGTACTATCCCTAACTATCCCTGAGACACGATGGTTGCCATGTCTCAGTAGTTAAGCAATCAATATCTCTGCTTTCCACTTATCAGCTATTTCACAATGCTAGTCTAGAGTTTGCAGACAATTTACAGCTACTTAGGAAAAAAAGCTATCCCTGATGACTTTTTCCAATTAGCAAGCACATTAAGGCTCAACACTTTGACTAGACATTCTACAACTTGCTTTTCCATCTCTGAACAGGAACAGACAACCTCATGTCTTGCAAAGAGTTATCTCTAAGGACTCCTGCTTGCAGACCATTCGTACCAGAGCATTTAAAGAAGTTATATATGAATTGAAAGTATTGGAAAGTGTGTTTACCTGAAGAGAGTCTTTAAAGAGCAGCACAAAATATTGAAAGCTGCCTAACTAGAGAAACACTATCCAGTCTGTGCATCAATGAATTTTTGATGCACAATATGATCCTGAATTTTTGAAAGTGAAAGTAGTATTTTAAAACTATTAAAATTCATCACAACACGTACACTCAATGCAACAAAATGAAGGTGATATGGGCATGTTCATTTTGTATCACCTGACTTTCAGAGGTGACTTCTCGGCTTAAGTAGTATTTTCTTGTAGTTTAAGCATAACTTTAAAAGTCACCTTCACAAAATCCAAGCTGCCTTTGATAGAAAAAAAATAACAAATGTGCATGTAGAAAACTACTAGTAGTCCATTTTATGCAATAAACTTCTACATTAGTAAAAAATGGAAGTAATAACTAACAACACAACAAAAGAAAAACAATTCTAGAAATTAAAGGAACATTTTCAATGAAAAGATATCCTAAGATTTTTTCTGAGGGTATAACTGATTTAAGGAAGATTTGTACTAACTTTTTTAGTTTAAGTTTCTTCACATCTCATTAACTGACTATATACAGTTTTGTGAAAGGCACAAAAATATGTGTGAAGTTTTAGGTATTGCTCACATATAAAAGCAAAAGGCACCCTCTTATAAGAGGGCCCTCATAAGAGGATTTCTGGGTGGAAAAGCACCAAGGTGAGTGAAATGAGAAATTCAAATTTTAGACTGCATTTAAAGTTAAACTTTTTAAGAAAGTATTTAAGAGGCTTAAAACTGGTAAGCAGCAATATGTACTGTGAAGTATAACTGAAACTGAAGCTATTTAAATATCACAGTAATTTTAAATAAAAATACGTGAGTAGCAGATCAGCAGTTTGGTCATTTATAGCGTTTATTCAAACAGAACACACTGGGAATACTCTAAGACGACTTAGTTTAAAGTATACCTGTATGCACACAAATTCTGTGATATTTAAGACTTATTAAATAGTTTTAGGATTTCATTGACACACTTTAAGAGCAGAACAAAGAAGTCTTACAATACTAGAAAAATTTATACATTAATCCACTGACTTAAAGGGCTTTTTTCTGCTTTAAGTGACTAGGGACACTTCATTAAATAGATTCATACCCCTAAATCAGAAAACTTCTGTGAAAAATTGATCCTGGATTACATCACAGTAAAATGCATGACACTGCTTTTACCTCCAGATCCTAGCTGCTTGTAGAATCTGTATTCCAAATGTAGCTGTGGTGCTCTCGACTTCATTGGCTCCTGATTTAAAAACAAAAACAACATTTAAAATAAAGCCTCTCTGCCAAAGCCTAAAAACTAATACACTAACCTACTACCAGCCAAACTAACTACTGCTTCCAAGCCACATGGAAAGTTTGAATGTTTCTTCTGAAATGATTGGTAATTAAGAAACCTCAACCTGTCAGGTGAGACTAAAGCATACAGGGACGTTTTGCTCCATGGGACTGGGGTTGAACGGGCAAACCCAATCACAGACCCACAATGGAATAGCCAAAAATTAATTTGTCTCTCCAAAGCATGTGGGTGATGTGTCTTGCAGCTCTCAAAAGGTGGCATTGATATGCGGCTTGACAGATCAGAAAGACTGTGCACACATCTGTTATACATGATAGATGCATCTTTATCAAAAAAAGTTTTATCCTAGGATCTTGACAAAAAGATACCAAATCCTTCCACCAAATAGTAATAACTGAGCAGAAATTGAATAGCATCATTCTAAACCATGAATTCAAAACCAAGCAGCAGCAGGATAAGTTTGTAGTTCAAATGTTTCTTTTCCCAACATAATTTACATAAATTCATGAAATCTTAGTTCTGTGTTCTACACCCTAATGTGGCAAGGTCTCATAGAATAAAGTGACACGAGATCAAGCACAGGAACACACAAGCAGCCTAAATGAAAGCCCTGACTTCTTGAGTATTTCCCTTTGCAAAGCAAAGGCACTTTATCACAAGATTCTTAAACTAATTTCCTACAGCATCTGTTAGAAGATATGCTCAATTTCTTGCAACATGTAACATCTTCCAATGCATCAGTGACAATTTGGCTGTTAACTGTGCAGTATTCCTACACAAACTGCTCCTACTAGAATTGCAGCACGCAGTTACTAAGATTGTTAATACCCTTATCAGCAATAACTGACAGTGCTGGATGTCAGTCTTCAGGAAAAGTTTGGGCAAGGTGCTCATCTCTTTCCTTGCACTATCTTCTCCATAAGCTAACAGTTTATTAACCTGTGCTGTTTTCCAGTGGCACACCTAGGCCATAGAAACCATGAGCCAATGTGCAGTCATGAGAAACTTTGTTCTTTTCCTCAACACGTCTGCCCCCAGCACCCAGGTGTTTCAAATTGCTGCTACTGCTATAGCCAAAGTCCCTGTTATTCATTTCAGTGGTCAGTTCGACCACGACACCCTGTCAGGGTGTATTTATGCATTTGATTTGGGCCAGATGCCAAAGACTGAGGACCAAAAGTAAGAAGGGGACAATGTACCAGTTTCTACAAAAAAAACATATAGAATTTAATATATGCTTTTTATGCTCCAGAGCATTCATCCTGGCTGAACACTGGAACTCTTTGCAAAGAAGTGACCAAGAACTCCCTAAATCGAAAAGGTGTTGATCCTTCACAAACTGAATTACTGAGCAAGACTAACTGGGCCACCAAAAGGTCCTATTTAGAGTTTGAGAACATGTGAAATTTATTGTAAAGTATTCAAGACAGGTATCCCTTAACAAAACACTTTACTGTAAATGTGGGCCTAAGAAAATCAGTGCAACTATCAACCTTCAGCACACATCTTTCAGCGGTGTAAGTCAGTCCCACTACAAAGCATGTTACTGAAACATTTTAACCTTTTACAAAGCCACACAAATTTAGCTACTAGTTTGCCTGCCGTAGTATTACACAAGCCTGATAGTTATAAAACATAGCACTCTCTACGTGGTCTCTAATTAAAGCTTGTCATTCTGCCTGCCAAAAGGAAATATTTGATTCCATCAAACTCTGCATGTCTAATGAATATACTAAGACAAGACAGTGGCTTACAGGTAATTTGATTCTGTTCAGTTATACAGTTTTGCCTTAATTGATAGTATATTAACAACTTAATTACCACTCAACGTTATAAGATGCTCCCATAATAAGGATGAAAAATAGCTTGTATGCATTAAGTTTACATAAATAGGCCAAAAAAATTCTCCTTGGGGAAAAAAAACAGCTTCTAATTTTTGACATATGCATCTACCCTTTTTCAAATGAATACTGCCTGTTCCTGTCATCAGCAGGAGACAGTTATGATAAGCCTCCAGAAGCCAAATGCTCTCAAACAGTCAAACAAGTCTACTTTACAACTGCACAGGAGCGAAAGACTGAAGTTAAACTCTGTCTAGCAGACAATTAACTACTTTTACTCCCTCTAGTAACAGTGAAAAAAATGTGGTAATTTGTACTTGTAGTCCGTTTATTGGCTGACAGTCTTCTGGAATTGCCTTATTTTTGTGAAGAGTCTTAGATATCTTCCTGACTGTTCCATAACTTCAAACACACAAAGGAAATAATCTTTTGTTCAACAAAAATGGTGAGGGAGGAAGCACAATAAGCTCTTCACAAAGAATTTATTTTGTTCCTACACATCCCACTTTGCAGTACGCAGTGATATACCAATTAATGAGAAAAGACAGATAAGGATAGATCAAGACAAAGGTATGTTAAATGTAATCTTCCACCATAAGAAGAAAACACATCACTATAACTACATTTTTATGAATAAGTCTAAAAAGCATACTCAAGAATAAAAAAAGAAGTGGCAAATCAAGGTTCTTTCTATTTTCATTGGTACTTTGGTACATTTCAACATCTAAAAATAAGTTTTGGAACCCATAACTGCTCAAACATCATGTTAATCCCAGAGGGCTTTGAAGCCAACTTCTCCTCTTACCAGAGGAAATTAGTGTATCTTGTTTACTTTAAAAAGCTCACGTCTTCACTAAAGTATCCTGAAAGAACTTTTCCAGGATTTCTGCAGTGTTCTATAAACAGCCTTCACTATACTGCTTTCACATTCAAGCCTAATTATTTCAAAGCTTCTATATTAAATCATAGATACCTTGTTTTTTCCCTGCAAAAGAGTATTTCCTCTCTCCACAATTTTTCAATTATTTTTGTGCCAAATACATGGAGTAAACTACTATACAATTTTCAAGATATGCCACTTCCCTTCTAAAGGGGTTTAAGACAACAGCTTACTTGCTCTAATTATAAGGGTAGAAATTTTCAAGAACTCTGATGATAACCCAAAGCACAATATAAACATTCAGTTTTACCTACTTTTCATGTTTTTAGTAATCTAGTGAAAACTCCTACTCAGTATATCATCTGTTTCTGCTCCATACTACCCTAAGCAATAGCAAATAAAAGCTATTTTCAGGAAAAAAATTCTTAAGAGGTAGGGCTCGTTACAAGAAAAGACCAGTCTATTAAACAGAGTTGCACTCAATTTGCATTTTCTACAGCCTTCTAGTGAGGTTCTGAAACAGTATCATTCTAGACTGCAATAATTCTTTAAAAAAAAGGAGAAAAAACACTTCAGCCTTAAAACCAACCACAACTTCTTTACACACACACCCTCCACTTACAATTTTAAGTATTAAAATCTTAACAGTTGAATGACTAATGAATCAATGAATTCAATATTACAGTTTAAAAACAGCAGGGACTACCTCATAACTTGCTATGTTTCACAAAAAGTCAAAACCTGACTTATTTCCAGAAGTGGCTCAAGGCGAAATACCTTTAGTTGGTATTTGGGTAGTGGTTAAGCATCCTGCAGAGAAGGTAAGTTTGGACAATGGAGAAATTTGTCAAGGGAAAGGGAAGAAGAACGACAGAGAGGGAAGAGCTGAAAAAGGAATAGGAGATTTAAGGGAAGCAGAGGGTCATGTAATAAGAGAAGTAAGTCTAACAACAAATCAAGAGGTGAGCAGGAAACGTACAGTTCATGTATAACACATTGTTAATGCTGAAGAACTACCTGATCACAACATACCGATTTGTATACTAATAGACCAGCAGAAACATACAAACACCACTAAATGGTGCACAACTGATTGATAACGCCCAGTTCTTAGAGTTTCATTCTAGTTCTTTAAAAAGTCCGTTCTACCTTTCAGACTTGAGTATCTGCCCAACCAGAACAGGCCATAATGAATGAGCCCAGGTTAAGAGTAATATCCTAGAACTGTAGACATTTTACTAGAATAAATATGAATTTACATGTAAACCTTATACATTAAAATGCATACATTGTATGACCCTCAGACCTCTCACAGAAAAATTGTTTAAACTATTTCCTTACACAAGGCAGTCCTGAAGTAGCCATAAGCATCATAAACAGGAACATACTTGTATAATTTTGTCCATGAGGGAAATACTAATTCTCCATAACAAAAAGTTTAAGTCAAAACCATAGTTATAAAATCCATTTACTTTTAACATCAGAAGCATTCCTGCAAGCTGCTGTATAAGTGCAGCCACTGTAACTCATGTTCTCGAGAGAAACCCACACAATCCTCCTGCACTAAAGTATACGGTTACCATTTATACATAAAATATCTGGCATAGGAGATGTCTTGCTGCTCACAACAAAACTGTATGTCAACAATGAAATGCTACCATAAGGAATACAAATACAGTTTTAGGATACTGCAGAAGAGATACTACCACAACTGCACCTGGCATGGGTTACTGCTCAAACTACAATACATACATAATTCAGGTAAACCCACTCAGGAGGGCTAAACTTGAACTACAACAGGTGCAAAACAGCTAGGAAATTAAGAGTTCCTCACTTAGGACAACAAAACAAAGACTGAGCATAGACCCAATGACTGCTCTCAAAACACAACGGGAATTAGTGCCAGAGATAGGGAAAAACTGTTAGGGTGACAGTTTAAAGGGAAAGGATGGCATACCAGGAACAAGCACAACCTAACTGTTAGAATAAAGTCCAGGCACTGACTTGTATAGAAGAAAAACAGTAAAAAAGCAAAATTCAACTAAACCATGCAATTTGATGCAGCTGCTTTTAACAGGCTGAACCTTGTGACCCAAATCCCTTCCAATCTGAAAATAAATTCAAAAGAGCTGAAAGATTTAAAATAAAAAAAAAAGAGAACCATAGTAAAAGAACCGACTAGTTCTACTTGCTAATCAATGTATTTTTACCTTACAGTGATAATGCAAGCTACGGTGTTGATTTTCACTAGTCCTTTCATCTGTTGTTTATTGCAAAGACACTATAGCTTTTCATACCACTAATGGAAAAGGACAACTCGAGAAGTTAACTACATATTCGGAGTTCTTTAAGCACTAGTAGTAAATTACAGACATACTTCACTACACTGGTTCTTTAGTGACTTCAAAGTAAGTTATTCAATGATGATACTTCGAGCTTCTTGCGCAGCTATAAATGAAGAACCATAAGACTGAGTAATTTGGAAACAAAGTAGAAGCTGTCACCGAGCAGCATCTATGAAGTTAAAATGGGCTGGAATAGTAGCTGAATCTATTAATAGCTACATATATAATAAAAACTGCTTTACCAAAACCCACTGATCAGATTAAAAAGTTCTCTTGCTCTACATCATCAAGTAATTAGTCCTTAGAAAAAAAAAAGTCACTATCTTGCAAACTATTTCTGAATGCACTTTCCAATAAAGAGCCTTTTACTAGAGGAATTCAGACCATTTTCAAGTTTGACCAGACATCCAGAATAAATTCAAGATATTTTAAAACAAAATGAACTTAAATCTGGTGTAACGTGCACACAACAACCCCAAAAACTTCATCCGATGTTGCTGTTCCAAACCATAACCTGTCTGTTTTTAAATCTGCAGCTACTCCTGAAGTAAATATTTTTCTAAGCAAGGACAGTCATGAAAATATTTTACAGGAGTTTATTACCTATATTTGCTTTTTACACTCCCCATCTAAAGCCATGTATTTCTGTTTCCATAGTTGACCTTTTACATTATGGAACTAGAAATTCACCATACTATGCTATGAAAAAACTTCCGTCCAACTGCAGCAAAAAGAAGTTAATGGTAGTTCTAAAATCCCTTCAACAACAAAACATAAACAACTGATTTTCATCTTGAAATACTTTGGTTAAGAAAACAGTCATTTACCAATAAGTTAAAAGTATCCAGAAGCAAAACATGAAGTAAATTGAGTAGTTCTGATGAAAGATTCAGAAAGAGCAGAACAATGACATATTAACAAACTACACAAATTTACCATGTTTCTAAGTGAAGGAAATATTTTACACACCATTGAATACAGGTCTACCAAACCAGATTGTCAGTGTCAGATTCACAATAAATTTGGTGTTCCTCTACTTGTTGCACAAAAAAAAGGAATCTACTAGGAAGACTGCTGAGCATATCCTGGCAGTAGCAGTCAATTATCATAAATTTTACAAACAAAGATAGATTTAGCTCTGAGAACACTGACAATTAACACTGGTTTTACTCAATATGGCCAAAGCATGTAATTACATCTATCACTAACTGCTTTCATCCAGTCAGTTGAAAAATATACAAGACCATTAAGGATTTCAATTAAGGAAATCAAACCATTACATATGAAAGGAAATGTCTCATCCCAAATCCGTAAAAATAAATAAATAAATAGGTTAACTTACCAGCTTAATTGCCATATATTCATTTGTGTATAAATTTTTTCCTTGAAAAAAGAAAAAAAAAACAAGAATGTAAGACATTGGCTTTCCTGTTCAAGTAAAATGCCATTTACACCTCAAGAAAGTCTTTGAAACATTTTTGATCTAAGGTGCTAGGTGTTCTGGTAGTGACTTAAAAAAACCCATGGCTTTATTAGCCTGATACCATACTTCAAAGACAACTTTATTCTTGAATAGTGTTAGAAGTGGCAGTTTCATTGAGAGTGTTTCATCTGTTTTATCAAGTTTGCAAATTTTTATTCTTTTATTTTGCTTGAAAATTGGTAAATTACTGTAAGTGGAATGTGATATTCTATATTTTCATATTTATTGATGAAAACTACCTAAAATTTATTTTAAAATTGTTATATGGTTTTGGAACACCAGGCACTAATTAAAGCTAGAATTAACTAGGACTATTTTTTTCCCTCAGTTCTGTAATTTACTATGCTTAAAGTTAGGACAAACAAGGCAAGAATATTACTGAGTTAAACACTTATACCATTTGGAAAATGCATCTAATGCTTTAAAAGTGGCTCTGTAACTGGATAAGCATATTTCAACAAGCATTACTTCAAATTGCACGCCATGACTAAAATATTAAACAAGCTTTACAGGTGTAAAATTAAAAAATAACAGATAAAGGAAAAACTTCTCACTTCTGATACTTTTTGTTCCTCTACAGTCTTCAAATGAGTTATGTGTGTATTATTTCTAATGACAACCTACTTTTTTTTCTCTGTAATATTGCTCAGGTCTGAATTTCACATGTTTAGCTCAGTTTTGTTAAAGAAATCAAACACGGAAAAGACATGGATCAAGGTTCTCTGCAAAGACAGTTATATTTAAAGTCAAAGACTATGATCTCAGCTCTAATCCTTACTTATTTTTAAAAATAGAGTACTCTTACAAAGCTAAAAAAAAATGTATTAAAATAATGTGCCTTATAAGGGATCAACTACAAAAAGCAAGTTACTTGACGGCTGTACAATAATAAACACAGAATCAGTATGGGCAGCATGCTCTGATCTGACCACCAAAATAATGGATAATTCCAAGACCTATCCAGGGACTGAAGTGGAAATCCAGGTATCTTAATACTTATTTCTTATCTTATAATCATTTGAGTTATGTTTTTGACAAAAAGTGTACTTTGTTTGAAATTGCTTCTGTATTTTTGCATTCTGTTACAATCTAGAAGACATTAAAAGAAACTCTTGCAGGGACCCTGCTCATTCAGTGTATTAGATATATAAATCAGCTACTGGGGTAGCCAACAAATCTAGTTACAGTTAAGTGACTGGATATCGGGTTCCAGTAGGCAGATGGAACTTGTCCAGTAACGACAGGTTTATCATTCCAAGGAAACATCAGAAGGGACATTCTGAAGAAATATCAGAACTTCCCATGTGGCAATTCAACACAATTGTCTCTAAAATATGGAAGACAGCAGATTTGACATCACTGTTGATCTGTCTCTAAGCACGGAACAACAGGTTTTGCACAATGCAAAATCACACACAGCAGCAGCAACAAACTTTCTTTCAGTACCCCATCAGTTTATCTTAACTCGGAAGAGCCTTAAGATTAACAGCTCAAAATTCAAAACAATTTAGTCTTCTGCAAGTTAACGGTTGCACATCAGACATTTATTTGCTACATTCAGCCAATTTACCATTTGATCCACAAGCCAATACACAAGTCTGGCCACTTCTTTCACCTCAGGTGGAAGAACTACAATGGCTACTGATTTATAATTGAATTTTTATCTCCTGAAGCATAACTTCACTGCTTTTTAACAAGTTTATTCCTCCTTTAAGTCTTTAAGATTCAACTCTAAGACACATGCTCAAAATACACTCCAGTTTGCCGAAGTGCATAAAACAAATTAAGTGCTTGTGTGCATTTTTGTAGGAGGGATGCCTACTTTAAGTTACTTGCCAATGTAGTAATGTAAAAATAACAAATTTAAATCACAATCTGTAACACCAGTCTCAACTCCTGCTTTCAGTGACTTACATTTAAGACATCTTACCCCACAAATAACAATAAATAAGGATTTAAAATATCTACTATGTATGCAAAAAAGTAGACATTAAACAGAAAGCCTGCACTTGTCCTGGTAGATGACAAGACAGTACACTACACTATTATCTTCTTCCTTTTATTTTACTCGCTTGTCCTATTTTATTTCAGTACTATCAGACTTTAGGTCTTAACTACTTTAATACTGTATTTAGAATGAAGTAAATGATTTCACTCTGTATCTGCTGCTAACAAATGAGCTAATCTGGTACTGATCTGAAATAGATAATCGACTCTATACATTGTGACCCCTCCAAGATAACAGACAGGAAAAAAATTTATTAGTTTACTGTTGCCTTCAATAGTAAATGTAACATTAATTACACTGCTTTGAATAAGTTCATGGAGAGATTTAAAAGAAAAATTATCATTCAAAGCCAGTTTAGAAAAGTTGAGGACAAGGTGAAGACAGAGTCTCAGCTTGAGTTGCAAACTGCAGAGGCACAGATATAACACTATAAAGATCAAAATACACCAATCCTGTTTAACTATTTACATTCTGACTCAGACTAGATATAAGGCCCGCAGAAGCACTATATTAAACGTGTTATATTTCTTGCATGTTACAAACATGCATAAATAAACATGATAAATTTTATAGCAAGCACTATATTTAAAAAATTGTCTGAAGGACAATGAGTAGTAGTTCTAGCAGAGGCAGAAGATCAACGGAAACATAACACCTACATAGCCCACCCTACTATCAAATACCCTACTTTTGAACCCACCTCCCTTCAAACCTTGACACAGTGCATTAACTCAAGCCTTCCCGGAATACTGGAATAAATTCTTGCTGTCAAGTGTCAAGTTATAGTTGTTAACACACACAGAATTCCCAGATCTTGAAAACCCTGGCTAATCATGCTGTCATCATGGAAAATTAAGTCCCTCAAACTAAATACATAGTCTTCCAAAAGGACACACCCATCATTTAGTGTCTATTTTAACAAATGGTAGTATTTACAGTTTTGCTACACAAATTCTTTAAAATTCCACAAGTCCTTCTCCATCTATCCCTTTCTCACTGATTTTCATCCATCTGTTCAGCAGGGAACTAAGTGATGGAATTACCCATCTCCCAGGTTCTCTCTACAGATTGATTCTCACTCTCTAACAGCAGCTCACTGTTTAGCCTCGCAACACTGCTCATGATGCAAATAAAGCCAAGGAATCCAAGAGTTTGCTGCTATAAAAAAAAAACCCACAAAAAAACCACTGTACAGCCTGCCACATTGTCTCCAAGAGATCTCCAAGACCACAGTACTATAAATTAGACCTACAGGAGGAGGACGTGTTTCACATGCACTTAGCCCTAAATCCAACTGAATAATATTGGCTTCAGGAAGCCATTAAAGGTAGGAAAACACAATGACCATGAAATAATTTCCAGTATCTTGGAAGAGATGACTGACTGAATTTAGGATAGCACTGCACACAATTACAGAACATTTTTAGTCACAAAAGTCTCCTGCTACAGAGATTCTTAATATGTGATAGAGCTTGCACTGGCCAGGGTCAAGCCACAGGAGATGCACAAGGCAAGTTTAAACTATCTGAAGCCTGAAAGTAGTTTGGAGAACTGTATGATGTGTTCATGTAAACATTTTAATGCCTAGACTGCATACAATGGTCTTAAATAATGTAAACTGAAAAAAAGAAACAAGGATCTTACCTAACCGTAGTTCTCCAAAGTTACCGCATCCGATTTTTTTGCCAACTCTGAAGTTAGGTCCAACCATTAACACTCCAGAATTTGAAGTACCAGTTCCACGTGGATTACGGCCTGACCTGCCACTAGGCCGTGACATTCTTTCATCTGGCTTGTCCTTGTCTTTCTTTTTATTATCCATGTCAAGTTTACGGTACTCCACTTTGATTTCTTCCTCTTTTTAAAAATCAGTATAAGCAAACTCCAATGTCAAAATGTGAGAATGAAAGCATCACCAGTGAAGTGTCCAGCTGGTTACTGTCAGTAAGCAGTCAACAGCAGCGTGTTCATCCCATTTGCAAAGCCTTGGTAGTATCCACAGTAGAAATTATCTCCAGAATGCACAAAACCAGCAACATTTACTAGTATTTACAGGAATTCTGTTAAAGAAAAAACAAAGTTATTCGATACAGTAAGATTCTTGTACAAAATTACCTCTCCCTTCAACTAGTCATACAATTAAGCTATAACTAATTATATTTACTTTACAGATCATCTATGAAAAGCACCTCTGTAAGGTTAAAGCCTCTGACTCTAGCACATAATAGCAAGAGATACTGGTGTGACTGAAGTGAGTTAAAAGATATCAAGTCTTAATGCAACAAATATTTTCAGAAAAAAGACCAACACAAAACCACCCTATAAAACAGACATACTTAAAATTGACATTTAGACTCTCATTGCATCTTATGCCACCTATGCAAAAGAAAGCCTTTATTTCTGTGTTTTTTCACCCCAGTAGTATCTGTTGTTTAAGGAAATACTCAAGCTGAACAGTTATTGAAGTTACAGAAAGATATTAAAATTTAAAATGATTCCACTATCTTTTCTGAGTTGTAATTTCTGAGATGGACAGTTTATAAACTCATGGCAAGGACACTTTGGTTCTCTCAGTAACTCCTAGAGTCTGAAAATATATTTACTTGTTCTCCCCTGCCCCATTTAATTATGTCATAAATTTGCTTCCTTACTCCCCATGTCCACCATTTAGCATCATTGCCTAGACACTAATGACAACACAGACTTCAGCAAAAACATAATGTTAGCTTACTACTGCAATAAAGAAAGCTTTCATTTTCATCTTGCCCACAAGAACAGGGGATATTGTTTTCTATTTGACAACAGTGGTTTACAAACCCAAAATTTAGAAGATAGTTAGCTACTACGTAGCCAATATTTCAGGATGAGTTAAATATCTGTTCAAAATTATTTTGCTACATTTGCTTCAATCTTGGGAATATACTGCCACACAAGAAAACATCCTCTGAAAAAATAACAATTTCATGTGCTACAGACTATTCTAAAGATAGTCATCAGGAGCTTATTTTAAACACTTTGAACTGAAGACACTTTCATTTCTTAAACCCATTTCTCACAAAGTAAAATTATTGCTTACATCATAGCTTATTACAACATTTTAAAAAAATCAAAGAGCTAGTAGAGAAAAGATACCAAAGAATATGAACAACAACTCAAGTAATTACATCTGCCGAATAATGGATATTCATAGGACGGTCATAACTAGACAATATCCAAAAATCACTAATCAACAGCTGACTAACCTATCACCTGAACAATGAAGCACACGGAAATTTGTTTAGCAAAGAAACACGATCACCTTACTATGAAAGGGGGAAATAAAAGACTTGTTCTGAGAACAATCAAAAAACACAAATGCAGGTTCCAGTCCAAGTAAACTTCCTTAATTCAAGAGAAAAGGACTTCAGCAGTGAGTAATGAATGCAGTGGTGAGGTATGGTATAGCAGAGACATTTGAGAGAAAAATATAAGCATACTTGGCTACAACATAATCTTGCAGGTTCAAGCACCACCACTAGACACCCTAAAGTCACTTTCCAAACCACGGATCTCAGAGTCAAGGGGAAGCAACAAGTAATTTTGCCTCACCCACTGAGCTACAAAAGCTAGGGAAGAAAGAAGAAAACTCGAAATGGAGTGTGTTGAGGTAGGACTTCAAGGGCACCATTTAATACGTAGAAAGAAGGTCAGCACACTTGATGCAGCAGAATGCACAAATATTTTAAGTACCAAAGAAAAAAGACTTATGTTCCATATTGTACTGGTTCTCCAGTGAGAAATAATAAGATAAACAATCCTAGAAATTTCATTGCTAATACACAGGCTTCACGGCGAACAGAAGCAATGCACCTAAGCACAGCATATTACTGCCATCAGCAAAGAGTAAAAAAGCATAGGCAGTTACTAACACAATGCTTTGGTAATCTTAGTAGCAGGCCAAATTTCCTGGCACTATTTTCCACATACTAAAAATTTCATACTACCACATGCTGAAAGACATACCTTAGCACAGTGAAAGGCACTAATAGTTCATACCAGTGATACGAATGGCCTCCACAACAGAGCACTAGGACTACAGAAGGGACTGGGTATGCAGGCAAACCTGAAGAAATCCAAATCCGATTTCAGAGTTAATAGGATTCTTAGCTTAGAAGTTTTCCATAGCTTACCTGTTGACACAAATGCAATATCTAACCACATGTCAAATGAGTTTAAAATTGTATTCACAACTTCATTTTAGAAGGACCAAACAGTTCAAGTTTTGTCATTTATTTCAGATTTCTCCATTTTGCCTTTGTACTTAACTATCACCTGAGCACAGCTAACCGAGCAGAAAACTCAGCTGTAACAGGCTGGGTTCTGAGGGTGATGAGAAGCAAGTTGTGATGCATCAGGAATATGGAATAACAAGCAGGCAACATGAAGACAAAGGGCACCAGAAATTCAGTAGCAGCACTAAGACAATGGTGATCTCTAAGAAATCAGTTGTGAGCCAAAGAAGGTCCATCATCACCAGAAAAGCTTCCAATCTTACACTGTTTCAGTTCATGTATAAATAAAACAGTACCAGAGAAACCAAGTTGGGAGCTCAAGGACAGATTATTTAGTATTTATGCAAAGCATATTAGCAGCTCTGGGTGGATGCTTGTCCAGATGAAGCCTAGTAGTTAACAAGACACTGAAGCTTTGCCAGTGAGAAGTTAATTTGCACAATACACTTTTTTTAATCCATCCATAATCATAGGAAGATCTTAAATTTAGGAAGTCCAAATAATAACCAAGCCTACCTCTGAACAGTACTAGGTTACTAGAGATGAAAACTTGCAATACCTTTAGAATCTTCATTTTAAAAATACCCTGCCTGCACACACAAATATCTTTTGCTACAATCTAACAGTCTAATATTTTAGATACTAGTTTATTAGGCAGTAATGGCAACAGACGTTCTGAAGTTAGTTTATACTAATACTACAGTCTTCAAGAGAACTTTTTAGTGATTACACACAGCCTCAGACACTGAAAATGTCCTTATATATAACACTGCACACCTAAACAAATACCAAATTGAATGCTCTTTTAAGCAGTTTATAAGTTAATTTATTAATTGAAACAGCCAATTTGGAATAGAATCCTGTCCAAGAAACTATTGCCTGTGTTTTTCAATTGCAGTATTCACTCTGAAACCAGCTACGGAAATTTAAGTTTTAATTAGTTGCAAAAACTGAGCTAATTTATGATAAATCTTTTTGCTTTTCTTTTAATCTTCTGTGAAATACCCACCCAGCCGCTCCCTCACTCCCCCTTCTCAAAAGGACAGTGGGAAGAAAATAAGATGAAAAAGCTCATGGGTCAAGATCAAGACAGGGAGATCACTCACCAATTACGCTCGCAGGCAAAACAGACTTGACCTGAGCAAGATTAATTTATCGCCAATTAAAACAGACTAACACGGTGAGAAACAGAGATAAAGCTAAAAACTCCTTTTCCTCCCAGGCTCAACTTCACTCACCACTCCTCCACCTCCTTCACAAATGACGCAGGGGGACAGGGAAATAGGACTGTGGTCAGTCCATAACTGCTCTTCTCTGCTGCTCCTGCCTCCTCACGCTGCTGCCCCACTCCAGCATCGGGTCCTCACCACAGGGCACAGTCCTTTGGAAACAACCTGCTCCAGCATGGGTCCCCCATGGGGCACAGGTCCTGCCAGAAAACCTGCTCTGCCCTGGGCTCCCCTCCACAGGCTGCAGCATCCTTCAGGACATATCCACCTGCATCACCATGGTCTCCTCCATGGGCTGCAGGGGAATCTCTGCTCCAGCGCCTGGAGCACCGCCTCCACCTTCTTCTTCACTGACCTTGGTGGCTGCAGGGCTGTTTCTCTCACATATTCTCTCTCTCCTCTCTCACAGCTGCTGTGCAGCTTCTTTTACTATTTCTTAAATACATTTTCCTGGAGGTGCCATTATCTTCAGCTGTGCCCTGCAGTGTGTCTGGCACAGGGCAGCCCTGGCCTCTCCTCAGAGGCCCCTGCAGCCCGCCCCGGCAGCACCAGGGCACAGACACCCAGTGCATTTACAAAAGCAACGCTCAAGTCTTTCAAGTTCGTGAAATTCCAAACACTGTAGGTGAGTAACTGCTTTTTTTTTTTTACAGTAAAAAGTGCTTCCAGAAGAAATAGCCTACCACAGGCTTTTTCATTTAAGAAACCACTACTTCCAAAACTTTTGTGCCTGCACACAGACCCACCGCAAGCTGTTAGCCATATGTCATTTTAAAAACTCAGAATGCAGTAAAAGAAAAGCTAAGTTACAATGGACTCAAGGGATAAAGATAAGCTTGAGTACAAGCGTCACTATTTATCAAGTAGATTAGCTTTGTAAATGGTACTAGCATTTTGGGGGCAAACCACAAAGCAGGAAAAAACTAATAAAACCCAATAAAATACTTTAGAGTAAATAGTAAATAAACTGATTATTAATTCCTTCAAGAAAAAATATTTCCTCATAATTTTTAAGTAACATTTTATTGAGTGTTTTACTGAAGTTTAAGGCAACAATACATGAAATCGAATACATTATTAACAACTTAAATTTCAGTTTCCAAAAACGCATCTATTACATGGACGAATCTATATGGTAACTTATGCCCTTCCCTCTTCTGCTGTTGAGCCAAGAAATATTCCAGTTATATTTTGGGTATGCCTTTTTATATATACTGAAATTAGCACCTTTTATCAGATTCATACTAAACAGACATTAGAAGCCCTGTACATTTTTCACACGCTATATGTCAGAAGGAAGACACACAAGCATTCCTGACACAGTCTCTCCAGGACACAAGGGTTCTCTTACAACATTTCTTAAGAAAATAATCCACAGCTAATTTGAAATAAGGAGAGCACTTAGACTTTCTTCATATTGAAATTCCTGTACAACATTTTAGAAAGTATTTACCTTAGAAATACAAAAGGCATTCATGGTAGTTTGTTGGTTTTTTTTTTTATTTATACTGCACTTCACTATGACACAGCTATACTGGTGATGGCAGTATCTTTTCTTTACCATAATGCTCACATTCTAGAGGAAAAGCACTAAAAGGCAAAGATATAGATAGATGGATAGATAGATGTATGATTTGTAATTACTTGGGCATGCAAAAACTTCTGATACAGCATGAAAGTAAATTACAAGTTACAGGAATTCTATTAGTTTTCCCAGACTGTTAAGGAAGATCCAACAGATTCGTTTCAAAGACTCAACATAATTTGTAGGGGTCTGAAGTCAGAGTCAACAGTATGCATCACCTTAAGTGAAAAAATATCACATGTAGTGTAATCATTCTAGTTTATTTGCATAATCCTTGTCTTGCTGTGTGATAGTTCCATGGGCTATATGTTCCTCACATGCAAACTGCCTGAAAAAAAGTGCTCTCCTCACCTTCATTTCACATCTTGATTTTCTATTTAATTTTCATTTTTCATCTCTGCCTAAGTAAGTGAGCACCCTTGACCCATAAGCTTCATCCAGGCACCGGGGAATACTGTCAGGATTTAAACAAGCGTTCTTACTCAAAAAATATATGATTAAATATCAGTATAATGGCAAACACACCACCAAAGACAAGTTAACCAAGCAATGTCATAAGAGTGAAATGATTACTTATGTTGAAGTATGAAGAGGAAGAGAAAGCAAAGGAAGCTATAGCAGCAAAGGTAACTAGATCTTAATTAGAAATAAGATATACAATCCATATAGATTGAGGCTAAAAGATGAAACGAGACTGGAAGACCTGTAAGGAAGCAGTCAGAGTAACTGTGATGCATAACTAACATCAACTAATAGAGGTTTTATTTAATTGATGGGATTTAATAGACATTCCCAGGCGCTGTAGAGAGACTGCCTGAATAGCAAAGAGAGGATGGTGAAGACAAGCAAGAATAGTGAAGATAACAGCTGGATACACTTTTCATTTGACTGACAGCAGTCATACACCTAACATCTGCAGAAGAGGAAAAAGCAGCTCAGGCTCAGTTTTAGAAACATAAATTAAAACTGATGGCAAAAGACAGCCACACTACTGGTCCGTGTCAACACATGACAAATACTGAACACAGCCAAATTAACCAAATAAATACAAACTTAGTCACAAGACTATCGTAACACCACCCCAAAACAAAACCCCAATTTGCAATGAAGAAGCATGGGAGGAAAACTGCATTTGTTGGGTCCACAGAGAACTGACTATTTCTGCCAGTACTGGCTTTATCACATTTGAGGTAAGAAGTCAAAGGCAAAACTTATTAGTTTACATTCACTAATGCATTGGTCTGGCTAAACTGCTAACTCTGGAACTACAGTAGTTTCTCCGAGCTCA
Source organism: Larus michahellis (assembly GCF_964199755.1). Lineage (NCBI taxonomy): Eukaryota > Metazoa > Chordata > Aves > Charadriiformes > Laridae > Larus > Larus michahellis. The sequence continues at coordinate 67,109,452 of NC_133930.1, forward strand.
GGAGGGTTTGCTCCGTTCTCTGCTCCATTAATGAATGTGCTATAATTCACCTACATGCATTATCACTTGCAAACTTTTGTGGACTTGACCTCACAACTTCAGTAATGTTCTTTCTGAATTAAATACTTAACAAAGCCAAGGCAGGAACCAAAGAGAACATTCCTTAAAGACCTCTACTGTCTATAAAGTTTAGATGAGCAATTTTGTGATATTTGAAGAGGACAGACAGACATCTATTTCCTTGAAGGGACATTTTTACTCTACAGAATGTTTTACACATGGATGATTTGCACACAACACTTTCTTACTTAATGGATAAGGAGATTCCAACTCAGAAAATCCAGCTTGTTTGAAATACTTGCTTTGCACTCTCTCTGCTGCATGAAATTCTACACAGAGAGCAACCGAATGAGTTTTAATGGAACTATACAGGTGTGTGAACAAAAACGATCCTTTTAATTTACCACTATAATCAAACTATTTCTTATTTAAATTTGAGTTGTGCAGTTGTATCATCCTAAAGAACACAGAACACTGAATACTCTCTAAGAATGCATACAGAACTAGACATATAGAGATTGAAATTAAGCAAGTCTCACTTACAAATGAATTCATTGTGGGGAAAACTTCAGTATTTTTCTTCCTCTAACAAATAGATTATGATCTCCGAATGATTTATACTTAAAAGAATATTTGCCTAAACTTCTAAAGAAAACTGTTTAGGGCTCTGAAGAAAAACATTAATATTATATACATGGTGAATAAATGGGTGAGTTAGAAAAACATTCAGGCTCTATTCTGTCTTCTGTTCCATCGTACACTCAGTATACTCAACATTGCTGCTACTGTTCCAAGTTCACAAATCACCCAAAAGAACACATTATATATTAAGCAACCATATGCTGCTACAGAAAATCTGTGAACCAAAACAATCTTTACCTAAACTACACTGGAGACATTTTCCTTTAAATCCTCTTATCTTTTCCTCCTTGATTCAGTTTTCAAAACCTAATAGAGCAGTGCAACACCAGCTATAAGAAAAAAAGGATAATTACACAAGGCCACAAAAATCTGATCAAATCTTCTAATCATATTCATATAACAGTTTTCCTCTTTCAAGTGCCCTGGAAAGAACTGCCAGCTGTTTACTTTACACCACTACCAGAGATCATACATACCCACTCAAAAACAATTTCCTTCACATCTACTGGTACAAAAAATCTCAAAGCCCCAGTTGGGCTGGCAATTTTAAAGCACCATTGAGTTTTATTATCACACAAGTATTTCTAATGTCTTGCACAGGGTCCGTCAAATTATTGCCAGAAAGTGTCAGGCTGCTAAAATTCAAATTCTAAACCAGGGATTGGCATATAAGAAGTGACACCTAAAAAACATTTTAGATATCCCTAGATTACAGAGATATATATCTACACATCTCTCTAAATCTCAGTCGAAAATGTTCCAATTAATACTACCAAAGACTATGCCATATAACAAGAACCCTACTCTGCAGCAACAAAGACTTTCTAGGACCTTATATAAGGCCGAGTAAAAAAAACTAACTAATTTAAGCACCTTCTTTATTGATAAATCTCTCAAATGGCTAAGCCTGCAGCAGCACTGTAATTCATGCAAATTTACATATTCCAAGGTGTATGTCATAGCAAGTCCCCTTTAAAATAAAAACTTACTAGCCACTTCTTTCCTTTCCCATGTTCCAGACTTACTCTTAAATAAACTCATTAAGAGAACATTAACGCTGCTAAATAAAACATTCCACTGTCAGAAGTGACAAAGTTTAATGAAACATGCAATCATAACTGCTCCCTTAAGTACCCTACACATTGCCTTTCAGAGTTTAATTACAAGATCCTATATCACTGCTAGTATCAGCATACTAACATTTTTCTCTAGTTTTAGAAAAAGCATACAGTACTACAAGAGCTAGGGAGGAAAACACAGGATTCCATGAAAGAAAATGAAAGACAAAAAAAACACCTTCAGTTTAAGCACAAAGCATTTAAAAGTTCACCCAGGCTCCTACCATTTTCATACACCTTCAGCTCTTCTCACCACTCAAGCTTCTTCATTCACATACTTCTACTCCCAAGGTCTTGTGTTTTTTGGCACTGACATTATTCTAGCAGCAAAGCTTCTCCTCACAACTTCGAGAAGAGTGCAGAAAGTTTCTAGCGCCTCTGCCACAGACTTCCAAGAGCCTTCCTCTAACATTACACACAGTTTTTATGGAATAATTCACCTAAGTAGCCCTTATTTCAGATGGAGAACAGCCACATTCACTTTCCAATATTTGTTTGAGTGATACAAACACATCTGGACCACGGATAGAGTAACATGGAATTTTATTCAGCAAAACTCCTTTAGAACTATTTAACAGTAGAAAAACTGCAATATATACTACAAATCTGAAATCAAGCTCAGAATGACAGCTTTGTTGTGAGGTAATCAATACACAATTCAAATACCTAATCAACTATTTCTGGTATTGTTTGTATGCCTCATGGAAAGCTTAAGCTATTCTTCCTAGCATACCTCTAAGATGAATGTACCATTTTCATTCATTTTTATATACATGTCTCCACGTATATAAACATGGAGTTTTGTACAGTAAACAGAGTACACTCAGAGTACACTCACAAAATTTCAAATACACAGCAAAAAGGTTCACAATCAAAAAGCCCTTGAAAGTTTATGACAGTAGTTTCTAGCCTCGAAAAACTCTTGGAATAGAATTTGAATTGTAAAATATCTCTAAATTTATATACTATTTAGTAAGATTCATAGTTTACTTAAAAAATAAATCCACTTTTTAATCATTAAATATTTAATTGTTTTCAATTCAGTCCAATGAGAGAAATTCAAACCTTCACATGATCTTCATGTGACCCCAAAAAGTAGAGTGGCTATTCCAACAAATTATATTACAAATAAATTTGCCTATTGCTTTATTTTTCATACAAATAGATGCTTATAATATTGGTATCACACCACTTTGATAGTTGTTTCCTTTTCTTGCTAATTTGAGTCTGAAAAGAAAAATACTTTCACAATAAAAATACAAACTCCAAAATAAAAACAGATGTTAGAAGGTTTATTGCATAACTCAGATAAACATAACAAATGCGATTTTGACTTAAGTATATTATCTCATGATTTTCCAAATTTCAGAAGCAGAAAAAAAGGCAAAATCATTAGCATCTCAGTCAAAACTAAAGTCAAAATGAGAGTGCTGAAATATTCCATACTTAGAACTTCCACAAAGGCTACATACTCATGACATGAGCTTTGAAAAACAAAAAACATTTCCAAACCTATTTCTCCTGACAGTTTCTCTCTCCAGCTACCAGTATCCTATACTGAAATTCCTCATTACTGTATCATGTCACATTTCTTAGGAGTTCTCTAAACATAACCTCAACGTAGTGAAAACTCATTCATCAGTATCTCATTTTCTTCACAACAATATAATCTATTTGATATACATGGGGAATTTCAAACTTTTGCAAGTCTAATGAAGCCTAATTTTCTAGTTTAAATCATTTAACATGAAATACAAAATACAGCTTGGCATTATCTCCTCTTTCCTTTCTCCCACTTCTAGCACACCTCAAGATTCACCATACTTTCACATGTTAGTTGATTCACCTAAGAATGTTTTGTTCTCTCATTTCTTAAGTACTTACTCTTCTGACTTTAGCCAGATAAACAAGTACCTTGGAAGAAGTGTAAAAGGAATATGCAGATCCTCTGAAGCAACACCATTCTCCCCTCCAAAAAACAGTAAGACTTTACAGCAGATGTGAACTAATACAAGAAACCAGGATGAACATTTTCAGTTTCACTTAAGAGGACTGGTGTCTCTACATGAATAAGATGAGAAATATACAGAACACACAAGAAGTGAAGATGCACCTGAATCGGATGTTCAGCAGCATCCACATTTGGGCCATCAAAAACCACTGCTCACATTCTTTCCCAGCCAGCTTGCCTTTCAAAATTCTGAAGGCCAGAGCCCACATTTGCTACATTGATTCCAGAATGAAGAAGCATGCAATATATTAATAAGTTGGAAATCATTCTTAGAGTTTCAGCAGCAAGGAAGGAAAATGAGCAAAGCAACTACTACTTGTTGATCACATGCAGATCAAACTCTTCGCGCCTGAAAATATAGATATTTACTTAAGAAAGCAAACATAGTAATTTCAAAGGCAAATGAAATCTCTTTATAACAGATCATGCAGGAGCTCAGCTGTGCCATGTGTTTCTCACTATACATGGCCTCAAAACATTTTTATTTTTATTTGTGCTCTTCAGCATTCTAAGGCGATTAACATATCACAACTGCACTTAAATTTTGTTTGCATTACCAGCACTTCAAACAATATGGTGTTTGTATCTCAAGTACCTTCTACCTTACCACTTTCGTCTTTTTTACTTAAAAGTCTAAGTTTTCCACAGATTCTTCTGTTCACTGTCTATGACCACCTCAGACAACTGCACTGTTCAGGCAGCATCTACTCTTACTGCTTCTGCCTTCTAAAACCCATTCTAGATTAACTGAACAGCTTTGCTTTGCAAAACAAGAATAGAATTTAGGAATTTTGGAATGCAAGTGAGATTATCAGCATTCCTGAAATGTGACGAATTTTTGACAAATATCTGTTTCCTTTTACAGCTTTGTAAGATTCTCCCCATACAACATAAAGTTTTATGTAACTGAATGTAAGTCTACATACCCACAGTCTCAGTCCACAAACACATATGAACAAGATTCACTCAAATAAGCAGCCCAATTGAAAATATCAAGGTGACTCTGAGTGGTTTTCTCAGGAATAAAAATTTACACAACCAAGCCTTCTAAAAAGTCAAGTTTTCCTGTCAAGTTGTATATATAAAAAAATCCAAAATTACATTTCCCTCTTAGACAATCAACTGCCACACACTATTTTCAATGAACATAATCAGCTCAAGACTCTAGAATGAGTTTTTTAAATTTGCATGTATATAGCTATTTCCCGAGGGAAAGTTCATCAACAAACTGTGTATGGCCAAGTATAATCCTTCTTTAATACACAAAATCTAACAGAAAGCCAACTGTATTTATTAACATACTTAATTAAATCTTCCTCTGTACAAAAACTAACCTAAAATATACCTTATCTTTATTGAAGCTTGTTTAAAAAGTCCATTCCAGTTAAATTACTGTAACTTTTCTTGTACCAAGGTTTAAAGTCACATGAAGAAACCTGAAGACTATCAATATCCAGACTTTAGTACCTGATCTGTACATTTAATTTTGTCACTTGAAAGACTACTACCTAACCAACAATAATGCAGCCTTCTCCACCACCCAACTGCCAGTTCTGGTCAAACTACTGTCACATCAGAAGACTTCTGCAATAGCACTCAGGGTCATCCTAACTCAGTATAATTTTTCCCCAAATGACTGACTGGACTAGCTACATAACAATTAAGATCCCTAAGTAATCTCTTCAGCTCTGTAAACTTGAAATGAACATCAACTGAAGGCTCCTATTCTGTTCAGTGCATAAACATTTATATTTTTTCACTGACCTAGAAGAAAAGTTTGGCCATATTCCACAAGTCACACTTCATTATGGGCTTTCACTACAAAATCCCACCAGCTTCACCTTTGGATTCCATGCAAATAAATGCATATACTCAGTTAAAATTTTTGTGTATGCTTTCATCTTGCAGGATCATATTATGATCATTTTAAAATAACAGTTGAAAGTCAGTATTCAGAAAGGAGTGATATTAGGAATAATAAGAATAATTAATAGGAATAATAAAAAAAACTAATAGTGACAGTATTAAAGCTTATTTACTAAGGAGCAGAGAAAGGAGGTAACTGATGGTTACGCAGCATTCCAGTAATTTGGGTTTTCACTTTTCCAACACCACCCCCTCACGCACTTAAATAGGCTATATATTCCACAGCTGATGGAAAGCTAATGCTGAGCTAGTTAATACTACATAATGGATGTTTCAATTTTCTACATCAAGCATTGTACCATCAGCACTCAACTGTTATAGCAGAATTGAAAGGTATAGATTACCTTAAAGCTAGGCTAAAGAAACTGCAAAGTTGAATACATCTAAAGTATGTATTCATTGATAAAAGTTAGAAAACAAAGCAAGGATAGCATTACATTTCATCTAACACTGTAACTATGTCTGCAGGCAAAATTAAGGACAATGGTGAAGCACTCCAGTGCCATGTGAAAAAAAAAAACAAACCACATTTTCTAAGAGTCAAAAAGACACTAATTCTGTTTTCAGGTTAAAATTTTGATAGGATAAAGTACATAGTGTGCTTTAGCATTTCGCAGCAATTGTGAATAACAGTTTTCAAAATGAAAAGTCTGTTAATTCACTGAGACCAATTCCTCCTTACCCTTATCTTTAATTACATCATCATATACTACTATAAGAACTTAGAAGGGAGCCAAATTAAAGTTAAATCATTTAAACTCTGGAATTTTTCAACTTGCAACTGCAGTCACATCAGACATTAACTACTTATGCTACACTCCTGAAAAACAAGCCTAGAAAATAAGACATCACATGCTTATGCCTGACTGATCATGATTTGATCCCATAAGACAGACGTCTATTACCAGTAGTATTGAAGAGTGTTCCTTTTTATTTGGCCTAACTCCCAGAGGCACGTACTTAAGTTTCACAGGTTTTGACAATACAGAACTACTGAGAACATGTTTTAGTAGCTCTGCCTTTTCTCATTCTGACCTTACTGAAATTCACTTGCCCTCTCAACTCTTCCTGAATCACTTGGGGTTTTTTCCCCCCCTATAACTTCACCCCTTTCCTTCTACTTTAGTCCAACTACAACTGAACTGCAGCTCAAAGTGTGCTCTTCCATATGTGGCCAGTACGGATACATGCACCAGTGTGAGAAGTGGGAAATACGGGTTTGTCCCACAGCTCAAGCAAAGCCCAAGTCACAGCCATAGTTACCCACTTACTGTAGAAGTCACATGTTTCCTCTTTCTTCCTGGGTAGAAGCAAAGAAAATGCATAAATCACAAGCTGGAGAGTCACTTTGTATTAAATCCCAGTGCCCAGCAGCACTTAGTTTTTGTAGAGTTTCTTCCAAACTGTCTGCTCTGTTGGACTACTAAAAACAGTGTTTCCAAAATCCTTAGACCTCAGCAAAACTTAACTAAGTAACAATGAATAGACTGATAAACCACCCCATCAAAACTCTGGTACACACTTTAACTTAACAGTACCAGAACTTATCAGTAAGTTGGTTAGTTGGTGCGAGTTTTTCTTGGGTTTTTTTCTGTTTGTTTGTTGTTTTTTTTTCCCCCTCCCCCCATATTGGTAAGTCTTTCCCTACGCTTACTTTCCAAATCAGCCAAGTGGTTTAATCCAAACTACTTCTATTTCTGTTTGAGGCAGAAATTATCAGCAAAGACTTCAGACTTAATTTGACAATGTTTTTGCCACTGAAAAATATACAACATTACAACAGATGTTAACCATAGATGTTCCTGACTGACAACTCTGCACATAAGGAAAGGTATAACCCACAGTACAGGAAAATGCCTGCAGAGTAAGTTTTGCAACTGTGAATCTGTCAATCTGTTTTCTGACAATAACAAACTACATGGCGATCAAATGACTCTGCTATTTCAATAGTCTCCCTAAATTCTACAGCAATGAATTCCAAGTACTTTACTATCAGACACACTTGCAACTCCCCTTTCACATGCACAGCTTTCACTGCAATGTCTACCTACATCTTTACTAAAACTAAACTACAGCGTAATATTACCAAAAAAAAGGCTTCTATGAAGTTTTTTTCTTGTTTTATAAGTTTAATATGGGATAAGATATTATAGATAAAAAGGCCTCAGACACCACACCAATTAGAATTATGCTTGGTGCCTTCGTATTGAACACATAACATGTAGTGACAGGAGTTTAAAGAAAAAAATTAGCCATACTTAAGAGCTTAAATTCATCGTAAGTCATGTAATATAAAACATACTTAAACCAACATCTTCCTATGAAACTCAGTGGAAAAGTCTCCCGCAGTTTTATACAAAACCAAACAATACTAAATATGAGATCATCTGGAGTAAATGAAGAGTTCTGAGAACAAAATAACCTGCACACTATTGACATCAGTTTTGCCAAAGTCTCGTGGCAATTAACTAACTACATCAATTTTAATTTGAAACAAAATTCTCATGCACTAAAATGGGAAAGTGTCAGTATCTTGATGCAGGCACTGTGTAGTAAAATCTTAATTTACTACTTAGGGAAACCACGATAGATCCAGACTAAGCAAATTGTTCCTCAAAAGCAGCAATATTAGCTAACCTTAGCTCTCTACAGATTAATGTTCAGTGCCCACACGGCCTCATTGCAGTAACTTCAGCTTCTTGGGTCTCTTCAACATTTCCACAGTATTCCCAGGCCTCTCTCTGTTACATCTTGAGCTCTCTTTTTTGCAAAGCCCCTAGTTTCTTCCACAATAAAACTCTTAGCTTCACTTCTTACTCAGGGAAGGAGAGATGTTCTGTTGCTTGCCCAGTACTACAAGCTGCAAGCTGAACAGCTCGCAAGCTACTACCACATGGAACAGATAACGTCCTTCCGTCACTGGGGATAGTTAACAAATACCTGCTCTATCTAAATTAGTTTTTATGAAGCTTATAGGAACGTATCTTCAGAGGCATAAAAAAAAAAATCTAAGCTTGGTTGTTAAAACTGACCAACAAGTTCCACATCTCTACAGACAGCAGATGAGAGAACTGCAGATCAAAAATACCTTATTTCCTTAAAAAATAGACTTTTTTTTCAGAAGAAAATTCCAAGTACAATCAACAGATTTTACTTAGAGCTCAAAGTCAGAAAATTAAAAGCAAACATTGAAAAAGCATTTCTGGAGGGCAAAGACATTTATCTCTCAGTCTGGCAAAGGCTTAAGAGTCCTGCCTTCCTGTTGTCGGTTAGTAAAACACTGCCTGTTTGCTGTTACCTGTAAATTCAAGTTTCATCATTTGTTATCTCTCCAGATTTAGAGATACCTCAGCCTACTGGCAGCAAGCGACAAACAGAAGTAAAAACTTTCATGACCTGATACATTGAGCAACCTGCTTCTGGAATACCGTAAGAAACTAATAAGTAGCAATTGTTTGAGGCAATCTTCCACAGAAAGAGAAAGGAATAATGTTTTATACTGAACTTCTTTTCAGAAACCAGTGTTTGCAAGGCACAAGTGAAAAATACTAGTGGTTGAGGTTACAGTAAAACATGTCTACCATTACTCTTAGAGCAATCATGTCCCGTACTGCAATCCCTACAATATTACTTCATCTCCCCAAGATTACTGCAGACTTTAAGATATCTGTATTTATATGGACATTATCTACATTTAAACTGACATCATAAGTATCAATATCTGACATTAATTATGTACTTCATTTTAACTAGAACTCCTGTAAAGCAACACTGAACACCTTTATAAGATTGCTTTATATCTTTACATTAAAAAGCTGTTGAAACATGAAGAGTCTTTCATATCTTTACATACAGCTGCTTCATGTCTTTACATACAGCAAACTGCTTCATTTAAGTCCAAATATAACAAGCTAAATTGGAAAATGTTTAGTGCCCTAAATACAGAAAGACAGTCAAGACGTTTTTCTATACATAAGAATACAATTTTCAAATAGCACTTTCTTGTAGGCTACAAAGGTGTGCCCTACCCTGGACTAAATCACAAGTTCCAGCATCACAAAGGTAATCCGCCAAGGAGCCTGTACTTCTGAAGCACAACAGCATTTTTCTACAAAAATACAGTCCAGCCCATGCAGCCTTCCAAGCATAACAGATGAACGTTTACTAGGTAATTAACACCTCAAGGCCAAACACAAACTGAATGAAAAAGAACAGTTTTAAGGCTCCAATACAGCCAATCTAAACCACAGAATCATAGAATGTGTTGGGTTGGAAGGGACCTTTAAAGGTCGTCTAGTCCAACCCCCCTGCAGTAAGCAGGGACATCTTTAACTAGATCAGGCTTGTCAGAGCCTCATCACCCCTGGCCTTGAATGTCTCCAGGGTTGGGGCCTCCACCACCTCTCTGGGCGACCTGTCCCAGTGTCTCACCACCCTTATTGTAAAGAACTTCTTCCTAATATTAATCTAAACCTACCCTGCTCTAGTTTAAAACCATTGCCCCTTGTCCTATCCCTACATGCCCTTGCAAACAGCCCCTCCCCAGCTTTCTTACAGGCCCCCTTCAGGTACTGGAAGGCCACTATAAGGTGTCCCCGGAAATCTGAATTTTTGTTCTCAAAAATGCAATTAGACAATATAAAGGTCAGCATGACGGCTCTCCTCTACTGCTGCATCTGGTCACAAGCACCTGCGGCTTCTGTTGCCTACTTCCGGCCAGCCTCAGCACTCAAACTCCTCTACCAAGCCATTAGACTTGCTAACCCAATAGAAAGTTCACACACTCAGCAGTAACTGGCTACTGACAGAATTTGAATCAACTCAGTGGAGGATACAAGAAACAGATGTAGAGCAAGAGTGGAGGTACAAAATCGCACAGACAGGAACGGGGCAGAGGAAAAAATACCTGGTAGTAGAGAGGGCAACCCTCCCAACAGCCTGCAACATCATCTCAATGACTGCTGTTTCACAGTAGGTTTAGCGTGTCTCTTAAGAGACAGCATGCTTGTTCTCAATGACCTCCACAGGCTAACTGCCACCCAAACATCACCATTAACTATGCTTCTGTTTGAAACTGTTCCATGTACTTTCTGTTACTGTACATGGTTTACTGAATAAAGAGCACACCACCCCAAGAATTCCTCAATGAATAAACAGAAACGACAAGAAAGTGTGACAAACCACACACTTTAGACTGGAATCTAGGCCCTGCTTGTCATAAAACATGTCTGTATTCTTGTACTACCGAAGAGAACATTACCCTTGGTTCTTATAGTCCACATCCTGTCTTGATCAAAAATAACATAATTTAAACATGTGGCTGGTGAAGAGTATAAATTCCCACACAGGCAATTACACCCATATAATCTGGAAAAAAAAAAATCCTTTCTAGGAAAATTACATTAAATTACTAACAGATTTTAGCTAAGTGAAACTTATTTAAAAAGTCTTGGTACATTAAAAGTTAGACAGGCTAGTAAGCTTACAGGGAAGATCATAAAGCATAGGAAAACACCATTGTAATTACATTAGTGATGTTCTACACAAAGTCAGATTAAGTAATAAACCTACTTGGAGCATGCAAATCTTACCTGTGTGTCTGTCATGGACTTCTGTAACCTACAGTTATCAGAGTAAACATTTTGCAAAGACAGTTCTGACCTATTAATATGTCTCCTCCCGTTCCTAAATCCACTGCACAAGGCAGCAATAGGACACTAGACACACATATAGCACAAAAAATTTGTCATCTTTCCATACCTACAGGGTACACTTATTTTGTATAAAACACCTTCCTTTAACAGCCAAAAGTGGATATTATCTATCCTGTGTTAAAAAGCTTTCCTAAAACATATGCTGAGCTTTTACAAGTAGCTATACCCAAAAACTCCAAATAAAGGAATAAACACGAGACAGAAAAGTGGATGAGGGTAACTACAGTGAAATATGTTTGAACAAAAATGCTCTATGCAAAAGATGAAGGATAATGCAGTTCAATAAACATCCTAGGAGAATGCATTGGTAAACACATTTGTAATATTCTGAAAGCATTGCATATTTACTATTTACAAATATTCTCTGCACCTTCTCTTAGAAACTGTTGAGAGATACTAGTTGTTTATCTTAAGTAAGTTTTAATTAGAATAAATTACTTAGGGCTATAATAGGGTATGATTTATGCTGTGTGCTTAGCTTTACTTAGCTGAGTAGCCAGATTTGCTGAAGCCTTTAGGCCGCAATAGAGTTAATTTTCTCAGTAATTTTCCTAGCAGCTGGTACAGTGCTGTGCTTAGTCTTTCAGTACGAGGAAAATGTGGATAACACACTGATGTTTTGGTAGTCTTTTCCCTAAGTCTGGAGCTTTTCTGTTCCCCATACTCTGCCAGGGAGCGCAGGTGCAGGAAGAGTAAGCCAGGAGATAAGGAGGTGACAAACCCTCAGCAGAGACTGCACATCAACAAGATAAGAGCAGTCAATGGCCTGTCTGGGCACAGAAGGTCCAAGAAGGTGTTAGAAGACCCCAGACCAAAAGTTAGCAATGGACTACAAGATGCGTGAAGAGCACCCGAGGGGCAGGTGTAGAGAATGCAAGGGTGTCATTGCCCAGGGATTTCTTTGTTCGAGGTCCCTCTCTGGAGGCACCCAGCCCGGGCTGACCCTGTTGCTGGACCTCTCAATTAAATTAATTATTTTTATAAAATCTGATGCCTGAGGCTCTGCTGCAGGAAACCTAAGGTGGAGGCTGAAGAAGGAAGGAGAGCGCCTGAGAGTAAGGAACATACCATGTATTGAACACTAAAACTAAATATAATGGGTGAGCTAAATCTGATTAATATAAATTCATCTATATTTTTAGAACACAGATAGTACTTTACTACTAAGAGTTTCATAACTTCCTTTGAAAATACTGCTTTCAGAAAGCTAAGTGACCAAAATCCAAACCAATTCTACAGCACAGATTGGCATGTAATGTCTCTTCTACATTCTTCCTAGGCTGAAGAAGAGACATTAAATTGTAAGTGACTTACCTAAGGTCACAGGGAAGGATACGTGTTCCAGTCAGTGTCTTTATCTGTGATCATCAGTCTAGTTTTTAACTACTTTCTTACTAGTGTGCTTTTATTTACCCAACTATTTAGCTTAAACACATACATTTTTCTTCACTGAACTATTTCAGCTGTAGCCCACAAGCCCCTAGAATTCCCTGTAATCCCAGTGACAACATCTACGAGGCCACTCAGAACTACCCTCAGAAAAACAAGCTCAGCAGCAGCAGGCTTGATTTCACTGCATTGGTTCTGCAGCAGCACTGAGGAAGCGTTAAAATCCATGCATAGCAAAAAAAAAAAAATTAAAAAAAATTCAAATTAACGATTGCCAGAAATTATATGACAATTAGATAAGAGCTCCTTTTTTACCTTTTAATAGATCAGAGAAAACAACTATACAGAAGTCTCAAGACACTTTTGAAAGAATGTTAAAGACACAGAGGCAAAGCAAACAACATTACACTTCTGCCTACTCTTCCAGGATACGTTAGTTGCTACTTGGGAATATACCATCCCACTTTCATTGCTAAATAAAGCCTGGGTATCATGACCAGTTTAAGATCATCTAACCACTGTCCGCTGATGAAAAGCATCGTCCCAGTCTTCCCCTAAGCACTGTGTCAGCTCTTTTGACCACACAACTGTGGGTGAGGTATGCAGCATTGCCTGAAAACTCTTGCAATTAGTTTCCAGTTGAATCAGTGAACTTCAACCATGAAGAAGCAGCACCCCAAACTCCTTTACAGCATTGTTCCTCCTGTGGTTTGTGTGTGCCATTCCAAAACAATCAGTTAAAAGTAAAAAGAAAAACCTAACGAACAAGAAGCAGCTATATGTTTTGTTAACAACAGACTGAGAAAAAACTGCTTGGCTGGTGTGACTTACTAAGAAAAGATAGGTAGAGATAGTTAATACAACTGATCAATACCCTGTTCTTTAGAAAGTTTTTCGTAATTACAAGATGCTGGAGAAAAGTAACCACTGCCACTTCCCTATTCCTCACATTTGACTCCTGTTTTTTCAAAGCATAACTAAAAAAAATTAATCTTAAACACCAGGAGACTTCCTAATATTTTATTAGAACAAAATTTCAAGACAAAATTAAAGATGTTACAAATACATGTAACTGATAGTTTTAAACACAGAACAACTTAGCATAGTCACTAATGCAGCATAAATAATCCTATTTTCATGGGACACACTTTGCGGATGCAGCTGGGACACTAAGTTTTGATACAATGTATCTGCTTTAAAATATATTTAATGTAGTTATGAGGCTATTAAAAAGTGAAAAATTACCACAGGAAGTAAATTCAATCTCATTAGTGGTACACAAATAAACTGGATGAGGAACAAAAAAAAAAAAAAATCTTTTTCCAGGTTCAGTGACGTTTTTCTTTTTTAGGGAAGAAAAACTTCTGAGAGGTTATTAAGACAGGGCCTGTAAATCTTCCAAACAAACAGGTTGAATCTCCTAACTAACCTTGAAGATCTTTATCTTCATCACACAGGAAAAAAATCCTGCAGAAAACATGATGTACCACTATAGCAGAACTGGTAGTCTAGCTTCTGAAATGCATTTACATTTTATAAACAAATACATTCATTTGATTCAAAAGTACAGTAGCAAGACACAAGGATTCATTTCATTAGCTTAAAAGCATGCAAAATAAAGGATAATTTTGGACAGTATATATTTCTAACTGTGTATGTACTTACAAAAAATCGTACATACAAAATGCACGAAAAAAAATCTTCGATTATATTCCAACTTCTTTTGCCCACAGCACATCACTTTAACACCCATTAAGGGTTTGCCAGCAAAATCACCAGGGAAGCCTCAAAATAAGCTCTTTAAAAGTTTCACAGCAGATCACCTGAAATATCACACATAGTGGCTTTAATGAATCAAACTTAAAACCACATGAACATACAGAGTGTATTTGTAAATAACTTAAAAAAAAGAAAGCACCGGCAGCTCAGTTTGCCGATAATCTGCTAACGAAGCCAGTACAAACGCACTCCAGCAACCTGCTTCTCACAACAGGAAAACGAACTTACTTGTTCCTGCTAAAACAGCTCAACGCTCGCCGGACCCGCCGCCGCCGGCACCACCGAAACCGGCCATTAGCCAGGGAACCCGACAAGCCGGCCAGCAACGCTTCTTCGGAAGGCGAGAACAGCCGTAGGGCTCGCAGCGGCGGCTTTTGCCACCCGGGAGAGGAGCTACAGGAAAGCCAGGGGCCTTCCCACCGCCAGCCCCGGTTTCGCCGCGGCCCGCACGCCCGGCTCACCCCGCCGAGGGGCGCGCAGGCCCCCCACACCCCGCGGCTACCGAGGGAAGGAGACGGTGAAAGGCCTCGGCTGCCACAACCGACGCCCCTCGGCCCAGGGACAGCTACCTACCGGGCTCCGCAAAGGGGCTGAATGTGGCCGGCGGCAAGCTCTTCACTTCTGCGCACGACTCCCTGCCCCTGCCGCCGGAGAGGTGTTACGAGACGGCGGAAAAGCGGCGGTGGCACCCGAGCGCCCACCCCTTCCCACCGCACCCGGCAGCAGCCCCGTGGTGGGGGGCCGGGCCGGGCCGTGCCACCGCCCGGATGCGGCGGGGGCGCGTGGGCGGGGCCTCGGGGAGAGAAGAGGGGGAAGCGTTGGGGCCGAAGGCGCCCTTCGCGACAGAGATTGACAGGGCCCGCCGACCACTCGGAAGACGGGAAGCCTCGGGAGGGGGTGGGGCTCGCTGGTGGGCAGAGCAGGTAGCCAATGAGGGAGCGGCTGGGCGCGGCAGCGCGAGGGGGAGGGCGGGGCTGGCGGTGGGTGCCGTTGCCGCTCGGTCCCTTCTCAGCGCTGAGGGGTGGGTAGCGGTCGCCCCGGGCCGGGCGGCCGCAGCGCCCGAAGGGTGTTCGGCCGGGGAATGGCGCTTGGTGGGCTTCGGGCAGCGACCCTCCAGTCAGGGAGGCTCCTGACTACTGATCCCTCGCAGATGCTTCCCCTCAAAACTTAAGAGATCCGGTTCAAATGAGGTGGCGGCGAGCTGAGCCGCGCCGCTTCAGCCTCTCGCCTTAAGCCTCGGTGAGCTGATGCGCTTTGCCGCCCTCTCTAGCAGGGGCAAAGGTAGCTGCTTGAAATGGGAACGGCTGGCTTCGCCCTGTGCCCGGGCGCGGCTGAGTCAGTTGCAGATCACAGTTGCCTGGAAATACAGCTATCCTTAATACGCTCCTGGGCGCCGGGCCCCAGGACGCTAATATCCTTCGATGTCGGGCTGCTCACATTTGGTAGTTCCTCCAAAGTGCTGTTGCCCGTCTTGTAGTCCCCGGGTTTGATAAGAATAACCCCACCTTTTTGTCACTGTAGTTAACAGGTGGGTGAGGTTACACATTGCTAGCTTCACTCCGGCCTCAGCCATTCCATGTGTATCCCATGAGGGAAGCAGGGAAATGAGAACCCCGCTCCCGCTTGATGGCTGCAGGAAATACCGTGTAAAAGTTAAAAGATAGGCTTAAAAATCCTATATAATAGACTTTGTGCCAACACTTCGGCAAAAGAGAAGATCTTAGACACTTTTCTTTTTCTCTGATCAGGGGATAGGAGCATTTAGGCCACTGAGGGTCTAAGGTTTTAAGTAAAAGGGTATTTTTTTTCATTTGAGAACATAAAAATAGCTTTAAAAGTTTATTAACAGCTTGTTTTACACAGTCTCCTTATACAGAGGAGAGTGGATGCAAAGGAAAAGCGTTGGAGCTTCTGACAGATCTTGCTTGCCCAAATAATTTTTTTGGGAAAGTTTGCCTCTTTCCAGAACCTTCTAGATATCCTTTCAGAATAAAAAATTAAAATCAATATAGCTGCAAGAGACTTTAAAAAGTCCTTTGCTCAGTCTTTTCCCCAACTGTACATTTCCTAGTCTCAGTAGACATTTAATTACCTTTGCCAAAAAACCTCCACAGGCAATCTGTGCTGTTACTCCCCTTAAGAAAGACTTTGCTCATGTCTAACTGTGATCTTGTAATTTAAGCCCATTGATAATTGTCCTGTGTTCATGCTATGTATTTTGTGGTATGCCAGTATATAAAAGGCAGACCTCACTAACGTCATTGTCATTCATCTGCAGAAATGTGTAACTCTTCGTTTACCACAGGGAGCGGGGATTCACCTTCAGAACATCTTTCTTCCAGCAATTCACCTGGTCTTCTCTAGCATCATACAGGATGCAGTCTTGGAACAACACAGAGAGGTTTGTGCTCTTTTACGTTAAAAGTTTCCTTTCTGTAATAGATGGTTTTATCAAAGAGGAGTGAGCATATACTTCGTTCCAATTAGTATTGCAGAGTGCAAAAGGAAAAGATGTCTTCCACGTCCCAGAATTTTAAACAAAAAGTGCATCTCTTTGGGGTGGTTAGAATTACAGTCTGTTAGGCTGCAATGGTGAAGAATGTGGATAATTGCTACATCTAAAATGTGTTTCTACTCTTAATCGTTAAGAACAACACAGACTGTCAAGTATATAAAACAGGAAAGGAATGCTGTGGCTTCAACTTTACAATGTGATGTACCTTGCAATGTTTGTGCGTGAACACTATTCCAAGTGAAGGAAGAAGTACTTCCACTGTTTAATCCTACACTGAGCATTATTGCCTTCATATAATCCTTTGAAAATTCCTGAACATAAAGCAAAACAACTGAGCTTGTGAGATACCAAGATACCATGCCTCTTAACTGTCCAAAGCTTTTTATTTTTACAAACAAAGTACTTTATCATAAAGTTGACAAGATATTTTATTCCATCTGAAATTTCAACTTTGATTTCAATATTCATTGTTTTGCACTGAGATTTCAACAGCTGTTTCCAGAAGCCTACACAATTCCATTTATATAGTGGTTTTTTGATGAACTTATTCCTCCATGACACGCTAAAATACTTAATTACTAGATACAAGTAATTGCATTAAAAAACACCACAGGCATAACTTCTGGCTTTTAAGTATTACAGTTCAGATTTCCCTTAACAGCAGCTCTTCCACTTTGTTAAGATCTTTGTTCTTTTCACACATCTGGAAGAAATAATCATATGATTCTTCCTTCCATCCAGTGTTTTAAACTCATATTTAGTTCTAAATATTGCTCTTTTTTGCACAGTCTTACTCCTTGAGGCAGTCAAGCTCATTTAGAATGATTGCTCTCCCTGTGGTATCTTGATCACAGTCCTTTCAAATTTCTGCCATTCAGGATTCTGTAACTTAATCCATGTGCCTAAGAAGATCTCAACACCTAAAAATAGAGCTAAACAGGCAATAATATAAGCTGCTGCAGTAAATTAATTCTTTCTTATGGATCATCTGACTAACCTTTAGCTTAAGTTTTTTGTTCTAGGCTAAGACTTCTCAGAGTGTGATAAATTACTGAAACATAGTAAACTACAGAGTCATGAGCCAGCACTTAGTAAACTTTTAGCCCCACTCGGAGTGGCAGTGGGTGGAATCTGTTCCTGGCTGCTGTACATGTGTGCCTGCAAACAGAGAAAACAAACAACGCTGGGTACTTTTCATTTGTTCTAAAGTTCATATAGTTTGGCAGCACTCACTGTTTGCGAAGGAGAAAGCCTTACCTGGCTGGACTTAGCAGTATGCATTGCAGTTTGGGGTTGAGGTACACTTGTTAGTTCCAAAATTTCAGGACCACAAGGAGGCTTTTATAGTCCTCTTCTGAATGTAGAGAGCAAAGCAAGGAACCTAGACGTGTTAACACCATGTGAGATAAAGGTGGGGCTTGCCTTCTGCTGTGCATAAGTGTGGCCCAGCAAAGAAGCAGGAACTCATATAATTGCTGTTGTAGTGCTGTCATTGCTAATGATGGTGGCAAAAAGCATGCCCAGTTTGAGAAACGCTGTAACACATCATTCTATACATCGTACAACATTAAGCAGTTGGCAGAATGTCATTACTTTAAAGAAAAAAGCAAAACCAAGCTTCAGCTGTTTATGTCATCTGACCCCCATACCAATGTTATACTACTTTCTCTCCATAATCCAGAAGTTGTTGGTTAAGCTGACTTCTCAGCAGCTTGCTGTCCTCAGTTTTTCTTCAGAAGAACTCTCTATAATCTTGGGGGGAGTACACTTAACATGAGGGAGAGAAGTGAAAAAGTGCTGTGCTTAGGCTGATCCCTTCCAAACTGACGGACAACAGTGAGCTTTTAAAAGGTGGTATGAATCAGAGTTGCACCAAAAAAGCAGAAAGAGGACATGTAGATCTTCATTGGTGCCATGCCTCAACAGCATCAAAATCTATTTTAGTACAACTGAGGAGCTAGCCCGTTAAACTGAAGAATTGAAAAAATTGTGAGTCACATCAAGTGAAAGGACTGAAAAGGCACACACATGAGAAGCATGTGATACGGTACAGAAACATAGGCACTTCGGCAAAATGCTAGAATTCTCAAGTTTGAGATAGTGATATGTGATCTGATTGTTTATGAGAGGCTGTTTCATGTACAGAGAGGATTTTGTTTGGTTTAAGCATTTAATCATAGACCTGCTTCAACCAATGGTAATCACTGTGTCATTTATCCAAGTAGTTGAACAGAAGTAACATTTTTTCATTTAGGTGAAAGTGATAGTCAAAGAAAAATGGATAGAAAGATTTCTGTAAAATTTTTAAGAGGTATTTGAATAGGTTTTCTGCCCCATAAGCATTTTCATAGTTAAGCTTCCCAGTAACTGTTGAAAATAACACTAGATCCTTGTGTTAGCTACTTCTTTATTTTCATTCTGTGATTCCAAGTATAATTAACTTAATTTAACGGTGATACAGACTTTTACAAATGGAGCTTTCTTTTATTAATATAAAGAGGATTTTTTTAGAGTAACTTTTTTTGCAGTAGTATAAACTTCCTTATATTCTCTTTACCTCATTTTCTGTTTCCAATATGTTTTAGAAAAAAAAAAAAAGAAATACCGCTATGAGATAAACATCTTCAATATTTTTCAGGCACTGCACCTTTGTGTTTATTTTCCTCTCTTAACGTAACAGCCAGGGAGTACAAATAAACTATTTATGTTTCAAGCTATTCCACAATGTTTCCACTTCCTTTCATAACAGCAATTAGTCAAGTTCCAGGGTTTTTAAAATGCCGCATTTGCTAATATATCAGAAACTACACTACAAATTGTACTTGGTTTTTATGCCAGCTGCTAAATGATTCACAATCTGGCTTCACCAGTATTTGTAGTTCTTCCTAATCTTTTCCCTCAAAGAAGAACGATGAATAATCCTTTGCCTGAAACTACATTTTTACCCTTCTTACCCCCAATACTCTGCCCCCAAATCCTGTTCTCTAGTTTATGAATTGTTTGAATTCTACCTTAGAAAATCACTAGTGAATTAGTCACAAAGCACCAATTCTTAGCACACACAGAGTACTAACAATGCAACTCTTCTGCAATGCAAAATTTAAATTTTCCAACCATTGTTCTAACTGCTGTTCCTTGGTAACTGACTCACTCACTCTGCCCCCTAATCATTTCCAGAATGGGCTATGTTAACAACAAAGTGAAAAAGGGAAGGTTTATTAGAAGCAGCTGGTAAAAATGCAGAATAAAGTTTGGGGGTTTTTTTTCTGTAGACACTTCTGCCTTCTTCTCATCATCTCTTAGAGCTGTTGCTATTTCTCACATGTTAGATCATGGCCTTCAGTGTTTTCCAAAGGAAATCCCACCACTGTCTGTATTCTGTCTGCTTCTCATGAAACTGTCTCAGTCTGAGAGATGAGACAGATTGTTTCATAATACCACCAAGTTAATTTGTGTGCTATTGTATTGAGCATGGTCAAAGGTCACCAAATATAGTAGGAAATCATTTCAGTGGAAAGCATGTGGGGGAGCAGGACTGTACTCAGATGAGGGCACTCATTAATTAGCTAGCTGAATCACTGCAGCTCTTTGCCAAAGCAAATTATTTTTCTTTCAATGTCATAACATTATCAAGAATATCTTATTACTTATTAGGAGATCACATACTCTGTAATCTCTGTAAGACATACTTTTTGCACACATCAAGGGCTCCCTCCATTGCAACACAAAAGCCTCCTGTGTGCCACCTTTCCTTAGGAATCTTTTGGAATCTGTATCTGCCATTAATTCTGTGTATACTCTGATTTTCACTATTCAGGTTCCTTCTGCCCTTTACCCTTACATACCAAAACCTATGACATTTGTGTTCCTTATTTACATTCTAGGAGCCATTTTCCAGCTACAGAGTGAGACTGCATTTCCATTTTGCCCTTTCTATAAAACTGGTTGTTTGATTACTGGAAAATTATGGAGGTGCTCGAGTCTGTCACTCTACTAAACAAGCAGAACAGATTCTACAGGCTTTCCATTTTCCCCTTTTTGACTTTCTAGTTGTCCACCCAATCAATAGCATTCTGCCCATTGACACAAAAAAAAATCTGAAATTGAGGAATTGATCAGATACAGAGCTACATAGCAGAATTGTGGCTGTGCTACCTAGACCATGTGGGTTTTGTATAGTAGAAGCTCGAGAATTCACTGAAGATTTGTGTCCCATTATTCTGGCTATTATGAAAATGGTTGGGAATGCATATTTCTCATTAAATGTTAAAGAGAAGCAAATCATATCCATCATCACCTAATTTTGCTTTCCTGTTGGAAATAACTAGTTTTACAGTAGTAAAATTCATATTCAGATTTGTATTGCTTTTGTTTGGTTTTCCAGATATAAATATTGCACTGAATTGATCACTGTATTTTGTATTTTCTCTGAAAGTTGAGATCAATGAACTATATTTCACAGATAAGAAATCAAGGCAGAACTTGGCCCTAGAAAAATAACTTTGCTGCTAATTTGCATTCAAAAGGAGATTCTCTTGGCTTTATATATGTTTCTATCTATGCTATTGATTTCTAAAGAGTTTCTTCCACTAATTATGAATTAGAAAGCTTTGAATTCTTGTTTTATTTGAGCATTAACCCTAAAGAAGCCCTATGTATCTTTTTAAGGTATGAGTATTAAATTTCTGGAAATTGGATTCATATGGATTTGGAGGGCAAAATAAGATGTCCTGCTCCATCCAGAAATAGAAACCATTTATACCGTCAGATGGAGCATAAAGGATAAGGTACTAACTGCTTGGGTTCCTTAACATCATTGCCTTTTCATTAATTCAATAAAGCTCTGTTTTTAAGGGCTCCTTATGTGCTCTGTGTTACTGCTATTATATAATTTCTCCTGAAACTTACTAATGATGTGCTGAACACGTGGCTATTTCCACAGAACTTGTCTCCTTTATTAATGAAAAGTAATAATATAGTCAGTAAAATGCTAAGCTCAGGGGATGGTGATTACTATGACAAGATCAAGGACATTTCTATGAATTGCTTTTCTGTGAAAATCCTTGTATTTGTGTTCTAGAAATTCTAGCAGCGGCTATATGAAAAAACTGGACTGTGTGGGAATGGTACAGAGATACATACAATGTGAGGGTTTTTTTACAAATAGGTTGCTGTACATAAATTATACAACATTCTATTAATTATTTTTTTTTGGGGGGGGGTGGGATGGGGGGTGTGTGTCCGAGGAATTTAGGTATTACTTTAGTCAATTAAATTAAAGAGAGAATTTTTTGTTAATCCAAAATCACATAAGCAAATTTCCAGTTCTAAGGATCAAATTTTACCCTTAGTTATATTCTGTCTCTAAAGATGGCAAAGGTAAAATATATCCTGATGTATATTCCTATATGAGCAAATGAGGCATTGGAATGTAACTGGCTTGAAGCAGGTATTGGATCCCTGAAAAGACTAGCTTATATATTTCTTAATTTTCTCTCCTTTGCTTTCTGAAGACAAAGCTGTATCACTGCCCAGAGGTATCATCACATGCTTCTCATTTTCATCTTAAAAAAAATTCACTTGTAAATTCCCCATTCTGCTAGGAAAATTACTTTGATAAAATACATTGCATCTGCTTTGTATTCATAGCAATCTGAAGAAACACTAATAAAAAGATAACACCAGACTGACTTAAAGATATACTGAGGGATTTCCACTGGAACCAGCAAGACTGCAAGCCTGCAGTATCTTTGGAAACAGGCCCTTGACCTTTACATGAAAACGAGTGCAACCAGCGTTCCACAGCTACCTCGTAATTTGTTCAAAAGACCGGAACTATCAATGCCCAGGGATTAGTAAGAACATAGCAATCATGTATGAGACTGCCCCCATGTACTTTCCTAGTAGCTCATTACTTTCAGGTCAGGAAATTCCTTTGCTTTTTCTGTTTATCTATTGTATTTGTGTGCGTGGCCAGGTTTTGGTAGCCTGGGGGCTACAGCAGTGGCTTCTGTGAGAAGCTGCTAGAAGCTGTCCCCTTGTCCGATTGAGCCAATGCCGGCTGGCTCCAAGATAGACCCATCTCTTGTTAAGACTGAGCCCATCAGCAACGGTGGTAGCACCTCTGTGAGAACATATTTAAGAAGGGGGATAAAAACTGTGCAATTGCAGCTGGAGAGGGGAGTGAGAATATGTGAGAGAAACAACTCTGCAGACAGCAAGGTCACTGAAGAAGGAAGAAGGAGGGGGAGGAGGTGCTCCAGGCTCTGGAGCAGAGATTCCCCTGCAACCCCTGGTGAAGACCATGGTGAGGCGGGCTGTCCCCCTGCAGCCCATGGAGGTCCATGGTGGAGCAGATGTCCACCTGCAGGCTGTGGAGGACCCCACAACAGAGTAGGTGGATGCCCAAAGGAGGCTGTTACCCTGTGGGAAGCCTGCGCTGGAGCAGGCTCCTGGCAGAGCCTATGGCCCCGTAGAGAGAGAAGCCCATGCTATAGCGTAGTGGGTTTGTGGGCAGGACTTGTAACCCCATGAGGGACCCACACTGGAGCAGTCTGTTCCTGAAGGACTGTACCCCATGGACGGGACCCGTGCTGGAGCAGTTCGTGAAGAACTGCAGCCTGTGGGAAGGACCACACTGGAGAATTTTGTGGAGGACTATCTCCTGTGAGAGGGATCCCTCACTGGAGCAGGGGAAGAGTGTGAGGAGTCCTCCCCCTGAGGAAGAAGGAGCAGCAGAGACAATGTGTGATGGATTGACTAAAACATCCTGAAGATTCACAGAAAACTTAGCTGCTGTCGGAAGAATTTGACTCATTTTGAACTTGGCTTCTCCTGGCCTTGGTTCTTTTGTTAGAAGTCCTGCTGCATTTATGCTGCCAGTGATGTTGCAACCTCTGCCATAACCCTTACTAAACTGCCTCTTTTTTTTTCAGACTGAGAAATCCTACATTATGCTGTTGTTCCTTGTAAAGAAGCTGTTCCATGCTTTTGGTCATCCTTGTTGACTTTCTCTGAATCTGTTGTAGTTCCAATATGTCTTTTCTGAGATCAGGGAATCATAATGATCTCCCTGTTTTATTTCATATTGCTTTTCAAAGATTTGCTAACATACGATTCTCTTTTTTGGCTTTTATAAAGCATTAAGCTGAAGTTTTGCACAGACGTTTCATAAACCGAGGTCCAGCTCCTGCACAGTAATGATCAGCCCGCCATTTTATATATGAAGCTAAGATTGTTTTTCCCCATGTCCGTCACTTTACATTTGTCTGTCTTGAAGTTCATCTGGCATTTCAACTGCTATGTGATTTCGTCTTACAAGGTACAGTGTTGCCCATGAAGTTTTATCATTAGATAATGTGAAAAATCAGATTGGTACACATTTCTAAGATACATTTAAAATATAGATCAATCTTGGGTTTGTAGTTATCTTTTGTTTGTTAAAAGCGAAGTGGCAGTATAAGATGAAAAAGTGAATGACAAGACATTTATCTTAAGAAAATTAGAAATTGCTTCATATTAAGTTTGGTACAGGAAGCCAACGTACCACTGAAAATTCATCTCTGTGCATCCAACTCAAAAAAATTTACTATTTTCAAAGAGTAAGCAATTTACTTTTTTCACAACACTGCATTGAAATTAATTTTTTTCCACTCAAACTAGCCGTAAGTCCATATCTTTGGTTTTCCATGCAGCAAAAGAATATCATGTGGTGTAGTTTTAGTAGAATCCACACTGTGTAAAGGCATTTAATCCCAGTTCCGCTACATACCTGAAGTTGCAAACAAGAGTATAAATGACCACTTCATGGACAGTGGAACGTAGAAGCTATCTAGCAGGATGTGGCTCTCTAAGGTTTTTCAAGTTGTTGAACTTGAGGAATAATGAAAATAAATGTTAGGACAAAGAAAATATAGGAAATACTTTCTGCTGGGAGGAGAGAGGGCAGGAAGGAAATGCTTTAAGGGGTCTCACAACATACTTTTGTTGTGAGAAAAGCATGGCTTATCTGAGTGTAGTTAGTAAAAGCTCTGGCAGCATGATCAGATGTAGAATCATAATAAAAAATGCCAGAAGGAAAAAAAGAGAAAGTGTAAGGATCTGTATGAATATAACCACACAAGCTAGACTAAATACTGTACACTCCTGAATTAAACATAACAAACTATACTCATGCCTGAACAGTCCTTCCATACACCAGAATCAAAATAATGAAAAAAAAAGGCTTGGATTCTATCAGGACATATCTGTAGCTGAAAACAGATGTCAAAAGAAAAAGAGTGGAATGAGTTTAAAGGACCACCCTGAGCCTTGAAATGTTGTCAGAGATAACATCCTTCTTTTTTAATATTTTCTGATCTTTGCAGTATGCATTTGTGTAGTTCTCTGCTGTGGTGTGACATCCTCCAAGTTTTATCATCTGATCTACTTTACGGCTGTTTATTCCTAACATAAACCCTGCAGAAATAATTTCACAAGTTTCCTTCCAGTTGTTGTTTCAGTAACATTTATAACTACCTGTTAATAATGCTGTATTTTTCATCTATATCAATTTAAATGTGCTGAGTTATATTTCTACTGTAATTTTCTACTTCTATTTCCATTACAGTAATTTCATGGACTAGAGCCATGTAGAGATATAATTTGGAATCTATATAAATTTTATTTTTCGTTCCTATCAAGCCATAGGCTGTAGCACTGCTTATGGTATATGATACATTGTATATTGATAAATGTATATTTTACATTTATCCTTATAGCTTTATTTCTGCTATTATTATTCAAATTATGTAAACTTCCGTATACTCTACAAAAATTCTATTTACACAGAGTGAATTCTCAATTGTGGAACCATAAGGATTTGTAGAACTTATAAGTCTTTTCTTGTTCTTGCTGTTCTGTTATTATGTTATGCATTCTTAGGCAGCTCACTGTAGAATTTTTTATAGCAACTCTTAGTAGAATACTTTCTCAGTCATTTAGATTATTGTGACAAAAAAAAAAAAAAGCTTGGCAATTACAGCCAGGGGAAATATTGTTTTGTGTCCGCACACAATATTGCAAAATTAAATAGTGTTGCTCACCCAGTGTATTTTTAACATTCAGCCAAAGGATAAAAGAAGTGAACATTCTTCTATTCTCCATCTGAAAAATACTACTATTCATAGGAATCATTTCCATGCCTCAGCTTTGTAGCCTTTTTAGAAAAATATACCGTCATTTTATCAAACTTTGTCTAACACTGCTTTTTCACTTCTGATACATTTGTTGCTTATTCTTGTGACCTATACTCACGTAATTTCTTGAAATAATAAACTAATTAAATCTTGAAAGAATCACTTTTAAATTGTCAATACATATATTGTAGGCATCTGTCAACTAGACACAGTTAAAATAAAAAATAATGCTCTGAGGCCCTTAGAGATCATAATTTCCAACTCTCTGTTTGAAGACTGTACCTATGTTAAATCAAGTAAATGCTTGTCTAATCTTTTCCAAAAAGTTTTCCAATGGCAGTGTAATTGGGAGTATAGGCCAAAAATCACTCTTGCCTTTAGTACTATGTCAATCTATAAATTCTATACTATTGAAAAAATAGGACTGTCAAGAAAAAGCTTCATTTTCTTTATGGGGATGATATTTATATTGTTATGTTGCTTCCCAGCTCTATTAGAAAATGGCAGACGTGTAAGTTACGTTTAGAAAAAGTATATTATCAACTGTTGCAGCTGAACTCCTATAGTAAAAAGCAGGAAGATGGAACTGAGTAAGTTTAATATTAAAGTAGCTTGACCTGAAAAAAGTTAATTAATGTCCTATTCTAAAACCCTTTTAAAGTCAATGGAGAAACTGTTGAAAGTTTAAATGCCACCAAGCATTGGAATGTATGGAAATTTAATTAATTTATTAGAGTAATGTTATATTTAGATGTACGCACCCAAAAGATACGGTTGTAAAGGCCTAATTACAAATGCACATACAGTCAAAAATGTCCCAAAAGAGTAAGTAGTAGAAGCACATGTGTAAGTGTAAATGCAGCAATCCAAGAACAGAAGGAAAAGACAAGACAAAGTCCTGCCAGTCAACTTCTTTTTACTTCTGTGCAGTATTACATTAAAAAAACAAATGGTGTGTGTAGGGTTAACCTCCAGGGAAATTCTGAAAAAATAATTATGTTCACTCACTTCTCTAATAATTTAATCTGCCTTTCACTTGAAAATTAATTCTTTTTATTAATGTAAAATTCTTTTTCTCCAGGTATATATGTGATTATTTTGTTTTGACATGGAATGAAAATATGAAATAGTCATCAGGTATAACTTCCTCTCTTAGTATATCACGTTTTGAGATCTGGAGGACATAACATTTCTCTACCATGTGGAATGTCTGTGAGACAATTGTAAAGTTATATGCACTCTCACAATTGAGAAGAACTCATGCAAAAAAATTAAAAGGTGAACACTCTCAAGCATATGAATAGCTTTTTTCCACATGAATTATCCTGTTGACTTCAGTAGAACTGCTTACATTTTTCAGGCTCAGCAGGATGAGGGTTATAGGTTTTAGCATGTTAAAAAATCACTTAATAATATAAAACTAAGCCAGAAATTTGTTAGTGTTAAGAAATCACAAAAACTTGTCAAATTATGCCCAGAATACACACCAGTGAAAGTCCACTGCAAATAAACCAGATTTAAATATGCAGGCATCCAGTGAAATGAAACGTTTTTACATTAGTGCTTTTTCAGTTTTAGTATCATCTCATAAGTCAGCATTCTCCAGTTTATATGTCGTTGTGAAAGCATGCTTCTCACTAACATACGCTTCAGCCTTTGATTCTGAGGCATTCACATGATCTTGCATAATGCCTCAGGTGGAGTCCACCACCCCCCAGTGCCAATGGGAATTGTGCCCTCCAGTCCCAGAAATTCCTATTTAGAGTCCTGGTTACATGCAAGTAAAAGGTAAATTATTCTATTCAAGAGATCCATCCTTAATGTAAGAGTCATTCACATTTTAAAACAGATAGAGCAAAAGTACATGCTGCTGATACTCTATAATGATCCATGCTTTTCTTGATAATACACAGCACCAGTATGACAGTTTTAATCATATACTTTGGATGATTATACTAGGAAAAAACAAATCAATCTGCTTTTTTAAAAAATATTTTTAGTACCATTTCAGTATTTTCAGTGGATTGCTATAAATCTAAAACTGTCAATTAAAAAAAAAAAAAGAACCTCTGGAAAGAGATCTGCTTCTATGATTTAACACTAATTTCAGCAATACTGGTAAAGTTTTCAATTACTTTAGAATATGTTTTTAAATGCTTTTTTAAATTTATTTTAAGGTTACTTTAGATGTTATTTTTAGATGTTATTTTAATGTAATTTAGAGGTAGTAATTTAATGTAATAGATGTTACCTTAATTTACACTGCTACATCATTCACTTAACATTTTACCCTTAAAATCTTATCCAAGAAAAGGACAAGCACCAGAACATCATAAAAATTGCTTTCTGAATTAGCAACTGATGGAATCTTCTAGAATTTGAAATAAATACATTGAATTCTTAGATAAATACTTATTTTCAGACACTGAGGCCTTCTTGATTTTCTGCTGAGAGATGTTTGGAGCTTGGAAATATTAACATACAGCAGAAGGTATTAACTTGTGAATTTATTCACCCTGGATGTGGAACGATATGGAAGTCATTTTCTTACAACTCTATATATTGCTAAAAATCTATGTCTTGGGAAGAGTGTCCTTTGCAATTTAGTTACTCTGGTTGCATTCCAGTATAATCCCAATTCTAATTTTTTTTTAAGAGGATGAAAAAGAAAAAATACAGGCACTACTAAATTTTGCTTATCTGGAACTGTAAGTGAATATTATTGATTTTTACGCATCACTCTTAAAACCTAATAGCATTTAGATTGAAGGCAGTGGAAACACTAAAATCTCTTATGTCAGCAGTGTACTAAAGAGGTAGGAAAAAAAAGCAAAATATTCCAAAATAAATTATATCTTGCTTAGTCTTTGGACACTGCCCAATTTAAGCAAAGGATTTAAGACTTTAAAACATTTCTCTGATACTGCTATGAAAGCAAGAGAAGAAGAGAAGAATCCAGGCTAGATCACTTTAAAAGCATTAGAATGCACCAGCAAGAAAAAGTTCTTCGGTTTTCAAGTGTAAATTCAAGTGGTAAAAATATGCACCATGTCGGATATTCAGTAATATAATATTCTACAGTAACATAAAATTAAACACTGTCATTTGCATTGAGTAGTCTCCAACACTTATCCTATGCTTACATTTGAGCGAGGATTCTTATCAGAAGGGTGCTATGCCTGACAGACAGTTGATAACTGATTTACCTTGGTAGTGAAGAAGAGACCAAGAGACATTTTTTTCCTTTAATGTGTGTTGACATTTTGTACAAAGGAGCCTTGATCTTTCTTTGGAGCATCTAGGAATTAGTACCAGTAAAAAATAACTATGGTAGCTCTGAGTGTGAATTCTCATGCTATATTAGATGCTGTTTAACACTGTAAATATTTAAATAGCTAATATTCATGGCCATTTTATCATGAATAGTAATTACAATGGCCACATTTTACACTTCCATCTCATGTAGTTCCAATAGTAATGATTATTTGCTTTCTAACAATGGTAAAAGAAGGAAGCCTCACACACAAATGCTGTGAAAAAAGTAACTGAATCAACATCTCTGTAGTTTGTAGAAATACATTGGCAGAGAATGCAAACTTTGGATAAATTGTATTATACCTAGAGAAACATTCCATGTTTTTAGATTTGGCATTTCATCTAAACAGTTCACCTGGATTTTATTTTTCTCATTAGAAATCTATTTAGAAGAAGCCATTTGGAGTATGGTTCAGCATGACTTTATGCGTTAGAGAATATGTTCCAAAAAGATCTCAGAATGGCTCACATGTAGTGTGAATTTATTTATTAGGTTTTTTTTAATTACTAATATTGCCTTAAATGGGCATGGTATAACAAAGTAGCATTAAATTAGTTGATTTAAACCTAATCATCCCTAAAATATATCTTTTTTTCACCCAGCTGAGTGCTACTAGTAGTCTAGAGAACAGTAATTGTAGTTTACTGAAATGAAAGATCAGGTGAAGATTGGCCACTGGATTCAACAACTGTTAACTATCGCGATTCCTATAAATAAGTTTCTAGAGAAGAAAAGTAGCATTCTGATGAGTGGAGGAAAGCACTCACCCCCGTAACAAATTTAACAATGTGTTTCAAGCTAAGTGCAGGCCATAAGGTATGTTATGAAAGTTGCTTGGGTTTTTTTCTGGTACTTAGGAGGTACAACTCTTACAACCCCATTTAAAAATTATGTTGAAATATTTGTTTATATTCCATCTCATCCTCCAGCCCGAATGTGAACACAGCTACATCCAAACCCCTTATGAAATCCTAAACTATCAATAGGATTAATCAACTGAACATCCACACACACCATCTCTTGTGTGTATACGCACCTCAGATGTAGTTGACAAGTCCAGAAGTGATATCACATTTGCAAAAACTAATCTTTCACTAAAAATCTGTTTCAGTTTTATATTAATTACATGGGAAATAACATAACTGACAGACATTAAGAGACATGATACTGTAGATGCACATTTTACAACTGCATGAATATCACTGAAAATAGAGAGCTATGTGTTTATATTCTTTTGTTTCAGTTTCCTGAAAGATTACTTCAAGACTGAGTGGATGATGAAATTCTAATAACTAATACCAGATATAATATTAAAAACAATGCAAAAAAGTAAAGATAAGCTCCTTTGTTTCCCTCTGAGAAGTATGGTAATCCATTGTCAGAAGTCCTAAGGACAACCAAAAAGTTTTTCACAGAGAACACTACTGAGCATATCTCCAGGAAGACTCAAA
This sequence comes from Larus michahellis, assembly GCF_964199755.1. Taxonomy (NCBI): domain Eukaryota; kingdom Metazoa; phylum Chordata; class Aves; order Charadriiformes; family Laridae; genus Larus; species Larus michahellis. Next base: position 67,140,549 of record NC_133930.1, read on the forward strand.
GCACAAGACTAAACATGGCACATTTACCTAAGTAGGCTTTATAGCTGCTAGCTCATGAGGGACAGCTATGATTTTTTCCAAAATATACTCCACCCCCATGAAAAATCAAAGAAGATCTTTTTTTTAACAAGAGTAGGAAAAAAAAATAATGTGCCCACATTGTGTCCTGTCTGCGGTTCTTTTTGATAACCAATTTAAATATGGTTAGCACTGTCAGGCTGGAGAACTTTCCAGTGGCATAAAAGGAACATATGTTTGCATCCAGTGTACAAGCTAATTTGCAGACAGCTTTGGACCACTGTGCTAATACTTGATAAAGAGCTGATTCTGCAATGCAGCAAATAATTTGGCCTTTTCCGCATTTCATTTTTACACACTGCACAAAATTGCAGAAGTGATTTAGCTTTTTAAAAAGAAGACAGTCGTTTCATTGCTGTATATTCTGTTGCACTTCCACTCTTCTTCTAATCTGCACCCATGTAAGAACGAATCTTTGAGAGATGTCAAAGGGCAACAGAGTCATGCTTCTGGTTTCTGTGTCCTTGTAGACTGGCTTCATTGAACACAAATGTGTTGAGCTCCAAAGGCAAGGTCAGGAACAAGATCAGTTTTCCTCCTTGGGTGTTGTTAAAGGAGAAGCCACTGCCTGAGCATTCACACACCATTCACTGCGTATCACACACGCACTTGCTCTCAGGTGCGCACTCCCTCCTTTTTCAGGCTCAACCCTAGGTTTCCCGCAGCAGAGCTTCAGGCATCAGATTTTATAAAATAATTAATTTAATTGAAAGGTACAGCAGCAAGAACAGCCCAGGCTGGGTGCCTCCAAAGAGAGGGACACTGAACAAAGAAATCCCTGGGCAATTATACCCTTATGATCTATACACCCACCCCTCACATGCTCTTCAAGCACTGTCCATGTGTCCACCACCATTCCAATGGTGATTTTTGGTCTGGGATCTTCTAACACCTTCTTGGATTATTTTTCTGTGTCCAGCCAGGCAGGCTCTTATCTTGTTGATTTGCAGTTTCAGCCAAGGCTTGGAGCCTCCTTATCTTCTGGTTTACACTCCTTGTGCACCTGCACTTGCTGGAGAACTGGAGTCCCAGATTTGTGAAAAACACTACCAAAACATCAGTGTGATATCAACATCTTTCCCATACTTAAAGACTAAGCACACCACTGTACCAGCTGCTAGGAAAATTACAAAGAAAAATAACTCTACTGCAGCCTACAGGTTTCAGCAAATCTAGTTATTCATGCTAAGTAAAGCTAAGGACACAGCATAAATCAAACTATATTATAATCCTCAGTAATTTATTCTAACTAAAACCTACTTATTTACGCTAAACGACTAATATCCCTCAGCAGGTATCTCATGGAGGATTTCATTCCATGTCCCTCAATGGAGTGAAAACCTTTGATTCTACCTTACTGGTGAGGGAAGATGTGGAAAACTTTTGGGGATGGTGGTGAAAATACTATGCATATAGGGATTTATATCTTTGGAGCACTCCATGTAGAATTATAAAAAAGCTCAATGGATGAGGCAAGACTATCTTCTCCCCGAGTTTAAGTTGTAATGCTGACAACCCACATCGTGCACAGCCTCCAGTGGCCCACATAGAACTGTTTTCAGCCTCAAGCAGGATCATCTTGCCAGATTTTTTTAAACATGTCAGAAAAACGCAAATACAAGATAATATATTAATGGTTATTCATTATGTGGTATTCTGTTCCCTCTGAATCAATTATATATCAGTTATATCAACTGTATCAGTTATATAATGCAACACCTAACATGGGTGATAGTATAAAAGTTTTTGGATATTATGTTTTATTATGTTCTTAGAATAACATATAAAATCAAATAAATCCATTAATAGTCACTAATAGCATTTGGCAACCCTTCATAAAATCTGTAGAGCTAACAGGGAGTTTCTAGAAAAATGCTGTTTTGCTGAAAAACAAAAACTTTTTTTCCAAACATTTATGAGAAATAGTTTTTCTTAAATTAATATAAAAAATATAATATACTACTTATTGTGTCATTTGCATTGCAAACTTTATGGCTAACTAAAATTCTGTCTGCAGTGCAAATCAGGAAGGTATTCATTTCACATCCCAAACTGTTTTGCACAGTTCCTGTGTGTTCTTGAATTGCTTCTTGTTTTCACAACTCATCTACTAGTGTGACAGCACTTGGTGAAGGTTCTTTAATGCAAATTGTCTGTTCCATTGTAATGTAGTGCCAGATGCAATAATTTATGTAAGGCCTATTGAAAAAAACTATCATACACACAAGCCATACGGTGTATTTTTAAGTATAAGTTTGTCTTCATTTCCAGTTTCAAGCAGACCTGAAGACAGCCAGCACTTTCTTGCTTTATGGCACTTGCAACAAATAAAAGAATAACAACAGAAGTCATGGTTCTACTGCTTTAGAAAATTTATTTCTTGAGAACTGACTGACAATGTTTTAGCAGTTTTCCCTTGAAATCATGCTTGTTTTTCCAAAATTGTCGATTCCATTAAACCTGAACTATTATTTTCTCATTAAACATCCAGGAAAAGTTAATAATGGATTCATAATTCACAGATGTTTTAAAAACCCAGAATGGTTTTTAAATATGTGTAAAATAATTACAGAACAATCTTGTTCTGAGTAGAACACAGTTGGCCTGAAACAATTCCTACAAATTTAACTAAAGTTGGACCAGAATTTTAGAAACGTTCTTTTAAAATTACTGGGAAGAGATCCTTCCAGCAATATCATTGTGTAAGACAGCTTGATACAAAATATGAAAAAGAAAAATCCAAGGGGGCATTAGGAAAACCTGCAATACCGAAAAAGTGAAAAATAATATTTATGATATTTTCTAATAAATTTATGCGCAATAGCCTGTACAATGTCAGTAATTACCTAATTCAGGCACATATTTTCAGAACTTTCTGTCTTGTGGGTAGTTGAACAATTCCAACTGAAATCAATGGGTTTGGAATACTAGTGAAAAAAACGTGAATAATATTTTTTAAATTACATACCCAGAAAGTAAGATGCACTAAATGTGCCATTTCTGACAACATGTCCATATAGGATGCAAGCTGTGTTCCAGAAGGTTCAGCCTTAAATCTGGAGCTGAAATGGAAACAGCTGTAGCTTAAACCACCAGAGTCTGTACTGATGCCATTAACAGAAATAAGAACTGGGTTTCTGTAGTTTTATCTCACAGACACTGAATTACCAAATTGAAATTACGGCCCAATATACGTTTCTTGTACTTTAATTTTCTACGCTTCAATTATGCTAAAAAGTTGCAAAAATAAAGAGCTATTCGTCCATTTCTTAATTCTCAAGTCATGAGTAAAATCTTTATTCTTCTGTAACATGGTGATGTGGTGGTTTAAACTTGGTTGACTGACAGATGTCCACCCAGCTGCTCTCTCTCTCACCCTCCTCACCAGGACAGGGGGGAAAAAGTAAGACAGAAATGTTCATGGATCGAGATAAAGATAGGGAGACCACTTACAAATTAACAATTCGCAAAACAGGCTTGACCTGGGGAAGATGGAACAGATCTTCCTGGAACCTACATCAAGGATGATTGATTGGGAGCTGATTAGAGACAGCCAACATAGCTTCACCAAGAGCAAATCATGCTTGACTAATCTAGTGGCCTTCTATGATGGAGTGACTGCACTGGTGGGTAAGGGAAGAGCAACTGATGTCATCTGCCTTCACTTCTGTAAGGACTTCAACACAGTCCCACAAAACATCCTTGTCGGTAATTTGCAGCAGATGACTGCAAGGACTCATAGTCATGGCAAATCCTTGGATTAAATACTCTGCTCAGACGAGCCCTGGGGAGGGATTGCCAGCTCTGGGGTGACGAAGGAATTTTTCTCCCTGGGGCAGATTTGCACTGGCCCCCGGGGGTTTTTCACCTTCCCCTGCAGCATTGAGCATGGCCCCTTGCCAGAGCTCCTCTGGGCCATTTTGGGTAAGTGACTGTGGGCTGCGCTTGCAGCACCAAGACAGCACTGGTGCCCTGGGTCTGCGGTCAGGAGGGATTTCTTTTCCCCCAGGACAGATTGACACTGCTCCCCAGGGTTGTGTTTTTACTTCCCCTCTAGCACTGAGCAGAGCCCCTTGCCAGGGCTCCCTGGGCTGTTTTGGGTAAGTTCCAGCCTGCTGCTCTTGCAGCATGAAGACACCTCTGGTGCCCTGGGGCTGGGGTGAGGGAGGAATATTTTGCCCTGGGGCAGATGAGCACAGGTCCCTAGGGATTCTTTGCCTTAATTGGCCACATTGAGCACGGCCCCTTGGCAGGGCTTCTCTGGTCCATTTTGTATAAGTGCTTGCCTGCTGTTCTTGCAGGATGAAGACGCCATGGGTATCCTGCATCTTTCAGGAGCTGCTGCCTTTCAGCGGTCCCTGGATGCAATAAAAGTGCAGTTTTCTCCTTGATCTGCGTTTGTGTCACATGTGTGCTGGTCTCAGGTGGGATCCTTGTCCTGCAGCTGTGCTGTCAGCAGAGCCGAGAGGTTGGTTGGTTGCCCAAGCCCAGCCTGGTCAAGGTGCCTCAGCAGCCAGAGTGCAAGGCATGTTCAGCCACTGCCTCTTGTCCACTCATGCTCAGCCCCAGGGATGCGCCAAGAGCTGCCTCCAGCACCTGGTGCTCCACGTGCCATGTTTCTTCCCATCCAGGTCTCCACAGGCACTTGAATGGTGCACCAGGGGTGGGGTAGACCCTGCTCCACATCATGTACTTGCCCCCTTTCTGCTCCACGCTCCCAGCTCTGCCTTGAGACACTCCCCTCCTGTGCTACTCACAGCTTGCAGGGGAGTAGAGAGGGAAAGAAGGAGGAGGCCTCCCCACAACTTCTCCATACTGGAGCACTCAAGATGGTTTTTTTGTGAAATGGGGGCATGGGGGAGGTCCCACAAGCCCAACCCCATCTTTGCAGCTCAATGCAAGGTGTCAGTCGGCAAAGGGGCTGACCTGCCTTCTCAAGCTGGATTTTCATTCCAAGGACCAAGGTCTCAGCTCTGTCCACAGCATGAAGCTTCAATGCAGTAGCACATGCTGTAGTCTGTTACCTGAAGTGTCTCATTGAGGTGTAGCAGCCCTCCACGTGCCAGAGGATCTGGCTGTCCTCTCCCGCAGAAGCCCAGGCCGTGGCCATTGCTCGGGAAGGTGACTCTGCAGAGGTGCAAGGCAGGACAGGGTTGCTAGCGATAATCTCTGGGACAGCATGATGGGGTTTGAGTGACAGTGCGCTAGTGAGGGCTTTCACTCTGCTCCACAATGCACCAAAGACAGCGGAGCACATTTCAAATGTTTGTTCACTACAGCCCACAGTGTAAGGAATAAATGGGGAACTGGAATCTTTGGCTCAGTCCCAGGGCTACAACAACACTGGCCTAAGTGAGACTTGGTGGGAGGAGTCCTGTGACCAGAATGCTGTGATGGACGGTTACAGGCTGTTCAGGAGAGACAGGCTGGTGAGGTGGAAGGGTAGCGCTGTGTGTAAAGGAGGGGTTGGACTGTACAGTGCTTGCAGCTGGGGGTGACATGGTTGAGAACCTCTGGGTAAGGAGTAGGGGAAAAGCTAATAAAGCAGATGTTGTGGGAGTCTACTATAGATCACCCAGACAGGATGGTGACACCAATGTATTCTAGAAGGAATTAAGGGAATTAAGGGAAATCTCCAGATCTGTCGCCCTTGTCCTTATGGGTAACCTCAACTTCACAGATGTTAACTGAGACTGTCATACAGCAGACAGAAAGAGGTCTGGGAAATTCCTGAAGCATGTTGAAGACAACCTTTTGGTACAGGTACTAAGGGAGCAGAGAGGGATGATCTCTTTCCTCTGATGTCTGGTGATTGGACACAAGGGAATGGTTTGATATCAGGGGAAGGTCAAAAAGTTCTTCACTGAGAGGGTGGTCAAGCACTGGAACAAGCTCCCCAGGGAAGTGGTCATGGCCCCAAGCCTGCTGGTGTTCAAGAAGCAGATGGTTTACCTTTTGGTTGCCCTGTCAGGAGTTGGGCTCAATGATCCTCATGGGTCCCTTCCAACTCAGGATATTCTGTGACGCTATATCTTATATTTAACTGTCTCGTAAGTACTTTTCACTCAAATAGTAACTTACATAAACTTTGTGAGAGAGGAGGAATGAGACTATTCATTTATATGATAGCTGCAATTTTTTTACATCATTTTGGTGATTTAGAAATATAAAGCAGTTACCTTCCAACCTGCCTGACAATTACAAAAAAAAAAAAAAGGTAAACATTGTATATGACAGAGTATATGCTGTTTAGTAGCTAATGAACATCACAATACATTATAATTAGCTCAAAAAGTAACTTTTCAGAGACATTATGATGTTCTGGATAGAACATCACAAAAGTATGTGGAAAAGGGGATTAAATTCATACGTAAGTCATTCAATCTTCTATTACAGAGCCATCCAACTCCGTAATAGGATTAAATATCCTGTCTCTCAACTCTCTGTTCATCTGGTCCATCCAAGACCAGATGCAACTCACACTGGCACAGAGTTACCAGTTGCAGAGATAGTTTGTGTGAGCAAATGCATGAAAATGAAAGTACAGATTACTGTTTGCTAGACTGTAAACTCCCTGGGACTTAGACTGTCTTTTTCTGTGTGCTGCTTCCTACAATCTACACAGAACACTACAATGAAGTCATCCCTGCCTTAAGGATCAGTTTTAGCACACTTTCAGTATTCTGGTCCTCGGAGACAGAACATTCATACCTGTTATTTCTTGTTAAATAGATGTTATACACATATTCTCCATATTCTGTTCATTATATTATATATAATAAATATATATAGTATATATATAATATATAATATACTATACATATGTATATGTGGTATATAGTATACTCTATATATAGTATATTTATATGTATTTATTATATATATAGTTTCTAATTTAATCCTTTGTAAGGACTTATTATACATATATACAGATATTTAAAAGCAGATCCTAGAATGTGACTTGCATGCATCACTTGACTTTAGTGTCATAATCACCAACATGTATCTGACATTCATTTGGATTTTTTCGATGTACCTGAGTGCCCCAGTATATTAGTGAATTTGTCAAGAATATTATGCTGTGCGTCTGCACAGATAGCATCTTAGAATTCAGGTATTTAGGGGAAGAAATATAATCCCCAAGTTGGAAAGCAGTCCAGTGCCAGCAGTCTTTGATTAATGTCATTCCCTCAGGGCAGAACAGCACTAGTGCTTCTTGTTATAAGTAGTTTATTAAGACAATTACATTTCCCCACCAGTTTGTTAACTGTTACGCCTACTCTGAATGTTCCGCTTGCCTCCGTATAATGAAATTTACACTGCTGCTTGTGACATCAGAATTGGGAAAGTTATTGCACTGACATAATTCTTTTCCTTTTTCTTTTCTTCACTAATGTCTTAAGAATACTTAGTGCGTAACCTTAGCACAGACAAGCTGATCCAAACTCCAAGTCATCTCTGAGTCCACCAACTACAGGCCAGTCAGTCTCACCTCTGTGCCTGGCAAGATCATGGAGCAGATCCTCCTAGAAACTCTGCTAAGACACATGGAAAATAAGGATGTGATTGGTGACAGCCAACATGGCTTCACGAAAGGCAAATCGCGCCTGACAAATTTGGCGTCCTTCTATGACGGCTCTGGTGAGACTCCACCTGGAGTACTGCATCCATCTTTGGAGTCCTCAGCACAAGAAGGACACGAACATGTTGGAGCAAGTCCAGAGGAGGGCCACTAAGATGATCAGAGGGCTGGAGCATCTCTCCTATGAGGACAGGCTGAGACAGTTGGGGTTGTTCAGCCTGGAGAAGAGAAGGCTCCGGGGAGACCTTATTGCGCCCTTCCAGTACCTGAAGGGGGCCTACAGGAAGGATGGGGAGGGACTCTCTGTCAGGGAGCGTTACGATAGGACATGGCGTAATGGCCTCAAGTTGAGAGAGGGTAGATTTAGATTGGATATCCGGAAGAAATTCTTTACTGCGAGGGTGGTGAGGCAGTGGAACAGGTTGCCCAGGGAAGCTGTGGATGCCCCATCCCTGCAAGTGTTGAAGGCCAGGCTGGCTGAGGCTTTGAGCAACCTGGTCTAGTGGGAGGTGTCCCTGCCCATGGCAGGGGGGTTGGAACTAGATGATCTTTAAGGTCCCTTCCAACCCAAACCATTCTGTGATTCTGTGGTTCTGTGATCTTCTTTTGTTTTTCATCAAATCTTCTGCCTGTTCTTAATCTATCAAGCTTAAATAAATTAACTAGACGTGTACATCTCATTACCAACAGTGGATCTGGTTGCAACCCCAACTAGAATACCTGACCCAACTGACTTTTTCTTAAAATGCTCTAAAAAGTATCTCATTTTAGCATTTTTACTGTCACTGACCACAGACTGAAGAATTATTTTGATGATTTTGACAAATGGTCTCTCTGAAAAAGAAAGATAATGTCTTGATTTATCTTAAGAGCAGCAAGGCCTAGTATATAGATAAAAGAATTAAGATTCAGGAGATCAGGGTTCTTAGTTTTTCATTGACCTGCTGGGTTATGCAAGCCAAAAGTATACCATTTTCTTTGGTTAAATGACAAAAATCTACTGTGTTTGCTGTTCAAATATGACCTGAACTGTGTGGATGACCTTTCTGCTTGCAGAGATGTAAGACTACGTTCCTGGTCACTTGGGACAAGATCCAAAACCCATGAAAGCTATCCCTTCAAAGGAAGCTTCTCATTGACTCACATGCATTCTGAATTAGGCCCTTAGTTTAACTTTGTATTTAACGTATTAGTGCTCTCAAGGTGCAAGGAGTTTCCTGGGAATGAATGAGTGATGAGGAGAAGCTGATGATATAAGAGATTCCTTTCACCATTAATCATGAGGAAATGCCATTTGCTGAAATTATTTCAGTTTAAATTTCAGTCACAGTGTAACCTTCAAGATGTCTTATTTCTACACAAGTACTTTAGAACTTTGAAAAATGTAAACATCTGTAAGAATACCAGAGCAGTAAAAAACAGAGCCCATGAAATATGCTTACTTTTACTGAGTCTTTTTTTTTTTCCCCTTGAAACATTGACTGAAAGTTTTCCTCCTTCCAAATAATTAGGATTTGGCAGCAGTTACAAGGCGAACAGTGAGCAGCCAAATAACAGAAGACCACATGACACAAGATCATCAGCAATGTATCCACTGATGGCATTTTTTAAATTTTAGAAGCCGTTAGCCATTAGCCATCATTAGTCTTAGGAATTCCTATCACAGACATTTTCACACAGAATCTGACCTGATACTGGAAAGAAACAGGAACAATCTGGTAAATTACTTGAACAGTCCTGGAAGAGTCACAGCACAGGCACACTTAAGGGAGATCCAGAATATATTCTGATATTCTTCAGCATGCTCTAATTTTTCATCATAGAGCTCTACATAGTCCTAGACTTGAGACAGGAACAAAGCTTTTGTACCTAATTTGTGAATATCCGCTGGATATTTTTAATTCATTTCTCATATATTTAACTGTCCATTTTCTTTTCAGATCCAATTCTTCTAACAATATTCTAGTTTTCGTTGATAGCACTATTCACTGATACAGTTTATGTGAATTAAGCAGTACAATAAACTGTCCAGTGACATCTACACCATTTGGTTATGTGTACTACTGCTCAGTGGAGAATAAATAATCTTTTCCTACCTATTCTGAAGAAATATATTTCACCATTCAGTTTTCCCTTTTCCAGAAGAATAAAGGTTAGTTATCTTCTAATTTAATCTTTAAAAAGCACCTCCAGCTGCCCATCTTCTTAAATTTAGATTTCCTCTGTTTAAATGATGTTCCTGCTCTTCCTGAACATACCATCACTGAGGACCAGTGATTCCAATTCTAAATTTTGCCTTAAAGACAGTATTTTATATCCTTTTCTCATATTCAAACTCTATATTAAGTACGCTCTTATTGAAGTTCTGTTTTAATGTAAACAAAACTTCTCAGAATACTTCCAAGTATTCCAAAGTGTAACCAAATAATCACTAGAAGAGTAATTCAAGTTACACGTTACACTTACATGCAATTTAAATCCCTACTACAAAGGGATACAGCTATTTACCCCACTCTGTACATGAACAGTCTGGAAATGTTAAAAAGATGCAAGACAGGTTAAATAAGAAGTAAATAAATGATCCTAAGTCAATTCATAGCTACCCTAAGGTTATTCATTAATTAACCCAGGAACAAATATGGTGCATTTTGAGCTGAAAATGCTGGAAACAACATGAAGTTAAAAGCACCAGTCATTTTTTAAATTGTGATGATATTTACAGAACCTCCTCCAACACAAATGCTGAAGGAAACAATACTAGCTTCCAAGCAGAAAGGTCTTCAGGACTAAGCTACCATGAAACAAGATGCCAGATGGAGAGGATAATGCATCCCTGTTTGAATTGCATATGACCATTTCTCAGCTATGTATACGCTGATGCTATTCTAGCCTGTTAGAGGTGACAAGGGGGAATCTCTGAAGCTATCACAACAGGTTTTCAAACATTGGTAATGCCATACTACAGCTGCTTATCTGAACTGTAGTGGGAAATACAATGGTCCCAATTTGAGCAAACTAATAGAATTCACACTTGATGAGAAAGGACTGATTGCTTTTATTGGGGTGAATCTCCAAGTGAGATAGAATACTTACCAGTTTCATCCTCTTCTCACCTTATTTGAACGCTCATCCCCCTGGCATTTTTCATATAAGTATATATTATTAAAAATAATCCCAAAACAGGAAGGAAAGGGCCAAACATCTAAGGCATGCTGGTTGAAATATTCAATACCTTCATTTGGCTTGGCTAGTAGAATGATGAAAGTCATGTAGGAGCATGTACGGAAAATATAGATAAACAGATGTAATTTTAGCAGGAATAACTCAGTCTTCTTATTTGTAAATTTAGTCAGAAATGCAACAAGTACAAGTCTTTTGAAGTCAACAGAAATAAATCTTAAAATATTTATTTAGGAGAATAAAGTAATGAAGGCAGAGGAAGTTACCTTGTAAAATGAGGCATAACTTCATATATGGAAGCAAAATTTACATACAATATCAAAGGGAAGTGAATCTGGGATTGAAAAAATAGCTATGCCAAGGAAAACTGGCTAATAATTATGAAGAACTGTTATAACTTAATAGCCTCTAAAATAAGAAGATAAAACCAACTAATTTTGACTAAAGTATTTAATAACGGTAGTCACAATTTATTAATTCAATAATTACTTCAACCATTGGCTGTATGAAGAAAATTTCATAACCGATGCTAACTTAAATATTGTACCTAATATTCGCTTCTTGTTTTGCTTGTATAATTGTATTTACATAATTGTAATTATATTTTTCCTTTAGAGATGTGCGATAAGTGAAGATGGTAATGAGGCACAAGATACTGGACAATCTCTATCTTTTTCATGGAAATTGAATTACAAATTGACAAATGAATCTTGAAAGTGATATATTTCTAATTCTATTGCTAAAAGAGAAGCATAATGACATTAATTTGCTTAATATGCATTAAACAATTAAACTTAGAAAATGGAAAACCACATTGATTTTCATATAGTGTTTCATATAATGTTATAGAAAATGACTGCAGTTGAAAAACGGGCTGGTTTATGAATAAAACACATTGGTTGTTCTTAGTCATGATTTTTTACTGTTATATCCTGGGTCTTTTAAATGTATATTTTTCAGATAGATTAAAAACCATCTCACAAATTATTAAAAAGGAGTGTGCTGCAGAGCAATAACATTAAAAATCTTAATACAATAATTGCCTTTATATTGTTCTGTTTAGATGCCCTTCCAATATTACATATTTATTGAAGTCTGAAAGTCATTAGATTGTACCAGTTTTGGATCAAAAAATGCCTTTAGTAAAAGGCATAAAAAATTTCAAGAAAGCACATTTTACAGAACTGAAAGGATAAATGGGTAAGATTTCTTTTGGAAACATGTTTATTAGCAAAGCTGTTTAGGAGAGTTCATAGCTCCTTGAAGAAACTTTTTAAGAATGTGCATGCAAAGTATTCCAGTCCAAGGAATGAGAATAATAGTTCTAGCTAAATTAGCTCTTCATTAGGCTACTTACTAAGGAGAAGTATGAGAAGCAAGCAAAAATAGAAGACAGTATTAGAATCATAGAATCACTTAGGTTGGAAAAGACCCTTAAGATCATCGAGTCCAATTGTAAACCTAACACTGCCCAGTCCACCACTAAACCATGTCCCTCAGCACCACATCTACATGTCTTTTAAATATCTCCAGGGATGGTGACTCAACCACTTCCCTGGGCAGCCTGTTCCAATGCTTGAAAACCCTTTTGGTGAAGACATTTTTCCTAATAACCAATCTAAACCTCCTCTGGCACGACTTGAGGCTGTTTCCTCTTGTCCTATTGCCTGCTGCTTGGGAGAAGAGACTGACCCTCACCTCAGTACAACCTCCTTTCAGGTAGTTGTAGAAAGCAATAAGGTCTCCCCTCGGCCTCCTTTTCTCCAGGCTAAACAACCCCAGTTCACTCTTCTTTGGATGCTCTCCAGCACCTCAATGTCTTTCTTGCAGTGATGGGCCCAAAACTGGACACAGTACTCAAGGTGGGGCCTCACCAGTGCCGAGTACAGAGGTACAATCACTTCCCTAGTTCTGCTGGCCACATTATTTCTGATACAAGCCAGGATGCTGTTGGCCACCTTCTGCTTCATATTCAGCTGGCTGTTGACCAACACCCCCAGGTCCTTATAGAAACTTATAGAAACATTATTAATTTACTTTTACCACAGTAGCTGGGCTTTGGCCCTTCTAATTTCCCCCCTGCATAGCCTCACAACATCTTTATAGTCCTCTTGAGTTGCCTGCCCCTTTTTCCAAAGGTTATAAACTCTCTTTTTTTTCTTCCTGAGTTCCAGCCAAAATTCTCTGTTCAGCCAGGCCTGTCTTCTTTCCTGCCAGCTTGTTTTTCAGCACATAAGGACAGACAGCTCCTGTGCCTTTAAGACTTCCTTCTTGAAGAATGTCCAGCCTTCCTGGACTCCTTTGCCCTTCAGGACTGCCTCCCAGGGGACTCTGTCAGACAGGGTCCTAAAGAGTAAAAAGTCTGCCCTCAAGAAGTCCAAGGTAGTGGTTCTGCAAACCCCCTCCTTACTTCTCTGAGAATCAAAAATTCTATCATTTCATGATCAGTATGCCCAAAATGGCCTCACATAACCCACAAGTCCTTCTCTGTTCACAAGCAACAGGTCCAGCAGTTCACCAACTGTGTCAGGAAATCTTCCACACGCTCCAAGAACCTCCTAGACTGTTTCCTCTCCAGTGTATTGTATTTCCAGCAGACATCTGGCAATTTGAAGTCCCCCCAGTCACGACTGCATATCTCACCATGCAATCGTGAGACTTCTCGAGTAACTTATAAAATATTTCATCTGCCTCTTCATTCTGGTTGGGTGATCTATAACAGACCCTACCCATGATATCTGCCTTCTTGGCCTTTCCTCTGACTCTTACCCATAAGCACTTGACCCTTTCATCATCATTGTCAAGCTCTAGACAGTCAACGCACTCCCCAATATACAGGGCTACCTCACCGCCTCTCTATTCTGAAGAGTTTACAGCCATCCATTGCAGCGCTCCTTGTGTGCGTCATCCCACCATACCTCCATGACTGCAATTACATCATAGTTCTCCAGCTGCACAATGGCTTCCAGCTCTGTTGTTGCCCATGCTGTGTGCATTGGTGTAGATGCGCTTCACTTGGGCTATTGATCCTGTCATCATTTTGAGGGGAGAAGCCCTAATTCCTGTGCAAGTGTTATCAGGCACTTCTGTGGTTTCCAACACATCAACTCTTGCATCTTTTCTGTCACGTGGATCTCCACCCCTACCTCCACTGAGATGGCTATAGTGCTGCGTGCATTAGTCCAGGGACATTTCAAATTTGCTCCACTGTACTCAGCACATCCTGGAGCAGACCAAAGGACCTCACTGGCACACTGTCCCTCAAACATTGGCGTGCAACCCCCAAGTTTATCTCTAGGAAGCCTGGTTTTAATGCTTTCCCCCTTCAAATCTAGTTTAAAGCTCTTTCAATGATCCCTGCTAACTCCTGGGCAAAGATCCTTTTCCTCCTTTGAGACAGGTGTACTCTATATGTCACCAGCAGGCCTGGTGTCATGTAGACTGACCCATCATCAAAAAATCCAAAATTTTGCCAGTGAAACCAGTCTTGGAGCCAGGGATTGATCTGCTGGCTCTTCCTGTTTCTTCCTTCATCATTCCCTGCAACTGGAAGGATAGAGCAGAACACTACTTGTGCTCCTGATCCCTTAACCAGTCATCCCAAGGCCCTGATGTCTCCTTTGATAGCCTTTCGAAGTCTTATTGCATCTTCATCACTGCCTACATGAAAAAGCAATAATGGAAAAATAATCTGAGGGCCACAGCAGGTTATGAAGTTTCCGCATGGTATCTTTAACCTGGGCCCCAGGGAGGCAGCAGAATTCTCTAAGAAGTGGGTCTGATTGACATATTGGACCTTCTGTTCCCCTCAGAAGAGAGTCTCCTATAACAACAGCCCATCTTTTTTTCTTTATGGAAGTGGTTTTGATGCAGGGTGTAGGCCGACTTAATCTTGGTGACACCTCCAACCTAGATGAAACATCGTCCTCGTCATTGCTTCATTCCACTTGCAGAGCCTGCTACCTGTTATGCAAGCGCACCTGGGAAGATGGGGTAGTCACAGAGGAGATGCGCCTGATGCACCAGGCAGGAACTTGTCGCCATTCCCCCCATCCCTTAAGTCACCGCATTCTGCTGGGTGAAGAGAGGTTAGGGAATCACCCATATCATGCATCTTGCCTGCCTGACGGGGCTGTCCCAGGGAAGGTGGGGTGCGGATCCAGTAGTCTACCTCTCTCTCCCATTCCCTGATCCTCCTTAGCCTCCTCACCCCCTCCCGGAGCTCTGTGACCAAGCAGAGGAGTTCCTCTACCTGGGCACACCTCCCACCGGTGTGCTCACTGCTGCCATCCGCTACTGGCATAGGAGCAGGGCACAGCCTGCAGCCTGACACCTGGGCAGGCAAATGCACGAGATGAGATACAACTAGGCAAGACCAGGAAAGTGTCATAAGAAAACATTCTTTGATGGTGACAGGAAGATTAGAGGAAGACTTGGCGTTCTGCAAAACAAATGAATCTGGTAAGACCAAGGAGGTCCCAATGTCTTCTTAATGTCTTTTTACTCTTCTCCCCCACTCCACCCCCCCTTTTTTTTTAAAGCTTTTACTGGAAAAGGTTAATGGTGATGAGGCTCTTGGCACAGTTAATACCTGTAACATAAAGATAACAGTCAGGCCAGGGCCGGGAGAGAATAAAGTTTCATGAAGTAGGTGACCTGATTTAATGGCTTGCTGTTGCCAAAAGGCGAGATCCCACATGCTCTGCCATGTGCAGACACAAAGACCCATAAACCAGCATTGTCAGGCCCGTGCTCTCGCTCTTTTGTACTGGCTCTGGCATTTGTCTGACCCTGTGCTGAACCAGTTCAGCTTACTAAATGGGCAAAAAGCAAATCCAGGAGCAGTTACAAGAAGCAGCAGTTGTTTTTTCCAGCAGTAGTTCACAAGAAGAAAGTGGAGAACGTGCAGGAAAACACATTAACTCTGTTGTAGGAAACACGAAGGTGGCCCTCCCTGATGTAGTCTATCCACCTACAGGCACTGTCAATAAAGAACAGTGAGGGCTAATGAAGAGTTCAGAGAAGGGCAACAGAAATTAATAAAACCACAGAAAACATGATTAACAGAGAGAACTCTGGGACTTGGCGATTATTTATTCCCAAAAAGACTGATGAGAAAAATGACAACATCCTTTATTCAAGTAAGCAGTACATAATAAAGCAAAAGGAATTAAAAAGTAAAGAAGCTGACTATGAAGACTGTCCTTAGAGGAAAATACCAGTCTGGGTGAGTAGTCTGCAGAGAAGGTAAGAATGAAAGAGGAAAAATCTTTCTCAGGATTAGGAAGGTTAGAGAGACAAAGTACAGGAAAATATGAAGTGAAGAAAGGCCAAAAATAGCAAGGAACAAAAAGTGATGAAATATAGCTGACTGTTGTGAGAAAAAAGAGAGGCCTACTGAGGGATAATTTTTAATTAGCTTTTTCAGCCAGAAAGCACTACTGGCTTTAATTTCTACAATAAACGTTTTTTTTTTTTTTTAATTTTTATTTACTGAGACAGTAGCTTTATTCTGGTTACAAACTGCTGGACTCTGATACGGAATAAACTCATGTAAGACACCAGAAGGAGACATTATTTCCAGGAATCACACCAAGAGAAATCAATTTTCAAATTAAAACAGCTGCCAGGTAAATGGTACATTTTTGTCATCTCCTGTGATAATGTTCCCTCCCTAGCCAAAATTACTCACTTTTCAGAGGTCTGCCTCCAGGTCTTCTTTAAAAAGTACCTATAACCTGGTTTGCAGAAGCTGACAGTGATAGAAATTTAAGAACTTGGGACAGTGATAGAATTTAAGAATTACTGTAAACAAACGAAGTGTTGTCATACCAAATGAAGTGTTACACAATAGAAGATGCCATCACAAAAAGCACGAGCCAGAACTGAACTCAGGCAGATTCAACTCAGAAAAAAGAAAAACGCATTTAACAGTGTTTCAGAACCAGAATAAACTCCTGCAAAAGGAAAAGGATTCTCCCTCTCCTGATGTTTGCAAATAGTGACTCAGTATCTTTCCGGAATATGTGTGTTACTAAAACACAAGGATTTTATGTCAGCACAAAGTTTTTGCTAGACTATCTAATAAACGAAAGATTGTAAACATAAAAAAGGTTTCTTTTGGCTCACAGTCAAGGCATACATGCAATTTGGGGTGCCAGGGGACACTAATTCCTGGTATTATTGGTTAACCGATTATTTACTTCATAGGGAAGAGAGAATACTTTTATGGTTTGAGAAACCTGCAACAATTTATTGTCGTTCAGACAATTATTATATCACCTGATGACCCTTCCCCACCCGGGAAGGGGAATCAGAAAAAAAAATAAGGAAACCCAAGGGTTGAAATAGAAACAAATTTAATAGAGTAAGACTAGATAATTAACTTCAATAATACTAAAGAAACAATATTGATCCTGATACCAATATAAAATACACAAAGATTACACTCAGCCAATTATGTCAGCAGGAAGCTGTGCACTCCCAGCAGGACACTGCGAGTGCAACAGCTTTGGGAAGAAGGGAAGGGCTCAGGGGTCCGGCACCAGGGCAAGGAGTTCTCGGAATGGCAGCCATCAAAGGAGAGAGAACTTCTCAGCAGAGTTTCTAATTTATATAGAATGTGACATTAAAGGCACGAAGTAATCCTGTTGGCCAGCCTGGGTCAAGTGCCCGGGTCTCGCTCCTCCTCATCGCTGCACCTGGCAAGGCTCAGGACATGGAGACATCAAAACCCACCTACCATACCTGGCTATAAAGTAAATATTTTCACAAATTCAGACACTACGTTCTTCTAAAAGTACAGTATTCCCACGCATTAGAAATTAGTCCCGTGTCGCTCAGACCAGAACAAATACATTAAAAACTCATCTAAGCAAAATAAAGCTCCATTTTGCAAGAATGATATTGATACTGTGTCCAGTTCTGGGCTCCCCGGTTCAAGGAGGACAGGAACTGCTGGAGACGGTGCAGCAAAGGGCTACCAAGATGATCAGGGGACTGGAACATCTCTCTTAGGAGGAAAGGCTGAGGGACTTGGGTCTTTTTAGACTGGAAAAAAGAAGACTGAGGGGGTACCTTATCAACGCTTATAAATACTTAAAGGGTAGGTGTCAGGAGGATGGGGCCAGGCTCTTTTCAGCGGTGCCCGGTGACAGGACAAGAGCAAACAGGCACAAACTTGAACATAGGAAGTTCCATCTAAACATGAGGAACTTCTTTACTCTGAGGGTGGCAGAGCACTGGAACAGGCTGCCCAGAGAGGTGGTGGAGTCTCCGTCTCTGGAGACATTCCAAACCCCCCTGGACGCGTTCCTGTGCCACCTGCTCTAGGTGACCCTGCTCTGGCAGGGGGGCTGGACTAGATGATCTCCAGAGGTCCCTTCCAACCCTACCGTTCTGTGATTCTGTGAGGTTGTTCTGCCCTGCTGCTCACCACAGTGGGGAAAAAAAACAATGAAGTTCCGCCATTTCAATAGCCCGGATGTCTTTAAAGCAGCTGGTAGGTGTCGACTGGCAATGCAAAGTGCCTGGGAAGGCTGCAATGCCATACTTGTACTTTGTATTTACGAATATTAGATTTTTCGACTAGTTTTCCTTGGGTCTACGCCGCGCACCAAGCGCGTTCGACAACTCCCCGCCCGGTTCCGCGGCCGTGCCGACGCCAAGGCGCGGAGCCCCCCACAGGAGTTACGGGTTGAGCTCCAGCCTTTCAGCCCGAAACACCCCATTTCCCACCCGGAAAACGGGTAGTTGACGCAATGAAGCTGACGTAGCTCTGGGCGGGGCGGGAGTGGGGCGGAGGCGTCGCCGCGCGCGGCTCAGGCCGCTGCACCCGCGGCCGCGGAAGGCGACCGGGAGGCGTGGCCTGTGATGCAGTGGCGTGGCTAGTGCGGCCAGGGGGCCATAGGGCGGGGCGGTGTCGTCCCGCGCCGGAAGCGTACCGGCGTGTGGCGGGCGGGGTCGACGTTGCTAGGCGGAAGTGCGGCGCCGGGCGGCCGTTGGCTTTTAAAGGCTGCTGAGGCGGTAAAGGGGCGGCGAGCGGCGGCAGCACGGGAGGGTTGGCGGGGTTCCCCTTGCTCCCTCCGCTCCGCCGTGGGAGCGGCTGCCCTTCGCGGTGCCTGGGCGGAGCGGGGAGATGGTCTCCCGAGCCGCCGATCGGCTGCTGATCGTCGTCTCCGTCCTGGAAGGTAAACAGAAGGGAGGCGAGAGAGGCCGCATTTCAGTAAAGATCTGGACCAAAACGTTGGGGTCCAGCCGGTGTCTTGCGATGTTCAGGATCGCTTCATGTGTCTGCCCCTCCTAAAATAGTATTCTGATGTTTCTGTCCCCTGTTGTCAATACACTGTAAGCTATTTTTATAGTGTTGAATACCTAGCTAATCGGTAGTGTGTGAGTGTAAGGGTTTCATTTGCTTTGGTGTTTATTTCTCTTTCGGGTTGTTTGGTTGTGGGGTTTTTTTGGCCTAGTGTGTTCTATTTGCCAAGTAAATCCTATTATCTCTGTCCATTTATGTCGTTTGCCAAGGTAACTTTAAAGATCCTGTTTTCTGACATGCATTAGACCCTCCCAGCACTGTGACACATGTAAATTTTAGAAGTGCTTACTTCATTTTGTTCATTTAAATTACTAATCAGAATATGGGATGATGTTGAACCCAGGAAAAATCCTGTACAGCTTTAGGCACTCTCCTAATCTAGTAATGATTTTTATTTTTTTTCTCAATAACAGGTAACTGGAAAAATGCCTTTCATGGCTTTCATTATATTGTGTTTTGCTGCTTTAATGTGGGATAGTGATAAAATCTTCAGTAGCGGCAAAACATTCAATCTCTGTCTCTAACCTGTTCACTTGATCTATTCCCAGTCATAGATTTCTCAAAAATAAATCATGCTAGTTGTCTAGTTTCTTTCTCTTGCTGTTCTTTGTTACTTCATGTCTTGCTGTTTCTGGGTGCTTCACAAATAGTCTGTTTCATGGTATGTTCATCTTTCTTATTTCTGCATAGTGGGAATACTTTTTTTTTAATATGTGGGATTTAGCTTTAGCACAGTTAGGATACAGAAAAAAAGTATATTTATGTAGTTGATTTGTGGTGTACATCTGAGCTCTTACTTCTTTTTTAGTGATAGCATGTGGCAATTACATTCTTTTGCAGGGCGCTATTTTCCAAAACGACCCAAACATGTGCTTGTAGTTGAAGCAAAGTTTGATGGTGAACAGTTGGCTACGGATCCTGTAGAGCATACTGATCAGCCAGAATTTGCTACAGAATTGGCTTGGGAACTTGATAGGAAAGCACTTCATCAGCACAGGTAACGTTAGAAAGTTAAGTCTATTTTGGAGATAAAACTTAATTTTCTTGTCTGTACAGCTACTGAAATACAATTTTTGTGTTACTGTCATCTGAATTTTTTTTAGAAACATTTAGCTGTACACTGATCTACCATAATGTTGCCACAACAAACAAAAGTAGTATGTGGCAAGACAAGTGATGTTTCAAAATTCTAAAGGGTATGTTTTTACACTACTGAAAAAAACTCAAGAGTTTAAAGCAAATTAGTAATGCTATAGTTCAAGCATCGGATTCAAGCTTTTTTGTGCATACTGTGATGCAGAATTAACTTAACTTCAAGCCTGAAAAGCTTACATAAAATATGTTTAAAATGTCAAATAGAAGAGCTGAGAAATTAAATAAGGTTTCCATAGCTGTAATTTGGTTTTGACTGACAGATGATATTACCTCCATATTTTCAAAGATGTTAAAAAGGCCATATTATCTTTGAGAGAAAAAAGACTACATGTACCTTATGCTAGACACCTTATCTATGCCTTGAAGTATTAAGTGCTTTGCACAAAAATCTTTTGCATAAGTCCTATTTTTAATATACCCTCACAAGTGAAATCCCAGTTTCATGTGAGGTACAGTGCTTATTTCTTGTATGTGGATAAGATTGAATTTATTTGTCTCTAATATATATAGCACTTGACGATATGTGAGACTCCAATACACTCCTCTTACAAATTAACCCACTTGTTCGTTCTCCCACTTAATGATGAATTTTTAGATGTTCAATATAAACTCAGTTTCTCACTTACTCACTAAAACCAGTTATGTGACAAATACACTTTGTATCATTGGTATCTTTGAAACTTATGAATTATTTTTGTGAACTGATTGCATAGATAACTCTCACATTGTGAATTTCAACTGAATTGTTTTTTTCAGGCTGCAGCGTACACCTATCAAACTCCGGTGTTTTGCTTTGGATCCTGTATCTTCAGCTAAAGAGAATATAGGCTATATTGTACTTGATTTAAGGGCTGTACAGGAAAAGAAACAGGTATCTTACGGGGTATAAAGCTTTAAAAATTTATGTTTTGACATGATACTGTTACAGGTAGTAGAATTTGAGTTAAGGCACAGGCAAAACTTTCGAGTCTTGTTTTGGAGTATGACTCCTAGTTGATTATGTGTTTTGGTTTTTTGAGGACAAAACATCCTGACTCTGTAAGAGCATGGGAAAGTGAAAATACTTTTGCACTTCTGAATTTGAGAAGCACTTGTAAGCAATACTTTTAAGCAATTCCATGATTTAATTGCCTGGAAAAGATTTTCAAAGCAATTGCTTTGAGTCTCCCTCATCAAATCAGGTCTTATTTTTTTTTTTTTTAATGGGCCTCAGTGGAAGGTGTGTTAAGGGATCAGAAGTTTTAGCTCCTTAATACAGCACAGAGTAAATAAAATGTAAATGTTTATATGAATTTAATTAATCAAAATTCTGTGTTGTGCATGATGAAAACATAACTCTGATATGGGTCATAGCAGGACCTTAGTGTTCTTAAGGATTTGTGATCCATATCACTTACTCTGAACTTTCAGTTCAGAATTTTTCTAAGATTTATGGTATATTTTTCTTCCTAATTTGTTTACTGTACAAATCAGTGTAAAAGAGTTCAGGTAGTCTTCCAGGAATCATTCTATAGCATCTTTCAGTATAATAGTGTACTCAAAGTAGACCAAACCTTTGGAAAGAAAAAAGTAGATGAAGTAGAAATGCTAGAGCAAGTCTAATTTTCCTGTAACAATATTATATTATTTTCCTGAGTTCTTAAATGCTTTTGGTTTTTAATTTTGTTTTCAATTATGTAGGCACCAAAATGGTATCCTCTGCTTAGTAACAAGTACACTAAATTTAAATCTGAAATACAAGTAGGTGTTGTGTTGGAAACTGATTCAAAAGCACTAGTCGATGGTTTTAAAGCAAAGGAGGCACCCCCTAGACAAGGGAAGGGTAAGTAACATGATAAGAATATCACTTGCTTTAAATTAAAAATGTGCCTGTGCCAGATGAACATATCGTTTGTTGCAAATGTGTTGATTTGAGTCTTTAGAGAACTTAAATTTCATAGCATTTCCAATGCAAATTCTCTTCAGCTGATTAATGTACCTTGTGGTAATAACTTTACAAGGATGCTTTAATGTGGTAATTGCGTGACCTTTCAGGTGGACAGAGTTGCAAACCAACCATCTTTGAACTCAGTGTTTACTCCTATGGACATTTTACTCATATTTCAGGGCTTTAGAAAGTTCTGTAATAAAAAAAATAAGAAAAGAGCTTCTTCACAGGATGCAGCTTCAGTATTTTGGGCTTGGAATTATAAAGTAGTGCAATATTTCATTTGTTGGGTAGGCTGCTCCCCTTTACTGATGTTTGTAATCTAATTTAAACCATTTGGAACTTAAATAGTGTTGTATTGATAAGTTTTTATAGTAACATCTACTTAAAATTTACAGTTGGGACTCATTCCACTTCTGGACTTCCTTGTATATTTTTTGCAAAAGTAATTAGTGAAATGTGTCAAAAATCTATTAGCATTCAAATATTATGCTAGTAAATGTTTTTATTTATGTGCTGTGCTTTTCAGTGACTTTTTTTTATCTGGGATTTTTTAATGCAAGTTAGTAGGCTTTTTAAAAAAAAAAAAGAAACAACAAAACAAACCCAAACCCTTAGAAACTTGATTTTTAAAAAAGACCCCCACAAAACAAACAGATTTACCTCCCTTCACCCCCACCAAAAAGTCTATCTACTTCATTTCTAAAAACTGAGCCTCTTTTACAACTAATGGATTTTCTCCTATTTACAGTACTTTGTGTTCTTGCAGTGGGGGTAACTTTTTCCTAATTCTAATTCCATCATCTGCTTATCATGATCTATGGCTGTGGTTTTGTGAAAGCAAGGTGGTCAGTGGCAGTAAGTGCTTTGCAGGGTTTCTGGCCCAGGCTTGGATGTGGCTGTATTGCAAGGGTGGTTAAGGCAATATTGAAGTTCCAGTGTAATCACTTAGCTTTCAGGTTCATAGCAAAGCACAGGGAATTTTGTGTACTGTAAAGTTTGTAAAGGAGGCAAGGAACTACTGCAAATGACTTGTTAACCTGTGCTTCCCTTGTGATCTTTCTGCCTGCAAGCTCTCCTACCCTTCATTACACTGGCAAAAAATATGAGAAATCCCTTCTGCCTTCACCCAGCACTGTCTTCCACTTCATGCTTTCTGTGGAATAATTGATGCAAACAAGTTTGCCAGCTTTTCCCTTCCCTTTCCTCTGTTGTCTCAAGATAGTCAATATCATATTTAGGCAATGGAGGAAAACAAACATGTAGATTTTCACTGGTTTAAAGTTAATGTTCCAAGCATTGGGTATGACAAAGCTAGACTACCCAGTTCTAGTCTAGTCAGGCAGTTATGGAGATGTCTTCCTTTTGGGATTCATGCTTTGATTTTTTTTTTTTTTTTTTTTTGCTTCACTGGCTTAAGTGGTCTAAAGTTTCCAGTGTTTGAAGTAGAACCTTTTGGTTCACAGCAGAAGTGCTGTGTTATTATTCCTATTTGCTGTAACCTGAGGTGCTTTGAAATGTATTGAGTTACTGGCACCATAGAGTAGAAGCGAATAAACCAGAATACAAAGTGTTTTATGCACTGAGGACTTCAGATAAAAAATTTTTAAATGAAACATCCCAAAGGTCAGTGGAATGAGACATTGTACTACTTTCAACAGTTGAACAGGTTGTCATATGCAGTTACTGTCTTGCATTTCCTTTAATGAGTAAAATAAAGAAACAGCATGGTAGACTCTAAACTAATGAAATAAAGTTGCAGTCACTGTAATGTTATCCACTGTAACATTAAGTAAAAATATGCACTAGCGTTCTGTCTAGCATAGTGTTCAAAATAACATCTGTGCCCGCTGAATAGAAATTGATTTCATAATATTTTTTTTGTAGCTATACCTAAGCTACTTAGGGACTTTTTTGTGTTGAAATGCTTTGGAATCAAGCATCAAGATCTCTATTGGTAATTTTTTCTTTCCACATGTACAATAAGTAAAGGTAAATTACAGTTAGATGGAAGATTCCTGCAGCAATTAATAAGGTCATAAGTTACTTAATTTTTTTCTTATCTCTTAGCATCTGCCCTTCTTTCTGGACTAGACCCTAAAAGTATTGTACCAGTCTTGAATGAAGAAGAGGGCTATCATCAAATTGGACCAGCAGAGTATTGCAGAGACTACTTTGTCTTGTCTGTAACTATTGCTTTTGCCACACAGTTGGAACAGGTTTGTTTCCTTGCTATGTGTAGGTTTTAAGTACTATCCTAGGTCTGTATTTTGGCCCTCCCGTGCCTTTTATCTAGCTAGGACTTTTTTATTGTCTTAAAGTTTCTTGCCATAAATAGCCTTGTCCCATACTGAATACATTAATTTGAGTTTTAAAACTCTATGTAGTGCTTGCATGTCAAAGTACAGATGAAAGATCAGAATTCTTTTGGAGCACTAGAATTGCATTACTTTAAATTATGCGCTTTTATGAAATGCACACATTTTATATTACAATATAGTATAAAAAGTGCGTGTATGGATAATATGAGTCTTCAATGTGCCTATGTGCTGAAGTTCAAATGAGATGAAATACCTTTTACATTTGCAGGATGTACATAATAGTAGGGTTTATAAGTTGCCTAAGGGAAGGACTTATTAGCTTGGATGAAGTGCCATGCTAATGTGATTATTTTAGCTTTAGACCTCGGCTGCTGTGCTTACATTGTACTGTACCACACTGATACATACTGTCTGATTTTAAAAATACAGGTAGGCCCAAGTTACTGCAAAAGTCACAACTCCAAGCCAGTGTGACCTTTTTTTTTCATTGATCTGTAACTCACATTGTATGATAAACTCTCCTCAGTCTTGTCATCTTTTTTTTCAGAGAAAATAATTTTCCATGTCAGAATTATATGGCCTTTTGAAGTAGATTTATCGTGATCACTCTGGAGTAGCTTGTGCCTTTTTAGACATTGAACTCACAGTTGTAGTGGCTACAACATGAAGTAGCTGTTGCTGGCTGTTCCAGTCTTTATTGTATAACTTGGTATCTAATCTGCATTGTTTATTTACACTATAAATATTTTGTGGAGGCACTGGTTGTTTCTGAATATTTGTTCAGTGCTTGACATTATTGAATATATGATGTCAGTTACAGTCCCATTTTGCAAGTTATTGGTATGCTTGTAAGATATCTTTTTAATCAATCCGAGTATTAATATAGAAGCTTTCTTTTATGTGTGCAGTGCAAGCTAGGATTTAGGTCAGCTACTTGGCAGTTTGAGATCACTTTAAGCTCTTTAATTTCCAAGCTAATGCTTAAGGATTACAGTAACTGTACATTAATGAAAGAGATACATTTTTCTTTTCTGCATCTTTTTTTTTAGTTAGTTCCCAGTACTATGAAGCTTCCGGAACGACAGCCTGAGTTTTTTTTCTACTACTCATTACTGGGAAATGATGTCACAAACGAACCTTTCACTGATTTAATTAATCCAAACTTTGAGCCTGAAAGAGCTTCAGTTCGAATACGTAGCACAGCTGATATCCTTCAGGGTTATTTTTGTGCACAGTCAAAACTGCAGGTAAGCTGTTTCTTCTCAAATGTGAATGAAAATAAATAATGAAAATAAAAGAAATAGAATGTGGCTCAGGCTGAAACTGGAACAAAACTAGGTTGTATTATGGTATTTTATCTCAAATATAAGTTGATTTTCTTGCTGATATGATGGAAACCCTAGCAGCAAGTTTCCCAGCTTGGAGAGAGTGCAGTCTCTTTATTGCAGTTGCTGTAGTAAGTTGGGTTACATGTCATGATAAAAGATATTGCTGAAACGCGGTATTCCCAAAGTGCTAATGTCGCATTCTGAGGAGCTCTGGGACCTGCTCTGCAGTCAGACCATCTGCAACCTACAGTCTTGCTTTGTGCTGCCTGTGATAACCTCACCCACTCCAGCTGCTCGGGTCATTCTAGCCTAAGTTCTAAAATCACCATCCTCAGCACCCTTTGTGAATTAAAAGGGTGGTCTGGCTTTTTCCCCACTCCTTAGCCACATACTGTTTTTAAACACACTATAGTCATATTTGAGCTGTTACAGGATATTACTCATCTTTATGCCTTTAAATGGGAGACATTGTTTAGTGGTGGAGTTGGCAGTGTTAGGTTTACAGTTGAACGCAATGATCTTAAGGGTCTTTTCCAACCTAAGTGATTCTCTGATTCTAAATATTGGGTGGTATTGAAACTGTTCATGGCAATCTGTCTAGTTCAAACTTGACTTGTTGACAAACAACAGACTATTTGGTTGAGGGTGACATGGGGTTTCTAATAACATAGCTGGTAAATAAGACAGTGTTAGTTATACAAAGTAAGTCTCGGATCTGGACCCTTTCAAAGCTATTTTTCTTTAAACTTGTACATGCCATTCTAGTTTTGTTATCCGTGTTAGTTTAAGAATGTTTCAAGACCAGAGACTAAGATGAAATTCCAAACACAGCAGTGCATATGTTTCCCCAAAAACTGCCATTAGGAAAATATTTGAAGTTGAGACAAAAAATCTGAGACAATATAAGATTTCAACAGAACCAAAGTATTTAATATATATTATAAATATATACACAAACGTGTGCTTTCATCATGTTAAAGAATGACCTTTTGAAGAAGAGTTTTCATGAGGTCAGATCCACATCTTGATTTACGGTTTCCTTTCTCTGACTTCTCATTCAGCTTCTTAACATTTAGGTTATAGGTCAGAGATTTGTATTCTGGATTTAGTAGTTAATACATTTTTTCAAAAAATGAAGATTTTAGTCATAAAAGGTGCTACCAGATTAGGTAGCACAATATACACACCTAAGTATGTATATTGGCAGCTGACACCTTTTAGCATTAAAGTCTTCATTAAGTGTAATAAATATTAAGGACCAGAATGCAGTGTTCTGATATGCTAAAACGTAACTGAAGTGACTCTTATTTGGAAAAGAGCAAGTTGGTGTGTGAGTTTCAAAGAGTAACTTTCAGCAAGGAAAATAACATTATGTGGAGTGTAGGGTTTTTTAAGATCCATCTCTTATTTAGGTGTATAAATATTAAACTGCGGTAGGAAGAAAAAGTTGAGTCAAGTTTTGAAAAAATAATAATGATTCTTACCAGGAATTAACAACTTAGTTACTTAATTCCAAAAATCCTTGCTATTTAAGTGGTGTCTAAATATATGCAAAAAGACTGGGCTTTCAAGTAATGTTTTTTTTCTTTACGTTGCAGTCATGCATTTTATATGCCTGTATATTAAGGGCAAGAATTTGTGCTGTGTTTAGAAGCTGCAATCTATTGAATTTGTCCTGCAGAAGGGATAATATGACAGGCCCTTAGAAGGACGGTGCAGTGATCTGCTACTGTCCTAGCACTGGGCAAATCCTACCTGCTCAATAGTGAAATTTCATAGCTGTTCTTTACTGCTCAAAATACTTGTTTTCATCATGCAGGGACTAGACTAGGGATGATCATTTTGATCTGTTGTATTTATGCTACCTTTAGTAGAGGATGAACAGACAGTTCAAGTGGAAATGCTTGTGCCAGTTACTTTCTAACACTTTTGTATGTATGCAGATCCATCTTTGCTGTGGGGATCAGTCCCTTGGAAGCACTGAAATACCCCTGTCTGGACTACTGAAGAAAGGAAATGTGGAGATCGATCAACACCCTGTGGCAATAGAAGGAGCTTTCATCCTTGTTCCACCAAATAGAGCTAAACAGAAACTGCCACAGTTGCCTTTGGATATGGCTCCTACTGTTGGGGTATCTGTAGTTCTGCAAAGGGAAAGCTTGAGCATCCAGGTACAGCTTCC
Organism: Larus michahellis; assembly: GCF_964199755.1. NCBI lineage: Eukaryota > Metazoa > Chordata > Aves > Charadriiformes > Laridae > Larus > Larus michahellis. Next base: position 67,168,619 of record NC_133930.1, read on the forward strand.
CCATTTTTTGTTGGTTTAGACACTGTTTCACAGTTTTCGTGTTGAAAAAAACCCTAGTATTTCTAAGTCCTATTTGACAGTTAAGTTTGTAAAAGAAATCCTGAAAGAATAAGTTGCTTTATATGAATAATCCTTTCATTGCTTCATTTTTCTATGTCAGAAAAATCATCTCAAACTATGAAAGTGTTGTAAACAGAATTTTTCAGTGCAAACCATGATCAATAAGAAAACTATATCACTTCATTCAGCCTTTGATTCCCTTAAATGCTCCAACTGAACCTAAACAGCCACAGGAGAAAGTTCTTTCACCTGTTAGTGGAAAAACAGAGGGCTTCCAGCAGAGATCCCAGAATGTCCTCTCTCAAGCTGACCACTCTTCTTCAACAGAAGATGAAGCAACTGAAAGTGAAGTGGAAAGTCTGAAGTTTGAAAAAGGCATGAGACTAAAGAAAAAGGGTATGTGGTGTATAATTTTTTTCCCCAGTTGTCAAGTGTGGTGTTGTATCATGTACTACTCATTTGTGGTGACAAATTTCAGGCAAGTAAGAATTAGTTACATAGAACAGGTAACAGGAGGAGAATAAGTGTTGTCATTTGAGTATGGTGGTTATTGAAAACACTTCGAAGAGCCAGTTTGAGGATTTGGTGGTGTGTAGATTGCAAGTGATGTGGATCGTCATCAGCTTGAAAAATAATTCCAGAAATGCGTGGAATTCCCTGAATTTGAGAATGGGAGAGTTCAGTACACTACCCATGAAGAAACTTACTTCCTCAGTGAGGAGGTGAAATGGCCTAACATTCATGTTTATTAAATGGAAAGGCAGAAGAAATGTGGGGGTTTTAAGACTTATAAGGTATTTACTATGTGGATAATAAATTGTAAAAACAAGTGTTCATACCATACAGATTGCTGAACAAAACCAAGCATTAAGGTTGTTTATTTTTACATTATCCTTTTATAGGGACTTGATAGCCCACATAGCCTTCTAAGACTTCCCTTGTTTTGTTTTTTGATGAGGACTGGGTTGAGGAGAAGTGAAAGAGGAACAGAGATGAGAGAGAGAAATACTATACTAATCATAGAGTAAAGCTCAGAAGAATGTTTGTTTCCTGAACATTACTGAACAGGCATATTCTTCTTAAGAGATGACTTATGAATAAAGCAGAATGATTCTTTTTCTAATAGTGTTTGTATTATTTTTCTTTTGAGATTGGTCCTAAAGACATCCAGTTCTGTATAGGAAAATCTGTGTCCTAGAAGGTGGTCTCAGGATTTGTCTGCTAATTCAGCCACCTTTCCTTTTAATCCTAACTGATCTTAACTAAGCAAGGATTGAGTACTTTATATGAAATGTGTCAAGAAAAAGTACTGTGTACCCAGCAGCTTGTTTGAATCTGCAGTTAAGAAATCCACGATTTTGCTTTTCTATTACTACTAATAATAATTTTATAACTCTCTGGTTTGGTAAGATGTAAAACATGCCATTTCACATTATCTTTCAGGGCTGGTGGCTGAGTCTTGCCAAGAGGCTAACAAACAGTATACTGAAGAGCTTCCAGTTTTCAAATCACAGAGCAGAGCGAAGTCACCTCTAGTGTCAGATCTGCAAAATTCCAGTAATGCAAAACTTAGCAAATTTAGTACATTGAATGAAATTTGAATATAATAGCAACTTTAATTTTAACAGTAGGCTGTATGCAATTGTTAGTGGTACCCTTAAACTTCTATTCAGCCATTTAATTGCAGCAAGCAATCTAGTCGTATTTTGCCTGAATCATGAAAATTACTTCATTCCTATGTTGTGGTAACTAGCCAATGTTGAAGTAGTATTGAGGGGTTTTTTTGTATTATTACTGTTACTGCAAATAAAACACTCAAAACCAAGCAGAACAACAAAGTCAATGCTAACAATGATGTTGGTGTTTTTTAAAATGACAAAAATGGAAACGTTTTAGATAATTATGAAGAAAGAGGATCAGAACAACTAACACTTACAAACGGCAGTCAAATTCTTCTCTGACAGTTTCTTTGCCTCTTTCTCTGCTTTACTATCTTAAACACTTTTTGGAGGATACCTTTTGTTGATGCTGTCTGTAAAATTTGTAGTTTGACCTTTTACTCTTTCAAGACAGTATTGGGTCCCAGTGTAAGTACTTGAGAATCCTGGATGCAATTGGATATGCACTCACTGTAGCTTCTGCTTCCTAAATTATGAAATGGATGTAACAGTAGGTGGGTTCTGATCAAAGGACATAAGCACATGTGATTTACAGACCTAGCTAGAGCATTTTAATTTATTTCAAGAGTTAAACCGCAGCTTGGGACCAATAGCTGATACTACCTTACATGAGCACTGTAATTGACCTGGTGCTCTGTTTTTCAGTTACAAACTAAAGAGATTAGTTAATTCAAAGCAAAGTATGTTACTATTAATTGGGGTTTTTTTGTAAGCTCACCTCTTCTGCATGCCCTGAAGTTGGCTAGGAACAATTATGCAAACTGCTGAAACCAAAGTCTTACGGCATCCTTCTGAAGAATTTAAAGCTTTGATTTAGTCTAAACTTTTCTTCAGTGAGATAAACTTACATAGCTTTAAAGATTAATAGCTTTAAAGATTAATTAAAAAAAGGAATATTACCAAATCTTTAAGACTTAAAGTTTATTGCGGTTTTCAGTGCAGTTTTTTTGAAGCAGTAAGTTGAATACAGTGGCTGGTTTTTGTGGTACTAGCTTATATTACAAGGAACTGAAATGTCTTGGGGGAAGCAACCTATCTGTACTTGCATTTAAAATGCAATACCTATCTTTAATATATTTTGTTATTTTGTGCAGAACAAATTACTAGAAGCGCGTACAACTTCTCTTCTGTGTTTTCAGCTGATAATGGTCCAGTAGCTGTATCTCAACCTAACCCTGCGGGTGCATCCAGTTCTTCTGAGCCTGTGTCAGCACAGAAAATTGTTATTCCAGCAGCCTCTCATCATTTTTGCTTTTCAATAGACTTACGAAGTATACGTGGTCTGGAAGTTGGTTTTCCAATAAATTGCATTTTAAGGTATGATTTATTTTTGTTGATATTACTCTTGGTAATAACTATTTTTCTTTTCAATACAAAACCTTCAAAATCAGAACGATTGCTGGCACTATGCTGCCTGATGCCTCCTACCTTTACAGAGCTGATTTTCAGTAGTGAAATACTTTGGAATGTTCATCTGGCTCATTGCTAAAATTCTGAGCATTACAGCATTAAAGACAATATGTAGCACTTCATCTCTGCTGTAATTTGTATTAAATCTCACTTGAATATCTAAGCTCAGACGATGCAGATAATCATTCAGTCCTTAGAGGAAAAGGAGGATTACCTGTTTATTTACTTTCTGGCTGCCTCTGAAACTGATTGAAGGAGTGATTTCTGTAGCTTTCCATGTTTCCACCAAGAACTCCTTGAAGTATTTTAGCAAGAGACAGATCACCTGGTTTGTGCATGGCACTGAATCTGAAGAAGCACATTCTAGTCCTACAGTGAAGAGCCAGTGTAGTAAATGTGTTATCATTCTGAGAAGCGTATCACAGTTTTTTGATAGCCTTTGCATACAAGCAAAGCTTACTAGGGAGAAGTAGCACCTTTGTTACATTAATTTGTGGAGGTACGAAAAAGGCAAGCTTTCTGGATACATGAGTTTTGTGCCTGAAGCAAAAGTAGAAAACTACCAGTGCTAGTTTGGAACAATTGCTTAGAAATTATTTTTTTCCTGATGTCATCATGAAAGAAAAGTATGGGAGCACTTTTGGAGAATAAGCAGATGTTAGCTGGGACATGAATGCTAAGTTGGAGGAATAAAAACTAAAAAGTTGAAGAACCAGTTACGAGTAAGGGTATTGAAACAAGTATCTGTATGCAAGTTGGGGTTTGATTGTTTTTGTTTGTTTTTTTTAGCATTGCCAGTGAAGACAGAAACTTTCTTTTATTAATTTTTTTGGTTTTGTTTTAGGCTTTCCTTAGAGTTTAGGATCAAGAGTTCATAGATATGGGGATGATTTTGTTGTTTGTTTTTTTTTTTTTAAAAAAATTCCTACTCATGGAATATTACTTATTGATGGCATATGTGAACTCAGTGGTTTGTAGCAGTCTTCTCAGTTTGCCTTCTGGTTTCCATTAGGGCCCTCTTGGTGCCATGTGATGAATCACAGAATTCATAGAATTGCTGAGGTTGGAAGGGACCTTTAAGATCATCAAGTCCAACCATTAACCTACCCTGACAAAAACCACTTCTAAACCATGTCCCTAAGTACCACATCTACCCTTTTTTTTTTTTTTAAACACCTCCAGGGATGGTGAATCCACCACCTCCCTGGGCAGCCTATTCTAATGTTTAATAACCCTTTCAGTGAAAAAATGTTTCCTAATACCCTATCTAAACATCTCTGATGTGACTTGAACCCGTTTCCTCTCATCCTATCACTTGTCACCAGGGAGAAGGGGTTAGCCCCCATCTCTTTATAACCTCCTTTCAGGTAGAGGGTGATAAGCTCTCCCTTCAGCCTCCTCTTCTCCAAGCTAAACAACCCCAGCTCCCTCAGTCATTCCTCATTAAGGTTTGTCCTCCAGACCCCTCATCAGCTTTGTAGCCCTTCTCTGGACACGCTCCAACACCTCAATGTCCCTCTTGTAGTGAGGGGCCCAAAACTGAACGCAGTACTCGAGGTGGGGCCTCACCAGTGCCAAGTACAGGGGGATGATCACTTCCCTAGTCCGGCTCACCATGCTGTTCCTGATACAGGCTAGGATGCTGTTGGCCTTCTTGGCCACCTGGGCACACTGCTGGCTCATATTCAGCTGGCTGTCCACCAACACCCCCAGGTCCTTTTCTGCAGGGCTGCTTTCGAGCCACTCTTCCCCAATCCTGTAGCGCTGCATGGGGTTGTTGTGTACCAAGTGCAGGACCTGGCACTTGGCCTTGTTGAACCTCATACCATTGGTCTCAGCCCATCGGTCCAGCCTGTCCAGATCCCTCTGCAGAGCCAACCTACCCTCAAGCAGATCAACACGCCCACCTAGTTTAGTGTCATCTGCAAACTTCCTGAGGGTGCACTCAATCCCCTCATCCAGATCATTGATAAAGATATTAAAGAGAACCTATCTTTAAACGGTGATTTGATTTGAGAGGGTTGAATATTGTGGTCGTGGAGATGTATCTCTGCTTTGCATTTGTTATTCTGACAGAGTTTCGTTCAATACAGTTTTAACTGGTCACCAAGAAATCTGTTCATATTAACAATTGTTGGAGCTTAAGCTTTGTTTCAACTAGGGTGAAAAGGTGGGGGTGGGGTGTAAGAGTAGAATATTTTAAAACAGAAATAATATAGATTGCGTCATTAATGGTTTTTTGTATAGGCTATATTATTAAATAGTATGTGGAAAACAACATACAATGGGTGGAATCTTGTCAAAAAAGCTTTTTCACATAATATTCTGAAAATTAATTTGTTTCAAAACAGTGACAACAAGTAGGTTTTGCTGTTTCATACACTTCAATTTTTATAGTCAGTGATGAATATAGCAACAAACTGAAGAGGATAAACGTCCAAACACATAAATGCTAAGAAAAGTTGCAGGGTAAAAAAATTGCATTTTCACTGTATATTTGGAGCATGATTTCATTCAAGTCTAAACAAGCTCTTTATAAACAGTTCTGCACAAACAGTTGAAGAATGGAATTTTATACGTGGCAGCATTTGATGCAGCATTTATTTTATTAGTAACTTAGCTGACAGCTGGCATCATCAATTTGAGCAAAGCAAAGTTCAAGGGTTCTTGGCCTTCCCTTTGTTGTAGATTATCATATGTTGAAGTAGAGTAGTTTCAGGCCACACTGTAAATCATACTGGTAAAGTGACTTGGCTTTCCTTTTAGTGAATTAAACTGAGAATTAAAAACTAAATTCTTCAAATGTGACTGAAATTTTCAAATGGTGCTGACACTGCAGATACGTATACTTAGTTACCAGTTATTGTGTGTTAGACCAGTCTTAGTTGTAAATATAGTTATATATGTTCTCAAGTAGCAATCTATATCTCAATCTAATATTCCTTTCTTCTGTTTCTCTGATCACTTTAATTAAAACTTTGCAATTGTTATATACAGATTAATTCATATGGTTGTGAACATACGGTTATTAAAGCTTTTTTTGTCAAAATAACAGCAAATATAAATGAAGCTGGATCAGTGCTGAAGTAAATGAGAACAGGAGTATTTGAGAACTAAATTCTATCAATGGATATATTTGTGTCAATTTTGCTAATTGTAATACAAGTTGTGCTTCGGTGAAAGATGTTTAAATTGGTGTTCTTGTTGCAGAAGGTTTAAGAAAAAAGTTATCTATCAAATTATTGTTTGATTATTTTTGTTATTGTTTTTGTTAGGTACTCGTATCCATTTTTTGGCAGTGCAGCACCTATTATGACAAGCCCACCTGTAGAAGTAAGAAAGAACATGGAAGTTTTCCTTCCACAGTCCTACTGTGCATTTGACTTTGCAACTATACCTCATCAGCTTCAAGATACATTCTTCAGGTAGTAACTTGCATTCTTTTTATCTTAATTACACTTTTTCTATTCTTTTGTTCTAAATGCAGTCACAAGTTCAGATTTTTTTACTTAAGATCATCAGTTTGAGAATTTAGTAAAGAATCCAAGTGCCTAATGCCAGCAGATACTTAATACACCGCTTTTCTAGTTTTTCTATTACTTACTTTTAAAGTCAGGAGCTCTAAAATTCTTGCTTTTGTATCTTGAGTACTTATGCAGGGATCACTGCTTACAGAAACAAGTGCCATTGCTGTAAGTTGTTAAAATCAAGGTTGATAGCATAGTTGTAACAATTCGTTACTTCAAATGAAATAAATAGATAAGCTTTTTATTTTTCTCTTCAATGCATTATGACTATCATATATCTTTGAAAACACAAGTACCTAGGAAGCCGAGTTCAGTATTTTCCCAGTAGTCCCACCAGCTTTTGATAACTCATTAAGATGTGGGATAAAGAATCATCAAAATAGTGGTATTTTGAAAGAAGAGGTGAAGGAGATGTATTTATGAGTGGCAGTGACTAAAACTTATTTATAGGTATTTATAAAATAAGATGATCTAGGTCTGTTAGGATTATTCAGTCAGTCACTTTCATTGCAGTGTTGTCCTTTGTAATAATTGGAGAAAGGAATGATAATCCGACCAAAAATAGGTGGTGGAGAGGATACAAAGCCAGTCAGTCTCATTCGTCTGGGTGAGAGGCAGTAAACCCATCAAATTGTTTGACAGTTGTGACCATCATGGATTTGTGAAGTTACTTTTAGAACATGAGGTCCCTTTCCCAGATGAATAGGAATGTTTCCTCTTGTGTTGATGCCTGATGCTAAAATGACTTCTTTGTTTCAGATTACCTCTGCTGGTTGAACTGTGGCACAAGGATAAAACAGCTAAAGACTTACTTCTAGGCATGGCAAGACTTCAGCTTTCAAATGTTTTGGCTTCGGAAAAAACGCGGTTCTTGGGTGGTAATGGTGAACAATGCTGGCGTCAGACTTGTAGTGAAACAGTCAGTGTTACAGCAGCACAAGGGTAAAACTATTTTAAAAAATATTTATGCTGTAGCAAGTTTTGAATAATTGTTTGTTTAGTATTTCCCTGAAAAAGGACAAGCTCTTCCTGTTTAGCTTTTTTAATAGGTAAACAGGCTGCAGAGTACTGCAATATGGGGGTGGGAAAAGGCATCCAAGAGTTTAAAAGTTAAATTGCCAAAGGCATATTGTGCAACCCTACACCACTACCAGAGTCATCCTAATAAACCTTTATATAATCCTGATCTTGGGTGAGCTTCACAGACAGATAACATTTTTTCCAATTATTTATTTCTTTTATTGAAGCACTTTCTTAAGTTACTTAACAATTAGAAAAAGCTGCTGGTATTCCAGCGAATAGTTAAAACTGTTTGTCCATGGTATGCTTTTAGATGCAAGTGACTTCAGTGAAATTTAGGAGGACAGTTATATCCATAGAGTGGAGAGGTTTCCTGTTTCAGGGTTATACCTTGTGATAGTAGCAGGGTTTTGAGCTTGTGTACATCAGAAGGAGCTATGTTATTAGTTAATATTTTGTGTGAAGATAAATGTTGATTTACATAGAGAAGTGACATTCTTTTTTATGTATATGAAGAAACCTAACTTAGTTACTTCTTTCCTATGTCCTTGTTGAAGATGTGAACTGTGCTAGCAAGTATCTAGACCCTAATCTTCTGTGTGACAATGGCACTTGATTATGCCTGTAGAAATAAATATAATTGCTATTAAGACTGAGGTCAGTTTTAAACCGCTACAGATAATTAAAGCACACTATATTTGACACAGGAAACTTCAGGTTACTGACAAAGACTGATATTCCCCCTCCTCCCAAATTGAGAGAAAATTGATCCCTAATTTTATTTTAACTTTTTTGTGTGAAAGCTAGCATGGCCTGATTGTGTGGAGAGTTACTTTATGATCTCCCTGTACATTAAGGTTCACACTTTCACCTGTAATAAGTTTGTTAAAATGAAATCTGGTTTTGCACAAAACTTAATAACCACTAGATGGCATTCTCAAAATGTAATCAGGTCTGCATTTTGCTGTGCTGATACCTTTTTAGCTTTGCTCTTGGTGTAACATTCTTTTTATACTGATACGTTAAACTGACTTAATCAAATTTCTAAGGTCCACTTTCTGTATTTTAAACACAGTTTTCATTAAATAACATTTTATTGCTATTTATAGGTCAGGCAACAGAATAGCAGAGCTTTCATATGCTATCACTTTGGAAGACTACGGGCTTGTGAAAATGCAAGAAGTTCTGGTGTCAGATTCTTCTCAAGTAAATTTTACATAATCTTATCTTTTTTTCCTTGAATGCTTCTTTGAAAAGTTAGGTTTCCAGTTAAAAATCCACTACTATTATATCAGTGTGTAGGTGCTGGTCAACAGCGGCATGTCCCTCACACTCAGCCTCGTGCCCCAGAAAACTGTTCAGAACCTCGAGAAACTCTTGAATACAAAGCAGCACTGGAGTTAGAAATGTGGAAGGAAATGCAAGAGGACATTTTTGAAAATCAGGTTTTTATTCTTTCTGTTTATTTCCTAAACTGCATGTCTGCCAGAGTAGCTTTAGCAGAATTGGTAAGAGGAATATGGACTGCATTTTTCTTAAACTTTGCCACTGTTTCAAATAAGAACTAAATTTTCCTCATATTTGTGTACATCTAAATTTTTAATATTTTATATCTTCCATACTCTTAAGGGAGAAAGTTAATTACTTTCTGTGAAGTGACTGAAGTAGGTGCTAGGTATGAAATACAGAATACCCCTTTCACAATTTCCCCTTTTTATGAAGTAAGGGGAAGAATATTCAAATAATTGCTGTTAAGTATTAACACTGCATTTCTTTATTCTCTGTCAAAATCCATTGCAGTGTTTCTACTCTTGAAGTTGTTGTAGGTGTCCTTACAGTCATATACTTCTTCTTAAAAGATACTGAGAATTTAGTGTCCTAAGTTGTTAGGATATTTTTCTCAAACTTGGGCTTACTTTGCATTTTATACTTAAGGGTAAGAAATATTCTTCACTGTCAGCATCGTACCTTGAGTTGTATAAGTCAGTATACAAAACTTAGTTTCTAATTCTTTTGCTCCAAGGCTTAATTCTGCTGGTACGCTCTCCTTTAGAATTGTATTTCCAACAGTTTTTATTTGGTTTTCTGGTTTGGGGTTTTTGTTCCTTTTTTGCTTTTAAAAGCTGAAAAAGAAGGAAATGGCTCACATGCAGGCTCTTGCAGAAGAATGGAAGAAAAGAGATAGAGAGAGAGAAGCATTAGTTAAGAAAAAGGTAAGGAAACTTGTTCTTATACTTGCTAAAAGTCTTATTATAAATCTCATCACTATGAAACTTGACAAGATATTTCGTAACTATAAAGGTACTGTAATTAGTCTTCACACCTACTGGTGTGCATGCATCTAGTCTACAACTGCGCAAAAAAACTAAGAGTAGTCCTTAATCGTAGAATACATGTTAGAAATCCTTTAGGTTAGCTTGCTGTCGTTGGGAGCTTTGTAACTTTAATTGCCTTTCACTTGCATGGTCAAAAAGCACTTCTACAACCTGGCTATGTGTAGTAACCTGTTAAACTTTATTGGAAAGAAAGGCTCTTCATTGTGACTTCTTCATTAGGAGCTGGAGATTTCTTTTATATGTAAATTTCCAAACAAAAATTGACAATTCTTTATACCATAGCAAGAGTAAGTTCTTTGTCTGCCTTAAAAGATATTTTTATTGCAAGAAAAAATGCCTTTTTTTGTTCTTTTAGGTAGCAGAATATACTGTTCTGGAAGAACAACTTCAGAAAACCCTGAGAGATCTAGATAAGCGAGAACGACAGCTTTTTAGTGCTGAATCAGAGGTAAAAAGTCTTTGGTCATTTTAAACAATGCTATTTCATGAACTATTTCTAAAGGTTGGAGTTTTCACATAGACACAATTGTGACCTTTGTATAAGAACAGAAAGAGCCGCATTCATACTAATACATAGAGGAGCACTAATAATTTAAGCCAAGTTTTATTACAACTACACTTTTTCTTACTGAAATGGAAATTCAATGAACTTTTAAATGAGTTGCTAGAATTACAGAATTGTAAATTTTCTATTCCTAACAGAACTAGTGTCAGTGGAGACATTTATGTAACATTAGCATTTCTCAGTTTTAGGTTTGGTACTGTCAGATGCACATCATACGTGTGTACAAGAGTGCCTTACTTAAACAGTAGTTACTAGGTTAACTATTGAAATAGGAGAAGGTGACAAGAAGAGCTGGAAGAAACTGCAATTTTCCAGGCTTCGTTATCAAGCAATTTGACAGAGTTCCTGAGTTTTTTTTATAGTTACAGGAACGAAGAACATGCAGGAAAAAACAGTAGCTACCATAGTTTTTAGGTCTCACTGAACACCCCTAATGAGGTGATAAGGAGGTGGGGTGTGAGTCCTCAGGAAAGATAATTGTATGAAAAGAGAAAGAATGGAAATAAACTGCCTATTTTTGTACTTCAGATCAAACTCAAAATTATGTAGGTGAACTGCTATGGTGATTTAGTAGTCTGACAAACTCTTTTTTTCCTCCTGGAGCTCAGATTAATCTTCGTATCACATCAGTCGCTTCTGTGCTTGTGAACAAAGTTAAGAAAGCTCCCAACACAGGTACTGGCTGGCTGAGCCTGTGTCCTGTTCTGTACTCATGCTGTCTGTGCCCTTCAAGATGCAGTTTGCGCTGTAAATAGCATCTGACTTTATTTTCAATGTCTGTGCAAAAAATCTGGTTATAAGGTTTGTCTGAACGCATTTCAGTCTGAGTCAAAGTATTTATTTTGAATCTTGCACATGTTGGTTTCAAACGTTGCTCTAAATTTAGTGAGATTCTGACCTGAGGGTGTAAAGATAATAAAAATCTGTGGATTCCAAAAGCGTCTAGACAAAATGATGTAGGGTTCATTTAGCAATTACATAGTTTGAGAAATGTGCCATTTGGAGAAGTTTCTATTCAGCTAGCAGTTATCTGGGCCAGTAACGTCTTTCTAGAAAGTTCAAACATGTCAAAAACTGTTTTTCTGTTTAGCTCAATGAGAAATTCTCTCAATATGCTCAGTTTGAAGAGTGCAGTGTTACTGATTTAAAGGCATCTTGGCTGTAGCTGCGACTTTACTGTTTCTGCAGCAAAGGGGTATACTTAGTGTTTTAATTTGTCGTAGAAAGGTAGATATAAAATTTGCCTTTTGCAATACCATATAGAAAGTACAGTAGAGATACAGATAGCTCCATTTTTGCAATAATCAAGCAAGAGTATATTTGTAGCCCAAATATAGCAATTTGCAGGTCATTTGTCAAACTGAAAGCCAATAAAAGAGTATATAGCAAACATATAGATAACAATGGAATGTCTATTGTTTAATTTCTAAAATGGATAACATTTTTTTTTCTGTCATGAATAGTAGTAACAGTTGTTAAGAAGGGCCCTTAAAATAAAGCTCTTGCACCTATGGATTGATATAGATATGTTTCACTTTTAAGCTTCAAAGACTAAAGAAGGAGTTGCAAGCAGAGCATGAACGAAATCTGCAGGAGCTACAGGATTCTGTGAGGCGAGCCAGAGAAGAATGTGCACACCAGGTTGAGCTAGAAAGGTCAAAAATCAAACAGCTGGAAGAAGACAAGCTTCGCTTACAGCAGCAGGTAAGTACACTTAAATTTTCTGCCTCAACCATTTACTTATTTAAGTAAGCATGTTTTTAGAGTAAGTATACTGAGTTGAGCAATAGTTTTGAGGCAAGCACATCGTGGCAACTTGGTAATAAACATTTTATCACCGTTGTTTGGTGAGCTATGTGCTGGGATCCATCTCTGTCAGTCTTGCTCAGTAGCAGGGCCAGTTTGCAATGCATTGGTTGTAATTTTTTTTCCAACGCTTGAAATCAAACATATGTTACATCAAGCATAAGTTGCATGTAGAACCTGAACAGCAGTATACATTTCAGTACCTTAAATTGTTAGCAGTTAACATCTGTCAAAACATCTATGTAGCTTGATTATGCAGTTTGTTTTATTCTTCCATTGCAAAAGAGTATTTCTATTATCCATGCTGGTGGTGGAGAATTATCTTGTTATTGTGATCCCGTATTCTGAAAATACATTAAACCAAGAAAATTCAGACCACATTCTTTTGTCCTGGAAGCTAACTTTTGCACTATCAAGGCTAGTCTAGCTATTTTTCTTGACTGTTTAAGCATACTGTAAAATTTTAAAAGTTAGTAGTAGCTTTTTTGAGCAGTTACAATATTGGACACTTAATTTGTTAAGTAGATTGTATCTTAGTAATGCATAAGTGTTTTTCAAAGTATTAGTTTATGTAGATAAATTATTTGCTTTGGTGCTTTTCTTTTGTGATATGATATAGCAGTAATACCACATAGCTTTCACTAATTGAAGAACTGTATCAGCCAAAGGCATATTTATGTATTGGGAAGAGTTGTGCTGGGATTTTGTGGGTTTTTTACTTTAATTCTAAACACTGATATTAACCTACTTCTTTTCTCATTGGCATATGTTAACCATAGTACAGTGAACTTCTTAAATATAGCTAATACAAAAAATGCTGCTAATCTAGAAGATGGTAATCTTGGCTGTTCTACTGAACAGTCATTGACTTGAGATGAGCAGTTTCAAACTGCATAATGCAATCCACTTCAAAGTGATAAGTGGATCACTTCTGCATTGTAGATGTGTTGTTGGCAGCTACTGCTGTATTTGTCCAGACAAGATAGCCAGTAGTTCTTCAGGCTCAAGTGACAGATGCCACCACCTAGGAGTCATCTTCCAAATTCATTCTTTTGACTCCTACTGACTTTTTCTAGCTAGGTTCCAATGCCATCACAATCACTTTATTTTTCCTATTCAGAACAGACATACTGTATCAGAACAAAGATCCAGTTAGCTCAGCATTCTGTTGTAGCAATGGTTGGATTTAGAGGGCATGAAAATAAGAAATGGGACAATGAGAAAATGCAATTTCAGTGTATCCAGCAGTACCATTAAGAGTTACATGTACCCTCAGCCAGAGGCAGCATTTCATATTTACTAGCCATCAGTGAAAGTAATCTTCATGAACTCATCTGATCCCTTTGAAAAAGTATTTCTATTTTTAGCATTGCAACATCCTGTGGCAGTGAGTTCTAAAATTTAATTATGTGTTGTATGTTTAAAAATTCTTCATTTTAAGCTCATTGCTTAATAATTATGAGGAACACTTTAGTGCCTGTGCTATATACTGTTCCTGATTGCTTAGGTGCCTGTAGTACTGCCTCTTCCAAACACAAACCCCACTATGTTTTGTCTTGCTTTATATGAAGGCCATTCTTTCCTGCTTATAGAATCATAGGATCATAGGGTTGGAAGGGACCTCTGGAGATCATCTAGTCCAGCCCCCCTGCCAGAGCAGACTCACCTAGAGCAGGTTGCACAGGAACATGTCCAGAGGGCTTTGGAATGTCTCCAGAGACGGAGACTCCACCACCTCTCTGGGCAGCCTGTTCCAGTGCTCTGCCACCCTCAAAGTAAAGAAGTTCCTCCTCATGTTTAGGTGGAACTTCCTATGCTCAAGTTTGTGCCCATTACCTCTTGTCCTGTCACTGGGCATGACTGGGCATATTGGCTGTCTTCCTGTGTGCTGTTCCTGCTGTTTTGAATCTCTCTTATGCTTCAGTGTGAGGTGGTTGTTAGTGCATATTCTGGATAAGACAGCCTTTTTTTTTTTTGCATTACTGGGGGTGGTGTGGGGTTTTGTTTCTTTGCTTTGGAGTCTTACTATAGGTTGGTTCCCTTTGCTACCAGTTCTGATGAGCCTCTCTTTTTTTTTTTTTTTTTTACATTTTTGTGTGTGTTTTTTTTGTTTGTGTGTGGTTGGTTTTTTTAACAAGGAATGTCTTGGAGTAAACTATAATAAACAATATGCTTTGACTTATGACTTACCTTTTAAGGAGATATGTCAGTACACAATTTTCACACTTGAATTGTAGAGGTTCCCTAATTTTCTAACTTGTTTGGAGATAAACCCCACTATGTGCAAGAGAAGATCCTTGAAGCATCCACCTTGAAGAACATCGCATTTACTTCCTGAATAAGGAAGTTGTGCTTTATTTGTATGATTTGTGCAGTTCCCTAACAGTCCACAACCTGAGGTCTCATGAGAAATTCCATTTTTGAAACTGTTTTCAGAACCAAACAAGAAATTAAACATATTATATAAGTTCTAGGAATAGCTGGCATTTTTCATAGCTAAAGAAAGAAATTACTGTCATTGTCATCACCATCATATCTGTATGTCTGCTTAAGTATGGAAAAAATTATGAAAATTATGGAAAAACTGTAAAAACTATGAAAAAAGAAATTAGTAAAAATGGAAAGGTGACAAATAATAATATCTCTTGACAAAAGTTGGCTATTGCAGTTGTATATGAAAAGTAACTGCAGTGAACTACATTTTTGTGTGGCTCCTTGGGCAGCATCTTTGCTTTCTTACATCAATTCTGTAAAAATAATAGTTGCAAAAAGTGAAATTTTAGAAGAAAAATAGAGGTGACCCAACGAGGAGATCCAAAGAATTAAAATATTGATGCACTAACAGAAGTTGTAGGCTTTGAAACAGAAATGGATTCTCTGAAGCATTTTCACCTAGTATTCTAAACTGTTTGATACAATTCATCAAAACAACTAGTTGGACGTAAGTGCAAGTGCAGCATTTGGGATCATATTCTGCAATGGAATGTCTCAGTTCCATCAGGTGTACTAAGGTATTTATAGTTGAATATTACTTAACTGAAGAATGTAAGCTACTCTTAGAAAACATCTTTAAAAAAATCTTAATATTTTTAATATAGTATAATGGAAAAAAAAGCCTGTTAAACATCCTGCCCATGGCAGGGGTGTTGGAACTAAATGATCTTTAAGGTCCCTTCCAACCCAAACCATTCTATGATTCTATGACTTGCTTAATTTCTTTGTAGCAAAGTAACTGTGTATTGGCAGTGGTTTTTAAATTGCCCATTTTAAGATGAAAAGCAAAGTGCTCTCTTTATAAAGTCTTCGTGAAACTGTGGAAGTACACAGTGAGGGCGGAGGTACATAGCATTAAGTCATTAGTCACTGACATCTTTCTACTTCAGCCTTTCTTCTAAATCATTATTTGGCTGTACGAAGTATTAGTTGTTTCCTTTTCCAGACATTCCTAAACAAGTTATGCTGGTGAAACTGAGTAAGTAATAAAACTTCATATAGTAGATAACACTGTTGGCTTTCTTTAAAAGATGTGTGTAAATCTAAATAGTTTTGTTTTCTGTGTTTCTTCTGCAAGTCATTTTAGAAATGTGAACGGCAATGTTTATAAATCTTTGTCTTCTGAATATGAGGACAGACTTGTTTTCTCTTCCCAGTCCTGAGCAAAGATCCTCTTTAAAATTCTTCCTATTAAAACATTGCTGTATGCCATCATCACAAAATCATTATTTATGAATATGTAACTTTCAGTGTCTGTTTTATATCAGATAATGGACAGTAAGATTTTTGTTCCAGGGACTAAGGAGTAACTTAAGTTCTGTAACCTAATTCTTTGTCTGTGAATGGATTTTTCTGTTAACTTACATTACATCTTCATATCTTTAATGTAGCTTTATGAAGCAGAAAATAAGTATAAAACATTGGAGAAGGAGTTCCAGCAATACAAGGAACAGCAAAGTAGCAAACCAGAAATCCAGTTACAATCGGAAATACATCTTCTCACTTTAGAAAAGGTATCTTGGATTTTTCTAGTCTTTAAAAACAGTCACAATGGTGCATTCACTGACAGGGAGATGTAGAATAACCTTGCATGATAGACTGGTTAATTTGTCCATTTTGTATTACTTTTTCCAACAATTTCTTCAGACTTCAAGTATTCAGACACAGTATTAAGGTCAACAGTGACCTTATTTCTATAGAGGAAGCAGTAGTGTTAGCGGCTAAGGCAGGAAAAAAACCCCTAACATATATACTTAAATTGCTGGGGACTGATTTATGCTGGGGACTCTCAGCATTCTGTTTATAAAACTAAATAAAGGTAAAGATTTTCTTGTGAGGATTAACTTGACTGGTATTCCATTATGTGCATTGGGGTTTTAGTAAGTATTTCTGAAAAGAGATTTGTTACTCATAAGTGGAATGGAATCACTGTCATAAGTTGACTTCTTAGAAATCATATGTGCTTTGAGTAGAGGATATTTTGCCTAATTAAAACCACAGATATGGGCATTTTATGCTCAGAATTGTGAGATTTTGAGTCAAATTGTTGACCAAATAAGCTGGAAAAAAATTAAACCAGGCTTCTTGACACAAAATGCACACACAGTGATATAGTCAATGTGCATGTTACTGTATGTTTGAATAACTTGTAATAACACAAGCAAATGATTCAAAATATGTTTCTGTCTCTACAGACTTCTTAAACTCTTAGCTTAAATATTTTTGGATTTCCCATGTTTGTTAGATAAAAAATAAGTGCTTTAAGGTCTTCACAAATTTAACGGTAAATAACTTTTTTGTGTGATTAAAAGAAAATATCACTGCCTCAAAGTTGTTAATTAAAAATACTTAATTTTTCAGATTACTGTGTTCTGTGTGCTTCACAACAGTTTTCATTTGCCTTTTAATACTTACTCTTCTTTGCACAGAATGCAGTGAATTTTTAGTGTGTAACATTTTGTAAAGATTTATTTAGATAGTAAGATCAAAGATTCACACTAGATACATATATTTTAAAGACTGGTTTGAACAGATACTTGTTTCAGAGAAAAGAATGTAGCACATATCTTCCAGCAGCTGTAGGAAAGAAACTAAATATACACAACTTTTAAAAGCAAGATTTATACATCAGTGTTTCTGTTAAATTACTGCTTATAACCTTACTTTGGAAAAAAAAAAAGCAGGGGGAGGGGGTTTCCTAATTTGAGAATCTTATATTTGAAGGTTGCATCAGCAGATTTAGTGCTAAAAACTAATCTTTTTCTTTTTGTATAGACAGCTATCCAATAAAAATAAGGCTATATTTTAAACAAGAAAATGTTCATGTGCCATAATATTTATGTTATATTATATAACAGCTTCAGATGATGTTGTATATTATACTACATAAACACTTTTCTTAAACCAGACCCTTTGTATATATACATCTTTCAGTGATTGTTACTGCTGTTATTGCTTCAGCTGATATGATTTTAATTGCTTTTAGGTTGAACTTGAAAGAAAGTTAGAGTCAGCTACCAAGTCTAAGCTCCACTACAAACAACAATGGACAAGGGCTTTGAAAGAACTTGCAAGGTTAAAACAGGTATGCAGTTTTCTTTTGTCATATGAGACAACCAAGTTAAGGTAGTGTTGGAAGCTACTTATAATTACTGTTCACTTCTGGCAGTTTTCATTTTATTAGTTTTTGTCTTCACAAAAGTAAAGTTCTGAGCTATGCTTTTTACAAAAATTAGAACAGCAAAACTGGTTTGAATTTGACATTGAACTCAGGAAAGACCAAGGCTCAGGTCTGCAAAGAAGGTTGGGGTAGGTGAAAGGAGGCATGATTCAAAAAAGGAAAGTTTTATTAATCTTAATGCCAATAATGCTTAATCAGCACTTGCAGAGAAAATATTTTGTTCCTATCCCAAGCATCTTGGTCAGTTACAGTCCTAACAGTGCTGTATGTTAATTGTAATATGAAGAGTAAAGATGAGAAACAAATCGTAGTAATTGCTGAATGCTGTAAAATGAAGTAAACTTGCAGAAAATTTAAACTGGAAATGAAACTTCCTTCTGCTTTTGGAAATCCTAATCTTACATTAATGTGGCATGCTTTTTTTACTGCTGTGTTTTAACAGAGATCGTGTTTGTGTGTATCTATCTATATATGTAGTCATACATGCATGACTTGAAAGCACTCTGAAACTTGCAGTAGTAGCAGCTTCATCCTCACTGAATCTGTATACCTCTGGGTTTTTTTTGTCATCACCTGTCTTGCATGAATTACAATAAACATTAGCTAAACAGTATACTTGAGAATGGCAAGCATTTCCATTGGCCTTGACAAACAAATTAGTAAATCACTAAGCCCTGTCGCTGAACAAACCTTGATGCAGACATAAAGCTTCAGAATTCAAGTTTAGTAAAAGGCTTTTATTTCCTGTGTTCACACCTACTTCCTCCTTTAGGAAAAATGGGTTTTGGGGTTTTTTTAAGGATCATAGTTCCTACTTCATTCCTTCTGACAGACTGTTCAGTTTTTGAGGAGTAAGAAGTTAAGACTGCCTTGTCCTAAATGATAATTACCTTTTTTTAATCTGTATTTCTCTTTGAAGAAAGTAAATGTGCTGTATACTTGCTATCAATAATTAAAAACTCTCTTTATTTTCTGTCTTCAAATTGGTCCTTCTTTGCTTAGTGATAAAAGGAGTTATGAATTCTCATCTCCAATTTCCGAAACTTCTGTGCTTGACAAGATGGTAGAAGAAAGAATATAAAACTTATCTCTCTGATTAAGGCTTCTTCAGCAGCCATGAAGTGTCCAGGCTATTTTTTCTTACTGACATATTTAAAAATTCCTGCAGAATAAAAGAGACTGTTGCTTCCCATATTAACACTAGTGTATATCACTATCAGGTTTTTATTATAAATTTTGTCACCATAGACCTGACAATCTGAATTTAGTAACATATGTAAATGGTTTCAGCTGATGCTCTTGCTGAAAGTCTCAACTGTAAAATAAGTTGGCATGTAGAGTGAATTATGCTACCTAAACCTTTTCTACTACAGAACAAACCCTTTCTAAGTAGTTTCTTGTGGGTTTTATACCCTATGCTTCATCTTATACTTAGTCTATTGATAAAGGATTTAAGTGACTTTAAAGAGCCAAATAAAAGTTGAAGCAGAGATGATCAAAAACCATTTATTGTGTTTTAAATACAAATTTGGAAACTGTTGCTTCAGGAATTCTAGATTTGCTTTAGTTCAGATGATTTGTGCAATTGTGCATAGTTTGACCAATTTCTTGTTTGAATTGGATTAGTACCATGTTAATTTTGCATTGCCTCTGGTGAATAGCCACAGGGCTGTAATCTGTGCCAGTAATTTGTCACACCAAAGCTCTCTAGAGAACTATACAAAACATTTGTGTAGTGAGGATTAGACGCTGAAAGCCATATCTTAGATTGTTAATAAATGTTAATGACAAAACCCAGCTGGTAAGTCTTGGAAATGAGATCTAATGCTTTGTGCCCATTGCCAAAAAAATGTTTAAACAGAGATTTCCATTACTCAAAGGTGACCTAGTACAGTCAATTTGTGAATTAAAGAAGCATAATCTACAGGCTAAGCATTTAGTAAAATGCTCTTCTGATTTGCAACCATAAAAGTCAATGTTTCCTTAATTAAAAAGTTTCCTTTTACTTTGGAACTAGTTCTTAGCACACATCTGTGAT
The DNA here is from genome assembly GCF_964199755.1 of Larus michahellis. Taxonomy (NCBI): domain Eukaryota; kingdom Metazoa; phylum Chordata; class Aves; order Charadriiformes; family Laridae; genus Larus; species Larus michahellis. The sequence goes on from NC_133930.1 coordinate 67,188,734, forward strand.
GGTTTTATATTTTGCAGAATATGAGATATGCAGTACATAACTGAGACAAGTATGGTCTGTTAATAGAAAATGTTCTACATTTCTCTGTCTAGGGTTTTGAATGCTAAACACAGTGCCAGTGGTAACCAAAAAAAAAAAAATCTAAAGTACATGAGGACACATACACATCATGGTTGCCTGTGCTTAACAAAATACCGAAGTTAGTTAATTTAAGCACGGTTTTGTAAAGCTGAGTGAAAATAGACTTCGACCAGCTTACTTTTCTTCTCTCTTTGTTATTTAGTGCAAGTCTATGTTAGTACGTCATTTATTATACCCCTGTTTAGTTTCCCTGTTTTATGAAGACAAAAATGTAAACAGGTTAGCTACCTATCTATTTACCCAGGTAGACTGTAGGCTTCAAAAACTGTCTTTTGAAGTTTGCTGACTGGGAGATCTCAATACTACACAAATGAGACTTCCATGGTTTTTATGTATGTGTGTTCCTTCTGGGAGCAATCCAACCATTCACACAAAATTGCATATGTACTTACAGAGATCTTAGATGCTGAATTCAGTACCTGAGTGCAAGAAACAATGCATCAAAAACAAAAATCAAAGCTGGCAGAAATGTTATTTTTTTCAGCTGTGGATAATCTCTGTTATAATCTAGAAAACCAAAATCTGAAAGTGTTCATGCATACGTTATTCGGTATTCTGGGAGAAATATTTAAGTCTTTTAATGTGTTTGTGCCCTACAGATCTGTTAAAACCAGCACTGATGCATTTGTTTAAAACAACAGACCATATTGGCTGGCTGACATTCACTCTGTCTTGTCCAGTGTCTTGCTTATCCACTCAGTAATTAATTTGATTAATTTATAAGTAATTTAGCCAAGGATGGGATGTAAATCTTTGTTTAAAAAAAAAAGCACACACAAAAAAAAAAAAAACAGTTGGAGGTCCAAGTCTTGGTTAAAAACTGTGTCTTGAAACCATCCAGGCCCTCCTACTGACTTGTCAGCTCTGGGTTATTTTCAGAAAACTTTACTTGAGTTCCTTAGCTTCAATCGTAAGTTTTTCCCACAGACTTGCATGGTATGTGTGAGTGGGAGAGTGAATAGTGGCTGCTATTTAGCCATTGTTTAGTCTAGTGTATGTATGTTTACATCTCCCTTCTGGATTTATAGGCAGCTATGGCAAAATAAAGATTGTGCTTCCTTGATTGAAGAGCCTCTTAACTAGAGCACCTGGTGGCATGCAGGGATTCTTTTATGATCTGATTGCATGCAGGGATTCTTTTATGATCTGATTGCATGCAGGGATTCTTTTATGATCTGATTGTAGTTGAAATTTTGAGGGTTTTTTATTACTGGTTGAATTTTATTTAATGCTGATATTCCTGTAGTACCATAGGTTTCAAAACATGATTGAAGTTGCCACCATGCAAGCTCCTAAAATGGTAATCCATGTCTCAAGCATTAGAGATGCAAACTAATGAAGAAAAGTAGTAAAAATTAGAAGTAAATGATCTGATGACTAGTATGAGGCTTTGTTTGCATTGGATTTGATTTTGTTTATGGGGATGTAAGAGGAGGATGGCAAAATTAGTAAGAGAAAGGAATATTGGTGATAAGTTTTAATAAGGGGGGAAAAGGAAAGAAAATGAGCAAAAGGAGCAGAGTGACTAGCAGTGCTGAGAAAGTAGTGGAGGAGAAGGTACCTGGACTACGTAAGAGTATATTGCAAAAATCAGCACGTGATACTCCTGGTTGATCCATGGCTGCCTTACTATGGCATAGTGGCTGGTGATAATTAGGTGGTGATGCAAGAGTGAAATTCCCAAGTATTGTGAGTTTCTAGGGCATCTTATCTTCTATCACAAGGTTGCCTTTGGTACAGCAGCTGATGATTCCAGACTGTTTCCTTACCTGAAATTTAAAAATGCAAAATTCTAAATGTTTAAAAATTGAAATTCTGATAGCTCTTGCTGAGGCTTAAAGCTGGCTGACTGGCTATGATAATGAGCTGGGAATAAATCTGAAATATTCCTTATTTCAGTATATATTACAGGAGCATATTCTCACTGGAAATGTGAAGTATGTCAGAAAAACTTGACTGAGAATTTTAAGCGTGTGAGTATGTATGTATAAACTTGTGTGCACTGAGGTACACTTAAAAATACTTCGTATTCAATTATAACTTAGTTTTTAAGTATACACAGAATAAAACTAGATGTTACAAGTGAGTTTAGAAATGCTAGACTTTGCTTTGTTAGTACCATAAATGTGCAGAAGTGTTTTATTAATACTGTTTTTTCATTTTGGAACATCTCACAGTAAATTCTGCTATATTTCAAGTACTACTATATAGTAGCATTCAGTTCCTTCTCTGGTTTAAAAAAAAAAGTGCTTGTTGCCCAATGTATTGTTAAACTGTGATGGAAAAGATTTAATACCTGAATGCCTTTGATAAAGTGGCTTCAGTTTCATCACTGATGAAGATGAAGAAATATTTCGTTCTGTCTTATTGTAACACAAGACAGTGTTTTTATGGTCCCTCAACATGTAACAAAATTGTACATAAATTAATTGAAAGCCAGCATGCCTCACTTCTTATCAAACAACTGTTGTAAATTCTTTGTGATCTTCTTGTATTGATGGATTATTAGGAAACGTATTTCTGTTGCTCTGCTATGAATGGTATACATGGAATAAGTTTGCTGTTATGCACCCTACAAATTGTTATGACAAACTTTTAAAGGAGTCAAAGGATAATGTTGGGAAAGACATTTGAAAATCAGAGTACGAAGGGTGTAACTTAAATTACACACAGGATCCATCATAAATGAGTTGACAAAATCACTTCTTACTGGTTCTCATGTCTTCTTTTTTTCCAAGTTGAACTGTCTTAAACTGAATGCTAGGGAAATCTTACCTCTGAAAATGCTGATTTTTATTTTTTAAAATTTAATATTATTGTGCTTAAACGTCATTACCCAGGGTCATGGCATGGAACGCTAAAGAAATTTTAAAGAAAGACTTTCAGTGTTACAGGACTAAAATTCATCTCGGTTTTTCCCTTACCCCTCACAAACAAGGAAATGCCAAATATTTGTCATGTTTTCATCACAGTTGTATTAGTAATAAAATTAAATTTCTAGCCAGTTTTATCTGAAAGGAAGTCCTGCCCAACATTAACTTGGAGAGAAATGTGCTGATCAGAGTTTTTCTCCTCTGTGGCGAAAAGGAGAACTTAGCACTCTCCATATTCAAACTTACTTCCCTACAAGTCTAGCGATATTATCCTGAGCAATGACCATGCTCACAGGTGACAATGTTTATTTTTTTAAATTTTTTTCATAGACATCTTTCCCAGAGAAAAACAGAAAGGAACAAGAACAGAACAAAGATTCTTCAGGAATGCCTTGCTTTTCCTACCTCTCTCCTTTGCTTTTGCATAACTTTCTCTTTCATCCTTTTCTTGGTTTTATTAAATATCACTAAAGATGTTTCTTAACCAAAAAAACTTAAAATTCTGAAACTAACTAGCTCAGTGAGGACATAAAGGACCAAGGTATTAAATGAGAGATCCCTTCTAATCAATAAGAAAGCATTAGCAGTATTCTGTCTTCTTCCTGGTCTGATTGAGCTTAGGACTTTGTTCTGTTAATCTTCAGTATACGTACTTCTTCTAATGTATACTTTCATTTTGTTTAAAATGCCTTTTTTGCTGTCAGATTGCCATTGTGAGCGTGTTGCTGAACAGCATGCTGATCAACTGAACAATGCTGATCATTGAACTTTCCTGCCTCAAATAGTAAGGTGTCATCAACTTGTAATGAAACTTGTAGTCCCGAGTGCTTTTTATGGCAAGCACGCTATTAAGTCTTTCCTCTGAAGCTGCAACTGTAAGATCATTTTCAAGAGCTTTCCTTAGAGATCTGAGTAATACAGTCCAAAAACTGAAGGACTGGATTAGAAGACTTCTATTCAGTGTAGTCACAACTATTTGATGATTTGTATATATTATGTGTCTCACTGTAATCGGTTTCATTAGTAGACAGGGATGTCATTTTATGCTGATGTGTGAAAGTCTTGCTGTGCTAGTAGTAAGTGCTACTCTGTTTTGCATTACTTTTCCAGTGTTTAGTTTTCAGGTGATGTTTGCCCAATATACCTTCAAATAAAATTCTCTCAGAGTTACTGAGATACACAAATTTGACAGTCTTACATTAATCCCCAGCGTCCCATGACAGTAGTCCTAGTTTAAAATGGGACGATTAGAGCATGAATAACTGAACTGCAGAGCAAGGAGATTTTTTTTCCAAAGTTAATTCTTTCCTTACCATCCGCAACAACGCATTAGACTGAAGCTTGTCATAGCTACAAATCATCATAGGTAGAAAGGCTGGAAAAGGAGATAATGGCAGTTAGAAGTCCTCTCTTCTGTCAAAGATTTAGATTTTTGACATCATCTAGGAGGAAGATGTCAGCCTCATCCTGCACAGTAATGAGGGTTTTTTCCTACAGCTGAGGCAGTTTGCTTGTGTATTTTTATATAATTTATTCTCTGTCCTCCAAGACTCTTACCACTGTTATATAATGTCAACTGGAAAACCAGGTTGTACTAGACAGATAAATTCCAAAGCCAGAACGTGTATATGCAGGCTGTACTGTATCTACTACAGGGATATGTATAGCAAGTTTCTTTAGACTTTTTGTCTAATCAGGAAAAGTAGCTAGTCACCAGGCTGAATTATTGAATTCTTTACCTGTAGGGGCAGACAAGTAGAAATTTCTAGACTTGTTCTACATCTACAGAGCAACAACTCCTATCCTGAGCCTAAATAGAACTTTTCAAAGGAAGTTTAACACACTTAAAATGTCAAGTCTCATGTTTGCCTTCAGGTATTAATCTCTATTATTTTTTTGTTTCTTAAACACAGCAATATTTTAACTTGCTTTATTTTGAAAAGGATTTAACTTAGGAGAACGAATGAGAGCACCAAGAATAGTGATGGTCTCAAAGAAGTAAATGTTAGCCTGTCTCCATACTTCTAGATTTTGGGTAATTGAGATAATTAGATTTACTGTCTGTTTATTTACTTGTACTAAACTTAAGTTATACTGTTTTTATACCAACCAATTTGAGACTAGATCATGCTCAGCATTTTATCTTACTACCTGCATTTAGCAAAGCAAACAACTCAAGTACTATCTATCAAGTACTACAAACAACTATCAAAATAGTTAAGATAATTCCGTTCCTCCTTGTAGCCCATCATATACTTGAGATTTGGCTTTACTGTCTGGATTCTGTTGCCTCTCCAGATATTTGGAAACCAGAGAATACTATTGTGATATTCAATGGGACTTTTTTTTTTTTAAAAAAAAAAAGCACCCTCAGTCTTTTCTTTGTGAAATACTTCAACATTAATGCTTGATCTTTGGCATTTTTTAAAAATACAGATCTCTCTCAATTCAGAACACTCTGTGATTAAGCTCCTAACGTGACTGATGTATTGCTTAAGTGGTTAATTTCCACTGTTCTAATAACTTCAATCATGTCTCTAGCTGGAATTTACCTAGCTTTGACTTTCAGTCAGAGCTTTTCAGTGGGTGGAAAAAAACAAACTAGCCAACTGGTGCGAAATACCAGTCTAGCCCATACAGAGGCCAACAGTAGTTGCACAAGATCCAGAAACCCATCTTGGATATCTTTGAATATCCTCCAGTCCCCTCAGTCAGTTAAGGTCATGTTTAATGGACATCAGGGAATGTATTCTTAATTTGTCTGTTTCCTTTTCAAACTAATTCGTATTTTTGTCCCCATTATATCTTGTGCTTTCACATCCTCTTTTCCTTACTGAATAGTTTTGTTTTGACAGCAAACTGTTTTTTCCAGAATGACTTCCTCTTTTATGAATATATCAAAGAGTACATTTTTATGGAGTCCAGTGTTACCTTCTTGCTATTATGGAAACGATCAATTGCTATCCTTTCTCTGGTCTTCTAAACCCTGAATAATCAGAGGACTCTTCTCCACAACAGCTTAGTGTTGTGACTGGTTGTAGGTGGTTTCGGAGTGTTTTGTTGGTTTTTTGGTTTTTTTTCTAAGACTAGTTGGAAATGTCACTTTTCTACAAAAGCTGGATCTTTCTTCCTAGTGTACCCATACATCCTGTTAGTTTTGGTTTTACTTATGGTTTCAACCAATTTGGGCACTGTGGAAGTAAGTCCTACTGGTAGTTCCTGGATATTCCTAAGGCCTCTGTTTAAAGGAAGAATAAAATAAAAAATGGGGCAAAAGTTATTCCTGTGGTATCAACACCAATTTTAGTGATGCATTACACATCCAGTTAGTCTTGCGACCTTGTGTTTTAATTTCCTTAGAACTCCTGAAACTTCTTGGATAAATATCAGCTGGCTGTAGTGACTTGTTAATATTTACTAATGTATTTGTAGATTCCTGTACTAAAACCTATTCTACTTCAGTCTGAGACTGTTCTGCAAACCTGTCCCACATGAAAAGGGTGCCTCTCATATGGGAATGTTCTTCTGCAGTGAACTCTTGATGGGGAAGGAAGAACTATGGCGTTATCTTCCCTGAGTACTTTTTTTTGTGCTTCAGTCATCTATCAGCTGTAGACTCTTTGGCAAGATTCCTGCTTCTGGTTTTGTTCTTAATATGTATCCCTTTAAAAAGTTGTTCTTGAGGCTTTCTGGCCTGTCTCACTGCAATTCGAACATTTAATTTGCCTGGCTGGTGTACTGAATTCAGTATAAAAATAAAGAATTTTGGGGTTACATACATGCTATGACTTCTTGTCAAGTACTTCTCTATTCCATTGCCTGTTCACATCAATAACTAGAGTCTTTGTTTATACCAATTCCTTGTGAAATTCAGATTTTCTTATCACGTATTGATCATCAACAGGGTGTACGTAAGATGCCAGGAACTGAGGTTCAGGAAACTGCCTGACGGTTATTCCAAATATTATTAGGTTGGCTGTGTAATGAATATGCTCACACATATCAAACAAAATTATCTTTTTTTCACCCCATAATAAATATAAAACTGATTGTATTAACAATCAGGTGAAAGCAATGTCAAAATTACAAAATTGCACTTCACGATATGTCTAGATCCAGGATGTCTGTGTAACCTTCTGCCTTATTTTTGAACTGCAGGAAGAAATGCCATTTTACCTCAGGTCTTCTGTCTCATTCAGAGTGTAACACTAACTGCATTGAGCTAGTGCACAAGGGAATACAGAAGATGACTGGGAGGAAAACAAGACACTTTAATGTCACACAGTGGTAGCAGACTAAAACCTTAGTTTTGTCACAGTGTCTGCATAGACCTTAAAAAACAAAAAAACCAAACTAACAACAACAAAAAACCCCCAACACCCAACAATAAACTTTTTAGAATGCATAGATTAATTGGATTACATCCACAGAGTAAGTTAGCTAAGGTCTTGCACAGAGCTAGACAAATGTAAAAGGAAACCTCACCAGAGTTTTGTTTTCAAGGCTTATTTTTTAACCACATATTGCAATTTCAAAAAATAGTTTGTGAAGCTTTGACAGTAGGCACTATGGGGCTATTGATGGAAATTTCCTGCAGCTATTTAGCTTTTTTCTGTTCTTTATTTCTCAAAAAGCGCTATAATTTAAAATGCTGTGTAGCGAAGGAATAAATCTCAGTATCTTGAGTAGTTAAACAAGTTTTATGTTTACCAGCTTAAGCCAGAGTTTGTAAAAGGGTTTGTAACTTTTTTGCTATTTTGTTAATATTTTGTTATCTCTGGGCTATTAATTTTGTTAATATTTTATCTCTGACTGGGCTTCAGCTGATCCAGCCTGAACAGGTTTACTGCAAAGTCCTGGTCTTACTGTGTTACAGATATCGACAGCAAAGTCAATCTTTTTAACTCCTGCATTTCTAATACTGCTGTAGACTTAATTGTCATGACTTCATTCCTGAAGTTTTGCTCATGTCACTGTATTTAGCACTTTTACATGTAATCATGTGGTCAACTGAGTTACATCTTCACCTCTTCCCACACTAGCGTGAACAAGAAAATGCAATGGCTCACCTTAAAAAGCAGCAACAGGAGCTGGAGCACATGAGGCTACGATATTTGGCAGCAGAAGAAAAAGAGCTGGGGAAAACAGACCGACAAGAGCTGGAGGATATCAGAAATGAACTTAACAGGTATGAAAGCATTTGCAAGATTCCTTTTTTTTTCCCCCCCTCTCTTTTCTTGCTGTCTGCCTCAAGACAGGAGATGGTTCGGTTAAATCAAGATTATTGGCTGTCAGTCCAGTGAAGGAGCACAGTTTTTTGTCCCTTTGGTAAAGATTGCACATTTATAAAATGCAACAATACTGCAGGATAGAAAAATATGTTTAAGGCTATTCTACCCTGGTTTTTGTTATGGTCATAGTTGTACAGCACCAGGGTTTTTTTTTCTATTTTAAACTTTCAGTTCTAGGGATAACTGCTGTATTAAGAAAAGATGGAGGCATGTGCTATTCATATTTTTAATATATTAAAATTTTAAATCTACCTAATGTTGTCCTCCAAAAGCTGTCTGAGGTAGTTCTGTATGTTGAACCTCTTTAATTTGAGTGCAGTTTGCATTATCAAAATAGGAGCCTTGGTAGCAAATATTATAGTTATGGATGCATATAGAAGAGGTATTGTTAGAATTTAAAAATTAACATTTCTTTTACTTATGGTTGTTTTTCTTTAGAGAGGGGACAATTTGTTACCTTTTATAGATTTATTTATATTACTAAGTACTTCAGTAGATAAATAACCTAAAGACTTAATACAAAAATAGTCAGAGTGGTTTTTAATATGGCTCATTGTCTGATTCTTTCCATTTTATCAATATCAGGCTGAAGCAACAAGAAGAGAGAAAGCAATTGCAAGATGTTAGAGATAATTCTGCTGGTAGAGTGGATAATCTTAATTCTAGAAAATTAAATGAGAACATGGATGATTATCTCTCTCGTTTGATAGAAGAGAGGGATACCCTGTTGAGAACAGGAGTATATAATCATGAGGACCATATTGTAAGTGAACTTGATCGTCAAATCAGAGAAGCTATTGCAAAAAGGAACATCACTAAATAGAAGCATGCAAAAAGTTCTTGCAAAGAGCCAAAATTTCAACAGTGAGTGATTTTTATAAGCCCATTCTACTTTACAAAATACATAAAGGCATGCTTAATTTTGCACACTATTTTTAGCTCTTTTTTGAAGTAAATGTAAGTATTTGCAACATGTGAAGTTAAGCACAGTTGTAAGTTTTATGGGGATAATGACTGTTTTTAAATGTTTTTTATACTCATATGTATATATATGTAAATATATTTATCCTGTACTTTCTTCTGAAATATTTTCTACCTCTTTTTGCATCACCCTGGTTAGGTTTATTTGTAATATTAATAGTAATTCTAAAATTTTTGGTCAATGTCGTCATAATTTCTTTCAATTTCTAAAAAGATCTCTTCAGCTATACTAGGAAGAGTGACGTCAGCTGTTTTCCTGGACAGAACTCTGAATTCTGAATGTTAGCACTGACCAAATGTCACTTTTTTTACTAAATCATGAGGTAATGAATTTTTGCTTCTCCAACTGTAGCTAACATAAATAAGTTCTGTAGTAGGTTTTGAGTGTGTGTATGTGAAACTCTCAAACAGTATGAAACTGAATCAATTATTAAGTAACTAGCCTGATTGTGCAGGATGAAAATCCCTTTGTTGCCGTAGCAATTTTGCACATAGACCTGTAAAGGTGAACCCAGGGATGTAAAGACCTAGTTCAGCAATATATATGCACTCTTACATCCATCCCTAGTGAAGAAAGATACTTGAAGCACTAATTCAGTGAACTTACATGCTTTAAATTCTGAACACATACATAAACTAGGAGCTTTTCTAAGTAAAGATGTTTTCCTTGATCAAGACCTAACCACTTTGTGGTTACTTAACATATATTTCAAAGCATATTATCTCATTACCACTTAAATTGTATATAAGGTTTTGTTTGATTGTGGAAGTATGAACAGGGCACAATGTCAAGATGTTAAATACCAGAAGAGAAATCTACAAGAAATGCTTGTTTGTGCATAATTGCAGTTGAAAAAGTTTTGATTTCCAGCCCTCATTCTGTTTCAGTAATTTTAAAATCATTTGTGTGGATCTAACTACTAAAATTGACATGCATCACTGTCCTTTCAATAGGCATTTTTGTCCATCCTGTAGGCACAAATGTTTCTCTATTTGAATGTCAGGTACTGAAAATGCCTTAGGATTTGTTACTTTTTAAATGAACAAGGATACCAATGCAAAAATCACTTTATTTTTTTAGTACGTAAAATCAGTCAACTGCCATGGACATGGCTGTATACATGTGACCTTCCTGATTTGTATGGTATTAATTATAAAATACTGGTTTTATATTGTATTTGGCTTTGCTTCTACGTGCATTGTTTTTTTTTTTTTCGCTTCCCTACCATGGGCATATCTTCTGTTAAGTAAAATATTCATTTAGGCTCCTTAGTTCTAAACAAGCTCTATAAACATAGAGATCATATTCTGTGATGTTATCAATACCAGACTTTGTAAGAAATGCTTGTGTAATATGTTGCACACTTTACTGTATTTTTTAAATTTAGTGTGCTTAAAGAGATCCCTCTCCACTAGCAAAGCAAATAACACATTCATAAATCTAATAAAAATCCATGAAAAGTAACTTTACCGGTTTTTTACATCATGTCTTTGTCATATCACTGATGCATGTCCAGATGGAATTATGGTAAATTAATCAGGGAGCTTCTATCTTGACAGGAAAACTTGCTCATGCTGTTTGTCTTCAAATTCTTGCTCACTTGCTGGAAGTGTAATTTCTTCTTCAAACGCTGGAGGGTGCCTTAGACTTAAAGATCACAAAGGTTGAGTTGACTAAATTTTTGTAACTGGTGATTTTTTAGAACTGGTATTCTGTGACTTTTCAGGTGTGTTACTTTATTTAATAAAATTCAAATTTTAAGTAAGTATTAAGGATTTTGTGTTTATTTTTCAACTATGTATTTGAACAAAAATTTTTGTTTACTATTTCTGCTAATATGACAGTCTTTAGTGCTTGAATCCATAAAATTGACAGGTTCACTTTCAAAGTTAGTTTTAGTTTTTAATTTCTAAGTGAGTCTCTTCCATGGATTGCAAAGAAAATGGCAGTCATGTTGCTGTGGGGTTTAAGAAGAAACTCCTTGGGTGAGTTTCCTTTCTAGTAAATAAAAGTATTGAGTAAAATAAAAGGTAGAACACTCTTTAAAAAGAAAAAAACAAACAAACAAACACATTTATAAGCCTGATAAGTTATTTGGGTCTGTTTTGTCATTTGAAAGATCACTACTTACAAAGTGAGAAGCATTAATTTTGTGATTATTCAAAAACTTCATTGGCATTTTTGTTTTGTTACATAGTCATTACTCTTAGTGTTCATTGTTTGTATTAGAATGAGAAAATGAATGATACCTTAGGCTTAATGTTTCAATTTCTTTTTTTTCTCCAGTACAATTTGTCTATGTGCTTCAGTCTGAAGTACTCTAGAAACAAAATCTGTATTTGTAGTAGATATCTGTGGCAGAGATGAGCTCAGTATTACTCTTTTTTTTTTTTTTAAATTATGTTGGGTTCTATTTACCTTTTTATTGCCTCAAAAGCATTTTAAATGTTATAGCTATTCAGTGGAAAGACCAAATACCTTTTTTTTTAATCAAAAACCTCTTAAAATTTTTATATTAATCTCTCTTCATGGCAAAAGAAATGCCATTTGAAACAGATGCATGAGATAACGAGCTTATTTTAATTTACCCAGCATAAAAAGACTGCTGGAAATGAAACCTGTGTTTATGGGTTCAGTCCTGGTTCTGTATGCCTTAAGAAAGGGGATGGGAAGAGGAGCAACAGCTAAGCCCTCCTGGTGTTCTGGCCAACTCCTGCTATTGATTTTAGTGCACCCAGATTTCACTAGGGAAGTCGATGTAATTATTTCAAAACAAGTACTCTTAGCAATATGTTTCTGTGAGCCCAAATGGCCATAAAAATTAGTAAATGGGAGGCAGGGGGCAGGGGAGCTGTTCTGTGTCGGTTCCATGCCAAATCAGTTCCAGTTTTCATCTGCCTTACGAATCAGGCCCAGAACATGCAGTCAGCTTTGGATAAGGAAACCTGGATTATATCCTGTATTTGTCCAATCCAGTCTTTCAAAGGACAAGTATCAGCCCATCTGAAAATGAGGGCCTCTAGAAACACTGTTTGTTTCTCTGATAATCTTCAGGCTGACAAGATGTCTCTGTATGTGCTAATTATTATTACAATGGTGGAGAGTTGCTAGTATGAATCTTTACTACGAAGGAGCTGTGTTTAAAGAGGTTTAAAAATAAGGCAGCAAATCTGGACGTTGTATGTTTATGCACTTTGATACAGTATGGAGCATTAGCTAAGATTTTAAGAACTATTACAAAGAAATGGACCTTTTTCCACTGTTAATTGTTAGACTGTTTATCGGAAAAATTGTCTCCAAATTCTTACTTAAGGAGTGGAATGCACTATGAAAAAAATATGACAAAATATTGGAGAAATAAGATGGCAGTGTTCTGCTTTGAATCTGGACTATTTAAATACATATATTATTCATCTTTCTAGTATATTGGTTTTTGGGGTGAAGCTATAACCACTGTTTCTATAATATTTTAGCAGTTATCCAACACTTCTAATGGTAATACACTTTCATAACTGCTGTTGTGGAAAAGAAGCAATGTTATGTCTGGCACTGAGCTTTCAAGTATTCAATCTATAGTTCTCCTTCACTGCGGTTTAAATGCTTCTCCCTTCCATCCACCAAGATAAACCTTGATGCACAACTAAAGACGGAAGTCCTTTATCATATCTTCTAAGTGCTACTGAAGTATTTATACCAGTTATTACATATTTACACAATTATTTATTTTGCTACTACTGTGCCTAAATGATCATGACCTGTGTCAAGGCTTGGATAGGAAGCACTAGCCCCACTATTGTTAAAGACAGAACTGTAGAAAGGCGGCTGTATGCTTAGATCTCATTTCATTTGTTTCTCCAGGGGGTTGTATTAGTAGTGTTTTCATTAGAACTGTTTTTACAGATGTCGGCTATCCAGATATGAAGTCTCTGTGGTGGAGAAGCAGTCAGGAGTTTGGCATTCAGAACAGAAAGAAAAAAAAAAGTCAACTTTGAGAGACTAATTTATAGAAAAATAATTTACTGACTTTCTGATGTATAAATGTACAGTAACCCCATGGTGGCTTTAATGCAGAGTAATTGAATTCTTGCAAGTACAGTTATTTTCTATTCTTAACTTGAAGAAACGCTACAGCCTGTCGCTCCCCATCACTAAAATAGTCCCCATTAATAATGCTTCTGGAAAAGTGACACCTACTACTTTGTAGTCCAGTATTCTTTTTTTCCAAGTGAAATACTTGTAGTAGTTTGACAGCATTTTAAACAGTTTATGTATTACTACAAAAAGTTTTGTTCCAACAATATACATAGAGGGTAGATGATTGTGGAAGTGTAGTGTTACTGAATGTTTGACCAACGGGTTTTCATGCAGTTAGTAAGACATAACTGCACAGGCAAAGTAACACAGCATCAAAATTTAGAGTGGGATTACTGGGGCAGATGTAGTCCAGTAGAAGAGTCCACAGCCTAATGCTGTTTGAACAGTTACTGTATGTTGCTCACAGCTTTAAATTTACTATGAAAAAAACCTGTAAAAATTGCGGTTGGAGGATTATGGTTTACTATGACTATCGTAAGTTTTGTTTTACAAATACAAGTAGGGCAGCAAAATTAAATCATTGCGTTTTGAGTTGAGCAGACAATCAAGCTAATAAATGTTTTTTAGAATTTAGGCTTAAGTTGTAATCGTAAGTCTTCAACATTTTTGTATTTGCTTAATAGCTTAGCATAAGTGAGGGGGATTTCTTATTTTGTTTTTTCACATCTGGAGGTACAGGAAGTAATTGTATTGATCTCGCGTTGAGATGGTTGTACAGGACACCAGGCCATCAGTATGTTTCCCTGAAAAGGTTATTTTTGGCAACAGGATTAATATTGTAATATAATAGGTCATCCAGATCAGGGCTGAGGCACCATAGCCTATTATTTGCTTTATAATCAGACACGCACGCATGATGCTTGAGCCCCATTCATAGCAGGCATGAAGTTGACATGATGCTTCTCATCCAAACAAGTAAGTCAGCTTAATAGTTTGTTCTTTAAGCCAATACCGTGGGTGTGTTTTCATTGATACCAATGCATATTTGGTGTAAACCACAGAGCCTACCTGCTTCTCCAGGAACTGTTCAGGCGATGCAGAAAGTAAGTTGTTTGGACTGTATATTGTATAGCAATAACGTTTTTTACTGCAGTTTTCCTGAATCTGGGTGCATAACATGTTTTAAATACTCTAGTTTATTGATTTATTCTGACTTTCCTGATATAATCCAATTATTGCACTGAAGAAATGGGGCTAATAACCCAGAGTAAATGAAGAAATTAAGCAGAATGTCAAAAAGCAAAACCATACCAGTACCACAAGTAATTGGCAGGTATGTCTCCATAGGTATACCTCCATGAGAGGCAGTGCTATTTGTGGAAAAACTTGCACACCTCAGCAACATGCTTATTTGCCTCTACAGTGAGTTTTACCTGTCCCATCCTACTACATCTTGCAGAACAGATGGTTTATTTTATTTTTTTTTACTCCATGATTGTATCTTGTTATTGCATTTATACAGCAAATCATTAAAATGGTCTTTAAGCTTTACCTGAGAATAAACGTTTTTATGCTACAAAATTATTCCTATTTCATTTACATGTATTGTGATCAATGCAGGTGGCTTGTAACAGCCTAAGTAGAAATAGGTAGGCTTAGCAAGAGGACATCTTAGAAGGCATTATCTCTCTATAACACCTTGTAAGGGAAAAGCAGTGCTTTGCCATCCTGACCAAAAGCTCGTGTTGCCGTACTTGGTGCAACACGGCGAAATCTCTCCTGCACTGCTCATGAAGGGGCTCCCACTGGTAGGCTGAGGGTTGGGCACAAAGTCTGTGGTTTCTCTGCCCATCTTGGTTAAGGGGTGTTGAGTGATCTTGAGCAGGGCTCTGGGCCTCCACTTCCTATCAGCAAAATGAGAATAATGTGGGAAAAGCTTTTCTGTGTAAGTGGCTCACAAACTGCTTTAAACTCAGACTATCTGTGCTGGTTGTCTTAATGCCCTAAAAGGGGTAGTTACTAGCTTCTAGTGGGGTGCTTCTTCAACAAGCTATTTACTTTGCTCCGTTTTAGTAGATAAATCAGTATCTTTTTTTTCATTCTTCTGGCTGGTTGCCATCACCCTTTACAAAAAAATCAAAAATACTTCAATCCTTATGTACAGCTCTCTGATTTCTAGGGGAATTAAGGGAGTCCAAGCCTGCAGCCTTCCAAGAAAGGGTAGGTTAATCTTGTTAAGAGATGAATTAAACAAAATCATTTGGTGAGGGCAGAAAAAAGGCAAAACATCTGAAGTTTTGGGCCTGCCCCGAACAAGGCTGTATGTGGTGTGGGGCACTACTGTTTACTTTTGCGTCTCCCTTGGTAAGATGAAGGTGATTCCTCATTATACTGATGCTTTGATGAATAGCTAGTTAATGCCAGGCTGTTACAGCTGTTTGGAAAAGAAAAGGTCAAGCATTGTTTCCCATATCCCATCTATTGAGCAAATAAGTAATTGCGAGGGTTTTAGTGAAAACTTTTATAGGAAAATCATTTTATGACTTATTAGTATTGAAATACTAATAAAAGCAAGCCCCTATTATCCTAACAAACGTGACAAACACTGTTGGAAATGAGTCTTGAAGGTGGGGGGAGGCCAGCATTTAGCGAAGTAGCTCTCAAGTGCTGTGAAACCAATTGGCCACTGCCAAGCAGGACATCCGCGTCCCTGTGTCAAGAGATGCTGACGAAGTCTGGACCTCAGAACAAAAACTCCGGGGCTGCCGGGCCACAGACGGCAGCAGGAGGAGGAAGAGGAGGAGGCAGCAGCTTTGCTCTGCTGCACTTGCCATTACAGGGGAAAGACGTTGTAGCTGCTGCTCACAGAACCTAAATCTAAACCTCTCCCTGTACAGCAACAAATTCCCATTTTTTTGCCAGATTGGACTTTTGCCCTCCTCACTCTTTTTTTTTTTTTCTTTTTTTCCCCCCTTTTCCTATCATCTCATGTACACAAGATGAAGAGAATAGCAAATTTCGCCAGCAAACTAATAAATTGCTGGTTTGCTTACAAGGAATAATAAAAAAAATTATGGTAATTAAACATGCAGAGAAATTACATGTTGCTTTATATACTTTATATTGAAAACAATCTTGATCAGATGGTAATTCTTTTTAAAAAAGCAGCAACTACAGAAAATAAGTTTGGGGCTTTTTTAAAGATAGCTTTTATGCATACTGAAGCAGTCTTTCACAAAGAGTGGAGGGATTTTTTTTTTTTCTTTTTTGCCCTTCCTTTCATGCTCATTGAATAAGTCATTCACAACATCTGCACCATTCCTCCTGGAAATATCCCACCACTATAAAAGGAAAGTATCTTAGCTAAAATAAATGCTTGTAGAATAAAAAATAAAATTAAAAAAAAAAAAAGTGACTGCCCATGTCTTTATTTTGCTTACTTCTTATTTTACCACTCAAGTTTCAGATAAAAATGCATTTCATGCTGTATGGAATGCAATCTGTTACAGAGCACGGACAACATACCAACTTGTGTACCACAAAATAACAAGCTTGTATGAGTACAGGCAGGGCTGCTGTTTATATTGCCAGATTCAAACTTTTAGTTAGATAATTTTTGGCAGTGGAAGTGCCCAGTCTGTTACTTATACACCAGTTAATCCTGACTTAGAAAAAAAAAAAATGAAAGTCCATTTAGGGCCTCTAAAATCTTAGCTTAACTTTTATACTGTGGTAAGAGATGATTTAGGGTATGTCACATTAAAGACTATAATTCTTAAAGTCTTTGTTGTATGTCAAGCATTAGGTCTTTAAATGCTAACACTGTGTTTTTACACACAAATTTAAGAATGAATACTGAGTCGAACTACAAAGCAGCTTTTAGTGGGTTTAGCTCAAAATTTGTTCTATTTAAGCTCACAAAAGAAGAGAAAGCAGGCATTTAGTGTTGTCTGCTTTTTTAATAGAGGAACAAGGGCTACGATGAAGAATAGCAGTACATAGTAAACAGACTGCCCCTGTGCAGTTTGAATGTATATGTGTGCATTTAAACACACTGATGAAAAAATGAACATTGTAATCAGAATACACGCAGGTTTTCTTAAGGCAGAGAGAGTTGCTTTATTTTACAGCGATTTCTGAATTTTCTTCTGTAGCACAGAGTAGTTCAGTGGCTCGGCATCCAGATTTCTTAATGTCATTTTAGCAAGAAGAAACGATACTATCTTTGGGGACACAAGAGGCAACGTGTAACTTGGTACACAATATCTTCCATTTCTGACTCTTATCCTTACAAAATAAAACCCAAACAAACAAAATCCCAACATCATTTGGGGGTTTCCTTATGGAGATTTCTGAAATCTTGCATTTATTCATCAAAGTCTCATAAATACATATTTTTAAAATATCACAACCTCAACTCCCTTTTCTAGCTCCATTTTTGTTATCACGGTATCTATTTTAATGGCTCTTAAGCTACAATGTCCGTACCTTATCTTTGTCAGTTAATGTATCTAATTCCACCATCCCAGAGAGAATAAACCTGAAGCTAAAGCCTGCAATATATTAAAGAATCAAGAACGCTTATGCAGAACAAACAGAGGATTTAGCTTGGATAAACAGCAGAGAGCTCAGTGTCTTTTATGTCCAGAGCTCAGGACTGGAAGAAGAAAATGACTATAAATCATCCCTGTGAAACAACATAACATAAATGTTGTATGTTTATTTAAAACTTTATACAATCATTTATCTGGGCTATAGCTCAGTTTCAAAAAGTGCTCTGCTGTAATGAGGTACTGAGACTAGTAGTGATCAAGAGTAAAATGATATATAGTCTTCAGCCAGAATTTGCTTATGGGAAGAATGGAAAGCACTTAAGCAGACACCAAGTATCTATAGCTAGTAGATCAAGCAGGAGGATAATGCAATAATAACAAAAACTTTGATAAATTTTTTCCCGTTTCTCTTCAAAATATCACATTTCTTGTAACGTGACATTGTTTTGAGAGCTAAGCAGCCAGCAATTTATGCTTTAATTTTCACACTTGAATAAAGGCTGATTTGTTGTCAATGTCCGAGGTATGACATGTTGCTCCACCAGACTTAAATTAAAAAAACAGGCTAAATCTTTGTCTGGGCTTGCATTCCAGGGAGAATCGCTCTTTAAAATATGCTGCTGTTTTTTTCTCGCTTACAGCGAGCACTCCCGTGAATTCATTGCTAGTAATTACTAGGGTTTTTTTTTTACTTAAGGGAAATTGAAGAGCAACTGATGATATATTTACTGCCTAAGGCAACAGACAAAAAATATAATGCAGCTTTTACTGCAGAAGGAGCTTTTTGCCCCCAAGTACTTTGCACCCTGGAGTGTCCAGAGGGGAGCCCAAAGTCTCCCAGAAGATGTTCAGTGTTTGGCCCCAGGGGGTGCCCAAGGACCCATCAGGTTTAGCCACGACATCTCCATTTGCAGAAGTGCCCAGCCAGGGTTGATTCAGCTCTCGTTGTGCGTGGGCACAATCTTGCACACAGCAATTCCCACCACCGTGTTTTTAACTTAGTTTTTCAACATCGTTCAGGTGGATCTTCCTCTGTGGAGACGCACACTGTGGCACAGGAGATCCCACCCAGTGCTTGGGAAAGCGTCTTTGGCAGCGGCAGCTTCTGCTGTGGCTGCAGGCGCCATCCCTCTCCCCGGCTGCTGCTTGCAAAGGTTTTCAACGCGGCCTGAAAAATCTGCTGTCACTTTCACAGCGCATTTACGTCCCAAGCTCTCTAATTTTTTAAGACTTCCAGAGCTGATCTGGTAGCAACTTGAAGCCTGTGTTACCAAAAGCAGTATTATTTCAGTTTGCAGGACCACAGATTTGTTAGTGGTTCAAGAATTAGCCATTAAAAAAATAGTAAACCCAGCCACAACATTTGCACCCTGATTTTTCTTTTTAATTTTATTTTGTGGCCCATGATGACAGGGGCCTGTGGAGATGGGGCTGACTGAAGCACTGTATCTGCTGACAAGAACATCGGAGGTGAAACCTTCTTCTCTCTCTTTCTGTTTCCCCTCCACAGTTGACGGCGCCCTGTAAAACAGTGCTGTGAAGAGCACAGGCTCATAAATACTTCTATGCCTATGCAGCTCCGGATGTTTTCAAGCAAATATATTTATTATGTCAATAACGATAAAAAAAAAAGATGACTTATTCAATAATTCATAATGGTTTCAGAGCTGCTGGAGGCTAGTACGGCTCACTTTACTTTAGATAACTTATAAATGTAGATTATTTCCATGACAGACTGAAATTACTTTCTGGTGAATATTTATTTGAGCTTTAATTTTCTTATTAACCCAGTATGTTCTAGAAAAGAAGATGACAGTGCTTCTGTATTCTTCATGCTGCTCTACTGGATGCAATTAGCAAAATCCCTGAGAAACATTTTGTGGAAGTGAAGTCTTAAAAGTTTCTCCATGCCATTGACACCAGAGCAAACTCTTGACTCTTGGCTTTTTTTTTTTCCTTTGGTAGCTGAAACCGTTTTGTTGGTCTGGCATCTGGGTTTAAACAAACAACGACTACAAGGAGCAGGGAGGGCTGGGTTTCTGCCCTCCCCATGGGACCTGCTGCCCAAACCCAGCACCGTCCCTTGTGAAATGCTCCCCAGGCGGCCAGGATGGCACAGCTGGAGCATCCTTGGTGGGCAGAGGCACCGGAAGGAGGGCTGGTATGGGAAGGGGCTCCTTCCCGGAGGTGGCTGGGAGACAGGATTATGTGCCAGGCGCCAGGGGGTGCCGGAGAGCCCCATCCCTGCTCCTGGGCCACCACCACCATCAGACCCTCCCAACCTTCTTCCCATGCATGGTTCATCTGCACGGCGCAACAGCCCCATCCTGCTCTGCACTTTGCCTGCACGTGGCACATGCTGAAACAGAAAAGACATCAATATTGACATACCGAATATTGAAAATAGTTCGAATTGTCTCTGGAGTTTCTCCCTCAGACTAAGGAAAAGCTGAAATATCTTCTGGAGAGCAGAAGCCAGGCAGCGAGAGCCTGGGGGAAGGGGCAGGAGGCAGCAGGAGGAGGAGAGAACCCCCCACCCAAAAACTGGGCCCTGGTCCTGAAGGCAGGCTGGTTTCCCTCTCTTTTTCCCTAGGTAAAATATCAAATTCAAGACACTCTGTTAAGCATGTATCTATATCCTAAGAACCCCAGCAATTTAAGTGTGCACTGTTGTGATGGTGCTTGAACACTGAAGTGTTTCTTGTACATGCAGAAAAACGCACAGGGAGCAAGTTTAGGATAGCTTTTCTAGCTTGCTGTTGTTTAAAATTAATTCTTACAGGCTAATAGGTTTGGAGTTTATTAACAATGTGTTTATTTTGAATGGGAAGCATATATTCCATAATTCTTAAACGTGAAATTGCTTTATTAGTTTAATTTTGAACATGCAAAAAATATGCAACTGCGGCAATCTATAAATACAGGCCCAGTTAAAAATAAACCTTGCTCTAACACCAATAAAAGCTCGGAACAAATATTTAAAAACTTGAACTCTGTACAAATATGCAAGAAAACCATGTGGAGCCTGGCCGGAGCTGGTTTCCAGGCAGAGACGGGTGACAGCAGAGCTTGCCCGATGCTGTGCATCCCTGGCTGGAGCCAGGGTTGTCCCCGAGCCGTGCGGCTGCACCCCTGCCACGGGCATCCTCCCTTCCCGCATCCGCGCCACCGTGGCCAGGGATCTCCTCCCCAGCCTGCCACAACACCCCGGCTCCCTGCGCCAGCACGGACAGAGAGCACCCTCTCGCTTTAATCGCTTAAGAAGTTACTTATGATACGCAACTAAATATTTAGTTGTGCGGAGGACAGCTTGTCACAGACAGCTTTGTTGCTAATGTATACAAATGCTGGTATGGCGCTGGCTTCCTCCCTGCGTACACAGAGCTGCACACACGCTGACCACAGCCTAAATAAGCTGATTTATTTGTTTCAGTTATTTGATAAGTGCATCATACCTCAAACCCTAGGAAACCACTTTAGGAGGATTATAAGTTTTATGATGTGAAAAGATTACCCTGAGTGTGTTGAGCAAAGTTTATATTCGGAGACTGTGCAGGAGGTGAGGCATTCACAGAAGCTGGGGAAAAAGGGCTTGATAGATAGAAAAGGGATTTTCTTTGTTGCTGCACCTCCTGTTGGATTTTTTTTTGCTTTTCTTCTGTTACAAGACTGGCCCAAACAAGCCCCCAGGTTGTTATCCTTGTGACTCTCCTCTGCCTTCCACTCAGCAACGGGAATTTCAGGCTCTGCACTTTTTTGAAATGAGGAGCAATCAGTTCACTGGCAAATGAAGGGAGAAGAGATGCTTGGGGTTACCTGCAGAGGGGAGCTGCCAGGCTCCTCCTGAAGGGGAGTTCTGGGGAGGGTGGCTGAGCCCAGCTTTCTCTGGGTGTCCATGAGCGCATCGCCCCAAAGCACATCAGCCCAAAGCACATCACCTCAAAGTGTATTGCCCCAGGGAGGCTGGTACAAACAGGCACCTGCAGAGGTGACAGCCCAGTCCTTAGTGGGGCTGCCCCATCACCCTGCCCAGGGTGAGGACCAGCATCCACCAGCCCTGGTGCGTCTGAGGCTCCAGAAGGGTCAGCAGACAATTGCAGAGCTGGCATGACAGCTTTGCTCATGGCCTTGAAATGACGCTGTTGTCCTCATAGCATGCGGCTTTGCTGGGCTTGACACTTGTGTCGTGATGAGGTAGACGAGGGAAAATAATTTGGCCAGTTTACCCTTATTGTTTAATGTTTGACATACGCTCAGAGGGGATAATTGTGAATAGGAGGAAGGTTAATTGAGCAAAATACCTGATGTATGTTTCCACCCCTTCTTTATAAAGGAATGGAGTTACACAGCAAATTTTTTTATATTGTACTCTAATAATTCTTGTAATAATAATTCTTTTTAATTCTTGTATTAACAGGGCAATGTGGAGGTAGCAGAGAAAAGAAAACTGCAACAGCGTGTGGAGGCAGCACACACAGAGCCACGGAGCTCTGCCGATCTCGCAGGGCATTGCTCAGGTGCTGGGGCAGCACCCAGGGAGGGTCCCTGGGGGTTTTGCTCTCCCACAGAGTGCTCCGAGTCCTTCCTGACCTCCGTACCCTTTGCCACGGCCGCAGCACAGCAGGGTCCCCAGCCCTGGGGCCCCCCTCGTCCCCTCCCCTGGCTCCCCCCGACACACGCTCGGGCCCTGCTGCCCCATGGACCTCCATTAAATAATGCACTCGCGCCTGGCGCTGCAGGGCCCACGGTACTCTGCTGTTACTAGAAAGGCATTTATATTATATTCTGTCTCCTGCGTCTTTCATAAGGGAGTTTTTATGTGTCACCAGAAAATACTGGGTAACACACTTTATTAGCCTCATGATACTGCAGCCCATCAATACTTGTCGAGGCCTGATGAGATCATGCTACGATTGTTAATCAGAGCGAAGGAAGGAGATGGAGGAGTGGGAAATACCTTTAGGAAAGAATCAATTAGAGAGAACCGTACTGCAGGTAAGCATGCAATGTGTTTTTCAGTATAACACAGCAGGCAGCCAATCAGCCCAACACTGAAGTTTAAACCTAACTTTCATGCAATATCAGGCATGCCTTTTTTTCAAGGAGGGAAGAAATACTGCATTAGCAGAACATGCTTGTGATCAGAGAGTGGATCTCAGCCACTATCAGCCTCCTTGAGACCCATTATTTAGGAAAGCACTTAAGTGTACAGCTGGCTTTAAACATATGGGGTGTTGCTAGGACAGTCATTTATTCTTTGTTGGGCTAAAAGGTTTTGGCTTTAAAAGATTGCCTGGCATGGTGCAGCACTGATTACTCACGTGGCAGGGTGTTCTTGCCTTGGGTTTTTGCTCTTCATCAAGGAACTATTTCCTGGGGAGGGAAGTGATTAGTTTTTACATGTTTGCATGTTCTCCTTAAACACCCAGCGAAGGGGCTGACCCTGTTGCTGAAGCAAAGCTGAGCATCTCACAGGCGAGGTAAGGGATGTGGTGAGACCAGTGCTGCGACACGGCCATCACCGGGATGCATTTGGCAGCGTGGCTCTAGCTGACACTTGGTTTTCAAAGCCCACGGCTGTTGTTTTTTGCTGATAGTGCACAGTTCCTCTCTGCTGTATTCTTGCATCCTGCCCAGGGTCAGAGGAGGGTAAGGTTTTTATGACAGAGAAGTGGAGGTCGAGTGGTTAAATGACTTTTCCACAGACTGCAACGGAATTCTATAGCTCAAATGCTGATGTCTCATCCCCCATAAGCTTGTTTGAGTTCCCAGGAGGCCCCTTTAGACTATGGATAGTGGGAAAAGCCCAAGATACTTTGGTGACACCCTGGGTGAAAACTGCATTATTTGCAGAACCTGTTTTGCACACCAAGCCGAGCGTGACACAAAAGTGTTCATTGGTTTACACCCCTCAGAGTAATGCAGGCCAGGCTGATGACCGATGCCAGGCTGTTTGCTCAGTGCAACCAGCCTGGGTAGCACCTTGCCTGGTTTAAGAAGTACAAATAACCGCACCTTAGACTCTCCTTGCTGGTTTGATGCTGTACAGAGAATTTCAGGAAAAAAAATAAGGGAAGAATGACATAAGACCCTGGTAACTCATACTGGCAGGGTGCTTGCAGCACATCTCCCTATACCTGTCCAAGGATATTTCACTTTGCATGTCTGGGACCAGCAGCTGCCTGTCATCTACGCAACGTTCGGTCCTTCGATAGGAAAAACCCTAGGAATTCTGTTGCTCTATTGTTAGTGCAGCAAGGTCCTCCTCTATTAGTTTGGGTCCTAGGGACACCACGTTGGGAAACAAATGGGTGCTGAACAGGCTTAGCAGAACGAGTGCAGAGGAGGAAACGAGCTGTACACAATAATACCTCCTGACACAATAGTTCTTGCAGCCAAAGGGACCCTGCTGGATGATTTCAGAGAGTCCCCAGAGTTATTTTAAGAAATTCTCATAGAAAACCCTTGATCTGAGCTATGTCAGCACTTCAGAGAGATTCCCTAAGGGACTTTTGGCAGAAGGTACCTCATCCACAGTTAATAAGGTCTGTATCTTCATGGCACAGTGAACGTGCTTTTATGAATATTAGAGACAGCACCAAACTTGGGGCTTCATTAGAGGGGAGAAGTAGGTTTTGAGAAGTATGTTTCCCCCCGTTTAAACTAAATGCATGATCTCGGTGAGTATAAAGAGAAGCAGGAAATCTCAAAAAGATTCCAAGTGGGAAAAAAAAAAAAAACAAAAAACAACGACCAGAAAGCAGCAATCACAAATCAGCAGATGCTGTTACAAGCCAAACATAATTAGTTTCACTAAAAATCACTCGCCTGTATTCCTGAGCGAGGGAATAGAAATAATTGCATCTCAACGAGATGCAAATATGTTTCCCTGTGACCTCTAGGAGCTGCTTATCCTGCTGGGTATCTGTATTTCTGTTCTGCTCTGCTCCAAAATGAACTGGGATTGTACATTTAACAATAGCAACCTTCTTCCAGGGCTTTCCTGAAACAGAGGCAGTGCCAAAACCATTCCTGTGTGAGTCCTGACGTAAGTGATGACTGCACTGGGTACGGGGACAACAAAGCTGTTTAAAAGCATAAATTTACTGCCCATTGATTAGCGCAATTCCCGCAGGCCCCCTGAAATTCTTTTAAATGGATATCAGATACAAGAACAAAGCTGAGAAATCAAATACAAATTTGCTTTGCTCAGGGCAAAATCCTGTGTTCATAGTTTATTCCTATTCCTTGTAGAACTATTTCACTTAACAGTGCATCTGATAAACACACATACACACACAAAAAAGAGCACTAAATATGCCAGTTTTGGTGGAATATTTGAGTCCAGAAGGGACCATTAGATCATGCAACCTCATTTTTGTGTATCGGAGGGCTTTACATTTCATCCAGCTATGCCTGGATGGGGCCCAGTAGCCTCTTTGGCTGGAGAACACTTGCCTTGGCTAAAGCACATCTTCCAGAAAGACTCTCAAGCTTAATTTGAGGACGTCAGTTTGGGCACTGAGCATCCTGCCTGCTCACATGCAGATCCTCCATGTCTCTGCCAGGATGACAGGAGGAGAGCTCTTCAGCAATTCTGACAGGGCCAGATCCTGAAGCAGCCAGCAAGAGGCAGAAAATTTTTCTAAACCCATTTGCAAACAATTTTAGCTAAACACTTCCGTAAACCTTCTGGGCTCTGTAATCCAACACTGGCTTTGAGCTCCAGCCTTTTACTGGCGATGTATCTTGGCTTGATCTCATGCGTCCAATACTGGAAGCCAAGTTTTGAAAATTAAACTGTTGGGTTGACTATGGGTTAGATACACTCTTGATCCAAGTGCAGCAGTTCTTGAATCTGTTTGTGCTGATTTACAGTGAAAACAGTCTTTCAATGGCTCTTAGCAGTTTTTCCTCTTTTTCTATCATGAAAAGAAATACAATGAGTTCCTTTAAACTGCTGTGATTTCTATTGAACTCTGGAGTCCTTATGGACATACGTGGCTCTGATTATTGTAAGACTGACGTTTCCAGAGCTTTTAGGTAATTCCCCACCCCGGCCCCCAGTCAGTCTCATGGCAAATGAGTATTTTATGTTAATGGAGTAAAAGGTGATGGAAAAAAATGAGAGTGCGCAATGGTCATAAATAAATAGGATTACATGCCAAAAAAAAGTGATGGATACATGCTTTAAGATTCTCCTAAATCAAATAATGGTGGAAAGAGTAAGGAGTAAAAACTTCCTCCATATTTGTAGGAAGCTATCCCTCGTAAGCAGGGCAGTCAAGAGGCATGACGCAGTTTTTAATTTAAAATTTGCGATTTATTTGTCATGGGCAAGAGAACCTGGTGTGATGGGGGTTCATTTTAGTTTAGTTAGAGTTTTAATATACAGAAATCTTCACATAATTTTGTTTTATCACCTCTGGACCTCACATAACACCTCCTTTAGGTATCTCCATGTGTTCTGTCATTGCCAGACAGTGACATTCACTTTTTATTTTGTCCTTCTCTCAGCCAAGAGGCCACCACTTTGCTCCCAGATCTCGAGGCTGCTGAGCATACTGGCACCAAATTCAGCAAATGGGACTTCCCGTGCCCTTAAAATAAAATGCAGACAAGAGGCAAATGATGAAAGATTTCCCACCTGTGTGATGGGATAAGAGTAATTTAAGTCAAATAAAAGATATAAGTATGTACAAAATATGTGTATGCATTTCTGGGTTTTTTACTGGCTTGTGTTACTCCCTTCATTTTTGCCTGTCTAATAATAATACAACAGCGTGTTAGTTTAAAGCTAACTTAGGAAACTATGTAGCATCAGGGACTCATAACTTTTTATACTTCTGGGAACTTGCTGGGGCACTCAAAGTGTTCCCACAATAAGGTGGACAAAGTGTTTGCTGGTGAGACATCCCATGGTAACTTTGAGATGCCTATCACTCATCGTACTGGTTTTCTATTTTTTCCTAACAATTCATTATATCTCTTGGGAAAGTTACTGTACCTTAGAAAAGCGTTGTGGGGGTAGAATGAGATGATTTGGTCTGGTAAGTAAAAACATGACGGTTTGACCACTTTACCCACCCGAAATACCGAAGAAGCTCAGCACAACTCTCCACAATCTTCCTCATCAGTCAGACAGGTGCTCCTCTGCTTTGTACTCATTTAAACTAGGATGTGTTTGCATTTCTCATTAATTTGTCACCTTCCATTTGGGAAACGCTCTTGTACAATCAATGGAAATCAGTAGATAAACCTAAATATTTGCAGAGGCTATACCTGATGAGACCATTCAGGCAGCTGTTGACGGTAGGTGTCACAGGGACAGGAATCCATCCCTGGAAAAAACGGACGCAAGTACGTGCATAGATGTACGCACCCTCCTCACCCACTCGCACACCCCTTGTCCCTCTTCTGCTCCACAGAAACCCTGTGCCTGAGTGGGCACACATGGACACAACGCACACGCAATGCGAGAATGACGCTGGAGCTAAAGTTTAACTTCCACAGATGAATAAAACTAATGGTACTATTTAAATACAATGAAAACATGTAGAGTTGCATTGCCAAGTTGTGCAAGGTCACATTGCAATGTGTCAGCTGTAAAGATTTCTAAGGAGCCTGTTTTCTTGAGTAATAGCAGTTGGAGAAATGCACTTATCTGAAGAATGAGACTGTTATAGGTTTCTGTAAATCAAACCTTAGCCAAAGAGCAGTTCCTTAATGTCCATTTTCCACTTCACCACTTTGACTACGGCACAGACGCTGGGCTAAATCCTGCTCACTCACACAAGCGGTCCACTCAAATTGATGCTGGCATGACTGAGGCTGCATAAATGAAGAAGATGGGTCGAGCAGGAGCCCGAGGGTGTGCTGCTTTCTGCAGACAAATATTGGGAGCGATGCGCCTGAGCACGTGAGTCCCGTGCAAGGGGAGAGCAAATATTTGTGATGGGTCCTACCAATCACTAATTTCTCTGCTGCATGGGCTGGAGCTTTGCAGGTTTATTTATTGTCAAACCTAGGTGATGGGAGGCAATGTAAAGCTGATGGATTGAAGCACAGAAAGCAGTGGGTCCACAGCTACCACCTTTTGGGGGTTTATTACCTCTCCCACACACTCAGGTGATGCACACCTTTAACGGGTGCCCTTGTGGTTCACAGTCAACTGAAACCCATTCAGGGTGCTTTTAAGATGGGGGGAAGATTTTTTCCCTTAAACTTTTCCCTTGCAGTTGTCAGGACCAGGGAAACAAGGCTCCCGCCCAGCACAGTTTCTTGCCATGGGTGCGCACCAAACCGGCGCAAGCTTCCTTCCTGTTTGGGGAATACCGGGGCACGTTAACCACAGTCACTTCGGGAAACACCCTCCTGTACAGAGCTACCTCCAGAAGAGGTAAGTGGCAGCTGGGAGGTGGTGCAGCGAAGTCTGACCCAAGCCCCCACTGCTGGGAGGTTGCACGGGGAGAAGGAGAGGGCTCTCCCCATCGCACAGGGGGCTGCCTTCAGCCGCTGCCCATAGGCTAGCAAACAATGTGGGCATCTGTAAAGTGCTTTTTACAGATTCTATTAAACACTATTATTCACAGGAAGCCTTAGAAAAATCTAACGTTACATTCACTTCTAAGATATAATAGATGTAAAGTCTCTTTTTTTCTTTTTTTTTAAATCATTTTAATGCGATCATTTGTTGGGCCTTAGGGTAAAATTACATTTCACAGCTCCCTTGTTCCCATGCTATGGTAAAAAAGAGATTGATGTCTGAAATTTCAACTGTATTTGTCTTACAAATTTGTCCAACTCCCTGGAGAATAATTGTCTCATATCATTTGAAGGCTGGTAATTCCTTTGGAATGACCTCTGTGTTATAATTACAGCAAGAGTACTAGCATGTAGCAAGCAAAGTGAAAGTTAATGTTCTTGGTTTCTAGCTTTGTTATTTTTATTAAACTGTTCTCCTTTAAAAGAAATACCTGGAGATATGGACTCTTACTCAAGAGGGCATTTTGCAGATAACACAAAATGTCTTTTTTCCTGCAAAACACTTACGTGCATTAACAATTATCTGAAGGTTGCAATGTATTCTTAAAGTCATTTCGCATTTCTGGAATATATTAGAAGAATTGGAGACTTTAACATGTCATTTGCCTCAGGGTTATTTATTTTATCCCGCTTCAAATGTTTTAAAATTTTCTGAATATATATTCAGCCATGGCTTACGTCATTTTTCTATCATGGTACAGGATTGAACAGAGAATAACCTAAATATACCTTCTCTTTAGGAAAGAAAATCCCACAGAGCTGGGAAGAAATCTAGAGAAAATAGTGAGCAGATCAAACGGCACAGAGAATTAGATGCGCACTTGCAGAAGTAACAAAAAAAGGTGATGCAATTTGGCATACCGTTTTGTCCTATTTGTGCTGGTCCCTGTGGACCACGGGAAAGGGCTTCCCAGCCCTCAGTCAGAGCTGGGGCTGTGGGAGGGGGTGCGGAGCGAAAGCCCCCCTGCAGCCACTGCCACGCTGGCATGGGGATGTAGAATTACTGTTACCATTATAACGATTTACATGCTCATGTCCTGTCTGCCTCGGCAAAGTGATAAATACCTCAAAATATTAAACATTATAGAGTCTATCCTATTCTTGATTTACAAGGTCAATTACCTTTACTAACCTCTCTTAATGTTGGTGGGAATTTATTTTATAAATCTTCAGCACACCCAGAACAGACATGGGAGTTAATCTGGCATGATTTTTCTCTCTAGGGGCATGACCAGCATCTTACTTCCTTCAAGTGTAGTTCTTACACACATTTTGGGGTGATATTTGAAGGTAAAAACACAGCTTGGTGAGTTGAATGGGGCTACATGCTTCATTTAAAAAGTAAGCATGGACTCTGCTTAACACATTTACTGCATTGTAGTTCTGAAATGGGAACATTTATCAATTGTTGTAATAATACCTGAGATATTGTTGGTATTTTTTTAGCCTCTGCCCACTGTGAAACTGGGATATCTTACAGCGAACATTCATTATTTGCTAGTGGATTATGTATTATGGCCTTAGACCAGACCAGTTACAACTGCCAGTGCTCTGAACGCTGGAGCTCTCAGACATTAGACTTGCCCATCTTCAGTATTAAATGATACGTACCCGTAACTATTTAATAATGACTAAAAAAAAAAAGTAATACTCTTTCTATTTTTCCTTTGTACTTTCTTGAACAATGTCATTGCTCAATGTCCTTGAACCATGTCTTCCTTTGTCTAATGAGAAAAAGTTCAGAATTGAGACTTCAGAAACTGGCTGGTGAATCTTTAGGGTTAGCCCACGCGACCCTACGCTTGTAGGCAGTAAGAAAGTCTTGATCCAGGTTTCAGCAGCTGAGTTCCTCTGTATTTTTTTCTGTGTATTTTCTGATGATCTTAGAGGGTTATGCCTAGTTTCCAAGCTAGTAATGGCAATATATAATTTTACATTTTTTGGCTGATTTAAAGCATACGTGGATTTTGTTAACTTAGCACGGGAGGGGCGCAAATTTGTGTCATAAATGGCCTAGAACATTCACAAACGCATAGGCACAAAGTCACTAAAAATAAAGCTTCCCAAAGTCCTTTAAGTTAAATGACTTGATATATTTGTAAAGCAGTCTTGCATGGAGGCAGTCTGGTGACAGAATTAGAGGAAAATGAGAAACTTTGTTGAAGCGTAATGAGAATTAATGTTTTGGCCATTGCACTTGATGGATATGTTGGAAAAATAGTTAAAGTGCTTGCTGTGTTAATGTCAGCTGACATAACAATTGTTTCCAGAGAACCAGACTTCTGAATCCTCATATAAAGCACTGGGGAACTTGAACAACACAAAAGAATGTAAGGTTTGGAGGGAATGGGGGCAGGGGAAGGAAAGAAAAACATTATATAAGTTTAGCTACTTGCAGCTCATTTTTCCCCATTGAAATAATGAACATAAGGGTGTCTCAGCAGCAACCCAAGCCAAGTTTGGAGAGAGCTTCAAGACCGCTGTCTTGAGCATAAGAACTGCACTTATCAAGCGTACCAAAAGAGTCTTTAATCCATGCCCATAGTCCCACAACAAAATGAAAACAGGTTTATAGGGTGAAAGGTAATAAAGACCTTGGGAAAAAAACAAATCCCTTGACTAGCTGAAGACTGTTCCCTTCACTGAGCTCGCGGGAGCCGAAAGCAGTGCGAAGAGGCTGGTGCTGTGCACGCACAGCAGGGAGGCAGAAAGGCAGCCCTGGCCTTTTTTCTGCAGCACGAGCCAGACACTGCCCTGTTCGGTGGAGATGGACAAGGCAAGCAGTATCGCACAGCAGTCACAGCTTCAGGGCCAAACATCCCGTTACCCTGAATTTTTCAGTCCTCATCCGTGCTGGAGCACCCTGGCTCCAGCCATGCCCCAGGGCCCCCCAGAAATCTCACACCCTTTGTATGCTCCTTCCTGTAAGGAAATGTGTCCTTTTCTAATAAGTGCATCATATAGCTCAAGATGCTACAGAACAACTTTATTTTCTCTGGATCGACTGGTGTTTGAGCTGGCAACAGCCCACAGAGGTCCTCTGCCACAGTTATCATATTGCATGCACTCATTAACCTCCCTGTATAAAATAATGGGCAGAATATGCATAACATTACCAGTTCTTCACAAGTGCAAAGCCCAGAACAACTCAGAAATTACCAGAAAAAAGTTTACAGCACTGGGGTAAATTGGAAGACACATCTTACTGTTACTGTGCCAACACCCAAAAGCAATAACTTTTCATTGTGAGGAAAGATGCGTTCATTCTCACACCACGTGTGCACAAAAACATCCTAATGGTTTCCCATAGACTGGAGACTTATTAGTGGAAAATGCAGAAAATATATCATCTCTATCTTCTCTTCCCCCCTACACGTTTTGCTGAAGCCATGTAGGAGCCTCTGTGTCATTTCTTTGGAACCATTCATATATCATGGCAGTGGGGGGACCTAAAACACATTTTGGGCAGAGAGGAGCCTTGTAGCTCTTGCATTGCCTCCAGCATTCAGCTCTTGCAATCCAGCACAGCTGAGAAGGGGGTTTTGATGGGATGACCCTTGGTTCCCACCCACTACTTGGGCTGTGATGTGCGAGATTGTTCTTCCAGTTTATTGCAGTGGCCCCCAGAGGCAGCTGTGAATCACTGTGAAGTAGAAAATGTCCTTACTGCATATTTTTTGAAAGGCCTGACCCAGTGAGGGCAAGTCTTTCATTATAGACTTAAAGTTTAGGTTTTAAACCTTTCCTGATCCTCAGGCATGGGAACCCCGTAGGCTGCTGCACTCCCAGTGTACATGCTGCTTGCATGGGATGTCCTTCTATCAGTTTTGAAATAGCCAGTTTCACTCTTGAAATTGCTTGAATAGCCACAGCCTGTATTTCACAAGATAATAACTCTGATTACCCCCAGCTGCATACGTGTTGCCTTGATCGTGGAAAGTGTTAGCCATTTCTAAGCCCCATTGCAAACCTCGTCTTAGAGAGGTTCACCTGCTGTGTCTCTACCATGCCCATCTTTCCTCATGTGGGAAAGGTGGGGAAGACATAAGTCTGTTATGTTGCATGGCCGACAGACTGCTGAAAGACCAAACTCTACAGCAGTCTTGCAGCAATTCCACTCACAAAGAGTGGAAGATCATTCCTGTTTAGGAAAGGCCCTGATGAACATCACGCTGCCCATATCTTTTCCTATGCTCTGTGATCGGTACACGTGGAACAAGCAAACCACAGCCGTGCTCATACCTCTGATCCTGCTTTCAAAGGGGTGGCAGTGACTGTGACATTGTTAGACTTTGAGGCTGTGAGTTCCCCAGGCTGCCATCAGAAACTCTCTGGAGGGAGAAGTTCAGGAACAATTTAGAAATTATAGACCAGATCATAGAGCTATCATAAAGCTTTCATCAGTCAATAAACCAGGCTTTCCTTATCATAAAAAATGACTCAAACTTTTTTGTCTTATAAAAAGAATATTGATGCTGGAACCCTGAAAACTTTGTCTGAACTTTTATTTTCTCTGCTTCTCTTTTCATTTCCTGTTTTTCTTTTCTTTGTATGTGGTGAACGCTTTCATGAGAACTTTAATGGTTTTTGATCCACTTATGTGTGAGGTGCCTCAAATAACACCTCCATGTTGCCTATCTATGATTTCTACCAGCAGGTCACCAGGTAGCTGGGACCTCTTAGAAGCTGTGAGAGGGATGTCTTCGTCAGGCCTCTGTTTCCTCCAAAGGAGAGAAAGAACATGAGATCAGGTGGGAGAAAAATTGCCCTTCAAACTCCTCTAGCATTTTCAAGGCCTCTGGAAAAAGTATCATGAGTTGTACGTGCACTGAATGATCTTCTTGCTGGCTTTGCAAGAAGAAGAGTGCACCCTCAGCAAGTTTGCCGATGACACCAAGCTGTGTGGCGAGGTTAACACACTGGAGGGAAGGGACGCCATCCAGAGGGACCTGGACAGGCTTGAGAGATGGGCCTGTGCAAACCTCATGAAGTTCAACAAGGCCAAGTGCAAGGTCCTGCACCTGGGTCATGGCAATCTCAGGCACAAATACAGGCTGGGCGGAGAATGGATTGAGAGCAGCCCTAAGGAGAAGGACTTGGGGGTGTTGGTTGATGAGAAACTCAACATGAGCCGGCAATGCGCGCCTGCAGCCCAGAAAGTCAACTGCATCCTGGGCTGCATCAAAAGAAGCATGGCCAGCAGGGCGAGGGAAGTGATTCTGCCCCTCTACTCTGGTAGCATCTCTCCTATGAGGACAGGATGAGAGAGTTGGGGTTGTTCAGCCTGGAGAAGAGAAGGCTCAGGGGAGACCTTATAGCAGCCTTCCAGTACCTAAAGGGGGACCTATAGGAAAGATGGGGAGGGACTCTTTACCAGGGAGTGGAGCAATAGGATGAGGGGTAAGAGTTTTAAACTGAAAGAGGGTGGATTTAGATTAGATATTAGGAAGAAATTCTTTACTGTGGGGGTGGTGAGACACTGGAACAGGTTGCCCAGGGAAGTTGTGGATGCCCCATTCCTGGAAGTGTTCAAGGCCAGGCTGGATGGGGCTTTGAGCAGCCTGGTCTAGTGGGAGGTGTCCCTGCCCATGGCAGGGGGGTTGGAACTAGATGATCTTTAAGGTCCTTTCTAACCTGAACCATTCTATGATTCTATGATTCTAAGAAAAACATCCTTTCTGTTAAGTGCTTGCACTGATATCGTCACCAAGTGCTCTTGTCAGGCTCCAGCCAACACACAGAGCGGGTGCCATGATTTCCCATTTCAACTATTTTTTCCTTCCCAGGGGGAAAGCAGAAGCCACTGGCCACTCCTGGCTGAGCCCCACCTTGCCTCCAGCCTGCAGAAGCCTGTTGATTTCACTGCTGAGGCCAAAGCCCCAGGACCGACCTCAGGGTGCATACATTGTGACTGTCTTATTACATGAAGGTGTTACTCAGGAAACATTTAGCTATATTTTCCCAACATGGGTATGCTAGTTAAGCTCTTTGTAATTTAAATCTTTGTTGTAAGTAGCAAGACAATATTTATATATGTTTGTGTTATACCTGGTGGCTGTGTGTCTGCTATTAATTGAAGACATTCGATAATTAATACGGGAAATAATTACAGAAAATAATTACAGATATTTTCCTCAAAGTGGTGCTGCATAGGTAAGGCAGAGAGCGTCTCATATGATTTGATTACTGTTATGTACTCATTTACATCAGTTGTCACCATGGGTATTTCATGCATAAATGCTATTCTGAGTTTTTCTTGCATAAATATTTTGGGACTATCTGTTGAGAAAATATCTGGAGAAATCAGTATTGGTCCACAGACAGGAAAAGGAAAAAAAAAAAGAGACAAATTCATCACATAACTAATTCGAAATGAATAATTTGGCCCACTCCATCTCTATCTCCGCACAGGCAATACTGCACAGCAGCTGATATCTCTGGGGATGATGACAGTCTGGAAATCAGCTCTCTACAGCATTGTCCTCTTCCAATGACTCAAACTTTTACAACTTAATAGTAAGGGATTTTAAATTATTGCTGGGCAGTTGATTGAAAGTTGCTGTACCTGTTTTCAAAATGTTGTAAGTAAAAATTGATGTGATTTTGAAAATTGAAAACTATTGTATGAAAGTCTTTAGCACCAAGAGAGCTTCCTGGACTATGGCCATAAGCTGCATTTGTTCAAGTCAATTTTGCATTAATCAGTGTGCCTTGAAGATTACGTCCTATGTTTTTTTATTTAGTGGGTCATATATCTTAAAAAGTGCCTTTAAGTGTTTTGATGAAACACATTAAAAATCCACTGTAATGCCTAGGTGGCTGACAGTGTTAATATATAGCAGGTACATTTGCCTTTGCAGTTTAAATAATCTGGATGAGATGCTTTATTATTTATTTTTAAGTTTTATCACCAAAGGTCCATAATATTTGAAAATCAAATTTATGGTACTTGTCTCCAATACGTTCGAAAATATTAATGAATGTTTTCCAGTCACTCAATCACAAAATCAGACTTTAAAACGAAGTTTTCCTACTAGAAATTATATAAATGATCTGCTGTCCCTTTGCTCCACCAGGAGAGCA
This sequence comes from Larus michahellis, assembly GCF_964199755.1. Taxonomy (NCBI): domain Eukaryota; kingdom Metazoa; phylum Chordata; class Aves; order Charadriiformes; family Laridae; genus Larus; species Larus michahellis. The sequence continues at coordinate 67,224,237 of NC_133930.1, forward strand.
TGAAAATTAGCTGAGGCAGTCTTTTTGTTACCTATAGAGCACACAGACAAAGAGCACTCAAACATTTAGCAAAAATGCAAAAGTCAGGCTGTAACGGATTCCAATTTTCTAAATACTCACAGGCCTGATGCTTTTCCTAAGAACTGTCTAAATACTTTTGGACAGAAAATACAGCTGGACTTCTCACAGCAGCAACATTTCATGTGAACTTTCCAGATTTTGGGAAGAAATCTTGCTGTCATGGACGGAATCGCTGTCAGCAGAAGCACAGTCTTACCTCCACTCCTGGGTGCAAAGGGGAGTACGCACGTGAATAAAGTTTTCGGAGTTCAACGCTCCATTTCAAAGCTGAGATAAGCATGTGTGGGCAGAGACATGTCTTCCAGAATATACAAAAGACCACCACAAGGGCAAAGGAGTGTCCATGTGCTGCTTTAGCCAAAAAAAAGATCCTGGCATCTCACGTTGGCGTGGGCTGGCGACATTTCACCACATCCCTGCTGTGCCCTGGCTGCAGAGGGAAGAGACCACTCCAACACCCCGACCCAGAAGAAAGTAAATTTTCTGCCCTAGGTAGCAAGCTGCAGAGGCATGGACACACCTCTGGAGAGCGCCTTGGAGGTGGCATCTCTTGGGGCATGGCAGAGCTGTGTGAGCAGGTGAGATGATCAAAAGTAAAGCAAATGCAGTAATGGGAAGAGATGTGTACTTCAATTACCATTTACCAGAAATCCAGATGGTGGGGTTCTTGGGGGCTCTTTAAATTTAAAAAAAAAAAAATCCAACATTTTCTCAGGCAGAAGACCAGCCCCAGGTCCTGCAGTGAGAGCTGCCTTGTTCACGTCCCAGAATTGCCTGTCTGCTGAGCTGACCTCCTGCAGGGAGCAAGTCTTCTCCTGCAATGGGGCCACCATGGCCGGAAGAAAGGATGGCTGTAGGAATTCACACATGCTTGAGGCCAGGAAGGAGGGACCCAAGCTATGAATACAAATATTCACAAAAGGTATACCCACAGCTTAACGCAGAGGACCGGCTTCAGCTTGGTCTAGGTTTTGAGTAAAGATTTTGTTTCATTGCTAGTCTATCCAAACTAATTTGTCCACCTCTAGTAATTTTGCCCAGTGGGCCCCATCTCACAGCTCTTAGTCTTTATTCAGGCTATATGCCCATTGACCTCAGTAAGAGCTGTGCCAGGATAAAGATTGAATGAGGACCGCAGGATTCAGGCTGAATATCTTGAATACCATTTAGATATGATTTCCAATATAAAGATCTCCATTTTTCTTTAAATAAAACCATAGAAAAGTAGAAGAATGACAACAGCTTTAGTGCCATGATTCAAAACAATCACTTCTCAAATGTACGTGTGAGGTGGAAGATAGGAAACGAACCTTTTGAAAGAAATACAGTCTACGTAATGTGCTGGGAGTGGTCAATGGGTAAACAAGTTCTGGCGGCAGTGAAGTTATGTGAATACACAGGAATTATTTAGTACGTTCCCCCCAGTATGAGCAGGACCACACAAATACAGGCCTGTCACAAATATATATGTAGGCAATGATGACTCCAATTCATTACATTTAGTGGGATTCCGTGTGTTTTGCTGGGCTTCTGACCTACTGCAACAGTATTAAAATGCACTGTGGTGCATTTTTTAAATTACAGAGGAAATGTGAGAGGAGCCTTTAAAAGGCTTTGCACGTACAGCCAAGTCTGCCTTTGGTGTAAGTCTCCGAGTCCATACTTCCACCAGTGTTGAGTCAAGCCCTGCAGCAGACACGTTCACTGACTGCTGTCCTATGGAAACCATACAGCAGGTTTTAAAAGCTGTTCTCTAGCCATGTTTGAGTTACTCGAATTGTGGATTATCATGCAGGTTCACATCACTTCCCATGCCCAGCAGCTGTTGGCGGCTTTGCTGAGCTTGGTCACCATTTCTTAAAAACAGAGGGATTCTGCAGAGAGAGCTGCAGACAGGGGCTTCGAAGAAACCAAATGTGAGAGCTGGAGCTCTAATAAGCTTGAGCTCCCTTATCTTGGCCAGCCCTGAAGTTGAAACTTTTGTGGAGTTTTCTTGGCCTTACATCTAGGTCTGACCTATCCTCTGAGAGTATGTGGTTATTTTGGGCTTTTAAGAATATACTGCACAGATCACAGATCAGAAAAATTACAGCTGGCAAAAACCTTACCTCATTTAGCCTGTCTGCCTGCCTGTGAAGGATCGTTCCCTGGAGTCTGTTTTTGTAGTATTCATAACACAATCTAGAACTAGTGAAAAGGGGAAAATGTGTCCAGAGAAGTCTGCCATTTAAGGGAAGGGGTGGATTCGGGGTTTTTTGGTTGTTGTTGATGGTTTATTTTCTCTGCATGAAACACACTAGAATTTAGACAGCTCTCCAACACCTCTCTGTACACCTAGGCACAAGAGAAGCTTTCTGTGGCTATTTATTTTTATGATACCCTGCGTTTCAGACAGACCTGAAGCAGCTGCTAACCACCATCTGAGCTGATTTGCATCTGAGGTGATAATTAAAGGCTACTGTATGACACGTGAATAACATAACACAATAGAGGCTGTAATTTAGTATTTGCACTGCAGCAGCACTTCCCAGTTCATCAAAATATACAGACACACATGAACAGTCTCCAAAACAAAACTATAGCAATAACATGGCATCAGCAGTTGAGATAGCATAACATAAAAAAAAAAAAAACCAACCTTAACCTCCAAAGTGCCTGCAGAAGCTTCTAGCTTAATTGCTTCTAGATCACTTGAGCATCACAGGAATGCAGCAGCACTTCAGGTGGGCTCCCACAGTGCCTGCCCAGAAAGGGGGCATTGTAGGCAGTAGAAATCCCTTAGGGAACCTGGTTGCTGTGGGTGCTTTCTCCCTGCTTTCCTCTACCAAGTGGAGTTTGCAGGCTCAGCCCTCTGGATCCTGCCTGGCAAATGGGTGGGTTACAAAACAGTGGACCATCGGTCTGACTGGGGCTGAAGAGGGGAGTGATTTATGCAACCACTGTCATGTCCTCAAAGAATTGTATTAAACTTCCCTTTTGCTAGATCAAAACTTAGAAAAACTGAGAAATATAACATCTGTATTTCTCTTGTTCGTCATTTCAAAGAGAATCATCATTCTAAAGAGAACATAATGTTTTACAAATTGCATGAGCCCTGTGTTATAGTTGTTTTTTCACAGGTCTGACTCTGCTTCATTAACTAGTTTCTTATGGCATAATGCTTTCACCCATCAAATTTACCTGTTCTTAGCTGCCTTGAGAGAAACTCAAAACTGTGAGTAGTAGTTAATACTTCTCTCTGTACCACATCTGGTATTGCTTAAGGTTATGCATAGTCTCTTAGCAGAGTCATTTTCCTTTCTGCAGTACAAAATGAAACATATTGATTACAATTTGTTTCCACTCCCTTTTATCTTTTTTTTTTATTCAAAACTTGGAAGAAAATATTCAAAAAGTATTTTTCTCTCGTTTTTTTTCTTCATTTCTGTAATAAACAAATTTATATGAAAAGTAACCTTGAATGAAGGCAAAAGGATAAGTTTCATTGTGGTTTTGCCAAAAGCATGTTTTCCCTTATGAAAATCCTCTAATAATCTCAAAATATTGGATAGAGATCTTACAGTTAGGGCACAGAGAATAAATCCAAGCACCCCTCAGAGTCCTGCAGCATTATGAACCAATCTAATGTTTCTGTTGGGGTTATCAGATGATTCTGCGAAGCATGTGCGTAGCTTTCAATAAGGTGGACTGAAGGCCCTGAGTCAGGAAATGTTGTTGTGTTACTGGCAAACGAGTGCAGCTGCATAATTCTGGGAACGTATAAAACCGCGACGAAGTCAGTGGGAGTTACTTTGTTCCTAAAAGAAGGCCTGCAAGGGAAAACTAATGGGTGACAAAAGTTCCTTCTGTCCTATGACCCTCAATAGCTGTTGAACTCTGGACTTGCTTTTCAGTTTTTCCCTGTTTTCTCGGGTTTTGTTTAAACTACAACAGATTTAAGGATTCAATTAGCTTCTGTAACAGACCTGGCACCCAGATTATTAAAAAGCAAAGAAAAAGAGTTTGCTTACTAAAGTACTGGCTTTATATTACTTTCCATTTGGAATTAGTTGTTCATAATATCTTTAGTCCTCTGGCATTGTAGGGGAAAAAATAGCAAGACCCTTCCAACGATGAGCCCCAGCCTAACCTGAGGGACCTGGTAACAGAACACAGCTCCCAGGCCAGGTGTCAACAGCAGCAATCCATCTGACCCTGAAGTGTGTTGTGGTCCAGGCACTTCTGGTCCCTTTTTCCCTTCTTCATCCCCCTCCTTTAGATTTTCCACCTCTGCACACTGCAGCCACAACCCTTCCCCAGAGGAAGAATGGGGCTAAAACTGTGGCATGTGCTGCGCAGGGCACCTATCCCTGACACAGCCTGAAGGACTATTTTAAGCTCTAGTAAGTTAATGAAGGCTTTGAACTGGGTTTTAAATTATTTTCTTCCGTCACATTAGCTTTAGAAGAATTTCCCTAATGGTACACCTTTCTCACTCTTTCCACGTGTGGAAAAGCTTTCTTGCAGCCCAGTGCTTACACTTTTCAGTGGCGTTCTCCAAACTTTTTCCATTTCTATTTCTTAATCTGTTTCCTATTTCTTATTTCTCCCTTTCTGAATCAAGCATTTCTCTTTCATCAGACTCACACCATCACCAGCTCTCCTTCCCCTCGTTGCTGACATGTTTTCTTCTGTGAGCAGATCCCCAACTGGATACTGTCTTTCACACTACGGACGGTGTTTGAATGTGCTTTGTGCAGCTTGGGCAGCAAATGAGAGTAAGCAAAAGAAACAGTAAAATGCTACAAAAATGGGGAACTGTATCTGCTCAATTAATTCCTTTGCTTCTGTCTTCCTTAGTGAATATGAGCCTTAATAACCTTATTAGGGAGTGGGGTTATTTGAGAACAGCTCTCTTGGCAAGGACAAATAAAGCTGTTGGGATGCAGCTATACTATTCCTTGGCCTCATGGCTGGTGATTTTCCATTTCTAATTACACATCCAAGACTTCCAAGTCTATTTTGATCGCCAGTTTGCTCTAGTAGACAGAAAGGCAAACACTTCTAATATTTGATTTTCATGGTGAGCAGCTTCTTAATTTTGTTAAGTTTATCTGAAAACCAAATATAAACAGTAAGTAAGACCCAGATTTCTTTCCAGACTGCCCTCACCAAATGACAAGTAGAAGCATCCAGTACAGAGGGTGTGTGCCTTCCTTTCCACAGTGGAAATGCATTTGCTGAATATACTCTTCATGGATATAACACATTTAAGCACCACCAGCATTACCCTGTGGTTCATTTTATTTGCGGTATCACAGGATAATGCATTCGGAAATATCTGCAAGGAACCAAGAATTATCAGGAGGATTTCACAGAGGAAAACAAATTATTTAAAGGAGCAGCTGAAATGTATTTCTGTTCTGAATGTCCCCTAGAGCCTGGCTAGTGGGGACATTCAGCCCATAAATATGGACTAAACTCTATTTTCATAATTGATTTGCAGTTCATCTTTAAGTGCTAAGGAGGCCAGGTCGTTCAGCAGGGACTGCAGCTTGATTCCTGTACAATAGAGTCTCTGCATGCTGCACTTGGGCAAGTTATACCATGGACAGTTGAGGCCAGTAGGAATCCATGTAATAATTCTCACTCCATCATTTTCGAACATTAGTGACTTACAGGCCCTGATCTTACTTCTGAATTTGCCTTCATTTTCATTGATTTTGTGGTATATCTCATGCCCATTGCGGTAAATTACCAAGATCATAAATGATGACTCATGAAGCCGAGAGTGAAGTCAATGCCATTGGGGTGAAAGAAATTAATGGATGCTGTTGGACAATCTTTGTGTTTTTCTGTATCTGTTGTTTGAACCTTTTCGTTACATGTGGGCCTCAGGAAGTCTGGGGGGGTGATTGCAAAAAATATCTCTATGGCTCAGAGTTCTCTTGCACCTCAGTAAATGCGCAGGCAACTGAGAAGAGGTACCATGGATTTTAGTCATTTTTTAAAACTCTGTTTCTTAGGTAACAACATGATACTGGCTCAGTAATTGTGGGATTGCACTCCTTACAGGAGTAGGCCAGCAGAAATTGAAGTAGCATTATCAAAGGCAGTTATAAGCTTCTAATAAGGTTCTAATAAGGTTGACCTATATTTAGAACATGTTCCCCTTTGTCTTCTGTGAGGAGAAAAAAAGGAATCGTTACTGTTGTTATATTTATTGACAGTACTGCTGAAGCACTCTTCATACTGACCAAATGCCTGGCATTATCTCTCCTTAGGGGGCTAAATCACTCACAGCAAACAATAGTAGATCCTTTGAGAAATACTTTCCATATTGCATAATACACAACTGGGGAAAAACGCTTCACTAATTTCAACCACAGTATGTTTTTTAAGGAGGAAAACATAATCCAACTGGGGGTAAAGGAGCTTGCATGGATTTTCTGTAATAAAGGGCTCTTTGATAGAATTAAACCAGTGTTATTTGTTGGCCATCCGAAGGCTGCCTGTTACCACAGACACCACAGAACAACGTCATTAGTTATATGATGTGCAGCAGTACAGATTGCATTGATTTGCAGTTTGGTGGCTGTGAAGTAACTAGAAGCGTTTGGATGGCTGAGCGCCGCACTGACACAGATGCAAGACTGCCTGCTGGAGTCGGGGTTTGCCAGCATGAATGTGACATGACTCTTTCATAATCCTCGTCACATCAAGAGACCTTACTAGAAATGATGCCCAGTTGCCTCCTGCCAATGGCAGTGTCACTGTTCTAATGGGATATTGGGTTCTTAAGTATTGCAAGGTCAGTCCTAAGGCTCTTGGACATGTGTGTACCCAGCAGGCGCAACAAATGAAAGTAACTCAAAGGACAAAAAGATCTGATGTTTAAGCAGAGAGACTCTTTCTACTAAGCAGGAACAATATATGAAAGAAACAGATTGGGAACTGAAGTGACACCATTCCTTGCTGCTTTTGGTATTTTGACATTCCCACCATTGCAGTGCTCAACAGCAAAACAGCACCTGAATGGGAAAGTGCTTGGTCACAGAGTCACCCTCTGATCAAACACAATGCAAAGTGCAGCTCCTGGGATTTCCAACATTTATAAGCCATATAGAAGAAGCATTGTTATAGAAAACTTGCCACATCTATAGGGCCTTTTAAATTCTCAAATAAGAAGCCTAAGAAATTTATGACTGTGTTGCTAGATGTGGAGGCCAAGTAAACTCACAATGTTGATCTTAGTTGTGTTTAAATTTCTCCTGCCTTCTGGCACTTTGAGCCGTAGTGGAAAGAAATCATTTACTCCTACCAGCATTAAGCATTTGGAAACACAGGGGTACCATGGAAGAGCATTACGAACATAAATTATGTCACACAAGTGGTCCCACAACTGGTGGTGGGTAGGTTTCCTCTCAGACACTTGCAGAGCTGTAGGGGCTTGGATGAGCACAGAAAACAAACAGCCCCTGAACAAAACGTGGAGTCAACCCCCATCTCACCAGCTTTCGGCATCAGGCTCCATTCTTTTAAAACACTGTTGCAAGCAAACGAATAAACAGAAAGCCTGAGCTTCCAAACCTTGTAGTTCCTTGCTGAAAACACGATTGTCTTTGTTAGATGATTGGTATTTAAGGGCATTCTTGGTTTATCTGTATATACAAGTCCATTTTAAATGTGGTTAAGTTTGGGATGGAATGCAGTATGTGGGCTTTCTCTTCCTGTGCTTTTAATTGCTCCACAAGTTTCATGTTTAGGAAAGAATCTAGCCAGATTGGCAATCCATTAGGGATCAGAGCTTGGTGAGGGCTTGCAGAGCCCCCGCAGCAGGGCAGCAGAGCCCTCTCCGAGGCAGCATGTGCTGGATGCAACCTCTCGGAGCAGAACAAAAGTCATCCATCTCCCTTGGAAAGGTTTGGTTAGAAGCTGCTTATTTTTCATTCCTTTACAGAGCATTTAATTTTAAACGTAGGGTGAAGACTGTTAAAAAGTCCCAAGTACTACTGTGTGTAAGAACAGCAGCCAGATGATCTATCATGTGGAAGATTACCTTGATTTAATGCAAGGCAAAATGCAGTATGTTGAACCCAGAGACAAATGAAGCACTTATCTGAAAAGTAATTTTAATGAAAAAATTATGTGTGATATATACATGTTCTCCTGGTGAAACTTATTAAAGTTAGACAGTAAGATTTCCTGGTGGAAAGTTTCCTTCTTGTTTTTGTGAACACTCAACTTTATCACCTTATTCCCTTCCATTTCCATTTTCTTTTCACCTATGAAAAGTCTGGGTCTTTCAAAGAAAAGAGACTTAATAAAGGTTAGGGAGAGAGAGAATGAGAATGAATGCCTGCATGTGTACCTGTACATACACAGGGAAGAGAGCTTGTACTTGTCATCTGTGAGTTACATAGATCAGCAAGACTATGCGCTACAGGAGACACTTATTAAGAAAAATGTGTTAGACAAAAATAGTATAAAAATCATCATAGGTTTTGATTGCTTAAATCTGGCCTAGATCTTTAGTAAAGTGTGATTAATTTACTTGTGCTTCAAAGCCATCTCCTAAAATAGTTATACATCATACTACATTTCCAAGAATGACAGTAGTGAAAACATTTATTTCCATGCAATCAGGATTTTTTTCCTGTTGCTTTTTTCCTTTAATTTATTTTCTTTTTTATACCCCCCCCAAAAAAAAGATATTTTAGCTTAAAAAGAGATGCTTATCTTTCCATGTTACAAACTCTTGTTCTTGTACTACACAAAAGACCTCAGTAACAAAATCTTACACAAGAAAAATGCTCTTTACTTTTTGACTAAAATTTCCTGTGGTTCTCTCCAGAAAAGAGTCATTGCTGAAGTTTTATTTTTTAATGAAATCAGATCTAGTGTTTTTCTTTGTTTTAGTAGAGCATGCTAAAAATCTTCAGTAGCATGGATTGTTATTATTTGTTTACCCCATTTCTAAGAATCAGTTTATTAAAATACATTATTATTATTATGGTTAGTCAGAATCACAGATACATTTTATTTGATATCAAGATTGAATAAGCTTTTTGAAAGTTCTCTGCATGTATCCTCTGAACAAGAATATGATGCCTGCAAAAATAGGCCAGTGAGGAAAGAAAAGGGTTTGTTGAGGCTGTGTTTATTGTTCAATAAATCACAGTCACTATAAGTGACCTGCTGACTTCAAGTTCTTTAGGTCAAGGAACCCTTTGCTATTCTGCAACTTCACCTCTTTGCTGAGCCTCTTAATCAAAAGTGTAAAGCCAGAAAGAACATCAAACAATCAAGAGCTGGATGATTGGATTGGTTATTTTAAATTACTACAGCTACGGTTGTGACAGATTTGGGGATAGATTGCATCGTCTCAGCCTCACTAAGTAGGTTGAATAGGTTGAGTATTTTGTGAAAAACAGCCCCCCTCCCCCCCACCAAAAAAATATTCAATGAAGCCATCATACCAAGGTACTTTGGAAGACAATTAATTTACTTCATATGTAAAAACTGCAGGGGTTAAAAAAAAATTCCAGCATAGTGACACCTCTGCTTTGTCCTAACATAAACAAATGACAATTTTTAATAGCTTTAGTATATTAACATATATTTGTTGTACTATTTTATTAACGCTTTTATCGTAATTTAACCTGGTAATTTTTATTACCTGTGCTGTTAATGACATATTCAAAGGCGAGAGGGATACAAACTAAGTTACGTCACAAAGAAGTGACGATTAACCATATGTAAACAGTTTCCATGATGGTAAATATCACAAGAGAAAGCAAGAATTAGGCAGATAAAACCAAAACCAACATCTGGGTCATTACCATGGGGTGCTTAATTTGTTTTTAGTTAATGGGCCAATAATAGAAAGAAGGCTGTGCTGTCCTTTACAGGGATGGAATCAGATCTGGGAATCTTTATGCCTGAAGGCAATGTAGAAGCGTACTGAAGTTGCCGTGAGTCTGCCGTGGGATTTTGTGGGCAGAGCCCTTGTACTTGGGCTGATGGCAGGGAGTGAGCCAGCAACCATATTCAACACAGGAAAATCCTAAACCAGACAGGTACTGGCAAACCAAAGAGAGGGAAGAGAGAAGCTGCATATAGTTTAAAATTATTCCACAATCTACAGTATGACTTGTTAATACGTATGATAAACTACACAATGCTATACCTTCATTAGAACTTGACTTGGGGTGAATTAAGACCATATGACCATGCCAGACTGAAAGAGATAGATGATCTTTGCTGCCACAGTAAAAGGTAAAACAATAATTTAAAAGTCAACAATGTTACTAAGAAGATTACACAGAAGAACCAACCATTAGACACTATGGAGAGCCATGATTTGTAGTATACAAATGGTCATAATTTTTTGCTTCAGCAATTAGACCTAGACAGTAAGCATCTCTCAAAATACTTTTTGGATGAAAAGCAGCTCTTGAAGAAGAGAAATCATGCACAAAACATTCCATTGTATAGAGACTTTTTAAATTTTTTTTTTCCTAAAATGTATGGAAGAAATTTTTATTCTTTTTTTTCACTTCAAGCAAGCCCTCTACTTTTCTAAAGAGTAAATTCTGGTAGGGAAAAAAAAAATCTGAAAAATCTGTATTGAAAATATGCACTTGGAAGAAGGTCTCTCTCTAGGGGCTCTACTGTTAGCACAGAGCAAAGAAAAACTAGTAAGATGGAAGGCAGACACAATATGCTTCTAAATTTCCTTCAGAGCTTAAGCTTCCCAAACCTGCTTACCTACTGTTAAAGAAGAGTGCAACCTCCTTTCTGTCATTAGCTCATTAAATAAAAACAAGTTAAACAGCCTGATGGTAATGAATCAGATACTGTTTTCAGTTGTATCTGTCTCCCTATTCATGGAACATATATCTTCATCACATAAGCAATTTCAAAAACTGAGATGCGAGTTGCATGGTGTTCTTATCACTGACTGATCAGACACTACTGCAGCATTTCATTGTGCAGTATTACAGCAATATATTATCCCCATTCTTGAAGATCTTATGTGTAAGAAGAAGAAATTGGCTTTTTATGTTTTAAAGAAAAAAAAGAGAAAGTGAAGAAAGACTCAGACAAACACACAGAGATCACAAGTATGGCTCAGTGCGTGCATTTAATTGTGCTCTTTTTTACTCAGTAGAAAGCATTTTCTCTATAAAAATTTTAATTTACTGGCTATCTAATTACCTTTTATGCCATGGGGAAAAAACAGAAAACAATTACCCCAATAAAAGACTAATGAAAAAAAAAAGTTAAATAGCTTCCAGAAGAATATTTGATCATTGGTTGTGTGTGTGCTGTAGGCCAAAATATTCTTGGCTCCCTAAAAAAAAAAATAATTCCAGGTTGAAGGCTCTGCATGACTATTATCGTTTGACTTATTCTATTGAGGCTGAGATTATAGAAAAAAAAAAGTATTTCTGTGACTTTATGTGCCAATATAAATAAATACAAGTTCTTTCCCTAGTCATTTGCAAGCTTATTTGGAGAAACTCTAGAGATGAAGAGAATGATTGAATGCAGTAATGTCAGAGGGGAAGAGAAAAATAAAAGTATAATAGATGGAAATGATGAGAGCCAAGTTGGGAGGGGGTGAAGACTAAAGAATGGAAAAAGTTTAAATCTAATGGGAAATACTAGTAATACTCATCTGCTATGGCTGGTGAAGAAGAAGACATGTGGGAGAAAACTAGAGTGATCCAACTGTGGCTACAAAGGATGGCCTAGGATTCACTAATATGGCTTTCCAAGACTGTGGGTATCCCTCAAGTTATGTTATCTGTAATAAAAATTAAAACTGAAAAAAAGAAAAAGGTTTGTCAATGCAGTCTTCAAAGGAGAGACCTACTGAGTTGAGTGTGAAGATTTTGATCCCTTTTATAATAGACTGTATGTTCCACTTCCCTCCCCATGTCCTTGGACTAATTTTAGTCGTGTTTGGATATCTAGGTCTTAGTTTATTGATCGCCTTACTTATGCGGATGGAAAACCACCCGCGGCTGTGCCCATCTGTGGTCTTCTTAGTCAGCTTTATGCCTATGCGAAAGATTCAGATTTAGAGTGAAGAAGGTGTCGATGGCTATCTATCTCTTGACTAGCTGATCAGGGACCTACCTCAAGATGACCACCAGGAATTACTGAGGAGAAAGTCAAAACCCCCATCCAATGCACTGGCTTGTACAGAACTTATTCTTAGACACCTAATTATTGTTATACATTGGTTGGTGTATATGTCTGTTCCACCAGACAACTGGGTATGTTAAGCACCCTGCATTATCAGTCTAGTCCAAAAGGCTATCAGATTCTCTGCAACTGTAGAAGATGAGATTGACTAAATCTGCTGTCAAAATGTTTTGCTGACTGTCCTTTAGCAAGTAGGAAAAGAAGCGAGTCCACGGCTGGGAGAATGAACATTCAATACATGGAAGTTAGAGTACAGCTCCAACATCTGTATGTCATCAGCTCAAGTATAGCTTGCGTTTGTGATTGTAAGAAGTCTCTGGACTTATTTTAATGGGCAGATGCTCAGTGGTGCCAAGGAAGCTACCTAAGTAGTGTGTGCATTGACTTGGATGCTGCTGATCTCTATACATCTGTTTGGAAGCAAGTGTCCACTTTATCTGGATTAAAAAAACTAACAACTAACAGTAAAATTGATGCTGTCTGGCTCTGCTGGTTTCGTGTGCTTTAATACTGGATTGATTCTTCCCCAGATCTCAGTGAACACATAGAGGAACAAAAGTAAAAAGGCAGCAACCTCCTAACCCTCAGCCCAGTTAAAAATGTTCAGTAAATGAATTAAAAGAAAAGTATTAGCAGACCTGAGCCTCACCCCTTCTAAATCATGCACCCGAAGAGTTGCAAGAAAGTGGACCCCAGGATCCTTTTATATCGTAGATTGGGCCATCAGCCAAAGGACTTCTCCACCCACCATCCCCTTTAGACATTTGTGTCTCATTAGCTCATGACAGATTATGTGGGTTTGGCGATATAATCTCATACAGCGTGACTCAATACAATTTCTTGTTATAAAGAATTTTCCTTGAGTGTATAGAAGCTTGCCTCGAATGATTGACTATCCCTGCTACTTGCAAACCAGCAGGCAGTCTGCTGGCCAATTTACCTGAGTATTTTCTCAAGTACAGTAGTTTTGCACAATTATTCTACCGTGGTGGTTCTGGTGCTTATGTAAAAGGTCATATAACATGAAAAATGACAGAAACTGACATATTTTTCTCATACTCAAGTGGTATTTTTTCAAGTGGAACAAGGGGTGACTTAGTGAACTAATCGCTGCTCTTTGACATACACAATGGCAGTGAAATAATGTTAAAAAAGGCACTGAAGGTCCCTTGCAGTGGAGCATGGTTAGTGCTTTTAGCTTTGGTTTTAGAATGATTTTTTAAAAATGAGCTCAGACATCACATCAACTGGAGTTTTGAAATTCTGTCTTAGTCCACTAGATGGTGATCCTTGTAAATCAGGATTCAGGTAACTAAACCAGACTCAGGCTGTCAAACACAAAAAAAACCCCACCCCCACACTCTAGTATGCAGAACAGAAAAACTTGGTTACAATATGACACGATTTACGCCACAAAAATATACCAACAAATTCCGAAACATGGTTGAGAAACTGCTTGAGCTTATGACTGCACTGTGCTCTCAGCATTACCTCAACCGGAGTATGGAGACCCAGTCACCACGAAAACCCAACTTGATCTCACTCTTCTCACTGCAAATCAGTTTGCAACATCTGAGCTTCAAACCCTGTTTGGAAGCTCATAACGAAAACTACAGCAAGGCACTGGGGTTATTTGAGGCTGCCTTCAATGCATGCATATTTAAGCATGTTTGGTTTCCTGCATAGCATGCACGAAGTTCCATACATAATCTTAACATAAAACAAAGGCTTAGGATACGGTAATAGAAATGTTTTATTAATCAAATATATTTACATTTCTTCGTCTTCTTTTTAAATGTGTGCCTGTTAATTTTCATTTAAACACAATGTAATCCTTACAGTTGATATCACAAGAATACAGCTACATGCATGACTTAATTGGTCCTTTGCAGTAAAAAAGATGCAATTTTTTGAAGTTTAAAAAATGCAAGCAAGCTGTTTACCTTTCTAATTACAGTGTCATTTTTATTACAACAGAGGACCCCTTCAGCGTATTCTACATCTATTTGGTGGATTTATGCACTTTTTCAGATTGGCTTGATGATGTCAAAACTTCCAAAATCTAGACAAAATATTATAAAAAGAAAAAAAAGACTTCATGCAGGCCCAGAATATTTTATTTTATGGAATCTTATCCACAGAAAGGACTTGGATGAAACAGAAGACTGTTCTAATTGTAGTTAAAAAAAAAAAAATAATAGCAATTAATGACTCTCAAAAGCAATGAGGACTTACTTTTGGACTTTCACCTATTTATTCCTCTGAAATCACATCATTTTGTCAGCTATAAGACATCATCACATAACATAATGGCACCATACAAATAATAAATAATAATTAAAAGAAGAGATGATGTTACCAAAAGATAAGATATACACATCATTGCTTGTAAGTTTCTACTATGTAATGTGCTGTAATTATTACATTATTCCCAACTCAGCTTTCTTTCATGGGAAGACAATCAGATTGTAAAGATTGTATTTGGGGTCTATAACTGCAGGTTCATAATGGACCTAATGTCTTTCTGAAAGGAATAACTATATGAATGTATAAAATTTAATTCCACACTGAAAAAAAATCAGAACTAGGCACAAGTTTTAAATATGACTTCCAACGTGCTCAGGGTTGGACAAAAAAATTAAAAAACCAAGCTTGTATTTATTTACCAGACTACAAAACAGAGATGCCAAGTGCTTCAGAAATTCTGAAATGGCAGGCACATAATCACTACATTTAAAGATAATTGTACTACATTTACTGCTTCAGTTTACTGTGTGCAAACACATACTGTATTCATAATAGACCTAAATGTATGGTTGTTCTGTTGACACATGAACAGAAACTCACTCAGCATTCGGGAAGTGCAGACAGGAACTAGAACTAGATTCTGTTTAGTCCAAACCTAGAATCTATTTTAACTTGTCGATGTTAGTTTCACATTTGCTGTATTGTAACAGAATGCCAAATATTGTACTCAAGAAAGACCCACTACGAAATCATGGGTTTTCACTGAATTGCTTTTGTATGCTGCCAAATCTATTGTGAAAGTGCCATGTACAAAATAATACAATGACTGAAATTGTGCTTAGGTGTCTGGCACAACATTGTGATTTACACAAGAAAGAATTATTTGGAAGAAAAAAGTAAGTTCTGCAGAAATCCTACTCTGGTGCATTTTTTTAAAAATCCAGTGAAATCTTGAAATAATTGATCTTTACTTCACACCCATTCAGGAGAATATTTAGACACATCTTTAATTAAAAACATATAAGTAAGCCTATTTATATTCAGCAGGGAACTTGCAATATCTGTAAGCACACACTTAGGTGCTCTTTGCATTATAGGATTCAAACATAAATCCCTTTCTGCAAGAGGCTGAGTGCTCTGCGCTACCACTAACCACATCCCTGAACAGGAGAGCACAGTTAGATAATGCAACAGCAGAAGTCAGTGATCTATCAGATAGCTCACATTTGCTTTTCAGAGAATGGCATATCTCTTTTCCCACTTACTCTATTTATAAATTTCTGCCTTTTTTTTTTTTTTTCTGGTGAGAACATCTGTTTGCTTGCAGAAATGATCTACTGCTGCTGTTCAAATGTTAACTAAAAGCTGGTGCCCCATCCAGATGTTACTTTACATTTAGTCTCTTAAATAAGGGAAGGTGTGAACTACCAGGCTAAGGGTCTGAAATGTTTAGGATCAGATTTCGGGTTTTTTTGTTTCATTAGCCTTGCTGGGAACAAAATAATGTTCAAATAATCACCTTTAAGTTACAATTCTTCCTACCCAGCTTCCCATGCTTCTTTGAACCTAAAAAACAAACAAACAAACAAACACATTTATATAGTAGCTAAAAATACCTCATAATTTGGAGGATAAAATGAGGCAAGTGACGACAGAATTGCTCACTCCCCATATCTCTGCACTGAGAAACAGAGCTGAAAAACTCACAGGGCTGAAGTCCGTTTATGAGATAATCTGGTGCTTGCTAGAACGATTAAAAAATCTTTTTTTTCCAAAATGTTTTACATTTTTAATGGCAACACAGTAACTCCTGAAGTAATTCCCTGCAAAGCTTTGGAAAATTCAGATTCTGCAGTGTAGTTTCTGCGATATAATAAACAACCATCCTGAAGTAAGGATGTCTTAGCTTTTAAATTCCTTTTAAATGTATTTGAATTTTACTGTATGCTCTTTTTCCGCTTGAGCTCTTTGCAGAATTCATAAATGGTCTGAACCTGTTACTAAATTTGTAGCTGATTCTGTCTAGCCCTTTACAGAACTGGATACTTAATTCTCTACATATTTAAAATCATCCCCATAAATGTTTTTAAAATATTTAATATAATCAACTAAGCCCTTATGAGCCACCTAGCACTTCAGTTTTGGTGCAAAACTGAATGAATCTGTTTTGATCCCCATAATCTCCAAAAATTTATTTTGCAGTTTTACCTTATGATATAGCATGACCTCAGAACTGTTTAGGTTTTGCTTCTTGGTGTTATTGGTTTCTTTTCGGGCGGTTTTTTTTGTTGTTGTTGTTTTTGTGTTTTTTTCATTTTTTTGTGTTTTTTTTTTATTTTTTTTTACATTTTTATCAAACTACAGCTCTAGCATTGAGACAATCAATATATAAACAAACACTGCTGGTCTCTAGAAGTGAAAACCATTCTTTGATTAGACAAAATCATGAAATCTGAAACACACCAAGGATAAAAGCTTGAAGAAAGCCAATACAGAAACTGTTAAATTGAATGAATGTCATGATATTTGAGCTTTTTACATTGA
The DNA here is from genome assembly GCF_964199755.1 of Larus michahellis. Taxonomy (NCBI): domain Eukaryota; kingdom Metazoa; phylum Chordata; class Aves; order Charadriiformes; family Laridae; genus Larus; species Larus michahellis. The sequence continues at coordinate 67,241,304 of NC_133930.1, forward strand.
TGTTGGCAATATTTTGGCTTCCTTTCATTCATGACTGTATCAGGCAAATTTCCATGAAGTGAATATTATGAAGCCTCCAAGTCATTTACAAAATATCTGAGGTAAGATTTAGCATTTGTTTTGAAGCTCAGCCCAAGTATGTTGAAAGTTTCATTTAATACAGGAGCAAGTTGATCCAAACTGAGTGAAAATATCAATGGACTACAGCTTGGAT